>NC_138344.1:5203774-6403774 GCF_046562875.1 Panthera onca
TGCAGACGGCAGACATCAAAGGGGACATGACCCTGCCTCACGAACTGAAACCAATGAACAGATCCATCCGTGTAAAAGATGACAGTAAAATGTCTTTGAGGCCATTACAGGCTCTGTCAGGTGAACGGTGCCTACATCAGTTGAAAACCCAATGTAACAGGCAGGATCCCAACAGAAAAGAGGCGACACACTGGAAAGGGGACGTTTCAGAGAGGCTAATGGAGGGATTACGGAAGTTTGAGCAGGGTTCCAGAAGCCAACGGGGAGGGGAGCTAGCAACAGAGGGAAGCTACCCTCATACCTGGAAGGGCAAAGGGAAGGGGTGGTTATGGAAACTGCTCTCTATCCCTCCACGTCGATCTGCCGCTGATGCACGCCATCGGCAAACCCAACTTCCTGATTCAGAGAGGAGTGGACAATGGACCCGAAGGGCCAAAGAGAAAAAATCTAGTGGACTCAACTTCGCTTTGGCTTTAAAAATTAAGAGTATTTTTTTGGGGCGCCTGGGTGGCGCAGTCGGTTAAGCGTCCGACTTCAGCCAGGTCACGATCTCGCGGTCCGTGAGTTCGAGCCCCGCGTCGGGCTCCGGGCTGATGGCTCGGAGCCTGGAGCCTGTTTCCGATTCTGTGTCTCCCTCTCTCTCTGCCCCTCCCCCGTTCATGCTCTGTCTCTCTCTGTCCCAAAAATAAATAAACGTTGAAAAAAAAAAAAAATTAAGAGTATTTTATTGAACAAGATTCCCTGAGGGGGGAAGGCTCCGTGGTTAGTATAATTGGGGACGTCATGGAGGACCCAAAGTCTTTCATCTGTCTCCTCTCCTCTCCCCAGGCTAGATTCTGTCTCAGTCACGAGAAGGCTGCTGTTGCTCGAGGTGCCACACTCAGACCCAACAGTGATCAGCAAAAGAGGATGACTCTTCCTGGGCGTCTGTTTTTGGGAAGGAGGAAACCTTTCTCAGAAGTCTCCCCAGGAGATTCTCTCTCTCCCTCTCTGTCCCTTCCCCACTCATTCATTCTCTCTCTCTCTCCCTCTCAAAATACATAAATAAACCTAAAAAAAAAAAAAAAAACCTACCACCAACAAAAAAAGAAGTCTGAACAATCTCGTCTAGGGAAATGATACCCAACTAATCAAAATTTGCCCCTGAGCCAGTTTCTAGGGGAGGCGGGAGGTACATAGATGTTTGCACGAAATCAAGATACTGTTAACAAAAAAGAGGGGAGAAACGTTGTGTGAAGGCAAACGGAGGGGTGTACAAAAAGCAGGAGCACAATTATAAGGTTTTTTTAGTATGTTGGAATTGGGGATAAAGGTGTGGGCTTTGCTTGGGCGCGATGTAGAAGGGTAATGTGGCCAGCCGAGATACATAAAATGAATACTGGCATACTTAGCAGGTAGGGATTATAGTTTGGTTTTTAGAAGGAGTTCTGTACCTGAAGTGGAGCAGCCCCCTCGCCACTGAGAGAGGAGCCAAGACAAAAAATGGAAGAAGGTTCCAACCACATAGGTGTCCCGGTCACAGAACACAGGCTGGAGGCACGTCGGGAGCTACCAACCGCATAGAGAACTATAATAGGCAGAAGGGGAGTTGTCCCCGTCAGTCTCCGTACAACAAAGGTACTTTTCCCACCCCCCGCCTCTCATGGCAGAAGAGTGAGGTGCTTACTAGAATCAAGAATAATTAATGCTGGGGCTGGCAGGACTTGTTTAAGGGAAGAAAAAGCCTTTTAGATTTTTAAACCTAGGAAATCACTTAATGTTGTTAGCTTGAGTTCGATGCAATAGAGGTTTTATAGTTGAAGCATAATTTAATATTTGCTGTCATCAAAAGCCAGGCGTGTCTAAGAAGGTATGCATTTGTAAAATTGTGGTGAGCGCAGGTCCCCCCCGAGGATGGCTGCTTCCTTAGAAGAAAGTGAGTGTCTCCCTCTTCCTGATTTATCATGTCCAAGTAATGGGCTGGGGACCAGCATAACTCTAATTTATTTCAGAGGTCTGGTGGCCCTTGAGAGCACAAGAAGACAGACAGATTAAGAAATCTCATTTGAGGCCTTTTAGTGAGGGGGAGGCCAACAGACGGCTGTTCACATATTGGATGAGAACGGTTTCCAGGAAGTGTTATGCTATTTAAATCACTTTTAAGACTTAATGCAGGAGTTCCGGGCTGTAACTGTGGATGAAACACGTACATCTACATTCATTCCCTCTAAAACCCTTATTAAAACCATAGTAAACTGATTTTTAACAAACTGCAATAAATCTACAAGGACAAGGAGAACAGAGGAGACAATGGTAACGCAATTTTGGAGGCCAGACAACAGAAGAGGGATGGTGATTGTCTTAGAAGATCCAAGCAGCCATTCCCGAGCCAGAAGTGGGATTCGGTAAAAACCAACGCAGTTTATATTATACCACAGAATCCTAAAAAGGAACAACCACCAAAAGAACCAGGAATCCCAGGAATTAGGAGCGAAGGAGGGTCTAAGATAATGAGGATTGGGTAGATCAATTTGAGAGCGCTTAGATCCCTGGATCTCCTTACCTGCTGGTCTCGGTTTCCCATTGGCACGCTCATTCTGACCATATTTTCTTTTAGTTCTTTGGAACGTAACTCTCTCTTACATCTTTGGACATACTTATACTACTTAGAGTCTTTGCTAAATCCAACATCTGGACCATCTTGAGGTCAGTTTCTACCGACTGTTTGTTGTTTTTCATCTGGGTCACACTGTCCTGTTTTCTTGCCTGTGTAGGGATTTTAGATTGCTTAGTGGCCCCTGCGGATGATACCCTGGAGGTGCTCTAGGTTCAGTTGTCTGCCAGACATCCAGGATCTGTTTAATTCTCAGCCCTGTAGCAGCCTCTCGCCGGAAGCCCCGCGTAGCCTTTCCCTACACACGAGCGTCCCAGCTGTCAGCCAGCGGCTCACGGGGGACCTCCCACAGAGATTTCTGCCCCCCACACATGAAGCAGCGTCCCTTCCAGTGCCATGACCTGTAGCTTGAAGCTGCTTCGGCAGCTCTGGACCGTGATCTCTGCTTCCTCAACACAGCCGGGCACCACCGTGTGCCACGATGGGGTTGGAAACCTGTTCCCCAGCAGACAGCCAAGACGATTTGGGGTCTATCTCCTGTTCCCCCTCTGAGATCAGTGTCATGCACTACCTGTTGTTCAGAGCCTGAGAATGGTTGCTCGTATCTTTTGTCCAGTGTCACGGTTGCTTTATGGCAGGAAGGCTAATCTGGTACCCGGACGACACCATCACTGGAACCCTTCCGGGATGTATTCTTATTTTCTTGTTATATCCTCCCTCCTGCCCTTCTTCATCCATCTAAGCCAGTTCTCTGTTTATTGGCTCCGATGAGAGATGAAGCGGTAATGAGAGGAGAAAACGATACAGTAGGCCCCCCTTATCCGCGGTTTCGTTTTCCACGGTTTAAGTTGTCCACGGGCAGCGCAGTTCAGAAGCAGAGGGCGTAGGCGAACGCCACGTCAGGGTGCCTACGTCACTCACCTCCCTTCACCTCATCATGTAGGCGTTTTATGTCACATCCTCACAGGAGGAAGGGCGAGAACAGTACAATAAGGTATTTTGAGAGAGAGAGTATTTTGTAACTTTTATTACAGTACATTGTTAGATGGTTCTATTTTATTATTATTGTTGTTAATCTCTTACTGAATTTATAAATGAAACTGTACCCTAAGTATGTATGTATGTATGTATGTACAGGAAAAAATAGTTTATGGGTTCAGAATTATCCGTGGTTTCAGGCATCGCTTGGTGGGGGCAGTTTTGGAACATACTCCCCAGAGATAAAGGGGGGGGGGATCCTATAGTCCCAAAACAATAGTTTCCAGGGGCCTACACCTATAAGAAGACAGAATTCTAGGGGCAAATGGGTGGCTCGGTCGGTTAAGCGTCCGACTTCCGCTCAGGTCATGATCTCACTGCTCATGAGTTCGAGCCCTGTGTCGGGCTCTGTGCTGACAGCTCAGAGCTTGGAGCTTGCTTCAGATTCTGTGTCTCCCTCTCTCTGCGCCTCCCCTGCTCATGCTCTGTCTCTCAAAAAAAATAAAGGTTAAAAAAAAAAAAGAAGAAGAAGAAGACAGAATTCTCTATGGAGACCAGATAAAAAGCCCCTCACGCAGAGGAAAAATAAATGAGGAATTAATTTGTGAGAACGGTGATGAGGTGGGTTCCAGAAAGAAAGGCCAGGGGCCCTGCTTCCCGGGAAGCACCCCAGGGAACACGATGGCAGAGAAGACACTACTGTCTAGGGTGTCAGGGCAAGCTGTGCCCCAGGCAGCCCCTCTAAGACCCCCAGGCCCTCGTCTGGCACCATAGCGGCAGAAAGATCCCCATGGCCCCCAAAGTGGGAAGGGAAGTTGAGGAGAGAGTCCTGAAGAAGGCACATGTACAGGAACAAGATACTTCTGGCTGACTCTGGGGAAACATAAGGACAACCCACCCTCCCCACGTTGGCACAACATGAGCCTCTAGAACACAGGTACCATTCAGCAGAAAGGAAAGAAGAGCCCTGGTTCCTGAGATTAATTTGCTGTCACTCCAGCCAGTTGGGAGCCCAAAACATAGAATTATCTCAAAATAAAGACAATATTGGGGCGCCTGGGTGGCTCAGTCGGTTAAGCGTCCGACTTCGGCTCCAGTCACGATCTCACGGTCCGTGAGTTCGAGCCCCACATCGGGCTCTGTGCTGACAGCTCAGAGCCTGGAGCCTGCTTCGGAGTCTGTGTCTCCCTCTCTCTCTGCCCCTGCCCCACTCATGCTCTGTCTCTGCTCTGTCTCTTAAAAATGAATAAATATTAAAAATAACACTTTTTTTAAATAAAGAAAATACCATTTATCACACACCTGAGTTGGTAAACTGAGATTCATGCTATGATAGGAAACACCACCATTTGTAAGGACTTGACAGAGCACTTTATATCCATTATCTCATTTAACCTCATTTCATGTGATGGGAGTTCACGACACGTGACAGGGCAGATGTCCCCAATGGGCATTTACTCTGTGCCAGGCCTTATGCTAAGGGCCTCGTGTCGCTTAATTCTCATCCTAATCCTGTGAGACGTGCACCACCACCTCCATTCTACAAATGTGAAAACAAATTCAGTTTTTAGAGTCGAAACTGCTAGAAGCTTTATTTTATGTTACTAGATCCAGGAGGCTAATAGGAGAATCTACAATATGATTTATAAAGTGAGTTTCTTTTTAGTTTAAATACACAAATTCCGTTTTCTTTTCTACAACAAACGTTCTAAGATTAAAGGAATGAATAATCTTCTTAGCCAAATATTATATTCTTTGCAGTTAACATTGTTCTTGCTACTTTATCTTTCTGTACTTTCGTTTGGATATTTCCCATTGGCCCGTTTTCAAGTTTACCAAACTCTTGCCTCTGCTGTGTCCAACTCTGCCGCTCAGCCCATCGGAATTCTTTATTTCAGATGTTACATGTGTCCATTCTGGAATGTTCATTTGGCTTTTACAGATTCCAGTTCTCTGTTGAAATTCCCCATCTGGTCCCCATTTTGTCCGTTGCCCCCACTATTTTCTTTAACATATTTAAATAGTTATTTTATTTATTTATTTATTTATTTATTTTAACATTTATTTATTTTTGAGACAGAGAGAGAGCATGAACAGGGGAGGGTCAGAGAAAGAGGGAGACACAGAATCTGAAACAGGCTCCAGGCTCTGAGCTGTCAGCACAGAGCCCGACGCGGGGCTCGAACCCACGGACCGCGAGATCATGACCTGAGCCGAAGTCGGACGCTTAGCCGACTGAGCCACCCAGGCGCCCCTTAAATAGTTATTTTAAATCCTTGACATCCAGATTAGATGTGGGTCTACTTTTGTTGCCTCACTTTTCCCCTCTTGATGATCAGGTGCATTGCCCTGCTGTATCAGTTTCCTATTGCTGCTATAAGAAATGACCACAAATGTAGTGGTCTAAGACAATGATGATTTATTATCTTACAGTTCCGGAGGTCAGAGGTCCAGAATCAATCTCGTGGGGCTAAAGTCGAGGTATTGGCAGAGCTGGTTGCTTCTGGAAGCTCCAAGGAAGCATCCAGTTTTGTCTTTTCCAGCTTCTCGGGGGACCTGCATTCCTTGACTTGTGATCCCATCTCCCCATAACTCCAACTTACTGCTTCTATCTTAATGCCTCCTTCTACTGACTACGACCCTCCTGCCTCCTTATAAGGACCCCTGTGCTTTTATTGGGTCCCCCTGGATAAACCAGGATAATGTCTCCATCTTAAAATCCTTAATCACATCTGCAAAGTCTCTACATTCACAGGCTCCAGGAATTAGGACAGACATATCTTGGGGAGGCCAATGTTCAGTCTATGATAACCTGCTTTTTCGATGACTTATAATGTTCTATTATATGCCAAATATTGTGTATAAAAGAGTCACAGAAGTTGAAGTTAATTATATTTCCCCCGGAGGGTTTACCCATCCTCCGGAAGGCACCATAGCTTAAAGGGATGATGCCTCAACCCAATCAGAATGGAGCTGAGTTGAAGTGAGTGGCAACTTTAGTTAGACTCTGTCCACCCCTGTTTTAATTACCATGAGAATGAGATCTGCCTTGTGTTTGTTGCAGGCCCTTCCCTTTAGCGGGACTCAGCCTTCTAAACACTAAGAGAATGCAGATCTTACCCTGCCTTTCCAGCCAAGGCCCCAGCCAGGCCCTCCCCTATCCCCTGCCCCCAGTCTACCCCAGCACTTACCAAATATCCCGTGGGCAAAAGAGCCTCATATCTAGATTCTAGCCTGTAACAATAGCCTGAGTGGCCTCAACAGTTCAGTGTAAACCAAGCCCAGTCGTTAGCCTATGACCAGACTTCACAAATGACCCAGGGAAAAAATGACCAACAATCTCAGCTCACCCAGAATGGGCTCTTCCTTCTCTGTTTTCCACTGCTCTTTGATGTCTTTAAAAATATGATGAGTCAGGGAGGGGTGCCTGGGTGGCTCAGCTGGTTGAGCATCCAACTTCGGTCAGGTCGTGATCTCCCGGTTCGTGGGTTCAGGCCCCATATGGGGCTCATGGAGCCTGAGCCTGCTTTGGATTCTGCGTCTCTGTCTCCTCTGCCCCTCCCACACCCCGCGCGCGGGCGTGCTCTCTCTCTCTCTCAAAAATAAATAAATAAACTTAAACAAATATATATGATTTTTGTAGCTTATCCTTCCCCCCCAATTGCTGCAGCAGGAATGATGACGTACTGATACCTACTACATCCTACTCCGAGACAGAAGTTCCTTGTGGATAACACCGAATATTCTGGAAGAACTTTGCCGCTATCACTGGATATCTCAGAAAGCTTCCTAAATCTTCTCATTAAACATAACACAAGGCAGGCTGTGTATACATAACCTTAACTTTATTTACTTATTTTTAAAATTTTATTTATTTTTTTAGTAATTTCTACACCCAATGTGGGCCTCAAACTCACGACCCTAGATCATGGGTTGCATCTTGATTGACTGAGCCAGCAGGCACCCCTAACCTTAAATTCAGTTGAGATCTTGCTTCATCTATTTGGTCTCTTAACTGTTAATGTTTTTTACTTTGCTCCTGAGTGATTAGGAGTGTAAATATACTTATCTTACTAGAACATACTTTGGAAATTCAATGTTGTTGATGTAATAGGATTTGTTCTTCCTAAGGTTTATAAAATACCATTGCAGCCTCTAGTTTTTGTATTTTTAGAAGTCTGTATTTAATACTATGAATGGGTAACACTCTCAGATGTGTAAATGTCGAAAGATAGAAAAGGATATACAGAGAAGTCTTTCTACAATTCTTTCCCCCATTTACTGAGTTACCGTTCCACAACAGGTATCTTTGATTATTAGTTTCTTATCAGAAAAAATTAAATGCATTTGCAAGCCGATACATAGAAACACTACTTTCCCCTCGTATTATTACATAAACAGTAGTATATTATGCCTATAGTTTGCACCTTGCAAATTTTTTAAGTATGAAAGGGAACTTAACATCTCATGAACTTGATCGCACTGCAGGATCCAGGGCGTCGGACAATCCAATCAGAACCCAGTTTCTTTCCCTATCTTGCCTGTACTCTCCTCTGTGGTGGTTTTTTCCCAGGCTAGCTCCCACTCCTCCTCCACCTGGTGCTCCCTTCGCAGTCCCAGCTCCAAGATGACACCCTAACAGGTTGACAACCCCACCAGAAAGGGGACACCTGCGCTGCTCCCAGTACATTCTAGCAACCGACCGGCTGGAACCACGGGCCCATCCCTGAACCAATCACGGAGGCCTAGACAGCGGGAGATGCTGATTGGCCAGGAGGAGGTCACGTGACCGCCTCTGGGGCTCCAGGCGTGAGAAGCCATTCCCACAATGGCCAGAGCCGCGTGGCCTGGGAGTCGGAAGGGGTGGCTCTCCGAAGGGATATCAAGATGCGGCGAACAGACGGTCCTCCACGGGTGGAAACGACAGATGTTTACCGCGGAAGGTTCTCTTTTGTTGCCTTTGGGGTTTTGGGGGGGGAGGGGGGAGCTTTTTCATGCCTGGAAGCTCTTATGGTATGCCCAACACACACGTGGCCGCGGTGACACACTAGCGTCTTGGAGAGTGTCCCAGCGTGGAGAAGCGCTGCTCGAACCGTTTTTCTGGATTCTGTATTTGAGTGCCTGACATCTCCTAACCACAGGCCCGCCCGAACAGCCAAAGTTGTTTACATCTCGCGTGCGATGCTGCTTTTGCAAGCTCTGAAAGTCCTACTCAAACCCTCCCGCCTGTCCTACGCCCACACCCACAGGCCCCTCCTTTATATAACCCTCGATCCCTTGCCAATATTTCCCCTGCCCTAGATCAACCCAGGGTTTGGGGCCAGACATCTAGGGACAGCCCCTATGCCCCCAATCCTGCTGGAATTATTCAGACTAGGACTTTATCAGGTAAACATTCAAAAGCAAAACAGAGGAGGTGGGGGTGGGGGGGTGAGCAGGGGAAGGTCTGGGACAGCCAGGAGACAGGGAAAAAAAAAAAAAAAAAAGGAAAAACTTTACCCATCTAGAGATACAGCTGTCTGGCTGTTCTGAAAGATTTTTTTTTAGTTTATTTATTTATTTTGAGAGAGAGAGAGAGAGAATCCCAAGCAGGATTGAACTCACAAACTGTGAGGTCATAACCTGAGCCAAAAAACAAGGTCTGGCGCCCCTAAAAGATTTTAAGAGGAAAAAAAAGATGTGTGTTGGGAATCCTCCAAGAAAGGGACAGGTTAGGTTGTGGAAATATTGGGGCTCTTCTCTCTCCGTCTTTCCTCTTACCAGCTGGAGACAGAAACTAGAAACCACTCTTTTGGGCAGCTAGAAGCCTGAAACAGGAGAAAAACGGTAGGCAGAGAAAAAAGAACAAAACATCCCTAGATGCAGAGGGAGAAAATAAAAGGTAACTAAATAGATTATGTATCTATATAATATTTTAACACAAATGTATAACAGATACTTTACATATGTATACATGATATCTAACTAAAAGACATTTCCTTAATTTGACCCAATTGGAAATCCAAAGTTTATGTACAAAAAACTTACATACTAAAACCATTTGTATAACAAAAAGATAAAAACAGGGATGATTGTCTTTTGTGTGTCTGCAGCCCAAGCTCTAAATTAACTCTAGCAGTTGCAAAATGTACCAATTGACAAAACTTTATGGTTTTAATACTGGGGCTCAAATTGTAGTTAGAGCCAGAGATTCCACTAAACTTAAACATCGTGCCTGCTATAATCTTAAGAAAGTAATTAAATATAAGCTAGAGAAAACAAAGCAAAACTTAGGAATGTCTCACTTTATAGCCTTGCCTAAATTTTCCATAGTCAGAATACCCATTGCCCTAAAAATATGCCATATTGGACACACACGCTCTAATGCAATCAACAATAAATTAAAACTAAATCCTTGGCTGCGGCACCTGGGTGGCTCAGTTGGGTAAGCGTTTGACTCTTGATTTCAGGTCAGGTCGTGATCTCGTGTTTCTCGAGATCTAACCCCGAGCCAGGCTCTGCACTGACAGTGCAGAGCCTGCTTGGGTTCTCTCTCTCTCCCTCTCTCTCTCTGCCCCTCCCCCACTCATTTGTGTGTGCTCTCTCTCTGGCTCTCAAAATAAATAAACATTTTTTAAAAACCCAACAAACTAAATCTTTAGCAGTTACAGATTGGCTCGATACACTGGACTCCAGACACCCCTTAGTTGAAATAGCTATTATGGCCCAATGTAAGTTACAGTAGGGCCTTCAAGGATTAAAACCTAATTAACAAAGGGGTGATGATCCCCACTGCTTCTCCATTTGACAGGCCAATTTCGCCTGTTTCTTAAACCTGGAAAATACAAAAGGTGCTGTATCAGTCAGCTTGGGTTGTCATAACCAAATACCACAGAATGGGTGACTTCAATAGCAGGAATTTATTTTCTCACAGTTACGGAAGCTGGGAAGTCCAAGATCAGGGTGTTGGCTGATTCAGTTTCTGGTCAGGCCTCTCTTCCCGGCCTGTAGGCCTTCTCACTGTGTCCTCACGTGGCCTTGCGTGTGTGGTGCAGGGAAAAAGAAATCTCTCTCTTCCTCTTCTTGTAAAGCCACCAGTCCTGTTGGACTAGGGGCCCACCCTCATGACCTCATTTTTTTTTTTTTAACGTTTTTATTTATTTTTGAGACAGAGAGAGACAGCACAAACCGGGGAGGGGCAGGGAGAGAGGGAGACACAGAATCGGAAGCAGGCTCCAGGCTCTGAGCCATCAGCCCAGAGCCCAACTCGGGACTTGAACTCACGGACCGCGAGATCGTGACCTGAGCTGAAGTTGGACGCTTAACCGACTGAGCCACCCAGGCGCCCCTCTCATGAACTCATTTAATCTTAGTTGTGTTCGTAAAGGCCTTATCTCCAAATACAGTCCCCGTGGGGGTGGGGCTTCAATGTATCAGCTTTGGAAGGAGACTAATATTCAGTCTACAACAGGTGACTCGTGGTGGATTACTGCATCATTAATGCTCTGGCCCTCATACCCAACATCTAATATTATTAAAATTACTGAATCTAGGGGCGCCTGGGTGGCTCAGTCGGTTGAGCATTTCAAGTCTTGATTTTGGCTCAAGTCGTGTTGCCAGGGTCATGGGATTGAGCCCCAAGTGGGGCTCTGTGCTGACCGTGGAGCCTGTTTAAGATATTCTCTCTCTCTCTTTCTCCCCCCCACCCCTCCGCCTCTTTCCCCAACTTGTGCTCACTCTCACTCGTTCTCAAAAATAAATTTACTGAATCTATCCAGTCAGTAATGGGTTTATATTTTGCTCTTATAAATGTGGCTAATACGTTACATCGAGTCCCCGTTTCAACAGCCTCTCATCTGTGCTCTGCCTTCACCTCTGAGGGGACACAACGTAGCTTTTCCAGGCATGGGGAGCCTCAACAGATTTGCCACTGCATGCAGTCTGTGCAGATAAGATCTTCACCGTGTCCACCAGGAGCACAGGTATGCCATGATGACATCTTTCTCCAAGGAGACTCATTTGACACGCTCATTGCGGACATATAGTTCCTGTACCTTTTAGTCCTTTGGGGGGCTGGTGGCGACATACTCCTCATTTACAAGTTTTACTTCCAAATTAAAATCAGCGGGCACTCCCATTAATGCCCTCAGAAACCCCTTCACTGTAGAGTCTTTGGCAACCTCTTCTTATGCCTCCTGGAGTTTCTAGACTACTTACGATGGCAATAAGTTGCTCAAAGGCTTGTGATGCAAGAAACGAGCCCTCTAAGCCTCATGCTGTACGCTATTAAAACAATGATAACTGGCTACACACTGGACTCTCCTGGAAATAGAGGCTCTCATAGACCCTGAGGCTGTGACCTTCCGTATCCAGCTGGGCCACCCATTGTGCTTTGGGTCATGGAGACTGACTCCCACAAGACACCTGCCTCATGACCTGAGATCATGACCTGAGCCGAAGTCGGGCGCTTAACCCTATGAGCCACCCACGCACCCCTTCAACATGTTTTTAATACAGTTTGCAAATTTGACAAAAATATTATTAGAGGGGCACCTGGGTGGCTCAGTCGGTGGGACAGCTGACTTTGACCCAGGTCATGATCTCGTGGTTTGTGAGTTCGAGCCCTGCGTCGGGCTCTGTGCCGACAGCTCAGAGCCTGGAGCCTGCTTTGGATTCTGTGTCTCCCTCTCTCTGCCCTTCCCCTGGTAGTGCTCGGTCTCTCTCTCTCTCTCTCTCTCCCTCAAAAATAAATAAACATTAAAAAAATTTAAAAATACATTATTAGAGGCCAAAAATTTCAAGTCTGTTTTTTTTTTGGCTAATGCCATATAAATGGAAAACTGAGTTATGGGCTGGCCTGGAAGGACTCCTTATACTTCCCACCTGTTCCTCTTTTTCACGCTCATAGTAAAATGTTCTGAAAATGTTTCCTGTGTTGTTTCGAGCAACTTAGGCCCTACTTCCTGAAAGTCTCCGCTACTGTCACCTGAAAGTTTCCTTGGTACCAGACAGCCACAGGGCCAACTGTTCTGTGTTTTGTTTTGTTTTTTACATTCTGTATTTGCCCTTTTGACATCTACTAAACACACTGCCAAATGAAGAGCCAAAGCGTGTGATCCTACTTTTTCAAGCACGGAAAGTCGTATCAGAAACCCTTCAGCCAATCTCAAGTCCCTAACACAGCCGCCTCCTTATCTGACTCTCCTACACTATGCCAATGTTTGCCCTGGACGAAATCATTTCAGGGCCAGGTACTAGACATCTGGGAACAGTCCCCAAGCCTGGGGCCTTCACACTTCACAGGATTATTCACACTAGCCAATCCCAAGCCACTTTCCCTGCCCTGGCTTGCCTTCCCTGTACGAACCCCGATTAAGTGTCTGGCTTAGGTTTCTCCTTGCTCCTCTCTGCGTCCTGACCACACCTGTCGCTTCCCCACGTGGCCCCGTGTGGCGTGCTTCCTCCTCTCAGGAAACACAGAGTAATAAAATCTCTCTGTGTCCTCACTCAGTCACTTTTATAAATTAAAATTTTACAGGTTCAATGGAGACAGGAGCCACTGCTCAGTTCTCAGACCCAGAATACCAGGCTCGTGTGCATACCTGTGTGTCCCTGTGTGTGTCAAAGTGTATAGGACATAAAATTTAACATTAAACATCTTATGTGTACAGTTCAGTGACATCAGTTACATTCACAGTGTTGTGCAACCATCACCAGCATCCATCTCCAGACCTCTTTTATCATCCCAAACAAATTTTACCTGTTTAACAGTAACTCCTTCTTATACCCTCCACCCCAAACCCTGGTAACCACTACTTTACTTTCTGCCTCCGAATTCTGGGTACCTGATGTTAGTGGAATCACACAGTAATTGTCCTTCTGTGCCTGGCTTATTTTATTTAGTGTAATTTCTTCAAGGTTCATATTGTTACATGTGTCAGAATTTTATCCCTTTTTAAGACTGCATAATATTCCATTGCCTATAGATATCATATTTGTTTATCCACTCATCTGCCAAAGATGTGGTTTTTTGGCTATTGTCAATAACACTGCTATGAGCATTGGTGTACAAATGTCATTCTCCACATAACAACCAAAAAGAGCTTTCTAAAATCTGTTCAAGTTACTTGTGTTTTGTTTTGTTTTGTTGCAGTTTTATACCTTTATTTGACAATCAGCGATTAGCTCCCATCCACATTACTGGTCTGTGGATTTTTGAAAGTGGTGACAGGTACATAGGCAACTAACGTATAGAGCTGTATTGGTGAATCTTCATCCTCGTTATGTTTTCTAGCCTACCGCACACGGATACGGTGTGGAACATTCCTTACACCTTTCGGCCCAGAAAGTTTCCATCTGGAGTTTCCATCTCCCTCCTGGAAAATTTCTGGATCTCTTTGAGTACCCGAGGGGCACGCTTCTTGAACTCCACTCCATGGATGTGCTCGTGAATGTTGATGATGTGTTCTCTGGTCAGTACCTCAGTGATGGCAGAATGGCCCGTCTCCTTCTCACCACTCTGCTATGCAGGAGCCATTCTGCTGGGCCCAGGGTTGGAAAGGAACTATCCCAAGTTACTCTTCTCCTGAAAACCTTCTATAGTAAGTTAAACAACAAGGAGATACCATTAAACATCCTGCAGAATGGCTAAAATGAAAAGGATTGGCGATTTCAATGTTGATGAAGATAGAGATAATGGGACACTTACACGGTGTTAGTGGTAGTATAAAATGATACACCCGCTTTGGAAACATGACTGTTTCTACCAAAGGTAAATATACGCTTACCCCTATGGCCCAGAAACCCTATTCCTAGATACTGTTTACCCCCCAAGAAGAAGTGATGCATACGATCACAAAAGACTTATGTAAAAACGTCCACAGCAGTTTTATTTATGATAGCCAAAGGGAAAAAACTCAAATGTCCATTATTAGATGAATGGATAAATAAATTGTAGCATGCTCATACAATTGCATACTGTTGATAAAAGAATGGTTTTTAAAATCAAGTATAATCATGACTCTTATAAAGACATAAAATAAACACATGTCAAAGGTTTTATTTAACTCATTAATTAATGAGATCCAGAAAGATAGTACAAAGGAAAATTCAAAGTACCACACATATATACTATAGAGAAAAAATGAAATACTTTACAAATAGATGCAAAACTGGCAGAACTGATCAAATTGACAATTAAATGCGTTCCTCTGGACACAATTTGCATTTCTATAGACAAGAACCTGTCTTTAAAACAATTTAGAGATGTTCTTTACCTCGAAGACAATGAAAGGCATAGAGCCTACATGGGATCAGATACCCCTGAGGTTGTGCTAGACAACACCTTATTTTTCACTGGACAAAAAGGATGTTGGGGGCCATTTCACAGTTTTCACAAAATTAGTAATAAAAGAGAATGAGTCTCTGGTACATACAATATAAATAAAGCTCACAGATACTATGTTGAGAAAAAAAAAAAAAGCAGTTATAGAAGAATATACGCTGTGTAAGACCAGGTTGCTGCTGGGGGGAGAGCGAGCTGGGAAGCTCCACAAGGGAATCTTACCAGGTGCTGGAAATGGTACATACCTTGATCTGGGTGGTGGAGATCCATACATACACACGTATATGTAAAATCATTGATTTCACTTAATATTATGGCACCAGGCTCTCCCCTATCCCACTTGTCGCCACATCCAACAATTGCCACTTACCTTTAGGGTGAAGTCCAAACCGAGATCTGGTCCGTTTCCTCTCGCGTATCATCTCTCCATATTGCTCACTTCCCTGCCATTTCCTCAAAGGTACCTTATTGTCGTCTTTCCAGTTTCCTGGCCTTTGCTTCCAAATCATACCTCTTACTCATCTCTCAGAATCCCACCTAAAGCTGCCACTCTGTGGATGTGTCCTTCCTAGGTACTCCCATAATATGATCACTATTCCTATCGCTTTTGTCATCAATGTGCAAGTGTCCGCCTCCTTCACCGACGTCTACGTCTAACATCCTGTGCGCTCCATGAGAAAGTTCTCAAGAGCTTAGCACAATGACTGGCACTAGGGAAGGCAGAAATGTGAAGGACAATGAAGAAAAAAGCTAAAGGAGAATTCAGGCAGTGTGTGGCCCAGGCAATTTCAGCTGGGTTTCACACCTCATTGAGTTCTGAGACGACCCGATCATTCTGGGTAGTACCCTCCTTTTGAGTCTAAGTGTACTCAGCTTTCTCTTTTGGTAGATTTTTCATACCTTGTACCTTGTCTCCATCTTGCTTCCTATTTGGCCATTTGGCTATTAAAAACCTGCTTTTGCTTTTTCCTGTAGACAGTAATTTAACAATAATGTGTTTTGTTTGACTGCAGTGTTATTTTTGTAGCATTTTAAAATCGGCGGATTTCACACATAAACACGTTTTCAATTTTTCTTAGAAGAGAAGGGAAGTAAGGAAGGGAGGAAAAGTAGAGAGGGAAGCGGAAGGGTGGGAGGAAAAGAAGGAAGGGAAGGAAATTAAAAAAAAAAAAAAAGATCTGGCATCACAGAGCCCACAGTCGCGCGTGTCAACAATCAACTGGAACAGCAGCATGGCTTCTCACTCAGGTACCTCACCTGTCCACCGAGGCATCTGAGTTTGAGATCCCTTTCCCCGTCAATGACAATTTACAGTCGCTCACGTATTGGGGCAGAGGCCAGCTCTACAAGGGGGTGGAGAGCAGAATCCCCCCAAGTCTCACAGAGACAGCGGATAAGAGCCAAAGAGGCAGGGGTGCAGAGCTTTGACCTGGCCTGTGGGAACTGCCTAGTCTCAGGCTCCTCTCAGTTCCGGGGTTTTTCACCCCAGCTCGCTTCTAGGCGCGCGTCTTCTTTAAAGCCTCCCCCGACGGTAAGAAACACAAGGACAACAAAGATCCCGAGCGTGCCGGAAGCCCACGTTGAACCACGGTCACCTGACCTCGGATCTCAGACTCTGATTGGGCGTTGGGAACACCCGCCCCAGCAGCCCACGGGGGCGGGGACAGGTACCACGGGGCAAGGGCACTGGTCGGTCTCCTCAGGAAGCAACCAATCGGAATCGGCCGGCTTCCGGCGCGAAGTGAGCTGGCGCGCGGCGCGGGGGCTGCGGCGGCGGCGCGGGGAGTTTGGACCGGGGTTCCGCCCGCTGCGGGCCTGCCGGAGAGGTGAGTGCGGCGCGCTTGAACTTGACAGGACTGCGGGCCCGGCACCGCCCAGCCCAGCCCCGCTCCCGGCGACCCGGCCCGGGGCCGGAGAGGAAGGTTCTCCGTTGCCCGTCCCAGTTGGGCGAGGCCCGCGGAGCCCTCTGTCGCGGCCCGTAGCCCGAGAGAACGCGAGAAAAAGCACGCGTGTTCCCAGATGGGGAAACAGGCCCCGGGGGTGGGGCCGGGATCGCCCCCGGTGTCGGTGGAAGAGCCGGCCTGGCACCCATTGTGTTGTTGTTGGTGTACTCCGGTACCTACCACAGGGCCAGGCACACTGCAGTCTGTGGATGATACCAGCCCAGACCTCTGGCACTTCCCCCATCTCCCCGGTGAAGACCGAAACTGTACTTTTTCTCGAGCTTTCCACGGTCGCGAGCCGGGCTACTGTATTTTGGGCGTACTGTGTGCCACGTGCCTGGGACCCATTTGGTTACAATCGTAGCCCCACAATACCTCCGCAGAGGGAGGTGGTTAAGGACACAGACCGCATCACTTTTCCTGGCTTCGAATCCGGGCTCTTCCACCTACTAGCTCTGTGATTGTCCACTCGTCATTTAAACTAAGTGCCTCGGTTTCCTTCTGTCGTGTAGGGGAAATCATGTCTTCTGCACCCTGCAGGTTTTGTTAGGATTAAGTGGCTTAATATATGCAATAAACGCTCCAAAGGGGACTTGCTACATGGTAAGGGTTTTATTATCACCATCACCCGGAGAAGTAGGTAAAATTGTCCTCATTTTTGACAGGGAGAATCTAAAGCACAAAGAGCTTGTCCCTGTGTGGAAAGAGCTGCCTGACTCCCAGGCATCTGCCACAACACCAGGCTTCCTCTCATAGTCCTCACCTGCCCTCAGGTTACTCAGAACTTTGGGGACCTATTGGCCTGAGATGGAGCAGGCACCTGACAGCTCCTGGTGCCACCAATGTAGATAAGTAGCGTTCCTGTGCCCCTGTCAAGGTTAAGGGACAGTAATGGCAGAGACTGGGTTAGAGGTCAGAAATTGGGAAAGAAGGCAGAAGTATTCCGTATGGGAAATGAAAATAGACCTAAATTGAACAAACATTTTGTTAGCGAGGCTGCTGTCAGAAAGTAGCTTATAGGGGCGCCTGGGTGGCTCAGTCAGTTAAGCGTCCAAATTCGGCTCAGGTCGCGATCAAATGATTAGTGGATTCAAGCCCCTCCTTGGGCTCTGTGCTGACAGCTCGGAGCCTGGAGCCTGCTTCGATTCTGTGTCTCTGTCTCTCTGCCCCTCTGCTCCTCTGCTCATGCTCTGTCTCTCTGTCTCTGTCTCTCTCCCCCCAAAATAAATAAACATTAGAAAGCAGCTTATGGTCTCCTTGGAAGAAGCGAAAATTTCTGGGTCTTGAGTTCCTTTCAGTGGCAGTCGTGATGATGATAGCTACCACATACGTTCTGTATCTTTTTTTTTTCTTAATTTTTTTTTAATGAGAGAATGATGGAGGGGCAGAGAGAGGGAGAGAGAGAGAGAGAATCCTAAGCAGACTCTGCACTGTCAGCGCAGAGCCCGATGTGGGGTTCAGACCCACCAACCGTGGGTTGATCATGACCTGAACCGAAATCTAGAGTCAGGTGCTCAACGAGCTGAGCCACCCAGGCACTTCAGCGTTCTATTTCTAATCCACTGACTGGGAAAGGTAGCTCTTGCCTTCATTTTACTGATAAACCCAGAGTTAAAAAACTGGGCAAAGCCCATAGTGTTAGATGTGTAGTAAAAGAACAACATTCAGATAAATCATATGCATCCACTTTGGGGTAGTCAGTATTATCTGTGAGGAGGGAGGAAAGAGAAGGAGATGAGTGGAGTGAATGATGGATGTGTGTGATTTTAAATACATCCAAAACGTTTTATTTCTTTGAAAAAGAAACAGGACAGAATTTAACTTCTTAAATTTGGTTGGTGAATACATGGGTGTCAACTTTTTATTGTATGTTTGAAATTTAAAATTAAAAGGAATATGTATAAAAGTTAAACATAAATATATTGTTAATACTAATTTTAACTAAGGGGTGCCTGGATGGCTCAGTCAGTTAAGCATTGACTCTTAATATCAGCCCAGGTCATGATCCCATCATTCGTGGGATCGAGCCCCAAGTCAGGCTCTGTGTTGACAGTATGAAGCCTACTTAGGATTCTGTCTCTCCCTCTCTCTGCCCGTCCCCTGCTTGCTCTCTCTCAAAATGAATAAATAAATATTTTTAAAAATACTAATTTTAACTAAATAGATATTTTAACATCAATATATATTTTTTATATTTTTATATATTTCTTTCCTTTTTTAATGTTAATTTATTTTTCAGAGAGAGTGAGCAAGAGCTGGGGAGGGCAGAGAGAAGGGGACAGAGGATTCGAAGCAGGCTCTGCACTGACAGCGGAGAGCCCAGTGTCGGGCTTGACCTTGTGAACTGTGAGACCATGACCTGAGCCGAAGTTGGATGCTTAACTGAGCCACCCAGGCACCCCAATATATATTTCTCTTAAGGGAAAAAAGGATAGAACAAAGAGGTCCAAAGTAATTGCAAAATACTCTCGGGAGCTAAATGCTGAAAGCCCCAGTGGGTCCCCATTGCCCGTAGTGGGATCCCCGAGGTTTTTAAACAGTCTCCAGCCACCTGCTATGTGCCTCAGACTTGGTACAAATAGTGCATAGACTACCCTTCACATCTGCACCCTGTCTGGAAGGTTTCACCTGGGCTCCAATTCAATGTTCTTTGGAAAGCTTCTCTACGATTTTCTTGAGTTTTTCCTTCATCTGGGAAGCCATAGACTCACCCCCACCTCCTTTTTAAATTGAGGTATAGTTGAAGCACAGTGTTGCATTAGTTTCAGGTGTACGTCATAGTGAGTTGACGACTCTGTATGCTAGCTCACCACAAGCATAGCTACCATCTGTCACCACACAAGGCTGTTACAGTACCATTGACTATTGCCTAGGCTGTACCTTTCAACCCCTAGACTTAGTCATTTCATTACTGGAAGCCTGTACCTCCCACTCATCTGTTTTGCCCATTTTGCCCATGTCCCTCCCTCCTCTCTGACAGCCATGAGTTTATTCTCCGTATATGAGTGTCTGTTTCTGTGGGAAGTCACATTTTGTGTTTGTTTTTTAAAGTCTTATTTAAGTAATCTCAACACCCAGCGTGGGGCTCGCACGCACAAGCCCAGGATCAAGAGTTGGGTGCACTTCCTACTGAGCCAGCCAGGTGCTCCAGGAAGTCCTAGACTTTTAAGAAGAAACCTTTTCTCGTGGGACTTACTTCACTAAGTTGTAATTATTTGTCGGCATGTCTGTTTCCTGCCAGCCTAGGAGCTCACTGAGGGGAGTAATCATGTCTTGCCCATCTCTGTACTCTAGTGCCTAGCACGATGCCTGGCGTTGAGTGAAAAATACAAGTTGAAGTCAATTTGTGAAAGGTCTTGGGGTTATGACGTGGACTTTGTTCTCTAGAATCACAAGGAACTATTGAGTTTTCTTTGTTTAAAAATTCCTGTATCTTAATGAAACATATTTGCAGTATCCAGGAAAATACTACAGTCATGATCGTGTCTTTAAATCATATCAGCTATTTTCCTTTTTCATGAGTCCTTTACAGATTTTAGCTATGCAGCCTTCTTAGCTGTAAGCATAATGCACTCATGATTTAGTCTTTTGTTTTCCCAATATTAAATTATTCCATGCAGCTACTCAGTCTTCATGGTTGCCATTTACCTTATAAATTATCACAGTATTCCACTCTCCTTGATTTAATAGGTATGAAATGTTGCTTCATACTATTAATTACTAGAAAAGTTGAATGTTTCTTCCTAAGTTTATTTAATGTCTATATATTCTGGTGAACTGTGTGTTTATACTCCTGGATCATTTGTTCATGCCAACTTGGATGTTCTTTGTATGGTTTTGTTTGTTTGTTTGTTTGAGTAGGCTCCAACATGGGAGCCTCGTGACCCTGAGATCAAGACCTGAGCCGAGATCAAGGGTCAGACACCGACTGAGCCACCCATGCGCCCTTCTTTGTATGTTTGTAATGTTAATCCTTTATTTGTTATTTTTGCTAATTTTTCTTTCTCAATTTTTTTGAGAAAGATATGTAATACCTTAGAAAGTACATAGTATATACAATTTAAAGAATAATTATTAAAAAATTATAAAGTTTAATTACACGTTAAAATTATGTAAACATAAAGATAATTATAAAGTTTCAGTTGCACATAACCCTCAAACAGATCGAAAAATAGGTATTACTGGTACCCCAGAAGTGTGGCTCCCCTCGTCGTAACTTCCTCCCCACACTAGAGACAACTACTCTGATTTTGTGGTAATTTTCTTGTCTTCATGGTATATTCTGTGTATGCATCCATAAGTAACATAGTTCAGTCTTGCCTGGTTTTGAGATCTACAAATAGGGTGAGAATTTATGTATTCTACTTTGTCTTGTTTGCTTCAACATTACGTTTGTGAGAGTCTTTCATATTGTAGATACAGGTTTTATTAATTTTTTACATTATTTTTAGTAAAAATTTATGTGATCACTATAGAATATTCCTTTATGTGATTGTTGCTACAGTTTATCCATTCTGGAGTTTTTTTGTTTGTTTGTTTATTTTTATCCTTCCTGCTTTGATGGCATTTGGATTGGTTTCAGATTTTGGCTATTGATGTTGTTGTAAATTTCTTGTGCATATGTCCTCGGGTGCGTGTTCATGCATTTGTACACGTAACTCAGAAAACTACTGGGTCAAAGAATATGTGTACCTTTTACCTTCCTAAAGGCCAAATTGTTTTCAAAAGTGGTTGCACCTCCCTTCCACCAGTGTGTGAGACTTAACCATTGTCCCACATCTTTGCTAATATTTGATACTGTGTTTAAAAAAATGTTTTTTTATGTTTTTATTTTATTTTTGAGAGAGAGCGCGAGTGGGGGAGAGGCAGAGAGAGAGGGAGACGGAATCTGAAACAGGCTCCAGGCTCTGAGCTGTCACCACAGAGCCTGACGTGGGGCTCGAACTCACGAACCACGAGATCATGGCCTGAGCCAAAGTCGGAAGCTCAACCAACTGAGCCGCCCAGGTGCCCCCCATTTGATATCGTGTTTCTATTTTTGCCTCTTTAGTAGGTATATGTATAGTAGTATTTTCTTGTGGTTTCAATCCCCTAGACTATTGTGAAGTTGAGGACCTTAATTGTGTTTATGGACTGTTTCTGCATTTTAAAAGAGCCTGTTCAGGTTTTTTGTCTTTCTTTGCAACTGTCTTACAGGAATTGTTTATACGTTCCTTACACTATTTGTCAGTTGTATATATTGCAAATGTCTTCTCTGTGGCTTTTAAACACAGATTTAATAGTATGTTGGTCACCTGTTTTTAAAATATCTTTTGTTGTGAAATATGTTCTATTTCATAGAGAAAAGTGCAAAGAACACCTGTGTATGAGTTAACATCGCAGGCCTGAGACTTCTCTTTAGAAAGTCCTGCTTGCAAGATTGGTTCTTGGCTGGCGAGTGGGAACTGGGCTTTTGAAACCTCTCCTACGTCAACATGGTTGTTTTGCCCACCTGGAACTCTAACGCCTGCTTTTATTCTGAGAGTCCACGTTTTTGGTGGGCAGAGGGTGCTTCTGGGACCAGCCCCCAATAAAAACCCTAGACTTTGAGTCTCTGACACGTTTCCTGGGGCAGAAATGTTGCACGTAGCTGCGTCTTCGTTGAGAGAATGTGCCCTCGTGAGAGGAGAGAGCACAGGAAGGTGGCACCTGGATTCCCCCAGACTCTGCCTGGTGTGTCTTTTCCCCTTGCTGATCTGGCTGTGTGTCCTTAGCTGTTGGTAGGACTATGTGCTGAGTCCTGTAAGTTATTCCAGCAAATCAGCGAATGTTAGGGCGAGGTCTCTGGGGACTCCTGAAATAGCTTAATGATGTATTTATCAAAGCACATACCCCTGTACTTCTGTCTCGGGTAAGAAATAGGGCATAGCTAACACCTTCAGAAGCCCTGTGTGTGCCCTGTTCATCCTCTATCCCAAAGATAATCGTTATCCTGACTTTTGTGTAATCGGTACCTTGCTTTTCTCTGTACTCAGCTGTTTCAAAAGTCTTGGTGCTGTTCCAAGCTAAATGACACATAAAAGATTCTTAAATAATTCAATTTTATTTTTTTCTTTTTTGTTAGTGCTTTTTGTATCTTATTTGAGAAATCCCTTAAAATGACAAGTTCTATTCACTTGGAAGTGACTTATGTGTCTGGAGTGAAGTAGGGTGTAAATTTCCTTTCTTCCCCATGTAGATATCCAGGGTACCAGCACCAACTACCGAAAAGACTCATTTGCTAGTGTTCTGTGGTGATAAATGTCATAAATTGTTATAAATTGTGCACGGGCTTGTTTCTGGGTGCTTTATTCTCTTCCACTGGCCTTCCTGTCCTTACACCATCACCCCTATGTTTTTAAAGACTTTTTTTTGTTTGTGTTGTTAAATCTTTATATGTCTGGCAGGGCAAGCCTTGACCACAGACAGTTCTGTTTCTTTGTGAGTGCAAGTTAATTTTTAAAGAAATTTGTCCATTTCATCTAAATTTAATTTTATTGGCACATTATTCAGAATCTCTTACGACATTTTTTAAGTTTATTATTTATTTTGAGAAAGAGAGAGGAAGCACTAGGTGCGGGGCAGAGAGAGAGGGGGAGAGAGAGAATCCCAAGCAGGCTCTGCACTGTCAGTGTGGAACCCAGTGCTGGGTCAGACTCACAAATGGTGAGATCATGACCTGAACCAAAACCAAGAGCCGGCCGCTTAACCTACTGAGCCACCCAGACGCCCCTGAAAACGATGTTTTAATGTCTGTGGGGAATGTAGTTAATTTTAAGTCTCTTCTTTCACTCCTGATACTGATTTGTGTCTTTTCTCTTGTTCTTGCTAAGTGTTTTCACAGAAACACTTCTTTCTCTTTTCTCATCAGGCTTAGTTTGTTTTATATCTTCTAACTTCATTGAATAGATGCTTTCTGCGCATATTTAGCCTTCTTTTCTAACAATGAAGGCTGTACATTTCCCTGTCACTACCTCTTACGTTGCATATCACATTTTTATATGTGGACTTTCATTATTATTCAGTTCCAAATATATTCCAGTACCCACTGTGATATCTTACTTGATCCATGGTTTATTTGCAAGTATATTTACTTCCAAACATGAGATTTCTTTTTTTTTAATTTTTTAAATTTTTATTTTTTTTTAAATACTTTTAACATTTATTCATTTTTGAAAGACAGAGACAGAGCACAAGCAGGGGAGGGGCAGAGAGAGGCAGACACAGAATCCAAAGTAGGCTCCAGGCTCGAAGCTGTCAGCACAGAGCCCGATGTGGGGCTTGAACTCACAGCCGTGAGATCATGACCTGAGCCAAAGTCAGATGCTTAACCGACTGCACCACCCAGGTGCCCCTTACATTTTTTATTTTTAAAAAAATCTATGGCAAAGCAAGATCAGTACAGTAATGAAATATCTGCTTAAGTGTACATTTACATTCATAAAAATAGTTCGTATGTTAGGTCGCAAGAAAAAGGTTAGTAATTTCCATAAAGTAGAAATGTTACAAACAATCCTTACCGCTATGCAACAAAACTAGAAATTTAAAAAGAAATTTTAAAACCCATATGGAACATTAAAACCCTTTAATTGAAGAACTGTTAGATGTTGGGGCACTTGGGTGATTCAGTCAGTAAACTGTCTGACTTCAGCTCAGGTCATGATCTAAATGGTTCGTGGGTTCGAGCCCCGAGTTTGGCTCTGTGCTGCCAGTGCAGAGCCCACTTCAGATCCTCTGCCCCCTTCTGTCTCTGTCCCTCACCTGCTGGCACCCTCTCTCCCTCTCTCTCTCAAAAATAAACGTTAAAAATAAATAAAGAATGAATAAAGAACTATTGGCTGGAAAGGAAATACAAATTGAAATAAAGGATTCCTGAAAACTAATGAAATGAAAACCTAACAAATAGGATTCTGTAAGATACGTATAAAGTAGTGGTTGGGGGGAAATTTATTGGCTTAAACACATTATAAACTTAGGGAAGAAAACACCTGAAGTAAATTCCAGACTTAGAAAGTTAGAATAAAAACAACAAAGTAAAACAAGAGAAAGCACAAGAGAATAGAAATAAAGATCGAAGCAGAGGTCAATGAGATGGAGAACAGAAAAACGTTTGATTGAGAAATCACAATCTTAGATCTTAGACAGTTTAACAAACCAGGTAAGCTAATGCTAATTGAAGAAAATTGGGAGAAATCACAAATACAAAATAACAAATGACAAGTGGGAAAAAAATTTTTAATGATATTAATTTGCATACTTCTGTGTTAAATGAATTTGAAAATTCAAATGAAATGGATAATTATTTAGAAAAATGCAATTTACCAAAATTGATGCCAGCAAAGATTAGAAGTTAAATAACTCAATTTTCATAGCATGTGGTTATGAAAAAACTGTCTCACTGGAAGCAGAAAAACACACTAGATGTAAATGGTTTCACAGAGAAATTCTGTTGAAAATTTTAAGAGTCCAGATAATCCCAGTGCTAAATACATTGTTTCAGATCATAGGAAATGAAGGAAAACTTCCAAATTATTTTTTTTATTAGTTACTTTGTATTATTACAATCATCAGTTTAGTCGTCTTTAGTTGGTGAAGGGCTAAAGTGAAATAAAATTTGCCCAAAACTTTTCAGTCTTCTAAGATGTCGTTGGGTTTTGTTTTTTTAAAAACAACTTTATTGATCTACAATAAACTGCAAATATGTAAAGCATACACTTTGATCAGTTTTGCTATGAGGTACCATGACTGCAGTCAGGTTCATGAACATACTCATCTCTCCCAGAAGCTTCCTCGTGCCCCTTTGTAACGCCTCCCTCCTGCTCTCCTTCCCCTAGTTCAGAATGAAGAACTCCTATAGTTCTTAAACAAACGACAACCCAATTAAAAGTGGGCAGAGGATCTGAATGGGCATTTTGTCAGAGAAGATACACAGATGGCCAAAAAGCACATGGAAAGATGCTCACCACCGCTAATTTATTAGAGAAATGCGTGTCGAAAACACTAGATATCATCTCACACTCATTAGGATGGTTACTGTAAAAACAAAACAAAGACAACAAACAGAAAATAACAAGTGTTGGTGAGGATGTGGAGAAATGAGGATATGGAGAAATTGTGCACTGTTGGTGGGGATGTAGAATGGAACAGACACTGTGGAATGTAGTATGGCTATTCCTCAAAAAACGAAAAATAATAGAATTACTGTGTGATCTACAAATTCCACTTCTGGGTATATACCCAAAAGAACTGAAAGCAGGGTTTCAGAGATACTCGTACACACGTGTTCACAGCATCATTATTCACAATAGCCAAAAAGTGGAAGCAACCCAGATGTCTGTGGACAGAAGAGTGGATGGGCAAAATCTGTGAGATCCATACAATGGAATATCATTGAGCTTTAAAAAAGGAAGGAAATTCTGTCACATGCTACAGCGTGAATAATCCTTGAAGACCATATGCTGAGAAACAAACCAGTCACAAAAAGACAAACACTGTATGGTTCCACTAACATAATCAAATGGAAACAGAAAGAATGGTGATGATCGGGGACTGGGGGAGGGGGAGGGAGAGAATTATTATTTAACAGGGATAGAAGCTCAGTTTTGCAAGATGAAAAAGTTCTGGCAGTTGGTTGCACGACAACATGAACGCACTTTATACCACTGAACTGCACGCTTAAAGATGATTAAGATGGTAAATTTTACATTATGTGTATTTTAGCGCTTTTGAAAATAAAGAAGAGGGGCGCCTGGGTGGCTCAGTCAGTTAAGCATCCGACTTTAGCTCAGGTCATGATCTCACGGTTGGTGGGTTTAAGCCCCGTGTCCGGCTCTGTGCTGACAGCTAGGAGCCTGGAGCCTGCTTCGGATTCTGTGTCCCCCTCTCTCTCTGCCCCTCCCTCCCTTCCACTCTGTCTCTCTCTCTCTCTCTCAAAAATAAACAAACATTAAAACAATTAAAAAATAAATTAAAAAATAAAAATAAAAAAGAGTGCACGAGCCAGCTTGAAGGAGCTCACTACTCCTAATCAAATACAAAACCATTTGAGCATGAAAATAATGACAGCAATAGATTACAACCCACCAAATACATGAGGAATCAATCCTTACTGATAAAAAGCGAATAGGGGAAAAGGGAAAGTTCTTTCCAGTAGCATGCCAGCTACAAGAGTGATGGATGGGGTTATGAAAACCATCATTATACGGCCGTACTGTTTACAGTCATACTATTATTTCTTCAGTCATGAGTCATTAGCGGATACTAAAACAGTTACTTTTTTCCAATTATCTTTTTATTATTGATTTCTGGCATAACTACATTTGGTTGGAGAACATGTGACTTTAATCCATTGAAATAGTTGGGACTTGCCTTATGGCCTAGTTCGTGGTCAGCTTGTGTAAGTGTCTGTTCTTGAAAAGAATGTACATCTTGTAGTTGCAAAGGTGGCGTTATTCAAGTCTTCTGGGTGGTTCCTGATTTTTGTAGTTGCTTGTTTTATCCATTACTGAGAGCTAATTTTAAATCTAGAATTATAGTCTGTTTCCTGTCATTCTATCAGTTTTGCTTCACGTGTCTTGCAGTTACTTTATGGGCCATACAAATTTAAAGTTGTCATATCTTTCTGGTGAATTGAATTCTTTGTCATTATAACAGTGGCCTGTTTATCTCTGGTAAGGCTTTCTGTCTTAAAATCTGTTTTGTCTGCTACTAATATAAAAACCTTAGCTGTCTTCTGGTGAGTTTTCACGTGTTTTTAGTCTTCTTACTCACTTTTGAGAGACAGAACACGAGTGGAGGAGGGGCAGAGAGAGAGAGGGAGACACGGAATCCGAAGCAGGCTCCAGGCTCTGAGCTATCAGCTCAGAGCCTGAAGTGGGGCTCGAATCCACAAACTGTGAGATCATGACCTGATCCGAAGTTTAACCCTCAATCGATTGAGCCACCCAGATGCTCCTTATCTTTTTACTTTTAACCTCTCTATACAACCCAGTGTTTTGGACATGTTTCTAACAAACAGCAAATACAGTAGTTAGATCTCATTTTTTAAGTTCGGATTGATAAACTTTTTAGCCAAAGTAATTGTTCAGTTTATATTTATTGTAATCAACAGAAATTTTGACTTAAATCTACTACTACCTTCTTTTGTACTTTGTATTTTTTTCCCTTTCTTTCCTTTTTAATAGCTTCCTTTTAAGTGAGTTTTTTTTTTAGATCATTTCATTTTTCCCTTCTAGATTTTAAGGTGCATGCTCTGTTTTTATACTTCAGTGGTTACCTAGAAAGCACAGCGTGCGTATCTGTCCTCTCAAGTCGGCAATTAATCAGCACCTCCCACCCCTCATAACACAGAGGCCTTGGAGCATATTAAATCTCTTTACCTCACTTATGTGTCATTACCTTCGGGTATTGTAACTGTTTGGTTTTTTAGCCCTGTTGCTTTGTGCAGTCAAAGTTTGTTTAGAGTTAGCCACATATTTCACCACCTCCTTGATTCTTTCAGTCCAGCCGTCGTCATCTGAGAACTTACATCTAGGCTCACTTTTCAACTACCTTAAATATTAAATACATCCTTCAGAATCTCATTTAATGAGACTCACTGGTGGCAGACTTGGTTTTGATTATTTGAAAATGTTTTTATTTCATCTTGATTTTTTTTAATAACAAGTTTGACTTGTAATTCACGTAGTCCGAAATTAACCCATTTAAAGAGTACAACTCAGTGGCTCTTATTATATTCCTAGATTTGTGCAGCCATCGTCACGGTTGATTTTAGAACATTGCCATCAGCCCAAAGAGGACCTCCACACCCCTTGCTGTCACCCCCCAATCTGCTCACCACCACCCTCCCCCTCCTCCCCCCAGGTAGTTACTAATCCACTTTCTTTATACAGATGTGCTTATTTCGGGCATTTCATATACATAGAATCGTACCATGTGTGGTTTTTTGTGTCTGGCTTCTTTCACTCGGCTAGTACTTCAAGGTTCGTCATTATCGTAGCATTTATCAGTATTGAATATGTATTTTCAGTTCTTTTGAGTATATGTCGAGGAGTGAAATGGCTGGTTACTCTGTGTTTAATCTTTTAAAGTGCTGCCAGACTTTTCCAATGCAGCTGCACCATTTTATGTTCTCAACAACAGCGTATGAAGATTCCAGTTTCTCTGCATCCTCACCAACACTTACTATCTGTTGCTTTTGTTACAGGCAGTTTTAAAAGTAACAGCTTTATTGAGATGTAATTCATATATCACAAGATTCATCCTTTTAAAGTATACAATTCAGTCTCAATTTTTGAAGGACGTTTTTGCTGGGAAAAGAGTTCTAGGTTATTTCCTATCAGCACGTTGAAAATAACATTCTGCCATCTTCTGATTTTCATTTTTGAAGAGAAATGAATTTTCTATCCAAATGTTGCACAATGATGTATTTCGGTGTGGATTTCTTTTTATCCTGCTCAGAATTTGTTTGCTTTCTTGAATCTGAAGATTCGTCTTTCATTATGGAAACACCCAGCGGTTATCTTTTCAGGTATTAATTCTGACCCAGTTTCTCCTCTCTTTCTGGAACTAGATTTCTGTTTAGATTTCTGTAATACTTTCTTACCGTACCTTCATGTCTTCTTACTTCTCGTATTTTCCACCTCTTTTTTCTTTAAGTTTGTTTGTTTGCTTATTTTTGAGAGAGAAAGTGAGTGATGGAGGGGCAGAGAGAGGAGAGAGAGAATCCCAAGCAGGCCTTGCCCTGTCGGCACAGAGTCCGACAAAGTGTGAGGTCATCACCTGAGCCGAAATCAAGAGTCGGACGCTCAACTGACTGAGCCACCCAGGCCCGCATCCACCTGTTTTCTTTCTCTCTCTGTGTGTATCCATTTGTTAAGTCGACAACTTACTGTGAGGGATCTTAGATTTTGCCCTACTTTTAAACTAGCAAGCTAGCCTGCTACAGTTTTTTTTATACACACATACGTTTGCCTTTATGTATGTACTGACAGAACACAAGACCGGAGACACAGATGGTTTATTACAGCAACAACAGCCCGCGATGTCTTGCATCAGTTCCCCGCGCCCTAAATCCCACGAGGTGAGGTGATAGGGGCTAGATGATACTGGTGCGTACAGTCCAGCGCATCCCAGCAAAAGGAACACCAAAACTTAGAGACTCTGGGCATTTAAGGGTTGCTGGCACACCTGCACATCCTCCCTCCAGAGAGATTGCTCCTTACCCTAGGATGTGGGCGCATCTCTCCCGGATGGGATGGGGAAGGTGCCTCAAGGTTTATTACCCTGAAATGTAAGGAAATGTCTCCAGGGAGAGGAAGGAGAGGGCTTTGTCTTTGTTACTGTGGCATGTCGCTGGGGAGATATGACTCTAGATCTCTCTGGAGGGATATGCCGTCTCTAGCTGCCAAAGACTTAACATGTCCTTTGCTCAAAAGACTTGGACCATGTAGGAATGTGAGAAATCCCTGGAAACAGATCCTGGACACGTTCTTCTGATTTTCCCTCCCGTTTTCTAAGTACCCCTTCAGTTGTGTGTAACGTGCTGGTAAATCCATTCACTGAATTCTTCTTTTTGGTTATTGCACTTTTCATTTTTAGAAGTTCTCTTGGCAAGGTCATTTTTATAGTTTTCTGGTTACTGCAGATAATTCCAAGCTTGTCTTTGATTTTTCTAAGCACAGTAAGTTTAATTGCTTTATATACTTTTATGCCCAATACTGTTTGGCTTTCTTAGTACAACTAATTCTTCTTCCTGGTGCCTCGTTTCCTTGTGTGCTTGGCTGTTTTTTGTCTGTGTTTGCTACATATTGTCTTGAAAAATTATTTGTGGGAATTACTTAAGGCCTAAGGTAAAGGTACATTCTTCCGGAGACATTTTTGCATTTGTTTCTGCTTTGCTTTAGGATGCTTTGGCATTAGGATTGCTTTACTCTAAATTCATGACTCAAAGTTTTATAAAATTATTCAGATGTAAAAATTGATTTGAAAATATTCTCGGGCTTGTGGGTTCAGGGTCTCTCCCTCTCAGTCCTTCAACAACTGGTGACTTTCCTTCACTTACAGATACCAGCGATAGAAATGGCATTTAATTTTACTTTACCCCTTTGGGGTGCTGGTTTTATAGCAGAACATTTCCCACCCTGGTTAGGCCTTAACTCGGACTTTGTCCATCTTTTCACTCCAAGGCTGTCAAAACTGATGTCTCGATTCTCGGAATTAGACAACCGTCTTAGGATAAAAGCAATTTCAGGGCTTTCCGTAACTCTCTGATTGCTCGCTTTCGTTTACATTTTGGCCTGATAATTTTTTTAACTTCTTATCAGAGATTTGATGTATTTAATAAGTCCTTTTTTTACTCAACAATAATCTAGAGCAACTCTCAAACTTCTTTTATAAAGGGCCAGGTAGCAAATATTTTAGGCTTTGCAGACTAGATAGTCTTTTGTGATAACTACCCAGCTGTGGTGCTAAAGCATCCATAGGTAGTATGTGAACAAATAAGCATGGTTGTGTTTCACTAAAATGTTTTTTACAAAAACCGGCTGCAGGCCAGATTTGGCCCGTGAGTCATAGTTTGCCAGCTCCAGATCTAGAGTCTATTGCTTACTGAACATCCCAGTAACACTTGTTAAATACTGAATACTTTCCCTGTTTTGTTGTGTTTCTTTCATCACACATTAAACATGTTTTAGAGACTAGATTTTCCTGTATTTCTTTTTTTTTTTTTTTTTTAAGTTTATTTTGAGAAGAGGGGGGAGAGAAGGAGAGCATGTGGGGGAGGGACAGAGAGAGAGGGGGAGAGAGAATCTCAAGCAGGCTCCACACCCTCAGCGCAGAGCCCGACCTGGGGCTTGATCCCATGAACCCTGAGATCACCTGAGCCAAAACGAAGAGTTGGACACTTAACCAACTAAGCCACCCAGGCACCCTTATTTTTCTTTTTTAAAGATGAGTACCATGACATTTAAATGACTGTTACATTTAATATGATTGTATTTCTAATGCTAGTTACAACCCCAGTGTTACTTAATATTCTTGTCTTGTGCTTTTGTCAGATGAACTTTAGAAGCATTTTTGTTGAGTTTTGTGAAGTATTCTGTGGTGTTTTAATTGGAATTTTGTTAAACTCACGAATTAATTTATGAAAAATTGTTATCTTAATGATGTTTAAACCTTTTCATTGAAGAACATGAAATATTTCTCTATTTTTCTAAATTTTTCTTTTTTTCTCCCAGTAATATTTGGTCATTTTCTTTATATCATGAAGATATATGTCTTTTGCTAGGTTAATTGGTAGTTTAATACTTCTCATTGCTATTGTTAACTGAATGCTTTTTTAAAAATTGTATTTTCGGGTTAGTTATTACCACTACATGAGAATGCATCTGACTTCTGTGGATTTATATTTATCTTTTATTTAACCATTTTGCTGAAGTTTTAATTATCTATTGTTATGACTGATTTTCTTTGGATTGTGTTGGTATATAATCATATTGTCTGCATGTAATGATATTTTCATCTGTTCTTTTCTAGTATTTCCTTTTTGAATAATTTTGAATTGGCAAAAATGTCCACTATGAGAGTGAAAATAGGAGAACAGCCTTGTTTTTTGCCCCTATTTTTTCATGGATTCACCCCTATTGTAAAATACAAGATAATACAGTGGGTCTCAATTTTAACTTCTTTTTTTTTTTTTTTTTTGTCTTTTGTCTTTTTTTTTTTTTTTTTAAGTGGGCTTCATGCCCAGCACAGAGCCCAATGTGCAGCTTGAACTCACAACCCTGAGATCAAGACCTGAGCTGAGATCGAGTTGGATGCTTAACTGACTGAGCCACCCAGGTCCCCTTTGACTTTAACTTTAATTCTGTGTTTTAATGTCTCAGAAGTGGTTTGAGTTTTATCAAATGGCTTTTCAAAAATGTACTAATAGTACATACTGTATGATTCTCTATATGTGAATTAGGCAAAGCTAATCATTGGTGATACAGTCAGATAGTGGTTACATCTGGCATATATTAACTGGGAGAAGGAACAAGAAAGCATATTGTGTTAGAAATGTTCTGTACTGTGATTTGAGTGTTGCTTTTATAGGCAAATATATAAGTAAAACCATATTGAGATGTTTAAGATCAGTGCACTTTACTGCATGTATGTTTTACCCCAATAGGTATTTTTAAAATCTGTTGATCTGATCATACTGATTGAAAAAAATTTTTTTTCTGTTTATTTTTGAGAGAGAGAGTGGGCATGTGTGCTCGCACGCAGGAGAGGGGCAGAGAGAAAGGGAGATAGGGGACCTGAAGCAGGCTGTGTGCTGACAGCAGGGAGCCCAATGTGGGGCTCAAACTCAAAACCGCCAGATGATGATCTGAGCCAAAGTCAGGTGCTTACCTGACTGAGCCACCCAGGTGCCCCTGATCACACTGATTTTTATCGATTAAACTGTTAAAATGATATATCGTTAATTTAAATACATTTTTACTATTGATTTTAAAAAAGAGAGACCATTAAAAACCCGTGTAATAAAAACAGTGATACAGAAGATCTTTGGGCAAATGGACCCAGCAACCACCTGATACCCAGTAATTAATAAATTTTGCTTCTTGTGGGATACAGTGGGATTACAAGTTTTGACAGCTCTGCTTTTCTTAGGTAAGTCATACAGAGCTATGCCTCTTCCCAGAAGAAACTATGTGTGGCAATAAATGGAAGAAAACCCACTTTTATAAGATCCTAGTCAAAAGTCTCTCTCTGTCTAGAAATCGTGTTTGCTTGATGTTTGATTTGATTACAGGAGAGAGGTGTTACTTTCCCCTGGTGCCCCACCGAGGTGACCTTGAGGTTCATAAGGTTATGATTGGCTCCCGCTCTTGCCCTAGAAGGTAGCTTAGCCTTTGAACAGTAACCACATGGAGCTCACCCCCGAAACCTCCACTTCTAGCGGAAGACAGGAAGCAGTGCAAGACATACCTGAATGTTAGTTGGCGCTGAATTTCTTAAGAGCGGTCTTTTTGGCCGTCTGTCCCCCGGTCCTGAAATAGCCATCTCAAGACAACAAAAAGAATAAAAGGAAGACTTGACCTAGAGAAAAGGTAGTACGGATTTTGATAGATCCCAAAATAGCAATAGTCTATTTTGATCCCAAAATGAGCAATAGTCTCATTTATTTGAAAGAAGAGGAATTCTGCCTTTAAAAAAAGAAAGAAAGAGAACTTTGCTTCCTTTGTCCTGTGTCTTGCTGTTTTCCTGCAGTCTCTTTTTAACCTTTTGTTGTAATAACTGCGCGTCGCAATAACAATGCTTTTCCTGCTAGTGTTACTAGGACGTTGTCTGACGGACCTGGTTAACTCAGATCATGTGCTCCTTCCACTAACTTCTTACATTTTTGTTTTTGTTGGTTTTTAAATGCTGGAAAAAGTTAACAGTTTATTATAATTTCTTTTATTTAACAACCGAGGAAGTTCGTGGCCACCAGCAGTTGCAGTGCAATTTCAGGGGTGGGGAGAGTTCAGGCGTCTCTGTTGGAGCTGTGAGTGTAGCGAACCGTGCAGGTGAGATCCGCATGTACTTTTGATAGCGCCGGTGGAGGGATCCCTCCAAAATTGACTTCATTAGCCTCCTGTGCAGCAGACTGTCCTGGGCCACGCAAAGAGGCTTTTATTGTTCCAGATGTTAGCGTAAGTCCACGACCGTCCAAAGATAGCAGCTTGGCACGTGATGTCAGGGCCTTAAAGGACATCGTCAGTTTTCTCTTCTCCATCCGTTAAGGGTTCTTTAAAATTTATTTTTTTTTTTTAACGTTTATTTATTTTTGGGACAGAGAGAGACAGAGCATGAACGGGGGAGGGGCAGAGAGAGAGGGAGACACAGAATCGGAAGCAGGCTCCAGGCTCTGAGCCATCAGCCCAGAGCCTGACGCGGGGCTCGAACTCACGGACTGTGAGATCGTGACCTGAGCTGAAGTCGGATGTTTAACCGACTGAGCCACCCAGGCGCCCCTCCATCCGTTAAGGGTTCTTAGGAAATTCTGCTTCAAATCCACAGAGATGTTAGTAGCTTCCTGGTGAGGCCGGGGCGCAGAATCTGCTGCCCGCTTCCATCTACCTAAGCTTTTGTTTTTAAAATCAGTGTTGCTATTTGTACGTTTCTTAACAGCCAGTTTTGAAGGTAAGGCTTCAATCTTACAATGTTCAAACCAAAAAGGTATTTCTCCTGTCACATGTGAATGAAAGTTGCTTGGGTCTTGTATGCTGAGGATCTTATAAATGCCGTGTCCCTCAAATAGTCGGAAGTAATTCTGTTTATTACTACAAATGTGATACTTTTTTTCTAAGCTACTTGTAGAATTTTTTTAAAAAATTTTCCTTGTGGAGGCGCCTGGATGGCTCAGTCAGTAGAATGTGCAGCTCTTGATCTCGGGGTCATGAGTTTGAGCTCCACGTTGGAGGTAAAGCGTACTTAAAAAACAATAATAATAAAATCTTTTAAATAAAAATGTTCCTTGCAGTTTAATGCCCTTAGACTACTTCTTAGTATCATGACCTGTTTGTTAAATAAAGGCCCTTTCAGTTTCTGGCCTAAACTATTTTTGTTTATTCAAGACACTGTTCAGATGGGACTCTTAATCCTTTATTCTTTGCCATTGGTTTCTTTTAATTCAAAAGACTTTAAGTCTCATTTGCTGGGTGTATGTTTTGTATTCCAGCACTGGATTGTTATCATCCTCTTCCTTCTTTTCACTGATTTATGTATTCTGTCTGTGCATGGATATGGTCTTCTGGTTTATTATGTTTCATTCGGTAAATTTTTTTGCACTGTTGAATTAGTGTTTTGTTTATTGCAATGGCTTAAGGATAACTTTCCCCCTTAAGTAAGAGAAAATTGTGATCATTTTCCAAATTATACTTGTGATTCCTGTGGTGGTCTAATTCGGAGATTTACTTTAAAGTTTTCTGGGCTCATTGCTTTGTTCCTCTCCTTCAGTATTGTAGAGCCTTTCGCTGGTCTCTAGTTTCAGTTTATTCTCCTCCTTTAATTTTATACCACCGATACTTGCTATTGTTGGTAAATAATTTTGTGTGTGTCAGACAACTTAACGATGTTTTAATGGAGTGTACAAAGGAGACCCCTTTTTGCTTCTCACCGTTCGCCGTCTTCGAAGTGTTCTCACTGAAGGATTTGGAGTAGAAAATTGTGTACTTGCTACCATGCTTTGGAGTATGTCTCTGGCTAAAGGTTGCTACCCTGTAGCAATAACCAGAATCATGTAGCTTAAAAGTAGGGGCCCCTGGGTGGCTTAGTCAGTTGAGTGTCCGACTCTTGATTTTGGCTTAGGTTCGTGGGATCGAGCCCCGCGTCCAGCTCTGTGCTTACATCCCGGGATTCTCTCTTACGGCTTGGGATTCTCTCTCTGCTCCTCCTCCACTTGTACTTGCATGCGCACACGTGCGCTCTCTCTCTCAAAAGAAATAAATAATAAAACATTAAAAAAACTAGAAGTAGAGAATAGCCCGGGGTTAAGGCTGCCTGCGTGCTAACTATAAATCCATAATGTTATCACTACAGTTATGAAATATTTCATCAAAATTTGTACTATCGAGATGGCTATATACACATATCATCATGCTGCGGAGTAATGTTAGAAATCTCTATTAGAATACCATGGCTGGTTTTGGAGCACCTGGGGGGCTCAGTCGGTTGAGCGTCCGACTTCAGCTTGGGTCATGACCTCACGGTCCGTGAGCTCGAGTCCCACATTGGGCTCTGTGCTGACAGCTCAGGGCCTGGAGCCTGCTTCAGATTCTGTGTCTCCCACTCTCTCTGCCCCTCCCCTGCTCATGCTCTGCCTCTCTCTGTCTCAAAAATAAATAAAAACATTTAAAAAAAATAAAAAAAAAAAAGAATACCATGACTGGTTTTGATCCAAAAATAAGTAAGACATGGAAAATTCATAGAAGGATGCGATAGAAACTATGAAAACTTAGAGGGAATATAGGACAAGGTTAAGTAAATGATACTATGGACCATTTTGTTCTTAGTGTCTTAAGGCTGGAGGTCTGTGTGCCTCTGCCCCCCACATCAGCTGCTGAGGTTGAAATTCTGAGAGGCAGCAGTGTGACTTCAGTCTTTCTCATTTAGACTGTGAAAGACTTCCACGTTGGACGGACCTTGGAGAGAGCATATTTAAGCAAAATACTAAGCCTTTTAAACTAGATGCAAAATGGGGAGGTGCCAGGATGCCTGGCTGGCTCAGTCAGAGGAGCATGTGACTCTTGATCTCGGGGTCATGAGTTTGAGCCCCACATTGGGCATAGAACTTACATTTAAAAAAAAAAAGAAGGTACCGAAATGGGAAGGTGCCTTTGGACACACAGAGACTGTGGTCTTAACATATTCTCTACGAGGGGTGCCTGGGTGACCCAGTCAGTTAAGCGTCTGACTCTTTGTTTCAGCTCATGATTTCACAGTTACACAAGTTCAAGCCCCGCATTGGGCTCGCCCTGACAGTGCGGAGCCTGCTTCGGATTCTCTGTCTGGCGCTCTCTCTGTCTCTCAAATAAACTAAAAATATATATATATATACACCACGAAAAAAGAAATCAGGGCCCTTTGGGGAAATGGCTGATTCTAAGTCTGGAGCAAAAAATGCAGAAGATTAGCCTGGGATATCTTTTCATTCCAGATAGTGAGGGAGCTCGCAAAGACTATTTTAGGACTACTTTAGCAAGGACTATCAAGGTTACGTCAAAAAGACTAAAGAGGCTCCCGCTGGCCAAACATGAAACAAGTGGAGAATCAATAAGGACGATAAGTGTATTGGACTAAAATATGCCTAAAGCGGGAGCACGTGGGTGGCACCGTCAATTAAACATCTGATTCTTGGTTTTGGTTCAGGTCATGATCTCATGGTTTGTGAGTTCGAGTCAGGCTCTGTGCTGGCCGTGTGGAGCCTGCTTGGGATTCTGTCTCACCCTCTCTCTCTGCCCCTCCCCCATTTGTGTGTGAGTATGTGTGCCCTCTCTATCTCAAAAGATAAACTTAAAAAAAAATAAAATACACTAAATATGTTTAACCTATGAGTTAATAATAATAATGAAAGATAATTGAGCATAATTGAAGGTTGTTAGAAAATCAAGTCGTTATTTTGAAAATTAATAAAAGCAAGACTCTAACATCCTGTCTTTCCCACGTGAACTGTAGTATACTAGGTAACAAAATAGTAGATTAGAGAAGGCTTCTCTTGATAGAAATATTCAAGATAATGAAAAAGGAGGGATGACAGGATTCAAATACATCATTTTAGGGGCACCTGTGTCTCAGTCAGTGAAGCATCTGACTCTTGATTTTGGTTCAGGTCATGATCTCAGGTTCGTGAGATCAAGCCCTGAGTCAGGCTCCACGCTGAGCATGGAGCCTGCTTGTGATTCTCCCTCCCTCTGTTCCTCCCCCGCTCACTTGCGTGCATGTGTGCTCTCCTCTCTGTCTCTCTCTCTCAAAGATCAATCAACATTTTTTGAAAAAATGAAAATAAGGGAAAACAGGGGTGGCTGGTTCAGTCAGAGGAGTCATGTTGCTCTTGAGGTCACGAGTTTTGAGCCCCACATTGGATGTAGAGATTACTAAAATAAATAAGTAGACTTAAAAAAAAAAACAAGTGAAACAGTTGTTAAACATAGTTTATTTTAATGATCAGTGAGTGGATTGTGATTTATGCAGAGCGTCATATTTCCGTGAGTATCATCTGGTGTTGTTAACCCTTCCTCCTCACTTACATGGCATTAAATAAAAGTAGGTTTCTGATAAAGATGGAATGGGAGAGGGATTGTAACTATCAGCTCGAGTGAGACTTTTCTTTTAATGTTTATTTATTTGGGGGAAGAGGCAGAGAGAGAATCCCAAGCAGTCTTCGGACTGTCAGCTCAGAGCCGGATGCAGGGCTTGAACTCGTGAACCGTTAGATCGTGACCTGAACCAAAATCAAGAGTTGGATGCTTAACTGACCGAGCCACCCAGGTGCCCTGGAATGAGAATTTTTAAGCCTAGATTTCAGCTCTCCCGTCTTCCTTCAGCCCCAGGAACTTTCGGGTCGCTGAGGCCGTGCGTTACCCTGTGCTGTAGTTCAGCGATTTCACGCTTGTCACACGAGGGATGTAAATCTGCTTGGTAAAGAGTACTCTTTCAGGCTGAGACTTGATAATGGTGAAGTCTGGCCTCTTGCTGGCAAACCGTCGTTCTCGTCGGTGATCCCTTTCTTCTTTTCCCGATTTTCCCCTCGGGCCGAGAACTGCGTTCATCTGTCCTTTGGGTTTTCGGGGTGCCTTCTTCAGTTTCTCACACCGCCCTCCCCGGGCAGCTTCTGCTTGCTCCGCAGGCCCAAGCCGGGTCCGGTTTTCCTCCAGATCGTTTCCAAATAATCTCTTCTCTGATGTCTTTTGTGCTTATTTTAGCATTGGGGGAGTCCAGGTCATTTTGCTATTTAACTAAGCCTTCAGTGAGTTAAAGATTATACATTTTATTTATTTATTTTGTCTTCAAGTACGTTCCATCTGTTTAATTCCTCATGTCATTCTTATGAGACCAAATTTACATTGTGACATCCTTGCATAATCTCTCCTATCCACTTCCTCCTCTTTGCTGTGTCTTCTGACCATTATGTAACAGGACTACAGATTTCCTAGGCCTGATCCAGCTGATTAACATGCTACTCAGCTCATCCACTGACGGCTTTGTAGCAACTACTTTATTTTTTAAAACAATTAGTTCTTCTTTTTTATAACTGAATATCCAACTTCATATTTCCAATATCTTTCATTAAGTCTCTGAGGACGTTTTATCCCTCCTCTCAAAGTAGGATATTTTGGTTTAATGACTTTCTATTCTATTTCATTGATCCTGGTTTTTTTACATTAATTAATTGATTTTTTAATTTATATCCAAGTTAGTTAGCATATAGTGCAACAATGATTTCAGGAGTAGATTCCCTAATGCCCCTTACCCATTTAGCCCATCCCCCCTCCCACAACCCCTCAAGCACCCCCTCAGTTTGTTCTCTATATTTGAGTCTCTTATGTTTTGTCCCCCTCCCTGTTTTTATATTCTTTTTGTTTCCCTTCCCTTATGTTCATCTGTTTTGTATCTTAAAGTCCTCATGTGAGCGAAGTCATATGATATTTGTCTTTCCCTGACTAATTTTGCTTACCATAATACCCTCCAGTTCCATCCATGTAGTTGCAAATGGCAAGATTTCATTCTTTTTGATTGCTGAGTAATACTCCATTGTGTGTATGTGTGTGTATATATATATATATATATACACACACACACACACACACACACCACATCTTTATCCATTCATCTGTCAGGGACATTTAATTTTTTGAGGAATCTCCATACAGTTTTGCAGAGTGGCTGCACCAGTTTGCATTCCCACCAGCAGTACAAAAGGAATCCTCTTTCTCCGCATCCTCGCCAACGTCTATTGTTGCCTGAGTTGTTCATGTTAGCCATTCTGACAGGTGTGAGGTGGTATCTCATTGTGGTTTTGATTTGTATTTCCCTGATGAGTCATGTGGAGCATTTTTTCATGTGTCGGTTGGCCATCTGCATGTCTTCTTCGGAGAAGTGTCTATTCATGTCTTTTGCCCATTTCTTCACTGGATTATTTGTTTTTTGGGTGTTGAGTTTGATAAGTTCTTTGAAAAATTTTTTTAACGTTTATTTTTGAGAGGGGGGAGGAGAAGCAGAGAAAGAGAGGGAGAGACACAGAATTGAAGCAGGCTCCAGGCTCTGAGCTGTCTGCACAGAGCCTGACATGGGGATTAAACTCACAAACAGGGAGATCATGACCTGAGCCAAATATGGACGCTTAACTGACTGAGCCACGCAGGCGCCCCTGGTAAGTTCTTTATAGATTTTGTATACTATCCTTTATCTGATATGTCATTTGCAAGTATCTTCTCCCATTCTGTAGGTTGCCTTTTAGTTTTGCTGATTGTTTCCTTCGCTGTGCAGAAGCTTTTTATTTTGATGAGGTCCCAGTAGTTCATTTTTGCTTTTGTTTCCCTTGCCTCCTGAGACGTGTTGAGTAAGAAGTTGCTGTGGCCAAGATCAGAGAGGTTTTTGCCTGCTTTCTCCTCTAGGATTTTGATGGCCTCCTGTCTTATGTTTAGGTCTTTCATCCATTTTGAGTTTATTTTGTGTCTGGTGTAAGAAAGTGGTCCAGGTTCATTCTTCTGCATGTCGCTGTCCAGTTTTCCCAGCACCACTTGCTGAAGAGGCTGTCTTTATTACATTGGCTATTCTTTCCTGCTTTGTCAAAGATTAGTTGGCCATATGTTTGTGGGTCCATTTCTGGGTTCTCTGTTCTGGTCCATTGATCTGAGTGTCTGTTTTTGTGCCGGTACCATACTGTCTTGATGATTACAGCTTTGTAATATAGCTTGAAGTCCGGGATTGTGATGCCTCCAGCTTTGGTTTTCCTTTTCAAGATTGCTTTGGCTATTTGGGGTCTTTTCTGGTTCCATACACATTTTATGATTGTTTGTCCTAGCTCTGTGAAGAATGATGGTGTTATTTGATAGGGATTGCATTGAATATGTAGATTGCTTTGGGTAGTATGGACATTTTAACAGTGTTGGTTTTTCCAATCCATGAGCATGGAATATTTTTCCATTTTTTTGTGTGTCTTCAATTTCTTTCATAAGCTTTCTATAGTTTTCATTGTATGGATTTTTCACCTCTTTGGTTAGGTTTATTCCTAGGTATTTTATGGTTTTTGGTTCAATTGTCAATGGGATCAAGTCCTTGATTTCTCTTTCTGCTGCTTCATTATCGGTATATAGAAATGCAACCAATTTCTGTGCGTTGATTTTATATCCTGCGACTTTGCTGAATTCATGGATCAATTCTAGAAGTTTTTTGGTGGAATCTCTTGGGTTTTCCATGTACACTATCATGTCATCTGCGAAGAGTGAAAGTTTGACTTCCTCCTGGCCAATTTGGATGCCTTTTATTCCTCTGTGTTGTCTGATTGCTGAGGCTCAGACTTCCAATACTGTGTTGAATAACAGTGGTGAGAGTGGGCATCCCTGTGTTGTTCCTGACCTTAGGGGGAAAGCTCTCTGTTTTTCCCCGTTGAGGATGATATTAGCCTGGGTCTTTCATATATGGCTTTTATGATCTTGAGGTATGATCCTTCTCTCCCTGCTTTCTTGAGGGTTTTTATCAAGAAAGGATGCTGTATTTTGTCAAATGCTTTCTCTGCATCTATTGAGAGAATCATGTGGTTCTTATCCTTTCTTTTATTGATGTGTTGAATCACATTGATTGTTTTGCGGAAATTGAACCAGCCCTGAATCCCAGGTATAAATCCCACTTGGTTGTGGTGAATACTTTTTTTAATGTATTGTTGGAGACGGTTGGCTAATATCTTGTTGAGGATTTTTGCATCCATGTTCATCAGGGAAATTGGTCCATGGTTCTCGTTTTTATTAGGGTCTCTGTCTGGTTTTGGTATCAAGGGTAATGTTGGCTTCATAGAATGAGTTTGGAAGTTTTCCTTCCATTTCTATTTTTTGGAACAGCTTCAAGAGAATAGGTGTTAACTCTTCTTTAAACATTTGGTACAATTCCCCTGGAAAGCCGTCCAGCCCTGGACTCTTGTTTTTGGGGAGGTTTTTGGTTACTGGTTCGATTTCCTTGATGGTTATGGTTCTGTTCAAATTTCCTATTTCTTCTTGTTTCAGTTTTGGTAGCTTATATGCTTCTAGGAATTTGTCCATTTCTTCCAGATTACCCATTTTATTGGCATATAATTGCTCACAATATTCTATTATTATTGTTTGTATTTCTGCAGTGTAGGTTGTGATCTCTCCTCTTTCATTCTTCATTTTATTTGGGTCCTTTCCTTTTTCTTTTTGATCAAACTGGCTACGGGTTTATCAATTTTGTTAATTCTTTCAAGGAACCAGCTCCTGGTTTCGTTGATATGTTCTATTGGTTTTTTGGTTTCAACAGTATTGATTTCTGCTATAATCTTTATTTTTTACTGTCTTCTGCTGGTTTGGGTTTTATTTGCTGTTTTTTTTCCAGCTCTTTAAGGTGTAAGGTTAGGTTGTGTATCTGAGACCTTTCTTCCTTGTTTAGGAAGGCCTGGATTGCTATATACTTCCCTCTTCTGACCGCCTTTGCTGCGTCCCAGAGCTTTGGGTCTGTGGTGTTATCATTTTCATTGGCTTCCATGTACTTTTTAATTTCCTCTTTAACTTCTTGATTAGTCCATTCATTCTTTTGTAGGATGGTCTTTAGTCTCCAGGTATTTGTTATCTTTCCAAATTTTTTCTTGTGGTTGATTTCAAGTTTCATAACATTATGGTCTGAAAATATGCACGGTATGATCTCGATCTTTTTGTCCTTGTTGAGGGCTGATTTGGGTCCCAGTATGTGATCTATTCTGGAAAATGTTCCATGTGCACTCAAGAAGAATGCGTATTCTACTGCTTTAGGATGAAATGTTCTGAATATATCTGTTAAGTCCATCCAGCCCAGTGTGTCATTCAGAGCCGTTGTTTCCTTGTTAATTTTCTGTTTAGATCATCTGTCCATTGCTGTAAGTCAGGTGTTGAAATCCCCTACTATTATGGTATTATTATCAATGAGTTTTTTTTTTATGTTTGTGATTAATTGATTTATATATTTGGAGCATAAATGTTTACAATTGTTAGGTCTCCTTGGTGGATAGACCCCTTAATTATGATACAATGCCCTTCTTCATCTCATGTTACAGTCTTTATTTTGAAGTCTAGATTGTCTGATATAAGTATCGCTACTCTGGCTTTCTTTTGGTGACCATTAGCATGATAGATGGTTCTCCATCCCCTTACTTTCAATCTGAAGGTGTCTTTAAGTCTAAAATGAGTCTCTTGTAAACAGCATATAGATGGATCTTGTTTTCTTATCCATTCTATTACGTTGTGTCTTTTGATTGGAGCATTTAGACCATTGATGTTTAGAGTACTGAAAAATATGAATGTATTGCCATTATGTTGCCTGTAGAGTTGGAGTTTCTGGTGGTGTTCTCTGGTCCTTTCAAGTCTTTGTTGCTTTTGGTCTTTGGGGTTTTTGTTGTTGTTTTGTTTGTTTGTTTGTTTTGTCTTTTCTCCCCTCAGAAGGTCCCCCCTTAAAATTTCTTGCAGGGCTGGTTTAGTGGTCATGAACTCCTTTCATTTCTGTTTGGGTAACTTTTTTATCTCTCCTTCTATTTTGAATGACAGCCTTGCTGGATAAAGAATTCTTGGCTGCATATTTTTGTGATTCAGCACATTGAATATATCCTGCCCCTCCTTTCTGGCCTGCCAAGTTTCTGTGGATAGGTCTGCTGCGAACCTGGTCTGTCTTCCCTTGTAGGTTAAGGACTTTTTTTTCCCTTGCTGCTTTCATGATTCTTTCCTTGCCTGAGTGTTTGTGAATTTGACTATATGATATGCCTGTTGATGGTCAGTTTTTGTCCAATCTAATGGGAGTTCTCTGTGCTTCCTGGATTTTGATGTCTGTATCTTTCCTCAGGTTAGGAAAGTTTTCCGCTATGATTTGCTCACATAAATTTTCTACCCCTTTTTCTCTCTCTTCATCTTCTGAGACCCCTACGATTCTGATGTTATTCCTTTTTAATGAGTCACTGAGTTCTCTAAAGATTATATATTTAAAATTTCACCATTCGCAAAAAATGTCAAAACAATTTATTGACCCAAAACACCCTAATTAATCTGGGAACAGTTGAGACAGTGCTCCACCCCCACCCCCAAGGAATACTATGATTAATGTGATGTACATAACTCTGCTGATAGTTCTTTTCCTCGCTGTTTAGGATCATGGCTGCTATTCCCCAGAATAATCTACAGGAGCAACTGGAACGCCACTCAGCCAGAAAACTCAATAACGGATTAAGTCTTGCAAAACCGAAATCTTCGTAAGTATTTTGGCTGTCATACAGACACTGACCCACAGTATCATACAGATGAGATCTCTTCCCTTTCGACCCTTTCACTGCACATCAGGAAATGAAGCTGAGAGGGCCAGTGACTCTCCTACTTTGCAAATTAATGGTAGGACATGTTTTAGCAGCACCAGGTGCTAAATTGTTCAGTGACTTTGCATTGTTCCTGGTGCATAATGCTTGCTCAGTGAATATTTGTGGGATGAATGAATAGTGAATCCTATAAATTTGGGCAAACAGGTATTTTTAATATTTTAGTATAATTTTATATCCATTCCAAGAACAGTTTATATGGAAATGACAGCTCTCCAGTTCTGTTCTCTCCTCTAAGCTAGACTCCAAACTGCTTGTAGTGATACTTGATTTCTCTTCTTAACTGTGCCTGTACCAAGACTAGACACTGTTCTGGGCTCTTGGCTTTAAAGTTACCATTGACCTTCATGTCACTAAACCTCACAGACACCCAGGATACCTGTCTCTTTTACTTGTTTTTCAGATTTCAGTGGAGCCTCTTTGGGTTTTGCCTCTTTTCCCCATAAAACTTGTATCAGAATGGCAACAAGTTGCCACATACGAGTTTCTTCTCTGTTTCTTTGATGCTGTCCCCTCCCACTGGAGGTGCTGCTGGCTGAGGATGGCCAGCCTGAGAAATAAAGTAGTGGGAATGGCCCCGACACTCTCAAAACTGAATAATTAGCTTCTGCATTAGAAAGATCAGAGCATACTGCGGTGCCCGGGTGTCTCAGTCGGTTAAGTGTCTGACTCTTGATTTCAGCTCAGGTCATGAAGTCACAATTCATGAGTTCAAGCCTGGCATTAGGTTCTGCACTGACGGTGTGGAACCTGCTTGCGATTCTGGCTCACTCTCCCTGTCTCTGCCCCTTCCGTGCTCGCTCGCTCGCTCTCTCTCTCTCAAAATAAATAATATAAACTTTAAAAAAAAAGAAAGATCAGCTCATACAAAATAAAATTTAAGTTACCTTACACATTTAAAAACCAGAGAGGGAACAGGTTCTTTGATCACTTGTGATATAGTTAAGGTGAGTTGCTGTATAAATCAGGAACAGATTTTAGAGTTTCGTATAGTTGGTGTGTTTGTTAAAACTCGTCAGTCTAATTCGGTTTTCCAATTATTTTTCAGAGGTTTCACTTTTAAAAAGAAAATATCTTCAGCCAACGATGTATCTGTCACTAGCGTATCAGTAGCAAAGGCACCTGTGTTAAGTGATAAAAGCGTTAATGTTACTGAGACCTTTTCCTTTAGTGAACCTTCACCTCGTGTCACAAGTCAGCAGACAAGGGTCAGTGACTTTAAAAATGCTCCAGCAGGACAGCAAACCAGGAGAGCTCTTTCAAAACCATCATTGCCAGATTTGCCACAGGTTCCACGGGGAGTTTTTTGTAATACCCGGAACACATCGGTGGTAAAGAAACCCAGTAATGCTACTTTCAAGAAATTAGAATTTAGTTCTTCATCAGATTCTTTTGTTACTGTCGATGATTGGGATGATATGGACGACTTTGATATTTCTGGAAATTCAGAAGCATTTGTGACACCGTGCAAAAGTCACGTGGTAAGGGTAAGCACTGCTCAGAAATCGAAAAAGAGCAAGAGAAACTTTTTTCAAGCACAGCGATCTCAAGCAGATACAATAAAGGCTGATGTGACTCCGTCCTCCTCTGCAAGCGAGCAAGCATGTGTGACTAAGGAACAGAACGACTACTCGGAATGGTTAAGTAACGACGTGATTTGCATTGACGATGACCCTATTCCCGAAGAGCTTCTAGGTGGAGATGCTCAGGATGGGCACCCTGTAAAAACTCACTTGGGAAAAGAAAGAGGTAAAAATTATATTTTATCTCATTTTAGTATGTTGATTGTATTAATTTATTCAAAGCCAGGCGTTGGGAACGACAGCAAGGAGATACAGTTGTTTTCCTTAGGCCCTTTGGAGGAACTTACTGAACAATGTGTTGGCCACGTTCTTGAGGCAGGACCTACAGATGAAATGAAAAGATTTTATTCTGATAATATTATTATATAAACACGAAAAATAGCTCTATAATTTTACTTGTGAAGAAAATAAAGTCCATAGAGGTTAAATGGTTTCTTAATGGTCTCCTGGCTAGTTAGTGGTAGAATTGGGATGTGGAACTAAGCCTTTCTGTTATAATTCCTTCATGGCTTGCTCCCACCTAAAATTAATGTAGAATATGACCTAATTCTGCTATTAAAGTTTTACACATTCAAATCATTTTCTGTGTAGCTGTCATAATTATTAGGTGTCCAGAACCTACCAGCTAAGATTAGCCATATGTGGAAGTACCCGACGTACGAAATAGGTATAAATACGAGACCAACACTTTTAGATACCTGAATCCCATCAAGGTTACTAGCGGCTGAGGGGGGACGGAGAAATGATCGACAGCAAGCAAAACTAAAGTCTAATCAAATGCGTTGCTGTTCATGGATAGAAAATTGGGTAAAAGCTGAGTTAGAAAGCAACCATGTGGCATCGTTATCCCACACAGTCAAGAGAGAGAGGGAGAAACACTGAATCCGGCAGGACGCAAGCGACTAGGATGCCTTGGCGGTACGGTCAACCGCGTTTGTGCACTTATCATACTGACTTGTTCTACTTCCCTCTTAAATAAGAGCGAAAGAGCAAAACGGAAGTGCCGACGCTCAGTTGGGATCCGTAATTTACCTGGAGACAGACGTGGAAATCCTTAAGCAGATCTTTAGCCTCATTCCCACGTTCATTGGACTTAACCCGGTTGACTCAGTAATTCTTCAGGAAGAACCACCCCCCCGCGCCCAGGTGTGAAAGGAGGGTGCCCTCGCCTGGTGTGACTCACCCGGACCGCTCACTCGAGTGACGTCTCTGGAGTGATGAAAGTAACCCATGTCCCCGGTTTTACTTTAGAGAGTAGCGAAAAGAAGATCTCGGAAGAAACGGAATTACATCCAGTTGAGAAGTCTCCGTGTGTTGAGCTCAACAAAGAGGATTACGATGCAGATTTCGTTCCACCTTCTCCAGAAGAAGTCACCTCTGCCTCTTCTTCCGCTTTAAAATGTCTCAGGTAAAACAGCTAGTTCATAAACGTTGTTTATTTCTGGGGTGTCTGAAACAATCCTCTTTAGCTTGGTAGCATCTGTATAGATTTATATCCTGCTTCTGCACAGTTTATATCTCAATGAAAGCGTCAGAAAATCCCTCTTTATACATTTTATTTAATTGATGGCATTCTAAAGCTGTAAACTTCCATTACTCTTAATTACATGGGACCTCCGAACAGTTTTATTGAGTTGATTTTTACAGGTGGAATATATTCCTAAAAATACTATATTTCCAAACTCTTAGACCTGAAATGACATAAAATGAACTCATTGGGAAAGTGACTTAGTAAATAATATGCCCTTTTTTTCTTTTTCTTTTCCTTTTTTTTTTTTTTTTGGTCTTGCAGTATAGAATTGGCCATTGTATTTGTCATTCTCTGAATTCTACTAAATCGGTGACATGGTTGTGGTTAATTGGTAGTGTGGGAAAAAGATGGTACATATAGCCCGTCAATAGCTTAAAAAACTAATAGTCCACATTACCTCTGTCTCCCACCCAATCCGGACCACAGTCCAGTTGAGTGATAGAGGATTTACTGTGCTGTTAATCAATATTTTAATGAGAGCAGGTCCGTCTAGGATCCCACCTTCATCAACAAGGAGGTGTTTGCCTGCATAACCTCTTTCTCTGGGCTTGTGTTTTCACAGGTGGGTTGGGATGTTTGAAGAGATGGGAGAGGTCACAGTGTCATTACTGTTTGATGACGAAACTAAAAAACTGTAAGAGCTGCCCTGTCCTCTTTGCCCTTCCCATAGAAATTCAGACAGAGCTATAGGAAGTGGAGGAACTGAGCGAAAGTTCATATGGAGCGTAGATTCTAAACCAGATTCTCCTAGAACAGTGAAGCAGCCAAGGCCCGGGGAGGAGCAGGCGTTGCCTGGGATGGTACATTTAATGGCAGGTGGACAGAGATCCAGTGTAAGGCTGTTCCCCGGGCCAGACCACTTCCCGTTGAACGCCTGCCTTTCTTTCCTCTGTTCATCAAAAAAGTGTGTGTGGCCCAGATGACGCTGCAGCCTGTTTAACGGGACACTTGCAGTGCTGCGGTTCCCTCAGACCAGACATTCTCTTTACCCGTGTTAAGTTCTGATCCTTCTCTGCATGTGTGTGTGATTTTTGCATTGCTGTAATCAACATGTAACTATAATGTTTTATTCTGCTGCTTTGCTCTTAACGTTATTTGAAAAACATTTTCCATGTTTCTACGTAGTCTCTATCTTTATTCTTTTTAATGGCCGCGTGATCTTTTGAGTTGTCGTACCATGGTTATAGGTTGTTCGCAGTTAGAAAATGTTTATTTCCAAGGTTATTCCCAGCGTAGATTCTCTCTCTGTGTTTTCCATTGCAACCTCAAATATATATTTGTGTATATTTTAAAACCAAAACAGAATGTTCACAGACAGTACTCTAACCGCGGGCAGTACACACGTAAATTTTCTTTTGTATTTTATCTTGTTTTAAAACACTGCTTGTGACTTCTGAATTAACTTCCAAGGTGGAACGGTCGGATAGTAAATAACCAAACGAGAAGCATGTTTTGTATCTCCTGTGTGCCTAAACCTCCTTAGCTGGCCCCCAGACTTCTGCCTTCAGGTCCCACGTCACCTCTTGAGCTCTGTCTCCAGTTATGCCCGTACAACAGCTCTAAGTTCCAAAGAGCTAAATGAGACGAGCTGAAAATCCGGAAAGCGTTGCTAAAAATAGAACGTCTTTCCTTTGATTATATTATCTTTTTTTTTGACATTTATTGATTGATTGATTGAGAGACATAGAGAGACAGAGCACAAGTTGGGGAGGGGCAGAGAGAGAAGGAGACACAGAATCTGAAGCAGGCTCCAGGCTCTGAGCTGTCAGCACAGAGCCCGACACGGGGCTCGAACTCACGAACCGTGAGATCGTGACCTGAGCCGAAGTCGGACGCTCAACCGACTGAGCCCCCCAGGCACCCCCTATATTATCATTTTTTAAGACTGTGTAAAGCATAGTTATTCCTCACTGTTTGATTTATTTAGAAGATTGCATTCTAAAATCCTGCTTTAGGTACGTATAGTGATTCCTGAATATCAAGTAAAGAGAATTGTCTTTATTGTCTCCCCTCATGGTCCGTCACCTTTCCCTTACCCACCATTCAAGGTTTCCTCAAGTCTCCCTCCTTGGCAAAGCCTTCTCACGTTCCAGAAGGCACTGTATTTCCATGGTACCCTCTCTAACACCATTTAGTGTGCATTTATTTTGTTTCAGGTATTTCTTGTATCTAGTCAGACTGACCACGTTTGTATGTGTTGATAATTCTCGTATAATCTGCATGAGTTGATCTTACGTACAGATAATGTATTCGCCATGCTGGCCTAGCAAGAGAATCTGGAAAAATGCTTTGGAACCTCAGAAGAGAGGAATGTGAATAACTACGTGCTAGAGGAAGCAGAAGAGTAAGACTTGGACCGGGCCTAGAAGAAAAGTGTGATTTGGGTCGGAAGAGATTAGACGGTGGGGTTGCCAAATTGAGAGGAGAGCGAGGCACAATCCCCGAGGCAGACCACGCCGGGCTTCTGTGAGGAGTGGGAGCGATGCCGTGTGATGCCACCTGGGGTTACTGAAAGGACACCTTTGGAGGTAGAGCTGAAAGGTCTCTTGGGGCCAGAAGATGGGAGACTTTGAAAGCCGGCCAAAGAAGTTCTAGAATGGAAGAGACAAAAAACCTGTTTCTCTGTTCTGTTCCATATTGTCCGGCCAGTGGTGGAAAAACATCACAGAAAGAATTATGCATTTGGTCTAAGTCTGTATTATGGTTGGTTTTATATTTTTTAATTTGCAGTATATTAAAGGACCTTGACGCCTCTGACACAAAGGATGGTCCTAGCGCATCAGAGGACTCGGCAAAACCCAAGGAGACGACACTGTGGCGGCCTGATCGAGAAACCAGCACAGACTATGAGGGTACAAAAATTATTTTAGACATAGCGCGTATTTTAACTACTTACGTTTGAAAACAAAGCGTGATTATATTTTTAACCTGTGGCTGTCTAGCATGAGGTGCGTGAGATGGCTCTTAAGGAGCCGGGCCCCCACACAGAACCGGGCCCCCCCCACAGAACAGGCCCCCCACACAGAACCAGGCTGTCACACAGAACTGGGCCCCCTACAGGACCGGGCCCCCCACATAGAACCGCCCGCCCCTGGGTGCTGTGTAGCCAGCATCGACTTCGACGACTCAGAAACTTGTGTTCTCACAAGATAATTCATACTGTGTTTTGAAAACACTACTTGTTAGAAAATCATTTCTCATACTGAGCCAGAATTTGTCTTCCTGTAACTTTAATCCTCCTGAAATAAGTCTAAAGTTCTTAGAAGCCTCTCTCCCTACCCCACCCCCTGCTTTTTTTAGGGCTAAATATTGTCAGGTCTTTTAACTCTTTTTCCTAGACCTTACATCCTCCTGATTCTCCCTTGTATGCACTCTGGGGTTTGCATCTTGATGTCCGTGCAAAGTTTACTACTTTGTTTATTTGATGTTTCTAATCCATTTTTAAATTTTCTATTAACTAATACAAATAATCTAGACGCACTACAAGATTTTGAAAAGCAGCAGCCTCCTTTCCTGCTCCTGATTTCTATTTCCCAGGGGCTCTGTCAGTCTGGAGATCTGTGTCCTTCTGTCCTGGAGTTTTTTGGAATTTTTCTTTTTCTTTTCTTATTTGTTTTCTCTTTTCTCTTTCACTCTTCCTGGAACTTCTGTAATTTGGATTGTAGGCCTCCATGAGTTATCATTTGTATTTTCCACTTCTTGCTTCTCTGCTTTCTGGGAGATTTACTCAATTTTATCTTTAACTCGTCTATGGGATTTTTCCATTTAATCAAGCCGTCTTCCAAGAGCACTTGTTTTATTCTCTGAGTATTTCTGTAACATGTTGTTCTGGTCTTTTTTTTTGAGAGAGAGAGAGCGCATGCACATGATTGGGGAAGGGGCGGAGAGCGAGGGAGACAGAGAATCCCAAGCAGGCTCCATGCTGTCAGCACAGAGACAGACGCGGGGCTCGATCCCACAAACCATAAGTTCGTGACCTGAACCAAAATCAAGAGTCGGATGCTCAACTGACTGAGCCACCCAGGTGCCCCTGTTCCGGTCTTTTCTAGTGGGTCCTGTACTTGTGGTGTGTGTGTTTGCACAGCCACGTGTGTAGTGTGTGTGCACACGCATGAGCATAGTGGTGTGTGTGCAGGCATCTGTGTGTCACACGCACGTGTGTGGTGTGTGTGTGCATGTGTATTGTGTGTATACGTGCACGTGTGTAGCGTGCACATGTACATGCACGTGTGCGGTGGTGTGTGTTATTTCTGTTTCCTCCAAATTTCTTTTTCTTTATTTTGGTCTCTGAATTTATTGTTAGGGAAGTCCCTGAAATACCTGATGTCCTACTAGGACACTCTTCTGGGTGTTTGACAATATCAACTAATTTAATCCTCACAGTGGCCTTGAAGGCAGTTTCTGTTATCCCCATTTTACAAATAAGGACACGAGGCCCAGGAGAATGAAATAGAACTACACATGGTCGTGGAATTAAACAACAGCAGAGCAAGGATCGAAATCCAGCAGTCCTGAGGCTCTTGAGTTGACACCGGTAGCCGCCACACTGTGCTGTTCTGTGGCATTGTTTCACTGATAAAATGGTTGACTAGGACGGGGACAAGGACAGAGCCATATGGAATGTCGTTAGCGGTCTCTCAGGTGACATCAGTCCATTCATCCCTTCTTGCTCAACTTGTTTCACATCTGCCTCCAGACTGTGTTTCTCTCCCTTGTCCACGGTGGGGGGGTGGGGGGCTGCTGCAGAAGACTCGGTCATGTGGCTCCACAGGTCCAAGGTCTAAGGCAGCAAGAGAAAGAGCCTGGGACGTCAGCTCTAGAGTGACGCGGTCCTCAGGTGCAAAACCCTGCCTTCTCCTACCCCTGGCTGTGTGATTATGGCAAATTAGTTAAGCTTCTCTGAACCTCAGTTTCTTCTATGACATGAGACCGGTATCTTGCTGGGTATTTGTCAGGATTCAAGATTAAGTGCCAGAGTACTGTAGGCCTTCAGTAAGTGGTAGCTGTTATCATCTGCCAGTCTAGTAATCCCTTCAAAGAAGGAAATACATTAAGATTACTGGTTTATTTACATGAACTCTTGCTAACTCTATAATTGTTTCCTCTCCTCTTGAAGCTCACAAAGCAGCCATTTGATAACATGTTCTAGAATTTTGCCTTGAATTAACATCCACATCACCAGGCTGTAGCTTTTGGCAATCTGTTTAGAATTCTTTTTTTAATTAGAACAATGTCTGCTTGTCTTCACTCTTCCATCAACTAACTGTCCTATTCACTGGATTCCTCACATATCAGCGGGATCTTCTTTGCGGGTTTGCTTTGTATTCTGAGGTGTAACCTGTCTAGACAAGAAGACTCGAGCTCCTTTTCACTAGCTGTATCTACCTCTGAGCCTATCTTGGCTTTCATTTCCTTCAGCCCAGTGTTTATTCTCCTCTTTCCAATCTGATACCCGGTTCGCCATGCACAGAAAACGCGCAAACACGCAAAATGGGGACTCAGCAATTCCACTTGACCGTCTCATACCTCACGTCCTTATTCGTGCCAGTCTCTAGTAAAAGTCCACTTTTCCCAAGTCACTGTCGCACGGATGCTTGTCCCCCGAGCCTCTGCCCGTCTGCTCTTCCCCTCCCTCCTGCCCTTCGGAGCCTGTGACTGGCTGTCCTCCCGCAGTCTCGTTCTCTTCTCTGCACATTCTCTTCCTCTTACTTGTCACATTGTCTCCTGAGAATAGCTTCCTCTGCAGCCCACCTAAACCGTTGATTTCCTGTTTATTTCTCCTGCTAACCTGAGGCCTTAGGGGTGGAGGAGGCATCTTCCTTGCTTCCCATTTCTACCCCGACCCAGTCTTTTCTTCCTTCGTCTAAAGCCTCACCTCCTTTGACGTCCTTTTTCTTAGTTATGTAACGTAAATTTTGAAAATGGGGAAATTGATCAGGAATCTCTCTCTCACACCTGCTTGCCTCTCTTCTACCCCATGTCTCCATCTCAGTCCCCCACTCCTTTCCATCTCCGTTTTCTGCTGCCCTCGTGTTGGTCTTCCTTTCAGGCTGTGTTTCCCTGTGTGGTGGCGGAGGACGCGGCCACCAGCAGCCTGTGCAGCTTCTTGAAAAGAGAAGTCTCCTTTTCCAGTCACAGAATTCCCAGACCTGTTTCTCTCTTGAGCTGCCTTACACCAGATGCCCACCAAGGGAGAGGGGCAGGGGTCTCCCCAAAGAAGGTCTAAGTCTGTTACCACTGAAAGGAAGTGTGGATGCCAGGCGGACCAGAACAGCAGGCGGGGCTCTTGCCTGTCCAGCCCTGTATGATATACCTTCTATGGGCCTGGTAAGATTTACCCCTGAGGTTAGTTAAAAACTTTCCTAAATCGATCAACTTTTGTAGCTTACAATGACGTAGGTTACCCTAAGCGAAATAGTAAGAACTAACCTGAAATGAAACGATGGTCACACAGTTACGGGCTCTCATGATACAGAATGGAGATGACGTGATTTCAGAGTATTTCACAGGCAGATAATAGGGCAATACGTGGTAGTTTACAATCTTGTTTTTAAACTACTTCAAATTGTACATGCATGACTTATAAAATTTTAAGTCTTTTTCAAGGAAAAATATTGACAAAATAAAATTTTATAGCTAGACAGACCAGTTTACAGCAGCAGCTTATTCACGTGATGGACCACATCTGTAAATTAGTTGATACTATTCCTGACGATGAACTGACAGCTCTGGATTGTGGACAGGAACTGCGTCAGCATCGGGACATAAGGTATCTGACGTTTTCTTCTGGAATATATATCTGATTGCCTCCCACCAACGTAAGTCAGAAACACACGGGGCAGAATTTCCAGGCATTCTGGCTGGGAAATTGAATAGGATACTTGTCACTCTGTTTTGTGTTTTAAACTTATTTATTTATAAATTTATTTGTTGTTTTCAAACTGCCCCTTTAGAGATTGAGAAAAAGAGACTCTGTTTTGCCACAATTTGGGATGGAGACTAACGATATACTTGTGCGGCCTACCGTGGTAGACTACTCCCATTGAATGTGGTGTTCTGTTTTCCCTTCAGAAGGAAGCTCCTGGCCGACGCTGACTCAAATACAAGCGATGCCCGTGTTCTTGGTTCAGTGTGGAGGTGCGGGCCCGATGCACTTGGTGGCCCCCCGGAGGACATGGCGTCTCTTTCCTCTGCGGAGGCATTTTCAAACAGTGATTCCTGTCCTACAGGAAGTTGTGTTTTTGTTAAGGAGTTACATTTTCCACACCTTCCCGCAAATTCCAACGCTGCTAGGGAATGTGTCCTGGCCACTACCCCAGGAAAGACAGGATTCTCAGCCACCACGAAGAATCCCTTTGAAAGACCGTTATTCAGTCCCCATTTACAGAAGTCCTTTGTAAGTAGCAACTGGGCTGAAACACCAAGGATAGAAACAAGAAATGAAAGCTCTTATTTCCCGGGAAATGTTCTCACAAGCACGGCTGTGAAAGATCAGAATAAACACACTGCTTCACTAAATGACTTAGAAAGAGAAATCCAGGCTTCCTGTGATATTGATAATTTTGACATAGATGACTTTGATGATGATGATGACTGGGAAAATATAATGCATAATTTAGCAGCCAGCAAATCTTCCACAGCTGCCTATCAACCTATTAAGGAAGGTCGGCCAGTTAAACCAGTATCAGAAAGAATTTCTTCAGCCAAGACAAACTGTCTTCCATTGGCATCTGCTGCTCAAATTAAAAACTCAGAGTCAATTCAGAATTACGCTGGTAAGTTTAAAATAAATTGATGCTTATATTTTATATGAAAACATAACTGTCCAAAATCGGAATTGTGTAAGAAAAATGATAGCACATCGTCCTTGCCTGAAAAGTACATTGTCTCTATGCACATTTCTGCTGATAATATGAATTCCAAATCACCGTTTCAAAAGCAGGTTGCTCCTTTGTCTCTGCGGCAGCTGTAGTTTGATACAACGCATAATTATAACCTATTGTAGTAAAGCTCTGAAGTCATTACAAATGTGCTTTGCCTCTAAATTAACATATTTTCGTCCCTAAAACAATAAAGCTCATAAGGGCCAAGTTTTTAATGATTTGAGGGATGAGTAAAAAGCAAAACAATTTATATGTTAAAAATGTAATTGTGTATTTTTAGAACTCTGATGATGAGAACTGATCAATTTATAAAGTAGAGAAACATATCTTCTGTCTTAAAATATTAAAATGCAGGGCAATCTAAGAAAGACACGAAGTCAGAAATTCCTTAAGTCAGATTCTTTCTTTGGGCCTAAAATCCTTTTAATTCATTCAACAAATATGTATTGAGAGCCATTCCGTGCCATGTTCGGTGTCAGGTTCTGGTAAGAGGTGAAGAATGGGTCATTCCTGTCCTCTTGGAGCTCCCAGTTTAGCAGGAGAAGTTTTGGGAGGAGTGCAGTTAGCCACTGTAAAGGCTGCAGAAAGAAGCCAAAATTAATTTTAAAACCTTACATCAACCGTATAAAGTTGCCACAAAGTGTGTTTTAACCGGAACAAGTTTCTATGTGTAAGGTTTGATAAAGTACAGCCTTCCCTGTTTTTGCCATCGCTGACTTAACACCATGGAGGTCGTTCTCATAGTTATGCCGTTGACCTTTAAAATAACCACTAATGGATTTATTTTTATATCATGTTAGAATGTGTCATACTTGATGCTCGCAATTATCGTTGAGACAGTCGAGTGTTGGGATTAGAGAGGCTGCCCCAGCTGGCGTGAGCACCTCTTGTCCTCTGTGCCAAGCAGGGGGGCGGACGTGAGACACACGGTAGCGGAAGAACCAGGGGAGGCTGAGATGACTCCGAGGTTTCAGACCCGGCGACTGGGGAATCTGTGACACCATTAGCAGAGCAGGGGAGTCGGGAGGCAGAGCAGATTGGGAGGAAAGCCGAGGGGGGCTATTTTAAGACTTGTTGAGCTTCAAGTGTTGGTAAGTCGTTCGGGTAGAAATGTCTTGTAGACTTTTGGAGATGCGCGCAGGGCTGGAGCTTAGGAGGGCGTCAGCGGGGCCTTACGGAAGAGATCTGGGCATTCTGTGCACACAGGTGATGTTGAAGATCAGAGGGCTTGGAAAATTCTAGGAAAGGATGGCTGAAGAGCCCGGTCCCAAGGGTCTGCAAAGACTCCCACAGTTAAGGGGCAGGTGGAGGAAGTGGAGCCAGGGAAGAGAATTAAAATAGAAAACCCACGATTGTCTCGAAGGTCAAAAGAGCAGGAAGCAGGGAATAAATGCAATAGTTAGTGGTAGGTGCTACTGAAAAACCAAGAAAAAGGCTGAATTTGGCCCTCAGGACGTCTCTGGTGGCTTTAACTTTTGGTGGAGATGAAACCCTGATAAATGGTTAAAGAACGACGTGCTGCAGGGAAATGTATGCCTTGGATTACGCGGCAAAGGGTAAATGCTAAAACTGACTTGTTAACAATAATGCACTGATTTTTCTTAACATCGATTATTTTCTCAGACAAGTCGGCGCAAAATTTAGCATCCAGAAATCTGAAGCGTGAGCGTTTCCAAAGTCTTAGTTTTCCTCATACAAAAGAAATGATGAAGATTTTTCATAAAAAATTTGGCCTGCATAATTTTAGAACTAATCAGCTAGAGGCGATCAATGCTGCGCTGCTGGGTGAAGACTGTTTTATCTTAATGCCCACTGGTAGGTATTTTTAGATGTAAATTGGCAGGAGTCCATTGGCAGATGTTAAATGAAAACCCTTTAATAGAAATAAAATGAACACCCACACGATATTTCTGTCATTAAGGGACCTCTGAACCTCCCATGCCGTCGTGAGAAATAGTATTACTTCCGTCCTCTGTTGACGCGATAACATTTAGACCTTTCAAGGTGTTCACGTCAAGGCTGCTTGTGTTGAATTGATCTAGAATTTTTCTTGGGGAATTTCTCTCTCTCGCCCTCTCCCCCTCTCGCCCTCTCTCTCTCTCTCTCTCTCTCTCTCTCTCTGGTCTAAATTAGTCTGGAACATGAATAAAAAAAATTACCACCAGAGACCTCGACCATCTCTGGCACTTTATCCAGTACAGTCTGATGTTGAAGGGTGGTCGAGACCGTCAACTGTGGGGTGATGGCCTGGCCTTAACGCTCGGCTCTGCCACTTATTCGCCATGTGACCTTGGGCGAGGCACTTCACCCCCAGCCCCAGTTTCCTCGAGTGTGTGGCAGGGGTGATAGTAAACTGCCTACTTCACAGAATGTCCTGGGGATTAAATGAAAAGCATTTAGCGTGGTTCTTCCTTGGCCTCAGTGTTGAAGAGATCTAGGACTTTCCGTCGTGTCCAAGTAAGAATATTAAAGATGCAGTCTGGGTAAGAAGCACAGGAATCGGAGTTGCGGACTTAGATGTAGACTTCCCTCTGCCTTTTACTCAGCTCGTCTGTGACTTTTAGTAGTTGGTTACAGCCATCGTTATAAAAATTATGTTGACCGAGCTTTGGAGTTTTTTTCAAACTGATTTTAAAATTTAGACGACGCTTATTTAATAATCAGCATTTCTTTTTTTTTTTTTTTTTTAATTTTTTTTTTTTTTTAACGTTTATTTATTTTTGAGACAGAGAGAGACAGAGCATGAACGGGGGAGGGGCAGAGAGAGAGGGAGACACAGAATCCGAAACAGGCTCCAGGCTCTGAGCAGTCAGCACAGAGCCCGACGTGGGGCTCGAACTCACATACCGCGAGATCGTGACCTGAGCCGAAGTCGGACGCTTAACCGACTGAGCCACCCAGGCGCCCCAATAATCAGCATTTCTTATCTCATTAACTTGTTGTTCACTCTGTCTCATGCTTTGACTTGTTTGCTATTTCAGAACTGAAGCTGGGAAGGACCCTGACAGTGATCCAGTCCCATGGTTTCAGGGCTTTTCATGGTCCTCTTTAGGGTTTGGGGGGCCTTTTTAAGGGTCTTCCCATCCCAATTTCAACCTCTGGATTTATGCAGATAAAGATTCCAGATAAGGTTTCTCTTAGACAAAACAGACAAAAACAAAAACCAAAAAACCGCCGATGTAGTACATTTTGCAGGTGAAGACGTTGAGGTGCGGAGAGGTTGGATGGCACGTCTAAGTCAGACAGCCTGTAAAGTGGCAGAGCAGAAACGAGAACTCAGCTTCCGGATCTTTCCTTGACATTGACACGTATACGCCAGAATGAAATGTACTTACTCCACGTGCAGAAGAGGGGAATGTGGTGGATAGTTCTAAACAACCAACCAAACAAAAACAGTCGAAGTCCTAGAAACTGCCTGGCATGGGCTTCTACCATTAGCGAATGGAGGAGGTTGAAAATCAGAGACGAATCTTTTTAGTTATCCTTAAATGTGTACTGATTGTCTCACCGTTTTGAATTGGAGCTACACGGAGAGATGGGGACGCATCTCAGAATTTCTTTCTCTTCATCTTCTGCTGGCACACACAAGCGTAGTTCTACCCTTCTTTGATCTCAAAGGAAGATTGGGAATATTTCCTTATCGATAAAAGAGTACAGCGAATAAAATCTCAGATTTTAAGCGTTGAAAGGTTCTTACTAGTGATTTAAAAAACTGAGATCCTGAAAGCGCTTTCTGGATCATCAGAGAAATATTAAACCGTGTTCACCATGGTCTTTAGTGTTGTATATTTTATCACGTTTTAACTCTTTAAATATTGAATATTATCTAAAGTAATTATTTTCACCCTAATACTGTGATAGAGTACCCCTTGTACTGCATTTGGATTTCTCAAGTAGACTTTTAAAGCAATTGTCTTGCATTTCAGTTCCCTGCCCTGATCCCTGCTTTTGGCTTCACGTGTACCTACATAAGATGTCCTGATAATTTTCACACACTTAAATTGTCTAAATATTTTGGCTCATTCTAATACGGCAAACTGTTGGCACCATGGTGACTATCACTTGGTGTCCTGTTAATTACTTCTAAATATTACTCTGTGATTTACTTTTCAACTTTTGCCTTCAGCTCTCAAGATAGAACCTGATAGGTTTTGTTTATTTGTTTTGTCCTTTCAGGAGGTGGTAAAAGTTTGTGTTACCAGCTCCCTGCCTGTGTTTCTCCTGGGGTCACCATTGTCATTTCTCCCCTGAGATCACTTATCGTTGATCAGGTCCAAAAGCTGACTTCCTTGGATGTAAGTTAAAACACTACCAATTATAACTAAAAAAATACCCATAAAAACATGAAAATAGTTATATGTCAGTACTCTGGGTAACACCTTTTTTATTAAGTAGTTCCTGGATTATAAGAATCAATCAGCAGTTACGCATGTGAGCGAGTCTTTGAAAATTCTAAGGAGATAACCTTCTGTAGTTGAGTCTAGAAAAATGTACTTTAGCAAGAACGTTTAACCTGTGTTTTGCTGATGTGAATTTCTTGTACTAAATGTGAGGCTTTCTTTTATTCCTGCGAGATAAGCATACTGGCTGGTCCCTTAATACCTTAAAATGCATCACGTGAGCGCCCCGCCCACGTGCCCTCCTCCTCTTGGCTCTGGTTGAGGAAGTATATGAATGCATCCTCCCGAATCCCACAGATTTTCGAGGTTATGAGCCACCACCCCTCGAGACCACTGGTTTGATTTTTCTTCCCAAGAATGTCTTTGTGCCGTGCCAGTCACCACTGTGCAGCCATCCGTGATGCTTCCTGTGGCCCTTCCAGTGTCCTTGTGTGGGAAAATGCTGGAGATGCCTTTACCTACGCCAACAAGAGCCATACATTGGGATGGGAATCTCCGGGGTACTGAGTTCATATCTACAGATAGGAAAAGTAACAGCAGTAAAGAAAACAGAAAAAAAAAAGAGAAGGAAGTAAACAATGGGAATATTTTGACTTATGCTAAGAAAAGTTTTCTTTTTAAATATGTGCCAATTATTTAATTATATTGAGACTGTCTCTCCTTTTGACAGGTTTGCTATGTGACTTGTGAAATATTTATGAAACTTAAGGATAAATATATGCTTAAGTCAGATTAATGTATAAAATATAAATTGTTTACTACTTTTATCCTTAGATTCCAGCTACTTATCTGACAGGTGATAAGACTGACTCGGAAGCTACAAGTATTTACCTGCAATTATCAAAAAAAGACCCAATCATAAAACTCCTGTATGTTACTCCTGAGAAGGTTTGTATTGATGTCATTATTTTAAAATATACTAGAGCTGTGTTAGGAAAACAATCTGGTTCTCCGCCCTGAGTAGGGAAACACCCAGTTTCCCTCCTGTGTCTTCCTCCTTTACCATCACACAGAGTACGTCACTCCTGGTGACCAAATGTGTAGAGGTTTTTCCTCACACCGAGCTCTCTGTGACCCCAGCAGGGTGTCCTGCAGTTTAAGTCAATTCTGACATGGTCTACACGGACAGTGTCAGACACCACAAGTTAAGGGATCGGCTCCACAAGATGGTTCCCACCCTTCTTCAGATGCCAATTGCAAGTAGAAGGTCCCCAGGTTACCCACAGTTTCTGTCCAGTTTGGCTGACAAATCGGAGGTTCCCGTGACTCCCTCCTGAGGTTGGATTAATGTGCTAGAGTGGCCCACAGAACTCAGGGAAACACGTTTACCAGTTTGTTAAAGCATGTGCTAAAGGCTGCAGATGAACAGTCCGATGAAAGGTCCACAGGGCGGGGACTGAGAAGGTCCTCAGCACAGGAGCTTCTGTCTCCAGGGAGTTGGGAATGTGTGACCCTCCCACGTCGGCGGACGTGTTCACCAACCTGGAGGCTGGTTGAACCCTGCGCTATTGGGACTTCATGGCAGCCTCCTCATGTAGGCATGACCAGTTATTAACTCCATTTCCAGCCCCTGTCTCCTCTCTAGAGGATGGGGGTGGTACTGAAAATTCCAAGTTTCTGATCATGGCCTGGTCTTTCTGATGACCAGCTCCTACGCAGAAGCCATCTAGGAGCCCACCCAGAGTTGCCTCCAGAAAACAAAAGACGCTCTTAGTGCTCTTGTTACTTGAGAATCTAGAAGGGAGTGGCTCCTGGGTGGCTCAGTCCAGTTGAGGATCTACTCTTGATTTTGGCTCGGGTCACGATCTCCTGGTTAGGTTCATGGGATGGAGCCCCAGTCGGGCTCTGCCTTGACATCTTGAAGCCTGCTTGGGATTCTCTCTTTCCCTCTCTCTCTGCCCCTCCCCCGCTTTCTTGCTCTCTCAAGTAAATGAACTTTAAAAAAAAAGAAAAAGTCAGACATGTAACCAGCTGAACCACTCGGGAACTTAAGACAAAAGACAAGTCGGATGCTTGTCAAGACATGGATGCCAGATGTGGTCATGGCTACTGGGAGGTCACTGCTTCTAGGCCCTGTCACAGGTCCATATGTGCATGTGTGCATGTGTCCCCAGACAACGTGTATGCCTGCAATATACATCTGTAACCCTGTTACCAGTGTAAACGTGTGGTAAACCTCAGTGCTTGCTAAATGTAGTGAATATGCTAGACGGTCTCATTTGCAAGTTTCCATTACTCCTGCTAATTCTCTTGGTACATTGAAGTTAAGTGCTCGTTTATGTGGAGGTTGTTGTGATACAGCTTCAGTTATAGTGGAGCTTGAAGACAGCAAAGTCTTTAGGGTGATGTGGTGTGTAATGTTTTCACATCTCTAACGCATATACTTCTGGTCTAGGTGTGTGCGAGTAATAGACTGATTTCCACTCTGGAGAATCTGTATGAGAGGAAGCTCTTGGCACGTTTCGTGATTGATGAAGCACACTGTGTCAGTCAGGTAAACACCAGCTTTTATATCTTGAAATATCAGTAAAGACGTACTGCCAATGGTCTGTATATTTGCAGAATAGAGAAGGGAACAGTGAATTATTCTATCTCGCTGAAGAATAAGGTGGTTCTGAATACAGTGAGCAGCGTTAGCTGTTTATGTAAGAAAGATGCAAATAGTCTGAAAAGCAGTATTTTCTTTCCAACTAGTGGGGGCATGATTTTCGCCAAGACTATAAAAGAATGAATATGCTTCGCCAGAAGTTTCCCTCTGTTCCAGTGATGGCCCTTACTGCCACAGCTAACCCCAGGGTACAGAAGGACATCCTCACTCAGCTGAAGATTCTCCAGCCTCAGGTGTAAGTTGCTGGAAGGCATGAATTTAAAAACCCTGGGGCAGTGGTTCCCACAGCGCTGCACACGAGAATCACGTACCGAGCTTTAAAAATCCTGGTGCACAGATTGCACTCGATGTCAATTAGATCAGAATTTGGGGGCTGGGAGCCTTTATGTTTTTAAAATTCCCCAAGCGATTCCAGCGCTCAGCACAATTTGGGAACCAAAGCCCTCGGGCTTTACTTACTGAAATTAAAACTATCCTAAATACCTATTTTGGAAATAGGGACAAAGTATGTACTGTACCTGTTAATAATTTATGGGACCTGTTATCGTCCCGGTAGCGAATTATCTTTGATTTATCGAATTTCGGCTCCTACGTATTCTAGAGTATACATCAGGAAATAATCGGATGACCCTGCTTTGTCGTTTTCCTGAAGTCCCAGGATGTTGAAAACAGTCCAGAAACTGTGTATATGACAACGTTTATACTTTGTTTTCATCTCAACAGCAGAGTGCTTCTTTTGGCCACCAAATCCATAATCACTGGTAATGGAAACCACTGTAAACATTATCTCCACATATATAGGTTGTAGTGGATCGTTTCTTACCTCTGTGTGAGTTTGTGGACAGGTGCATTCTCTGATAGGCTCATTCACTCAGCAAGTATTTACTTAACAGCTGTTGTGTGCCAAGGTTAAAATATTTTTCCCTTCTAACTTACTGGTGGGTGCTTTGAGTTTGAGGAATGCATGAAGGAATGACTAGTATATTGGGGTGAATATTTAAAAGCACCTCTTTTGTTCCTTTGGAAATAAAGACAGTAAGCCGGCTCTGTCAACACTGTCATCAGTAAAAGCAGCATTTCTCAGCAGGTTATGAGAAGAACCGAAAGGCCATGTGGAGGGTGTGAGGGGGTCAGGAGAGGAAGAGAGCTGTAAGGACCTTTGCAGATTAAACTGGCATTCTTGAGCACACAGATCTTAGAGTCCTCCAAATTTTGTGTGTGAAGTCACAAATTTGGAATGGAAGGTTTTCATTTAATCTCACTTGCGGGAAGGATGTTTGTGTAGAATTTGCGGGACGGGGAGATTTTGCTTCCGTAATTGATATGCATTACATTATTTTAGGTGTCATACTTCAGGTTCTAGTGAATAACTTACATGCTAGAGATTTGCTTCTTTAAGTACTACATTTATCTGTGAAAGCTTTTTTTTTTTTTATAGGCAAATGTTTTAGCTTTTTTTTCCATCAATTTATACCAGATACAGCCTACCGTTCTTCTAGGCCAGTAATATTAATTGCTAAATCCATGGAACTAAAATTGTGTAAATTCAATTCACTTTTTGAGTAACTTTTTGTAAGTATAGAATTTGTCATTTTTGTTTGAATAAACATTGCACATATGTATTTAGAGACAGACACCTTTAATATCTTTTCCTAGTTTTGTGGGGAGATCAGCCTAGAAAAGCAATAGATTGTACATTTCCTGAGTCTAGCATGTGGTGCCTTGTGCATAATTGGCACTCGGTAAGAATGAATAAATGGAACATATGGAGGAATTTTGGTAAATGTGGGTAAAATATGAAAATTTGGGCAAGTCTGTTGATTCCTTAATATATTTGGTACTTCTATATTTGGGAGGGTTTAAATCTCTTAGTGGAAGTAAAAGATTTTTAACAAACACTTTCTGGTACATTTTTTCCTGATCTTTTTTGCCAGTAGGCCCCTTGTTTGGATTAAATTTACCCAACTGCTGCTGCGTCACGGCCCTGCTGAAGGCAGGTGTCCCCAGAGGTGGGGTCCTGGCCCCCATGCTCTTCTCCTACTGCTAGTCTGTGGTAATCTTCTTCCTCTTTGGGAAATACAAGGGTGGATAATAAAATAGACTTTATCCCTTTTCCTTAGGACCTTAAAATATAAACTGAGAAAGAGAAGAGAGACAGCCATGTATGGACAGTAGATACAACAACAGTATTAGAATACAACAATAATAACAGCTAATAGTCACATATGTAGCCTATACAACGTGCCAGTTACTGTTCTTGACATTTGATGTGTATTGACTCATTTACCCACACAAAAGGCTTCTGAGGTAAGTTCTCCTGTTTTCCTCACTTTGTGGATGAGGAAACTGAGGCACATGGAAATTAAATAATTTAAGCAAGGTCATATGCCTCACAACTGTGGGAGTGAAGAGACTTCAACCCAAACAATCTGGTTTTAGAGCCCTTGAAATACTTTCTAATAAATTGCAGAGTGAAGTAAGTGGTAATTAGAGATGTAAATTATGACTGCAGGAACTCAGGAAGGCAAGATTGATGATAACCCAGAATAACAACTCCTTGTTAATGAGGCGGGGGTCAGATAGGGTTTCATAGAAAGGAAGAGGGCTTTGTAGGATGAGTAGTCTTTTTTGTAAGCAGCTGTAGTGAGATATAGTTTACGTACCTTGAAATTCACCTATTTAAAGCAAGCAATTCTATGATTGTTTTTAGTTTACCCACAGGGTTGTGCATCCCGACCGCTGTCTAATTTTAGAACATTTTTGTCTCCCTTGAAAGAAAGTCCATACCCATCAGCAGTCAGTTCCCACTTTCTCCCATCTCCCCAGCCCTAGACAACCACTAATCTGCTTTGTGTATTTATAGGTTTTTGCCTCTGCTGGACATTTCATATACATAGAATTTTACAAAACGTGGCCTCTTGCGACTGGCCTCTTTCACTTAAGTGTAATGTTTTCAAGGTCCATCCGTGTTGTAGCGTATATCAGTACTTCATTCTTTTTTATTGACAAAAAAATGTTCCAGCGTATGGGTACTCTACATCTTACGTATTCATTTATCACGTGGTGGATATTTGGGCTGTTTCCACGTCTTGGCTCTTAGGAAAACCGTTACGAGCGTCTGTGTCTGAGCTGTTGCGCGGACACGCGCTTCCATTTCTCTTGGACGTATATCAAGCAGGGAATCGTTGGGTCACATGGTAACTCTTTGTTTTACTTTTTGAAGAGCTGCCAGATCATTTTCCAAAGCGGCTGCACCACGTTACATTAACTTCAGTGGGGTGGGGGGGGGGGGGGTGCAGTTTCCCCCCACCCTCCCCTTCCCCATCCATGTCACCACGTGTCTTTTCAATGGTACCCATCCTAGTGGGTGTGAAGTGGTGACATTTTAACAGGTGGAGAGTGAGAATTCAGGGCTGAAGTTCCTGGCATCAGAGTCCAGATCAGATCCAAGGAGCGGTGAATAATCGGTAGGATAAGCGGAGCAACCCAGGGAAGGGCCAACCCCGGGAAGGAGGCTTGATCCCATATCGTGGGGGGGCCTTGGCGTTTTGTGATGCTGAAGCGTGTGGACTTTATCCTGTGGACAGCTCGACCTGGGAAGTGGTGACCTGAATCTGATGGTAGAACGATGACCCTGGCAGTGGAACAGAAGATGGAACAGAGGAACAAGAGATCAGAGGCAGGACGGCCCGTAGGAACCCCACCGTAGCATTCTAGGAGAGAGGGGACGGTGGTGGAAACGGGAAGAGGACGGAGGGGACCGGGTCAAGGGAAAGCACAGTTGCGTCCGTAAGACTGGCAACCAGTGGCGTCAGAAAGGTGAACGGTGGAAGTTTATGTTAGTTTCTGGTACCATTGACCACGGACATGCAGGAGAGGGGGTGGAGGGATGGGATGGGTGGTGAATGTGATTTTTAGATCTGTGGTGTGGGGGGTGTTCAAGGGGTAGTAGACGTGGCCACGTCCTCGGTCTTCATACTTTCTTTGGTCACAATGTGCTTCCTGAAAGAATTGGAAAGCTGTACCCCTTGTATATCTCTAACCAGACACCAAAAATGTTTCAACACGAGTTTTAAATAAAGAGAATGAGGTCTATTGTAAGGAACATTTTTAAGTAAAATTGTTACCTAGCCCTTTTAAATGTATCCAGTAGAATATAAATATAATAGCAATTTTATACCTACTTTCACTCACAAAACACATTAAAATGTTTAATTTTACACGTCTTTAAGAATATCTTTAACAGATATTTTACATCTTTCCTCTTCCTCTTTGAATTCCTATTTCTCTTCAGTTTTCCTCACAGATTTTTATCCTAAGGTGATATATTTTTCTGCATGAAATCTTGTTTACTCTATCATATCTATAAGAAAAATATGTATACAAATGTATGTATATAAATGAAAAGTTGCTTTTAAATTTCCCATACTAAAATTTTCTTCCAGATTGAATTATTATAATGATTAGTTATATATAACTGATCAGAATAGACATTTTTTTCAATTAGCTGATACATCTGTGGATGAATCGACTCCGTCCATATTTCTTGTTTTCGTAGATGTAAGCAGTGAGAACTGTTACTCACGTAAACTTGTAGATGGGAATGGAAAGCATTTTATTTTAGCAGCGACACTCAATTATTTGAGTTTTTTCTGACGTCTATGCCAAAATTACATAATGATCTGTCATCAAAAATTATTTTTTATGATCTGTCAGCTGACAACTCAACTAGGTCCTTTAAATTTTGTGAGAAGCAAAGACCTGTAAACTCTCTGACTGGCAAAATAAGTCAGATCATTACTCACTTTACTTTTTCTGGGAAACATACTATAAAAAGGTTTTCCCAAGATTTATCTAATGACCATTGCATGTTCTTGTTCCCCCTTCACTTAAATGAGTCTTGTATCCAGTATATTCGGAAGAGTTGGGGAGATCAAAACGCTGTTAGTTTCAGTAGGTCTTTTCTAATACATTTTGACGTGTGTTTTTATTGTGGGATACACTTTTAAATAACAGCCTTATCAGAACTTTGTGGCTGCCAGTTAGCTCTTTCAGATCCTGGGACATGACTCTGGAACGTAATTGGCCAAGCAAGTGTTCATTGCCAAACCAATCCCCTACATTAAAGTTATTTCCATTTATTTAAAGGGAAGAGTCTGTCTTGGTTTCTCAGTTCACATGAACTATTTAGTGCACATTCCCATGACAACTATCTCAGCTTCAAAAGCAACTAGAGCTTGAGCACAAATTGATTCCATTTCCCGACACATCACTTAAAATGACAGGAGTTTGATACCCTGGACCTAATCATAGTTACCATGTTAATGTCAGTTGATATCAGTACTCCCTCAGTGAAGATACAATGGAATCTCAAGCTTTTTTTAAAAAAAGTAAAATCTTTATTGAGATACAGTCAAGGTGCCTGGCTGGCTCAGTTGGTGGAGTATGTGACCCTCTGTCCTCCAGGTCGTGAGTTTGAGCCCCACATTGAGCAGAGCCTACTTAGAAAATAAAAATAGATAATTGACACATCATAAAATTCACCCATTTAAAGGTTAGAATTTAGTAGGGTTTTGGTATTTTCACAGCGGTGTGCAACCACCCCCCATATCTAAGTGTAGAACGTTTCTGTCACCCCAAAAAAGGAAGCTAGCACTCACCAGCAGTCACTTCCCATTCTTCCCATCTCGCGTGTCCATCATCTCCCCCCGAGCGGTGTTTTCAAGGCTCATCCGTGTTGCCACATATATCAGGACTTCGTTCCTTTTTATGGCTGAATGATCTGTTGTGTGGGCATTCCACATTCACTTACGTGTTCTTTAGTTGGTGGGAATGGTCTCTGACTGAATATTTGGAAATTCCAAACATCCCATTTTCCAACAGGCCAATAAGACAAACTCGAGGAGACTGTTAACATTTTCATCAGAGCACATGGTGCACCTGCTGCATTTAGTCAGTGGCCCCTGTGCTGGACTTGGGCAGTCGTTTTGCAGTGGAGATTCTTGTTTTGGTTTTGAGTTTGAGGTCTGCAACTTTATTTCCTAATCTCATGTCACTTTATTATTTTTAGTAATTTGACTAAGTTAATTAGTTAAACATTTCTAAGTTTTTTTCAATTACGTCACAGGTTTTAAAACTTTTTCAGATTACGTGCCAGTTTCTGATCACTGCTTTATTGAGAGGTAGTCCATGTATCATACAACTCTCCCATTTAAAGTGCACAATTGAGTGGTTTTTAGTGTACTCAGAGTTGTGCAGCCATGACCACAATCAATTTTAGAACGTTTTCATCACCCTGCACAAAAACCCACGTCCATTAGTACTCACCCGTCTCCCCCTCACAGCCCCCTCAGCCCGTGGCAACCACTAACCCACCTTCTGTTTATAGACTTGCCTATTTGGGGATATCTCATGTAAATGGAATCATGTGATCTGTGGTCTTTTGTGAGTGGTTTCTTTTACTTAGCACAATGTTTTCAGAGTTTATTGTTGAGTAATATTGTTTTTTGTCTGGCTATGGCACATTTTCTTCATCTGTTGGTGAATACTGGTGTTGTTTCCATTTGGGGCTATTACACATCGCTCTGTTCACATACAGGTTTTTGTGTGGCCCTGTTTTCATTTCTCTTGGGTCTGTACCCAGGAGTGGAATTGCCCAATTGTACGGTATCCCTGATTTTCACCTTTTGAAGAACTGCCAGACTTTTCCAAACATCCCCACCGGCAGCATAAGTGGGTTCTGATTCCACCTCTACGTTTTGACCCCGAGCTCCTTTTTTTTTTTTTTTTTTTTTTTTTTAAATACATAACCATTATTGTGCAGTTACAGGTTACAGTGTAGGTAACAAGACACTTCCTGATGGTAGTCATGATGTCAGCGTCATGCTGGTGGGGGGGCTCCTGCACCATTCCCAGCCTGCGCCCAAAGTAACTCAAATAAGTTTGAACATTATCTACATCATTGGTACTCCTGGGCCGTTCTTTTTATGCCATCATTTTATCAGGACTGTGGTTTCCTTTGCTGTGGCAGTGATTATAAACAATTGACTGAGAACGAGCAAAACAGTCCATGGATGAGGCAGTCTTTTACCTCCTGCCTCCACCCCGCCCCCGTTGTGACCCACTACCCACCCATTCTTTGGCCATTTCAAGCACTAGAAGGGAGGACTCCGTGCTCTGTGCACGTGAACAGCCTAAGAGGCAGGTTCGAAGTGCCGGTTAGCAGCAGTCTTGCAAGGCTCCCAGAGTGCTGCATCCTGTGACAGCAGCCAAGGGCGCTACGCTCTACTCCCAACACAAATATGGAAAACCCTCACGAGACATGAAGCCCTACCAAGCGTTTCTCGTACTTTGATTAAAGAAAATTTCACCTGCACACCCGCGCTACATTCAGTTTGCTCCGTGTGGTGTCCTGGAGGTTTTTACCGCCAGACCAGTGCGCGGCCGTGAAGTTCAGGACAGGTGAAGAGCAGGGTTGGTTGGTCGGTCGGTTTTTATAAGGTGAGAGGACGGCCGCGTAAAGGGGGCAGGCGGGGCCGGGGTAACGCGCAGGGTGTCTCGGCCACAGGAGTGTCCTCAGATCAGTCTTCTCGGGAGACAGTCCACGTGCAAATGGAGGACCCGCAAACTGACTCGTTTGCAGTCGTTGTCTTTGCTGATGTACCTTTAGAAGATCTTTGTGAAGTGTTTCAGACCACTGGTTGAGAAAGAAGTTGGACGGCGGTTTAGAAGTGTGAGGAGAAGCCTGAGTCGGGGCGGGTAGGGCCGACACTCAGTGCTGCTTAAAGAAGGCAAAGAGGCCCCCACTGCAGGAGCAAGCGTAGGAAGCAGAGAAGGAGACAGAGAAACTCGAGGGCTCGGCAGGGAGGGAGCAAGCCCGTGGACCTGAAACGGTCGGTGCCAGTGGAGGCTTTCAGGGACGATGCCGACAACACGGAGTGACAGAGGGGCCGGAGAGTGAGGTCTGAACGGAGACCGGCGCACACCCTGCAGGCAGCCCCACTGCTCCCCGGCCGTCTTACCTGCAGGGCGGTCCCGTCAGGAACGCGGCTGCCCCCCCACATGGAAGTCATTCGTTCGTCCTAAAACCAAAGAAGTTGATCCTTTGGAGCCTGGGCTAGTGGGGGAGTCCCTGCAGGGCCCGGGACCCCGTAACAATCCCCTCACCTTTCTTTAGTTTTAAAAGCTTAGGGGCCCCTGGGTGGCTTGGTCGGTTGGGCGTCCGACTTCAGCTCAGGTCATGATCTCACGGTCCGTGAGTTCGAGCCCCGCGTCGGGCTCTGTGCTGACAGCTCGGAGCCTGGAGCCTGTTTCGGATTCTGTGTCTCCCTCTCTCTCTGCTCCTCCCCAGTTCATGCTCTGTCTCTCTCTGTCTCAAAAATAAATAAAAGTTTTAAAAAATAAATAAATAAATAATAAAAGCTTAGATACGGGGGGGTGCCTGGGTGGCTCAGTCGGTTAAGCGTCCGACTTCGGCTCAGGTCATGATCTCACAGTTCGTGGGTTCAAGCCCCGCATTGGGCTCTGTGCTGACAGCTCAGAGCCTGGAGCTGCTTCAGATTCTGTGTCTCCCTCTTTCTGCCCCTCCCCCACTCTCACTTTGTGTCACTCTGTCTCTCAAAAATACAAAAATAAAATTTAAAAGCTTAGATAAAACAATCTTAGTAGCATGGTAATGGCAAAAGCCAGAATGGAGGTGACGAGAATTGAAATTGGTTGTGTGGTCAGTTGGTTGGGGGCGTGAGTGTCTTCTGAGAAATTTGCCACTGGCGGGCAAGGCAGAGGTGAGGTGCCACCCGCAGGGGAGCGCAGGGACAAGAGAAGCTTCTGCTGTTGGGGGTATTGGTGGCCCTAGAACATATTCAGAGACAAAGGGGAAGAATTGGCAGACGGGCCTGAAATACAAGAGCAGAGAGAATGGAGAAAAGCCCCCTGAGGAAGCAGGAGGGAGGAGGCAGGTGAGCCAGCAGAGAAAGGGGGCACATGTGTGTCAGAATCAGCCCATGCCCTTTGGGGCGCAGAGCACAGGGCAGCGATCCGTGATCCGGAGGGCTTTGGCTCCCGCTGCTGCCCTGCAATCGGCTCTTTATGTCCGCCATCAAATTTTGGGAACATTGGCGCCCTGAAGTGTGTGTTTTCTCTGTGACTTTTCAGTTTTATCCACCTCTGCTTGTAATTGACCTCGTCTTAGGGACCGGGCTCCTGACTCACCTGTCCTCTCTACGTGTTATCTTCCACAGCCCTCCTGATTCCTTGTCATCTCGTCCCACAGACATTTGTTCCCTATCACCGTTCCCTCCGCAAACTCTTAACCTGACTTCCCCTCGAGCGTCGTGTAACGCAAGCTGCCAGGGACCATCGTCCGCTCAGGTGGCTTGATCATTAGATTCGCATTGTGGAAAATCGGTGTTTGATGTATAAAAGTGAGTGAAACTATATTTTCTCTTAATAACAAAATTTTCTCTTTGGGGCTTCTAGGTTTAGCATGAGCTTTAACAGACATAATCTGAAATACTACGTGTTACCGAAAAAACCCAAAAAGGTGGCATTTGATTGCTTAGAGTGGATCAGAAAGCATCACCCACGTGAGTACATGTGACAAATTATGTCTAGAAGTAATAAGTAAATATTGTGGTATTGGTACCACGATAGAATGTGTGTGTGCATGTTAAACATCGCTTTTCCCATGACAGTAGCACTAACTAGCTATTTATAGAACAGCAAATCACAACTGCCTCCCTGCTGGAAATTGTAAAATCCCATTTGGTTTGATAACAATAAACCCTAAGAAGAAGTATATGAGATGACCCCCCACACACACACCCGTGCTGTAGTTCGTGGTTTCGGCGTCTCTCCTCTGGTCCCTGTCGGTACGGATTCTAGCAGTCTCTGTGTTAGGGGCTTCTCCCGAGGGTCTGCCTCGGAGTTCTGTTACCTAAGATGAGAGATTGCGAAACTCGTGGTAGTTTTCCACGTAACCCCCCCTGCTCCTTTCCCAGAGAGAATTGTTCTTGGTGACCACCTCTGTTTCGTGTTTTTAAAATTAGTATACGTGTGTGTTTGAGCAAATCAGACCGTGCAGAGAGGTAGACCAAGAAGTCGTCTGTGATTTCCCTTCCAGACCCCCTTGTCCCGGGTGGCGAATATAGATAGCACGTTTTTGTCTGCACCTTTGGCTCTGCCACGGAGAGAGGGCTTTTTCTTTAACGCCTCTCATTTTGTGGTTTTCAAAACGACACATAGAATACGTGCTCCTTGAAGAAACCAAGAAAGCAACAAAAAGAAAGAAGCAAAAGACAAGAGTCACCTCAAGACAAGTCGCCGGGGCCATCTGGGGTTTACTTCCCTCCAGCACTTGTTTGTGTGTGTTTCTTTCCATTAGCGTACTGTGTGTGCACTTTTTCTACCCTTAACCCGCTCTGTACCTTGAACATCGTCAGGGTTCCTCAGAAAACTTGGAAACCACTTAATAATTACGGTATAGTTTTTTTCATGATGTCCTTTCTTAATTAATCCCCTGATGGTGGCCATTGAAGTTTTTCTAATTTTCAAAAGTAGAAACAAAACTTTTGGCAGAAGCCGTGGTACCCCTTTATTTCCTAGATGAGTTTCATAGAAGGAACGGGGTCAAAAGGCAGAAGCATTTCTAAGGCTGATGCACACTGCCTTACGCTTCCCACAATGTTCGTGGAAGGGTGCCTTCCCGCTGCACGGCCAGTGTGAAACAGCCCGGGCTTCCTCCAGGCCCACCTAAGGAGTCATCTGGGGGCAGAACGGAAGGTCCCATCCTGTCTTCTCCAGTGCGTGTGAATTCGTCGCTTGAATCACTCTACGTCTGTGACCACCACCCTCTACTCTAGCAATACCCTGGAGGTCTGCTCGCGGTGCACATATTTCTACGAACACAATGAAAATTGTGTTGTTATTTACGATTAAAACTCTGTTTTGGTTTCTCGGCAGATGACTCTGGGATCATCTACTGCCTCTCCAGGCGAGAATGCGACACAATGGCTGACACTTTACAGAAGGATGGTCTCGCTGCTCTTGCTTATCACGCCGGCCTCAGCGATTCTGCCAGGGATGAAGTACAGCACAAGTGGATTAATCAGGATGGTTGCCAGGTAACATTTTCTATAATAAACAAATCAAGGAAATGATCTTTTATAGGACACGAGCAAACGTGCACACACAGGATGAAAATTGTTTTTACTTTAAAGACAGTAAACGTCGGGGCGCCCGGGCAGCTCAGTCGGTTAAGCATCCAGCTCTTGATCTCAGCTCGGGTCATGATCTCATGGTTCGTGAGGTCGAGCCCCGCATCGGGCTCCTTGCTGACAGTGTGGAGCCTGTTTGGGATTCTCTGCCTGTCTCTCTCTCTGCCCCTCCCCCTGCTCATGCTCTCTTTCCCTCTCTCTTTCGAAATAAATAAACATAACTAAATAAAAAATAAATACCATAAACATCAAAAGAAGACTGAAATTTAAAAACATCTTTTTGAGACTTCCAAAGTTGCTTTTTCTTAAATAAAAAAAAAATTTTTTTTATTCAGCTATAATTCGCCCTTTCAGAGCTTACAAGTCAGTGGTTTTTAGTATATTCACAGGGTTGTGCAACCACCACCACTGTCTAATTCCAGAGTATTTCATCATCCCCAAAATAAACTCCATACCCATTAGCAGCCACTCCCCATTCCACCAACCCCCCAGCCCCTGGCAACCACTAACCTAACCACTGCTAGTCTGTCTATAGGTTTTCCTGTTCCTGGACATTTCACGTGAGTGAAATCATACAGTATGTGTTCTTTTGTGGCTGATTTATTTAGCATAATGTTTTTAAGATTTATCCACATTACAGCATGTATCCATACTTTATTTCTTTTGTGGCCAGGTAGCTTCCATGGTAGGGATATAGCCTAGTTTGTCATCCATCCATCAGTTGGTAGACATTTGGTTGCACCCGCTTTTTGGCTGTTGGCGCATAATGTAATGCTTCTGTGAACGTCTGTGTATGTGTTTTGTGTGAACACGTTTTCAGTTCTCTCAGGTGGGTACCTAGGAATGGAATTGCCTAGTCATACGGTAACTGTACGTTTAGCTTTTTGAGGAACTACCAAACTGTTTCCAAAGCAGCTACAGAATTTTACACTTCGAGCAGCAACGTGTGAGGTTCCAGTGTCTCTGCCTTCTTATTACTACCCATTATTGTCTTTTTTACTGTATCCATCCTAGGGGATGTGAAGTGGCATCTCATTGTGATTTTAATTTGCATTTCCATAATAACTAACGGTGTTGAGATTTCTGAGATGACAGATTTATCACCCAAGTGGATCAAGAGGAAGACAACTAAGAACACTCTAGGCATCTCCTATAGCAGCAGGTGCCGGCCTTGGATAGATCTTTCTCAGTAACATGGATGACTTTGAGGAAAACAACTAAATAACTTTTTTAGCCTATGAAGTTTTCAGGTCACAAAAAGGGAAATTACCCTGAAGATTTAGAGGAAAAACATCTCTCAAAAGTATTTTCTAATGGAAAACAGAAGAAATCTTAGAGTATATTAGCCTAGTGTCCTTGGAAAGATGTCAGAAGACTTGACTTATATGAACCAGACGCACTCTACCATGGGAAGATTACAGGCTGAGATGAAGGCACAAATAAAAATGAAATTTATCCAGATAAGAAAATGCACGAAAGGCAAAACAAATAGAATTATGTATCAGGACACAAATGGTTCAGATCAGTGCAGACATTTGCATCAATGAGGTAGCGAATAACTTGAAAATGTGAAGGAAAGAAAACAGATTAAAATTAGGGGAAAAGAGGAAAATGGTATTTGTTGGTGTCAGGGCATCTGCCTAAGAATAATAAGTGTGTCCAAGAAGGAAGTCAGGACAGTTGGGGTAGATACAACAGGCAGATGTGTTCTAAATGAGTACATAAGAAATATTTAACCAATGTAAAAGCTTTATTTCCGTGTCACTGGGGGAAAAGGTAAACGTAGACACAGTTCACCGCTTTGTTGGATTAACGAAGAGCTAAAAGAAATTACATTCACCAAGATAAAGAAATAAGATACTCTACAGAAACCAGACAGACCTGAGACTGTTTCACTAAATGACAGAAGCAGGACACGCGGTCTTCAGAATCAGAGAAGGGAAGCCTGGGACTGAAGAATTTCACAGCCAGCTCATTGTCACGTGTGTTGAACACAACGGAAGAGCACTTTCAGATTGTGAAGTCCAGAAAGCAGATCACTGCCTTGTCGTCAGTGGAGTAATCACAGATGCCAGTCCTCCCTACCTTGTATATTTCAGCAAAATTCCAGTGGGCTTTTTTTTTTTTATTATTATTCCTCTGATAGACTTTTTCTAAAGTTTGCCTGGAAGAATATCCCGGTTTAAATAACCGAAGGAATTTGGCAAGAAAAGGAAAACACATGAACACTGGCTTTGCAGTACATCACAGACACATCAGTGACACAGAAATCCAGAATTCACCTGGAAAACGTGTAAAAACAGTGTGTGGCAAGGAAGGCACTGAAAAATTAAAAAAGGAGGGTGATCCAACCAGAGGTACCACTTACCTACTGGGAGGGATTGTTTTGGATCCTCCTATCAAAATCACAGGTAAGTAAAGCTGTTGGTATTTTTAAATGTAGGAGCCCTGGCTGGAAGAGAACCTGAGCTTAAAAAGAGCTCAAAGGGAAGGAATTGATAGAAATGATTAAAAACCTATATACCTAAACACTTGCGTGTTGGTGAGCAAAATTAAAGGCAACAGCAAACTGGGGAAATAATGTCTTCAGCAAATAAAACATCCCATAGAGCGTAAAACTTTGATAAAGACATGAATCTCAAATAGTGAATTACCCCACGCTATCAAGAGACATCGAAAAGGAGCTGAGGGTGCTTAGGTGGCCCGGTCGGGTAAGCATCCGACCTTTGACTTCGGCTCAAATCGCGATCTCATGATTCCCAGGTTCGAGCCCTGCATCTGGCTCTGTACCCACAGTGAGGAGCCTGCTTGGGATTCTCTCTCTCCTTCCTCTCTCTCTGCCCCTCCCTCACTCACACACGCACTCTCTCAATAAATAAATAAACTTAAATGTTTTTTAATAAAAAATGAAAAAAGGAGCCAGCAAAGTCTAAGCACAAATGTATTCCAAAGTGCAACTTTGCTAATTATTAAATCCAAATTTAAAAACAGTGAGCGACCATTTTCACCTCTAGTATTAGCAGACTTCTATTAACTGTTGGGGTCGATGCTGTAAGAGGCAATTTCCTACAGTGCTCCTGAGAGCCCTTCTGGAAAAGAATACTGTAGACTGTACAAGAGCCTCAGATCTGAAATATGGGCATGGAATTTACATGGCTGTTTTTTTACATTTTTTTTGTTGTTTTTTAATTGAAATATAGCTGACAGACAATATTATATTACTTTCAGTTCAGCACAGTGATTTGACGATTGTACTTACCACTTATCACCACACAAGGTTATTGCAATGTTGTTAACTGTATGATAGTGTTATATAAACAGCCTAAATGTCCTGAGAGAGTGACTGGGTACATTATAGAGCATTCCTGACATTGAAAATGGTTTGTGAAGTATTTCATAATGATTTGAAAATGTTCAAATGTCAACAATGGAAAAACGTAGGGACAAATAGAATCCAGAAGTGTGAGATCTCAACCATAAAAGAGAAAATTGAAGGACACCTGGGTGGCTCAGTCAGTTAAGCATCTGACTCCAGCTCAGGTCATGATCTCACAGTTTGTGGGTTTGAGCCCCGCATCGGGCTGTGTGCTGACAGCTCAGAGCCTGCTTGGGATTCTCTGTCTCCCTCTCTCTGCCCTTCCCTCGCTCACTCACACTCACTCTCTCTCTCAAAAGTAAATAAACATTTTTTTTAATTTAAAAAAAAAAAGAAAAGAAAATTGAATAGAAAAATAGAAAAGAAAGAAATAGAAAAATAGAAAGAAAAGAAAAGAAAAATAGATGAGAAAAAAGCCAAATATTTTCAAGTTCTTTAAATCTCTACGTATAGTATAACTATTCCACAGTACACATGCATACAGATAACGTATTTGTATATATGTACATAAAACACTTGATCAAAAATATGATTTTTAAAAATTGGTGAGTTTTTGTTTGTTTTCAGACTAGCTAATCCTTACCGTTCAGGTATAATAATACAGTCACTGGACAACCTTGATCTTGTTAGATTTGTGAGATAGAATAAAAACTTCATTGTTTTTCTTCACAAAGAAATTATTATAGTCTGGCGTTTTAAGAGCAACACAGAAATAAAGAAGGAAGTAACAGCTCGACTAAGCCAGTTTTCCCAGTGACAAGGCTAAAGGCTTTCAGGGGAAGTTGGCTTCAGGGTCACCTCCCTGGGAGCCTGCAGACTGCCCCTGGCCCACCCCTCGACCTCAGGAGACCTTGACCTTGGGAGACTTGCCCTTGGGAGCCCCCCTACTTGTGGGACCGCTGCAGGCCATGCCCTGTGGGCCTGTGGGCTGCCACCCCACTCTGCACAGCCTCCCCACCTGCTCTCAGCCACTAGAGGCTCTGGCAGACTTTCTCTCTCCAAGGACATTTCCTTCGATAAAAGTGCCATAGATCTGGGGGGACGACTAGCCTGTAGTTCAGGCCACAGCCGTCACCAGTGTGGACAAACACGCCCGTTTGCTGTCAGCCTACTCCACCGCATGCCGTTCCTCTCCCTGGTGCCCAGTGACCGAAATCATGTCATCGGCCTCAGTCTGGCTGCCAGGTAGTTTGGTTGCTTTTGAAATACTGGTCTCGCAGCTTTATTTGTATAATATAATTTTGCCTGGAGATGTAATGTTTTTGGGTTAATAAGCCCTAAGTTTGCAACTGCCATGGTTATTCTTGAAAATGGTTTTTTTTTACTAAAAATCAATTTATGAAGCTCCTGAAGTTCAACTGTCACCTTGGTTTTCCTAAGTAATTTGCATCAGCCACGATGCATGGTCTCCAGTCTTTTTTTTTCCCCCTAATATAAGCAACTCTCAGACTTTTACCCATGTGAGTTCCAATAAAAATTTCACAAGTTTTTACTTTGAAATCAGCTGTTGAGGAAAAGAAGCTGGTGTGTGATTGATCAGCTGCTCCCACTAGGGAAAAACAGATGGTAAACACGGGCACAGGTGACATTGCCACGTTTCCTGAAGCATCAGAGACACTGGCAGTGGTCATCACCCTGGAGCTCCTGAGCGACCCGATCATGACCATGACCTCGGTGCTACGGCTGTGTGGGCAGTGCCCCTCATACCTCCATATCAAAAACGTAAGAGAGGGGCACCTGGGTGGTTCAATCGGGTAAGCATCTGACTTCAGCTCAGGTCAGGATCTCACGGCTCGTGGGTTGGAGCCCCACATTGGGCTCTGTACTGTCGGCTTAGAGCCTGGAGCCTGCTTCGGATTCTGTGTCTCCCTCCATCTCTGCCCCTCCCCCGCTTGTTTTCTGTCGCTCTCAAAAATAAACATTAAAAAAAATCAAAATTGAAAAAAAAAAAAACGTAAGAGAACTAGATGTGGCAGCACGTTCGGAGGTTACTGATTGCTCTTGAGTCTGGCCCCTTACGTGACAATACCAAATCCATGAGAAAGTGCCTGCCACCCCACCACACGAGCCTCTCTTTACCTTTTTGGGTCTCAGTAGTAATTGCAAATTGTCAATATGAAGATCTCACATTAGTCACGCAAAATAATGGGACCAACTTAAGAAACTAGATTGTTGTTATATATTTTTTTAGTGGTCCACCAGAGTCGGGAGGCAGTAACCCCTGGGTTACTTTGAGTTAGGGTCGCTGCTTTTGGTGTAGAAGAAGGGAACTGCCAGGGTACCAACCTTTCGGAGAAGTGGTCGGGGTTGAGGACAGTCCTCGAGTGGAAGAGAAGGAGGTGCCTTGCACAAATAAAGAGTGACGGTGAGGATAAATATTTGGATCATGTCGAGGTGAGCTTCCTGTTGCCCAAGCTAACTAGCAAAAAAGAAGAAGACCAAGCAATAAAAAGTACTGCAGAGAAGGCGTTGGTTCTCAGGTTTGGGAGAGATGAGGATCCTGTCTGTCTACAGCCAGATGATATTCCTTCTAAGACGTCTTCTAACCTGAGTAGAATGGCTGCCACGTATCTGGTAGATGTGGACCGAACTCCCGTTCACACGCACTATTTTGACATCAGTTATATTCCATCTACTGTGTTCTTCTTCGATGGGCAGCACATGAAAGTGAATTAGGGGTCTCCTGATCACACTAAGTTTGTGGGAAGTTTCAAAACCAAGCAAGACTTCATAGATGTGGTTGAAGTAATTTATCGAGGAGCAGTGAGGGGAAAGCTTATTGTCCAAAGTCTTACTGATCCCAAGAATATTCCCAAATGTGACCTTCTCTATCAAGACATTTAGCGCATTCACTACTGTCAAAGTTGAAGGAAAAAGCACATCGTGAAACAGTACCTGAACCCAGCTGTGCCATTTTCCTGGAGTCCTTCGGACGTGTGTTTAGCGTCCCAGCGGAGAAGAGTGCTGACTTGGGTAGAAAATACCCCACCCCCAAGTAGAAGACCACGCTGACAACCACCATGAGCAAGGATGCTTAAATGTTCCCTGCAAACCCCAGAGCAGTCAAGACGACTGGGGTCACTTTGCCCAGCGGGATTTTTTTAAATTTATATTGTGCTTCTCTTTAGTCTTTAAGATGATACAGAATCCTTCTGAACATTGGCGAGTATATTTATGTTGATTTTGATATACAAGTAAGATAGGAAATCACTTCCCATAAGAGCAGAAGTACTTATTTTTTACCCTAAAGGTACCTACACACATACCCTCGCCCTCACCTGTTTCTCCACTCATGTATTTGTCTCATGCTCTCCTGTCTCCAGTCCTTGTTATCTCAGTTTCTCTTGGAATAAATGATTCTCTACCGATAGGAGAAAGGAAGGAAGGGAGGAAGGAAGGAAGGAAGGAAGGAAGGAAGGAAGGAAGGAAGGAAGGAACTAGATAGTTGTATAGAGTGCATTTTAAAGTAAAATAGAGGATAGAGCTTTTAGAGGCATCTGTGATTAAAATGTGTCTTTAGGTCTGTCATGAGTCTAACAGGCTTTTGCTCTCCCATCAGGTTATCTGTGCAACAATAGCATTCGGAATGGGGATTGACAAACCCGACGTGCGATTTGTGATCCACGCGTCTCTCCCTAAATCCGTGGAGGGTTACTACCAGGAATCGGGCAGAGCGGGGAGAGATGGGGAAATATCTCACTGCCTGCTGTTCTATACCTATCATGATGTGACCAGACTGAAGAGACTCATCTTGAGTAAGTCAAGCCCCGTTGTAGAGACATCCTGTCCTTTTCAGCCTCGTGATAGTAATCTCCTCCTGCTGTTGTGGTACTTCTGGTCCAGTTTCCTTCAAATAGTCGTAGAAAACTAGAAGTGTTTATGTAGATATGGAAATTTTACTTCAGTTCACTTTTATTGCACAAGTATTACACGCTTGTCATGTAAAACTCAAATGATGCAGGCGTGTGTATATGGACGTGCATGAGGCAGAAAATTTCCAAAGCATGCTTGTATACAGTTCTACTCTAGGAAAGAACCCCAGCTGTTGGTCTCCTTTGTCCTTCCAGATTCAATCTCTGCATGCGTCCTTGCGTGTAACACATATTTCAAACACGCAGAATGGTAGAATGGAAGGAGTAACGAACGCTCATGTACCACCAGGTTATGAAATAAAACCCCCCGTATGTCCCTCTCCCATCTCAACCCCCCACCCACCCCCCATCAGAGATAAGCAGTATTTTGTATCTGCTGTTTACCCCTGCCAAGTGCATGTATTTTGCAATGTGAGTGGGATGTGCCTTTCTTACGTAGACGTACAGTGACCTTACTGTTTTCATTCTACGCTAAGATGTAGCCACGTGTGGTTTGACTACCGAGAATTCCATAGTACGGTTTATTCCATGTCCACTTAACCAGTCCTCTTTGAATAGAGACCTAGATTATTTCTTGGTTTTCACGTTATCAGCAGTGCAACATCGAGCATCTTTGTACGGGTATCTTGGGGCGTTTGTGCGCTTGTGTACATAGGATACGTTTCCAGACTTAGACTTGCCAGGTCAAAGCCGATACGTATTTCAGAGTTTTGTTATGCCCTTTGCCCGTTTTTCTATTACGCTGTGCTAGTTAAATGTACTTCCTAAGTACGTTTTCTAGTTTGAGACTGCTTTTGAACGGACCCCGCCAGAGATACTACATATGGGATGTGACACTTACCAGGCACCGTGCCAAATATTGTATCACCTTTTTTGCTCATAGTCCCTAGCTTTTGAGGCAGAGTTTGTCCGATGAAAAAAGGGAGCTTCGTTAAGGTTTTGTAACTTGCCCCCAGGAGCCCCCGTGAGCAGCAGCAGCAGTAGGATGGGGGGCAAGTGGAAGGACAGTGGTAGCGATACTGACAGAGGGCATCGCTTGGCACCCCTTCACTGCCACCTTCACTGCTTGATTATATCCCTTCGCTCAGGCTTCACGATAAGCCTGACAGGTGCTGCCATTTCTCCCCTCATTTCACGGACGAGGACGTGAGATGCGAGCCAGTAAGCGGCAGCGCCCTGTCGGGGCCCGGGTCTGCCTGACCCCCAAAGCCCACGCCCCTTGCACTCTATGTAACGAGACGATTCTCGGTGAAAAAATGAAACTTTTAAACTCAGTGTGTCCATGTGTGTTTTTAAACAGAACCTGTATTAAGTTAGGTCCAAACAGTTTAATAAGCATTTAAAGTCTTAAACACTTAGCAACATTTTGGAAAAAAATAATACTCGTAAACTAGAAAAACAAATTTTATTTTCTTTCTTAACTAACCGCAGTTGCTTGCCAATGGTAAGTATGTGTGCGTCATTCTCAAACCTTGAAATTAGATTAGATGCTGCTACCCTTACTTCCTGTTTCACACGGGTTTTCTGGAGGTACTTGTTTTTATTCCAACAGCCTCCAACACTTCAGTTTCACAGAGACGAACATGGGGCGGCCCCGCAGACTAGCATTTTGTGTGGTGCCAGGAGATGTTAGGTACTGCTGTGTTTCCCTGACATTTAAAATACCCCGCAGTATTCACCGCAGCACCCGGGGCTCCTCAGCACGGTTCTGGAGCCACTGGCTTAACTGCTTCCATCCCAGATGCCCAGGGAGGCGTGCGGCCCGCCGCCATAGTTCCGTGCTCTGCTGACTTTGGACGTGCAGTCAAGTACATGAGTGATAAGTACAGTAAAGTTCAGTCAGATTTTCACTGTTGGGAACAACGAAGATTTGAAAAAAATTGTTCAGCCACTCTTGATGACAATCTTCATTTATTCCTATGAAACTAAAAATTTGAGGGATAAACATACTCAGTTGATTATACTATAGAATGATGTTATGTTGATATATAATGGCTACTAGTAATTTTATTTCATTTAAGATTTAAAATTACATTAATCTATTCTAAACATTTTTGTAGTGTTTTCTTCTATTTTTCTACTCTAATAAGTGTCTTTACTATGTGCTTCACCTCTTTCAGTGGAGAAGGATGGAAACCGTCATACAAGAGAGACTCACTTCAACAATTTGTATAGTATGGTGCACTACTGTGAAAATATAACAGAATGCAGGAGAATACAGCTTTTGGCTTACTTTGGTGAAAATGGATTTAATCCTGATTTTTGTAAGAAATACCCAGATGTTTCTTGTGACAATTGCTGTAAAACCAAGGTAAAATGAGAAAGTTTTAAATTCTTTGTAATTCAGGAAATTTCTAGGACTTCGTTTTTTCTTTCTTAATTTAGCCAAGTTAGGTTACCGTACGTGGGCCCTCGGGGACTAAACTGGGGAAGGTGGCTTCTTCCCCATAGTAATTTGGAATGGAAACATTTAGTATTAATTCTGTGGAATAGTTTTCAAATTAGAAGCCTATGAAAAGTTTACTGGACCTGTCCAAAATGCTAAGGTTATAGATGTGTACCAAAGGTTACAGAATATTTTAGAAATATCGTTAATCTGTAGATAACCCAAAAAGATCTGACATGTACAGGTAGAATATTTAAATCAAATTCCAATTTATATTGGAAGAACTCTTTTTCAAAAGAGTTATACTAACTAGTGGACCGTGCATTTGAATCAGGTCAATTACGTTATTCTATAAATTGGTTATTTAAAACCTATAAAGAATGAATAGCAGTAGCTTCTAGATGAGTTTGCTATTGTCTGTCCTAAAAATAACTGTGAGAAGTTGTTAAATTCATTCATCAGGTACTTTATTTGACCTATCATGGTGATTCTGTGTTTTAATGTCTCTGTACTTAACAGAGCATTTTCACATTATTTGAAATTTTGGTGGGCTCCCGGGTGGCTCAGTCGGTTGAGCGTCCAACTTCGGCTCAGGTCACGATCTCGTGCTTCACGAGAGCCAGCCCCGCGTCGGGCTCTGTGCTGACAGCTCGGAGGCTGGAGCCTGCTTGGGATTCTGTCTCCCTCTCTCTCTGCCCCTCCCCTCACTTACGCTCTGTCTCTGTCTCTCAAAAATGAATAAACGTTAAATAAATTTAAAAAAACAAAAAAAAGAAACGTCTGCAAGGTGCTAGGGATTCACAGATGAACATGGTGTGGGCCATAGACTGGAGGGGGACAGACAGACATGGATTCACATAATCGTGATACCATGTGAAGAATAAAGTAGTTACAAAGATCTGCAGCGCTGGCCAGAGCAGAGGGTGATATACCCTCCCTTGGGGTGGAATCGTGGATCGGCGGCCATCCCCCACCCCCCCGCCGCCCCTGCCTCAGCCTGCCCCCAGCCGTCCCCTGTAGATGCTGCCAATCACTTCTGGTTTAGCAAATATTTGTTGAGTGCCTGCTCTGTGTCAGGCGCTGTTCTAGGAGTTTGGGATGCATCGCTAAACAGGATATAAGCATCCTTGCCCTCGTGGGGCTTATGTTCTAGCAGAGGGAAGCTGAATACAAAAGCGTAAGTGCATGTCAAGCAGAGCAGTATAAGGAGTCAGGAGTAGCGGGTGGGGGGCACAATGCGGTATTGGGTAAGGTGGCCCAGGGAAGTCTTACTGCAAAGATGCAGTTCCCTGGATGTGGGCATTCTTGGCCCCAAGGTGGGGCGGGGGGGCATACCTGTGCATTGGGGGGATAGTGGGGGAGCCCGTGTAGCTGAGCAGGGCCAAGAGTTAAGGGGAAAGGAAAAGGCAGGCCAGAGCAGCGAATGGAGGGCCGAGTAACTGGAGGCGTGGTGTGACCCTCCCCCCCCCCACCCCAGCCAGGACATTTGGGGCAGGACGTTTGGCAGGATGGATCAGTTAGGTTTATGGTATATCGAGTTAGGTGTGTCTGTTAACTGAGGAATTCTGGAAAGAGGCTTGTGGTACATAGGGATTTGGGCATATAGGTGGTGTTCGAAGCCACATGCGCAGATGAAATCTTCCGGGATTTAAGTTTAGACCGAAGAGAAGAAAACCAAACCTCTGAGCCCTGGGACATTAAGAGGTTAAGGAGAAGAGGAGGAGCAAGGAAAGGCGACCAAGAAAGAGAAGTAGCAAGGTCAGAGGAAAACCAAAAATACGCCCAGAAAGTGGTTCAGAAAGGAGGGTGTGCGAGCCACTCAAACCCTGCCGCTAAGCTAAGCAGGGAAGGGGCCAGGAAGACGCCACTGGATTTAGCGCCACGGGAATCGAGGCGGCTTGCATTTGTTTGACCAGTTTCAGTAGATGGGGGCAAAACTGGAGACGGTGAATATAGAGAACTCTTACCAGTTGTGCTTCAAGGATGAGCAGAGAAACGAAACAGCAGCTGGCAGGGGAAGCAGCCCGTGGCTGCACTGATAGGAATGCACCTGTCCGGGATGAAACGTTGACACGTGAGGAGAGAGGAGAGAACCGCTGGAGCAGTGTCCTTGAATAGACGGGGCGGGGGGGGGGGGGGGGTGCGTCTAATGTGCAAGTCGAGAGATTGGCTTTAGGCAGGAACCTAGAGAATTCATCTGAAATAGCAGGAGGAAAGAGAAGGCCGTGCAGGACTGGCGCCGGTGATCGATGTTGTGAAGGAATCTGCAAAAGCTCTCTTCCGGCTGCTTCAGTTTTCTCAGTGAAGAAGCAGGCAAGGTCGGCAGCGGCCAGGATAAGAGAGTGATTGAAGAGCAAGCAGAATGGGAAGTGGCCAGCTAGGACAGTTTGGCAAACTTTATCTTAAAGGGCCAGAGGAAATCCGTCAGGCTTTGTGCGCCTCGGTATCAGGGTCTCTGTCACGGGTACCCAGCTCTGCTCTCTTAGCCCAAAAGCAGACATAAACCATAAATACATCGATTTTCCATGGCTAAGTTCCGGTAAAATTTGATTTACAGAAACCGGCATCCAGCTCGTAGGCCACAGTATGCCGACTCCTGCTCTAAGAGAGCAGAGGAGTGATAGACTGGGGATGTATGATGATCACCTGGCCGCGGTCAGGGTCCCCCTGAGCTCTGTGGCCATTTGCTGAAAGCGCAGACATTCAGCGTGGTTGCGTGTGTTTCTCCAGCCAAGTTCAGCTACTGAGGTACAGGCACGGAGTGGTGAAGAATTGGATCTACTGTGTGTCAAGCAGTGAATGTGATGAGGTGGCCTAAGGGCCAGGGAGTTGAAGTTATGTGGACCAGTAGTATTGTAATGACCGGTGTGGAATTTAGGCTGAGTCAAGAGATCGTCTGATGGGAACCCGTGGATGGGCAGGCCCGGTGGATTGTTAGGCTCAGAATGTACTAGATGGCGTGAGGTGGCAGTCGTAGAATGAAGGGGTTGCCGTTATTAGTGAGGCCAAGGTGGTGGGCATGACCGTGGACGTGAGCACCTGGCACTCACAGAGGACAGGGTCACTAGGGCAGAGGAGATCAGGATGCCAGAGGCCAAGGTGTGGGGGATCATCTGTCTGCTGAGTCACCAAGAATCAAGGCAGGAATGGTGTGGGAGGGGAGGGCCAGGGCCATGTTTCATGACGGTCCCAGACAGAGCCTCAGAATCACCACTAATTTGTAGAATAAGACAAGAAACCTGTTTGTCTTGAGGTTGTTAGACTGCAGCAGATGAACAAGGGTTAGAAGGTAAGGGGGCTGCATAGACGGAGGCCAGGAGCATGATGCCACTTTTGAGAACAGCGGGTGGTTAGTACTGCGAGTTTACAGAGCCAGGATAGATGAAGCAGACAGGTCCTGTGGTAACGGGGGCTTAAAAAAGTAGGCCGCGTTGGGAGACCAGTGAGAAGGAAAGAGCAAACTGACGAGACCATTAAAAGGGTTGACTGTGCCATCAAAGCCCCAAAAGTGATCAGAGGTCACCATCCAAGTAAATGCCGGAGCACTGTTCTAGAAGGTATGAAGGGTTTGAAAAGAAGTAGACAACAGTTCCACCCACAGCATGCTATCGGGTAATTGAAAGATGAGAGGTATGTCTGTAACACAGCAATAAAACATACATAGTGGAGTGCTAATTGTTCTAGACACAGGGTCAGTGTAAGAACTTAGAAAAGAAAGAACATTTGGAACTTGGGTTTTGGTCTTGGTTTTGGTATGGAAACGGTTTGTTGTGAGACTACCGTTGTTACTGTTAAACCCTAGCAGTCTAGGTTATCATCTTAATTACACCGAAAGTAATCTCTTTTTATTCATAGGATTGTAAGACAAGAGATGTGACTGATGATGTAAAAGATATTGTAAGATTTGTTCAAGAACATAGTTCAGCACAAGGAACACGAAACAAGCCCCCTGCAGGTCCTTCTGGGAGATTTACTATGAATATGCTGGTCGACATTTTCTTGGGTAAGTTCTCTGTTTTATAGTTGCAGTTACAGCAGTTGAAATTGAACATCTACAGAAATCATCTCAAGTACATGGAAAAAAATCTCTTTTGTCTGTCTTGTAGAACTTAAGGATTTCAGAACAAAACTTCTTGAGTAACAAAAGAAAATCAGCTTTTATGAATGATAACAATTATTTGTGTAGAATTTATATGTTACTAAGGTGAGGTTTTCACATTCAGAGAAGCAAGTAATAGGGCAAAGTGGGTACAGGGGATTAAGAGGTACAAACTTACAGTTAGAAAATGCAGATGTCATGGGAACGAGAAGCACAGCACAGGAAATGTAGGCGATACTGTCGTAAAAACGTCGTGTGGTGTCAGTCGGTGTCGTGGCGGGCGGAGCATAATGTGTATAGTTGTTGAATCACTATGTTGTACCCCCAAAACTGATATAACGTTGTATGTCAACGATACGCCAATAAAAACAATAGGAATAATAAAAATAGATACAAAGAAAATATTAACGCGTATACAACCTCATCTGAATGAATGGACTATAACTTGCTTGGAGAGTCGCCTGTCGAGTGACTCCCATTTCCGGACGGCAGCCTGGGCAGAAGTATCTGTCTTCTTTTTTTTGTTTGTTTTGAGGCCCTGTCAAAATAATAGTGTGGAAATAAAATGGGGATTTGATTTACAAGGGCATCGGTAACCAGAGAGAGCCCATCATGAGATTCAAGATTTTTCAAATCTTTCAGGGAACGAATGGAAGCATGTTGACGAGCGGAATGAAATACAATAAGCCACCGTGCAAAATTAATGAAGGAGAGAGTCTTAGACGAGGAGGGCTCTCAACCAGGCAGAACTCCCGTTATCAGGAGGCCTCAGACTGAGTCTCCAGGTCCCGGGGGTGGGAGTGCAAGCAGAGGAGCCACAAACAGGAGGGGGCAGTTAAAGTCGGCCCACGAAAGAACTCCATCAAATGCCAGCCTGGAATTGATTCCAAAACAAAAATCAAGTGCCCGAGGAATAGAAAGGCAGCTGAGTTAGGGGGCAGAGCCCCCAAGCGGCATTTGGGGACCACCCAGCCTAAAGCAAACCTGCAAACTGGATGTCTCTGTTCACTGGAGGGATTTAGGGGGAAATAGATACAAAATAACGGGGGGCAAACCACTTCAGAAGTTTAACCTGATCCCTGAAGGTTAACTACAACTGGACAGTCAAAGGAGAAACCAAGTAAGTGTTTGACCCTGAGTACAGAGACAATTTACAAAATAAGTAGTAGCTTTAGGGAGAAGGGAGGGCAAACTCATAATTTAGTTTCTTCGCAAAGACTTAAGTAATATTAGAATTTATGGGAAAGAAACAAAGAATGAGAAAGAGCTATTAAAAACTCTAAGTGATTGACGTAGTAAATTTAGTGGAAATGTTGGAAGGTAAAGTCAAAATCTTTTAAGACTTGAGCAAAAAGATATATGGAAAATATGAGAAAAAATATGGATCACTTCTTAGGAGATGTGAAGTCTGACAAAATTTTTGAAATAGAATTAGAAGGAATTATCAAATTTCCCTGAATGAAAGAGTAAAAAGCTTTCAGATTAAAATGTCCACCAAATGCCAAAGGAGATGCTTTATGAGATTTAAGAATACCAAGAGTATGGGGCACCTGAGTGGCTTAATCGGTTGAGCATCTGACTCTTACTCTTGATTTCAGCTCAGATTAGGATCCTAGGGTCATGGGATCGAGTCCAGCATTGGACTCTACGCTGTGTATGGGGCCTGCTTGGGATTCTCTGTCTCTCTCTCTCTCTTCCGTCTCCTTCTCTCCCTCTCTCTCTTTCCCTCCCTCTGCCCCTCTCTCCCCAGCTTACTCACCCTCTAAAAATAAAACAAATCTTATTTAAAAAAAAAAAAAAAAGGATAAAAAGAATACCAAGAATAAAGTGATATTGGGGAAGAAAAACTTTTCCTCCACCCTGTTAGATTTAATGTTTGGGGGCCTGTGAATTAAACTGACAAAAGACAGATTTAATCAAAATGTGGCTCAAAGGGCCTATTAAAATTGGGGCTTAGGGGTGCCTGGGTGGCTCAGTTGGTTGAGCATCTGACTTTGGCTCAGGTCACCATCTCAGGGTTTGTGAGTTCGAGCCCCACATCAGGCTCACTGCTGTCAGCAGTCAGCATGGATCCCACTTCAGATCCTCTGTCCCCCTCTCTCTGCCCCTCCCCTGCTTTCACGCTCTCTCTCTCTCTCAGAAATATATAATCATTTTTTAAAAATTGGAGCTTATATACCGTCTTAATAGGGGAAGGGGAAGAGGGGAAAGGACACTTAAAGGAAAACAAATGTTGGGGGTGTTTTTGGAAAGATGAATGGGCCCTTAGAATAGAAGAGAGGGAGATAAGATAGTTTTGTGACAGTGTTTAGGAGTGGTATGGAGCCTTCTCATCTCCAGTGATAAAAACCGGTCTTCTCTGGTTACTCCCAGGGAGAGAATTTATGACATTGGAGTTTTGGGGGGAGGTCTCTGCTTTTTACAGATAAGAGATTTCAGGAACTCAGATGCCTTCTGCTCAAGGTAATTTTTATGCCACAGTGGCATATTCTGGACCCCTTCAGAGATAATCCTGAAAACTGGAAAGAAAGAAACCAAAGCCAAACTGGCATCAGATTAATATCAGCAACCCTAGAGACTAGAAGGCAAAGAAGTGATACCATAAACAGGGAAGCTGACCGATGGGTCCAGGGGGAAGAAAGCCCAGATCCACAGCTGTGAAGCAGGTCCAATGAACAGTCTGTGCAGATTGTAAGAGAAAGTCAAGAAAAACAGGTCCCAAGCAGTGTAGAGAAGGAATAAGAAATGAAAATTTTTGAGAACAGTGAAGGACGCATATTATTTCTCAACAGAAAGAGAAAGGCACTTAGAAATTCCATGGGAAAGATTATGGAAAGAGAGCCAAGGTCAAATATAAAACAAAGGAAATTGTCACACGATTTTGAGTCATTGATAAAATGTACCAAAAAAATGATCCATTTGTCTGGATGCAGTAAACATTCTCCGGAGGGTTACGCAGGAGTCAGGACTTTCTTAGTAGGGACGGAAACTTTGCTGACAACCTACAACAGTTAGAGGCAATGTACAGACTTCAACGTGTGGGGCGCAGGACAGGATGTGTTAATCTTGATGATATAAAAATATAAGTACAGTAAATAAAAGAAAGTACTTGGAATACTCGAGGTATTAATAACCTCCGAGGTAGAAGGTAGAGGGAGTAGCCAGAAGTTCTATCTAAAGTTAGAAAATAGGGGCGCCTAGCTGGCTCATTCGGTTGAGCAGAGTCCGACTTCGGCTCAGGTCACGATCTCACAGTCTGTGAGTTCGAGCCCCGCGTTGGGCTCTGTGCCAACAGCTCAGAACCTGGAACCTGCTTCGGATTCTGGGTCTCCCTCTCCCTCTACCCCTCCTCCGCTCATGCTCTGCCTCTCTCTGTCTCAAAAATAAATAAACATTAAAAAAAATTTTTTTTAATAAAGTTAGAAAATAATCAATACATGAACCAATATTAATGTATAACTAGCCAAATCTGGGGCAAGGGAAAGTGAGAGGTAAAAATGAGATAAAGCTTTATCTTTCACAGTGGGGGTCAGCAGCTAAATTGTCAGGCAGTGGCTCTGGCTGGTGGGATGACAGCAAGAGTGAGGGTTGCCTGTGGAGGTTGCCACCAGAAGGGCTAAAAGCAAAAGCTACTTAAAACATGACTGCCTGGGGCGCCTGGGTGGCTCAGTCCAAAGAGCTCCAAATCAGGGTTGTGAGTTCAAGCCCCACACTGGAGGTAGAGATTACTACAAAAAAAAGAAAAAAGAAAAAAAGAAAAGAGAAAAGAAAAAAAAGAACAACACAAAACATGATTGCCTTCCAGAAGAGAAGAGGGTGGGACAGAGGAATGCTGGTCTTCATTCTAAACCTTTCTGTACTATATTTTATTTTTCCCACATGTGTGCCTTACTTTAATTCAAAAACCAGATAAAGCAGTTAATAGGTGTATTTATTTTTTAAAGCATTAACAGCTGAGGGGCGCCTGGGTGGCTCAGCGAGTTTAGCGTCCAGCTCCATCTCGGCTCAGGTCACGATCTTGCGGTTTGTGGATTCGGGCCCCACCTCGGGCTCTGCGCTGCTGACAGCAGGGAGCCTGCTTGGGATTCTCTCCCTCCCTCTCCCTCTGCCCCTCACTGACTCACGAGTGTGCACACATGCCAGAAAGGGAGGGAGGAAGGAAAGGAAAGAAGGGAGGGAAGGAGGGAGGGAGGGAGGGAGGAAGGGAGGAAGGAAGGAAGGGAGAGAGGGAGGAAGGAAGAGAGGAAGGAAGGGAGGAAGACAGGAAGACATTACTAGCCTATAGGAAGGTGGTTTTCTCATTTCCTCATTTGTTCCTTCTGAACGTGCTTGTTCCTCAGGACCAAAGCTGCTTTTCAGGCTGATCTTCTTTTTGTGGATTCTTGCCTTCTAGTTTGGGCCTCTTTTGGTGGGTCAGGAAGAACAAGGAGTTGCAGATAAAATAATTGATTTTTTTAATGTTTATTTATTTTTGAGAGAGACAGAAACAGAGTGCAAGCCGGGGAGGGGCAGAGAGAGGGAGACAGAACCTGAAGCAGGCTCAGGGCTCCGAGCTGTCAGCACAGAACCTGTCTCGGGGCTCGAACTGACAGACCCACAAGATCATGTCCTGAGCCAAAGTCAGATGCTTAAACGACTGAGCCACCCAGGTGCCCCCAAACTGCTAATATTTTAACATGTTTGTGTACAACCACTTACTTATCATACTGTACATATAGTTTATATCACTTCTGTATCAGATATATAAGCATTTCTTAATTTTTCTTTTAAAGTAGTTTTTAGTAATATATATGTTGTCATATTGATAAAATGTATTTTTTAAGTAGTCTTATTTAAGGACATCTTTTTCTGTTGTACTTAAGGATGCAGTAAATGGTGTTTTAAGTACAGCTTCAACTATATCTCTGCACCTTCCATGTAAATTCCTAGATTACTAAATCAAATGTTTTTCTGACATACTCAATTTCTCATTAGCTCTTACATGTTATTAAGAAAGTTGTGTTTCACTTTGCTTTCTTTTTTTTTTCTTTAAATTTATTTATTTTTTTAATAACCTCTACAGCTGGTGTAGGGCTCAAACTCACAACCCTGAGATCAAGAGTCACGTGCCTTTCCAACTGAGCCAGCCAGGTGCTTTCCTCCCTTCCCCCCTTTCAAAGCTTACTTCTTTTTCCTGCTTCTTAGCTATCCCCAGCACTAGGGCTGGCCCATGTCACCCAGCCCACCGATACCAGAGCGGTGGTCTGATCTGCAGTGTGACAATTCAGGGATACAAAATCACCTGAAGAAAGAAAAACTTGGGGCGCCTGGGTGGCTCAGTCGTTTGAGCGGCCGACTTCTGCTCGGGTCATGATCTCGCGGTCCGTGAGTTCGAGCCCCGCATCGGGCCCTGTGCTGACAGCTTGGAGCCTGGGGCCTGCTTCAGATTCTGTGTCTCCCTCTCTCTGGCCCTCCCCCGTTCATGCTCTGTCTCTCTCTGTCTCAAAAATAAATAAACATTGAAAAAAAAAAAATTTTTTAAAAGAAAGAAAAACTTGAATCGTTGAGTATATATGACCAGAAGCCCATCTGACATTTACAGTGTAATTATTTGAAACTCTTAAAGTAGAGCTAAAGCTTTACAAAGTAACTGTTCATTCTGGTTATAATCAGTGTCACAAGACTTCTTAAGTAGATTGTTATAATAAAGTTGTGTTTACAATGAAGACATTAATAATTACAGCAGATTGGATTCGAAACCCAGGACCCAGCCCAGTGCGGTGCTCTCGGCCAGAAAGAGGAGGAGGGAAGGGTGTAGGCTCGTGCCCTGATGTGCTTTTGTTTTACAGTTTGGGAAGGCTTCCTCTGTGAGGGTCACAAAAAAATAGAGACTTAAATACTGGGATTGTAAGTGAGAAGTGCTTTCAGGACAGGACCAGAGACAGTATTTATAAAAATGATTGTCCACGTTTTTTTGTAACTGGATCAGTAATGCAGTTATCCTGATGTAGCACAGTGATACAAAGTGCTTAAAGTTTATATAAACTCTCTCTGATTTCTTTGCTCTAATGTAATGTTATAAGCTATAAATGCCACAGCCTAAAACGATAAGCTTTATTTTGCTGCTGGTTTCGGCCAATGCAGATCATAAAAAGATGAGGAAAAGTACATATAACCATTGAAATTTTAGAGTTCTACTCAAATATTCCCATTTTATGGGAACGGGCGTTTATTTGTGCCATGGGTTTTCCTGTGGAAGAGATTACCTACCTCATTTATCCAGACTGTCACATAAATGACTTTTTCAGCCTCTCCTACTGGAGGCTTCTGACGTACCTATATTTACTAATCTAACTTCTCGGGATTTCTTACCAGGGAGTAAGAGTGCAAAAATTCAGTCGGGGATATTTGGAAAGGGATCTACTTATTCACGACACAATGCCGAAAGACTTTTTAAAAAGTTGATACTTGACAAGATTTTGGATGAAGACTTATATATCAATGCTAATGACCAACCGATTGCCTATATGGTGCCAGGAAATAAAGCCGAAACTGTACTAAATGGGCACTTAAAGGTATGGTATTTTAAATGTTTATTTTACTTTATTACCTTACAGTGAGTGGGCAGAAAATATATTACCGCACATTAAAAGATCTTTTCCAAAGCTTATGGATGCTAAATTTCTATATGCTGTCCTTATGTGAACGTATTCTGTTCCTCTTAACTTGGAAAGAGATCTTAAAATTGAACCCAAGTAATGTAGTACCTGTCAAAGTGAATTCGATGGGTTGTCCGATCTCTGAATCATCCTGTATTCGTTAGGTAAACATTTATTAAGAAGCCGTTCTGTGCTAGGTACTGGAGATGGACAGAGGAGAAGTGCTCAGCCCCTGTTCCCAAGGGGCCTCCAGTATCTACTTGGCATAACCGAAATACAAAAAAACAAAAGCCAAAAAATGCAGTTAAGGATTAAACGAAGCCTATATTTGGATACAAGCGCACGTGTCCCCACTCCTATGATCACTTTCTTTCTCACAAAGGTAGACTTTATGGAAACGGAAAACTCCAGCAGTGTGAAGAAGCAGAAAGCTTTGGTGGCAAAGATGTCTCAGAGGGAAGAGATAGTTAAGAAATGTCTTGGAGAACTGACGGAAGTCTGCAAATCTCTGGGAAAAGTTTTTGGCGTCCATTACTTTAATATTTTTAATACTGTCACTCTCAAGAAGCTTGCAGGTGAGTATGTGTGAGTCTTCTGTTATGTGGCGTAAATTAATAAACCAAAAGTTAATCCTGCTATGGAACTTTTTAAGTGCTCTGATATAGCTCCGTTTATTTTCATTATTTAATCTCTAAATTGAAGGCTCAGGTATGGAAACCAATTTGATAATAAATTTCATATATTGAAAAAAAAGAGACTCTAAATAATAGAGATCAGACTAAGGATAAATAAATAAATAAATAGATAGATAAATAAATAAATAAATTGAAAGCTCAGAAAAACAAATGTAAGATGAAATACAGCCTTTAAGTTACATATAATACTTTGTTATTCAGACATACAGTATAATTTTAATTTTATACTTCTTCCTCTAATGCCAGACATTAGGATGTGGATATTTATCATCTCTACCACCAACTGTCACTCGTTGATTGTGTGTCCATTATCTGCCCGCTTTATGATGTCTGGCCATGTTATGCACAAATGCCTTTGCCACGAGGAGCCAAGTTCCTTATGAAAAGACATTATGTTTTATGCTTCTTTGAACCCGGCCCTAGCACACTGCTGGTCTTCAGTTGAAAAAAACGTGCTGACCTGAGTTATTTCCATAGCTCAGATCCTAATAGGATTGCTCCTGTAAAATTAGGCGTCCACGTAGTTGACTGATGAGTGTACATTACCTTCTGGACGCTTCCTTCATAAAATCCCATGACCAACACCTTCTCTCATTTCCATTCCTGTTCCTGCCACTGTAGGGCATGACAGCATTTCATCAACTCTGAGCCACCGTCTATGTTAAGACACTGCTATTTTATAGACAATTAAGGAAGAAAAAAAGGTGCTAATTAAGTGGTGACATGGTGCTTTTATTGAAAGAATTGTTTTTTACTTATTTACATATAGATTTTTATCATTATACAATTCTCTGCATATATGAAAAATGCATAGAATCAAAGCAAGTTGATTTAGGTACTTGTAAAAGTTCATATTCAAAGCCTGACTCTTCGGAATCAGTTTCTGACTCAGTCGTCCATGTCTTTTGTTTGCCCTCGTGTCATTGAGAATGTTAGTGACGCGGTCTTTTTTAGCATGGTCCACTCTTTTCGCCAGTATTTTAATCAAAGCCCGTGTCACCCACGCTGATTTGATGGTGGCGTTTCCCTGATGATGCCAGAGAGCATCAGCGGGCGGAGGCACATCTCAGAAGCGCGAATGGGACCCTGCTCTGTCTGCTCTGGGGGCCCTTCTGTAGGGCATGCGAAGCGCTTGGCTGTTGCTTGCAAGAAGGTACAGAATCGTGGCCATTTCCTCAAAGACAGATACTTGTTTTATTAGTGGCAGATCTGTTCCCCGTTACCCGGAGCTTCTCTGCATCCACAGTCACTTGTCCTGTGCTCTCTGGTGGACATCTCGTGGGGCAGGTGAACTGCACACATGCTGACAGCCCGGACAGCCATGACCAGGCCTCACGTGTGCAGGCGGCAGTAGGCATCTGGCCGTCAGCACTTGTAAGCTGCACCTTGACCTCAGGAACGCCACAGCGTGGAAAAGTGTGTCTCAGAGTTGATGGAATACGGCATTTTGTTGGTAGGCTCTTAGCGTAGTTTCCTCCCTGGCCTCCTTAACTCCAGAGGTGAACATTCTGCACATTTTAATCTTCCACAAAGTCGGCCGATGACTCCAACATCTTTCTAGAAAAGGGACAGGTTCTTTCAAGGGTCTGCATTTCTGCTTGCCGGTCCGACTTCGTCTTCTGTTAACCCTCCGTGATCCTGCTGGTCTGCCCCTTCTCCTCTCGACGTAGGAATGATGTGAAAACCACAGATTTGAGATCTGCCCTTTCTTTCCTTTGCTCAAGTTGAATAGTAGGAATGATCTCCTCCTCCCTTCCCTAGCCCCGCGCATCTATAGATCCTGCAGACCTAGCCTCTGCAGCGTCCCTGGATCCCCCTCTTCGTGCGAGCGCACCGCCACACTGTGGCCCCCTGCGCCCTTGCCTGCCCCTGCGGTGGCTTCCTCCAGGCTCCCACGTTCCACTCTTTCCCCCACAATTCATTTTCCATGCAGCAGCCAGAGCGATCTTTAAAATGACGGGCTTGTCCAGCTACAAGGCTGATGTGCCGTCTGTCTGCAGAGGACTCTTAATGGCCCGCTTGTTCCAGTCCAAATACTTGCTTCACCCCACCCGCGGACGGACTGGAGGAAGAACGGGTTTGGGTTGGGGATGGAGTAAGAATTCAGTGACGGCCTCGGGTTGGATATGCGTGTCTAAAGTGCAGGGGAGAAGTCAGCCGGAAATGGAAATGTGGGCGTCCTCCAAAACAGGGAGCATCAGTGTCGCAGCTAGACAAGTCTTTGTTGTGAGAACAGCGGACGACAGCAAAGTGTGCTTCAGCTCTGAGACCCGCTGCACGGGTGCCCACCTCCCGTTTCCCCCGCCTCGTGTCCCATGCTGTCCCCCACCGTCTGCCCAGATTCACGCACCTTTGCTGCTGGAATTGCACGATGGGCTCCTGTCCTCTGGACCTGTCTGCCGCCTCTGTTGGCACTAACTGCCTTTCAGAAAATTGGCCCGGGTGCCTGGTGCCCTGCAGTTAGCTGGCACTTGACAGACATGCACTGAATGAGCGAATGAGCACGAATTCAGTGGCTTTTCCATGGGTGGTCATTTAAATTCCTAATTTTATGCCCATGCACAGAATCTTTATCTTCCGATCCTGAGGTTTTGCTTCAAATTGATGGCGTTACTGAAGACAAACTGGAAAAATACGGCGCAGAAGTGATTCCAATATTGCAGAAATACTCGGCGTGGACATTGCCAGGTGCAGTATGCAGCTAAATACGTGTTTTCTAAAAGCGTGTTTTAACGTGAAGCACCGCATGTCACTGAATTAGAATTTTGTGGTTTCTGGGTTGTGTCAGTGCCTCCTACACCCTGTCACACTGACGCTCAAGTGCCCAGAGCAGCCCCCGGTGTTTGTGATGTGCCAGGCACCTCTTAGAGGACACTGGTGAGCCCCCCGGGGAGTGCCAGTCCTTGGGCCTGGGAATAGGGCCCAGAGGAGAACCTTTGGGCCCAGGAGTTTCTGTTCTATTAAAGGCAAGTGCCCAAGGAAATCCAAATCTGCCACCGTCGCACTCTGCTATCCCTGGCAGGCCACAATAACCTCGTTGTGCTTGGTTTCCTTATCTGCGGAAGGCACACGTTATCTGACAAACACGTGGAAAGATAAAATTCAGGAGTTTAAATGTTTGGGGAAAATGAACGTGTAATTGGAATGCTAGATAATCTCATCGTTACCGGAAAGAATCTGCCCAAGTGAGCTTGTTGTTAGCAGACTATCCCGAGGATGCGGCCTGTCACGTCGCCCCTCTCCTTGTGAACCTCATCACTGAGCTACCAGACAGGATTAACTAGGAGAAGATCGGCACGAGGAAGGTTTTGTTATAGAAGATGCCGGTTCCTCTGCCCTCCTCCAGCATATTGCCATGCAGTGAGACGCAAAAGACAAGCCAAGTTCAGTGTTTTTCCTGTTTCTGTAACAAATGGCTGGGGGTTCTTCTCAAGGCTAATGGAAAAGATTAGCAGGATGAGAAATGAGTGAGCCTGTGTTTCAAGTTCTGTCTCTCCTCATTCGTTTTTTATCCGTTAACAAAATGCTGAAAAGTGGGATTTTTAAAAAATTCCTCTGCATGGTAATTATTCCATTAAGAGCCTTGCTTTGAATATTGGTAGGAACTTAACATTTGTTTAGTGTAGTAACTTGTCTGGAAGGGGATTCTTGCCCACATAAGACGGGCTGCTCTGTGGAAACAGCCCACAGTGTGGTGACGATCGCTCCCACTTACTGAGGGACAGACGCTGTGCCAAGAGCTTTGCCTGTTTTGTATCATTCAATCCTCAGAACTACGCCCATTTCACAGCCTTTTTATGTCCAAGTCCCACAGCTAGGATGACGGGACGACAGCTTTGCCAGAGCCTCGCTGCCTCCCCGTGTGAACCAGTGTTGGACGGATGAGGAGGCCCGGGGATTAGGGCCCTTCCTGCCAGGCAGGAGGGTGGCTGGAGTGGCCAGGAAATACCTTCCTTCAGAAAATGGAGCTGGGGGGCACCTGGCGGGCTCAGTCGGTAGAGGCTGTGACTCTTAACCTCAGACTCTTAACCTCAGGGTCGTGAATTCAGTCAAGCCTCACATTGGGCATGGAGCCTAGTTAAAACTGAAAGAAAGAGGAAGGGAGGGTGGGAGGAAAGGAGAAAGGGAAAGGGAGGGAGGAAGAGGAAGGAAGGGGAAGGAAAGGAAAGGAAATGTAGCTGGGATCCCTGTTGACCTACAGAGAGGTTTTATGCTTTTTAGGTGCCTTAGGGTGCCAGTGCTTGTGGAAATAGCCACCTTTTTTGCAAAGTGGCGCTTTCATGCAGACCCGTTTCCTGCATAGTATATGAAATGTTTACAGCTATAACGTAAAGGAGTGGTTTCTGACTTTAAAGAATATAAATGGGGCCCAGGGTTTTCTGACACTCGTTCACTAAGTAACCATTCAAAGATGAGGTGCAGAACATAGTTAGTTATGTTTCTCTTCCACTGGGCGCTTTTTCCAGCACGTGTAAAATGGTAAACTGGTCTTATGTAGCACTCCCTACTTTTCGAAGAGCCTAACGGGATTAGCTGCCCGAAGGATCACAGGGACGAAGGCCATACACAACAGAGTATGAGCTAGACCTGACGTCTCTAGTTAAGTTCAGGAGCGTCACAAACTTCTGGGGCTCCCGGCTGGCTCAGTCAGTAGAGCAAGTGACCCTTGATCTCAGGGTTGTGAGTTCAAGTCCCACATTGGGCGTAGAGTTTACTTTAAAAAAAAAAAAAAAAAAAAAAAGGTATCTCAAGCTTTTTTAATGAATTCTGATCTTTTTGCTTTAAAAGTAAATTTCCACTGAGGACTTTGGGGCTCTGTGACATGAAAGAGAAATGTTCAGTTCTTGCAGAATTGTTGAACCCGTGTGGCAGGAGGACCCCCGGGAAGCAGCTGGGTGTCCGCCAGACCGCACCCCTGTGTTGTGTCCGTCCATAGGGACCATCAATCAGCGCACCCGGGCCAGCACAGCATCGCGTGTAAACGTCTGCCTTGTCTGCTTGCAGCCGATGACGGTTCCCCCCGGGTGAGTCCGGGCAGCAGCAGAGGCACCAGAAGAAATGCCCCTGTGGAGTCCAATGAGGAAATGCCCGTATCTTCTCACTACTTTGCAAATAAGACCAGAAATGAAAGAAAGAGAAAAAGGATGCCAGCCTCCCAGAGGTCTAAGAGGAGGAAGACTGGTTTCGGTGGCTCCAAGACAAAAGGGTACGTCCGTCCTGCGTTGCGGTGTGTGGGGTGGCGGGTCAGGGAGGAGCGGCCAGAAGCGGAGCGGCCCCGGTTCGCTTTGAAGCTCTTATTAAAACAGACTGTCGTTAAACGTCGCCTCTCCAGTTAATGGGGTGATGATTAAGGTTTGAGCCCAAACAGAAACATTTGTTTCAGATTTTTTTTAATCTCTACTCCTAAATTGATTATCGCCTCGGTTTTCTAGTCTGCACGAACATCTCCCGTTTTGACATTACCCTGGGGCGGGGGGGGGGGGGGGGGGGTATTTTTTTTTTTTATCAGTGCTCTTCTTAAGGGACTTTTCCACCTAAAATATTATAAATCATATCCTGGCTGAGTAAACAAAGGGTTTTGTTTTTTATGACCATCAGTACCTGCTATGCCACTTTCACTGCTACAGAACGTGCGGGCCTCCACCTGGCAGTCCTCCACGCTCCCAGTTCGGTTATACCTGGGGAGAGCCAATCTCCCCACCTTTGCAGGGTAGCAGAGAAGAGGCCACAGCAGGTGAACCCAAAGGTCATGTCAACCAGGCCTCTAAGGGTTGTGTCTCCCCTCCCCCACACTTGCCTGGCCCCTGGGCTGGGATGCGGTGACTTTGGGGCGCTGTCTGCACGCCCGCAGGGAGTCGGGTCCTGGGTGATGATCTGTGCGGTGTCCTTATTCTTGGTAATTGCACTGGTCCTGACAGCGCCTTCTTCTGACAGCCTCTGCCTTTGCCTTGTGGGTAAGTAAGGTCTGGCGGGACCGTGACCTTCCCATCAGTTTGGAGAACCCGGCCCCCAGCTACCTGCACATTCCAACACAAAGGGCTTACAGAAAAGAGGGAACAAGTCCTCAGTAAACTTTTACAAGCTGTTGTGTTTTTCTTTGCAGTTTTTCTCCTCCTTTCCTTCTGGGTAATAAAAAACAAAACTGGGCTGGGGGAAGAGGAAGGAAGGCAAATGTTACCAAATTGTCATTTTCCTGTTAAGTCCATAAACAAGCATCTTGTACATGCTAATCCTTCTGCCAGGGTACAGAAGTTAAAGGCATTAGTAAATGTTACTTTAATTTTGTGGCTTTTAGTGCGCAAGTGACCAGCAGATGTTCTTTGGTGGGGACATTTTCGTACTTTGCTCATTTACTCCTCCGTTTGGGGAAATAGCCATTTCCTCGGGAGATCATGGAGTAGAAGGAGAATGTAAAAGGCATCTGGTCTAGACCCCTGGGGTTTATGATGAGGGGAAGGCTTGCGTGAGCCTCTCCCCAGCCCCGGGGCTCCAGGTCCCAGGTAGGACTGGACTCTGGCTGGCCCACGCCTGGCCCGAGCACCCTCATTTCTGCACGTCGCCCACGGAGATCCCTCACACATGATTATGATCTGACCATTCTTACTTGTTCGGACAGAGCACCCCATATTTCAGTGTTCGTTGCCCTTGGCTCCCTTTCCAGTTTTCCCGACTTCTGTTTATAAGAGTGAAGCACTTTGCCCTGTGGGTTAGAGCTAACCTAAGAAGAAACTGTAAAACTCACACTTACCCAAATGCCAGTACCAATTTTGATGCTGGTTGTTAATTAGCTTGCATGTTTACAATGGGAGTCTTTTCTAATCCCTACTGGCCAAAACCACGGAGTTTTGTAACTTTTTTTTTTTCCCCCGCCCTTGTAGCAGCCTCGAACGTGTGCTTCATTCTCCTCATTTGCACTAAACTGCTGTGATGGTTTCCCAGTCTCCAGTCTGCTCACCTGGCTGGGAGTCTGCGCAGCAACAGAATACAAGTGGCTCTTTGCCAGAGACCTTAAGTCCCCACCCCGCCCTCAGAGTTTTACATCTCCAGAATAACACACAATGAACCGGTTGTGTTCCGGGCCCTCTGAGTGGGAGTAAAATGGATGGCCCGGGTGAAATGGAAACTGCTGTTGGCAGATTCATTCTGTAAATCAACATAAACAGCAGGTTTTCGCTCAGGGCTTAATTTCTCAGCAGGAAATCAGCGTAGGGAAATTTAAGGCTGCTTCTCCGCCGGTGGAGCAGATCTTTGCCAGTTCTGCAGTAAAACTGCCCTCCAGCAAGAGTTTAAAAATGTGGAAAAACCACTCTTCACCCAGCCCTACCAGAATGTCCTCAGACCCTGGCCCCCAAATTCAGAGATAGGAGGCCACTTGGATACCCCGATGCCATGGAATTACCTCTGGGCATAGACTCAGCGCGGTTACAAGCCTTGGAAAATGCCCGCACAGGGAGAGGCTTCTGCTGTTATCCTAGTAGAATGCTGGCTCCCTGACCCTTTCCTTTGGTTTCTTTGTGGGGAGAAAAAGAAAAGCTGATATCTTTGGGTCAGTGAGGGAGGTGAGGTGCGGGAAGGACTCTGTAATTGGCTGGGCCAGGGCTCCTGCCTGGTTCGAAAGGCAGCAAGCAGGAGGTGAGAGTGGGCTAGAGAGCCGGCTGCCGGTGACGTGGCCCTGACACGCAAGCAGACCCAAGCGCCTCCCCGGGGAGCCACATCTGCAGCCTCCCCCTTGCGGGTCCAGGAGGAGGCCCCTCTGTGCTCTGCTCACAGCCCTGCGGGCAGGCACTCGCCCACGCAGCTACCTTTCTCCGAACTGGGCAGTCACAGTCATTCCAGAGTGTCTGTTGTCCGGGCATTTGGGACCTTAAGCCGAAGTATTCTCGCTTCCTTCACTTGGTCAGAATAGATTAAGGAATATGGATCTGGGCCATGTCGTCGTCCAGAGGGAAGGTTTGACGATCAGCGGTGAAAGGGGTGGGTGGGGGCAGGCACAGGAGGGCTGTCCATCTCAAGTCACAGAATTAAGAAACGTCTAAGACAAATTCAAGGCAAAAGTGTGTGAAGGGCAGTAATCCTTCATTCCTCGAACTGTAACAGAAACTTCCTTACAGGGGCCCCTGCGGGCAGCAAATGCACAGACACGGAAGACCAAGGAAAATCACGGACTGATTATATAGGTCCGCGCAGGTTAAGAGCAAGAAGACTGTTCGCTTTTGGTTTTATTTAACATTTTCGTTTTCTTTTCTTTGTCACATTTTAGGGGGTCCACCACGTGCAGAAGGATATCTGCTAAAAGTAAATCCTCCAACATATTTGGACCCCGTTCGCCTTTGCCTGGTCCCCAAGCAGCACCGGGAGCCAGTAGAAAATTGGGGATTATGGCTCCACCAAAGCCTATAAATAGACCGTTTCTTAAGCCTTCGTATGCATTTTCATAACAACCAAATCTCCATGTACATAGATCTCCTTTCTCGTTTGTCAGCGTCTCACCATCTGTGAACATAAAGCTGTTAGTTTTGTTGTACCATTTGTAATTTTTACCCGTAACTATTAATATTTAAATAAATGCTTGGGGTGACAGTTCTTATTTTTAAAACAAACGTTTTCTTTTGAATAAGCATGATTTGCCGCCACGGCAAGCCTTGTGGCCGTTGTTTCTCAGAACGTCTGAAGCAGCAGCTGAATCATCTCAGAGAGATTCTGAGCACGACATGAAACACTGAGGCCGCAGGAAGAGACACGCGTGGGACACTGTGAAAGTGTAAAACTGCAGAAGGAGACATAAACAAAATTAAAAGACAAATGACAGAGAAAATAGGAAAAAAAATACATGACAATGTCAATAATGCAGAGTGCCTATAAATCATTAAGAAAAAAAGAGTCGGTAGAAAAAAATGAACAAAGGATGTGAGTAGGCTGTTCCCAGAGGAAATACAGTAGCCCACAAATATGGGGAAAACACCTAATCTCCCCAGTTAAAAATACAAATTAAAACTGGGGCACCTGTGTGGCTCAGTTGAGCGCCCCAGCTCTTGATTTCGGCTCAGGTCATGATCCCAGGTCTTGGGATCGAGCCCCACATCGGGGTCTGCACTGAACGTGGAGCCTGCTTGAGATTCTCTCCCTCTGCCCATCCCTTCAAATGAAAGTAAGTAAAATTTCAAAACATATAAGTTACATTGCCAACAGTGGAGAAGATCCCCAAATCTGGGGTCAACAAGAGAACGGTCATTTTTTGGCAGCTCTTTTCTGCCTGTAGGTCCTGTCCCTGTGCTTTAATAAAATCACCTCTTTGTACCAAAAAACAAAGAGAATCGCCTTTTTTTTCCCCCTGGCACAAAAAGTGGTTTTTTGGGATTGTTGAGAATGGTCAAACATTCTCTTGGTAAGAATATAGGAGCTGTTTATGTTTAATAGTAGGGAGACTTGACTTTTCAAGACCTTCCATTGATAGGCTGATTGGTCAGAAAGTTGGGTTTTTTTTTTTTTTAATGTTTATTTTTGTTTTATTTTGAGACCCAGAATCCGAAGCAGGCTCCGAGCTCTGAGCTGTCAGCACAGAGCCCAACGTGAGGCTCAAACCCACAGACGGCGAGATCATGACCTGAGCAGAAGTCGGGACGCTTAAACCGACTGCGCCACCCAGGTGCCCCTGGTCAGCAAGTCTTAAAGTGGGATTTTAGCTCCTCTTTGGAGCTTTAGTGCCTCATTTTTGGAAACCTCTTGTTTCTTAGCTGTAAGTAACCTTGGTGACCTGTTTGGTGTCCCAGTTTCTCTCCTTGATCTCCGGAGGGTTGGGGGTGAGGAGGCCTTCTTGCCTGGGACGAAGGTTTTGAAGTCGGAGTTGGCTGGTAGCCATGTGGCCTCCACCTGCTGGCTCAGCACTGAGGTGGACTCTGCACCCACCCTGAGAGGCAACCCTGGGCTGCACACCTACTTCCTGTTTCCTTGACTGCCACCTGGGGCTCTGGCTGCATGTTTCGTGGAGGAGACTGGCCAGGCAGGAGTCTGCTGAGGGCCGTACCCTATTCTCAAGACCTCCCCGGAGCTGACATCTTCAGAGAAACCGTCTTTCCAGCAAGCACGGACTCCAGTAGCCAGCAGAACCTTCTCGGGGTGAAGAAAGGAAACCGAGGACAAAGGAGCCAGTGGCTGAGGCTGCTGGGACAGTGTTCCCCGCATAAGGCCACCTTGGAGTGTGGGCGACGCACGAGGGCGTCTGGCGGGTCACACCCTTCCACCTGTAGCAGCTTCGGCTTTTGGGAGTGGGGGCGGCCTCTGCACAGCGCCGACGCCACAAATAGCGGCTCACTTCCTGGCTCCGGCCTCACGCGTTCGTTCCTTCGCTGAGGCTGCTTCTGCCCAGACAGACACAGGAGACCGAGGTGTCTGAGGGAGCGCCCCTATCTCCGGAGGTTCCCAGAGCAATGGACACGGCCACGGGAACGGGGAGCTGAGGCGGACAGAGCCGACCCTGACCCCACCTCCCAGCAGGAACCTGAGGCCTGGAGACGTGTGACCAGCCCAGGGTCCTATGGCAGAGCGGCACCCTGCACTCAGCCCTTTAAAAATTCTGGGTTGGAACAGTCTCCCCTAACTCCGGCCCCAGGAACGGGCACAGAAAATGCAAGCAGCGTCCTCCTTTTCTGCCTCCAGCCTTCCCAGATCCCCTGCGGGGAAGGCAGCTGCTTCCACACGGGGGCAATCTCAGGACGACAGGAGCACACAGGCTTTTTTGTGCTCCTGGCGGCCAAAGAGCCGCTGTCAGCAAAGCTCTTGGGCCCTGGTGGGGCTTCCACGTGCACAGAAGCCACCACGGCCTGGAAGGAAGGTAGGGGACAAGTCCGCCAGAGTCCCACCCTGGTCGGATACAGGAAGTTATGAGGGCAGGGCCGGAGTCTGGGGCTCTACCACCTGCCGCCGTCAGCCCCCTGGAGGACACAAGGATTGGAATCCGACTCCAGCTGTATACACACCCTCGCTAGGCTCTCCCGCCATGAGGACCCCGAAGAGCTGACAGGTCCTTGCTTACTTTTAAGGACGGGGACCCCACTTCTTCACAGGAGGAGAACAGACCAGCAAAGCCCACTCTATGCCAAAGGCTGTTCCAGAAATCTTCACGTAATTTCATTCTTTCCTTTAATCCCTCCGACAGCCCTGAGAGGCAAGCACATGATAGTAGAGCTTTTTGTATGCAGAAGCCAGAATTCAGAGAGGTTATATAATTGCCCGAATCCACACAGCTAGGAAGTGGCCGATAAGTAGGGTAACATGCACCTTGGTTTGCCCTGAAGAGTCCCAGTTTACATTTGCTGTCCTGGTGTAATTAAGACCGCTCACTTTCATTCTGGAAAGTGCTCCAGTTTAGACCATAAACCGTAAGGAATCCAGGTCTGTGCCCTTTTCCCTGGACAATCCAGCCTCCTCTCCCAACCCCGATTTTCCATCCAAAGCCCCGAGGGCCACCTGCCGCCACCTGCTAAGACACCAGGCCCCTGGGGGAGCCTGCGGGCATGGAGCTGCAGAATTATCAGCTAGCACAGCTGACCTGCGGTTTTTCTCCAGAAGCGAGAAGAGGAAGCAGAGGCCGTGCTCCAGGCCCCCTGGCTCTTCCCAAGAAACGGCGTCTCCTGTGACTTGGAGCTGCTCCAAGCTCCCGAGGCCCACCTACCCCGGGTCTCTCCTCTGAGCAGCTGCCAAGGCGGGCAGCAGCCACGGACGGGTCTCATCCAACCTTGGGCTCCCACCCCGGCAGAGGCATCTGGGCGAGAGACAGTGGCCTCTGGGCCCCTTGTGAGCATAGGGTGGAGTCCCCAAGAGGCTCCGACAGCCACTTCTCCCTCGGTGCAGCTGCCACGGCCCCCACATGGCCTCCCAGACGGTCGGAACGAGCCAGCTGTTGGGACGCGCTCAGGGGAACCCAGCCCTGACCAGACCCCACTCGGCGCTTCAGTCCGCGGGCTCAGCCCTCTCGCCGTGAGGCAAGGCCTCGACGTCTGCAGCTGCGCACTCATTGTCCTGTTCTTTCCGCCGGCCCCCCCACCACCACCACTGGCCTTCCTCAGCCAGGCCCGTGCTTCCTGCTGGCTGGAAAGAAAGGCGAGGGAACCAAACCCCACAGTGGTTGGGGTGGCTTCTGGGCCCCTGTCCTCCTGGTTGTTGGGGGAGGACAGAGGACGGGATAAGGGGGTAGACAGAAGTCCAAACTTGAATCCACAGAATGCTGGGAAGGGGAAGCATCCCCCAGGCAGGGATGAGGGCCTCAGGCTGGGCCTTTGGTGTCCTCACAGCCTGACTGCGTGGTTCCACCATCCCACAGAGGGTTCGGTGGCTGTCAGTGACCATCGGTGACTCAGAAGACCTAGACCTACTCAGGATGCTGGAGTTCACCCCAGTGGGCCTCTGCCCCTTTGGGTCCCACACCGAGCCTGGCACACACACAGGCTGCAAGCGTCAGCCTGTCCTGGCCCCATGTCCTCAGTCACTGCCAGGAGCCTTGAGGCCCCACAAAGGTCAGGCCCTGGCCTTTTGCCCAGCTCTGGGTCAGAGTGGTGCACTCAGGTCCCTGCCTCCCACGGGAAAACTCCCTCCATTGGGCAGAACCCAGAGCAGTGAACCCCAAATAGGAGGTAGGGGGGTAGCTGCGAACCCTGACCCAGCAGACCTTCGCTGATTTAGGAAGGGTCCAAAGAGCCTGCCTCAGACTGAATCCCAGCCGGGAAGGAAGTGTGTCTGAGGAGCCGAGGCCTCTGGCTGGAGCCCTGCCCGGTCCCAGCACCTTGGGGCCTCCCCAGCGAGGGACCCGGAGCCTCTCGTGACCCTCGGGAGGCTGTAACCCAGCTAACCTCAAGTCAGAAGCGTGAGTGTCTGCGGCAGCTGTGGTTTGACAGTTAGTGCCAGAGAGAAGTCGCCCACGCGAGCCTCACTGCACGTGTGCAAGGCAAGAACGGGGACTGTGGTCCATCTGTCACCGCCGGCTCCTCCGCGCCCAGCTGAGCAGCCCTGCTCCTTCCACGCTAGGTGAGTGACCTTTGCAAGCCCCGTGGCTTCTCTGAGCCTCAGTTTCTCACCTACACAAGAAAGAAAGGGACCACCTACCTGGTCCCTGCGTCCTAAGGTGGTGGTGGGCACCCCTGTGGTCAGATGCTCCACAAACACCTGCTGGCAGGAACACAGAGACTCAAGCATGGCCCCGGCCCTCAGCAGGGTTCAGTCAGTGAGGGACAGATGCTCTCACAGCCCAGGAGGAGGAGAACAGAAGCAGTATTGGGGCAGCTGGGGGAGCCCCCCCAGGTGAGGCCTAGTCCAGTCCAGGGGACACAAGAAGTGAGGCTCAAGCCCTGAAAAAGGAGTAGGAATTCAGAACAGAAGGAGGCCCCTGGCGAAAGAGCTTGGAGGTGTGACAGAGTGTAACCTGACAGGGGACCTGCCCAGGCTCAAGACAGGCTGAGGGAGGCGGAGAAGCCAGCCCGGGGGGTCGCCACCGAGGGGCGTGGCCTTGTGCCCGGGGAAGGCACTGAAGAGGGGAGGTCTAGGATCTGAGCTGACCACAGGGTCGGAAGAGCCCAGAGCGGTTGAGCTGGACGCCAGCAGACGCACAGTAAGGCTCTGGCTCCAGGGAGAGACTATGGCAGCTTCCAGGGTCACAGGTCACAGGAGCGATCCCACTGGCCAAGCAGGGGGAATGGGCAGGGAGAGGGGTTGCCGATGTGCTCTGATGACATCCCGGCGAGATGGCACGTCTGTACAGTGATATCAACAGTACCTACCGCCCGCAGGCTGGAGGTCACTCTGTTGCCCGAAGGGCCAACCGGGGGCCCCTGGAGCAGGCCCCACCTCAGCCCCCTGGGCTCCAGATCTCCCACCATGTGTGGGGTGTGCGTGTGCACGTTCTCTCGCCCACGCTGCCTCCCCCAAGCTTGGCAAGTAATCCTTCAAAGGCCACACCCCCCCCCCACAGGAAGAAATCCAGCTCTGTGCTAATTTATGTTTTATCGAAGAGCATGTGGTGAATGCCCTGGGCAATGCCTGGAGAGTCACCCACAGTGGTTGTTGGGGAACAGATGGGGCCACCGCCTCACGGGGAGTCCCTCCCGTCACACTGCCCAGCCTGGGGCCACAGGGCCACACCAGCGCAGGGGGCTCAGAAGTCCTCGCCTTGGAAACAATAGCTCTTTTTTCCTTGAAAGCAGGCTACAGAGCAGCACAGGCTAAAGAGGGGTGCGTGTGTGTAAAAAGTTGCTCATCAAATAGTAAAAGTGGCCAGATTGAGGTGATTTTTACTTTTCTGACTTGATTGACTTTTACAACAAGCTCTGTATCATTTTTATAATCACATAAAGCAAGGAGACAGCCGCTCAGCCAGCATGGGGTTCAGCTTTGCTCCAGAAGGGCTATGGGGGAGGACCCCCATGGATTAAGAACAGGCTCTGGGGCCATGGTAGCCACCATCTCCCAGAGCCAAGCCAGGCCTGCTCGCGCCAGTGGCGTGGGACTTGCATGGGGTGGAGGCTGGAGTGGCCACCTAGCCTCCAGGTCACGGGTCCCAGGCTCTTGCAGCCCCACGCGGGTCCTCTGTACCCCCTCCTCTGCTCTCTTCCTCACCTTCTGGGAAGGGTGACAGGGCCAAAGAGCCCCTCCAGGAACCCACTCCTGAGCAGAAAGTGACACTTCGCCACCTGACTTCAAGGGGACAAGTGCCCGGGGCTGGGTCACCTGCTTAGGTGACCTCAAGGACCACAGCAGGAACTCCCACTCAAGGAGCAGGTGCTGCACAGGGGATGGGGGAGGGGGCCCTTGTCAGCCTGCAAGGACCCCCGCCACACAAGTCCCCATCGCTTCCAACATAGTCCTTAGCTTAGCTTTGTGCTTGGCCCCAGGCAGGGGTTTTGGCCAGAGGACCTGGCACACAGCAGTTGCCTAATAACATTTGTTGGACAGGAGGTGGATGGATGGATGGATGGATGGGTCATGGGTGGATGAATGAATGGGTAATAGGTAGATGGACAGATGGATGGGTGATGGGTAGATAGGTGGGTGGATGGATGGATGGTTGGATGATGAGTAGACGGATGGATGGGTTATGGGTAGATAGATGGATGGATGAAGAGAGCCACTGTAAAGTCACCTGCCTAGACTGCCCTCTTCATGGGAGGATAGAGTAGGAGAGTGGGGACAGGGGCCTAGGGCTTGCTGAACCTTAGACTCCCACGGTCCAGTTGGCAGTTCCGGGCCTGTGGAGCACAGTGGCAGACCAGTCCCTAAAGGCTTCTTCCCTCACCACTTCTGGATTCACCAAGACAAGTGGAAGCTGGCTTTGGTTTTCACTTAGGTTCCCTTTTGTGTGTGTTTACTGACGTTTTTGGTTGTTAGTGTGTTATTCTCAAAGAGCTAGCCGATTTCCCCATTTATTGATTTGGCGATGCATCATTCACCATGTGCTAAGATTTGTACGATCACCAGTGTCTGTTTCTAGCCCCCTGTGTATCTGGTGTCACTCACGTGTGGGGCAGGCTTCAGGAAAGGACCAAGATGCATAGAGGGGTTGGAATTCAAATTTCAGTCATTCCTACTGGTATCGGGCTCCACCTTCCAGCTGAGAAGGCAAAGGCTTAGGCCAGTGGTTCTCAACAGCTCCAGCATCATTGGAGGGCCAGTTAAATATGTTTCTGATTCAGAAGATCTGGGGCCCGAGGGTCTGCAGTCCTTTCAAGCTCCCCCCCCCCCCATAAGGCCGATGTTGCCAGTCACCCCCAGCCCACATTTTGAGAACCACTGGCCTCAGGTAGAGGAGACGGTGCCCTGAGGTCAGCCCTCAGGGTGGATACAGACCTCAGCTGCTGGGAATTTTAGCTCTGGGCCTTGGGCAAGGCATTCTCTCTTTCTCTCTTGGTTTCCCGTGATGGCTAGGCTACCTCCATCCATGTTGTCGGACGTGCCTGTTGGGTGGGTCAGAACCGTCTGGAGGGTGTTTAAGAAGGTGGCAGTGGAGGGGCACCTGGGTGGCTCCGTCAGTAGAGTGTCCAACTTCGGCTCAAGTCATGACCTAACAGTTTGTGAGTTCAAGCCCCGCGTCAGGCTCTGGGCTGACAGCTCAGAGCCTGTAGCCTGCTTCAGGTTCTGTGTCTTCCTCTCTCTCTGCTCCTCCCCCACTCATGCTCTGTCCCTCTCTCTCAAAAGTAAATAAACATTAAAAAAATTTTTTTTAATTTTTTTTTTTAACGTTTTATTTATTTTTGAGACAGAGAGAGACAGAGCATGAACGGGGAAGGGGCAGAGAGAAAGGGAGACACAGAATCTGAAGCAGGCTCCAGGCTCTAAGCCGTCAGCCCAGAGCCCGACGCGGGGCTCGAACTCACGGAGCGCGAGATCGTGACCTGAGCTGAAGTCGGACGCTTAACCGACTGAGCCACCCAGGCGCCCCTAAAAAAATTTTTTTAAAAAGATGACAGTGGAACAGCCTTGTTTGGTGGGAGCCCTTTGTAGACAGGGGTCTGGTGTCACAGGAGCCAAGGCTCTACAGCCCCTTCTGGCACCGAGGGACACCCTAAAGAGTGACTCGGCAGCAAGGAAGCAGGACGGCCATTCCCTGTAGGCACTTTGCAAGATATACTGAGGGCAAAGGAAACCCCCTTAGAAATTGTGGAAACAAGTGTGAGCTGACATTTCCCAGGCCTTGCCAGCCTGTGGGGTCAAATGGAATCACGTTACCACCCAAAATTGCCTGAGAGTGGAGTTCTGTCTCCCGGCCAGGCCAGGCAAATGCCACTTCATGATACGGTCCACTGGGGACTCAGACAAGGGGGCTGGGGCACCAGTGTGTTACAGAGGCCTTCCAGAAAAACACCATTTCTGTGTTGACTTGAAGCCTGCTCTCTGCCCAAACCCAACAGGATCCAGCCGAGCTGGAAACAAAATAGGCTCAGAACAGAATGGGGCCCGGCCTCCCCTGGTGGTGAGTCTCACCAGCTCGTAGGAAGGAAGACTGTCAAATGGCTGCTGGGTCAGAGTACTTGAGGTCAGAGGCCAGTCAGGTCAACTTATTGTGTGACCTTGAGTCATTTACTTAGCTTTCCTTCACCTCAGAGAGCTCCTAATAGCATAACCCTGTGGGACCGAGCGTGAGAAGGACTTCACAAGATAATGCATGAGCCACCCGCAGCACGGTGCCTGGCACCCACTGAACTTGGGCGTCGTCACCCTGGCATAGATCTGCTCTGCGTATTTGTCGTCTGTGGGGTATATTTGTGCCAAAGTTGACTGCAGAATAATCCAGACATCATTCTCACTCAGTGGGCTCGGCCATTTTCAACCTGATCCTTTCATAAAATCGTTCTTTCAAACCAAGCTGCCTCCTTGAAGTATGGCCTCACCCAGCTATCCAGCCATCAGAAGCATCCAGATTCTGGGGTCCTGGAGATTGGCAGACAGCACCCCGTAACATAGGAGGCCTTAATCCAGACCAGGAACCCCTGGAGAACTCAAGGAGAGGTCAGAGGGTGTATAACCTCCTAAATTATAAGAGGGTTTTGTTTTGTTTTTTTAAATACTCATTTATGTATGTATGTATGTATGTATGTATGTATGTATTTATTTAGAGAAAGAGAGTGTGCAGGTGCATGCAAGTGGGGCAGGGGCAGAGAGCGAGGGAGAGAGAATCCCAACAGGCTCCACACTATCAGCGCAGAGCCCGACTTGGGACTTGAACTCACGAACTGTGAGATCATGACCTGAGCCAAAACCAAGAGTTGGTCATTTAACCAACTGAGCCACCCAGGTGCCCCTCCCAAATGGTCAGGTTTACGTTTGTAAGTCGGTGCAGATTTCTGGGAAAGAGGCCACAACTTTCATCAGGTTGTCAAAGGGGCCAGCACCCCTGATTTGTTAACAGACCCACTTCAGAGAGGCTGAAGTCCTTGCCAGCACCCCGCCCCCCACCCCTCCTGGCCTGGACAGGATAGCCACTCCTCGGGACACACAGGCATCAAGGCCCCGGGGCAGAGATGGGAGCAGCTCGGCCCAGCCTCTCCTTCCTAGAGAGTCAGGCTTTCTCCAAAGGGGGAGGAGGGCTCACTCGCCACACTAAGATGGCGAGAGGAAATTCGGAGCGTAAGATCCCAGGCAAAACTGGGGGACGATGGCTGGGGGTCACAAGAGGCATGTGCGGCCTTGTCCGGGAGGCAGGCCCCGTCACAGACCCGGCAGATGAATAGCACAGTGGGATGGCCGGGCAGCCTCGGAGCCAGCCGGACGGATGTGGAGGGATGATGGGAGTCTGGGCTGAAGCTCAGACAAAAGTGGTTGGATGACTTTCTGAATGGGGTGGGTCCGGGCCCTGCACTCGTCAGCCACACGAGCCCTTAACTTCTCGTTTCCTTGGGGCCAGAATCCCGGTGGTAGCTGCCTGGGCCATCTTCCTCTTGGGGTTGCTGTGAAGAGTCAGGAAGCCCACGAATGGGGGCGATGTGTTCGGCCCAGGGCCCCTGAGTTTGAATCCAGAGCCGGCCCTCTCTCCCGGGGTTCCCCTGTGTCCCCTGCCGTGTACACCCTCAGCGCTGATTCACACACTGCCGGGACGCACCTGGGGGCCGCTGTCGGCCCCCTTCTGGTGAGGGGGCTGGGACTGAGCAGTAGAAGGGACGGTGGCAACGGTGGGGGTTGGGAGAGGGGGAGGGGAATTGAGCGGGAAAAGATCAGAAGCGCCCCCAGAGAGAAACGAAATTGCAGCCCTGTGGTGAACGGTGAGATTCCTTTTCCTCCTCACCTCACCGAAAAACTCCAATGAAGTATTTCTTGTTACCTTGTGGAATAGATCTATTTTGGGCTCAGTGGCTCTCTTACCCGAGCGCCTTGCTTCCCATGTGCCTTTGCAGGAATTAATCCTTGCCACAAGCCCATGGAGAGCGTCCTGTTCTTTTCCCAAGCCAGCTGAGTCGTGAAGGGCCGTGGAAGGAGTAAGGGGGTGGCCCCGGGATTCTCCTCAGGCTGCCTGATGTCACCAGGCTGGTGGGGCCTGATGAGAACAGAGCCGGGGGCCAACCATACCCAGTAGTTGCCGAGTGGCTCACCCCAGCTGCCCTGGCCCTCTGGTCGGAGGGTGAAGCCGCACTGCCCAGTCATGGCCCTAACTGCTCTGGCAGCCCCTTCCCCTGGCAGATGGAGGAACCCTCTCAGAAAGGCCTGACCCGAGCCCTCTCCAGCACTAGTCCCAGATTCCCGGCCTTTTCTGTTGCTGCTTCTTCACCAGGACCGCTGCACCTGCTGCCTGGCCCTAAGTCATCACCCGGCCCTCAGCTCAGCTGCCAGAGCAGTGGGTGGATGGCGGGGGCAGGCATGAGAGGAAGGGGGGCCACTCCTTCTGGGAGGGTTGGGATTTGATAGTGTGCCTCCTGGGGCGACCACCCACCGCCAGGGAAACTCATGGCCAAAGTTTCCCAGAGCAGGGCCACGATCATTTCCTCTCTTTGAGGCCAGTAGATGGGAAGGGGGTTCCTCCTGCCGCGGACAAAGACCTTCCTGCCCTCAGAGGTGGGCTACCTGATCCCCAGGCCCCAGGTCCGGGGTTGGCATTTCTACTTCTTCAAACCTGCCTGTTGCTAACTTGCTGTATGACCTTGGGCAAGTCACTTCCCCTCTCTGGGCCTCAGAGGCCTCAGCAATAGAACGAGTGATCCAATTTGCCCACCCACTTAGACGTTCTAAAACCGGGAAACATTCAGACCCACGTGATTTCACATAATCAGAGCCGTCTGTCTTCCTTTAATTTGACCAAAATGCAAATGGCCCTGGTAGATGACTCAGCAGGTCTTACCCCCAGGCCTAGACACCTTCATCCCTCTGCCTGGGGAGGGAGAGGTCCCACCTAGACCCACGGAATCAGCTTCTCTAGGCCTCGGCAGCAGGACCTGGAGCCTGACATGTTTAGAAGGCGGCCCAGGAGGGCAGGCTGAGGGGAGAGCTTGGGCTCCCCTCCCCCATACAGACAACTAACAATGACAGTTTATGAAAACAATGACCCACAAACCAAGAAGAGTCTCTGGCCGCTGCCTCCAGGACCTTCCATGGCAGGAGAAGGGCACACCCCCGGCTGGGTGCAGAGTGTTGAGAGGGCGGCAGGAAAGACCAGCCCCTGCCTGGATACTCGGGCTACCCAGAAGGCGGCTGAACACCACGAAGCCCTCGTGGCCGTCCCGGGGGGGACGCAGGCTGGTTCCCGTAGGACACAGGACTTGGGTCTTGCTCCAGTTAACCATGCAGATGAAAAGAACTTGCAAGGCCACCCTGCCGACTGCCAGGAAAGGGAAGAAATCACAGGAGGGTGCGAAAGCGAGAGGGAGCAGGGGCCCAGGATCAAAGGCAGCGGCCAAGAAGCCAGTAGCCCCAGACTGGAGGAAAGTGCATGAGCATATGAATCAGAGGGAAGAATAGACAGTCAAGGAACAACATCAGGGCTTGCAAAGCAAGCTCAAGACCAGAAGACCAACCGACATGGAGAACCCGAACAGGACCCCTGCGCGTCTAGAAACCGAGTCATGACGTAGCACGCACATCCGAAAAGCAAACTAACAGCACGGAGAAAAAGTCAAGATCATCACAGTGAAGTCAGAGAAAAAGGACAAACCCCAACAATTAGAGATTGGAGCCCAGACCTTCCAGCATAGAGGGATCGGGGTCCTTGAAGTGAATTATCCAACAGCAATGCGGAAGAATGTTTAGACATTGAGGGGACACAAGAGGGATTCGGTATGATCAGCATCAGGAACATGCTGACTCGGGCTGAGTTAATGGACTCTAAGGATAAAGGAAACAACTGTTCAGGTGCCCAGGAGGAAAAACCAAGTCACGAACAAGGGGAGAAAAAAGTCAAGCTGGCCTCACATTTTTCCACAGCAACATTCAATACAAGAAGACAGGGGAACTTAGTCTTCAAAGGTGTGTGTGTGGAGCGGGGCGGGGGGGGGGGCGCCGAGAATATTACGCCCAATGAGGTTGTTCGGATTTATAGGCAACACGGAAAGGATCAGGGGAAAACGGCACCCTCGGGCTGCCTTTGGAAAAAAAAAAAAAATTAGCAATGAAATCTAGCTGAGAGTTAAAAGGGTCAATGTTTTTGAAGGCAAAATCATGCCTCTGATACAGTGTAAAATGAGCACCTGTCAAAAATTGTATTTAACTCATTAAATAATTAGGGAACAAGCAATACGTTCCAACTGGTTTAAAGGAAAATTAGAACACCCCCGAAATGAATTTGCAGACGGGTGCAAAACTGATCAGTAGCCACAGGGCATCAATCAGTTGCATTCCTCCAGGCAAAATGCATTTGCGTTTCTAGGAACCAGAATGATTTGCATTTTCTACCACCTAGATTTGCTCAGAGGTGACGAAATACAGGACCCCCGGGGGTGAGTGGCTTTCAAAGTCTCTCTCAATTTCTCTTGGTACAACTAAGAGATGACTCCGGGTGCAAAATCCAGGGACATAATATGCTTAAAAAAAAAAAAAAAAAAAAAAAGGAAAGGAATCTATTGAAATGCAGGACTGAGATGAAATACTAGGAGAATTATGGTTGCAGAACAGAATTTAAGTGTTAGAAACCTTGACAAAAGGAAAATATTAGAATCAAAGTCAGGAACCCAGGCAAGATGCGTAAGGGAAGTGATCGCCTTTTGCATCCCAAGGAATGATTGAGCCTGCCCAAGTGAAGCATTTATTGTTTTTCCCCCAAGACTCCAATCTCTTGATGAATTTCATAATCTTTTCTCTTAACAGGAGAGAAGTTCATTATGAACCAATATTTCTGTGGAAAGTAAAAACTTATCTAAGATTCAGCAATTTTTTAGCTTTTTTTTTTTTTTTTCTGCTCAACTCAAGTAAAATTGCTTTTAGTTTTATATCTAACATGTATGGTACAATCCCATCTTTTAAAATTATTTAGACCAGGAGCTCCTGGGTGGCTCAGTGGGTTGAGGGTCTGACTTGGGCTCAGGTCATGATCTCACGGTTCGTGGGTTCAGGTGCCACATCGGGCTCTGTGCTGACAGCTCAGAGCCTGGAGCCTGCTTCAGATTTTGTGACTCCCTCTCTCTCTGCCCCTCCCCCACTCACGTTCTCTCTCTCTCTCTCTCTCTCTCTCTCTCTCTCTCTCTCTCTCTCTCCTCTCCCTCTCCCTCCCTCCCTCTCTCTTTCTCTATCTCTCAAAATAAGTAAACATTAATTTTTGTTTAATTATTTGGACCTATTTACCTGTCTACCTAACTTCTTTATGTCTCCAAAGTTCTCTGTAGATGACATTTCCCCAGATGTTAACACTGGATGATGAGCCATATTAAGCATCTGCTTTGTGTCAGGGGGAAGTTCTAGGTGATGGGAATACAGCAGAGAACAGAACAGGTAAAGACCCTGCCACCAGGAAGCTGGCCTTCTAGTGGGGCTGGGGGGCATTGCTTCCTTCTTTGTGCTTTTCTGTATTGTTTGTCTTGTTTGAGAACGAGCATGTATTATTTTTATAAAAGCAGTGGTCATTACCCTCACACACACACACACACACACACACACACACACACACTTCAGATGATTCTTCTAGACAGCCAGAGTTGAGGACTGCTACATTTCATTTGAGCCATTGACACTCTAGTGTGAATTACGTTTTCAGGAAGACAGTGTGAGGACCCAGAGTCTCTGCGGGTCCCAACCCAGGCAGCTAAATCCTCAGAAAAACTGAAGAGGTGAGCTGCTCCCCGAGGAATTCAGCCTCTCTGGCCTGGAAGAACCATTGAGCTTGTCTCCCAAGCCCCCCTTGCCAGGGGTTCCTGTCCCTGTCCTAGGATCCTAAGCCAGTGAAACAGATGCGTGTTCTAGCTGACACTGGACCCAGGCAGCTGGGGGCCCAGCCCAGCCTTGACGAGTGTCTGGGACAAGCCTGACAGCCAAGGCTCTCCTCCTTCCCGACTTGGGAGCCCTATCTGACTCCAGTACCCTCATCTGCTCTCACTTCTTGGGTGGAGCCCTGACTCCTGCCCTTTTCCATTTGCACCCTTACTTTAGCCCCACTGGCCTAAGCTCCCCTTCCCCACACCCCCGGGCCTTTGCACATGCTTTCTCCTCCACCAGAATCCCTTTCCCACCTGCCCTCCCTTGCCCCAGATCCCAGGTCTCTCCCCTGGAAGCCTTCCCGACATACTCCCAAGCCCAGAGGGCAGGCACCCGCCGCCACCAGCTCTGAGCTCCCCACAGGCCAGCCAGCATGGCTCTACTCATTCCTGTGGCCTAGTGACCACATAGGGTCACAGTCAAGTCTTCCTCTTGAGGTCGTTGAAAGGAGTAAAAAGTGCACGTTTCTATTTTAAGGTTTGTTAAAAGAATGACAATGAGTGTGAAGGAGGAGGGGGAAGTGAAAGGGGGAATCATCAAGTCAGTAAGGGAAGGAAAGTAATAGGAAATGGGGAGAAAGGTCTCACTTTCCTGGAGCCAGCTGAAGGTCTGTGGGGGCTGCAGGGTCAGACAGGGCTGAGTCCCAGCGGGAGCTGCCCTCTCGGCCCCCCACACCCCCCAGGGCCTGGGGAGGCACCGCCACCCAGTGTCCACCGTTCCCACAGAGCCCCCCAGATCACGCTCTGCTCGCAGGGCAAGTGAGCGCGTCTCCAGGGCAAGTCCCAGCACCAGTGGTGAACTGAGGTCACCCCACCGCTAGCAGTGCTGGGGGGGGACCTCAGGGCAGGCAGGGATGAGGGCTGTGGCTGTCACCGCGGTGTGGCCTGACGTGCCTCCTCCGCCCTCAGAAGTAGTGGCGTGAACTCTTCCTCTCAGGGGCGTGTCGTCTGCTGTGGGGGCGACCTGGGGAGCCCAGCCCAACACTCGAAACACTCACACAGAGCATGTGACAGGCAGGGCACATCTCCTGCCAGCAGACGACTCGCGGCGCCTCCCTGAGCCCGGCCCTGCCCCTGTCTGCACCCCTGTCTTTCCCACTAGGCAAAATTTAACTTTGTTAAATGCTTATTTATTAGAGAGAGAGAGAGAGAGAGAGAGAGAGAGAGAGAATGAGCGGGGGAGGGGCAGAGAGAGAAGGAGACAGAGGATCCAAAGCAGGCTCCTTGCTGAAGGCAGACAGCCCAATGTGGGGCTCCAACTCAGGAATGAGAGATCATGACCCGAGTTGAAGTCGGACGCTTAACTGACTGAGCCACCCAGGCGCCCCATATTCACCATTTTTTTTAAGTTTATTTATTTTGAGAGAGACAGAGAGAGAGAGAGAGAGAGAGAGAGCATGGGGGAGGGGGAGGGGAGGGCAGGGAGAGAGCATCCCAAGCAGACTCCACTCTGTCAGCGCAGAGCCCAACACAGGGCTCGATCTCACAAACGGTGACGTCATGACCTGAGCCTAGATGGAGTCGAGTCAGAGGCCTAACTGACTGGGCCACCAGATGTCCCAACCTTGATCTTTTTAAGGGCTCTTGAGGACTCTGCTGCACGGACACTCAGGATCACCAACCCCCTGCTGTGGCACATGCAGGTTATTTCCAGCCTTCTGCAAAGCCGAGCAGTGCTGTGAGGACATCCCTTTGCACGGCGGTGTGTGGAGAATAAATCTTCCAAGGGCTCTGCGAGGTCCCACAGGTGAGATGCCGGAGGATGCAGATTTTCGAGGAGGGCCCCTCACCAGGGACCGACCGAGATACTCCCTCCAGAGCCAGCCAGCTCCCAAGAGCGGGTTCCCCAGAGAGAGACCGCTCAGGAACCCCAACAGGTGTTCCTTTTACAGGTGGATCCGTTGTTGTGGTTGTCCTTGTCGTTGTTTTGGCCGGGGGGGGCAGTGCTGGGCTCCAGCCCTAACTGCAGAAGGTACAGAGCTGGTCTGGGCAGGTGGTTATGCAAATCAAACAAGGAAGTAGGGCTCAGGGGAGCAGAAGGGTTGGCTCTGAGCTCCCTGCCAGGGAAGAAGCTGAACTAGGCGCATCCCCTCTCCCTGCAGGAGGCCTGAGGGGTTCAGGAAAGGGCCCACGGACCACCCACTCCCAGGGGAATGGGTCCTGCCATGGCCCTGGCCCCTCCATTCTATCCCCTGTGTTCCTAGAGGTCCCTACAGGGTGTCTGTGTTGAGCTCAGAGTCCAGTATGGACAGATACTATAATAGGACGGCCGTTTCCTTCCCCTGGGCCCAGGCTGGCATCCCGGTTGCCCACCACAGTGCCCACCGGTGATGTAGGAACGTCCAGTGGGGCCTCCTTGGTGCCTACAGCTCCCGGGGCGCCCATCCCAGCCCCGATCCCTCAGCGTGACACTGTCTCCTTAACTGTGAGTTCCGGGACAGCAGAGTGGGTCACAGGGGCCCAGCAGGTGGCAGCTGCCCAGTGCTGCCTGTCACTGAACATCATGACCAAGTCACACTGGCTGGGAACTGCTGGTGCCTGCCTGGCTGAGGGCCCCCCCCCCCGCCCCCCGCAGGGCCTGTCCGTGGGAATGACGAGAAACAGGGTTCCTAGCCAGAGCTGCCGCCAAAAATCGAGAGGGAGCCCACCCCAGAGCCTCAAGCTAACCAGGGCCTGCAGGCCAGTCCAGGTGAGGCCGGAGGAGCCCAAGCCAGTCTCCTTCAGATGCTGCATCCATCTCCTAGCGTTCCAAATTGGAGACGCCAGTTTCTTTGCTTTTTTTTTTTTTTTTTTTTACGTTTATTTATTCATTTTGAGAGAGAGAGCATGTGTGTGAGGGAGCACATGAGTAGGGGAGGGGCAGGAAGTGGGAGAGAATCCCAAGCAGGCTCCACACTGTCAGCACAGAGCCCCACGGAGGGCTCAAACCCACAAACCCTGAGATCATGACCTGAGCCAAAATCAAGAGTCGGATGCTTAACCGGCTGAGCCACCCAGGCGCCCCTCTTTTGCCTTCTTTTGAACATTTCAGGCCTCTTAGCAAATCGATTTAAGGCCTCTTGCACCTAGGATTGGCAACTCTGATAAGCATTTGTGGAATCCCCCCAGGTTTCAGACACAAGGCTGTTGTGTCCCTGCTCCCCTCTGTTCTTGGTGAGCTTTGCCTGCATTTGTGCACAGAATGAGCTCATTACACAAAGTGGCCTGTGCTCCCCGACGAGTGAGGGATGCCTGCCTCAACGGCAGCGTCAGATGTGATGGGTTCCACCACAGAAGTGCATTTAGTTCCCCTGCACACACACCAATCAACGTGACACCGAGCCATGCCGTCCCCGGTTATATGCACATCAACACCTGACAAGTGATCACCAGCGTGTTTTCATTTGACTCCAGCTGCCCCCACCTCTCATGAGTCGGGGCTGAAAAATTCGCCCATTTCGGCAGCTCCTGATGGTCTGGGCTGATAAGGATCCGGGTCAGGCTACCTGTTACTCACTGCCTGGTGCTGAGAACAAGCCTCCAGGTCTTTGCACATGTGTCTCTCTGCCCAGGGAACCTCTTATTATCAGCCCTTAAAAAAAGACACAGACTCATGACTGTCATATGAAACTGAACATGTGTTAAAGTTTATTAAACTCCTAAATCAATGGGGGAACCAGGCACATGTTATTACCAGTTCACAAGAGAATCTGAAGAACAGGCACAATTATCGATCAGCAATATTGAAATGAACACGCAAATGAAGGCAACACTGGGGAGGGAAGTCAGTTGGTGTTCTATGAGACGGGCCAGAGTCCACAGGTCTGTAACAAGAATAATTTTGCATTACTTATCTATAATTTGCAGAGTTGTAAAATAACCCTCATAGAATGGAATCAGATAATCCAAGAGGTGTTTCCCAAGAGTCAAGATAATGCATCGCTTTTCCACAGGTGTACAAATATTTCCCTGCAATCCCGACCACCTGGCCACTGAACCCCCATCTTGTCCAGGAGGCCCCCCTGGCTCCCAGAGTGGATGATGCCATCCACTGGACTCCCCCAGTCCCTTGAACTTTTTTTTTTTAATGTTTGTTTACTTTGAGAGAGAGAGAGAGTACACACACACACACACACACACTCAGCGGGGAGGGGCAGAGGGAGAGAGAGAATCCTAAGCAGACTCCATGCTCAGCACAGAGCCTGACTTGGGGTTTGATCTCCTGAACCGTGTGACCATGACTTGAGCTGAAATCAAGAGTCAGATACTCAACTGACTAAGCCACCCAGACACCTCTTCCTTTTTCTTTCTTTCTTTTTTCTTTCTTTCTTTCTTTCTTTCTTTCTTTCTTTCTTTCCCTCCTTCTTTCTTTTTCTTTCTTTCCTTCTTTCTTTTTTTTCTCTTTCTTTCTTTCTTTCTTTCCTTCTTTCTTTCTTTCTTTTTTTTGGAGAAGGGGAGGGGCAGAAAGGGAGAGAATCTTAAGCAGACTCCTCGCTGAGCTCGGAGTCTGACATCAGGCTCCACCCTACGATCCTAGGATCATGACCTGACCCGAAATCAAGAGTCACATGCTCAACTGACTAAGCTACCCGGGTGCCCCCAGTCCCTTGAACTCCTTATCACACTGTTCTGTCTCCCCCATCGGTCTTGTAAGATGCTTAAAATCACCACTTGTGTCTACCTCTGATTGTGAGGGAGCACTTGAGGTTGAATAGATGGTTGAATAGATGAATTAATGAGCGAACAAAGGAGTAACGGCCTAAAACCAGGGGGTCATGGAGCACCGCTGTAAGACAGGCAAAGACCTGCAGGTTGTGGAAGTGTGTCGGTTCCGAGCTTGATCTTACTAAGGGCCCCTCAGATAATACAGCCCCGAGAGCAAACAAGCTCAGAAGTACTAGGTTAAACACGAACGGGTTGTTTGCTTCTCCCCTTTCACCACAGCACTTCCGACAGCCTTTACCGTATCAAAGTCCCCCGTGAATGTCTCAGAAGGAGCAGGCAACATCCCGGCGTCTTCCGTGCTTATCTGATGGCGAAGCAACTCTTTAAAAATGAAGGAAAGATGAGGGTTCTGGAAAATTCACAATGAGAAAGACCAATTTAATCCAGCCCTCCTGATGTATGGAGTGGTGCAGATGTCATTACTGCCTGTGTCAGAGTGCCAGCCCCAGCGTTAGAGCTGCTGTGTGGCTTTCGACAAGTTCCTTAACGTCTCCGCACCTCAATGGCTCCATCCATAAAACGGGACTAAAGGGGCGCCTGGGTGTCTCAGTCGGTTAAGCGTCCCACTTAGGCTCAGGTCATGATCTCACAGCTTGTGAGTTGGAGCCCCGTGTCAGGCTGTCTGTGCTGACAGCTCAGAGCCTGGAGCTGCTTTGGGTGCTGTCTCCCTCTCTCTCTGCCCCTCCCCCGCTTGTGCTCTGTCTCTCTCTCAAAAATAAATAAACATTAAAAAAACAAACCAAAACAGGACTAGAAAGAGAAATCGCCTCAAAGTGGCTGGCGGGGGGCAGGGAGGAGGTTAAATGAATTTCTGGGAGGAAGACTTGCAACATAGAGCCTGGCACAGTCTGTCCTCAGTCAGTGGTAACTGTGTCACTATTACTTATAAAAACACGTGCCATTTATTGACTTGTCTTTGTGTCATCTTGCTTGACCCTCACTTCAGCTGAGGCCAGATGAGGAAGATAAGGCCAACGAGGACAGCTCGCTCGGGAGGTGAACTCACAGGCCCACAAGGCCCTGCAGCTGGCAGGGGGCCAAGATTCTCCGACCAGGCACGAGGCCCGAAGAACGAGCCAGCCAAGGGCTTGGCATGAAGTAGGTGCTTAGTAAAGACTGGTTTCTTCTATTTCTTCCTCCTTCCCTTCCAACAGCCATCTGGGCCCCCAGTCAGGAGGTCACCTCTGGCCAGGGCTGTGGTAGGACAGACAGAGCCCCAGGCTGGGCCTGACCTTCTCCCCCACCGGCTGAGGTGCCCCCTTCCATTTCTTCTTCTCCTCCTCCTCGCCACGCGCCCCTCCCCACCCCCCCGTGTGCCCGCTCAGTTATCTGGTGACTCCAGGACCCCGGGAGTCCCTCTGTTCTCCTCAGCCACCCTGGTGACAAAACAAAGGAGGAGCTCAAAATCGGCCTTGATTCAGTGCATGAAGCCCGTGGCCTGGGCTTGAGTGGCCCTGCCAGGCCACCTGGGGCCGTCCACGGGCGCCACACAGACCCACACAGGGCCCCACGCCAGGCCCGGCCAACACTGTCGCCCCAGCTGACGGCTTGCTCAGAGAAATGACTCAGCCCGAGTGCTCAGATGCCCTGTCCACGTTTTATGAACTAAAGGTGTTTTCATAACAACTGGGGGTGATGAGCCAGCAGCAGGCTGTAAACAGAGCAGTGATCTGGTTGAAACGCCCAGGTCCGAGCCCCCGCCCACAAGCAGGGCCTCCGAGGTTGTCAGCTTCTCCACAGCGGTGCTTCCTTCCCGCCCAGGTGGGGCCACGGGCCCCTGGGCTCGTCCTGGCAAACAGCACAGACTCCCAAAATAACGTGAAGACGCGCCCAGCCGCATCTGTAACCCAGGAGGGAAGCGAGTGACAGAGCCAGACCCGTGGCCTAGACGCCTGCTTCTGTCCTTCCCGGATGCCCCGGGGCCTCCTGTGGGACCGGAAGCCGTCCATGAGCCAGGGTCCTGGGACCAGAACTCTGGGAGGCCCAGCCCTGAGCTGGAGTTCGCAGGGCAGGGAAGGTGTACCTCGCCTCCCACAAGGACAGTGCCGCTGGGGGGGTGTGACACAGGTGCCCTAGAACAACAAATGGTGTGAAACAAGGAGGCCGGTGCTCAAACCCCCCCCCCCCCGGAGGATTCTAGAGCTGCCAGAGGTGAGACAGCACGGCCTGCTCATTCACCCTGCCCCTACCCCCGCTCTTCCTTCCATCCATCAGGGCACTTTGGGAGGCCTACCTGTCAGCCGTACCCCAGGCTTACCCATAAAGCCAAGCAGTCCTCTTCGATCCTAATTTTTCCAACCCACGGCAAGTCCCGTCCACCTTACCTCCAGCCACTTGGCCGCCGCCACCCACGCCCAAGCTGCTCGCCTCTCGCTTGGACAGCCACCCTACCTCGCTGGGGTCACCTCCTGACCCCTCAGCCTTGGCCTCTAAAATCCTTCTCCATTCATCGGCACGACGGTGCCACACCATCTTTCTGAGGCCCCACCCACACCCCACCCGCCTTCTTGGCCTCCACCAGATCCTGTCAGCTATTCAAGCTTTTTAAAGAAACTGAGCACAGCAGCTTTGGCATCAGGCTATGAAGAGAGGAACTGAACAGGAGGAGAGCTCAGAGGCACAACCATGCATGAAGGAGAACATGTGCTTGTGACGGAGAGACACCACCAACGGGTGGGGAAAAGACTCATACGTGGTGTTGAGACAGTTGTGATCCATATGGAAGAAAAGTAAAATGAGATCCCCACCTCAAGCCACACACACACTCCAGGTGGGTTCAAGGCTTACCTGTGAGTAACAAAAGTTTAACACGTTTAGAAGAAACTCCAGGAGAATATTTTTTAAATTAATTAATTCATTTTCTTTTTAAGATCTACGTCCAAGTTAGCATCTAGTGCAACAATGATTTCAGGACTGGATTCCTTAGTGCCTCTTCCCCATTTAGCCCATCCCCCCTCCCACACCCCCTCCAGTAATGCTGTGTTTGTTGTCCATATTTATGAGTCTCTTCTGTTTTGTCCCCCTCCCTGTTTTTATATTATTTTTGCTTCCCTTCCCTTATGTTCATCTGTTTTGTCTCTTAAGTTCCTCATATGAGTGAAGTCCTATGATATTTGTCTTTCTCTGACTGACTAATTTCGCTTAGCATAATACCCTCTAGTTCCATCCACGTAGTTGCAAATGGCAAGATTTCATTCTTTTTGACTGCCGAGTAATACTCCATTGTATATACACCACATCTTCTTTATCCATTCATCCCTCAATGGACATTTGGGCTCTTTCCATACTTTGGCTATTGTGGATAGCGCTGCTATAAACATGGGGGTGCGTGTGTCCCTTCAAAACAGCACACTTGTATACCATGGATAAATGCCTAGTAGTGTAATTGCTGGGTCGTAGGGCAGTTCTATTTTTAATTTTTTGCGGAACCTCCATACTGTTTTCCAAGTGGCTGCACCAGCTTGCATTCCCACCAGCAGTGCAAAGGGGATCCTCTTTCTCCGCATCCTCGCCAACATCTGTTGTTGCCTGAGTTGTTCATGTGAGCCATTCTGACAGGTGTGAGGTGGTATCTCATTGTGGTTTTGATTTGTATTTCCCTGATGATGAGTCATGTGGAGCATTTTTTCATGTGTCGGTTGGCCATCTGGATGTCTTCTTTGGACAAGTATCTATTCATGTCTTTTGATCATTTCTTCCCTGGATTATCTGTTTTTTAGGTGTTGAGATTGATAAGTTCTTCATAGATTTTGGATACTAACCCTTCATCTGATATGTTGTTTGCAAATATCTTCTCCCATTCTGTTGGTTGCCTTTTAGTTTTGCTGATTGTTTCCTTCACCATGAAGAAGTTTTTTTATCTTGATGAGATCCCAGTAGTTCAATAGTTCATTTTTGCTTTTGTTTCCTTTGCCTCTGGAGATGTGTGGAGTAAGAAGTTGCTGAGGCCAAGGTCAAAGAGGTTTTTGCCTGCTTTCTCCTCGAGGATTTTGATGGCTTCCGTCTTACGTTTAGGTCTTTCATCCATTTTGAGTTTATTTTTGGGTATGGTGTAACAAAGTGGTCCAGGTTCATTCTTCTGCATGTCGTTGTCCAGTTTTCCCAGCACCATTTGCTGGAGACTGTCTTTATTCCATTGGATATTCTTTTTTTTTTTTTTTTAATCTTTATTTTTACTTTTGAGAGGCAGAGAGACACAGAGAACGAGCAGGGGAAGGGCAGAGAGAGAGGGAGACACAGAATCTGAAGCAGGATCCAGGCTCTGAGCTGTCAGCACAGAGCCTGAAACGGGGCTTGAACCCACGAACCGTGAGATCATGACCTGAGCCGAAGTCAGACACTTAACCCACTGAGCCACCCAGGCACCCCTCCATTGGATAGTCTTTCCTGCTTTGTCAAAGATTAGTTGGCCGTTCGTTTGTGGGTCCATTTCTGGGTTCTCTATTCTGTTCCGTTGATCTGAGTGTCTGTTTTTGTGCCAGTACCATACTGTCTTGATGATTACAGCTTTGTAGTACAGGCTAAAGTCCAGGATTGTGATGCCTCTTGGTTTGGTTTTCTTTTTCAAGATTGCTTTGGCTAATCGGGGTCTTTTCTGGTTCCATACAAATTTTAGGATTGTTTGTTCTAGCTCTGTGAAGAATGCTGGTGTTGTTTTGATAGGTATTGCTTTAGGAGAATCTTTTTATGATGTCAGGGGAAAGAATTATTTCTTTTTTATTTATTTTTACTTTCTAAATGTTTACTTATTTTGAGAGAGGGAGGGGCAGAGAGAGAGGGAGAGAGAGACTCCCAAGCAGGCTCCGCTCTGTCAGAGCAGAGCCCAACACGGGGCTGGAACTCACAATCCAGAGATCATGACCTGAGTCGAAATCAGGAGTCACACACTTAACTGACTGAGCCACCCGGGAACCCCTGATTTCTTTTTTAAATAAACTTTTTGTTAATTAACAACATGCATAAAGAAAAGTGCATGTCATAAGTGTGCGGTGTGATAAAATTTCACAAAATGAACCCAGCTTTGTACCCAGCACTCAGGCCGTGAAAATAGGACACAGCCAGCAACCTGGAAAGTCCCCTCATGCCTCTCGATAAGGAAGACTATCCTGGGTACAAAAAGTATCAGCCATAAAGGAAAATATTAAATGAGTCTGATAACATTTACATTCAAATCTTCAGTTCAACACAAGAACATACCACAACCAACACGATAAGATAGGCCACAATCTGGGAGGAGATGTTTATAATACATACAACCGACAGGAGATTAGTTTCCAGGACATGTAAATGAATTCTGCAAATCAGAAAAGACAGACAACCAACCCAACCGAAGAGTCAGCAAAAGTTGTGAGCAAACGCCTCACAGAAAAAAAAAAGTCCATAAGGCCAACCACAGGAGAAGAGATGCTGTTCCTTACTGATATCAGAGAAATGCAGATTACAACAATAGCAAGATATTCTGTCTCCCCCATCAGATTGGCAAAACTTAAAACAAACAAGGGGCGCCTGGGTGGCTCAGTCGGTTAAGCGTCAGACTTGATTTCGGCTCAAGTCATGATCTCACGTTTTGTGAGGTCGAGCCCCATACATCGACTCCCTGCTTGGGATTCTCTCTCTCCCTCTCTCTCTGCCCTTTCCCTACCCATGCGATGCTCTCTCTCAAAATAAATAAATAAGGGGCTCCTGGGTGGCTCAGTTGGTTAAGCATCCCACTGCAGCTCAGGTCATGATCTCGTGGTTTGTGAGTTCGAGACCCGCGTCAGGCTCTGTGCTGACAGCTCAGAGCCTGGAACCTGCTTCAGATTCTGTGTCTCCCTCTCTCTCTCTCTCTGCCCCTCCCCTGCTTGAACACACACTCTCTCTCTCTCTCTCTCTCTCTCAAAAAATAAACATTAAAATAAATAAAATTTAAAAAAAGCAAAAGAAACAAACAAAAAACTGCTGCTACCAAATGTGGACCCCAGCCTCAGACGTGGCTGGAGGAGGAGATCGGGAAGGCCCCCTCCTCTCTTAGCCCTGTGGTCACTACGCTCCTTTGCTACAAAGCATCCGGCAGCGCCCGTGGCTCCTGACCTCTGAGCCCAAGCTCGTAGGGGTCTCCCGTTCAAGGGAACAACTGTTAACTGGCCTCGTAGAGTCTGTGGGCCAAGAATTGGGACAGGGCCCAGAGGGGAGAACTGTATCTGTCTGCCACACCTGGGACCTCAGCTGGAAGACTTGCAAGCAGAGGCTGAAATCCTGAAAGCCCTTCACTCCTATGAGGTGATTGATCAGCAGAGACCTTGGCCTGGCATTGGCCAGAGCCTCCGAGAGGCCCTGCCAGGGACTTCCTGGCACCGTGGCAATGGGTTCAAAGGTCAGGAGAGACTTGGGGAGAGAGAGGCTGAAGCCTTATTATCTTTATGACCTCTCTGTGGAGGCCACACACCATCGCTCCCGCCACAGTTTATTCATCAAGGCAGCCGCAAAGGCCGGCTCAGTTTCAAGGAGAAGAGGGACTGACTCCACCTCCCGTGGGCGAGGTTTCAGGCCACGTGGGACTGAAGAGATTTCTGTGGCCACTTTTAGATGATAGACATAAGAAAACCCTAGTATTTAGAGCCAGGACTGAGTTGAGGCAGAATCGCAGCACCCTGAAGGCCTCTCAGGGGAACCAGAGGCAGGGAGGCCGCGAGGAGGCTGCCGCACGAGGCCAGGCCTTTGTGAGGAGGGGCCGCCGGTTAAGAGGAGGGGACAGAACTGCAGGTGAGGCCACTGATCACTTCAGCTCGGTCACCAGTGCCGCAAGTCACTGTCCTCCTTGGGGCCTGTATTACCTACAACATGAATGAGATGAAAATATGAAGGCAGGAGGGCTCCCGTTCTGTTGTGGACCCTTTGAGAATCTGGTAGAAGGAATGGAATGCTCCCCTCGGGGGAAGAAAAGTGCACCCAGGCACAGGCATAAAGAGCTAGCCCAGGGGCGCCCGGGTGGCTCAGCCGTTGAAGCATCCGACTTCGGATGCACCTGAGTGTCCCAGTCGGTTGAGCGTCTGACTCTTGGTTTCAGCTCAGGTCGTGATCTCACGGTTTGCGGGTTCAAGGCCCGCCTCACACTCTGTGCTGTTAGCGTGGAGCCTGCTTGGGATTCTCTCTCTCTTCCCCTCTCTTTGCCCCTCCCCTGTTGGCGCGCACACATTCTGTCTCTCACAAGATAAGTAAATAAACATTTAAAAAAGAAAAAGAAAGAAAGGAAAATCTCTTCAGCCCAAGACCTCCCCTTGATCTCATTGCCCCTAGTGGGGTCACGTGAGCAGTCCACCATCAGTGAGGATGAAGACCGGAGGGTTAGCTCACAGGTTCTCAACCAAGGGCCGGAACCGCAGCTCAACAGGGTGTTTGGAAATGTGGGAGGGACGTTTCAGGTTGTCACAGTGGCCGGTCCTTTAGTGGAGGCGGGGTGGGGCACCGCAGCTCATGGAACAATTGTACCTGAAGAACGTTCCCCCGGAAAGGCCACGAGCATTTTCAACTCGGAAGCTCTTGTGTGTCTAGAGTGGAAGCAATGGAACAGAAAGGGCTGGGAATGTGGGCCATTCGGCCAGCCCAGGGGTGTCTGCGGCCACCCTCCCCTCACAGGCTGCTGCCAGGCGCACGGGTAAGTGCTCAGGCCGACGCACACGCAGATGTTAGCATCTGGAGAGAGCGGGCCCGCGGCCAAGGCAGAGAGAGAACCAACTGTAGGACCAAGAGGTGATGTGTGCAGGGACACACGATGTCTCCGCTCATGTTCTCGTTTTCCTTGGAACTTCTTGCCTGGCCCCCAGGGGGCCGCCCAAAGCGTCACCACATCCTGCTGTGTCATGCCACATCCTCTGGTCAGTCCCCAAAGGGACCCTGACTCAGCAGCAGACACAGTGGGGCAGGTAAAAGGAAGTGGGGGAAACGTCACCGTTACCATGTCCTTCCGCCTGGCCCAGTTCCCGGCAGGCAGGGAGTCGCCACCCCCCTCCCCGGGGTGGCGGGGGAGCCCAAACTATGGCTCGGCCAGCGGGCCGGCTTGGTGGCTGCCGGGACCTCTGCCACCTTCGGGATCAGAGGGCTGGCTCTGATCCCTGAGCCAGAGGGAGGAGGCGTCTCCCCAGCCTGAGGGACGGAGAACCAGATCTCACCCTTTGGAGGAGTGGACCTGGCCCCGCTCCTGCCTGAGGGTCCCCAGCCCCGGGCGGAGGGCGGGTGCGTTGACAAAGTCTGCCCCCTGATCAGAGCTGGGGCCTAAACAGCCGGCCCCGTGGACACTGTTTAAAGGTAGCAGGTTTTGTTGTTGCTACCCTGATGGTAAAAGCAAATCGTGTTCACGGTCGAGAAGGTTGAAAGGCGCAGGGAAGAAAATAAAAATCCAGCCTCAAGCCCGTCACCCAGGACAACTGCCCTCAGCCTATTGGTGTATTTCCTTCTAGTTCTTTTTCGGTGCATGCATATGAACTTCATTTATATGTACTATTTTATAACCAGTTCCTCTTTTTTTTTTTCTTTTAAAAATACAGTATGGGGGCACCTGGGTGGCTCAGTTGGTTAAGCGTCCGACTTCAGCTCAGGTCATGATCTCACAGTTTGTGAGTTCGAGCCCCGCGTCGAGCTCTGTGCTGACAGCTCAGAGCCTGGAGCCTGCTTCCAATTCTGTGTCTCCCTCTCTCCCTGCCTGTCCCCTTTTGCACTCTGTCTCTGTCTCTGTCTCTCTCTCTCTCAAAAATAAATAAACATTAAAAAAAATTTTTTTAAGAAAATAAAATTACAGCATGAGCCATATTGTTGTTTGAAAACACGATACAGACAAAAGGCACAGCCGGCTCGTCCTTCTCCCACTCAGTGCCACCAAAGTTCCCATCCCAGCATTGCCCGTGTGACGTGGGTGGGCACAAAGGAGCTGAGGTCACTGAGGAAGGGCCCTTGGGAAGCCAGAGGTAAGGAGAGTCACAGGCCTCTCCTTGCCAGAAACTGCTTCCAAGCAGGAGATCCCCTGACCTACCTGCCCGGTCCCCAGCCAGCCGGCCACTCGGCCCACGAATGTAAGGGGCCCTTTGTCTGCAGCTCTCGCCACAGACCGTGGGCACCAGGGGCAGCCGTCTGGGGACTTCTGGGCCGCTCTGCAAATCCAAGAGAAATCCATTTTCTCACCCTCCAAGCTTGGCCAAGGTATATCAGTTCCAGTGACTAGAGAGCCAGTTGTCAGGTGGCCTGTTTCCCACAGGACGGTGTGGGTCACAGGCTGGGCTCTCACAGCTGGACAAGTCCTCAGGTAATTCCAGCTGCCTTCTTTCAGCACCTGCCATGTGCGGGGCATTGTGCCAAGCATTTTATAGAATTAGTCCATCCCATTCTTGTGACATCTCGGCAGGGAGGTATCATTATCCCCACTTAATGGATGAAGAAACTGAGGCTCGGCGAAGTTAAGTCATAGGTCAGCTTCCTCATCGACGGATCAGGCGTGTGAGGCCAAGAGAGCAGAGATGGCCTGCCCAGAATGGGCACCACCCTAAAGCAAGCCCTGTCCCCTGGACTGGGCCAGGCTGCCTCTGTCTGAGGGTCCTGGGCAGTTGGCCCCGGACACAGGCCAGGGACTAAGGTTCAAAAGGACATGTCCAGCCAGCAGCCATGTTCCGGGCACCGGGCCTCCCCAACACCTGCCCACCGCAGCCCTGCTGACCCAGGGAGCCCAGAAAGTCCAAATTTTGTAAGGCCAACCCAAGCACCCTGGGACTTCACATTCTGCACTTGGTGGCAGATAGACCCGGAATGCTTTCTTCCACCGGGCACGGGGACACGGGGACATACACGTGTGCCGTGTCTCCCGCACCAACTGTCCCGCCATAGGTGACAGCTTCTGGGTGAGCAGGGAGAAGACCAGTGCTCCGGACCCACTTCTCCCCACCAGCGTCCAGCGTGACCTTGGCCGGGTCTCACTCCCTCTCTGAGCCTCGGTTTCCTCATCTGAGGTATCCTGACCCCGTGATCCTCGCAGGGCAGGCGAGGTGAAGACAGTTCTTCGGCTCCTCCCTCAGGGACGACCCTTCCGCCAGCGGAGAGCCGTGCGGGCGCCGGTGGGTTAGCGGTGACCGGAACACGGTAGAGAGAAGGATCCCACGGCCTTGTGGCGACGGCTTAGCTGGGTCCGCCACGAGCGAGGACAGACGCAGGGGGCGGGTGTGCTGTGCGTTTGCCGTACCTGTGATCCCCCAAGTGTCCCAAGTGAACCCTCAAGGAGTTCCCCGAACGCGCCCCACGGGTGACATGCCCCAGTAACCCCGTTTCTGTGCAGATGGACTCCTTGGAGAGATTACGCAGCTCTTGAGAGGGGATTTTGCCTTGGTGCGTGTTTCTCGTAGCCACTTCCTGTCCCAGATAACTGGCTCTCCAGTACCTGCGCCGGGGTGTATCCGTGAAGTCACGCTCCCTTTGATCTCTTCGACGCTGGGGACTCCTGTCATGGAGAACAGGGCTTCCGGGCCGCCTCCTTTCCTGGCAGTGCCCCTGCTTCTAAAATGCCCCCATTACCACTTCAGCTCAGGTCACGATCTCGCGGTCCGTGAGTTCGAGCCCCGCGTCGGGCTCTGTGCTGACGGCTCAGAGCCTGGAGCCTGTTTCAGATTCCGTGTCTCCCTCTCTCTCTGACCCTCCCCCGTTCATGCTCTGTCTCAAAAATAAATAAACGTTAAAATAAATAAATAAATAAATGCCCCCGTTACCAAATCTCGCCGTCCCCCCATGACCCGTTCAGGGCCGACACGCAAATTCGGGCCTGGTTTCTGTGGCTCACGTGGTCTCTCCAGTGCCGGAGCTCCAGACATCGTGGCTGGCGGCTGGGACGTGACTGGTGATGGGGGGATGGCCTGACCTATCTCAAATCAGTCCAGCCGGTGAGCGTCTGGACCGGCTTCCGTCCACCTTTGTCACCGTTTGCAGGTCTCTTGTATTTCCTCCTGGGGCAGTCTTGTTTGGCTCCGATAGGTGACTCCGCCCCACCCTGTTTCCCAAGCCTTCTGGGTCAGAGGGCTCCCCACCCGGTGCTGGGCACCAAAGGGAAAGTCCTGTGCTGGTCAGTGGCTCTAAATTGCAGAGGATGCCTCTGAGTGGCAGAGAGCATTTTGCAGAGCATAGGAATCTCACCTCCACGCAGCGCGCACCGTCCCGCAACTCGTCCGGGAACGGGTGCTTAGTTTGCACTGAGACGCCTCCAGAGATGGGGAGCTCATTGGAAAGGAATGGAAATTCTAAAGCATCTTCTCTTCCTTCTTTGTGCCTTTATGTAGATTCAGGTTTTCTACCACGATGAATGAAACCATTCATTCACCAAATATTAATATTTTATTTATTTTTGAGAGAGAGAGAGAGAGAGAGAGAGAGAGAGAGCCAGTGGGGGAGGGGCAGAGAGAGAGAGAAAGAGAGGGAGACACAGAGTCCGAAGCAGGCTCCAGGCTCTTGAGCTGTCAGCACAGAGCCCGATGTGGGGCTCGAACCCACTAGCGGTGAGATCATGACCTGAGCCGAAGTCAGACGCTCGACCGACTGAGCCACCCAGGCGCCCCTCATTCACCAAATATTTATGGAGGGCCTACTGTGTGCCAGGCACTGTTGTAGCCCCTGGGGATAAGCAGTGAACAAAACAGACAAAGTCCCCGCCCACACAGAGCTGACAATCTAGTGAGGGAAGAAAGGCAATACATCAACCCGTAAGGAGAATATAGAGTATGTCCAGTGGTGAAAAGTCATTGGAGAAAAATGAAGCAAGGAGAGGGGGATGGGAGCACGCATTTGCATGTTAACATACTGTAGGCAGTGAAGGCAATGGTCGAGCAAAGTCCTGAGAGAGATGAGCATTGTGCAAGAGAAGTCCAGCTGGAATGGCCAGTGCAAAGGCCCTGGGGTGGGAGTGCTGTTGGAGGGACCGAGAAGTAGCAGGGAGGCCAGTGCGCTGAAGCCAAACGAGCCAGGTGGAGAACTGGGAGATGGGACCTCGGGAAGGCACAGGGATGTCTTTGGTGACGCAAGTAGCCAACTTTTTTAAATAGGAAAGGGTTGGTGGGGTTCGAATAGAAGCTCAAACCCAGATGAAAAGAATGCCCTGATCCAATCCTGGCGAGCCAAGTGAAGACCGCACTGGGAGCCGCACGACCAGCATTTCTGGAAGTCACATGGTGCCTGGCCCATCATCACCTGGAGCCGAAGAGATGGGGCAACTTCGTTTTACAAGCAATTGTATTGATGTAGGGAAAATGGAAAGCAAATGACTACGTGATTTGGTAAGAGGCTTCACAGAAAGGGCTGGGCTTCGATGGGCCTAGCTGGGGGGAGGGAGAGGGTATCGTGTTCTCAGGCCTGGGTCTGAGGAAGGGTGCACAGGTGGGCGTGGAATGGTACCCCCCGCCCCCCCCCACCCCCCCCCCCCAAGCCGGCTGCCTCGGGCCTGTGAGTGCCTCTCAAGGAAGAGTTTTTGGCAGAGGGTGGGAGTGTCCAGACACAGAGAGGACCCAGCCATTCGTTCTGTGAACCTCAGGGTGAGTCAGCCCCAGCAGCCTGACTGTCCCGGGCCGGGGACAGGGAGAGAACAAACACGCAGCGGCAAGAGGGGCGGGGGTTGGGAGGTGAGGCAAGTCGGGGCAAGAGGAGGGGGAAGCAGAAGGCCACCGGGGAGGTGACGGCCACAGAGTCTGCCTCTTATCTTGGGCACTGCCTGGGCCCTGCCCGGCCCCAGCCCAGCAGAGCCGGCCGGGGACTCTAAGGCACATTTAGAACTCTCAATCCGTTCCTTTGCCAGGACCTGACAAAGTGTCATTGTTACAGTCACGGACATAGATCGTTTTCTTCCAAATGGTATTTTTGGCATCTGTGTGTGTGTTCATTCGCTCTGATACCGAGAGAGCGGAGGCAGGGTCACGTAACAGGCTCGGTGCACAGAACTTCAGGGGGACGGTCCCATGGGAGTCTAGGTCCCATCAGGGACTGTGACCCCCACGTTCCCCTTTTGCCCTCTGCTCCAGACCCCCGTATATCCTGCTTCACCCAGCCCAGCAGGGCCTGGCCAAGGTGAGCAATTATGCCCAGGATCTGATGGCAAAGAGCTTAGGAAGCCCCCTGCGCCGGCCACCAGCCCTTAGAGTGGTCACTGGGGTCAGCCTGACACGGGTTCAAACTTCTGACTCCACACTTCCTGTACACGTGACCCGGAGCAAGTGATTTAATCCCTCCAAGGCCGAATGTTCCCATCTGTAAAATGGGTAGTGCCTTCTTGATGGGGTTTTTGGAGGGTTACATAAGACTTTGTCCAGCATGTAGCACAGGGCCAGCACATAGCAAGTACTCAGTACACGTTGGCCACTATGATTATTTTCATCATCATTACTGTCGGCCTGACCGCCTTACAATCTCCTTTTGACACGGGATTTCACTGCCCGAGTTTGCATTTGTGTTTATGATTGTATTGGCATCCAGCAGTCCTTTTTAATTGCTGCTGGCTAACAAGAAAAGAACAGAGGCGGATTTAATGCGTCAATGATGCGTTGAAGCCAAGTGAGGGCCAAATGATGTAACAGCCCGCTGTGTAAACAGAACCACTGCAGTAATTCAAATAGAGAAAAGTAGTGGGAGAACTGAGTCACGCCCAGCACAAGGCGGCGTCCCGTAGGCATGTCACAGCCGCGAGGAGACCCGCTCTCATTGGTCCGTCCCACATCCCTGCAAGCGGCCATTGGTTTCGGCCCAACGACATCATCCTTCCCTTTAGACTGATGTTCATTCTGAACTGTATTGGGTTTGTAGACTTGTTTATGTTTATCATGTGAATTTCTCCAGAACGTGTATCGCTAGATAGAAAACAAATTGTTATATGCTACCTTTTGATTAAAAAAAAAAAAAGAGTACAAGCATACATATGGAGAGCGATAAATGTGTATGGTTTTTTTTTTTTTTTTTTTCAGGAAGAAAACACTGGAAGGATAAATCGGATCTAGTCAAAATTGGTACTCGGGTGTGGAGGGGGACTACACAGTAGGGGCAGAGGTAGGGTTGCTTTATGTGTATTTTTCTGTACAGTCTTGACCTTTGAATCATTTTGGATTGATGGTTGCATAAGAACTGGGGAAAGGGGGGGCGCCTGGGTGGCTCAGTCGGTTAAGCGCTGGACTTTGGCTCACATCAGGACCTCACAGCTCGTGGGTTCGAGCCCCATGTCAGGCTCTGTGCGGATGGCTCGGAACCTGGAGCCTGCCTGGGATTCTGTGTCTCACTCTCCCTCTGCCCCTCCCTCACTTATTCTCTCTCTCTCTCTCTCTCTCTCTCTCTCTCCCCACTTCCCCCACCCCAAAAAAAGAACTGGAAAAAGGAATGTGTACCTAATATAACAAAAATAATTTATCTCAATCACCACTGGGGAGGCTGCAGGAGTGTCTGTCCCAGGAAGGCAATGTGCAAGGGCTCAGATCAGAGGCGCGATGTCGGTGATAAAGATACCCGTTGCTTCCCAAGAGAACGATCTTCCTAGAATCCTATCTGGAAGTATTTCTTCTCTCTCAACGACTCGCAGGTCAGGAAGATCAGCCCCGGCAGGACTCTGATGAGAAAGCCTAGAAAGCACGATGCTGCGGCCGGTGCGGGGACATGGTCCCTGAGGGGCACCTAGCGGTCTGGCCCCCATGTGGCCAGATTGCCAGGTGCCCCCTGGAGAGCAGTGCCCGCTAGTGTGCTTGAAACGGTCTCTACAGCCCCCAGCCCCCCAGCAGGCATCAGGGTGTGGAGTGGCACCTGCCAGCAAGGCCTGCCGGCCTCCCTCAGCTGGTCCATTCGCCCCAGTGGGCTGCCCGCATATTCTGCGGTCCAGAAGCACTGCCTCACTATCCGCTGATCTCTGGCCTTGGAGGCAAGAGGTCAAAGGAGTAGGTGGCTTGTAAAATGGGTACAAGGCACCTTGTGAGCCACCCGGGGACCAGACCACACCAAAGGCTGCTTTGAGCACAGAGCAGTGTGAGGAGGCTAGCAGCTCTCCTGGCTAGGGGAGGAAAAGGTCATCTGTCAGCTCCCAAAGAAGAGCTGGGGTGAGGGCAGAGATTTCATCCCCAAAAGCCTGGTTTGAGGCCCATGTGGAAGCATCAGAAAAGCATTCCTGGGGCGCCTGGTGGCTCAGGCGGTTAAGCATCCGACTTCGGCTCAGGTCATGATCTCACGGTTTGTGAGTTCGAACCCCGCATCGGGCTCTGTGCTGACAGCTCAGAGCCTGGAGCCTGTTTCCGATTCTGTGTCTCCCTCTCTCTCTGCCCTTCCCCCACTCACGCTCTGTCTCTCTCCGTCTCAAAAATAAATAAACATGGGAAAAGCATTCCTGTCTCGGAAGGAAAAAGGAGGCCACTTAATCCCAGCAGCCAGTGCATCTGGCCAGATGCTGTGCGGAGCACTCTGCAGGCGTCACCTGATGAGCTGGGTAGATTTTTGTCCCATTTCACAGATGAGGACACTGGGGACCCAGGAGTTTACGTAATTTGCCCGGGGGGCATTCAGAGCGGGATTTGGACTGGTAATCAGCACACTTGGGAGGTCTCCTGCAACGTTTGTGTGGGGGGGGGGGGGGGGGAGGGGGGAGGGCAGCTCAGTAGTGGTACACACATTCCAGAAGCAGCCACAGGTACTACGGGCAGGATACAGGCAAACGGGCCTCGTCCAAGAAAGAGTCAAATGTGAATCACAGCTGAGCAGCCCGCACCACCACGCTCGAGGGAACCGGCGTCTGATTCAGCCATGGTTCACCCTCTTCTAGAGGCAGATAGCTGAGTGGTTTAAGTGTGGGGGCTTTCCGTTACGGGTCCCCAGGTTCAAATCCTGGGTCTCCCTCTTCTTCACTGTGACTCCCAGCAAGCTGTCTAGGCCTGTTTCCTAACCTGTAAAATGGGGATAATAATAGCCTGCCTCAGGGTCGTTCTGAGCAGTAAATGAAGCAATTAGCATAAAGCACTTAGAGAATCAGCAAATGAGTGCTCTGTAACTTTCCAGTGTTAACCCAAAGAAACTTTTCTTTTTTTTCATAATTTTTTAAAAATATCTTTTTTAAAAAAAGTTGTTGTTTATTTTTGAGACAGAGAGAGACTGAGCATGAGCAGGGGAGGGGCAGAGAGAGAGAGGGAGACACAGAATCTGAAGCAGGCTCCAGGCTCTGAGCTGTCAGCACAGAACCTGACGCGGGGCTCGAACACAGGAACTGCGAGATCATGACCTGAGCCGATGTCAGACCCGTAACCAACTGAGCCACCCAGGCGCCCTTTCCCAAAGAAACTCTTGTTGCCAAGTCACCTGCTAGGATGCCCACGTAGGTATGGTTTAGGAAGCGGTACCTGAACCCACCCAAGTAGGTGGGCAGTGGGACCCCAGGCCTAACAACCCTGGCCAACCTGCCTAAGGGCTGGTTTCTCAAGGTGATGAGTGACAGACACCCCGTCTTTCCCGGGCTTGCACCGGAGCCCACAAACCCATTTACTGAGTTACGAAAGTCGCTCAAATTCCCCAAGGCAGTCCCCGACCTCACAGGTAACGTGGGAGGGTCACGGACAGTGCCTCCTGGGCTGGGCTGTTGTGGGGCTCCCCCTCTGAACCCCTATGTGGCTTCTCTCCCCACCATAGAGAAGCTTTCAGAAGGGTAAATTAGCAAAATTCTCCAAAATCTGTCCCGTGCTCTGAGAATTCAATTCAATACCCTGACTAGCCCACCACCGGGCTCCATGACCCAGCCTGGCCTCCCCTCCCTTCTCATCTCTTCTGCTCTGACTGTTCCCACTACACTAAGAAGCGTCTGCTTTCCAAGCGCACGAGCTCATGTCCAGGCCTGTCACCTCCTGGTTTCCTTGGCCTGGGACGCCCTCTCTCCAGATCTCTACCTCACTGTGTCTCTCTTGAGCCTCGACTCAAAAATCACCTCCTCCAAGAAGCCTTCCCTGACTACCCCAGGAGCAGCAGACCACCCCCTCCCCCAGGCACTACCGCATTACCCTTTTCATTACTTGTGTCCCAGAGTTTATGCTGCTCTGAACTTCTCTTGCAAGTGCTTACTTACCTGCTGTCTGCCTCCCTCACCACAACTGGAGCCCTGGGGGAGGTCCTGCACCCAGGACGTCCACAGGCACCATCTGAGGGATAACTGAATGAAACGCCTGGTGCACAATCAACCCTCCACACACGGGTCTTTACAGTCCCAAGAACCTATCCCCATCCCAAGCCCTCTCCTCGCTCCCTGGCCTCTCTCACAGGCTCTTGAGAACCTTGCTTGGAGGTCTCCGTCAGCTAAAAAGGCTCTCAAATTGTCAGCCAGAGGCCCCTCACTGTTTGCCCCCCACGGCTCTCCCTCCTGGGCATCTCCAGCACCTTACCCGGCCAAATGCATCCCGTCGGGCATGAGCCCTGGTGCCTTTCATGTGCAGCCGCCCCCATAACAGCTCTCGGCTCCCCCGGGTGTACCGTGTGCCCCTGGGAGGGATAGCACCCACCCTCCTGCAGGTATTAACTGACTTTTTCTGGAGCCAGTGTTTGCTTTAGGGATTAAAGTTAGTGGAGGAGCCTCCTCTGCTGCCTTCCTGGCAGCCAGCGCTAAGTTTGTTATTTTATTTCCCAAGCCCCTGATAATACGGTTCCAGACATGTTGGTTTGAGAGCATCGTCCAACGGAAAAACCAGTGCCTCCTCTGAGCCAGGGGACAAGCTCTAGCTGACTTCACGCCGGCTCTCCCTCCTTCCTTAGGCCAACCTTGAGGCCCGCGATTGTTTTCTCCTTTTTCTCTGTTTTCTTCTCAAGAGCTGCATTGCTCTTAAGTACCCCCCAGTTTATCTGGCACAGTCAAGGAACGGGCTACTGCACATTAGTCAGTTTTCCAAAATAATGCCTTTCAAGCACTGAAACTTTAAACAATGAAATACATTTTAGAAGCAGATTAGTTGACATATGATTGGCACACAATAAACTGCACGTATTTAAAGTGTACAACTTGATCCATTTTGACGTCTGGGTACACCATGAAACCATCAAGGCGATCAAGGTAGTGAACAGATCTGTCCATCACTCCCAAACTTCCTCTCGCCCCTCCCTGCCCCTCTTCCCCAAGCAGCTACTGATCTGCTTTCTAAACACACATTGCACGCAAAGCTGTCTCCCCCACCCCACTTCCCCACCTTAGTAAACATTGTTTTAGTAAACATCGTTGCTTTCCCTGCTCGGCGTTATCACCATCGTTCCTGAAAGCGATAACGTTCTTGAAAGCGACGGTGCAGAAATACCCGGGACTGCTCGTCCTGAGCACGAAATGACTCCACTGATGCATTCCACGCCAGACGGTTCGGGGTTTGGCAGTTTTCTCCCTTGCTGCCTGCTGTCTCGGGGTGTAATACCCGCGGACAAGTCCCGCTGCCTTGCCCCTGGAACACCAGCCGGCTCCCGTGCCAGCTCGTTCCTAGCTCTGGATCGGTGGCTCTCTGCTGGGGGGTGACTCTGCCCCTCAGGTGACCTTGGGCCATGTCTGGGGATGCTTTTTGGGTTGTCATGATGGGGTGGTGGTGCTCCTGGCACCTAGTGTTTAGAGACCAGGGATATTGCCAATTGCCAAACATCCTACAATACACAGGACAGTCCCCACAAAAAAAGGAACAATCCGGTGGCTCCAGGTGGAAATAGTGCTAAGGTTGACAAACCCGATTCTGGATGACAAACTAATTGGAAAATTCAACAAGTCATGAAAATTGTTTGTTGGTGTGTTTTTTTTTTCAAATTTTTATTAAAAAATTTTTTTTTAACTTTTTAAAAAAATGTTTATTCATTTTTGAGAGAGGTGGGGAGGGGCAGAGAGAGAGGGAAACACAGAATCTGAAGCAGGCTCCAGGCTCTGAGCTGTCAGCACCGAGCCCGACTTGGGGCTCGAACTCATGAACTGCGAGATTACACCCTGAACCGAAGTTGGACAATTAACGGAGCCACCCCAACAAAAACAAACTTTTTTGTTTTTTCAAGAGAGTGCATGGGGGAGAGGGGCAGAGGGAGGGAGAGAGAGAGAGAATCACAAGCAGGCTCAGCACTGAGCCTGACTCGGGGGTTTGATCCCATGATCCTGGGATCACGACCCGAGCCAAAATCAAAAAGTCGGATGCCCAGCCAACTGAGCCATCTAGGCTCCCTCAAACATTTATTTAATTTCTAGTTAGTTGATTGTTTTATTTTTCTGGACCAAGAGGGAGAAGGAAGGGCAGGGATTGGTGGCAACTGCAAAGCCACGGTTGGGGGGCAGGGTGTAGATTCTTGAAGACACTGGTGCCCTCAGGCACCTCCTTCTAACCCTCGCAGATGTCACTGGCTTCCTGAGGACAAGCTCTAAGGGACTCAGGTGCAAGGCACCAGGGCCCTGCATTCAGCAGGTGCTCAATGAATGTCTGCCAGGCTAGACTGCATCCAAAGCACATACTGGGTGCCCAATTGTGGGTAGCATCGGCTGGGCACTGAAGACAAGGAAGAAGACACAAAGTAGGCAAAGGGAAGCTATTAAACCGGTAGGTGACTTCGGGACATGGCAGAGCCACACAGGCAAAGGTAAGCGCAGACCCACCCCAATAACTGGGAAAATGAGAAGGGCTGGCCACGCTGTGATCCTGTCCCAGCGTGACCAGATATGTCACCAACAAATCGTTTCCAGCTCCTCCCCCCACCCACAGACACCCTGTTTGCCACCCGTCATATAAAGGAGGTTTTCCCAAAGTGGTTTAGCCAGAACCGGATAGGCCCTGCCCTGTGACCAGATAGGAGGAGCCTGGCTGTTGCCCTGGCAGCATTCGAGATGGACCCCAGGTGTTCTGGCGCTAGATGGTGAAGTATGGGCATGCTTTATTCAATTTTGCATGACTTAAAGGTTTAATTATTTCATTATAAGAAGTTACTGTAGACATTTCTGAAAAACGCAGGTAAGCAGAAAGGAAGAAAACAGAAAGCTCTCAAATCCCGCCCTTTCAGAGAAAATACCAATTAAATTTTGTCGTGTGCCCTTCCGTGTATTCTAAGAATGCGGTGTGGACATCTTGATTAAAACCAGGTGTGGGTGCTGCTGTCGAAGGCTTTAAGGTGCCTGAGAGTGGGGAGGAGGTTTTGAGAGGGGGGGACCCCCAGAGCATTCCAAGGGGACATGGGCGAGCCTGGGTGGGTGCAGCCAGAGGACTGAGGTTGCCCTCCAGGAGCCTGGCAGATTAGCCCCAGTTCAAAGATGAAGAGAGGCCCGGCTGCCCCCCCCCCCCCCCACGCCTGGAAGGTGAGAACCCCTTCACAAGCCCCTTCCTCGCTCAGGCCTTACCCATCAGGCCCTGTTCCCCCGCCCACCCCCTCCCCCACCCCTCCCAGGCCTTCCTGCTCCGGACTGCTGTCCCATGGTGCTACCAGGTGTATAAACTGATAAACTGTGACCCAGAGGCCCTTGGGCTCTTAAGGCCCTAAGGGGGACTTGGGCTTCAAGGCGCAGTTTAGCTCCCTCAGGCCTCGAGGCCTCAGATAAATGGTTGGGTGTGATAAAGAGAACAATACTTGCCCCCAGAAACTTGTTTCGGGGGAGATAAAGGGAGAAGTGGGCTAACAGTCACCAGCTGTGACAAGCTGGGATTCTCTCCCAGAGGGCTCTCACTCAAGGAGAGTGGCTTCTTTTTAGCGAGAGGACAGTTGTATATGAAACTCCCAAATGCGAGGGGGACTAAGGTAAAGATACTGGGGGCGAAGTAAGAACAGGTGCTCACTGGCTCAGTCCTCTCCTCCCTCCGCCCCCAAGTGATGCACCTCTGAGCAATACCTCAAGGCCCAGGCAGGGTAGGAGAGGCGGGCTCTGCAGCCGTCTGGGTCCGGGGCCAGCCCCTCCTCCCCCCCCCCCTCCCCTGCTGCTCCCCCGGGGCCAGCCTCCAGGATGGGTGGGGCACCCAGAGGCGGCCGGGGTTGCTTGGTTTCTGGCTTGACCTTTCTTCTAGGCGGGAGGACAAGTGGGAAAAGGGCACCACACTGGGGGACCTCAGAGGCTCCGGGCTACCCGGGGCCAGCCCTGTCCCTGTTTCCCCTCAACAGGGTTCTCTTGCTCACAGACTGAGGAAGAATCATGACTCACTTCCTGCCTCAGTCTGACTACACAAGTATTGTTCTCCCAAACGTGGCTGGTGCTGGTGGGGCTACCCCAGGGTGGCCCGGATCAATCTCAGCTTTTGGGGAGGGAAGTTCCCACTCAGAGAGGGAGCCAGCCAGCCAGCTTCCCGGCCCGACTTCCGGGACCTCACGTTCTAACCCGAGTGTCCGGTTTTGGCAGCGTTTGCTAGGGTAGCCGAGTGGCGCCTTCGCGCGTGAACTGAATATCATCTCCATCCTACGGAGGTCGAAGAGCAGTCTCTGCCCATCCCTCCCTGCTCCCTGTGAGATTACATCCATCCCAGTAAATGGAGGCTCTGAGAATTAAGGAACTCGTCTAAGGTGGCGTGGCATAAAATGACTGCTGTGGGGGGGGGGGGGGGGTCGCGGGGCGCCTGGGTGGCTCAGTTGGCCCAGCTTCTGACTTCGGCTCCGGTCATGATCTCACGGTTTATGGGTTCGAGCCCCACATCGGGCTCTGCACTCTGAGCGAGGAGCGTGCTTTGGATTCTCTGTCCCCTTGCTCTCTGCCCCTCCCCCACCTGCACTTTCTCTGTCTCTCAAAATAAATAAATAAAAACTTTAAAAAAAAAAAAAAAAAGTAGTGCATCAGGGATCTGGACCCAGGCTGACATGCCACGTAGTTACCTTAGGGATATCACTTGACCTCTCTGGGCCTCAGTTTCCTCTTCTGTAAAACGTAGACAGCGCTACATAAAAGGTGCCAAAGGAAGATGTATTGCACCCACCTGGTGGGGTTGGTGGTGAGGAAGAAATAAGTTAACACATGGAAAGAGCCGAGAATAGCACCAGACTCACAGTGAGCGCTTGGCGGTGTATCTTTTCGTCATTACCCCCCCCCCACGCACCCCCCACCGTGTTCAGGAGGCCACGGGGTGACACTGAGGTGCCAGGTAATCTCAGCAGGAATGGATGGGCAGAGGCTGCTCTTCGACCTTGAAACAACCCAGCCTGGGGAGCTCTTGGCCACATTTCCCCTCTTTTCTTTCTCAGCTCAAGCAGTGGTGGCCTCAGCCAAGTAGCACAGACGTTTTCTAGGGCAGGGACCCAGGGAGGGAGAGAAGCCGGTTGGTATGTTGCAAAGTAGCTCAGTTTCAGGCTCCGCCAAAGCCCCAGATCTCGTCCAGGCTCTGGGGCCTGCCAGTTGGGGGCAAATTATTTAAACTTTGTGCTCCTCAGTTTCCTTATCTGTAAAATGGGATTACCAATGTCGGCCTGGAAGCATTATGTAGATTAAATGCTGTGCGGAAGGAGATAATAATGTAAAGTGACTGTCCTGGTGTCTGGCAGGCGGTTGGTGTTTGAAAAAAAAAAAAATTAAAAGGCGTGGGCTGACTGGTTCAGCTTATCCACCTGTCTATATAGATGCAAACAGTCGTGACTCCTCCAACAGTAGGCCTTGGGAAGGTGTGCCCCATCTCGGTGAAGTCCGACCTTAGGGGGAGCTACCCCAGGTGGGTCACCGCAGGACACTTAACCGGGTCATGCCCAAATTCAATTCGTGGCTCAGGAATGAGGCAGTCGTGGCGTGGGGGGTGGGGAGAGGGCCAGCTCCCCCACAATCCAGCCGAGACCGAGCTCCGCGTGCCTCCTCAAGCCCGCGCCCAGGGTTCCGAGTCCGGGTCTCCGCGGCCGCCTGCGCCTGCCCCGGGAGCTCGTGGCGCGCAGAGCCGAGCCCGGCGGCGGGAGCGCGGGCGGCGGGGCCGGGGTTGGGGGTGGCGGGGGACGCGCCCGGCGGCCGCCAGGGCTTTGGGATCGCCGGCTCCACTTCCTACCTGCCCCTACCGGGCGCCGGAGGCAGCGGCCGCCCCAGAAGGCCGCAGGGCCCGGGCTCGGGGCCCGGGGCCCGGCGCCCCGGGCGCGCGGCGCCGGCGCTCCGCACGCGGGCCGGGGCGCGGGCGGCATGGGCGGCGCGGCGGGCCGCCGGCGGCGGCGGCGGCGGCGGCGGCGGCCCGGGAGCGCGGAGGTGGCGCCGCGAGGGGGAGGGGCGCGGCGGCGGAGGAGGAGGAGCCCGGGCCGCCGCAGCCGCTGACAGCCGCCGGAGTAAACAAGCCGCGCCGCCGCGGCCCGGCCGCTGCCCCCGCCCGAGCCGGAGCCCGAGCCCAGGCCGAGCCCTGCCCTGGTCGCCGGCCGGGCCGAGGCCGCCCGCCGCGCCTCCCCGCCTCCGCGCGGTGACGCTGCTGCTGGGCGCGGGGACGGCGCCGAGCCCAGGCCCCCGCCGCCGGGCTCTCCGCTCGGCCGAGGGGCGCCCGAGCCGCCGCGGCGCTCGCCTGGAAAAGTTACCCGCCCGGGCTCCCTCGGGTAAGCAGGAGGGCGCGGGGCCCGGGGAGGCGGCGCGCCGGGGCGGCCGGGGCGGCCGGGGCCCGGAGGGAGCTGGCCGGCCTGGGCCGCTGTGCGCGCGGAGCGGGCTCCGCGGCCCCGGCCGGGGAGGGTCGGGGCCGCCCTGACCCGGGCCCCCAGGCCCCCAGGCCCCGGCCGCCCGCCCGGCTTTCGGAACTGGCTCGGGGGCCGGCCCGAGGGTGGAGCCGCGGGGAGCAGGAAGGGCGCCGCGCAGCCCACCTGAGCGCGCCGGGCCCGGCTCGGCCGCCGGCCGCCGGCCCCCGGCCCCCTGCCCGTGCCGGTACTTTTCCGCTTGGGGCCGGGGCGAGCCCTCTGACCTCAGGAAGCGTCTGCGGGGGCCCCCGCTGGGGGCGGGATGGGGAGAGAATTCCAGAGGCGCCGGGTGCTCCCGCCTCCCCGCCGGCCGCCGGGGGCCGCCGCCGGCTCGCCCACTCCGCGGCCCGGGAGGGGAGGAACGCACAGCCGGGGCCGCGGGGACCGTTCCCGGCCCGGCCTCGCCGCCGCCCGCGCACCTGGGCGACGGAGACTCAGGTGCGGGTTCCGCGGGCTCCGGGAGGCCGGCTCAGGTAGGTTCCGGGGCTCCCTCCCGCCGAGGCCTGGCCCAGGCCCCCGCTGCCCCCGTGGGGTGGCTGGACTGCGGGGCCGCCCGCTTGCCAGACAGGTCCGACAGCGGTCACTGGTCAGTACCTGCTGTCCCCGAGCCCCTGGGGGTGCAGACCCTCGGCCGCGGGAAGGTGTTGGGATTCTGTGTTTGATTTGGGAAGTGTGAGGAGAACCCAGGTGCCGTGGCCTAGTGAGGGCTGGGCAGCTGCGGGCCAGGTGTGGACAACAGCATAGGAGGGTAGCCAAAGCTGGCCGCGGCTCAGAGCAGAGCAGAGCAGCCCATATTGGACTGTTTCCTACATTGAGCTTCCACATAAAATTCGATTTTCTAAAATGGATTATATGGCTTTAAAAAAAAAAAAAAAAAAGTTTGTAAACCTCGGATCTAGCAGTTTTTACCACCAAGGAAACTGAGGCCCACCAAGGAAACGGAGAAAGTGACTTGCTGGAGATCACACAGCAAACGAGTCGTTGAGCAGGGACTGGAGACCAGAATTTCAAGAGAGCCTTTCAAGTTGCCTGTAACAGGCCCTGGCTTGGGGTCTCTGCTGGAAAAGAGAGACTGGATCGGGTTTCCCAGACAGCCCCTGTCCACACCAGAGCCTCCGTGCCTGAGCACCAGCAACGCTGCCTGGGGGGTGGGCTCAGTTTGATGCTTCAGACTGGCTGTCTGTGTCAGAGGTTCCTGGGACCAGAGAAAGGGCTTCGCCTGAGACCACAGCCAGAAAGAGCACTCCCATCTCTGTCTGTGGCCACAGCCCAGAGCCGAGTCCCATGTGAGAGGGCATCACGGGAGGCTAGAAATACAGCAAGCCTCTGGGTTGAAGCTGAACTGGGACTCATAGGGTGAGTCAGAGTCTGGGATGGGGGTGGGGAGAAGCCCATTCATTCATTGTTCTCAGCGCCTGCTGTTTGGGGAGGGGGGATCTTCCCCTCATCCAGGATGCTGAGCTAGGGCTGTCTAGGGGCTTGGGGGCTCCACGGGGAGCTATATCCATCCACCCCGTGGCGAGGGATGCTGTGCAGAGGGAGGCAGGCCCTTTCCTGGGAGATTGTTTGGTTGTGCCTGAAGCCTGCTTTCTTTTTGGGTGCTGCAGGGTAATTAAATAGTTGGTTAATCACCTCTAACGTCAGCCAGCTGCAGCCCCATTCACCGTGTGCTGGAAGCTGGGCTGGACCCAGGGAAGCAGGGTCTTGGTTTGGGGGCTTCAGCAGGGCTCACGGCACTGTGGTCGGGGGCAGCTCCACTTGCCATCTGGACCCAAGAGGCAGCTCTTGCAACGGCAAGAAGGGGGAGAAGAGGCCTTGTTTCTATCTGGCTCTGCCCCCCGCCCCCCCCCCCCCCCCCCACCATTGCTAAGACTGGCTTTCTGGAACTTAGAAGTCCAAGGCATCGTGGGTCTGTGGCTTCCAGGCCTGTCCTGGAGCCCCATGGACTCTGCCCGGGTTGAGGAGGGGCTGCGTTGTGAGTGCCCCCTGCCATCAGCTGTCAGGTTATTTTGGTGTAAACTTAAAATACCCTGGGAATTGTGTGTTGAGTCCCTCCCAGCCTGCAGGGTGGGACTGCAGGGGGACCAGCCAGGGAGGCCAGTTGTGGCTGAGGGTAGCCAGCCCCTGGAGAACTGAGGCTTCCCGGTGGCGAGGGTGGTGAGCGAGCCTGCCCCGCTCCCCACGGCCTGGGGGAGCTGTGGGGAGCTTCCCTTTTGCCGCCTGGCAAGAGTGGCCTCCTTTGGGGCTGGGAGTGGTGGGGGCATCCGGGACCCTGTGGGCAGGCTCTCTGCTCTCTGAGCTTGGCACTGAGACAGGATACCCCCAGCAGCCCTGCTGGGGCCTCCCCCAGCTTCTCCCCACCCCAGGGGCTTGGCTTCTGGCTAGTCAGGGGCCCTATGTGGGGACAGTTATGTGGCCCCGGGCAGAGAGGTCCCGCTGTCTGTTTGCTGAAGGAGGAAAAACAACACGCAGACTATTGATTCAGCCTCACCTTGGCGCTCCTGGCTCAGCAGCCAGTGTTTGCCCTGGCTGCCTGGGCTCGGATTACGCAAGGCTGGTGGGCGTGGAGTTCCAGGGGGCTGCTGGGGGGCCTCTGCGCCCAGGCCTGGGCAGGGCTGGGCGGCCCCAGCGTTCCCCAGGAAACAGCCTGAAAGGAGTCTGGGTCCCCGGTTTTGCTGATGGCCACCAGTCTGGAGTCTGTCGGTGGAGGGAGGTGAAGCCACTGGGATCCCCTGTGCTCAGCCCCCAAAGCCCCATCCCTCCTATGGTCGCCCACTGTTTCTTCCCAGGGGCTGTGGGGCTTTGCAGGTAATTCTTTGTGGCTGGGTCTGCTTTGCTGAACCAAGAAACCCTGGTGAGCCGGGTAGACATCCCCCCCCCCCCCCCATTCAAAAAGTTTGAAAAGCCAACATTTTATTTCTTTGTACAATGTACCTAGGTAATTTGGAAAATCTACAATGATACAAAGAAGAAAATAACAATTACTTGTAACCGTCACCATCTTGAGAGAATCATTGTTAACGTTTTTGCATGCGGCCCTTCCAGATTTTGTTTTGTGGTTCTATATAAATATACGCGTATAAATAGTTATTTAAAAACAAAATGGGGTCATGTGTGCGTACTGCTTCATAACCCATCCTTTTCGCTTTGATTGTGGTGAACATTTATTCAGTTGTTGTTTCTGATTCTGAGTGACTCAAGCTTGATACACTTCATCCCACTTCCATATTCTTGTGTGGAGAGAGGCTGAGGAGGTGTGTGTGTGTGTGTGTGTGTGTGTGTGTGTGTGTGTGTATGGGGGGCCTGGCTGGCTGGCTGGCTCACCGACCTTGGGGGGCTGGATTTTCACCCCTCTCCCCTGGGCCCCTTTTCAAGCCTAGATTGTGCCATGGGGGGGGGGGGGAAGGCAGCTTTAGCACATGGCCGGGGAGGCACTGACGGTCTTCCCCTCTTCCTCCCTTGTCCCCCCTCAGGGCCGGCAGCCCTCCTCCCCTGCCCACAGCCCTGCCCTGCTCGGCCCCATGCCCCCGCCAGTCAGCCCCGGGCCACAGGCAGCAAGCAGGCACGCGGGAGCCGAGGCCCTGTGACCAGGCCAAGGAGACGGGGGCTCCGGGGTCCCGGCCACCTGTCCCCCCCATGGAGCTGAGGCCCTGGTTGCTATGGGTGGTAGCAGCAGCGGGAGCCTTGGTCCTGCTGGCGGCCGATGCCTGCGGCCAGAAGGTCTACACCAACACCTGGGCTGTGCACATTCCCGGAGGCCCCTCCGTGGCTGACAGCCTGGCACGAAAGCATGGCTTCCTCAACTTGGGCCAGGTAGGCGCCCTCACTGCCCGCTGGCCTGGGCATACGACACTGCCGGGGGTGGGGTCAGTGAGGGCAGGGGTTCAGGCACCGGGACCAGGAACTGTGGGGCTTACCTGGGTAGCAGGCGTGTTCTGGGTGGCGAGGGGGATGGGAGCGGTGGCTCGTCCTGCCCTTGGGCTTCCGACATAGGTTGTTTGGAGAGCCGGGGTATCCCAGGGAGATAGAGTCCCTCTCTGTCCCTTGCACCTCCTTGCCGGGTCCTGGGCAGGCAGCAGATGCCCTACCAGCCCCTGCCGCCGTGAGCCTCCCGTGAGCAGCCGGTCGTCCACCCCCATCCGCTCCCTCCCCGGGGGACTGACAGATGGAAAGCCCAGCTCAGTCTCCCTGCTCTGTTGCAGATCTTCGGCGACTATTACCACTTCTGGCATCGAGCGGTGACAAAGCGGTCCCTGTCGCCTCACCGCCCGCGGCACAGCCGGCTGCAGAGGGAGCCTCAAGTGAGTGCGGCCCCAGCCCTGCTTGCCTGCCACCCTTCCCTTCCTGCTCTCTGGAGCCGCTCCAGTCCTCCGCCCACACCATCCCTCCCTCCCTCCCTCCCTCCCTCACAGGTACAGTGGCTGGAGCAGCAGGTGGCAAAGCGAAGGACCAAACGGGATGTGTACCAGGAGCCCACAGACCCCAAGTTTCCCCAGCAGTGGTACCTGGTACATTGCCTCCTCGGGGCCTGGGTCCTCCTCTCCCCTCTGCATCCATCCAGCCCCCGAAGGGTCTCGTGGGAGGGCAAGGCTGACTTGGAGGCCTCCCCTCATTCTTCCTCCTCCTCTCTACGGAGCACTGTCTCCCTAGCGCTTCCTGCTGAGCCTGGAGGTTGCCCTTCCAGAGTTTTTTACGCTCCCATGGAGCCCAGACAGCCAGTGGCAGTGTTTCAGGAGCAGGGGGCGGGTGGAGAAAGAGGTTTTGGGGGTGGTGGAGGGATTATTCGGGGTACCCCTAAGCTCACACGGCCAGCCGCGTCTTCTAAGTGCCGGGGTGACGGGGGCGGGTGTCCCTGCAGTCTGGCGTCACCCAGCGGGACCTGAACGTGAAGGAGGCCTGGGCTCAGGGCTACACGGGGCACGGCATTGTGGTCTCCATCCTGGACGATGGCATCGAGAAGAACCACCCAGACTTGGCAGGCAATTATGTGAGGAGGTGGGGGAGGGAGGCAGTGACCCCTGTTGAGGGGTGTCTCGGGGCTGTCCCGCTGTGCCAGTGCGGTCAGACCGTTCCTGACGACGGCCACGTCCTCTCCAGGATCCCGGGGCCAGCTTCGATGTCAATGACCAGGACCCTGACCCCCAGCCTCGGTACACACAGATGAATGACAACCGGTAAGAAACGGCAGGTCCCTGGCCTCCGCCTCAGTTCTCCTCTCTGCCACTGAGGAGGCAGGGCCGGGCCTGGGTTAAGACACCCCCTCCGAAGAGGCTGAAGTTTCTGTTTTGCTCAAAGCCGAGGTGGCCACAGAGTGGAGAATGTGGGAGGGGACCGTGCACACAGGCAGGACGGCGCTCTCGGCCGGAGGGGTGGGCCGACCCGTCCTGTTCCTGAGGCCTCACCTGCTCTGTCGGCCGCTAACATCCTGCTCTTGGCCCCTGACAGGCACGGCACACGGTGTGCGGGCGAGGTAGCCGCGGTAGCCAACAACGGTGTCTGTGGCGTAGGCGTGGCCTACAACGCCCGCATCGGAGGTGGGTGTGGGCCTTGGCCACCCTGTCCTTTGGGAGGGCCCTTCAGGTGGGACTTTCTCCACCCACTTCCCATCTGACCAGTGCCCGTCGCTTTCCCCCTGTGGATCCTTTCGGCCACGTGGCTATTCCTTAGAGGGTTCTCGACAGCTCAGAGAGCCGAGCCGTGGGACAGGATGAGTGTTTCTCAGCCGGGGCCTCCCTAAATCCTCTCCACCCCCTCTGAGTCCTTACATGGCAGGCCTTGGTCTCCACACTCCTCCGGGAACCCAGAGGCTCGTTTTAAGCCAGGGTGTGTGGTCGAGGGCAGGGTGCACTCTTTTTGTTTTTTTCCCTTCCGGGTCTCGTCTAGGAGAGGCAGAGAGGCAGGCCAGGGGGTTAGGGGCTTGGGGTTTCCCAGCACCAGCCTCTGCCCTCCCCCTGCCCGTCCTGTGGGTACAGGGCTGGGGGTGCTCCAGGGGGTGCCCCTGGCAGCTAGACCCACGCAGCATCCCTCTCCCCACCCCCCTCTGCGGCCAGGGGTGCGCATGCTGGATGGCGAGGTGACGGACGCGGTGGAGGCGCGTTCGCTGGGCCTGAACCCCAACCACATCCACATCTACAGTGCCAGCTGGGGCCCCGAGGACGATGGCAAAACCGTGGATGGGCCTGCCCGCCTGGCTGAGGAGGCCTTCTTCCGGGGGGTCAGCCAGGTGAGGTGGGGAGGCCAGGCCCAGCCTCTCGGGGGCAAGCTGGGCGTTGTCTTTTCCGTAGCTTTCTTCCTGTGTTTTTTGGTTCCTGTTTGTTTATTCTTGTGTCAAATTGTCATTTTTTAAAAAGTGTTTTTTAGCGTTCATTTATTTTTGAGAAAGAGAGGGAGAAAACGCACGAGCAGGGGAGGGGCAGAGAGAGGGGGCGGGAAGACACAGAATCCGAAGCAGGATCCAGGCTCTGAGCAGTCAGCACAGAGCCCGATGCGGGGCTCAAACCCACGAAACATGAGATCGTGACCTGAGCTGAAGATGGACAGTCAACTGACTGAGCCACCCAGGCACCCCCAATTTTAATCTTATACAAGGCGTATTTATTACAACGTTGAAGGACTAGGACAGAAAAGGGGAAAATCAGTGAAGATGACCCATCGCTCCAGCCTCTGGAATCACCACTCCGGGCACTTTGAGTCGTAACCTGGGTCTGTTTTTCTGCGCACAGGCGACATACTTGTATGTGTATCTGATCCGTCAGGGATCTCCCAGGCCGCGGGACGGTGTTGGGCGTGTGCAGAGACAGGCCCTTGAGAATGAAGCCCCAGCCTCCCCAGTCTCTGGCAGCACCTTCCCACCAGGCCTCCCTCCCCCAGGTCCTGTCTCCGAGTGACCCTGGCCCGCTCTGTTCACAGGGCCGCGGGGGTCTGGGCTCCATCTTTGTCTGGGCCTCAGGGAACGGGGGCCGGGAGCATGACAGCTGCAACTGTGACGGCTACACCAACAGCATCTACACGCTGTCCATCAGCAGCGCCACGCAGCTCGGCAACGTGCCCTGGTACAGCGAGGCCTGCTCGTCCACACTGGCCACCACCTACAGCAGCGGCAACCAGAACGAGAAGCAGATCGTGAGTCTCGCCCTGGGTGGGGACCCTGGGAAAATGCTTGCCTGCTCTGCCCCGGGGCCCACTTTCCAGAACTCGTGCGGCCGGGTGATCGTGGCGGGGGTATCACGGAACGGGAGCTGGCAGGCTCTCTGAGACTGGGCCATGGGGCGGTCTGAAGCCCCTGAGAAGTGTAGCCTCTCCCCAAAGGGATGCGTTGCTCTTACTGGTCCCCAACCTCGAGCTCCACCCCTTGTTCCTTGGGAAACCGAGGCCCAGAGAGGGCCAGGCATTGGCCTGTTCACAGCAAGTTAGCAAGGCAGCAGCTGGGACCGTGTGTTAGTTCCCAGGGCCTGTGGGCAGAGGGAGGGCAGGCAGGCAGATGGCCCCTCTTAGTCCCTCCACCCATCACATTGTCCTCCTGCTAGGTGACCACGGACTTGCGGCAAAAGTGCACGGAGTCTCACACGGGCACCTCGGCCTCTGCCCCCTTGGCAGCCGGCATCATCGCCCTCACCCTGGAAGCCAAGTAAGTGGGTCGGGCGGAGGAGCAACCCTGTCCCCACCAGCACCCCCTGCAGGGCAGCCCTCGGTCTGCAACTTCTCTCTGAAGAGGCTGAGCCCTGGCCTGTCCCTCCCGCCTTTGCAGTAAGAACCTCACCTGGCGGGACATGCAGCACCTGGTGGTACAGACCTCGAAGCCAGCCCACCTCAATGCTAACGATTGGGCCACCAACGGCGTGGGCCGGAAAGGTGAGGACAGGGTGGCCCAGTGCTCCAGACCGGGGGAAGGTCGGGGAAGCGCCGCCTCCCAGCTGACCCCACCTTCCCTGCCCCGCAGTGAGCCATTCGTACGGCTACGGGCTGCTGGACGCAGGTGCCATGGTGACCCTGGCCCAGAACTGGACGACCGTGGCCCCCCAGAGGAAGTGCATCATCGACATCCTCACTGAACCCAAGTGAGGGTTGGATCCTGGCTGGGAGGGGTGGGTGGGGCCCAGGGGTCACAGGGGGTGCAGACCCTCCCTGCTCTCTGCACAGGGACATCGGGAAGCGGCTGGAGGTGCGGAAGATGGTGACCGCCTGCCTGGGGGAGCCTAGCCATATCACGCGCCTGGAGCACGCACAGGCCCGCCTCACCCTGTCCTACAATCGCCGCGGTGACCTGGCCATCCACCTGGTCAGCCCCATGGGCACCCGCTCCACCCTGCTGGCTGCCAGGTGCTTGCTCCCTCCCCTGCCCAGCTTGTCCTTTCTCTCACACTCACGTGCGTTCCTTCACGCATTCACACCCTTCCTGACTTGTCACACAGTCTTAGTGGCCACCACGTTCTTCTCAGTGGGGGCGCTGTTGGCATTTTAGGAGGCCCGGTTTTGTCCTGTGGGGCTGTCCCCACATTGCAGGAATCCCTGGCTTCTACCCATTACATGCCGGGAGCGTGCCTTCCCACGTGTAGCAAGCACCCTTGCACGTTTCCAGAATCTTCTGGTGGAGGGCATCTGGCCCGCTGAGAAACAGCCCCTACGGCCCCTACAGGCATTTCCAGCCCCGTGGGGCCCGCGTGTTGTGTACGGGCCATGTGTTGTGAGTTTGGCGCCCCCTGGCTGGGTCTCCCCGGGGCCTCTGAGACAGCCGTGGGCACCCTTCTCCCCCAGGCCACACGACTACTCCGCAGATGGGTTTAATGACTGGGCCTTCATGACAACCCACTCCTGGGATGAGGACCCCTCCGGCGAGTGGGTCCTGGAGATTGAAAACACTAGCGAAGCCAACAACTACGGTATTGGGGATATTGGAGGGCTCGGGGGAGGGGGACGAGGAGGAGAGCTGGTGAGCTCTGGGATTCCAGGTGCCGTGCTGGTGCCCCCTAACTCTTGCCTCCCCGCCAACCCTGGACTAGGGACACTGACCAAGTTCACCCTTGTGCTATACGGCACGGCCCCCGAGGGGCTGCACACGCCTCCCGAAAGCAGCGGCTGCAAGACCCTCACGTCCAGCCAGGCCTGTGTGGGTCAGTAGTGGATGCCGTCGGGGTTTGGGGGCCTGGGGCTTGGTGGGGGGGGGGGGGGGCAGAGGGTACCTGTCCTGAAGCCCAGCGCTAGGAGGAAAGGGGGTTTGAAGATACCCGGGCATGAGTATGGTTCCAGGGCCGGAAGCTCCCGGGGGCCCACGGTGACTGCTCGGGGCAGCTGTGTCTGCTTAGCTGACGCCCCCCTTCTGCCCCCTGCCGGCAGTGTGTGAGGAAGGCTTCTCCCTGCACCAGAAGAGCTGTGTCCAGCACTGCCCGCCAGGCTTCACCCCCCAAGTCCTCGATACACACTATAGCACCGAGAACGACGTGGAGATCATCCGGGCCAGCGTCTGCGCCCCCTGCCACGCCTCGTGTGCCACCTGCCAGGGGCTGGCCCCCACGGACTGCCTCAGCTGCCCCAGCCACGCCTCCCTGGACCCCGTGGAGCAGACCTGCTCCCGGCAGAGCCAGAGCAGCCGTGAGTCACCGGAGCAGCAGCCGCCCCGGCCACCCCCGGAGGTGGAGGCCGAGCCCCGAGCCAGGGCAGAGCTGCTGCCCTCACACCTGCCCGAGGTGGTGGCCGGCCTCAGCTGCGCCTTCATCGTGCTGGTCTTCGTCACCGTCTTCCTGGTCCTGCAGCTGCGCTCGGGCTTCAGCTTCCGGGGGGTGAAGGTGTACACCATGGACCGTGGCCTCATCTCCTACAAGGGGCTGCCCCCCGAAGCCTGGCAGGAAGAGGGCCCGTCGGACTCGGAAGAGGACGAGGGCCGGGGCGAGAGGACCGCCTTTATCAAAGACCAGAGCGCCCTTTGACGAGCGCCCACTGCCTGCCCCTTCAAGCCCATCCCCTCCTTGGGCACTTTTTAATTCACCAAAGTATTTTTTTATCGTGGGACTGGGTTCGGACCCCAGCTGGAAGGCAGGAGGGGCAGAGACTGCTTCCCGCCCTACCTTCGGGCCACCTGGCTGCCTGAGGTGGGGCCCCAGGACCAGCTGGGAGGCAGGGGAGGGCCTCACCCCACCTCCAGCACCTCTTCCGTGTGGAGGAAGGAGTGGAACGTTTAGGGCAGCTTTCCAAGGTCCAGGCCCCAGTCGGAGTCCCTGCGGAGCGAAGCGGGTCAGCCCGTTCGGGCTTCCTGACCCGGGCTGCAGCTCTCATCCCTTCCCTGTTCCTCTAAAGCAATAATGGTCCCCATCCAGGCAGCAGGGAGGCTGGCCTAGGGGGTATTTGAAGGAGGAGGCCACCTCTCCAAGGGCTTTTGTATCCCCGACCCTGTCCCCCACGTCTGGTGAGCCTCTTGAGGAAGCGGTGATCAAAGGAAGGGACCAAGGAAGGCAGGTGCTTCCAGGGCGAGCATGCGTGCACGAGAGGTTGTGTCCCTGTGCCCACCTCCACCACAGCTGGCTGCCCACCGAGCGTGGCTGGCCCGACCAGGCCCCCGAGCCAGCATCCTGACCACCCTACCTTCTCGGGGCCTCCTCCCCTCCCGCCAGGGCCCAAGTCCCTGTTTTCTGAGCCCGGGGGGCTGCCTGGGCTGTTGGCACTCACAGTCCCGGAGCCCCTGGGTGGGTGGTGGTGGGGGGACGGTGGCCCAGCCGGCCTCTCCCGCCTCCCACCCAATGCTGCTTTCCCCTGTGGGGATCTCAGGGGCTGTTTGAGGATATATTTTCACTTTGTGATTATTTCACTTTAGATGCTGATTTTTTTTTTTTTTTTTTTTTTTTGTATTTTTAACGGGGGTAGCAGCTGGACCACCCACCTTCCCACACCCACTGTCCACTCTGCTGTTCCCCCGGCTACCCTGGCCCCAAGGTGTGGGGGGCTGCAGCATGTTGCTGAGGAGTGAGGAGTAGTCAAGCCCCCAAGTTCTGAAGAGGCAGGTGGACAAGCCAGGTAGGCCCTAGGAAAGGGGGTCATGGTGGGAGGAGCAGGCTGTCATCCGTGTTTCAGGTGGGGCTCATTGTGCCAAGGGCTCATGGGTCACTGGTTCTCCAAGTGCCAGGGGTGGGCAGGCGGTGGCACTGAGCCCCCTCCAACACTGTGCCCTTGTGGAGAAAGCACTGACCTGTTCTGCCCCCTTAAGTCCCCCTCTTCTGACGTGCCTTTTGCACCCCTCCCATTAGGACAATCAGTCCCCTCCCTTCTGGGAGCCCCCTTTTCTTTCTCTCCCCTAGCCTTTCCTGGCACCCACCCACCTGCCCAGGGGTGTCCCCTCGTCTCTCATCCCCCCACCCTTGTGGCCAGCCTGGCTAATTTTGTAAGATACTGGGTTGGTGCCCAGTGACTTTTTTTTTTCTTGTAATTTAAACAGGCCCAGCGTTGTTGGTTCTATTTAATGGACACGAGATAATGTTAGAGGTTTTAAAGTGATTAAACGTGCAGACTATGCAAACCAGGCCCGGTCTCCAGCGTGGTGATGTTGTTCTTCCTAGGATCCTGAGGCTGCATCTGGGATGGGGACGGAGAGTGGGGCCAGTTAGACGTCCCACGGGCCTCCTAGCTCTAGGGCCCCTTTTGGGCAGCAGTGGGCTGTGGAAGGAGGCAGCAGCTGGAGACCAGCCCCGGGGCATGGGGGGAGTGAGCCCTAAGAGGAGGACAAGCCAGCCCTTCCAGCCCCTGGGGGCCTGGTCTCCAGCAGGGAGGAGAGTTAATTCCCGTGTGGCCCCCTTGCTCAGGTTCTCACTTAGCTGTAGGGCGGAGGTCTCCGGTGGGGCCTGACTGAACCCAGATAGATTGCTTCTGCTGGCCCCTGTCGGGCTCAGGAAGCTCCATACCCGTCCACTCTCCAGCTCCAGTGGGGCAACCCCCCCCCTCCCCCGCCAGGCTCCCCTCGGGACAAGACCCCCGCCCCCCTCTCTGGGCTAGGGGAGTGGTTTCACCAGGACCCGTGCGCCCAAAAGGAGGCCTCTCCTCGGGGATATTTACTTGGAAATTTTATTCAAATGGAGGCTGGCGCCTGAACTCTCCTTGGGGAATCCGATGGGGTGGGGAGGCCCGGCCCAGGCCTCCCCCTTCCCCTCTGGGCCGCCCTGGCCGCGTGCCAGGCCCCCACCGCGCACCGGCCGCTTCCCCGGGCTCCCGGGCGCTGCCCAGGCCCCGAGGGCGCCGGCAGGCGGCTCTCCGCGGCCATTCTTCCCCGGCCCCCTCCTCCCTTCCGTTTCCGCGGCCGCAGTGGCGCGCTGGGCAGGGGGGCCGGCAGGCGTCGGGGGCGCCGGCCCTCCCGCCCGCCCCTTCCCCTCGCGGGCCCGCCCCGGCCGGCCGACTGAAACCGCGGCAGGAGGAAGCCGAATCAGGAACTGGCCAGGGTCGCCCGGGCCCGGAGTCGTCCCCCTGAGGCGTCCTCGGCAGCCCCGGAGCAGCTGCCCGCGCGGTAACTCCTGCCCTGAGGCTCGGGGGGGGGGGGGGGGGGGGTGCTGGGCGGGTGCCGGCGCGGGCGCGCGGTGGGGGGGGGGGGGGGGCAGGGCCCAGCCAGGGGTTCGGGGACGGGGGACGCTGGACCGGGTGGGACTTGGCGGAGGGGCAGGGGTACCGGCAGGGCTCAGACCGTGGCTGCCTGAAGCTCCTCCACCCCCACCCCTGATGCCCCCCTCCCCCAGCTCACCGAGCCCCTGGGAAGGGCGCTGGGTAGAAGGGCCTGGGGAGGGAGGGGACCCCTGGCGCCAGGCCTTGGCCCGAGACACAGGAAGCAATGAGGGCCGGTCTCAGGCCAAGTTGCCATTTTGTACCTATGGCTGCATTTCAGCCGGAGAGCACCCCACCTCCTGTGTGTCTGCAGCTCCTCTTCCCCCAGCAGCCCCCAGCCCCTCCGCCCCACCCCTCCATCTCCAGCCGCTGCCTTACCCCGTGGTGGGCCCTCTCCTCTCTCTGTCCCCAGGACGGCACTATGGGCTTCTCTTCCGAGCTGTGCAGCCCCCAGGGCCATGGGGCAGTACAGCAGATGCAGGAGGCTGAGCTGCGGTTGCTGGAGGGCATGAGGAAGTGGATGGCCCAGCGGGTCAAGAGTGACAGGGAATATGCAGGGCTGCTGCACCACATGTCGCTGCAGGACGGCGGAGGCCGGGGCACGGGCCCCTACAGCCCCATCAGCCAGGTGGGGTTCCGTGGGACCCTAGTTCTCCTCACCCCCTTCCTGCCTTCGACGGAGAAATCCCCACGCGTGTCCCTTACGTCTGCCCGCCCCCTTCCTTTCCCGGAGCCCACTGGGGAGGGTTGGAGAATCGGGCAGGCCCAGGCTTGGGAGCCACTGTCCCCTTGCTCCCTGTCTCGCCCATCCCGTGTCCTAGTCCTGGGCAGAGATCACCAGCCAGACGGAGGGCCTGAGCCGGTTGCTGAGGCAGCACGCGGAGGATCTGAACTCGGGGCCCCTGAGCAAGCTGGGCCTGCTGATCCGGGAGCGGCAGCAGCTGCGCAAGACCTACAGCGAGCAGTGGCAGCAGCTCCAGCAGGAGCTCACCAAGGTGCGTGCGTGGCCCTGAGCGTGCACCGCCCAGAGTTTGAGGCTACAGGGGCCGGTTTTGCACACAGGACGCCCTGGATTCACGGGGGAAGTGGAAGTCCCTGACCACAGGCCTACCCCAGCTTCCGTCCCTCCTCCGTGCATTTGGGCTGGCCTGCAACAAGGCCTCTCTGTGCATTTTCTGCTACCTGACCACATGCCCGAGCGAAGGGCCGGGAGTAAGGGTGGGCCATCCAGCCACCACCTCCCAGGCACACGGGATCTGTGACCCACCTCTTGCCCTGCGCCGGCTGGCTCTGGGGTCTGAGAGACAGCAAGGGGAATCAGGGCTAATCTGTCTGCCCTTGGCCTAGGTGGGCTCCTCCCAAGGCACCAGAGACACCACGGGGAGCAGGGTGGCCCCCTGACACAGCGGTTAAAGACCAGGGCCGCAGAGTCGGCCTGTCAGCATTTGAACCCTGCGCAGCTCCTGGTCTGGAGGCTGTGTGACTGCAGCTATTTGTGTGGGTGCTTCAGCCTCCTGATTCAGTGTGCTGGTCAGCACTGCGGTGCCACACCCCTTCCACCTGCGCCAAACTCAGCCTTACCATGGACCCACAGCGGCCCCTGGTGGCCAGTGTCCACCTCCCGTCTCCCCAGAAGCACACTGAATTCAGCAATTGTGTAGGTACTTTTACTGGAACACAGCCGTGCCCGATTGTTTGTTTTCACATTACCTGTGGCTGTTACAGGGCTATAGTGGCAGAGCTGAGTGATTTCAACAGAGACTGCTTAAAGACAAAGGTTCATCTGGTCTTGACCTTAAGCTGTTACAGGCCGGGAAACTAAGGTTTAGAGGAAAGGGATAGAACTTACCCAGAGGATCCCAGCGCGTACACAGGGGAGCTGGGGATAAGAACTTTGGTCTTGGCCATCCGTTGTTCCTGCCACCAGGAACGTGATTTATTGGACTCGGTGCAAAATGAAAATGAAACGCGGGGCTTCTTGTCGAAAAATCAGTAAGAATTTCGAGATAGCATCAACAGGGCATCAGACCCAGCACAGGGCCCTTCTGAGGGTGGAGTTCTGTGCCGTGACTCCTCAGGCCACACGTGCCCACAGCCGGGTCCTGCCTGCCCCCAGACACGCCTCCAGGTCAAGGAGGGACAGGTGGAATCTGCCAGGCCCACCTCTCTGCCTCCCCCGGGGGCCTGTCCTTAACCCAGCTGCTCTCATCCTAATGTCAGCGGCAGAGGCCGGGCTCCAGAAGCTTCCCGGCCCCTCCCAGAGGAAGGACTTGGATGTGCTGCAGGGCCCATGCGGGGCTTCACCTCCAGCAGGAATCTCCTGCGCCCTGGGGACCTGCCACCCCACACCGGCCTCTCCTCTCTCCCCAGACCCACAACCAGGACATCGAGAAGCTGAAGAGCCAGTACCGAGCCCTGGCACGGGACAGCGCCCAGGCCCGGCGCAAGTACCAGGAGGCCAGCAAAGGTGCGCGGCTTCCCCTCCCGGAAGAGAGGGATCCCCGAGCCAGCCCCGACCTATCCACAGGTGCCCAGGGAGTGGGGCGTCCCCAGGCCTCTGGGCCGTCACCCACAACCCCTCTCCTCACCCGGCAGACAAAGACCGCGACAAGGCCAAGGACAAGTATGTGCGCAGCCTGTGGAAGCTCTTTGCTCACCACAACCGCTACGTGCTGGGCGTGCGGGCCGCGCAGCTGCACCACCACCACCACCACCAGCTCATGCTCCCCGGCCTGCTGCAGTCGCTACAGGACCTGCACCAGGAGATGGCATGCATCCTGTAAGCCCACACCCCAGCCCGCCCGCCCCCTTCACAGCCCGAAAGCCCTGCCGCCAGGCCCGGAGGCAGGGTCCGGAAACGCGTCCGGTGACAGTGGCCGCGTCACCACGGGAGAGTGGGCCCTGGGCTGAGGTTTGGAGCCCGTCAGCTCGTATCCGGATGCCGTTATTCCAGGATCCCTTATTGCAAGGTTTGGTTAAATTTATGGAGCCCTGCTCTGGGCTCTGGGGTACAGCAGAGACCAACGGAGACCAAAAACGTCTGTCCTCTGGGATCATTCATGTTACCGGAGAGAGAAAAGAAAGTCACTACAACGGATGGTGTGTGGAGGCAACAAGTGCTGTGGAGAAAAATAAAACAAGGAGAGGAGTTTGGGGGGCTGGGAGGACGGACAGCTTTCAATAGAGTGCTTTGGAAAAGCCTCGGGTACTGGAGTGAACCAGGGGGTTGTTTGGAGAAAGACCGTTCCAGAAAGAGGGAAGAGCAGGTGCATAGGCCCTGAGGTGGGAGAGTGCCTGGAATCCAGGAACAGCAAGGAAGCCAGCGCATCCTAGGCAGAGTGAGGGGAGGGCAGAGCCGGACGCCAGCCCAGATGGGTCCAGGGGTTGGGGGGCTACTGGGTGACACGGGGTCCGGCAGGCCGTTTTGAGCACTTTGGCTCTGCTGTCTTAAGGATAGGCTTTGGGGCGCCTGAACGGGGCCAGGGCGATGAGACGGAGGCTGCTGTGGTCTTGCAGACCACAGACTGTGGCCGCTGGGCCAGGGCAGTAGTGATGGAAGGGAGAAGCCCTAAGTTCCCGGGTGCACCCTGAAGGTGGCCTGGAAGCGAGGCATAAGTCGAGGGTGACTGCAGGATGACCCTTGGAAGATGGAGTTTCCGCCACCTTACATGGACAGGGAGGGGAGAAACAGGTTCAGGAGATAAGAATAGGAGTTCGTGTTTCAACTCACGGAGTTTGGGTGTCTAAGAGATGTCCAACGAGACGTTCGAGCAGGTGGATGGCTGTGTGCGGCTAGAGCCCTGGGGAGGTCCCGGAACTAGACACGGAGATGTCGGGTCAGCCGCACATCAACGGCCTGTGCATGTACCGGAGCCCCAGAGCCGCAGCTGTTGGGCTGGCTGCCCAGGACAGACATGATTGTGCTCGCATTCACTGAGCGCTTCGGTATACCGCCCGCTGTGCACACGCGCTCTCTTTGGGTCACAACGCCCAGCGTCCCCAGTGTCCACATCGGGAGGCGAAGATAAGAGAGACGTTGAGTAATTTGTGTGGGGTCATTTGGCTGGTAAATGATGGAGGGAGGGGTCAACCCCAGGGCTGACTACTCTAAACCCAGTGTCGCAGGGGAGCTTTCTGGCCTCGCCCAGGCTGAGGCCGCACTGACCAGCGCTCCTGTTTGGGGACAGGAAGGAAATCCTGCAGGAGTACCTGGAGATCAGCAGCCTGGTGCAGGACGAGGTGGTGGCCATTCACCTGGAGATGGCTGCAGCTGTCGCCCGCATCCAGCCCGAGGCCGAGTACCAAGGCTTCCTGCGACAGTATGGGTAAGCCCCTCCTTCCTTCCGCCGGGCACCAGGGCCGCCGGCCCGTTCACTGACGGGGCACTGTCCCCCTGCAGGTCCACACCTGACGTCCCACCCTGCGTCACCTTTGATGAGTCACTTCTCGAGGAGGGAGAACCGCTGGAGCCCGGGGAGCTGCAGCTGAACGAGCTGACCGTGGAGAGCGTGCAGCACACGTGCGTGGTGGCCCGGCACCGGGCCGGGCTGGCCGGGGTGGCCAGGGGCGGACGCCGTCTCCGCGGAGCCGCAGCCAGGCTCGCTTGGCTCTGCGGGGACGCCTCCGCGGGGCACGGGGCACGGCTCTCACGCGGCCCTTCCTCCGGGCACAGGCTGACCTCGGTGACGGATGAGCTGGCCGTGGCCACCCAGACGGTGCTCAGCCGGCAGGAAGCGGTCGCTCAGCTGCAGCGCGAGCTCCAGAACGAGGAGCAGAACACCCACCCCCGGGAGCGGTGAGTGGGTTCGCCCACGCAGCCTCCCCACCCCCGCCTCCACCCCCCCTGTCCTTGGGCTACAGGCTGAGCCCCGCCCCCTCTCTCCCGCCTCCCACCCGGCCCCGCCCACAGGGTGCAGCTGCTGGCCAAGAAGCAGGTGTTGCAAGAGGCGCTGCAGGCGCTGCAGGTGGCGTTGTGCAGCCAGGCCAAGCTGCAGGCCCAGCGGGAGCTGCTGCAGGCCAAGCTGGAGCAGCTGGGCCCTGGCGAGCCCCCGCCCGTCCTGCTCCTGCAGGATGACCGCCACTCCACGTCGTCCTCGGTGAGCCGCCCGCCGCCATCCGCCGCCGCCAGCCACGCCGGCCCGCCCGGGGCGCGCTCCTCATGTTTGCCCTCCCCCTCCCCAAGCCCGGCCACCCGCTGACGTCTGTCCCTGGCCCCAGGAGCAGGAGCGAGAAGGGGGAAGGACACCCACCTTGGAGATCCTTAAGAGCCACATCTCAGGAATCTTCCGCCCCAAGTTCTCGGTGAGTGGAGCCTCTGCCCCTCCCCACGGGGCGGGGCGGGCCGGGCCGGGCCAGGGGGCTCAGGCATGTACTTCCTAAGTCCCTTCCACCAGGGTGTTTGGGGTTAGTCGCTGGGTTGCCCTAGAGAGGAGGCTCTGCCCAGAGGAGGCTGCTTTTTTTTTTTTTTTTTTTTTTTTTAACGTTATTTGTTTTTGAGAGAAAGAGAGCATGAGGGGGAGAGGGACAGAGAGAGAGGGAGACACAGAATCGGAAACAGCCCCAGGCTCGGAGCCGTCAGCACAGAGCCGGCCGCGGGGCTTGAACCCACAAACGGCGAGATCATGACCTGAACTAAAGTCGGACGCTCAACCGACTGAGCCATCCAGGCGCCCCAAGAGGAGGCTGCTTTTATCGGGGAGTCCCTGTCTTCCCCGAGAATCTGGGCTGCATACGTCCCCAGATCTTGCCGGCCTGCACCTCCTTCTCCTCCACCCCCCTGTGTGCTTCAGCCTTGTGTCCTGTCCCCCCCGCCCCCCTGGCTCTCCCTGCACTGGGACAAGTTCAGCAGCTGGGGCCCAGAGGAAAAGGCAGAAGCCTGCTTTGAGATCAGCCAGCGTGGGCATCCCCTCCCGGCTCTGCCTCCAAAGTCATTTGCTTGCTTCGGGGGCTCTAATGCCAACAGGTGGTTCATGAGGATGAGGGGCATATACGAGAGAGAGACCCCCCCAACCCCCGGCTGACCCCTGTCTGTCCTGGCGGCCTCCCCTGACACTCTGGCTGAGTGACCCTTCCTCGTTCCTCCCCTGCCTCTGCCAGCTCCCTCCACCCCTGCAGCTCGTACCAGAGGTGCAGAAGCCCCTGCACGAGCAGCTGTGGTACCACGGGGCCCTCCCACGGGCAGAGGTGGCTGAGCTGTTGACGCACTCTGGGGACTTTCTGGTGCGCGAGAGCCAGGGCAAGCAGGAATATGTGCTGTCGGTGCTGTGGGACGGCCAGCCCCGCCACTTCATCATCCAGTCCGCTGACGTGAGTGGGGCCTAGACTCCAGCCTTCCCCGCCTCGCTACCCCTCTCCGCCCCCCCCCCACCCCCGCCGACTGCACCCAGTCCCTGCGAGAAGCCAGACACATAAATCCTCTAAGGAGGGGCTGCGGGCCTGTGGCGCAGCATCAGAGAGCACCTTTTCTGGCGGCCCTGCCTCCCGTCCCTCCTCTCCCAGGGCTCAGGCCCCCTCAGCAGTGGGAGCTGTTGACCTTGCCGCCCCCCCCCCCCCCCCCCCGCCCCGCAGAACCTCTACCGACTGGAAGGAGACGGCTTTGCGAGCATCCCCTTGCTCGTCGACCACCTGCTGCGCTCCCAGCAGCCCCTCACCAAGAAGAGCGGTATCGTCCTCAACAGGGCTGTGCCCAAGGTGAGCCCGTGCCACCAGCGTCAGAGCACGAAGGGCTCCCTGGGGTCCTGTCTGCAGACACGGTGCCAAGTGATTCCGCACTCGCCAGGGGGCCAGCCGCCCTCTAGGCTTGGAATCTCAAGGTCCCTTCCTTTCCATGGGGGGACACACACAGCTGACGTTCCCCTAGTCAGAGCACCCGCTTCATCTCCCGAGTCATCTGAGTGTGGTCCTAATACCACCCAGCCCCCATTTTTCAGACCAACAAACCGAGGCGCCAAGAAACGAAAGACATTGTGTTGGTGGGGGATGATGTCCGGTCCCTTGCAGGGCCCAGCACGCATTCCCCTCACTGACTTCGGCCCCCCCCCCCAACTCCTCCCTCCCCCAGGACAAGTGGGTGCTAAACCACGAGGACCTGGTGTTGGGTGAGCAGATCGGGCGGGTGAGTTGAGTGTTCTACCAGCTTCCTGTTGTCTGGTGTCTCCCTCCTCTAGCATCGCTTTCTCCCGGACCTCGGGCCAGGTCAGCCCTAAACCCTGGCCTCAGAGAACCTTTCTGTCTTCCTGCCTCAGTCTGAGTGCCAGCTTGGACCCCTGATTCTCCACCTGGCCATCGCCACACACCATCCCACAGGAAACAGAGGGAAAAGTACCTACCCTGGAAACTTCCCTGGGGGGTGGGGGTGGGGGTCCTTCCACCAGAACCCTCCAACCCTCGACTCCTCCCACCACCCCCAGGCCCTTGTCTCTTCGGCTCGCTCTTATGTGCACGGGGAGACATACTTTGTTTACGTGGGCGGTAAAATACACGCTAAGGAAAAAAGTCACTTTCTTAAAACTCAGAATGTTTTTTCAACCCAAGCGGGAAGTGATTTTTGGGTTTTCTGGGTCACTGCTAGGTGAATGTGGCGAGTCAGAGGTAACCTTCTCTGCCTGTCCCCTGTGTGCCATCTGGGTTCCCCACCCAGGCAGAGAACTCCTAGAGAGCACGACTGAGCGGTCTTCAGCATGGGGACAGTGAGTGCAGGGTGGGTGGGGACGAGGTGAGGACAGGTCCCCGGGAGTGAGGAAAAGGAAGACTGATGGTCCAGGGAAGACTGATAGGAACTCGAGACCCTTTCAGGGGAACTTTGGAGAAGTGTTCAGTGGACGCCTGAGGGCCGACAACACTCTGGTGGCCGTGAAATCTTGTCGCGAGACGCTCCCACCTGACATCAAGGCCAAGTTTCTTCAGGAAGCAAAGTAGGTGGTAAAAGAATGATCCCATAATTCCGCACGCAGTGGGTTCGTCTGGGCATGGCACGGGGTAAACTTGGACTTCCATGGGAGTGTTTAATCCTCACACCCCCATGCAGATGGGACACCCCCCCTCCCCCCCCCCCCCCCACACACACACAGTGTCCGTGACCACCCGAGGTCACATCTCCAGGTCTGCTGGTCTCAGCGGCCAAGCTCTCCAATTCCGCTGCCCTCTCCCGCCCTGCCTCAGTCTCCCTGGGGCTCGGGGGCTCCCGCGGTCGGGGAAGTGAACGTGCCAGCCCCCGAGGCGGGCTCCTAAGCGGCAGTGCCCTCCAGGATCCTGAAGCAGTACAACCACCCCAACATCGTGCGTCTCATCGGCGTCTGCACCCAGAAGCAGCCCATCTACATCGTCATGGAGCTCGTGCAGGGTGAGCCGAGGAAGCCGGGGTGGAGGCGCAAGGAGGGGGGCTGCCCGAGGCTCACCCAGGCTTCCCCTGCCCACCGCCAGGGGGCGACTTCCTGACCTTCCTGAGGACGGAGGGAGCCCGCCTGCGGATGAAGACGCTGCTGCAGATGGTGGGCGACGCGGCCGCGGGCATGGAGTACCTGGAGAGCAAGTGCTGCATCCACCGGTGGGTGAGGGGCGCCCCCCGCAGCCCCCCGCCTGGCGCAGGCCGTGCTGTCCCCCTGCCGCTCCCCTCACGGCAGGCCCCTGCCCCAGGCGTGGAGTCGGCTCGTCCTCGTGGAGCAGGAGCCGCGGGGCGAGGAGCAGCTTTGTTCACGGCTGTGCCTAGCGCGGGGCCGGGCACGGGGGCAGGTGCCGCCGGGGCCCCGGCTCAGTGGCCCTGCCCTGCCTCGCCCAGGGACCTAGCTGCCCGGAACTGCCTGGTGACGGAGAAGAACGTCCTGAAGATCAGTGACTTCGGGATGTCCCGGGAGGAAGCCGATGGGGTCTACGCGGCCTCAGGGGGCCTCAGACAAGTTCCGGTGAAGTGGACGGCACCCGAGGCTCTTAACTACGGTATCTGGGCCTTACTCCCTCCGGCCGGGGGCAGGGGGCCAGGCTGGAGGGGGCCCCACTCTGGCGAGCAGACGTGGCCGGCCCACCCACGCCTCGCCTCCCCACAGGCCGCTACTCCTCTGAGAGCGACGTGTGGAGCTTCGGCATCTTGCTGTGGGAGACCTTCAGCCTGGGCGCCTCCCCCTACCCCAACCTCAGCAATCAGCAGACCCGCGAGTTTGTGGAAAAGGGTAAGACGTCCCTGCGGGATGGCAGCTCCGGAGCCACGCCCTCTTCTCCGGGCTGCGGCTGGGTTCCTCCAGGTCCCCGGGCCACCCACTGGGGCAGAGCGAGAATCACCCTGTGGCTGCCACCCAGCGAGCACCCGTGTGTGCGAGACCAGCACTGTCTAATTTACTCTTCATAACATGGGAGGGAGGGCTTAATGTGTCCCTCTTACAGACAAAAAAAACAGGCTTGCAGGGGCGCCTGGGTGGCTCAGTCAGTTAAGCACCTCTCAGTTTTGGCCCAGGTCATGATGTCATGGTTTCCTGGGTTCCAGCCCGGCGTCGGGCTCTGCACCGACAGTGCGGAGCCTGCTGGGGATACTGTCTCCCTCTCTCTCTCCCCCTTCCCCACTCGCACGGTCTGTCTCTCAAAATAAATGAATAAAACTTAAAAAATAAATAAGTAAAAAGAAAAAAAAAGAAAACTGGCTTGCAGAGGTCACACAACTGGCACACGGTGGGACTGAGGTTAGACCCTCTGTCCTTGGAGCCTTTGAAGAGTGGAAACTCGAGAACAGTGCATCTTTTTATTTTTTATTTTTTTAAATTTATTTTTGAGAGAGAGAGCATGAGTGGGGGAGGGACAGCGAGAGAGGGGGACAGAGGATCAGAACTGGGTTCTGCGCTCACAGCAGTGAGCTCCATGCGGGGCTCGAACTCACGAATCGTGAGATCATGATCCGAGCCAACTGAGCCTCCCAGGTGCCTCGAGAACCGTGGGTCTTAGGCCACTCCCATTGCTCAAGGTGTGTCCCCGGGGGGCTGCCGGGGTCCTCACGCCTGTTCCTCGCACCCCGTGTGCTGTGCCTGCCCCCACAGGTGGCCGCCTGCCCTGCCCCGAGCTGTGCCCCGATGCTGTGTTCAGGCTCATGGAGCAGTGCTGGGCCTACGAGCCCGGGCAGCGGCCCAGCTTCAGCGCCATCTACCAGGAGCTGCAGAGCATCCGAAAGCGGCATCGGTGAGGCCGGCCCTGCTTCTCAAGCCGGCGGCCTCGACAGGCAAGATCGTACCTCCTCCCCAGTCCAGCCCACACTGCCGGATGGCTCCTCGCAGCCCTGGACCGAGCCACTGGCGTCCATGCCGCGGGCATGCATGTAGTTCGCTGGGCTGTGCAGTCCCGCTCCTGCCCTGGGCTCCCTCTCCAGATGGAAATAATAAAACCACTTGTGCCCATTGAATGCTCTCGGCACGTGCGCTCCTCTGGAGGGCAGGTCTTAGGAGTAGCTGGCCTCTGCTGTGGCCGCGGGGAAGCCAGAGGACCGGCAGGGTTGACGGGGCAGAACTGACGTGGTCTGGTCGCCACTGGGTGTGAGACACAGGGAACGGGGAGAGAGATCAGGTGATGCACAGGCTTCTGGCACAGGGCAGCGTCTTGCCTGAAACAGAGTCACAGACAGAGGAGCAGAGCTGCGGAAAGAATGGGTAGTTTGGAGACGTTGCATTTGCGGGGCCTGTGGGGATGATGAAGTTTTGGGGTGATGGGGTTCATGGGGTCCGGAGCCGACGGCCAACAAGGAACTCCTGAAGATGTCTTTGGTGCAAAAAGGTGATTTTATTAAAGCACAGGGACAGGACCCGTGAGCAGGAGGAGCTGCACTGGTTGGGAGGGGGTCAGGGATAGAGTAAGTCCTAGGAATTTTGGAAGCAAGGTTTCCAGGGCCTTGAGGGGCTAGCTGTTGCTAGGGAAACGCCATTTATTATCATTTAATAAAACCTGAGTCCTGAGACCCTTCAGATGTATATTGGGGGCCTTAAGCTTGGAGTAGGATTGCCAGCGTATATCCTGGGGCGGTTGAGATAAAGGAAGTAGACTTAACAGGATCCTTGACTGAGGTTGAATGTTAAACTCACATTCTCTTTTGCCCCCAGCAAAGTGTCATCATCGAGACAGCTGAGCTTCTAGAGGGAGGTCACTCTGCCGGTTTCAAGGACTTGTCAATGGGCTGTAGGCAGTAAGGGAATTTCGTTTTTCATTTGCCTTAGTTTCCCACATCGCCATGGCAAGCACTTAAACCCCTTTCCTTTGGTCTTGGGTAGCTGGGAGTGTTTGAGGAATATCACATACTCCACCCTCCACCTGGCGGGGGACGAGTGCCAGCCCGTATTTTGCCCTCAGCTTGCCTCATGCTCCCTCCTCAGGGATGTGGGTGTGACATAGAAGTCTAGAAGCCCAGATGGCAGCAGAGGCTGGCAACTGACGTTTGAAAGTCATCAGCTGATGTTAGGAAGGAGCTGACACTGTGATGCGTGCAGGGGAGTCAGGCAAAGTGAATTTCCCTGAAAGGAGACTGGGGTGACTGAAGAGAAAGAAAATGCTTCCCAGGGAGTTCATCTACTAAGACGACTCTACTGAGCGACGAGGTAGCAGAGTGGGAGCCCTCACCTCCTCCTCTAATGCTAGAAAGTCCCCCGTGAAATCTATAAAATCATCTGAAACTTCCTGAGCCCCGTGTCGGGCTCTGTGCTGACAGCTCGGAGCCTGGAGCCTGCTTCACATTCTGTGTCTCCCTCTCTCTCTGCCCCTCACCTGCTCACACTCTGTCTCTGTCTCTCTCAAAAATAAACATTAAAAGAATTTTTTTAATAGTAATTAAAAAAAAAAAAAAAAAGACAAAAAAGTACAAACTGAAAACCAGTAACCAGGTCTCTAGCACCAAAGAACAAAGCAACAAGAACTTTGAGGTAAAACGGCCAACCCTCCAGAAAGTGAGAAAGGCGTTGACCTCGGTTTTCAAAGGTGAGAAAAGCACGGTAACTTGTGTAAACCAGAGGAAATCAAGGGAGGATGTGATTACGAAAAATACTAAGAAGTCAAACTCTATCCATTGGAAGCGGTAGAAAGCAGAACCGAGGCATTTCTGCTCCTGGGTAGGATGTGGTGGGTCTCCGCAGGCCGCTGTTCCCGTTGCAACAGCTAGGAGGAAGTGAGATGAGAATCATCACCCGTGGGAGACTGAGGCGTGGTGGAAGGAATAAGAACCACATGAGCAAAATATCAAGGACGAAAGAGCCCCTCCAGGGGGAAGTGATGATGGCGGTCGCTTTCTTCCCCGAGGGCCTCGTTGATGTGGGGCCTCTCTGAGGATCAGCATTGCCCTGAACAGGGAGACTCTACTGGGGAAAGAGGAACGAACCGTTTCTGGTACTTGTAAGGACTGTGCCCTGGGTTGGGCGCTGGAAGAGCCTGGAATGCAGAGTCAGTTTTCCCCCACGGAACGTTTGCTGAGGTCTGGAGCACTTCGGGCAGCTGAGAGGGGCCTGGGGGGCTGGAAAGGCAGGCCCCACAGTCTCGCGGTGCTTAGAGGGAGGGGGGGCTGAAATATTAACCGCCTCCCTGCTCAAGACTGGCCAGATTGTGAGCCTGGGTGGTTTGGAAGGCTGAAGAGCTAACCTCAAAATCTCTGAAGAGAATTCAAGGGACTAGAGAGATACGGGCTGGCCAGGCTTTCAACGCCAGATCCAAGAGGACAACTCCTAAGGGACAGGGACAGCCCAGAGGAGGATTGAGTTTTACCAGAACTGTAGCTGTGCCCTAACTCCGCTCAATGCTTGATTCCATCAAGGGGACTGACTCCCCTGGGGCGGGGGAGAGGAATAACATAGTCTGAAGTCCCTACTCTTTTTTTATTTTTTTAAGGTTATTATGTATTTTTTATTTTAATTCCAGTATAGGGACACCTGGGTGGCTCAGTTGCTTGGGTATCTGATTTTGGTATGCTTGGGTATCTGATCAGGTCATGATCTCACAGTTCGTGAGTTCGAGCCCCACATCGGGCTCTGTGCTGACAGCTTGGAGCCTGGAGCCTGCTTCGGATTCTATGTCTCCATCTCTCTCTGCCCCACCCCTGCTTGTGCTCACTCTGTCTCTCAAAAATGAATAAACATTAAAAAAAAATTAATTCCAGTATAGTTAACATGCAGCATTAGTTTCAGGTGTACAATATACTGATTCAACAATTCTATATATTACTCAGTGTTCATCAGTCTACCCTTCTTTTATACCCAACATGTAACGTACAATCAAAAAGTATGAAACATGCAAAAAAGGGGGTAGAAAATGGGACCAATAAACAGGAGAAAAAGTAAACAATAGAAGCAGACCCACAGATGATCCAGATACTGGATTTGGCAGATGAGAATTTAAAAACAATTATGATTAATATGTTAATTGGATAAAGAGGCAAATAGCCACAAATATAAAGAATTTTAGCAGGGTTGAATCTATTCAAGAGGGGCGCCTGGCTGGCTCAGTCGGTTAAGTGTCTGAATTCGGCTCAGGTCATGATCTCACGGTTTGTGAGTTTGAGCCCCATATCAGACTCTGTACTGACAGCTCAGAGCCTGGAGCCTGCTTCAGATTCTGTGTCTCCCTTTCTCTGCCCCTGCCCCACTCGTGCTCTGTCTCTATGTCTCTGTCTCTGTCTCTCTCTCTCTCTCTCAACATAAACTTTAAAAAAAAAAAAAGAATTGAAGGACGGGCGCCTTGGTGGCTCAGTCAGTTAAGCATGTGACTCTTGATCTCAGTTCAGGTCTGATCTCAGGGTCATGATTTCAAGCCCCAGCATTGGCCTCCATGCTTGGTGTGGAGGTGTGGAGCCTACTTTAAAAAAAAAAAAAAAAGAATTGGGGTGCCTGGGTGGCTCGGTCAGTTAAGCATCTGACTCTTGGTTTTGGCTCAGGTCATGATGTCACAGTTCAGATTCTCTCTGCTTGGGATTCTCTCTCTCCCTCTCTGCCCCTCCCCTGCTCGCTCTCTGCCTCTCTCTCTCTCTCTCTTTCTCTCTGTTTCTTTCAAAATAAATAAACTCTAAAAAAAATTTTTTTTAATTAAAAAAAAAAGAACCCAAGGACCAGGTAGAACCAAATACTGTCATCTCTGAGATCACATGCTCCTTGGATGGGTTTCATAGAGACTCAGGACTGCAGGATAAAATCACAACCATAGGGATTGGACACACCAGAAGACAGAATTCATGAACTCAAAGATCGATTAATAGAAGGTGTCTAAACTGAGATATATAGAGAAAAACAGAATGGAGAAAACAGGCTAAGAAACATGAGATTCCAGTATATGAGTGATGGAAGTTACAGAAGGAGAGACCGGTTAGGACCAGAATAAACTGGAAATGACCCAGATGTGTCTCTAGCAATAAAAGCAGACCACTGATGCATGTACCAACATTGATAAATCTCAAAGGCCTGTTGAGTAAAGAAGGCAGATGTGAAAGGGTGCATTCTTAGGATTCCATTTTATCAAGTCCAAGAAGAGGCAAAACTAAGCTAGAGAGCAGTCAGACTCAAGCTCATGTCTGAGGGGTACTGACAAGAAGGGGCGGGAGTGTAGGGGAACAGCCCCACCCTGGTAGCCCTTACAACTTTACACATCTCCATGTTAAGTTTTGTAGGTGAAACATGAGGAGTTTGACTCGAGTCAAACTTGAGCCCGATTCCTCCTGGAGCAGGGGGACAGAAGCAGCCGGGCGAGGAACCTCCCCAGCTCCCGTGTGGGGGGCTACCATGAGGCTATTCCCCTTCCCATCTTTCTAGTTTCAGTCGAGTACAGGGCTTGCCACCGGGCCCCCTCCTCCCGTAGAGTGTAGGCCGCACAACTGCTTGGCTGGAGAAGCACCTGGGTGGCTCGGTCGGTTAAGCAGTTAAGCGTCCGACTTAGGCTCAGGTCGTGATCTCACAGCTCGTGAGTTCGAGCCCCATGTCGGGCTCTGTGCTGACAGCTCGGAGGCTGGAGCCTGCTTTGGATTCTGTGTCTCCCACCGCCCCCCCCATCCCTCCCCCACTCACGCCCTGTCTTTCTCTCTCTCTCTTTCTCAAAAATAAATGAACATTTTTAAGAAGTATTTAAAAACAACTGTTTGGCTGTAGTTTAGAGTTGGCTCCTTAGCCCAGAGTGACCTACCACCATACTGCGTGTCCCGGTGCCGTTCTGTGGAACTAGGGATGTGAGAAGCTGGCACCATGCTGGTCTTTCCTTTATTGTGTGAGTAAAAAGCTGTCTGGATCCCTTGGAGCTTGTCATTTCCTTACTGTGTGAGTCTATGGAAGTGTGGTGGTCTTTGAGCCATGTGGCTGCAGTAGTGGCCCTTGTGGCCCTGCACTTACGGACTGCATGACCACTTGGCCAATTTGGCACTTAATGTGGGGCTGATAAGGTCACAGTCTCTCTTTAGAGAAGAGACAGGCCTCCGTGGACTGTCGGGTCAAGTATGGGAGAAGAATTATGGTGGACCTAGGGTCCACTTCGTGCTGAGGTGTTTGGTGACACCAGAGACAAGTGGTCTTTGACCATCATCCCTGATCCCAGATAAGCTCCATTGGTGTTTAGAGTTTGAAACCAAAGAGAAAGTTCTTTGCAGAGCTGAAGGAAGCACACGGTGGTTCTGGCTCCCCCTCTTACTGTGACTACAGATGGAACACTACCAGGAATCAAGGGCGGTCACTCAGAAATGCGCCGAGATCCACTCTGACAATGAGTGAGAAAGGAGGGAAATCAGAGATTTGGGCGAAGTCCAGGGAAACCATAGTAGCATGACTCATCTGACTAGCAAATGAGGGTGCTGTAAGTTCCACAGGCTTATAAGGAACGGAAGTCATTTGGGTGCTTAACAACTGACCCCACGCTCCAAGCCACCCTGGCCACAACCGTTGAGGCCAAAGCTATGGATGTGGAGAAGGAAAATATAAAGATAAGTCAGGGCTTGCTGCAATGGGCCTTTACAGCGACGACAAAATGGTGGCCTATCCAAAATGAATTCCTGTCACCGGATAAACACCCTCAGACAGTGTCGGGAGAGGCTATCCCTTCCTTTTAGTCCACCGTACCCTTGGCCTGGATTCATAATGGAGATTGTGAATGGTCAGATAACAAAAAAGTCACCCAAAGTCAGACTGAACACTTGCGTGACTCCCACCAGGCTACAGGAGAAATGGGGTCTTCTCTCTCTGGAGATGTCTCCAGGAAACTAGTCAGCTACTGTGCAACCATTTTTCTAGAATGGAAGCCTTGGCAAAAGCCAAGAGGATGCACCTTAGGCCAAGGTAGGAGAAGGAAAGACCAGGCCATTTGGACCTGGTTACTGTGCCAGGAGGTCCCTGAAGAGGAAGGTGATAATCTTCCTGTGACAAAAAATTCTCTCTCATGATTAGGCTCTGGGATGGCCATGGGACTTAAAGATTTGGGCCAGCTTTTTTCACTGAGCCAGCTTTGGTGTTTCCTGTAGGCAGACAGGAGGAATACCAAGAAAGCCTCGACCTCCCCACTGAGGTTTTGGCTATTTGGACTACAGTTTGACCCAACACTTTCAGCACTATCCCTGACCCCCATCACAGACAAACTGGACTAGGTTGGGGGGGCCAAGGTCCTTTCATCCGCAGGGGAGACCAGAGGCCCTATGCAGGTCAAGGTGAGTTGGAGAACTGACAGCAACTAAAATCCCCAAAGCTGCCCGGCCCTCCTGGACACTGTGGCCCGGCCATGGTGATATCAGGACATTCCTGCAGGCATGGCTGAAAAGCTTACCCTTACTAGGTTTGGAAACAGCTCTCCAGTTGGACAGGGGGTCGACATCGTTTTGGAGTCGGCCCTTTTGAGCCAACACACACCCAAGTGGTTGTAACTAACCCTGTTGAATGTATTGTGGGGGTAGAGGTTTCGGGTATGTGTGTGACTTCTCTTGATCGTAAGATATGGTCCAGGTGGGAAATGTCACACTTAGGATGGTGGTAATAGGGCAGGGACAAGTGGTCACCACTTCTAATGTGGCCAAGTGGTTACCATGAAGCAGAGCAGAGTAGGGGGATGAGGAGGGGCACTAGTAGATTTAAGGATGCTCAAGGAAATGATATCTCCTTCTAACAGCCCTACGTGGCCACTAAAAAGGGCCACTTGCTGTGGTGACTCACAGATTATTACATGTCACGGAGCTCACTGCACAGATTGAAGACCCCTGTCATGGGGGTGGTGGACGTTGCTTGCTAATGCCTTTTTAGCATTCCATTACATCCGGAGGATGAAAATCATCTTGCCTTCATTGGCTGGGGTTACAATACGCCCTAACAGCGATGCCACAGGACTACCTGAGTGGCCCTGTGATTCACCACCAGTCCCAACTCCTGTCGGGGGAGCGTTATGGCCACAGGCCCAGCCACGGTGCCCAAATACATGGTCAAACATTATTCTGGATGTTTCTATGAAGGCTTTTTTGTTTGCGGTTAACATTTAAATGGATGGACTCTGAGTAAAAGCAAATTTCCCATTTCCCTCCATAATGTGGGTAGACGTCATCCAATCAGCCGAAAGAGAACAAAAGACTGACCTCCCCCATGCAAGAGAGAATTCTGTAGCACATGGCCTTTGGACTTGAACCGCAACTTTGGCTCTTCCCTGGGTCTCCAGCCTGCTGGTCTACCTTCGAGATTTTTTTTTTTTTTTTTTTTTTTTTTTTTTTGGACCTGCCAGCTTCCATTATCACAGGAGCTCATTTCTTTAAATAAATAAATAAACAAACAAATACACACACATGCACACACACGTCCATACATCCTGTTGCTTCTTCTTTGGAGAATCTTGACTAACTCAGGCTATCTATGGGAAAGGACCCTTTGATCATGAACAGCAGTGGAACCAACAAGCTGTTTCGAACTGTACCACCCAGGTAAGAACTATAGTCAACTGGATCCATTATCGCACAGGACATGGCAGGCCATCTGTGACCCACGGCCTGGCTTATATGCCCGGACTAATATGCCTGGACTGCTAGCTACCCAGGAGAGTGAAAGAACTCTGGGGCATGTATTCTGGGGCACCAAACCTGCCTGGTCATGACAGATAGACTAGATGGGTCTCCTACTTTCTGCTCAGTGGTATTGTTGGGCATTGACTGCCATAGGCAGCTTTTCCCTGGTTGGGCACAGCAATTCCCGTCTGCCCGCTAGGTGTGGGCCATACTGTTTAAGGACTCCTAAATGGACTGTGTTGTGTATTTGGGTTCTCCAAACACATCCAATTAGACAGTGGTGCTGCCTTTATAGCCAAGAGCACTCAGCGGCGGGTAACTGCCCGAGGCGTTTGACAACATTTCATGCCCTGTATCGCCAACAGGTGGCAGGTGCCAGTGAAAGATGGAATGTACTCTTCAAGGAGAAACTAAAAAAGATAAGTGGACAACCAAAGCTCAGCTCCCTCTGGAGCACACCCTTGAGACAAGGCAGTGTGGAATCTAAATGTGACAATTCCAGGAAAGGGTTGTTCTCATTCAAATCGTGTTTATAAGCTTGAGAGGGAGAAGAGGAGGTCTCAACTGGTTATAAGAGACCATATTTAGTTCCGCCGTATTCTTTCTTTTTCCCTCTCATGCCTACCTCCAGGAAACCAGACTACTGGAATCTACACCTGCAAAAAGAGCTGGGGGTGGGAGATTGTAACCTGATGATGCTTCTCCTACTGCTGTGGTTATGCCTGTGGACATTAGGCCTATACTTACCTACCAAACACTAACCAGTAGTCTAAGTGGTGATGGACAATTCTATTACCCTGGGCTTTGTGCTGGCCAGTCAAGGCAACATATTCATGGTTGCCAACACCTCTTGCTGCACTTGGATTAAGGAATAAGGGAAGGTGACGTGGGGGCCCGTGGGTGGCTCAGTTGGTTTAACAATTCGGCTCTCGATTTCGGCCCAGGTCGTGATCTCATGGTTCATGGATTCAAGCCCTGCGTTAGGCTCTGGATCGATGGTGTGGAGTCTGCTTGGGATTCTCTCCCTCTCTCTCTGCCCCTCCACCCCTCAAAAATTAAATAAATTAATTTTTAAAAAAGTGCACTGATCTACTTCTCAACTTATAAACAGAGTGGTTCTAAGGTTGATCCCCAGGGGCATCTGGGACATGGTGGTTTGGCTCCGAGTAGGGAGCCTGGCTGTGGTCTATCCCCCAAGTGAGCCTGACCATCCTACTGGGAGGCAAAGCTGGGTCGTGCTCATCGAATGTTATCAAATAGAAAGGACTTGGTCCAAACTCCCGTCAGTACAGTTAGCTCTCTGATGGAGTGGCTATGCTCCTGAAAATAATTCTTAACTGGACACATGAAAGGCTGGGGTGGCAGGAAGCCTTGTTGTAGGGAACAGCTCTGACACAGTGTCCCAATGACTTGCATAGTTCCCTATAGGCCACGAAAGTCAGGCTTGACCACAGCCCCACCCAAGTCGTGGCAGAATGCATTAGGAGTCCTCCTGCAACATGCAGCCTTCGATTCCCCCTGTAGCACGAGGACATAAGCAGCCTGGTGAGGAGCCACCCTGCCTTGTGGGGACACTGCCACAAGGCCATCTCTCGTCCCTCCTCCTAGGTGCATCCTTCAGTTGGTCCCTCCCTCCATTAGGGGGCAGCTGCAGGCCACGAAAGTGTCTGCTTGGCTCCTTAGCCACAGAGAGTCCTACCACCACATCGCCTATCATCTGGTCCCTCCAGTTCCCTTTGTCCTCTGACCTGGGAAAGTGACACCATGTTGGTCTTGCTTTTGCTGCCTGTATGAGTAAAAAGCTGGGTTTGCATCCATTGGAGCTTGTGGTCTCCTTACTGGCTGAGTCTATGGAAATGTGGCAGGCCAACCTAGTGGCTTCAGTAGTAACTCTTGTGCCCCTGTTATAACGCCACCATGCTGTGCTTAGGGACTGCTTGACCTCTTGACAGAGGGGAACATTTTGAGGATGATGGGAATTTTTTTTCTTTAATGTTTATTTTTGAGAGAGAGACAGAGACAGAGGACGAGTGGGTGAAGGGGAGAGAGAGAGAGAGAGAGAGAGAGAGAGAGAGAGAGAGAAGGAGACCCAGAATCTGAAACAGGCTCCAGGCTCTGAGCTGTCAGTACGGAGCCCGACCTGGGGTTCAGACCCAGAACGGCAAGATCATGACCTAGGCCAAAGTCGGATGCTTAACCTGCTGAGCCACCTAGGCACCCCGGGGAATGTTTTGTTTTGATCTGGGTAGTGATTATACTAGTGTATACAATTATCAAAACTTATCCAGCTGTAGACTGAAGACTTGTGCCAGAAACTATAAATTATACATCAATTTTTAAAAAACTCAAAAAAAATCATTAGAGAACAAACGAACTCTTGAAAGTTATGATTGCCAAAATGAAAAATTCAGTAGTAAGGTTGGGAGAGAAATTTCCCAGAACACAGGGCAAATCACAGAAACACAGGGAATGATGAACCTAGCCTAAGTCTAACACCTGAGAACCAGGGATTCCGGTTCCTAAATAAATCTAGAAAAATGTCTGTGGTAATAAAAGAGACAGGAGTGAAAACAACAAGATGACAGTGTAAATCTGGCTAATCAAACAAAAAATTGTGTAAGCAATATTCACCAGTTTGTAATTGACAGCACAATCCTTTGGGGGAGCAAAAGAATGCCAAGTATCATCAGTCACATGGGTCTTTACCTTTTGCCCAGGAAACCTCACTGCTGGGACTCTGTCCTAAGACAGTTAACATAAAAAGAGAGCAAATGTGGAATTAATGGAGATATTCACTGCGGTAGGGGTTTTGATGCTGCAAAAGTATGACCCACCCAGATGCCAGGTAAAAGGAGAAACACCACGAAAATGATGTCTTTCTCAAGGGGTGGCAAGTACGCATAGGTATCGTGATCGCACCCACGGGCGGCAGCACCCCTTGGCCTGAGAAGCGTAACTGCATCGGATTAAGGGGACGTGGAGCAGAACAGGCGAGTCCGGAGACCGGGCTTCACTGCTCGGCGGATGAAATGGAGGAAGAATGTTTCTACTACTGCTTGGCAATGCGCTTACGCTAGTGAGATCCGGAAAAATGAAGTTACTCGCCCCTCGCGAAGCTGTCGCAGCGAGTCGAGGCCCGGCCCGGGCTGCGGCTGCGCACTGAGGCTCCGCTGCCGGCGCCCGGGGCCGGAGGCGGGGACCGCGCTGGAGGGGCCGGCCGGCGGGCGGGGCCGGCGCGGAGGAGGCGGGGCGGGGTCGGCGCAGCTGTCCCCGCCCCGCGCGCTAGTCGGCGGGAGGCGAGGGGGGCCGGCGCGGGGCGGGCGCAGCAGAGCTCGCGGGCGGCCCCGGCCCCGCGGGAGCGCGGCTACGGCGCGCGGAGCCGGCGGCGACGGCTGGGCGGACGCCCGCCTTCGCCTGCGTCGCTGCCTCCGCGCGGGCCGCCGCCCCCGGGGATGTGAGGGGCGCAGCTCGGCCGGCGGGGCTCGGAGGCCGGCTGCGGACGGTAACGCGCCGGGCGGACCCGTGGTGGAGGAGGGGTTTCCGTCTGACCCCGGGCCGCGGCCGGGGTGGGAGGCAGGAGCGCGAGCGGCGCTTGGGCTCGGAGGCGGCCCGGGGTCCCGCACCCGGCCGTCGTCGTTGCGGTCCCGGGGCTGGGAGGGTCGGAGAGGGCCTCGGCCGGGAGGGCCGGGAGGGGGCTGGGCCGGCGGGACCCGGCGGCAGGTGCCTACCCACCCTGTGACCCAACTCCCTCCCCGCAGCTCCACCCACTCTGGCCTAGACCCAGCCTCCAAGGGCTAAAAATATTGCCCGGAGGCTCCTGTGCGGAATCAGATCGCGCTAAGTAGGGCAGACGGCGCAGAGGCGACAGAGCTCCTCGGCCCCGGGGCCGGAGCAAGTCTCCGGGGCGGCGGTTCCGCCCACGCTCGGCCCAGCAGCTAGCGGCCTCCCTCCACCCAGCAGGCAAGTAGGCTTCCGCGGGCGTTGGTAGCGGGCACTGGTCTCCCGAAGTTGACCCACAGCGGGGCAGCTGTGCCCAGCCTCCCCATAGCCAGGGGACATTCGGCACCAATCACTGCTGGCTTCCCAGGGGGTGCCCCGAGTGCTGTATAAGCAAAGGCCGAAAGTTACCCACTGCAGGAATCCGAACTGGCCGGGAGAAGATGCAGGGCCCTCTTTATGTTAGAAAGACAAGCCACTGCTGCTGCCTTTTAAGCTCATTATGTTTTTCTTAATGAGAGAGGTGCTGTGCCAGGCACTCTTTCTGGTGAGTATCAGTCTGATCCAAGAGGGCAGGGAGAAAGGCTTCCCTGTCCGTTTCTTTAACTGGATGCCAGTTTCTTCCTCGGAAACTAGAAGCACGTGGCCAAGGAACCTGGACACTCACCTCCTTTGATTGGCTGTATCTTTCTTGTAGGCAAGCGATGCAGAAAGCCGGTTAGAATCAGGAGGTTGTGAGGTGAACTCTGGAGGCAGAGCTGGGAAGTTTGTTATCCGGTCGTGTTTTTTATGGCATTAGCCTGGGAGACAGCATCCTCTGTACCCTAGGGGCAGAGCTCCCACCAGGACCAGGCAGGACCAGCTTTACATACTCGTGCTTTCTGTGTCTCAGCTAAGAGAGTAGGATCCCGGTTGGGTCACGATCCGCAGCCGGTGTTGGGATTTGGGGCTTAGAAACTTGCTTTTCTTTGGAGTCAGGCAAATAGGTGTTCCTTGAGAGTAACACTCAGGCACTCACTGGGGCATTTGGTGGAAAGACCAACAAAGGGATTTTGTCTGCTGGAGCTGCATATGGTGTTCCTCCTGCCAGGTGTGTGTGGAGGCCAGTATGAAGCTGAAAAAGCAGGTGACAGTGTGTGGGGCTGCTATCTTCTGTGTGGCCGTCTTCTCGCTCTACCTCATGTTGGACCGAGTGCAGCATGATCCCACCCGTCACCAGAATGGTGGGAACTTCCCCCGGGTGAGTCACGCCTGGTTGCTAATCTCTTCGTGTACCAGTCCCTGAGCTCAGGCTGAGAGTCCGGGTCAGCCCAGGACAGGAGGGTTTCTTCCCAAAGGGCAGATTTTCCAGAAGCCCAGAGATCAAAAACAGTGATGGCAAAAAGAAAGAAGGAAGGGAAAAGACGAACTGCCGGCTTGTCCTCCTGAATTCTTGGCAGACATTGCTAATGGATTGCAGCATTCGTTCCCACTAAGCCCGGATGCAGTCCTTGTCAGCACAGCGCTCCTGACAGGCCACACTGGTTGTCGAGAAGAGGCACGCAAGATGAAATCTTTGCCGTCCACGAGCCAGGGAGTGGGGGCACTCCCAACCCAAGCGGATCGCAGTTCTCTGTAGTGATTTGCACATCTTTCCTCACCGGACCAGAGCCATCCAGCCCCATAGGCTCGTGGTTCCGCCTTCAGTTGGGGAGGGAAGGACCACAGGCCCTGGGTGGTGGGCCCCACGCAGAGATCCTTCCTGTGGCACAAGGGGCCGTGGGTGATTGCTTTCTGGTCTTTCGGCAGAGCCAGATTTCTGTGCTGCAGAACCGCATTGAGCAGCTGGAACAGCTGTTGGAGGAGAACCATGAGATCATCAGCCACATCAAGGACTCTGTGCTGGAGCTGACGGCCAATGCGGAGGGCCCGCCCGCCATGCTGCCCTACTACACGGCCAACGGCTCCTGGGTGGTGCCGCCAGAGCCCCGGCCCAGCTTCTTCTCTGTCTCCCCCCAAGACTGCCAGTTTGCTCTGGGGGGCCGGGGCCAGAAGCCAGAGCTGCAGGTAGGGGTCAGAGCCGGCAGGGACCTCTGGTGGCTGTGGATGGGCACTGAGCTACTCTCTGGCCTGGCAGATGCTGACTATATCGGAGGAGTTGCCGTTTGACAACGTGGATGGCGGCGTGTGGAAGCAAGGCTTCGACATCTCCTACAGCCCGCACGACTGGGACGCCGAAGACTTGCAGGTGTTCGTGGTGCCACACTCTCACAATGACCCAGGTGAGGACCCAGCAGGGCCCCGGGGGCCGGGCTGTGCGGAGAGCTTTGTGATGGCAGAGGTAAGGGAGGGGCAGAAGATGCCGGCATCCTCAGGGTATCCTGTGCTGGTGCCCTAGGCTGGATCAAGACCTTTGACAAGTACTACACTGAGCAGACCCAGCACATCCTCAACAGCATGGTGTCCAAGCTGCAGGAGGACCCCCGGCGGCGCTTCCTCTGGGCGGAAGTCTCCTTCTTTGCCAAGTGGTGGGACAACATCAACGCGCAAAAGAAAGCAGCCGTGCGAAGGCCAGTGCCCGCCGGGGAGGCATGGGAAGGCTGGCCTCTGGGCCCTGGACTGGGTGCCAGAGCAGCTGGGTGCCACACTGTGGGTGGCAGGGGGAGGCAAGGGGAAGCAGGGCCGAGGGGAAAGGGCATGGTGGAGGGGCCGAGAATGAGAAGGCAGGGACTGGTGTGATGGCCACTGGGTCACCGGTGTCGGGAGAAATCAGAGTTAGGTGCAGTCGTACGCACAAGCCAAGAGGGAGCGTGGGGCCTGGTCCGGAGAGAGGCAGGGCCGGGACAGCATGGAGGCTGTATGGAGGGAAAGGAGAGTGCCTGTTTGTTCTGTTGGTCCCGGGTGTGGGTGAGCGGGCTCAGTAAGGCCTGTGCGCACAGGTCCCCGCATCTTCTGGTTGGCGGGACTGGGCAGAGCATCCCTGCCCCACGCTGAGTGTGAGTCCTTCACTCCAGGCTGGTGGGAAACGGGCAGCTGGAGATTGTGACAGGAGGCTGGGTGATGCCGGACGAGGCCAACTCCCATTACTTTGCCCTGATTGACCAGCTCATTGAAGGACACCAATGGCTGGAGAAAAACCTCGGTGAGTCTGGGCTCAGGAAGGAGAGTCTGCCCCTGTAGCTGGACCAGGGAACAGCAGGGGCTGGGCACAGGGATTGGCAGGGGGGTGGTTCCTCTCTAGGCCGATTCCACCAGGCATGGGCTCAGTATGATGGCAGGAAAGGAGCTGGGTCCCCAGGACCTGAACCCCTCAGGACCTCTGGCTTCCGTGCCCTCTCAGGAGCAACCCCACGCTCTGGCTGGGCCGTGGACCCCTTTGGACACAGCCCCACCATTCCTTACCTGCTGCGCCGTGCCAACCTGACCAGCATGCTGATTCAGAGAGTGCACTACGCCATCAAGAAGCACTTTGCTTCCACCCACAGTCTGGAGTTCATGTGGAGACAGAACTGGGGTAAGACCAGGTAGGGTGGAGGGTCACAGGAGTAGTGCTCACTGCGGAAGGGAAGGGCAGGGTATGAGGGTAAGACCCACGTCTTTCAGAGCAGACCAGCAAGCACTTACACAGACCGCCAGAAGTACTGTCCTCCTTCCGGTTACACTGGGGATCGATCACATTGACCTCTGGCCTCTACAGAGCCCTCGTCTATACTGAGGGTCTGTCCCAGGAACTGTGGGCTCCAGATCCCTCCCTGTGCCCCTTGGCCTGCCCGTCTTCTGCAGCCTTAAGTCTGGTCCAGGCCTCACCTTCTGTCAGAGCTGCACGTGGCTGGAGCAGATCCCCAGTCTCCTGGCATCTCCGTGACCCGCTCCGGAGGCTGCCTGCTGGTGGCCGACTGCCCGGTGTGTCTTCTACAGACTCGGACTCCAGCACAGACCTCTTCTGCCACATGATGCCCTTCTACAGCTACGATGTGCCCCATACCTGTGGCCCGGATCCCAAGATCTGCTGCCAGTTTGATTTCAAACGCTTGCCTGGTGGGCGCATAAACTGCCCCTGGAAGGTGCCGCCCCGGGCGATCACAGAGGCAAACGTGGCTGAGAGGTATTTGCTCCCGGCCTAGGCTGGGCCATTTTCACTCCACAGGGGAGCCAGGAGACCTGGCCTTGGTGTGGGCTCTGCTGCACGGGGGTGCTTCTGGTTGTACGTCTGTAAAATGGCAGGCGGGGGCAGTGGGGCTCAGGTGGTGAGTTCAGGTCCACAGCCGCTAAGGTGGCGGCTCCTTCACTGAGCCTCCCTAGAAAGCTGGAGCAGCTCTAAGGAACCACCTTTTCCAGAATGGTTTTATTTCCCCAAATGAGTGTGTTTCCCAGCGTCCTAACAAACTGCCAGAGCCGGCTGACCGACTCAGAAGTGAATAATTCTCAAAAAAGGTAGTTTCTTGTACCATGTGGCCTAATATGCCTTTGGTTACTGCAGGCGTCTTGCCTTAGCTTGATGCAGGCCAGGACCCCCCAGTGCTTGTGGACCATTCACAAGCACGTTCAGTCCTGCCCAACAGCCCCCAGCATCAGAGAAAGCACACCTGTCCCCCTGGGGGGTTGTTAGGGACCCCTAAAGATGTCCCTGTGGCTGAAGTCTGCCCCCGCCTCCGCCCACTCTGGAAAGAACAGATTACCAGTGACCTGAACCGTGGGTTAGCTGGAACCCACTAGCCTTGACAATATAACAAGTTGAGCTGGTTTTCATGAGGCAATACTCTGATTTCCATGATGTCCACGAGGTGCAGCATGTGACCAAAAGGGAAAGAAAGTGGTCTTTTGTTTCTGAAAGCCAGAAATCTAAATGCAGATTCCAAGCAAGAATCCAGGACTATTAAGGGGTGATTTTTCTTAAAGCAGCAGCTGTGATCAGATGCCAGCCCAGCTTTGCAGAGAGCAAGTCATGAGAGTAACTTCGTTTTCTCCTTTGAAAGGCTTACAAGGCTGATAAATTAGAGGGAAGTGGTATTCTAGGAGTCCTCTCTTGAGAACAAAGTAGGAAAGTACAAGCTGGATCAGCACAGTTAAGTAGCTTAGTGGCAGGCTGACCTACAATACCTATAACACGCCGACGACTGGGTTGGTCTAAATGGAGAAAAAGCTTTAACGATACGCTACAAGGTTTTGGTTTCCTATTGATTTGACCAGTAACTTCGATGAAAAAGAAAGTGATAAACGTGTGTATATAGTTCCTACTGTGTACCAGGCGCTAGTCTGAATTTTATTTATTTATTTATGTTTTTGTTTGTTTTTTTTGAGAGCAAGAGAGAGCACAAGTCGGGGCGGTGCATAGAGAGAGGGAGACACAGAATCCAAAACAGACGTCAGGCTCTGAGCTGTCAGCACAGAACCCGACTTAGGGCTCAAACTCACGGACCGTGAGATCATGACCTGAGCCAAAGTTGGATGCTTACCCCACTGAGCCACTCAGGCGCCCCTACCAGGTGCTGTCCTAAGTATGTAGCAAATAGTAATTTATTTAGTTCATTTTAGCTTTCACAACATTATGATGGTAGGTATTGATGCTATTCTGATAAAAAACCGAGGCCTAGCAAGGTTAAGTAGCTCAACCAGGGTCACTCAGCCAGTACACGTAGAGCTGGTATAGTATGGTTCTGCTTTTAGGTCTTCAGAGCTGTGCTAACTTGTGGGCAAAGTGAAGCTGGGGTGTCAGAATGAGGACCCCCCCCCCCCCCAACCAAAAGATCTCAGTAGGTTGTGTGCGACGTGGGTCGAATCCAACCAGATAGGATTTATCGGATGTAAATGTAAAGTTCCATCCTTAGTCTCAGGAACGAGAACAGGAAAGGGTCGGGATGGGGAGAAAGGCCCTTGCTGAACCACACGTGTGGGAAACCCGCGTGGTGGCCGAGGTCGGCACTGGTGTGACCGTGGGGCTGCCGGAGACGCCCCCGTACACGCACGCGGCACACCGGGCTGGCCGAGGTGTGTGTCCTGCCTTCTGTTTGCCGGTCGGCCCACCCCGGAGTCCCGCATCAGCGCCAGGCCCCTCACCCTGAGGGACGTGGGCAGAAGGGCGGCTGGAGAACCGCTGGTGATGCAAGGGTGGGGGGGTGGGGTGCCGGGCCTGTAGAGCCTGAAGGGAGGCACAGGGGAATGCGGCACGTCTGTGGTGTGTGTGAAGGACCCCGGGGCAGGGGTGTGCTGTCGTGCATGGTGTCGGCCTGGAGTCCGGGAACTGCAGCCGAGCATAGGAAGACCTGGGCCCGCCCCGCTCCCTTCCTCTGCGCCGAGCCTCTGTGTCGGGCCCGCGCCCTTCCGCCCGCAGGGCAGCGCTGCTCCTGGACCAGTACCGGAAGAAGTCCCGCCTGTTCCGAAGCAACGTCCTCCTGGTGCCGCTGGGGGATGACTTCCGATACGACAAGCCCCAGGAGTGGGACGCCCAGTTCTTCAACTACCAGCGGCTCTTTGACTTTCTCAACAGCAAACCTGACCTCCACGTGCAGGTGTGGGGGGGCGGGAGGGGGGACGCTGAGCTGGGGAGGGGGGAGGCCCACGGTGCTGCAGCCTGGCCCTTCCCGAAGGCGCCGTGCTCCCCGTTCCCGACTCTTGGGCGGGGTCTCCCTTTGGTGTGAGAATTCCTTGCCGGCCCCCCGGGCTTGGCGTGCGGTGGGAAAGAGTGGGATATAGTGATCGCAGGTGGGGCGCGTAAGCAGAATCCTTGCCCCTGGCACTGGGCTGCAGCATGGTGGCGGGGGAGGGGGGGTTGACAGGTCCCAGAAGACTCCGGAACTGATGGAAGCGGGTTTTTGGGGTCCCTACAGGCCCAGTTTGGCACCCTCTCTGACTATTTTGACGCTCTGTACAAGAGGACAGGGGTAGAGCCAGGGGCACGGCCCCCAGGGTTTCCCGTGCTGAGCGGGGATTTCTTCTCCTATGCCGACCGAGAGGACCATTACTGGACAGGCTATTACACTTCCCGGCCTTTCTACAAGAGCTTGGACCGGGTCCTGGAAGCCCACCTGCGGTGAGACTCCCACCTTCCGCCTTCCTGGCTGGAAGGAGTAGAATCGGCTGTGGGATTTAAGGAAGGGCTGGATTGGCTCAGAAGGCCCTAGAAAGGCTTGGAGACCAAGGCAGGCAGAGATGTGGTGGAAAGGAGGGAATGGGGCTTGCTGAGCGAGGGCGGGCCTGGGAGTCGTGTGGGCAGGAGGCTGACCTCTGTCTCTGGGCAGGGGCGCGGAGATCCTGTACAGCCTGGCTGTAGCTCACGCGCGCCGCTCTGGACTGGCTAGCCAGTACCCGCTCTCCAACTTCGCCCTTCTGACGGAAGCTCGGCGCACCCTGGGCCTCTTCCAGCACCACGATGCCATCACCGGCACTGCGAAGGAGGCGGTCGTGGCAGACTATGGCGTCAGGTGGGGGCCCTCTCCTGCTCCCCGTCGGCTCCACACCCTTGCCCGCTGTCCCAAAGAAAGGCCGTGTTGGCGGTCAGGGGGCAGGCCTGCCGGTGAGGTGCACAGTCTGTGGCCATCTTCTCCATGGTCCCTCTCCCACCCCCTGTCCCTCGCAGGCTCCTGCGCTCCCTCGTCAGCCTGAAGCAGGTTATCATCAACGCGGCACACTATCTGGTGCTGGGGGACAAGGAGGCTTACCACTTTGACCCTGAGGCTCCCTTCCTCCAAATGGTGAGCCCCCTCCTCCATCTGCTCTGGGCGCCCTCGGGCGTGTGCGGTCCCATCCAAGAGCAGTGGTGTGAGGGTGTCGCTCTTCTTTTCCTTCCCTGCCCTGGGGTGAAGGATCTGTGCCCAGGGAAGCTGGTGGTCCACATCCGGGACAGGTAGGGGAGGAGGCAAGACTCCGAGCCAGGCCAAGGCCCGTGACGGTTCTTCCCTTCCCACCCCCTTAACTCCAGGATGACACCCGCTTAAATCACGATGCCCTGCCGGAGCGCACAGTAATCCAACTGGATTCCTCGCCCAGGTGAGCCAGACCGGGCCAGGCACAGAGGCGAAGCCACTCTGGCTCCCGACACCGTCTCGCCCCCTCGCCTGCCCAGATACTCTTGGCCTCTGTTTCTGCCTCCGTTGCCCAGGAAAAGCCTGCCTGGGTGAGCCTGCCTCTGCCTGCAGGTACGTGGTGCTGTTCAACCCGCTGGAACAGGAGCGGTTCAGTGTGGTGTCCCTGCTGGTCAGCTCACCCCGGGTGCGTGTCCTTTCTGAGGAGGGTCAGCCCCTGGCCGTGCAGATCAGCGCACACTGGAGCTCTGCCACTGACGTGGTCCCTGATGTCTACCAGGTAAGGTGGGGGCCCGGGAGGTGGGCCCCAGCCCTCCGTGCTCATCCTCGGCCTCTCCCCGGGGCCTCCCTCTGCCTTGTGACACCCGCCTCCCGCCCTCCTGCTTACGCCCCAGGTTGGGGACAGCCGTCTTGGGGAGAGGGGTTGCCCAGAGGACAAGCACTGTTGGCATTTGGGTCTGTCCTCGAAAGGCAGGTGAAGTTTGATAAACTATGATAATAGTGAGAATGGGGGCCAGGGTGTCGTGCTATTCCTTCGTTCATCAAGTGTGGAGAGTTAATGTGCGATTGCCATTTCCTAGTTTCTCAAATAGCATTTGAGACTCCTAAAAGTCTGACCCGAAGCAAGTAATGTCACTTCCACCTTCAGAGGAGGGGACAGAGGCCCCAGCAGGTACAGGGATCTGCTCAGACTTTATCAGTTAGTAAGAAAGCCCCAGGACTAGAATCCCGGGCCTGCATCCAGAACCGGTGCCCGTGCCGTGGGCCGCGCTTCCTCACCCTTCCTGTGCCAGCAGGTGTCTGTGCCCATCCGCCTGCCGGCCCTTGGCCTCGGCGTGCTGCAGCTGCAGCTGGGCCTGGACGGGCACCGCACCCTGCCCTCCTCTGTGCGCATCTACCTGCACGGCCGGCAGCTGTCCGTCAGCAGACAGGACGCCTTCCCTCTCCGTGTCATTGACTCTGGCACCGGTGACTTCGCCCTCAGCAACCGCTACATGCAGGTCTGGTTCTCAGGCCTTACCGGGCTCCTCAAGGTAAAGGGCCAGGGCGGGGAGCCGAGGAGGGTGTGCGTGGCGGTGGGGCGGTGCTGAGCCAACACCCGACTGACGGCGGGCCTCGGAGCGGGCCGTCTTGGCTCCGGGCTGACGGCACGGGGAAGCTGGGCTGGCTCCTTGGGGAAGTTCGTCCGTGCCCTCCCAGGGGGCAGGCCTGACATGCTGGTGTGGGGCCAGGGGTCAGGGCTGTGTTTCTTGGCAGAGCATCCGAAGGGTGGACGAGGAGCAGGAGCGGCGGGTGGACGTGGAGTTCCTCGTCTATGGCACCCGCACGTCCAAAGACAAGAGCGGAGCCTACCTCTTCCTGCCTGACGGGGAGGCCCAGGTACCCTAAAGACTCCTCAGAACCCCCGCAGGCCTCGGGAGGCCCCGCCAGCGGAGGGCACGAGGAGCCACGTGACCCGAGGCGGTGAGGCGGAGGGGCACGGGCCTTCCTCCAGGACGGTGCCTGCTGCCAGGGCCCTCGTGGGGGCCGCCTCCGGGAGGCGGGGTGGCCGAGGAACGGCCGCGGGGGCTTGGGCCGGCCCAGCCAGGGGTTTCGGGCGGAGGCCTGCTGGCAGAAGTACTTCCGCCGAGGCCGGGCCGGTGCCCCCAGGCTTTGCCTTCCGTGCTGCGGCTTCAGCTGCCGCCTGCTCTTTCCCCAGCCCTACGTCCCCAGGGACCCCCCCGTGCTGCGTGTCACCGAAGGCCCTTTCTTCTCAGAGGTGGTTGCGTACTACGAGCACGTTCGCCAGGTGGTCCGGCTCTATAACCTGCCAGGTGAGCCCTGCCGCTCGGAAGGTCCGAGGGGAGGCGGGGGCTGCAGGGGTGTGCGCTGCTCTTCCTTTTGCTCACGGCTCATGCGTCTGTTCCCAACAGAGGTATCGTTTGCAATGGGGTCACGGTAATTCTCTGAGAGAGAAGGTCCTCCAGAAATGCGGGGCGTCGCCGGGGGTCTGGGCACAGCCTCTCCCTGCCCAGTCTCTCCGGCCTCTCCATGCTCGCCCTTTGTCTTTGTGCCCAGGGGTGGAGGGGCTGTCTCTGGACATGTCGTCCCTGGTGGACATCCGGGACTACGTCAACAAGGAGCTGGCCCTGCGCATCCACACAGACATTGACAGCCAGGGTGCCTTCTTCACGGACCTCAATGGCTTTCAGGTGATTTTCGGGGCCCCGGAGAGCGCACGCAGCAGGCACTGGGAGCGGTCTGCCCTGAGGGGGGAGGAGGAATCAGAGACGAGAGTGATCAGGGACTCCTTCAGACTGGGGACCCGTTGGTCCCACATGGTGCCCGGATGTCCGTGACCTGCTGGCCTTCCCCTCCCAGGTGCAGCCCCGGCGCTATCTGAAGAAGCTACCCCTGCAGGCCAACTTCTACCCGATGCCGGTCATGGCCTACATCCAGGACGCCCAGAACCGCCTCACCCTGCACACTGCTCAGGCCCTGGGTGTCTCCAGCCTGCACGATGGTGAGCGGGGCAGGAGCTGGTGCACAGAGTGATGGGCGGGGTGGAAGCCCATCTGTGCCCCCCGCCTCTCCCCTCAGCGGTCCCCACCCCTCCCCGGTCCACATCACCTCCATGCCTGTAGAACCATCAACAGCAAGCCGTTAACTCCCGCCAGTCACACACGGGCATGGCAGGAGGGCAGGCCGCTGCCGTCACCCTCGCCCCTAGCGGAGGCAGCCTTGGAGGTGACGTGGGGTGGGGGGGTGGTGGGTGCCCTATTGGAACCCTTTAAGAAGCATCATGGTATTGAACAGTTACTCTCCTGGTCAGGGATGGGAGTAGGGACAGTTGAAAAAGTGCATATGATGTTATAACAGCAAAGAAGAAAAACATAGGCTGTTTTTAAAAGAGAGAATGGCATTTTTAAGAATTCAAACAAGGGCATGAGGAGTGCTGGCCTGGGGCTGGGCACGCCGGGCCAGCTGATGTGGCTCCTGCGTCCTCAGAGTAAAATGAACACTTTGCTCTTGGTGGCCTCTGAGGCCTTCAGATGGTTCGTGTTAGGGACAGAGCCTTTATGCAGGGCTGAGCCGAGAGGCTTCGCCCGGGGGTTGGTGGCTGGGGCAGTGGAGGCCTGACCCCCTGCTGCAGGAGTGTGGCTCTGATCGCCCCGCTATCAGGCTCTGCCACGGTTCTGTCTACGCTGTCAACTGCTAGCTGAACCCCACGGGATTCTCTCTGCTTTTCTGGAAAATAGCGTGCTGAGAGATTATTGTTATATACGCACGGGTCCGTTTTAGGACTTTCGGATATCTTTCCAAAAAAAGATTGCTCAAGATACAAATACGTAGGAACTACAGAAGTCAGAATGTCAGGCTGGGGAGATGGTTAGGGCCATCTGAGTGGACGCTCTCAAGAGATTCTTAGAAAAACAGGTGCTGGGAAAAATCCTCACCCCAACATATGTCTGCTTTGCGGCCAGCCCTTCCCCAAGCTTATTTTACGAAGAAAGCACAGGCGGTCATCCGCCATCCCTTTTCCCCAGGGTGACCACAAACGACACCTGATTGGAGCTTCTGTCTGATTTGCCATCTGCCTGTTCTCTCCGCACTCTCCTTGTGACGGATGAGGCGGCAGAGCTGGAGTCTTTCCCAGCCTAGGAGGAGGGTGGGAGGGCGCGGGTTCTAGTCCCAGCAAGCTCTGCCCCAGCTGCCTGGACCGGGGCCGCTGCAGCAAGCGCTGCTGGCTGGCGATGGCAGTTTTGTGTTCGCTGGTTTACTCTGTTCAAGTGGCCAGTGCAGCTAGCGATCGCCGCCCGAGCTCCCAGGTCTGTGCCCCCTCCTCAGGCACGGAGCGTGGGCGGTAAACTGCCAGGGCCTGCTTGCTCCCTCCGGCCTCTTTTGTTTCCTCTTCTGTGATACCGGCCCTTCGCTCGGTCCCCTTCCAGCTCCAGGCCCCCGCTCTTCCTCTCTTGAGTGACTCCGCGTGAGGCTGTAGCTCCCCGGGCTTTTCCCTCGGGGCCTGTGGTTGGGATTCTTCCAAAGCCCAGTATCTGCTTGGGGCTCACGGTGAACTTCCCCAGGCCAGCTGGAGGTGATCCTGGACCGTCGGCTGATGCAGGACGACAACCGGGGTCTGGGCCAAGGGCTCAAGGACAACAAAAGAACCTGCAACCATTTCCGCCTGCTGTTGGAACGGCGAACCCTGGGCAGTGAGGTAAATTCTGGACCTCCCTCCCGGGGAGCCAGGTCAGGCTGGTCCCTTGGGCGGCAGAGCTAGAGGCGGGCGAGGGGTAGCGAGAGTAGTGCTTCTCCTGGGGTGCGGGGGGTCAGTCTGACGCTCTGCTTCTCCATCTCCGGCAGCCTGGCGCCTCCCTTCTCCCACAGCGTCCTGTCGCCCATGCCCCCGAGCCATCTCCCGCCTTCCTCTGTGCCCCCTCCCCGCCGCCATGTTCTCTAACCCTCTCTGCTCCAGCCCCGTTCATCTCATGGCTTTCTTTGCCCCCACCAGCCTGGCTTTTTCTCCAAACTGGCAGCCATGTTTAGGGGCTTGATCTTTCACAGCAGCAGGAGCGATAACCGAGAGGTAAGGGCCAGCCACGGGGGGTCGAATTAGTACTAGCCACCGGTAGCTGGACTCGGAGCCTGCGGAGGATGGAGCCTGCCACCCAGCCTCCCTGTCTGTGGCTCGGTCCTCACCCACCAAGGAACTACTGATCACCCGCTGTGCTTTAGGGCCTGAGAGGGACACAGACTCTGACACTGACCCTGCTCTCCAGGACTTCCCTCGGGAGTAGGGGTGGGGGGTAGGCAGAAGTAGCTTGGCTGGTAGTAGTGGGAGAACGTTGTGAGCCAAGGGGATCGAGGACAGTTTCTGGGGGACATGTTGACCAGGTACAGCTGTGATGGATGGGGTCTGATGTAAACACAAGAACTGGGGCGCCTGGGTGGCTCAGTCGGTTAAGCGTCCGACTTCGGCTCAGGTCATGATCTCACAGTCTGTGAGTTTGAGCCCCGCGTCGGGCTCTGTGCTGACAGCTCGGAGCCCGGAGCCTGCTTCGGTTCTGTGTCTCCCTTTCTCTTTGTCCCTCCCCCACTCATGCTCTGTTTGTCTTTAAAAAATGAAGAAACCTTTAGAAATTTTTTTTTTAAAAGCACAAACTAAGGCAGAGGGAGACCACGTAAACAGGGAAGAGCAGTGAGTTCACTCAGCTAGGCCACAGCTGCTAGTCCAGCGTGGTAGCTTCTAGACACATGTGGTTATTTAAGTTAATTAAAATTAAATACAGGGGCACCTGGGTAGCTCAGTGGGTGAAGGATCCTACTTGATTTCAGCTCAGGTCATGATCTCAACGTTTTTAATTTATTTTTGGGACAGAGAGAGACAGAGCATGAACGGGGGAGGGTCAGAGAGAGAGGGAGACACAGAATCGGAAACAGGCTCCAGGCTCCGAGCCATCGGCCCAGAGCCCGACGCGGGGCTCGAACTCACGGACCGCGAGATCGTGACCTGGCTGAAGTTGGACGCTCAACCGACTGCGCCACCCAGGCGCCCCTCAGGTCATGATCTCAAAATTGTTGAGTCTGAGCCCTGTGTTGGGCCCCCCTGTGACAGCATGGAGCCTGCTTGGGATTCTCTCTCCCCCCCTCTCTGCTCCTTCACCGCTCACATTCTGTCTCCTTCTCAAAATAGACTTAAAAGAACTAAATAAGTTCAGTTCTTCAGTCATACCGGCCACATTTAAGTGCCCAGTGGCCACAAGTGGCTAGCAGCTACTCTGTTAGTGCAGGTATAGCTTATTTCTATCTCTGCAGAAAGTTCTAGTGGCCGTTGCTGGGCTAGCACGGGGTCAGGGTTCGGTTGGGGCAGACTAGTGGGCCCAGAACGGCTGGCTGTGGGGCCTGGACTTTATGTTGGAGGCCAGTGCAGGATCTGAGCACGGAGGGATGCTGTCGGACTCTGCCCTGAGCTTGTCCATCTAACAGTAGGAATAGGGCGGATCTCCAGGGAGCCTGGAGGCAGGTGAGACTTTGCAGGCTGTTCAAGCGGGAAGTGTTGGTGGCTTGAACTGAGCCGCGGGAGGGAAAGGTTGGGGGTGGGTGTGAGGACACTGCCGAGATGGGGAGAGATTCTGGGTGATTGGAAGGAAGGTGGCACTAGGGACAGAAGTCCAGAGTACAGAAAAGTGGCCGCCTTGGGGGAAGTGCAGCTTAGGCCTGTGAGTGTGGCATACAGGGCAGTCAGCCAAGCGGCCGCCCCCGGTCGGAACAGCTTGGGGAGCACTGGGCCCGAGGATCGGGGCCGGCGCTATGGGTGTGGGGCTGGACCCGGAACCGCAGGATCACTCAGGGTACTTGCTCCGTCCGTTACGGGCACACATCTGTCTGTCACCCGTTCTCCCGCACTGAGGATCTGCGATGGGAGATGGATGGCGCTCACAGGGCGTGTGCTCACATTAGTGTGAAAGCAGAAACCCCCAAGGTAGAGGAGACGTGTCCCTTACAGGTTGTGGGAGATGGGGAGTGACCACACATGGAGGGTGCTGGAGCCTTCCAGACGCTTCGGGGAAAGCTCTCTTCCCCTTCGCCCACATCTCGGCCGACCTTGCAGGTCCAGGATGGCCACACTACCAGCTACCCATCCCTCCTCAGCCACCTGACCTCCACGTACCTGAATACCCCAGTGCTTGCCCTGCCTGTAGCCAAGAGGCAGCTCCCGGGCCCCGGTCTGCGCTCGTTTCATCCCCTGGCCTCCTCCCTGCCCTGCGATTTCCACCTGCTTAACCTGCGGACGCTGCAGGCTGAGGTGAGTACCCCGCCCCGCTCTGTACCTCCAGGACTGGATTCTGGCCTTTCCTCACCCACACTCCTCCTGGTCCTGGTCCTGGTGCTGGTGCTGCCTCGAGGGCAGTGCTGTTGCACCCACGAGCGCTGAGCAGCACCCGCCCCCACCACCCCTTATGTGTCTGTCACCCAGGACGATGCCCTGCCCTCGGCAGAAACCGCACTCATCTTACACCGCAAGGGTTTTGACTGCGGCCTTGAGGCCAAGAACTTGGGCTTCAACTGCACCACGAGCCAAGGCAAGGTGAGAGGGGCCTGGTACAAGCAGGAACACGGTGCACCGGGGCATAGCAGGCATGGGGCTTGGGAGACTGCGGTGAGGTGAGCAGCGGAGAGAAAAGGGAGAAGCCGTTGATGAGTGATTTCAAAGCAACTGAGGCCTGGCCAGGGCACATTCTGTACAAGGCATGTGCTCCGTGAGTAGGGGCCACAGCCAGATGCAGTGGAAAACATCAGATATAAAAATCCAGGGGCGCCTGGGTGGCTCAGTCGGTTGAGCGACCGTCTTCGGCTCAGGTCATGATCTCGCGGTCCGTGAGTTCGAGCCCCACGTTGGGCTCTGTGCTGACAGCTCAGAGCTTGGAGCCTGTTTCGGATTCTGTGTCTCCCTTTCTCTCTGAACCTCCCCCGTTCGTGCTCTCTCTCTCTGTCTCAAAAATCAATAAAGGTTAAAAAAGTAAAAAAAAAAAATCCAAAGCCGTCATGCTGCGACTCTGAAAGCTCTGGTCATGGTTCAGGCAGGTGCTGACAGGTGCCCCCACGTGCCACAGCCCATGCTGGGCACTGGCGATTCCGGAGTGGACCTAACACAGTCCCTGTCTTCAAGGAGTTCGCTGCTCAGTGCAGTGGTTCCTACACTGAGGTCTGTGGATGGGCTTTGGGGTTGAGCAGAGTGAGCCCCTGGCCCGAACACAAGCTCTCGTGCACAGCTGGGCACCATGTTGCCCAGAGGGGCCAGAGCCTCTGTGAGGTTCTTAAAGAGGCAGCAAGTCATACAGAGAAAAGAGCTGTGTCACATAACGTGTGAACACCCAGCACAGCCTGTGCCATGTTTTCTCTCCACAGGTGGCCCTGGGGAGCCTTTTCCACGGCCTGGATGTGGGTTTCCTGCAGCCAACCTCCTTGACATTACTGTACCCTCTGGCCTCCCCCTCCAACAGCACTGACATCTATTTGGAGCCCATGGAGATTGCCACCTTCCGCCTCCGCTTGAGCTAGCGCTTCCTGTGGCCTGAAGAGAAAGTTCATCCACAGAGACTGCCTCTTACATAAGGTCGGGTTGGACAAACCAGATGGGTATCCTGTCCCGATCTACCTCTCAGAACTGTGACAGACTGGGCTCTGCCCTCATTTTCTGTTTCTCGTTGCTTCTGTGTTCGGTGGCAACCCCAAACCCGGTGTCGGGTAGACAGGGCAGATGCTAGTGAGATCTTGGCCAGAGGGTCCTTGGTCAGAGTGGGCGGTGCCAGCCTCTGCTTTGGGTAGTGAGCGGCACCCATTGGGCACAGGCTCAAGCACCCACCTTTCTCCCAAAATGGGATGGAGGAGAAGCAGGGTCAGGAAAGATAGGGGAGGCTGAGTGGGTAGGAGCCCAGCGCCAGGGTCACTGGAGGTGGGAGCTGGTTCTGGGTGGGGGGCGTCCTCTGGTTACGTAGGGACTGGATGTCCCGATGTGAGCGGGAACTGAGTGATGGCTGGGAGGAGGGGGTGGGGACCCAGAGTTAGCAGAGTGGAGGAAGAGGAATCTCCACTTTCTGTGATGACTCCACTGGGAGGACTCCACGCGTCGGCTAGCGGCTGTGGTGCGGCAGGAAGAGACCATGCGTCCCTAGAGACCATGTCATGGCTAGAGGTCATAGCACGCTTCAGGTACCAAAACCCCCATCTGGCCCCGGGCGCCTGGTCCGTGTGTTGATGTATGAGATGGTGGCAGGGACGTGGGGGCGTCTTCCGTCCTCGCTGACGCCTCTTCTGTTCCTGTACTCTGTACACCACTGTCCTCGAGCTCCTTCCCACCCTGGGGGCATCTGGTCTGGCATACTTCCTTTCCCTGGAAGGAAAATGAAGCCTCCAGTCCACCTCCCCTCCCCATGAGCGTGAGCAATTTGAGAAGGCTTTCTGCTCCGTCCCTACGGTCAGGCCATGGAGCTTCAGCTGTGGTACATGCTTCTACAGAGGGATTTGGATCCTGGCACAGGGACTAGGGTTATGTAGAGTGAATTAGGAGGCAGTATGTCTGTTCAGCAGCCTTCATTCCACTTCGATTAATAGAGCAAAGGTTTTGACGGTCTCTATAGCTGCCGAAGCAATATTTGGTAAAGTTTAAAATCTATCCCTTGTTAAAAATCTTAGTAAGTTAAGACTACAAAGAAACTCCTAATCTAGATTAAAAATCTCTATCAGAAACCAGCAGTTAATGACATTCGAAAGAGTCAGACACCACAGGCATTCCTATAAAAGAAATTAGCCAAGGACATACTATTATTTAGCAGGGTCCTGGCACCATAATCCCCACAGTAGAGCAGGCGAAGGAGAGGAAGTTACTACTGTCGTTATTTGGAGACAACAGAATGGCAACCTATAAAATCTACGAGAATCAGCTGGAGACCTAAGACCATTCTGTAAGTGGACATAAATGATAGACATCATGCTCCTGTAAGGATTTCGGTTCTCTCCAAATCAGCCCATAAATTCAGTGTGTTCCAGTGTGATTGAATACTTTTGGAATTTTGATGAGTTCTAAACTTCATTTGGAAGAGTAAATACATGAGAATACTAACAAATTCTGAATGGTGGTGAGTTGGGGGTGGGGGGGCGCCGAGGGGAGGAAAGGGCACATGTCCCGTGGCATTGCCCCAGGGACTCTCAGGCAACCACACATGGTCCGTGTGACCTGGTGTGGGATCGGAAAGACAGACTGATGGAACCAAAGTCAGAGTCCAGAAGCAGACCCAGGTAGATGGGAATTTAGTGGGATAAAAGGATTATTTGAAGTGGGAAAAAGATGGATTGCTTTAAATAGTACTTTAAGTCACTGGGTATCAAAGTAAGAGATCTGTAGCTCACAGTTTCCACAAAAATTAGTCCCAGAGAAAGGAACAAAAAAATTAAACTACAAAATTACTGAAGAAAATACAGGGTATTATTATACCTCTGGTGTGGAGAGCTGTTCTAAACATAACACAAAACCTGAAAGATGTAATAAGGGAAAAGATTAAACAGATTTTATTACCAAAAAATATTGAAAAGTTTTATGTATGGCGGAAAACATCAAGGTTTAAATACAAATGACAACCTGGGAGAAGATGTTTGCAACACCTCAAAAACCGGTGAGTTAATCATTTTGGGTGAAAGCTTGCTTTGGGGTCCTCAGAGAAGGTCCCCTGGGCCTGCTGGGCCCCTACCTGAATATCAAGAGTCCTTCCAGATCATCCAGGGCTGTTGGCAGCTTCAGGCCAGGGCACACAGAATCCTTTCTGTATCACTGTGGAAGAAATAAGATTATTGATGTGAGGTGCTCAGCAGAGTGTCTGATGCATAGAGGAGCTCAATAAATAGGAGCTATGATCTTACTAGTAAAGGATGCTAAACAGTTATATTATAGCAGGTGTCAATTACTCGTATAAGATGGCTTATAATCACATGATAAGGGAGACTGTGCCTCCTAGGAAATGAGCAAAATAAAGGCTGTTTATCTTTGGATATCTTAGATGTACCATGAAATCATTTATCTGCCAGGAACAACGTTTAATGCTACACACTGGCCTTTTAAAACGACCTAGCGTTGTTCAAGGTGTGGTCCGGGATCACCAGAAATACTTGTTTCAAGTCCGGCTTTTTGGCCTCTCCTCACTAGGGCTGCTCCTTCAGCCTGGACGTAGGACTGAGGGCCTGTGGAGCAGAGACTAAGACTCGCTAAGACAGATCTGTAACAGGAACAAGAAACAAACGTTCCTGTAGAACGTCGAAGAAAGTAGAAGGAAAAAGCCGATTCCTGGGCACAATCTACCGAACCAATTTCTGGGATGGCAGTCAAAGGATCTTTTTTAACAAGCTTCCAGGTGATTCTTTTGCACACATAATTTAGAAATGGGCCTGTGATTTTAAGGCATGCAGCCATCCTTTACCACCACGTGCTGGCACTGAGGCCTCAGTTCTGAGGGTTGTAATCATCGTTAGAATCCGGATGTGACACAGAAGCAACTCAACCACCGGAAATAGCATTCTGTTCCTCCCGGGAACCCTCCATGCACTTAGAACTTAAAATACAAAGTTCTAGCCCATTTCCACGAAGAGAGGACTATATGGCCAGTTGGAACCATGGAAGGGAGACTGAAACTAAGAACCCAGTCCTCCCATGCAGGTTGAGGCAGGTGCAGGTGGTGCTCTGATTCAGCTTGCCTAGGAGGTGGGCACAGAGAAACCTGTAGAAAGAGCGACCTCTCTAACCTCCGAGTTCACCTGCCTACCCCACGGTCACCGAGGTCAGCTAACTGCACTCATGTGCTCACAGAGGGGGGAAATCCCAGTCTGGGTAGCAGGACTGAAGCTTACCATCCAAAATGGAGCACCCTGAAAAACATGTTTGTTTTTCACTGACAAAAATATGTACAAATGACAAATACCTCAAGGGCGAGAACAGGCAATGGAGGAGGAGACCAGATCCTTCAGAGCAAACCAATTTTACATAAAGTCCGCGGGAAATAATTCAGATCTTAACAGTTACCTGGCCCAAGTGGGTCTGCGAAGAGTCTCTGTCCATTATGGGGCCTGACCTTGCACCTTCCTAACCGAGAATAAACCTGATCTGAAAGTCCACTCTGGGCACAGGAAACCCTAGGGGTTGGAGATGAAGGCTTCCCAGCGTTTGGAATGTGACAGAGTTGAAGATTGAAAACACAGCACCGAGTATGGAAGCCTCGAGAAGCTCTCTCAGTGGAGGAGGAAAGATGGGTCTCCCTGTCAGCCTGCCTGGGGACTTGCACTCAAACCAGAGCAGTGAGTGCACCTACATCTGCCTCCTCAACTCCTAATGCCTATGAATGGCAAGTGAGATATTTACAATGCCAAAGCATAGAGTAAAACAAGAGGAACTCTCCTTTGACCAAGAATGGAGAGAACAGCTACAGGCCTGAGCAGATGGGAAGCTCGCAGCTCGAGACAAAGCCCAGCAAAGGGCAGCAGCACTGGCACAGACAGGGCACCAAGACTGACCCAGGAAGGCCAGAACCAGGCTGAGCAAAGAGCAGAGGAAAGCAAAGCAGAGGCTGCCAGCAAAACATGACAAAATAGAAGCAACCCCAAACAATGCTTTATTGAAATACAGTCTACGTATGGGATAAACACTGGATTCTGTGCAAATGGTATGGAGACTTTGTGGATTTGGAAAACAGAACTAAGGAATCTACTTGACCACACCACAGAGATAAAAGGAAAACCTAAAAGAGAGGTTAAGAAAGATGGCAGATAGGGGCGCCTGGGTGGCTCAGTTGCTTAAGCGTCCGACTTCAGCTCAGGTCATGATCTCACGGTTCGTGAGTTTGAGCCCCGCATCAGGCTCTGTGCTGTCAGCTCAGAGCCTGGAGCCTGCTTCAGATCCTCTGTCTCCCTCTCTGCCTCCCCCATTCTCTCTCTCTCTCAAAAACAAATTAAAAAAAAGAAACATGGCAGATAGATTTAGAAGCATTACCATAATGTTTAGTAGCTCTTTTAGGAGAGACTAGTGAATAGGGAAGAGGAAGCCTTCAAAAGGAAAGTGGAGGCACTCTTCAGACACGAAGACAGGTGTGCGTCCTTGTGAAAGTACTCACCCAAGTTCCAAGAAAGGTACATTAAAAAAAACAATCCTCACCTACATATATTGCAAATAAATCCCTAAAAATCAACCAGATTTTTAGGAAAGAAACTCCATAAGGAAAGACTATCAGATGACAGCAGACAGTTAGCAACAGTGAACAGGGTACCTGAAGACCAGGGAATAGTACATTCACACTTAGAGAACATAACCACTAACTCTGGATTTGGTATTAGCTACACTGTCATTCAGAGTGAGGGGGAAATGACATTTCAAACATCCAAAGGCTGAGAGTTTGCAGTGTGCAAAACTTCAGTGGAAGAAAAAAGGTGTACTTGGGAAAAAAATCCAGGGTGCATCAACCAAGGGGGGGGGTATACCTAATAAGCACTGGCTATAAATTATAATATAGCTTAAAAAGAACCAGAATGAGAATTCTAGATAGCAATAATGTTAAGTGTTATTCCAGGGGTCCTTGTTCGGAAGAAATATAAGCACACCTCAAGATTCACACGCACAAGGGAATTTTTGAGGATGAGGATGTTCACTGGAGCATTACATGGTGTAGTGAAAAGCTGAAAACAAAACTTAATTGTCTATCAGAAAGGGGAATGCATAAAAATAAAATACTGTCCATTCATATGGCGAAATACTATAAAGTAGTTCAAAGGAGTGAGCTAAACACTTATGAGCATCAACATGATACATCTCATGAGCATTGCTAAAGGAAAAGAAAGTTACAGGGGTGCCTGGCTGGCTTAGTTGGTAGAGCATGTGACTCTGGGTCTCGGGGTTGTGAGTTCGAGCCTAGCGCTGGGTACAGAGATTGCTTTAAAAAAAAAAAAAAAAAAAGGTTTACAGAGTGATATATACTTAAGATAAAATACTCCAAGTACTCTAAGGACAGTCTTTTCAACAAATGGTGTTGGAAAAATTGGATAGCCACATACCAAAGAATGAAGTTGGAAGCTTATCTTACACCATATACAAAAATTAAAATGGATCAAAGGCCCAAATGTAACAGCTAAAACTATAAAACTCTTAGAAGAAAATAGGAGGAAATCTTAATGAGGAATCTGGCAGTGATTTCTTAGGACACCAAAAGCACAGGCAATAATCCTTCTGGAAAAGATTCACACCACTCTCGATGCCATTAAGAACATGCAAGGTTCATGGGAAGAAACCAAAATATCAACATTAACAGGATTCCAATTGGGAAATACTGATGCCAAACTCTCGGATGACTTTGAGAGGGTCAAGACTTCCGTGGAGGAAGTCACTGCAGACGCGGTGGAAACAACGGCAAAAGAACTAGGATCAGAAGTGGAGCCTGAAGATGGGCCTGAGTCGTCACTGCAATCTCAGGATCAAACGTGACTGGGCGAGGAGGAGTTGTTTCCTGTGGATAAGCAAAGAAAGTGGTTTCTTGAGATGGAATTTACTAGTGCGATGCCGTGACGACTGTTGAAATGACAACAAAGGATTTGCAATATTACTTATTTTTTTTTTTTTAATTTTTTTTTTTTTTAACGTTTATTTTTTATTTTTGAGACAGAGAGAGAGAGCATGAACGGGGGAGGGTCAGAGAGAGAGGGAGACACAGAATCTGAAACAGGCTCCAGGCTCTGAGCTGTCAGCACAGAGCCCGACACGGGGCTCGAACTCACAGACTGCGAGATCATGACCTGAGCCAAAGTCGGCCGCTTAACTGACTGAGCCACCCAGGCGCCCCTGCAATATTACTTAAATCTGGGTTGACTCCCATTTTAAAAGTACTACTGTGGGTAAAATGCTATCACACAGCATTGTCCACTACAGAGAAATCATTAGCAGGGTCAGTCAGTGCGGCAAACTTCACTGTCTTATTTTAAGAAACTGCCGCAGCCACCCCACCTTCAGCAACCAACACCCTGGTCAGCAGCCATCAAGACAGATACTTCACCAGCAAAAAGATTATGACTCACTGAGGGCTCAGATGATGGTTAGCATTTTTTTTGGCAATAAAGTATTTTAAAATTAAGGTACATATACTATTTTCTTAGAGACCTGATGCTGTTGCACACTTAATATGCTGCAGTATAATGTAAACCTAACTTTTATAGGCACTGGGAAACCAGAAAGTACATTTGACTCGCTTTATTGTGATATTCTCTTTATTGTCGTGGTCTGCAACAGAACCCACGATGTCTTCAAGGTATGCCCGTAATCTCAAATGGCTCAGGGGAAAAAGTTCCTTATTCTGTACTTCGAACTTTGAAGTTTCTGGTTGTTTAAAAATACATATTTAACAGATTAAAAAAACAGATACCTACTACATCGGCTCAAATCAAACATCTAGGGAGGCCTTGGACTCATCATCCATCCAGCCCCACTAGCCACTTCAGACCTGATCTTTACCATGTCCAGTAGTTGGAGCTGATCTCAGTGTGGTCACTTTTGTCTGGTTAAAAAGGCCCGGGGTGGGGGTGGGGGGGCGCCTGGGTGGCTTGGTCGGTTAATCGTCCGACTTCGGCTCAGGTCATGATCTCACGGTCCCTGAGTTCGAGCCCCGTGTCGGGCTCTGTGCTGACAGCTCAGAACCTGGAGCCTGTTTCGGATTCTGTGTCTCCCTCTCTCTCTGCTCCTCCCCTGTTCATGCTCTGTCTCTCTCTGTCTCAAAAATAAATAAACGTTAAAAAAAAATTAAAAAAAAGGGGGGGGAGGGGCGTCTGGCTGGCTCAGTCAGCAGAGCAAGACTCTCGATTTTGGCATGGTGAGTTCCAGCCCCATGTTGGGTGTAGGGATTACTTAAAAGTAAATAAGTAAACTTAAAAAAATTTTTTTAAAGGCCCAGTAGTGTGGCAAAAAGAGAGGGGATTGTGGTCTTCTGTTACTGTCTCTTTATTTGATCGTTAACAAGTCTTCTCACCTCCCTGAGCCTTGCATTTTGTCTCTGTGAAAGGAGAACAGTATCCCTACCCTTCACTGTCTCATGTAGTTATTATAAAGAACAGATGAAGTAACACAAGTTAAAAGGTGTTTTTGTAAAACAGCAAGCACCTTGTGACAATTTACCCCTGCATTCAGTAGGGTGATTTTTATTGTCCTGAAGGCTTAATTTTAGGTCACTTAAAAACTGTAGATTTATTACATATGTGTGTGTATGTATGTGTGTGTGTGTGTATATATATATAAAGTTTAAGGGAATAAAATTTTTAAAAATCCTGTAAACCTACCCCCCCAAACTAATTTATTAAAAAAACTAAAACCAAAATTCTCCAAAACATACCACACCCCAGTCTGCCTTAAGAGGATTACATTGAACTCTGCTGATCTGTTTACTTGGGATGGTCCTGAAACTCGATTCCTTTATACTTTTTAAAAAAAATGTTTATTAAAATTTTTTTTTTATTTTTGAGAGAGACAGAGTGCGAGCAGGGGAGGGGCAGAGAGAGGGAGACACAGAATCCGAGTCAGGCTCCAGGCTCTGAGCTGTCGAATTCGGGGCTCGAACTCAAAAACCGTGAGATCATGACCTGAGCGGAAGTGGGAAGCTCGACTGACTGCGCCACCAGGCGCCCCAATAAACTCCTTCCTTTTATAATTTTTTTTTTTTAACATTTATTTTCGAGAAACAGAGTCAGACAAAGTGTGAATGGGGGAGGGGCACAGAGAGTAGGAGACACAGAATCTGAAGCAGGCTCCAGGCTCTGAGCAAGCGGTCAGCACAGAGCCTGATGCGGGGCTCGAACCCACGAACTGTGAGATCATGACCTGAGCCCGACACTCAACCGACTGAGCCACCCAGATGCCCCACTCCTTTCCTTTTAAAGGCCACCTTGTTGCCTTTCACCAATGTCCCCCCGACAGACACCGCGATGGGCGTTCGTTGGGTACGTAACCATCGTGGTCTAGCACGAAATGGCCTTTGACCTAACAACGATTTCCTCACCTCCCAGGCGTACCCTTTCCGAGGGGCCAATAAGCCCCAGCTGCTCAGCAGTGACTAAACACCCTTCACCGGAAGACCTCTGCCCGCGGCGCCACGAAGCGGCCCGCCCCCTACCCTAAACTCCGCCCACCCCAGGGCTCGCGGGCTGGGCCGCCCCGACCACTTCCGGAGGTGCCCGGAAGTCCATGTCACTTAGCAACCCAAGGCACTGGCAGAAGGCTAGCGCTGAGACCTGGGATGGGCTGCGGTCTGGGACCCGCAGTCCCCCACCGGCCCTGTCATATTGCTCCTGGGGTCTCTCCAGGGCTCAGCAAGAGCAGCCAGTAAGCAGGTGGCATTCCTTTCCAAAACGTCAGTCATCCCGTCCCGTTTTCTTAAGGAGGACGACGACTACCATTTTTTGAGCGCCTATGTGTCAGGCTCCATCTGAGACGTCACATAATCTAAGCCTAATAATTACACAGCCTGTCTCACTGTTAAGGAAACCAGGCTCAGAGGGGTTGAGGCGCTCAACCTGAGGAACCTTTCCCCGGGGGACACACAATTGGAACCCTGCCATGCTGAATCCTGCATCCCAGTTCCCCATTCAGGAGGTTGGGGAAGGAGCAGCAAGAACTTAAACCTTTACCCAAAATGTTTTATTTTCCATAATGACTTATGAACGAGTGTTTATATAAGCCCAAGTCCCTGGGGGGGCGGGGAGGGGGGCAGGGTTTTGGCCCGTGCAAAATAGCAAAGAGACCCAAGGAGAAGGGGCAGTAAATGCGTTAGAAATGGATGAGCTGCATCTGATTTCCTCAATCCAGGGCTCAGCTTAGTTGGCAGGAAACCTTGAGAGATATCTGGGCTGAATAAATCAGGGAGTGAGATCCAGAGGCACCAAAAGGTTGGAATATGATTCCTTTCTGGCCGGAGGAGGCTGAAGTCTGGGCCACCTGGTGGCTGCAAGCACTGCTCAGAGTGTCAGCCCCCGCTCCTTAAACAGCTGCTTTAGAGCCTCTTCCAGCTGTCGGTTTGTTCCCTGAAGCCCCTTCACCACTTGCGCTGCCCACTCGAAGTATTCCTGGACTCGATGTTCAGACCATCCTGCATGAGAACGGACAGAAAACTGCTCATAGGACATCCAGGACAGTATTGGATTTTGCCCACTTCCTGGAGGGCGTGGTGCACAGCCATGAGATGAGTGCCTGATGGGATCTGTCCAGAACACTTGCCCTGGGCCCAGTTACTGTTATTTCTACGGTGTGAGAGGAGACCAGAGTGGTCTAGTATTAGCTTGGGGAGTCAACAAGAAAGCCCAGGCTCTTTTCTTTCCAGGGGAACTGACCAACCTGTGCCTGGGGAAGGTGGGCGTCCCTCCCCTTCCCCTCAGGGCAGGTGGGGGGAGCGTACCCTCTGGGGTGCAGCGATTCAGGTCCCTCAGATTGTACAGCTTGTCTGCCAGCTTCACCAGTTTAGCCCCGGGACTGCTGTGGGGAGCCTGCTCCACCTGCAGCCGCTTTCTCTCCAGCTTGGGCAGAGTCTTGTCATCTGTTACCTCCTCCACCAGGCGTCGCACTTGTGCCCCGAAGTGCAGCTCCACCTCATCCAGGGTGGTGTCTGTGTCCTCCACCGTGTCATGGAGCAGCGCTGCCTGGGGACAGGCTTCCACTTAGCCCTGCGGCTCCAGCCAAGGGGTGCTCAGGGCTGAATGGGGCCCCCGATCCCCACCCTAGCTCCTAGTGGAGGAACGACGAGAGTTACCTGTAACACCACAATGTCAGTGACTCCCGCCTCATGGGTCAGGATCCGAGCCACACCTGACGGGGCAAAGCAGGAAGTCAGAACTGAAGGAGTCCCAGGCTGCGTGTTGTGGATTCTGTAGAGCCAGATGTGGCTTCTCACTAGCCAGATGATCTTGGGCAAGTCCTTTACTCTCTTTGGGTGTCAACTGTGCAGAGGAACAGTGATGCCTACCGCCCCGGGTTGTTGTGAGGCTTAAACACGAAAGGTGCCTGGCACAGAGCAGGTGCTCAATGAGGTGTAGGCCCTCCGCGTTCCCGTCCCGGTCCCCACCCCCTAGACGCCGCTGCGGCTGCTCCCGAGGCGGTGCGCCCACCGATAGGGTGGTTGATGTAGGGTGTCCCTTCGGGGTCCTTCCGCCGCTGCAGTCGGTGCTTGCGAGCTGCGAAGTCGGCAGCCTCCACTAGCTGCGTGGCCTCGGAGCCCATCGCCGGGGTGGGGCAGGCGACTGAGGTCCCCAGAGCCCCTGGAGCCCGGGACGGAGCGTTCACAGCGCCCCCTGGCGCCTCGGAGGCCGGGGGGGGGGGGCGGGTTCTGGCTCAGACTGGTTCTCTGCAGCTGATATCCTGGCGGAGAGAGTAAGGGAGTTTGGGAGCTGCTCTCAGCATCGCAGCCCCTGGCGCGGGCGCTCTCCGGAAGGTGCAGGAAGAACATGGCGGGGCTCCCTGGGAGGCCACAGTCTCGGGGAAGGAGGAAGACAAACAAGAAATAAGACAGTGTCCTCACAGTGTGCCACATCCAGGGCTGGAAGATATAGGGGGCTATGGTACCTTGGAGGAAGGGCGGTTCACCTAGCCTCTGGGGTCAAAGACAGCCTCTCCCAGGAGGATCCTCTCCTCCCATGAAAAGACAACCTTCAATCTGTCAATGCTCTGAAAATTCTCAAAGTGGTCCAAAAGTGGTTTTCCCTGCAGGGATGGGACTGGTTGCTATGGGCATGGGAGCCTCACCTTTGGGCCTGATCTTCTGGAAATTAGAGCCTACACTAGAAGCCTGCCCAGTAGACTCACAGGCGGCAGTGATGTTTCTGCAAGAACTGTCTTCTTTGTTCTCAGGTGCCTGGACAAAATGTTTGCATTTCTTTCTTGTGCCATAAGTGTTCCTGCTTCAGTCCCCAGGCACCTGCTGTGGGCCCCTCGGGTGCTAACTGTTGTCTTGTTGTTCTGGGAGCGTGGCATTGTCAGGCCTCAGTAGGCCCTAGGATAACAACACTGCTGGCTGGTGGCCATCAGCCTCCGAGAGAAATCCCCTGACACAGCAGATGGTATCTATGAGGTTTAAGGGGCAAGAGAGACCCGGAGACCCTGGAAGAGCTTCTCCTGTGCACTGGGACTGGCTAGTTGTGAGGTACAGCTCTCCAATCAGACTGGTAGCTTTTGTGCTTTTGGCTGGTAGCTGGGGCAGATGAGGGCTCAAGGGAAAAGTTAATGGAAGGACTTGCCCTTGTTTTTCAGCTAGTCTTGGTGGTTGTCATGATGCAGAAGTTAGGGAGGAAAGCTCCAGAGCTGTCACTGAGGTCCCTGGGGCCTGAAATGGAACGATCAGAATTCCCAAGGCTTCCACAACAGCCTGGAAGGTGAGAGTGCGTAGACAGAAACGCTTGTCTGTTCGTCAGGCTCATGGCTCAGCTTCTCTCTCATGCTTGCTTCTGCCCTCTGGTCTTCTGAGGCTTTCCCCCTTCAGCTCAGAAAACCTTAGGCAGCTTGGAGACACAGTCCCCATGTTTTCCATCAGAAGATAGAAACTCAGTCCCTTTCATCTCTCTCTAGAGGTTGGTGACAGAGAAGCTTCAGGTTTGTATTAATGGTGCCCAGGGGCCTTGTGGTTTTGATTTTTATTTCCTTACTGTCTGCAGCCATGGCTTAGAAAGAGAGATGTCGGGGTTCCCACGGCTAGGACCGAGGTGGAGGTGACCGCGCATGGACTTTCAGAGGAGGCTGGGCCTTTTGCTCACAGCCCTCAGCGCGGGGCTACTGCTGCTTTTCAGCTGGGTGACGCTTGCTCAGCCCATCTCTCTTTCAGGTACAGCGCTCTCCTCTCCACTCTGCGCGGTCCCCTCTTCGGATCCCCTGTCATTTCAGCAGGGGATGATGGGCTGCTCTGGGGAGCTTGTGGGGAGAAAGGAGTCTGCCCTTTTGAGAACGGTCCTTTTCACTCTCCAGAGCGGTCGAAGTGGGGTGTGGGCAGACCATGCTTGCCCGTCTCCATCCCCCTTGCTCCTCCTCCCTTCAGCACTGGCCCACCACCCCCACTTGTGCCAGACTAGCTGGGATGCTGATGGCCGCCACTACCCCGGTTTTTTCTGTCCTCGGCTGTCGGATACCCCGGAGGAAGCTTACTGCTGTCACCTGCAGGCTGCAGGGGGCTCCTGCTGCACCCGGGCTGAATTTGAGGCCTTGTACCAGGTCAACCTGTCCGCCCTTCCGCCCCCACCCCTCCTCAGGTGAGAACACCAGCCCCAGAGCCACTGGGATCCTGACAGGTGTTCCAGCATCCGGGGCTCTGTTTTTAAATTCTGGGGCGAAAGGCTTAGTACAGACTAGTGGAGGGGCCGACTTCGAACAGAAAATCGCGTGAATGCATGATTACAAACAGTTTTGTGGAGGAAGTTCAGGAGGCTGTGTAAGCGGATAACAGGGAGCCACTGCATGCATCGTGGGGCTGGGGCGGGGTGGGACGGGTGTCTAGACTAAGAGGATTTTGTAGTCCGCGGATTACACCCGTTATGGGTGGGGTTTCCAATCCTGAATCCGTCCATGAATGGTTTCACCGCACCTGCGAGCCCCCTGAATTTCTAGTTAGGAATTCTACATTTATCTGGGGAGAGGGGTGTCCCGAGCTTTCTCCGGACTCTAAGGGGCTCAGTAACCCAAAGGCTGCAGCAGTGAGCGCGCGGCTGGGGCCAGCACCTTGATACTCTCGCCTCTCCCACAGGGGCCGGGGTCCGCTCCTAGCGCTGGGCCTCTATACCCTGCTGCTCGTGGCCCTGATGACCGCCGACCTCGTGCACTTCTGCCGCAGTCGGGCAGGGGGTCGGCGCCCAGGCAGCCTCGGGCCTCCCTCTGGGTCCTCTGCCGCGCGCCCCCTGCGGATCTCTGCTGGAACACACTAGGCGCGCCCACGGCTACTCTGCGCCGCGGACCCGAGCCCCGCCCCCTCGCCCGGCGCGCTCTCGCGTTGGCCCCGCCCCTTCCCTGACACGCGCTCTGACGCAGGACCGGGGCGGGGCCGCCGACGCCAGATTCCGGAGCCTGATCCCACCCCGCCCCAGAGACTGCGCTTGCGCGCGCCTCGGACTCTGGCTCCGCGATGACTGTGAGTGGTCCAGGCACCCCCGAGCCCCGGCCGGCTGCCCCCGGGGTGCGTACCCGTCCCGCCCGCGCCATGGCTACTTCCCACCTGTTCTGACCGTTCCCGACCCTCCTTCTCCCCAAGTCTTGGCCCTCCATGGGATTTGCCCCTGACCCCCAGTCTCCTCTCTCCCAGCTCCCCGGCCCTGGCTGGAGCCCACCCCCAGTGTTTCCACCCATTCCCTCCACAGGCCAGCTCAGTGGAGCAGCTGCGGAAGGAGGGCAACGAGTTGTTCAAATGCGGGGACTACGAGGGCGCCCTGACGGCCTACACTCAGGCCCTGGGTCTGGGTGCGACGCCTCAGGACCAGGCGATCCTGCATCGAAACCGGGCCGCCTGCCACCTGAAGCTGGTGAGGGAGCCCACTGCTCTTCCTCTGCCCTGCCACGGCCCGGTTTCCCCGTCTCGCTGCTGCTTGGGCCCCGGTTGGGCATTCACCTTCCCAGGCCACCTACACTGGTCTGATGTCTCTTGGGCCTCCGGGTGGTGGTGAATCGAGTGGCTCTAGGGAACTACCCTGCTGCCCTGCTAGTGCTGGGAAAGGGAGATGACCAGCCTCTCAAGCCCCTGAACCTCTTCTTGCAGGAAGATTACGACAAAGCCGAAACCGAAGCATCCAAAGGTGGGGGACTGTGGGCGGTGGTGTGGAGCTGTGGGGCTTCTCCTGGGGGGCAGGGATTCTGGGACCACCGCATGTTCACATTCTCCTTTTCCTTTGGCCCCTGAAACACCTCTGCTTTCTTTCTTTCCCACTTCCTTGGGCATTTCCTTTTCTGCAGCTACCCTCACCTTTTCTGAGGCTGGATTACTGAGTCCCACATCTGTCCCCCCACCTTCCTCTGGCCCTCGAGATCTTTCCCCTACTGCTCTTGCCTGGAGATTGGTGGCCTCATGGGTGCTGACGGAGCTCCCGTTTGTACTCAGCCATTGAAAAGGACGGAGGGGATGTCAAAGCACTTTACCGGCGCAGCCAAGCCCTAGAGAAGTTGGGCCGTCTTGACCAGGCTGTCCTTGACCTGCAGAGATGTGTGAGCCTGGAGCCGAAGAACAAAGTTTTCCAGGAGGCCCTGAGAAACATCGGGGGCCAGATTCAGGAGAAGGTATGTAAATGACATGGGGTGGAGGAGAGAGAGGTGGTAGAGGGACATTGGCCAATGGATCTGGGCAAAGGGTGTAAACACAGAGAGGAGATACTGATGGCAAATGAGCTTATGGAATGAGGCTCAGTCTTGCTAGTATTTAGGGAAAAGCAAACAGAAATAACAGCAACGTGCCGTTTTTTGGTTGTCTCTTTGGCAAGCTTTTTCTTCCTAATGTTTATATATTTTTGAGAGAGAGCGCGCGAGTGAGCGGAGGAGGGGCAGAGAGCGAGCGAGACCCAGAATCTGAAGCAGGCTCTAGGCTCTGAGCTGTCAGCACAGAGCCCGAGGCAGGGCTCGAACTCATGAACCGCGAGATTATGACCTGAGCTGGAGTCAGATGCTTAACCAACTGAACCACCCAGGCACTCATTTGGCAAACTTTTTAAGCTTTTACACTCTGCTAGAATTAGGGAGGCAGACACTTAAGTGGTGGGCTTGCTCACCCACTGCTGGAGTTGGTATAAATTGGTACATCTCCTTAGCATATGTCTTAAAATTTTAAATGAGCATTCTCTGTGATCCAGTATGTTTACTTCTTGTTGCCTTCCCTAGAGAAGCCTTGCCCATGTACGCAAGCAGGCGTGTGTATGTTTATTTCAGACTTGTTTGTAGTAATGAAAAATTAAATTGGAGCTTTGTCTTACCGCCGGCAGTAGGGGAATGGCTAAATAAACTGGGTGCTGCCCTTACTATAGACTCCTATGCCGTCGTCACCAAGAATAGGTAGATCCACGTGTGTAGAGGTGAAAAGAGGCTACTTGTTAAATGAAAAAGCAAAGTGGGCTGTAACACACACTGTATGATACCGTTTATGTTAAAACACTACCCCACATACACTCTCAAAATGATACCATGTTTTTGCTGTGGGTCCGTTTGGGTGTGTAAATATGAAGAAAAATCTTTTTAAAAATATACGTCAGAATGATAACAGCATGACTCCTTGGTAAAGGAGTCGATTGATGTTTTGTTTGAGAGAGTGCGCTCATGCGAGTGGGGGAGGGGCAGAGGGAGTCGGAGTGAGAATCTTAAGCAGGCTCTGTCCACGCTGAGTGTGGAGCCCAAGGTGGGGCTCGATCTCACAACTGTGAGATCATGATCTGGGTCGAAATCAAGAGTCGGACCCTGAAGCGACCGAGCCAGTCAGTTCCCCCCTCCCTCCCGACGGGGTTTTTCAAAGGAGATTTTGCTTCATCCATTACTTTTATGATCTAGGAACAGAATTGTTTGTATAGTACATATGTTTAAAAGTTACCTTAGGAGAAAAAATATCTGAAGACCATCTTGAACAATGTCCAAGCTTGAATTAATCAGATAACGTGATGTTACAACGCTGGCACAGTGAAAGCAGGAAATACCATGGCAGACACCTTACTGAAAGCTTGAGACCTGGGAAGGCACATCGTTTCGTCTCCATGCCAGCTCTGTGTGGTCAGCAGGAGCTGCCTAGGGCCCTGTGTTGAGAAGGATTAGGAAGCAGATGGCCCGGGGCTAGCAGAATGTGCCATGACAGATTTGTCCGTCTGCCCTGAATGCAAAGGGGGAAGCCGGGAGTGGTGCATGGGCTAGGTATGTGCCCCTGTCCGTAACCCTGGGTGGAGGGAGGGCCTAGGATGGTCTTAATCAGATTATTTTATTATTTCATTTATTATTTTTGAGACAGTGAGCAGGGAAGGAGCAGAAAGAGAGAGGGAGACAGAGGATCTGAAGCGGGCTCTGCACTGACAGCAGAGAGCCCGATGCGGGGCTTGAACTCACGAACCTTGAGATCATGACCTGGGCTGAAGCCCGATGCTTAACTGCCTGAGCCATTCAGGTGCCCCAATTTCTGACAAGTTTTTTTAAATAATCTGATTGAGGGGCACCTGGGTGGCTCAGTCGATTAAACATCGGGCTTCAGCCCAGGTCATGATCTCAAGGTTCGTGAGTTCGAGCCCCGCATCGGGCTCTCTGCTGTCAGTGCAGAGCCCGCTTCAGATCCTCTGTCTCCCTCTGTCTCTGTCCCTCACCTGCACCCTCTTTCTCTCAAAAATAAATAAACATTAAAAAAAAAAAGAAAGAAGTTGTCAGAGGAGAGTTCTGGAGCCACAGGGAGCATTAGCAACTACCTCCTGATCTCCTGGCTCCCTTGCAGCAGGCGTCAGTGCCGAGTTCTGTGTCGTGGGCAGAGTACCCATGCTGCCACAGCATAGAGGGTAGCAGTGGGAATGGGTTGCCTCATGGCCAACAGGATGCCCGCCCTTCTGAATGGCACTGCCTTCAGCATTGGCGCCACCTGTCCTGCCCAAGCGGGAAGCCGCTCAGAAAGGAAAACAGCCTCGGGAAGTTTGGGTGAAGCTGCCAGGCGAGTCTCTTCCTGCCCAAGGTAGCTTGGTGCCCGCCCTAAACCCAAATGTCCTAGCTGTGCCTCCCGGAGACCGGAGCCAGGCCGTGGGAGGAGCCGAAGAGAACAAATAGGGAATGTGATGTCTCTGGCTAAGAGAGTGATTTCTTCCATGCCTCGTTGGTTTGTCGTAGGTGCGGTACATGTCCTCGACGGACGCCAAAGTGGAACAGATGTTTCAGATACTCTTGGACCCCCAAGAGAAAGGCACCGAGAAAAAGCAGAAGGTATATCCATGTCTGGACTGAGTGAGTGGGGGCTGAACTCCCACTGGAGCTGCCCCTCCCTGTGTGCTGATGTTGGCCGAGAAGCTGCTGCTGTGCCTCTGGCAGCCGAGCTCCCAGAGCCTGAGCGACAGCTTCAGGGCCTGGGGCCTGGGGCCTGGGTGTGAGGCACGGAGAGGGAACCTGTGTTCATTGAGCGCCTCGTTGCCAGGGGCTAGGGCCATGGAGGTGACTGAGGCGGGCTCTGCCAGGGACTCAGGATTCCGTTTACTGTAACCATCAATCCCGAGAGCAAGCTCTTCCTTCTACTTACAGAGGAGGAAACTGCAGTTCAGAGAGGTTCAGTTTATGGCCAAGGTCACTCAGGTGCTGAGTGGAAGCAGTGAGGCCCAGAGCTCAGGGTCTCTGCTTGCCCTGGCCTGTGCTGCCTGTAGTGTCCGCAGTGTGGCGCACTTCCTTTGACACAGGCTTCCCAGAACCTGGTGGTGCTGGCCCGGGAGGATGCCGGGGCGGAGAAGATCTTCCGGAGCAATGGGGTTCAGCTCTTACAACGCCTGCTGGACACGGGTGAGGCCGACCTCATGCTGGCGGCTCTGCGCACGCTGGTCGGCATTTGCTCCGAGCACCAGTCTCGGGTAGGTGGGGCGGAGGGGCGGGGTTGCTACCTCAGTCAATCTGTCTGTCCCTCCCTCCACCCACCCAGCCACCCACCCCTCATCTTGTTCCCAGAAGAACTGAAGGCAGAGTTCAAGGAGACCTGTAACAAGAGAGGAAAAATTAAAATAGCTTGAAAAAGCCCAATGTGATTTGGGATGAGCTGGGGCCTGAAAAGAGCAAAAGCAGCCCACCGGTACCCCAAGCCCTTGCTGTTGGTGGGCTTAAAGTGTGCGGCGGGCTCAGAGATGCCTGGCCCCAGACTCACGCACCGTCCACACGGTGAGAGAAGCTTGGTACCAGGAGAAGGGTCCCTGTCCTTCCCTAACCATCAAACTGGCATTTCCCCTGCGGGGCATCCTCCAGCGAATGATGTGGTCAGTGATGTTACCCACAGCATCTGGACCATCGAGACAGTGACCACGTATGCGGGGCTTGACCCTGAACGGATTCTCAGCATAGACGGGGCACATCCAGTACAGACAGTTCCACAAGAACGGTCCTACCCCGATGAAGTCTGCGCCCTCGCTCTTGCCTGAGCAGGCTGGACCCAGGGGACAGGGACTGGAGCCTTGGTTCCTTCCAGAGGCACCCGTGATTCCTAGACCAGGGATGGAGCTGTGGGACATTCTGTGAAAGATGTTTGGGCCAAGCTCAGGCTGTATTTCTGGGTCTCCCAAGACTAAGAGTGGTGAAACCATGCGAATTGCATCTACCTCCTTCTGCCTTCCTGCCTGTGCCAGTGTGAATATCCAGCCTAGAAATGGGGTAGAGAGACCTTGCAGTCTGTTCCATGCATGTCCACATGCCCAGACTGTAGACAGAGCCTCACACTTGGCATTGGAAAGGAACTAGGTGTCCCTGGAGCTGAGTCCCGGAGCTTGTCTGGACTTATGTGACTCCTTGCTAGGGAAACACGAACCAAAGCAGCTGTTCTTGGGGCCACAGTGTTCCTTGTCTCCTCTCACTGGAGCCGAGGAGAGGAGAGGTAGTGGTGGATGCCTCTGGAATGCTTTCTTTAGGAAGCCTTTCCAGCAGAATAATCCTGGCATTACCCCTGGTCACACCCTCAGGCCCACTTTGATTCCACTTGGAGCTGGTCCTTCCACCCAGATGTCTTCTCCCCCTCTGGCCACACTCACAACTCACACTTAGGGGTCTCTGTAGCTGCCCTTCACCAACTGGAGGCTCTGTCCCTCTCTGTCCCACACAGACAGTGGCAACCCTGAGCGTGCTGGGAACTCGGCGGGTAGTCTCCATCCTGGGCGTGGAAAACCAGGCCGTGTCCCTGGCTGCCTGCCACCTGCTGCAGGTTATATTTGATGCCCTCAAGGAAGGTGTCAAGAAAGGCTTCAGAGGCAAAGAAGGCGCCATCATTGTGGGTGAGTAGAATCAGGTCCACTGTCCTTTGGGTGTTGCGATCGTGGAGGGGAAGGGGCTCAGCCAAACAAGCCAGCTCTTTGCAGCTGCAGGTTGTTGAGGAATGTGGCTTGGGGACAGTATTTGACTCTAGGTTCTAAGCCAGGGTACCTACAGGGAAGGCTGGAGCCCAGGCCAGAGCCCAGGATGCAGGTCTCCCTTTTCTGTGTCTCCCTGGCCTACTGGGGAAGTTCAGGGGCCGGACAGGGCTGGGCCACTGTGGAGCCCACTAATGTCTTTTCATTGCCAGATCCTGCCCGGGAGCTGAAGATCCTTATCAGTAACCTCTTGGAACTACTGACTGAGGTGGGGGTCTCTGGTCAAGGTCGGGACAACGCTCTGACCCTCCTGATTAAAACAGTGCCCCGGAAGTCTCTTAAGGACCCCAACAACAGCCTCACCCTCTGGGTCATTGACCAAGGTTGGTGATCAGTTTTAAAGAAGGACAAGGACACTGAGCGTATGTGTTACATCTTGCTTGGGTGACTGGGCCGAGTTATCCCCAGTGGGGACTGTTCCCTGCCATATGTCTGCACTGAAGTGTACCCTGTGGCTGCGTCGTATCCTTAGAGAACTCAGAGTTAGACTCTTCAGCCGAGAGCATGTGCACATGCTTGTACATCGAGCAGACGTTGCATGCAGGTTAAGGGGGAGGCTGGACCAGCTTTCTGCGTTTGAAGTTTTTTCAGTGAGTGTAAATTACTTCTATACTCAGAGAAAAAATGCTTAGAAGTTTACTATATAAATTCATACTTCTCAGGGCGCCTGGCTGTCTCAGTTGGTGGAACACACCAACTCTTGATCTTGGGGTCATGAGTTCGAGCCTTGCATTGGGCAGAGAGAGTACTTTAAAAGAGTATTACATACGTACGTACATACACGCATATACTCATTAACTAATTCGTACTTCTCTTTTCCCTTAAAACGTAAGTGAGGAAGGTTTGGCAAAGTCCCTGCATGAATACATTTATCGGGGGCTCATCCTTCAGTGTCCCAGTCATGGTGTGAACCATGGGTGTTATTTTCCCCTTCAGTTTTACAGACCAGGAGCCTCAGAGTCCCCAGAACATTTGGCCCCATGGGTAGGGCCACCATGCAGTCCTCACTTCTTTAGTTTTATTTATTTATTTTTTAATGTTTCTTTTTGAGAGAGGGAAAGGAGAGACAGGGCATGAGTGGGGGAGGGCAGAGAGAAAGGGAGACACAGAATCCAAAGCAGGCTCCAGGTTCTGAGCTGTCAGCACAGAGCCTGACGCGGGACTCGAACTCACGAACCTGAGAGATCATGACCTGAGCCGAAGTCAGATGTGTAACTGACTGAGCCACCCAGGTGCCCCCATGCAGTCCTCACTTCTGAGTTCCTTCCCCGACCCCAGAGCCGCCTCCATAGGCAGTGGTGGTTAGCTGGCCATGCTCTCTGAGCCTGCTTTGCGTGTGGCTGTCCACGCCCTATGCCCTTGTCCCTGAGAGGTCCCTCTTCTCCGTGCCTCTCCCAGGGAGCATCCTCCCTTTGCCGCTAGGGGTTGGAACTAGCATTCTGCTGCCTAAATAGTGTGTCTTTTCAGGCCTGAAAAAGATTCTGGAGGTGGGGGGCTCTGTGCAGGACCCTCCTGGGGAACTCATGGTGACGGCGAACAGCCGCATGAGCGCCTCCGTCCTCCTCAGCAAGCTTTTCGATGACCTGAAGTGTGATGCTGAGAGGGAGAATTTCCACCGACTCTGCGAAAACTACATCAAGTAAGGGAATTGGCCCCTTGTCTCATTGCCGGGGGCTCCGACAGGAGTCCTGACCCCTCAGGGAAGGGTGGCAGGGAAAGGTTTTCGGCAGGGAGAGCAGCCTGGGGGAGGCCTAGCCGGGGACAGGGACACTTCTTTTCCCAAAGTGGCCTCCCCGGGGACGTTCTGTGATCCGTTCTACGATGCAGCAATGTCCTCGAGCACTCCCTGTGCTTCCTGAGCACTTGCTGTGTATCCGTTCCCACACGGTGGTGCAGCGTGATAGTCCTCCTACCCTTAAGGAGGCGACAGGTGGGGCTGAAGACACATCGTAAACTACGTAGAACAATTTCAGGTCTTGATGAGTACAGGGAAGGCAATGGACGGTGGTGTGAGCGAGAGTAACCTATGTCAGGCATATAATCAGGGGAGGCCTGGAAGCCCAGAGAGAGAAAATGGGCAGCTGGCCTCCTGGGGAACATCCTAGTCTGCCCATTGGTGGCTTTTCTTGCTGTTCCCGCCCAAGTAGTGCAGATGCCTGGCCGGTGGACGGGAAGGAGGGGGGAAGGAGGGTCCTGTTACGTCAGCTTTGGTGTGACAGCTGTCACCCTGTGCCCCTCAGGAGCTGGTTTGAGGGCCAAGGGCTGGCCGGGAAGCTGCGGGCCATCCAGACGGTGTCCTGCCTCCTGCAGGGCCCATGCGAAGCCGGCAACCGGGCCCTGGAGCTGAGTGGCGTCATGGAGAGCGTGATCGCTCTGTGTGCCTCTGAGCAGGAGGAAGAGCAGCTGGTAGCCGTGGAGGCCCTCATCCACGCGGCCGGCAAGGCCAAGCGGGCCTCGTTCATCACCGCCAACGGCGTCTCGCTGCTGAAGGACCTGTATAAGCGCAGCGAGAAGGACAGCATCCGGATCCGGGCGCTGGTGGTGAGACGTGCCGGCCGGGGCTGGGCACACGGGTGGGTGGGCAGGCGGGGGTATCGGGTGGCCCGGATCTCAGGGTGCGGCTCCGGCACATGCTGGTGAAAATATGGGATGTGCGGGGCCTCGTCGAGGCCGGAGGCATGAGCCCTGGCTCCTTCTACCACGCGGCTCATGGTCCAGTCCGGGAGATGAGCCTCGTCCTGAGAGGACTCATGCCGCCCCCTGGAGGTGGTAGGAGAAGCTCCAGGAGGAGATGGTGGAGGAGGAAGAGGACCGCGGGGCCAGGCTAGTCAAAGGGGCCATGCGGAAAGGCGGGGCCTGCAGGCGGCCCCAGGTGCTGGTGGCTTGAGCACTGGATGGCCTCCATGCAGCTTGGGAGAGCCAGTCCTCCTCCTTGGGGAGGCCTGAAAACCCAGAGAGAGAAAATGAGATTAGTCTCGGACTTCTCCATCCCGGGAGGATGTTGCCTTGGCCGAGGCACCTGTCTTCTCGCCACACGTGTCACAGCTCCACCTGTAAAGAGCTCTTTGTCTGACACGGAAATGAACAGAGCAAGTCCAGGTGTAGATCTGGAGGGGCTGGGATCCAGGCCTGCGCAGGGGACGATACGCCAGTCTCTCCAGATGTGTGTCACGTGGCCACCCCAGTAGCTGATTTGCTGCCGGTGCTGCAGGTGGTAGCCTGGGGTGGATGTGCGTGGCCTCCAGAGGGCCGGGCCGAATGTCAGGGAGAGAGCCGGGCTCAGAGGAGCCCAGCTCTGCCTCCACCCGCGGAGACCGACAGCTGGTTCTCGCCGCCTCCTCCAGGGGCTGTGCAAGCTCGGCTCGGCTGGAGGGACGGACTTCAGCATGAAGCAGTTTGCCGAAGGCTCTACTCTCAAACTCGCCAAGCAGTGTCGAAAGTGAGTTATTTGGTGTTGCCATGGCTTCCCACCTTCGAGAGAAAGGTCTGGGTGGAGGGTGGGACCTCCTCATGACCCTGCTGTCCTCCAGGCAGACCCTCCTGGATCCTGCCACGTGAACTGCTTCGTGCGCGGAGGGGGTGCACAAGCCTGTGGCTTTGCCCGCTCGGTCTTGGCGGCCCCTTCCCCCAGCCCTTCTGATGGTCATCCGCCACCCCACGTGTCCCCAGGTGGCTGTGCAATGACCAGATCGATGCAGGCACCCGGCGCTGGGCAGTGGAGGGCCTGGCCTACCTCACCTTCGACGCCGATGTGAAGGAAGAGTTTGTGGAAGATGAGGCCGCCCTGAAGGCTCTGTTCCAGCTCAGCAGGGTAGCTCGTGGCTTCCCGTAGTCCTCTGGGAACAGCGTCTAGGATTAGAACTTACCGAGCTCTTTTGGCAGGTCTTGGCCAGAGGCTCTTGTGGCCTCAGATGGGTGGGGAGGGCTGGCAGCCCGCGTGGGTGCTCCTTGGCGTAGACCTGCTGGGCTGCACCCGCGGCATCAGACAGGATGGATGGTCTGTTTGGAGGAGTTCGGGGGGTCGGGTGTGTGAGCTCCCAGAGTCTGGGGCCAGCTTGGGCCTGGGAGGTTCCCACGTTCATCCCGGAGCCCGAGCGGTCCTGCTGGGGGTAGAGTCGGTGACCTGGGCAGCATTTGTCCCGTGCTCCTTTGCCCCGGGATGGCCGGCTGACCGCCCCTCTGCTGCCGGCAGTCCGAGGAGAGGTCGGTGCTCTTCGCGGTGGCCTCGGCACTGGTGAACTGCACCAATAGCTACGACTATGAGGAGCCGGACCCCAAGATGGTGGAGCTGGCCAAGTACGCCAAGCAGCATGTTCCGGAGCAGCACCCCAAGGTGAGGGAGCCTGAGAGGCTTTGGGGGCCTCTGTGCCTTTGGGACCAGTTGACCTGGGGCATCCACAGCAGCTTAAACGTCCGTGTGAGCAAGTTTCTTTCCCTTTGTACTCCTGTTCATCGGTTTGTGCTGTACGGAGGGTCCCCCTTTTCCTGTCCAGTCAGCCAAGGCTCTTCTGCTAATAAGCTGCCTCCCCACCCAGGACAAAGCAGGTTTCGTGCGGGCTCGGGTGAAGAAGCTGCTGGCGGCGGGCGTGGTGTCGGCCATGACGTGCATGGTGAAGACCGAGAGCCCCGTGCTGACCAATTCCTGCCGAGAGCTGCTCTCCAGGTGAGGCCGCCTCGGCGCAGCCAGAAGCCTCGAGACGGTCCGTGTAACTGCAGAGGAGCAGGTCCCCGGGCCTCTGGGAGTGAGGGGCCACCGCGTAGCTTCCTGCCTTCGCTGAGCCCAGACGGTGCGGTGTGAGCCAGAGCCCCCGCCCACCTTCACCCTCTCCCTGCAGGGTCTTCCTGGCTTTGGTGGACGACGTAGAAGACCGCGGCACTGTGGTTGCTCAGGGAGGGGGCAAGGTAAGCTTGCACGCTCCTTCCTGGTGGTCTGTAAAACGTGACTCAGCGGCCGCCACACTGGAGACGAGGCCGGAAGGCATTACGAATGACCGGCAGGAACATCTTCCTGCCGAGTGAGTGATGCCGACGAGGGCAGGTTTGTGCCCATTCGGGTCCCAAGTTCTCCTCCTCTCCCTCGTGTCACTGACCTGCATGGTCTGGGGCCCAGCACAAGCCGTGGCTGGCCCTTAATAGGTGTTTCCCGAAGTGTTTGGGCAGCTTAAGGGGATGCCTGGGAGACATGAAGAGATCTGAGCAATGTGGTCAAGCCTGGGGGAGGAGAGAGGCGAGCACCCGGTCAGGGCTCAGGGCCTGGTGGTTTGGGCCTGATCTGCTAGGACACATCTCGGACACTCATGGGCTTGTCCCCACAGGCTCTGCTCCCACTGGCCCTGGAAGGCACTGATGTGGGGCAGACAAAGGCTGCCCAGGCTCTTGCCAAGCTCACCATCACCTCCAACCCAGAGATGACTTTTCCTGGAGAGCGGGTATGTGTCCTGCTGCCCCAGCCCTGGCCTCTCCTCCACCTCTCACTGGGTCCTGGTGGCCTCTGACCTGGGCTATGGCTCCTCCTTGGGACTGACAGGACGTGGCAGCTTTGCTGAGCCCTGGTGTGGGGAGGGTGGCCTTCTCTCTGAGGGCGGGCTCTGCCCCTCAGGGCAGTGGGGGCGGGGCGAGTGGCCCTGACAGGTGGATGTATCACAGATCTACGAGGTGGTCCGGCCCCTCGTCTCCCTGTTGCACCTCAACTGCTCAGGCTTGCAGAACTTCGAGGCACTCATGGCTCTGACCAACCTGGCGGGGATCAGTGAGAGGCTCCGGTAAGGTCCCTCGGGACAGGGGGCCTGGGCAGGGAGGGCATTTACCCCAGGACTGCACTTGACAGCGTGAAGGGCACTCTTGGGTCATTGCTTTATTTGAGCCTGGCGGTGACCTCTGTGTATTATGTAGCTGGGGAGACAGGCCAGTTTTTTTTTTTTTTTTTTTTTTAAGATTTTTTTTTTTTTTTTTTCAACGGTTTTTATTTATTTTTGGGACAGAGAGAGACAGAGCATGAACGGGGGAGGGGCAGAGAGAGAGGGAGACACAGAATCGGAATCAGGCTCCAGGCTCTGAGCCATCAGCCCAGAGCCTGACGCGGGGCTCGAACTCATGGACCGCGAGATCGTGACCTGGCTGAAGTCGGACGCTTAACCGACTGCGCCACCCAGGCGCCCCTGGGCCAGTTTTGACTAGGCCAGCGTTCCACGAGTGGGCAAGGCATTGGGCAGTGACAGTGCGAGCTCTAGAGTCAGACTGCCCGGGTTTATTAAATCCTGACTTCACTGGTTACTGGTGTGCAACCTCAACCTCAAAGAAGTGCTGCTCTATGCCTCCGTTTTCCTTCTGGGAAATGGGATGGTTGTAGTACCCATAGGTACTACAGGGGTAGTAGCAAGGAGAGGTAAATGAGAAAACGCAGGCAAAAGCACTTAGTACACAGAACGTGGCTCCCAGCAACGTGCACAGTCAACCTGTGTCAGCTGTTACTACTAATTGTGATATTGGCCCCGTTATCCACTACTCACCCTTGGTCTCTTCTTGTGCAAAACAGTTGTAATCATACCTGCACCTACACCATAGGGCCGTGGTGAGGACTAGGAAAGATAGTCCAAGTTCGGGGTCAGGGTAGGTGCTTAAATGTTAGCTGTTAGCATCACCATCACCAGCCCCCTGGTCTCTTAACTCCCACTGTAGAGCATTTTCCACGGTCCCATGCTGTCCCCCAGGCCTGCTTAAGAAGCTGGAAGGCAGTGCCATTCATACCTGGTGCAGGAGGGTCTTTGGATACCCCCTGGGAAATCCTTGGCCTGGGGCTCGATTGTGTGGGGACGCTGGGGTGGGGGAGGTGGATGCGGAGGCTCACCTTTCCACCCTCGGCCCTACAGGCAGAAGATCCTGAAGGAGAAGGCCGTGCCCATGATCGAGGGCTATATGTTCGAGGAGCACGAGATGATCCGCCGGGCAGCCACAGAGTGCATGTGTAATTTGGCTATGAGCAAGGAGGTGAGGGCTGGTCCGGGTAGTCCAGACGGGCAGGCATGCAGAAGTACCTGTGTCCCGCCAGGCTTTGCCCCAGCCGACTCCGTCCCCTCCCCTCTTCTGGCTGCAGGTGCAGGACCTGTTTGAAGCCAAGGACAACGACCGGCTGAAGCTGCTGGTGCTGTATAGCGGGGAGGACGACGAGCTGCTGCGGCGGGCAGCTGCTGGGGGCCTGGCCATGCTCACCTCCATGCGGCCCTCCCTCTGCAGCCGCATCCCCCAAGTGGTCAGTGCCTCGGTGCGGGAGGGAAGGTGGGCCAGGAACTCCCTGCATGCTGGCGGTTGGTGGGGTGCAGGGGGGATCCCAGGGCACGCAGATGTGCTTCTGCCAGGGTTGAGCCTGTTGCTCGGTGGTGGCACTGCCCTGTTTCCCGCAGACCACGCACTGGCTGGAGATCCTGCAGGCCTTGCTTCTAAGCTCCAACCAGGAGCTGCAGCACCGGGGTGCCGTGGTGGCACTGAACATGGTGGAGGCCTCGAAAGACATAGCCAGCAGCCTAATGGAGAGCGAAGTGCTGGAGATCCTGTCGGTGCTGGCTAAGGCCAAGGAAAGCCCTGTCACAAGGGCTGCCGCAGCTTGCCTGGCAAAAGCGGTGGAATATGGGCTTATCAAACCCAACCAGGATGGAGAATGAGGGGCTGCCTCACGCACACGTCACCTGTTGCAGCAGAGGAGTGAGGACATAACGCAGCTTGGGCTGGTGGGGGCTGGGATGCTGCACACTGGCTTCTCTGTAGCTGCCCTTTGACGTCCTCTGCTAAGTCAGGGATCACCTTCAGTCACACTGCCTCCGGCCTCACGCAGCAGAGCCCTTTTCCTGTACTACTGTAGAGAGCGGGGAATGGGGAAGGTACATCCTAACCCAGCCTGTGGGTTCCCGGCATTGGGAAAGGGCGCATCAAGCAGCCTCACCAGCTGGGAGCAACTCCTGAGCCTGCTAGCGGGACTGCCTCGACCCTCTAAGTATAGGAAGTGAAATGTGTGCCCTGTCCCGAGGCAGGGAGGGCTGGCTGTGAGCCAGGCCTGGTTGAGTCTACAGCAGAGCTACACAGCACAGCCCCCGGGACGGAGGGAATCCAATGGCTTCTCCACCCTGGAGCCTGCTGAGTTGCTTTTTAATTCTGCTCGAGGGTCAAGGGGTAAACCTAGGAAGCTAATAAAAATCTGTTCCGTCGCTTGGGAATAAATGGGTTTGGACTCCCAGATGCTGCCCCTTCAATATTTTTGTCTTTGTATTGAAACTTCCCAGTGGCCTCCACTCGGGCCTTGCTCCGGATTTGGGGTGGGTGTGTCCTCGGGGCATGCTTTTCCCTCCTGGAAAAAACCCTCAGCTGAAACAGGTGAGGGCAAGAGCTCCCCGACCTGCCGCCGGGGCGGGGAGTCCGCGAGAAGCCTGCTTCTGTTCTGGGAGCCCAGATTGAGGCTCATTGGTTCACATAGATGAGTGACAGGCCCCGAGCCAATGGAAGGTTAAGCTCGCCGAGGCTCCCGCCTAGTAGGCTGCTTCCTGTCGGGCATCGGTCCCGCGCGTGTGGGTGAGCTGCCGCCGTCCCGGAGTGAGGGGAATGACGGGGAGCACGTGTCTGCGCAGTGGCTCCTCGCCAGCCCTTCGACTTGGATTCTGACCCGAGTTCCGCGGCCCCGCGCGTGGCTGCGTAGGGCGGGGCCGTCCGACCCGACCTCTGCCTCGGGCCCGCGCCCACCGGAAGTTACCTCGTTCACACCGAGGGCGCGGCGGCCCAGCGCAAGCCCCGGGGCCGGCTTGACGGAACTCGAGCTGGACAGACCGCAGCGCTGACCGCGGCCGGCGAGGTGAGCGCCGCCCCGAACGCGACGTCACCTTCATCTCCGGCGATTGGCCGGGGGAGGCTGCGGCAGCCAATGGGCGCCTCGCTCGGGGCGCGGCTCTTCAAAGCTTTCCTCCGCGGCGGCTGTCAGCCGGGTCCTTCCAGGGCCTGGCACGCCGTTCCTGGACGGCTGCCCTGCTCCCCAGCTTTTCCTCCCTCTAGAGTGCTGGTCGGAAGGAGCTGCCCGAGAGGATGGAGGGCACAGGGTCAGGAACGAGGTCAGAGACTCCCTTGGGTTGGGACTACACGGAAGGGATTAGGAGCCCGGGTCCGGGTCAAGGAGGTTTGGTCGCAGGAGGGACCCAGTAGCTGACGTACAACGCTTGAAAATGTGAAATTCTGATCAGGCCGAGCATGCTGTACGGAAGAAGCGGCGTTGCTTTTGTAACCACTGAACTGTGGATTTGTCTCCCCTTTATGTGTGAGCTCCTCGGGGACAGACAGCTGTCTTTCTCATCGGCCCCGAGCAAGGAATCAATAAATGCCTGTAGAACGAATACATGACTAGGTGAGGTCCAGTTGAAATTATTTTTATATAGGTCCCTGGAAAACCAGTACCACTCGTCTTTTTTAAATCCACTCTAAGTACTGGATTTAATAAACCAATACTTCCCTTGTGCCTATCGTGATATGTGCCAGTACTGAAGCCCGTTTTTCCACCTGTTCCACGCAGACGGGGTAGGTACAGACAGCGCCCTTTCCTACCCCTTGCTTTTGTAAAACTGAAGAAACGGAATCGGACTCAGAGACCTTAACTGGCCAAGGACACAGACACGGCCACCTGCAGAGGCAAACGTGGGAACCCTGGAGCTGGTTGTAACCTGCACGGGGCACTGTCTCCCAAGCGCTCCGCTTTGCGCTGGTGGGAGGAGCACAGTGTGGTTGTAAAGGCTACTTTCTCTGGGAGTCTCCTCTGTCAAATGGGGGGAATTCTGCTTCCCAAGGTTACACGGGATAACGTGCCTGACACTGGGAATTTGGAGCTGGAGGGGCTCAGATCCTAGGCCAACGTCTAAGGGAGAGGCCACTTAAATACCTGGTGCCCACTCTGGGCGACGCCGAGCTTGCTTGAGTCCAAGGGAGGACAGGGAAAGTGCCTCCATTCTAGGCAGCCCCTGAATCTGGTAGGATTCCTAACCCTGTCCCGCCGCCCACCCCATTCAGGTGGCGGCCAGCAGAGGGCGCCGCCCGAGCATGGCCGAGGAGCGCCGAGGATCCTGGTTCGGCTTCGGTTTCTGCGGCTTCGGGCAGGCGCTGGGCTCGGGGCGCGGGCGCCAGGTGCACAGCCCCGAGCCGCTGCAGACCCCGGGCGAGGACGTCTGCCGCGTGAGCGCGAGCTGGAGCTACACCGCCTTCGTGACCCGTGAGCGTCCCGCGCCCCCCCATCCGGCCACGACCCCGGGTGAGTGGCCTACCCGCTCCCCAGCCCCCTCTCCGTCCCCACAGGTGGAGGCCGGCTGGAGCTGTCGGGCTCCGCGGGCTGCGCGGCGGGCGGCTGCAGGGACGCGTGGGCCTCGGAGGCGCTCCTCGTGGTGCTGCGCGCCGGGCCGGGACGCGGGGCCGGGACGGAGCTGCAGGCCTGGGCGCCGGGTTCGGCGCTGAGCGGAGAGCCCCTGTGGGCCCACACCGTGGGGCCGGAGGTCGAGGGGGAAGACGCACCGGGCGGTGAGCCCCGGGCCGGGGCCCTGCCCCTGTTGCCCGGCGCGCGGGCCTACGTGAGTCCGCGGCCGCCCTTCTACAGCCCTCTGGCCCCCGAGCTGCGGGCGCGCCGGCTGGAGCTGGGCGCCGAGCACGCGTTGCTGCTGGACGAGGCGGGCCAGGTGTTCTCCTGGGGCCAGGGCCGGTGAGTGGGGGGCGTGGCCGGGTGTGGCCCGTGGGCCTCTTGCGGGGGCGGGCGGGGGCAGATGAACGTGGCTCCGCGAGGGAGGTGACCGTGTGGGGGCAAGCCGAGTGGGATTGCGGTAAGGAAGGGGAGACCTGACCGGGGTCTCCCTTGCTCAGGCATGGACAGCTGGGCCACGGGACTCTGGAGGCCGAGCTGGAGCCGAGGCCGCTGGAGGCGCTGCAGGGCGTACCCATGGCTGAGGTGGCTGCAGGGGGCTGGCACTCCGTGTGTGTGAGTGGTAAGTGACCTAGCGCCTCTCCAGACAAACTCGGGGGCTCCAAGGCTCCAAACCTTTCTTCTTTTCCGGTGTGGGTGGGTGGCCTAGCCGGGCCTCCTTCCAAGTTCATCCTGCGTTAATCAGCTCAGTCATTCGGGACTCCTACATGCCTTTCAAGTTCAGCCCCTCTCGGGCACCTGGGTGGCTCGGTCCGTTAAGCATCTGACTCTTGATATCGGCTCACGTCATGATCTCAGGGTTTGTGAGATGGTGCCCGGCGTCTAGCTCTGTACTGACTGCGTGGAACCTGCTTGGGATTCTCTCTCTCACTCTCTCCCCCTCTGCCCCCCCCCCCCCCAGGAGTGCATGCTCAAGCACTCTCTCCCAGAAATAAATAAAACACTAAAAAAAAATTCAACCCCTCTGTCACAGCCATTACCCACTCACACCTGTACTGTTGTAGTTGTTTTCTACCTTCTGTTGTTGGCCTCCCACCTCTCCCATCCCTCCGCCTCCAGGCAGGGCTGCCTTCCTAAAACACTGCAAGGGTGCATGAAGGGGTGAGGGGTCAGCTGAGCCAAGGAGAATGGAGAAGAAAGGCTGCAGTGAGTCAGGTGGCCGTGACGCGTGGCCCACAGGGGACGCTCAGATGCCCACAGGGAGGATGAGGGAGGATGAGGGTGGGGAGGGTGAGCCTAGAGTGAGGACCCTCGCTTCGGATTGTAAGTTCGCCGCCCTGGCAGGGCCCTGGCTGCAGCTGATTCCTGGGGTGTTGGGTGGGGCTGGGAGCAGATCTAGTCAAGGGTCTGCATCTGGGGCTCTGGCTGCCACTTACATCTCCGGGGGTCAGGGCAGCTGTAACAACTTATGCCTGCACCTCCGCCCCCATAGTCTCATGTAATGGCCCTGGGTTGGCAGCCAGACCTGAACACTGCTGGGCCAGAGGGAAGAGAAGAGAGGAGCTGGATGGGAAGTCTCACACTTATGGGTCGGAAGGAGCTGGGAGCCTTGTTTCCTAGAGTGTTTGGAGCACAGGTGCTTCGGAGCAGACATCCTTTTGCCCCCTGTGACCTTGGCAGGGCACTTAACCCGTCCATGCCGCGTGTCTTCTCGTAAATCAAACAGGATGTGGTCATGCGACCCTCTGTAGGGCTGTCACGAGGAGTGGGTGATTATATTTGAAAAGTGCTTGAAACACTGGCATAGATCGAACGCTTGATAAAAACGAGCTACAGTCGTTAGTGGGTTTTTACAGGAGAGTCATTGCCCCAGCCAACAAACTGTAGTGTTGTGGGAGACGGGGAGGTGAGAGCTTCCAGAAAACGCCTTCAACGGTACCTGGGTGGGGGGAGGGCGGATTAACAAAGGGATGTGGGCTCAGTGGGTTTGAAAGGGAAACGTTGGGAACTTCCAAGGGCACATTTCTGAAGTGTGTGTTGTGGGACGTTCCGTGAAAGGGAAGTTTGTGCAAAATGACCTCCAAAGAAGTTGTGGACCAAAGAAAAGGCCTAGTCCAGCTTGACGAGAAACAGTTTACTTCCGGACGTGTGTGGTGGGCAGCTGCAAGTCGGCTGCGACGCCACCTCCCACCCCAGCCCTCGAGGCTGGGGAGTCCACGCTGGGAGACCACCTGGAGGAGACTGAGAATAGTTAAGTGTCAGACTCCTTTCCAGAGCAGATCCAAAGACCTTGCGCCCCAAGGCTGTTCTTAAGGGCTTTTGTGTGCACGATCTAAAAAAGAATGTGTCAGGGGGCTGTGCTCAAGAAGGCTTCAGGCCACAGGGCTGTTGTCATGGCAGGTTTGTCCAAGATGGTGTTAGTCCAGGGCGCCTAGGGGGCTCAGTCAGTCAAGAGTTTGGCTCAGGTCATGATCTTATGGTTCGTGAGAGGGAGCCCCGCGTTGGGCTCTGCACTGACAATGCAGAGCCTGTTTGGGATTCTCTCTCCCCCTCTCCTTGCCCCTCCCCCACTCGTCTCACTCTAAATAGATAAAAAGAAATAAAAGACCAGGAAACTGCTGGGGGCTGAGGGAGGCTCTGCCCCGTGCTAACTTGGGCAGGGCAGGCATTTGTTGTCCCCAGGGAGCTAGAGGGTACAAGGGAGTTTGGATGGATTCAGGGGTCCTTGGAGGTTGTGGGGGTTTACAGTCTATTTGATGGGTCCCCTTTATCTCTTTTTCAGAGACTGGCGATATTTATATCTGGGGCTGGAACGAATCCGGGCAGCTGGCCCTGCCCAGCAGGAGCCTGGCAGAGGTTGGCAAGACCGCTGCAGGGGAAGGTGAGAGTCAGTTCTATGCGTGTTTCTGTCAGTCCGGACTCCTGGCCACGTGCTGGCCTGAGACCCCACGGTGTTCAGAAGGGACACATGACAACGTGGGACCCCAGGCCCCGCTGCAGGACCCTTGGCCCCTAGGGATGGGAGAGCGGTGAGGCTGGTGCGTCAACACCACACTCCCTGCGGACCTGTCGAGCCCAGCACGTCCTGGGGGTGCGGGGGGTGGACAGAAGGTGCTCCGTGGCGCTTTTGTGCCAGAGGAGCTAATGTGTGGGTAAGGGGTAGGTCCGTGCTCCCTGTGAACCGCCATTATCCTCATCACGCTCCCTGCTTCCCTGAAGCCAGTGGACCGAAGGAAGACGGTTCTGACGTGAGGACAGCCGAGGGTGAGAGTGGAGGCCTGGCCCCCTTCATAGCCATCCAGCCCTTCCCCGCTTTACTGGATCTCCCCCCGGGCACAGATGCAGTCAAGGCCAGCTGTGGATCCCGGCACACAGCAGTGGTGACCAGTGAGTGGGGCTGGGCGGGCTGGGTCACAATGGAGCAGGAAGTCCCTCTTCCCGGTCCCACACCCGCTCCGGGAAAGAGTGTGATCACCTTAAACACTGCTATTTTCAGGGTCTTCGACGAGTGCTGAGTAGCTGCCTCACTTCAGTGACTGCGGCCCCGGCCCCCGCGGGGTGTCAGCAGTAGGTCCCCAGCCGGCAGTCCCCGAAGGTCCCCCCTCCTGGAGGGAGGCTAGTGTTGGCCTCCTTTGTCTGAGAGCAGGGCCTGCCCGGTCCAGCCTCTAAGACTCCTGAACTCGGTGGCTGTGAGATGTAGCCCCTCAGCTGGCAGAAAGGAGGGTAGACTGGTTCAGCCTGCGTCCTTTACCACCCTGAGTGCCGTCACACAGTCGTTAGAGAGTATGTTTTGTTGTGCCCAGCAGAGCTCGTGACACGTACAAGGTGCTGGCTGGGGGTTGTGGCGGGCCGTGTAGACAAGTGCCTTGTGACAGCCCCTTCCTGTCTTTCTGGTTGTAGGAACGGGGGAGCTCTACACCTGGGGCTGGGGTAAGTAAGGGCTTGCTCGGGTGACGCTTGAGCCAGTGGGAGGGGAAGGGACTGGGAAGGAGAGGGCAGGAGACGACAGCCATGCAGCCGTGAGGAAGCAGGGGCCTCGGCCTGACCACTGGGGCCACAGGGTCTGAACTGTGTGTCCCCTTGTCCAGAACCGGTCCAAGCACACCAAAGCTCAGAGACCAGACAGGAGAAAAAGAGACGCTGTTAGTACTTCCCATTTATCTTTCTGAAAAGTTGTCTTAAGGGAATAGTTCGGCAGCGTTGATGACCCGTCTGTTGGTCTGCACCGGGCAGAAAAAAAGGTTCCAACAGAAATCTCTGCTCCGAGTATCTGGGGCGAGGAGCAGCCTGCCCAGAAGAGCATCTTGCCCGGAATGGCTGGTTGCAGCTGCCCCCTTGGGGGCCTGGGGGTTCGCCTGGCCCTGAGGACTCTGTGGCCCGGTCTCCTGATCTCCCAGAGCAGACCCCAGCGGAGTGGAGGATTAGACCCAGCACTGTGGTGCATGGACTGAATTTCCTTCCTGGAGGGGGGCAGCCCCAAGGTCGAGCGGCGAGGATGGCCAAGGGGCTCGTTTCACTTTAGGTAAATACGGACAGCTTGGCCACGAGGACACGAGCAGCTTGGATCGGCCCCGCCGAGTGGAGTATTTTGTAGACAAGCGGCTCCAGGTAAGGGCTGTGAGCTGTGGGCCCTGGAACACCTACGTGTATGCTGTGGAGAAAGCGGAGGGCTGACGGCTCCAGATGAGGGCATAAGAGAAACGTATGGTAAATTCTACAGTTAACGTCTGTGAGACTCCCACCCCCGGCAAGGAAGCCAGCAGCCCAGATGCCCGCACCCGCCCCTCCCGCCTCACCTCAGGGCCGCGCCTTCCACTTTGTCCTCATGTTAGAAACACCTGGGAGCTTTGGAAGCGAAGCCCAAGGCCAGCACTGCAGACGCTGTGGGATCAGACCCTCCACGTGGGGAGCCTAGGCTGGGGTAGATTTTGAAGCTCCCCCACCTGGCCCGAGGTGACTGAAGTTAGGGTGGAGATTGGGTACCACTGGGGGTCATCTTTTGTTACTCCCTCCCCTATTCTCTCTTAGAATTGTGTCACCCTTGCGCGTGTCCTTATAGTTTGTCTGCCTTTGAACTTTATGTAAATGGAACCATTCTGCGTATGTTCCTTTGTGTTTTGTTTTTTTCATTGAACGCGGTATGATCCATCCATGTGGTGTCCTGTGTGCGGTTTGTTAATTTGTATTGTTATGCGGGCTTCCATCATGTGAAGCCAACACAGGGCTTGAACAAACCTTGAGATCGTGACCTGAGCCAAAATCAAGAGTCAGACACTTAACTGAGCCACCCAGGTGCCCCAAAACTTTTTACCCTATTGAACAATGAGTCCCTACTCTCCCCTGGAAACTACCATTATACCTTCTGTCTTTCTGATTCCGACTAGTCTAAGTACCTCATATAAATGGGATCTTATATATTTTTTTGTCACTAGCTTCTATTACTTAGTATAATGTCCTCAAGGTTCATCCATGTTATAGCATATTGCAGGATTTCCTTTTTAGGCCAGAAGAGTATTCTATCTCATGTACATACCACATTTTGTTTATCCACTCCTCAGTTGATGGTCGCAGGGTTGCTTCTGTGTTTCAGCTGTTCTGGATAATGCTGCTATGAACATAGGTGTACAAATAGTTCTTTGGGGCTCTGTTTCCGATTCTTTTGGGTGAATACTCAGAAGTGGAATTTCTGGGTCATACGGTAATTCTCTTTTTAATTTTTTGATGAGCCTACATACTGCTTCCCACAGAGGCTATACCATTTCTTTAACTTTTTTTTAAGATTTTATAGATTTTAATATTTATTATTTTGAAAGAGAACAAGCTGGGGAGGGGCAGAGAGAGAGAGAGAGAGAGGGAGAGAGAGAATCCCAAGTAGGCTCTATGCTGTCAGTGCAGAGCCAGACCCGGGGCTTGAACGCAGGAACTGTGAGATCATGACTTGAGCTGAAACCAAGAGTCGGATGCTTAGCCACCCAGGTGCCCTTAAGATTTTATATATTAAAAAAAAATTTTAATGTTTATTTTTGAGAGAGAGCATGAATGGGGGAGGGGCAAGGATAGGGGGACAGAGGATTGAAGCAGGCTCTGTGCTGACAGTAGCAAGCCCCAAGTGGGACTCGAACTCATGAACCATGAGATCATGACCTGAGCCGAAGTCAGACCCTCAACTGACTGAGCCGCCCAGGTGCCCCAAGATTTTATATATTTTTTAGGGTAATCTCCACTCCCAACGTGGGGCTTGAGCTCACAATCTTGAGATCAAGAGTCGTGCCCTCCGCTGAGTGAGTGAGCCAGGAGCCCCGTATCATTTTTAGTTCCTGCAGCAGTGCACGAGCTTCCATTTTTCCACCTCCTTGCCCGACACTTGTTTTCTGTTGTCCTTGATGATCACCATCCTAATAATGGTGTAAGGTGCGATCTCCTTGTGATACTGATTTGCATTTCCCTAATGATTAGCGATGCAGAGCATCTCATGTGCTTATTGGCCATTCATGTATCTTTGGAAAAAGGTCTATTCAAGTCCTTTGGACATTTTGAATTGCACTATTTGATTTTTGTTGAGTTTTAGGAGTTCCCTATGTATTGTGGATATTAATTCCCCATCAGATATGTGATTTGGAAATATTTTCTCCTGAGGGTTGTTGTTTTACTCTTGTGCATAGGGTCTGGTGATGTGAAAAAAAAAAAAAAAGTTTTAATTTTCATGAAGTCCGACTTGTTTTCCTTTTGTTGCCTGTGCCTTTGGTGTCCTATTAAAGAAATCATTGCCAAATCCAATGTCCTGAAGCTTTTTTCCTGTGTTTTCTTCCAAGAGTTTTATTGTTTTAGGAGCTGCATTTAGGTCCTTTCTTCATGTTGAGTTAATTTACAGGCCTGGTATTAGGTAAGGATCCAACTTCGTTCTTTTGCATGTGATTGTCCAGTTTTCCCGGCACCATTTGTTGAAAAGACTGTTCTTTTCCTATGGGCTGGTCTTGGCACCCTTGTCAAAAATCACTTGCAAGGGTTCACTTCTGGGCTCTCTGTTCTGTTCCATCGATCTCTATATCTGTCTTTATGCCAGGGCCACACCGTTGTGATGGCTGTAGCTTTGTGTAGTAGCTTTTGAAATCAGGAAGTATGTCCTCCACTTTTGTTTTTCTATTTCAAGAATGTTTTGGGGGTGGGGTGCCTGGGTGGCTCAGTCGGGTAAGCATCTGAGGATTCTTGATTTCAGCTCAGGTCATGACCTCGTGGTTTGTGGGTTTGAGTCCTGCGTTGGGCTCTGCACTGACGGCATGGAGCCTATTTGGGATTCATATTTTCTCTCTCGCTCGCTCTCAAAATAAATTTTTAAAAAGGCGGGGAGAGTGCCTGGGTGGCTCAGTCAGTTAAGCATCTGACACTTGGTTTCAGCTCAGATCGTGATCTCATGGGCTATTTGCTGACAGTGCGGAGCCTGTGTGGGATTTTGTCTCTCCTCTCTCTCTGTCCCTCCCTTGCTTGTGCCCCCCTCTCCCAAAATAAACTTTGAAATGTTTGGGGAGCACCTGGGTGGCTCAGTTGGTTGAGCATCCAACTCTTGATTTTGGCTCAGGTTATGGTCCCAGGGTCATGGGATGGAGCTCTGGGTCAGGCTCTTAAAAAAAAAAAAAAAAAAAAAAAAAAAAAAAGGCGGGGGGGGGGGAGGAAAAAAGAATTTTTTGACTATTCAGGGTCCCTTCAGGAATGCATGTGAATATTAGGATGGTTTTTTTTTTGTTTTTTGTTTTTTTGTCTTTTAAAGTTTATTGGGGCCCCTGGGTGGCTCAGTCAGTTAAGCATCTGACTTCGGCCCAGGTCATGATCTCATGGTCTGTGAGTTCGAGCCCCGCGTCAGGCTCTGTGCTGACAGCTCAGAGCCTGGAGCCTGCTTCGGATTCTGTGTCTCCCTCTCTCTCTACCCCTCCCCTGTTCATGCTCTGTCTCTGTCTCAAAAGTAAATAAATGTTAAAAAATAAAATAAAGCTTATGTATTTATTTTGAGAGACAGAGTGCACGTGTATGCACAAGCAGGGGAGGGACTGAGAGAAGGAGGGAGAATCCCAAGCAGGCTCCACACTGTCAGCACAGAGCCAGATGCAGGGCTTGAACTCATGAACTGTCAGATCATGATCAGAGCTGCAATGCAGAGTCAGTTGCTCAACTGAGCCACCCAGGCACCTTGGGTTTTCCTATTTCTGCAAAAATGTCACTGGGATTTTGATAGGGATTGTATTGAATCTGTAGATCACTTTTGGTAGTATTGACATGTTTGCGATATTAAGTCTTTCCATGAACATGGGCTGTATCTCCGTGTATATATGTCTTTTTAAATTATTTTCAGCAGTGTTTTGTAGTTTTCGTCGTACAGGTCTTTCACCTCCTACGTATTTTATTCTTTCTGATTTTATTGTAAACGGAATTGTTTTTATAATTTCCTTTTAAGATTGTTCGTTGTTTGGGTATAGAAATGCACTTGATTTTTGTGTACAGCTTTGGTATCCTGTTACTCTGCTAAATTCATTTACTCTGATAGTTTCCTTGTGGATTCTAGGGTTTTTTTTTTTTGGTTTTTTTTTTTTTAAATTTTTTTTTAACGTTTTATTTATTTTTGAGACAGGGAGAGACAGAGCATGAACAGGGGAGGGTCAGAGAGAGGGAGACACAGAATCTGAAACAGGCTCCAGGCTCTGAGCTGTCAGCACAGAGCCCGACGCGGGGCTTGAACTCACGGACCGCGAGATCATGACCTGAGCTGAAGTCAGACGCTTAACCGACTGAGCCACCCAGGCGCCCCTAGGGTTTTCTATATAAGATCATATTATCTGCAAACAGATAGTTTTGCTTCTTTTTTTCCAATTTGGATGCCTTTTATTTCTTTTATTGCCTAATGACTCTGACTAGAACCTCCAGTACTGTGTTAAATAGAAGTGGTGAGAGTGGGCATCCTTGCCTTTTTCCTGATCTTAAAGGAAAAACTTGGTCTTTGACCATTTATTCTGTTTGCTGTGGGTTTCTCATATGCAGCTTTTATTACGTGGAGATAGTTTCCTTCTTTTCCCTATTTTATTGAGTGCTTTTATCATGAAAGGGTGTCGGATTTTGTCAAATGCTCTTCATTGATTGAGATGATCATGTGTTTTTTTCCTTCATTTTGTTCATGTGGTGTAATCATCCATCGTCCTTGCATTCCAGGAATAAATCCTACTTGGTCTTGGTGTGTAATCCTTTTTAAATGCTTCTGAATTCTGTTTGCTTGTGTTTTGCTGAGGATTTTTGTGTCAATGTTTAAAAGGGATATTGGTGTGTAGTTTTCTTGTAATGCCTTTCGCTTTGGTGTCACAGTTATGCTGGCTTCACAGAATGAGTTGGGTAGTGTTCTCCCCGCCCCCACTTCATTTTTTTTTTTGAAAAAGTTTGAGAAGCATTGGTATTAGTTCATCAAATGTTTGGTGGAATTTACGAGTGAAGCCTTCAGGTCCTGGGCTTCTCTTTGTTGGGTGAGATTTGATTACTGATGTAATGTCCTTACTAGTTATATGTCTATTCAGATTGTCTATTGCTTTGTAATTTAGTCTCAGTACGTTTTGTGTTTGTAGGAATTTGTCCATTTCATGGAGGTTATCCAACTCGTTAGCATACAATTTTTCATAGTATACTCTTCAAATCTTGTTCATTTCTGTAGAATCAGTAGTAATGTCCCCACTTTCATTTCTGATTTTAATAATTTGAGTCTTCTCTCTTTTTTTCCTTAGTCCATCTAGCTCAAAGTTTGTCAATATTATTTATGTTTTCAGAGAGCCAACTTTTGGTTTTGTTTCTCCCTATTGGTTTCCTTTATGTGTGCTGTAGTCTTTACTGTTTTCTTCCCTCTGTGAGCTTTTGCTTTAGTTATTTTTTTTTTATCCTAGTTTAAAGTTAGGTTGTTGACTTCAGATCTTTCTTGTTTTTATTTTTTTAATTTTATTTATTTATGTATTTATTTTTAACGTTTATTTATTTTTGAGACAGAGAAAGAGCATGAACGGGGGAGGGTCAGAGAGAGGGAGACACAGAATCCGAAACAGGCTCCAGGCTCTGAGCTGTCAGCCCAGAGCCTGACGCAGGGCTCGAACTCACGGACCGTGAGATCATGACCTGAGCTGAAGTCGGACGCTTAACCGACCAAGCCACCCAGGTGCCCCTATTTTTAAGTTTTTAATTTAACTCGAGGATAGTTAGCATACAGCGGTATATTAGTTGCAGGTGTACAATATAGTGATTGGGCACTTCCATACGGCACCTGGTGCCCCTCGTGATAAGCTCACTCCTTAATGCCTGCTACCTATTTCGCCCCTTCCCCCAATCCACGTCGCCTCTGTTAACCATCAGTTCTCTATAGTTTAAAGTCTGTTTTTGGTTTCTTTTTTTTTTTTTCCTTCCTTAGCTTGTTTTGTTTCTTAAATTCCACATGAGTGAAATCATATGGTATTTGTCTTTCTCTGCCTGACTTCACGTCCCATCATATCCTCTAGCTCCATCCATGTTGTTGCAAATGGCAAGAGCTCATTCTTTTTCATGGCAGAATAATATTCCATTGTGTATGTACACCACATCTTCTGTATCCATTCATCTGGGTTTTTTTTTAATTAAAAAAAAATTTAATGCTTATTTCTGAGAGAGAGACAGAGATAGAGGGCAAGTGGGGGAGCGGGGAGAGAGGGAGACAGACACAGAATCGGAAGCAGGCTCCAGGCTCCGAGCTGTCAGCACAGAGCCTGACACCGGGCTCGAACCCACAAACCGTGAGGTCATGACCTGGGCTGAAGTCGGACGCTCAACCGACTGAGCCACCCGGGCATCCCATCTGTTTGTTGATGGACATGTGGGCTGTTTCCATAATTTGGCTATTGTACATAATGCTGCAGTCAACTTAGGGGTGCATGTATCCCTTTGAATCAATTAGTGTTTTTGTATTTGGGGGGTAAATACCCAGTAGTGTGATTTCTGGATCGTAGGGTAATGATTTTTTTTAACTTTTTGGGGACCCCCATACTGTTTTCCAGAGTGGCTGCCCCAGTTTGCGTTCCCACCCACCGTGCACAAGGGTTGGTTCCTTTTTCTCCATATCCTCGCCAACACCTGTTGTTTCTTGTGTTGTTGATTTTAGCCGTTCTGAACAGGTGTGAGGTGACCTCTCCCTTGTGGTTTTGATTTGCATTTCCCTGACGATGAATCGTGTTGAGCGTCTTTTCATGTGTCTGCTGGCCACATGCATGTCTTCTTTGGAGGTAGGCTGCCTTCTAGTTTTGTTGATTGTTTCCTTCACTGCGCAGAAGGTTTTTTATTTTGATGTAGTCCCGATAGCTTATTTTTACTTCTGCTTTTATTTCCCTTGCCTCAGGAGACCTATCTAGAAAAATGCTGCTACAGCTGATGTCAGAGAAGTTATTGCCTGTGCGCTCTTCTCCGGTTTTTTAAGGGTTTAGGTCTCACATTTAATCCATTAATCCAATCTTTAATCCATTTTTTAAGTTTTTATTTATTTACTAAGAATTCTTTTTTTTTTTAATGTCTATTTTTGAGAGGGAGAGACACAGCACGAGCAGGGGAGGGGCAGAGAGAGGGAGACACAGAATCTGAAACAGGCTCCAGGCTGAGCTGTCATCACAGAGCCTGACGCGGGGCTCGAACCCACAAACCACAAGATCATGACCTGTGCCAAAGTCGGATGCTTAACCGACTGAGCCATCCAGGTGTCCTGAGTTTATTTTTGTGTATGGTGTAAGAAAGTGGTCCAGTTTCATTCTTTTGCATGTGGTTTCCAGTTTTCCCAACGCCATTTGTTGATGAGACTTTTTCTTGTTGCGCATTCTTACCTGCTTTGTCAAGGATTAACAGAGCATGTAATTATAGGTTTATTTCTGGGTTTTCTATTCCGTTCCACTGATCTATGTGTCTATTTTTTTGTGCCAGTACCATACTGCTTTGATTACTACAGATTTGTGATATAACTTGAAGTCTGTAATTGTGATGCCTCCTGTTGTGATGGCTTTGGCTATTCTGGGTCTTCCATGGTTCCATGCCAATTTTAGGATTATGTTCCGGTTCTGTGAAAAATGCTGTTGGTATTTTGATAGGGATTGCTCCGTATGAGGTCTTTGAGACTTAATTTGTGGCCTAATGTATGGTCTGTTGTGGAAAATGTCCCATGTGTACCTGAGAAGAATGTGCGTGTTGCTCTCGGGCGGAGTGTTGTGCACGTGTCTGTTAGGTCTATTGGTTTACTATGTTGTGTGAATCCTGTTTCCTTCCTTTGGTCTGGTCTGTCCATTATTGTGAGTGGGGTACTGAACTTTCCACCTGTTACTGTACAACTATTTCTCCCTTCAGTTCTGTCAGTTTTTGCCTCCTATATTTTGATGGTCTGTCATTAAGTGCATTTTTTACATATTTTCTTGTTGTATGGAGCCTTTTATTAATAATGTCCTTTGTTGACTCCTGTAACGTTTTTTTAATGTTTAGTCTGGAAAGACCGTGAGCGGGGGAGGGGCAGAGAGAAAAGGAGACAGAGGATCCAAAGCAGGCTCCGCACTGCCAGCAGACAGCCGGACGCAGGGATCGAACTCACAAACCGTGAGCTCATGACCTGATCTAAAGTCGGATGCTTAACAGACTGAGTCACCCAGGCTTCCCCTTTTTTATTTAAAGTGTATTTTGTCGGGGCCCCTGGTGGCTCAGTTGGTTAAGCGTCCAGCTTCAGCTCAGGTCGCGATCTCATGGTTTGTGAGTTTGAGCCCGCGTCGGGCTCTGTGCTGGCAGCTCGGAGCCTGGAGCCTGCTTCCGATTCTGTGTCTCCCTTTCTCTCTGCCCCTCCCCGCTCACGTTCTGTCTCTCGCTCTCTCAAAAATAATTAAACATTTTTTAAAAAGTAAAATAAGTGCATTAGTCTCCCAGATCATGTAGAAAACAAGATTGGGAGTTATAAACCAAAGGTACAGGAATACTAGCTTTTATGTTAGTTTTCCTTTTTCAATTTTTTCAATGTTTATTTTTTGAGACAGAGACAGAGCACAAGCAGGGGAGGGACAGAGAGAGAGGGAGACACAGAATCTGAAACAGGCTCCAGGCTCTAAGCTGTCAGCACAGAGCCAGACATGGGGCTCGAACTCACAGACTACGAGATCATGACCTGGGCTGAAGTCGGACGCTTAACCGACTGAGCCACCCAGGTGCCCCTAATTTTCTTTAAATGAATTAGTCTCTTAAATTACACAGACAACAAAAAGTACAATTGCAAGCCAGACGCTACAGTAATACGAATTTTTGTCATTGCCTATGTTTACCTTTACTGAGATCTTCGTTTCTTTATATGGCTTCAAGTGACCTAATCTTAAAGACGATGCCTTGTAGGTGATGATTCACTTCTTTCTCTCTTGCTGCTTTTAAGTTTTGCTCTTTGTCTTTTGAAAATGTGACTGTGATGTGTCTTAGCGTGGGTCTTTGAATTCATCTTACTTGGAGTTCATTGAGCTTTCTGGATGTTGAGGTTTTTCTTCAAATTTGGGAAGTTTTCGGGCATTATTTCTTCAAATGTTCTTTTTGCCCCTTCCTCTCTTCTCTTTCCGGGACGCCTGTGACCTGCGCCTCAGTCCCTGTGTTGACGTCCCGTAGGTCTCTGAGGCTCTGGTCACCGTTGCCTAGTCGTTTCGTTTTCTCCCCCTTCCTCAGCCTCGGTCATTTCCATTGTCGTGTCTTCAATACCTGACTCTTGGCCCTGCCTGCTCAGGTCTGCCTTTGAATCCCTCCAGTAAAGTTTTCATTCGAGTTACTGTGCCTCTGAGCTCCAGAGATTCTTCTTGGTTTCTTTTCAGGTTTTCTGTTTCCTTAATATTTCCATTTCTCTTCACACTTTGACTTTCTCCACATCTTCCTTTAGCTCTTTAAGCACATTTAGATCATTGTTTAATTTATCTATTTGTTTTTAAATGTTTATTTTTGAGAGCCACAGCCCAAGCTGAGGAGGGGCAGAGCGAGAGAGGGAGAGGATCTGAAGCGGGCTGTGTGCTGACAGCAGAGAGCTCGATGCAGGGCTCAAACTCAAGAACCAGGAGATGGTGACGTGAGCGGAAGTCGGACATTCAACCGACTGAGCCACCCAGGTGTCCCTTTTTCCTTTGAATGATGGGCCATATTTACCTATTTCTTGGTATACCTGGTGACTTTTTGCTGAACACTGGACATGTGAATCCAGCCGTGTGGTAACTTTGGGAATTGGATTCTCCCACTTCCCCAGGGTTTGCTGTTTTTTGTTACTGCTTTTGCTTTACTGTAAGCTGTCTCCGTAGCGAGGATCAGCGTGAGGTGTAGACTTTGTCTTCTTATGTCTTTTCTAAGCCTTTCCTTGAGCATGCGCAGCGACTTGCTAATTTTTCCCATATATGCGGATATTTGTGAATGTGCTAGTCTTTTCTCCTGAAAGGGGAAAAGTGAAAAACGAAGAGGGAACAAAAGGGCACCGGCCCTTTGAATCACCTGGAAGTCACTTGAACCGGAGTGGGGACAGGCTTGCGACTCTGAGGGGAGGTACCACAATAACAGCTGCCTGCCTCTCTGCGATCAGAAGCGACGACCAGAACACGAACCCCTGGTGTTCCGAGGACGGGTGCCTCTCGCCCACCCGGACCGCCGGACGTCGCGTGCGGCCGCATCAGGGGGTGGGGGGTAGGGAGCCGCTACTGCGCAAAGCGCCGAAACCGCCCAGAACCGGTCAGTTTTGACCCTCCAAGCCTTCCCCTGGAAGTTGCAAGCCTCCGGCAAACCCGCCTTCCGAAACTGGCGCCTCGGTGCGGAGCCGGGCGCTTTCCTGCCTCTTCCGGAATCCTCCCTGATGGGTCATGTACGTTTCTGATTTGGGGTCAGAAACCTCGCGTGCGCGGGCACAAGTTCACCTGCGCAATACTCGGGAGCCCTGGGCGGCCGAGGCGTCTCTGCCAGCGGGTCCGGTTCGTCGCGGCCCAGACACCAGGTGGACACGTGGCCCAGGCCGCGTTTCCCCACGTGCTGGCGACGTCGGGCAGCGTCCGTTTCATCCGCCGTTTGGAGTTGTTCTGTCTTCGAGTGGCTGTTGAAGTTTTCCTGCCCTTCTGAAGTTTTCTGTATTTTTCGTAGTGACTTGGTTTCCTCATAAATGTTAGCCGCAAGTCCCTTAATAGTTACGGGTTCAAAATGTCTTCCGCCGCCGTTTTCTCAGCCTCCGGTATCTTTTGATGTTAGCCTTTTGTTTTAAACATTTATGTGGTGCTACTCTGTGCCAGGCAATGCTCAGAGTGCTTTACAAATACCTTATTTTGGGGCGCCTGGGTGGCTCAGTCGGTTGGACGTCCGACTCGGCTCAGGTCATGATCTTGCGGTCCGTGAGTTCGAGCCCCGCGTTGGGCTCTGTGCTGACAGCTCGGAGCCTGGAGCCTGTTTCGGATTCTGTGTCTCCCTCTCTCTCTGACCTTCCCCCATTCATGCTGGCTGTCTCTGTCTCAAAAATGAATAAATGTTAAAAAAAAAAATTAAAAAAAACAAATACCTTATTTTGACGAACATGAGTTCTTAATGTGCTCAACTTCATCAGCATTTCCTTTGTTGTTAATTTGTGTGTATGTAGGTGATTTAAGAAAATTTTCTGACCGTGGGGGAGGACTTTAAGATACTTTTTTTCTTCTTGTGGTAAAATATACTTACAAATGGTTAAGTGGTAAATTTTATATTAAGTGTATAATTCAGTGGTATTAAATACGTTCACATTGTTGTCCAGCGAGCACCGTCCTCCTCCAGGGCTTTTTTAAACTCTCTACACAAATTCTATCCCCATTAAACACTAACTCCTGGTACTTGCCCCCCACTCCCACCCCCGCAACCATCATTCTACCTTCTGCCTCCTTTGTATCCTCTTTCCGATGGCTGGCCCTTATCCCCACATCCAGGGGCGTGTGATGCCAGCATTGTCCTCTACCTAAGTTCTGTATGTGTTTGGGTCTATTTCTAGACCTTCTGATCTGTACCCCATTGCACCACAGAAGCTTTGTGGAGGATATTTTGTTCTGATAGGGCTTGTACCCTTCCCCCTCCTGTAGTCCAGCTGTTTCTTAAGTTTTGGAAGTTCTTTATATATTCTGGATACACGTCCTTTATCAGATACGTGATTTGCAAATACTTGCTCCTAGTTGGCGGTTTGTCTCTTTGGTCTGTAAGTATCTCATGCAAAGCAAGTCTAAAAGTTCAAGTCCAACTTACCAATTTTGCTTCTTTTATGGATCATGTTTTTGATGTCATAACTAAGAACTTTGCCTGGCAAATACCATGAGTGTTTTTTCTTCTTCTAAAAGTAGATTTTGTGTTTTGATCTTTGAGGGTTAATTTTTGCCTCAAGAGGAATGAGGCATAGCTATAGCTCTCTTTTATTGCCTAAGAATATCCAATTATTCAACACCCTCTGTTAAAAACACTATCCTGTCTTTATGCCCTTTTCAAAAACCATTTGACCATGTTTGTGTGTCATTTTAGACTCGCTGTTCTGTTCACTGACCTATGTTTCTGTCTTTTCACTCATCAGTGGCACAGGCTAGTCTCAGATGAGATAGGGTGATAGAACCAGCCTCCAAGTTGGTTCTTTTAAAAATCCTTTGGCTGTTCTCGTTGGTGTTTCCATATAAAGTTTAGTGTTAGCTTATCTGCTGGAATTACATGAGCTCTACAGACCATTGGGGAGGACTGCTGTCTCACTTTGCTGAGGATTCCGACCCAAGAACACAGTATGTCTATTGAAACAGGTCTTGTCTCTTTCATCAGTAGTTTGCAGTTTTCAGCATACAGATAACATGTTTTGATTTGTACCTAGGTATTTGTTTTGGAGTTCTTTTAAATGCTCTTTTGCAAATTTTAGTTTTAATTGTTGATTACATAGTATGTAGAAATGAGGTTGATTCTGTAGGTGAACCTTGTATCCTACAGCCTTGTGGAACTAATTGGAGCTTTTTGTAGGTAGGTTCCTTGGGATCTACACAACCATGATCCCTGTGAATGAAGATGGTTTCGTTTCTTTTTTCCAATCTGTGTGTCACTTATTTCTTCTTGCCTTATCGCACTGGTTAGGAATTCCAGTATACTGTTCAATAGGAGGAGTACAAGTAGACAGCTTTGCCTTATTTGTAATCTTACGAGGAAAACATCCAGTGGTTAGTTTTATATGTTACCTGTAAGTTGACTCTGGTAGATGCAATTTATCAGGTTAAGGAACTCTCCTATTATTCCTCATTTTCTGGAAAATTTTATAAATTTTGTCAAATGCTTTTCCTACATCAATTGATAGGATCACGTGGGTTTTTTTTGGTTAATATGGTAGGTTACGCTGGTTTTTAAAAATGATACATAATTCACATACTGTAGAATTCACCCTTTTACTTATTTTAAAAAGTTTATTTTGAGAGAGAGCACGCATGTGCAGGAGGGAGGGGCAGAGACAGAGAGAACCTCAAGTAGGCTCCGCGCTGTCAGCCCCGAGCCCAACACGGGGCTTGATCTCCTGAACCACGAGTCAAGAGTTGGACGCTGAACCGACAGAGCCACGACACGGTTCAGTGGCTTTTAGTCCATTCACAATGTTGTGCAACAACCATCACCACAATTGAATTTCAGAACATTTTCATCACCCCCAAAAGAAACCTCTTACCAATTAGTAGTCACTGCCCATTTACCTCCTGTCCCTGGCACCACTAATCGACTTTCTTTTCGTAAGGATTTGCCTCCTCTAGGGGTTTCATATAAATGGAATCCTACAACGTATGGCCTTTTGTGTCAGGCTTCTTTGACTTAGCAGTGTTTTCAAGGTTCATCCATGTTGTAGCATGTATTCCTTTTTTTTTTTTTTTAAATTTGAATGTGTGGGAGCGGGAGAGAGAGAATCCCAAGCAGGCTCCACAGTGTCAGTGCAGAGCCCAACGTGGGGCTTGGACTCAGAAACCTGAGATCATGACCTGAGCTGAAACCAAGAGACACTTAACCGACTGAGCCAGCCACGTGCCCCACATGGATCCCTTTTTATGCTGCATAATATTCTGGGTGGAGATACTTCATTTTGTTCATCTTTCTGTCAACTGATGAACAGTTGAGTGGTTTCCACTTTTTTGCTATGAGGAATAATGTAAACATTTGTGTACGTGTTTTTGTAGGAACATTTAAAAAAAATATATCCTGCCACCTTTTTGTAAAGTTTATTTATTTTGAGAGAGCAGGAGTGGGGAGGGGCAGAGGGACAGAGAGAATTCCAATCAGGCTGTCCGTGCAGAGCCCAATGCAAGGCTCCATCCCACAAACTGTGAGATGGTGACCTGAGGCTGAGTCGGATGTTCAACTGACTGAGCCACCCAGACGCCCCAAATATGTTTTCAATTGGGTATTAATACCTAGGAGTGAAACTTCTGGGTCCTATCTTACATTCCCAAGCCGGCCTTGTCTTGCTGGGGTAAACCCTACTTTGTCATGATGTATTCTTTTATGTTTTGGGATTCAATTTGCTAATACTAAGGATTTTTGTATCTGTTCACAAAGGATATTAGTCTGTGGTTTGTTTCGTGTTTCTGTGGTTTTGGTACCAGAGTCATTCTCATAAAAGGAGTGAAAAGTGGTAGGTCTACTGTTTTCTGGAAGAAATTGCATAGAATTGTGGTGTTCCATCTAATTTAAATGTTTAGTAGAATCCACCAATAATGATGTCTAGGCCTAGAGTTTTCATTTTCAGGTTTTTAATGATGGGTTAAATTTCTTTGATTGCTATAGGACTATTCCGATTCTTCCTTTTGGGGTGAGTTTGGTAATTTGTGTCTTTCAAGGAATTTATCTGCTTAAGTTGTCAACATTTCTATGCAGAGAGTTTGTAACTGTCACTCATGATCCCTTTCAGGTTTGTGGAGACTATAGTGATAGCCCTTGGGGTGCCTGGGTGGCTCAGTCGGTCAAGCATCTGACCTCGGCTCGGGTCATGATCTCATGGTTCATGAGTTCAAGCCCCACATCCGGCTCCGTGCTGACAGGTCAGAGCCTGGAGCCTGCTTTGGATTCTGTGTCTCCCTCTCTCCCTGCTCCTCCCTGCTCATGTTCTGTCTTTCGCTCAAAAATAAACATTTAAAAATTTACAGTGATAGCCCTACTTTCATTCCTGATACTAATCTGTTATTTCCTTTCTTTCCTTATCACTAAAAGTTTACTTTTTTTTTTTTTTTTTAAGAATCCGATTTTTTATTTATTTCCTCTATATTGCTTTGGTCTTTTCAATTTCATTGCTTCCTGCTCTTACGTTTATTTACTTCCTTTCTCCTTTTCAGGCTATTTTGTTGTTTTTAGTTTCTTAACATAAAACTCATTGCACTGAGACTTTTCTTCTAAGATAAGCATTTAGTACTGTAACATTTCCTCTAGTGCTTTAGCTGCATCTCAAACGTTGATATGTAGTTTTTTTTTGAGTTTACAATGTCTGCAAATTTCCTTTGAAAATTCCTTTCCTTTCTGTATCATTTAGATGTGTTATCTAATTGCCAAGCATTGGGGCATTATCTGAGAGTTTGTTATAGTTAAGTTTAATGGAATTAAATTTTTCTTAAGATTTTTTTAATTCATTTTGAAAGAGGGAGCGTAATGGAATTAAATTTTTCTTAAGATTTTTTTAATTCATTTTGAAAGAGGGAGCGTGGAGGGGGGGGGCAAGAGGGAGAGAGAGAATCCCAAACAGGTTCCACACTGTCGAACAGTGAGATCATGACCTGAGCCAAAACGAATAGTTGGATGCTTAACCGACTGAGCCACCCAGGTGCCCCCATCATTTAAAGTTTTTAAAAACTTAAGGTTTATGCCCCAGACTGTGGTCTATTTTCATGACTGTTCCATATGCACTTTGCAAAAGAACGTTTCTGCTGTTGCTGGATGTTGTTCTACAACTGGGTCCAACTGGTTATTGGTGGGAGTTGTTTTCTCTATAGCCTTGACTTTTTTTTTTTTTAACATTTATTTATTTTTGAGACAGAGAGAGACAGAGCATGAACGGGGGAGGGTCAGAGAGAGGGAGACACAGAATCTGAAACAGGCTCCAGGCTCCGAGCTGTCAGCACAGAGCCCGACGCGGGGCTCGAACTCACGGACCGCAAGATCGTGACCTGAGCCGAAGTCGGCCGCCCAACCGACTGAGCCACCCAGGCGCCCCTAGCCTTGACTATTTTTTATCTAGTTCTATCATTACTGAGAAAAGTGAAGTCTAATGGCAGATTTGTCCATTTTTTCCTTTCAGTTCTATCAGTTTTGCTTTGTTATATTTCAAAGCCATTTTAGGTGTATAAACATTTAGAATTGGGATGTCACTGAAAATGGTGTAGGGAACTCCAAGGCTCTGCCTTTCCACAAAAGCAGCTAATGAACTGGTGGTGGAAACCGTCAGAATCTACTTTTGCAGAACTCTAGAAAGCTAGTCGAAAACTTCCCACGACCCAGGGAAGAAAGAAGCGGATGCTTTGCAGTGAGTGTGCTAGGACATTTCCAGTTGCCTGCCTGCTACACCGCACGTGGGGGGCCGTAAGGAGGACAAGAGCTCACGGTTTTGGTGCGTGCTGTTAGCACCAGCGGGAGGAATATAGTCCTTCTCAAAGCTTCGGGACTGTGGGCTTCAACACATCTGGCACTTGCCTGAAAGACCAACCTAAGAGCTGGCCTTTGTTTCGCCAGACTCTGTGTTCCCAAGGCTGGGTGGCTCTGGCCAAAAGTGTTCCATGGCCCTGGAATTGGCTGCAGCAACTTGGACAAGGGACGATCGTTGGGACAAGCAACAGACCTATAAGAAGACTGGAAAGAAACAAGTTGGGAAAGGAGATACTTAGGGAAAGGCCTTTCCGAGCTCCCACAGGCATAATGACGAACTGGGGAAACGTGGCCCATGCCCAGTGCTGGTGTACTCCAGGAAAGGCCTGATAAATCACTCAGCTCTCACTCTGGCTCGTCTTCAGGCTCCACACAAGCAGAAGTGGAGGCTGAGGGGCGCCCTGGGTGCTTCAGTCGGTTGAGCGTCCGACTGTTGATTTGGTTCAGGTCATGAACCCAGGATTGTGGGATGGGGCCCCGTGTTGGGCTCTATGCTGAGAGTGGAGCCTGCTTAGGATTCTCCTTCCCCAAACTCTGCCCCTTTCTTTCACTCTCTCTTAAAAAAAAAAAAAAAAAAAAAAGAGGCTGAAACAGAGTGTGAATAGCCTGGCTGAGCCGTGAAGCAATGGTCCACAAAGCAGAGCCAATTGATTAAGAGGGTATTTTTTCCCTCCTTTTTTTTTTTCTTTTAAATTAAGTTTATTTCTAGTAATCTCTACACCCAACAAGGGGCTCGAACTCAGGACCCAAGATCAAGTGTTGCATACATCAACTGAGCCAGCCAGGTGCCCCTTATTTTTCTTTTAATAAGTGAGTTTAGCAAGGTTTCAGAATATAAGAGCAATATACAGAAATCAACTGTGTTCCTACAGGCAGGCAATAACCAGAAATTGTAAGTTAAAAATCTCACAGTGGCATCAAGAAATATGAACTACTTAGGGATAAATCTGACAAAGATGTGAAAGATCTGGATATATGACCTATAAAATACTGCTGAGAGAAGACCTAAATAAATGGATAGGTCACTTCTCCCTAAATTGATCAATAGATTCAATAATGCTAGATTCTTTTGTAGAAACTGACAAGCTAATTCTGAAATTCATCTGAAAAAGCAAAGGACCTGGAGCCTCCAAAGTAACTTTTACAGGTATAAAACTGGAAAGCTAACACTACCTAATTTCAAGAATTAGTATGAATCTACAGTAATCGAGACCATGTCGTATGGCCATTAAGACAAATGGATCAATGGAACAGAAACTCGAGGCAACTGATTTTTGACAAAGGTACAAAAGCAATACGGTGGAGAAAGGGACAGCCTTTTCAACTAATGTTGCTAGAAACTGGATATCTATATGCGAAGAAAAGGAACTGAAAGTCCTAGCTGGAGCCATATACATGGATACAGAGCCAAAATGGATCACAGACATAAACACAAAACCTGAGATTTTAAACTCCTAGAAAACCTTTACCTTTTGGGTTAGGTAATGGTTTCTTAGAACAACAAAAACACAATCCGAAGAAAAATGGAATTCATCAAACTTAAGCCTCTGCTCTTCAAAGACACTGTTAAAAGACTGGAAAGAGAAGCCACAGACTGAGAGAGAATCTTTGCAAAACGGGACCAACAGACTTGTATCCAAAGCATACACGCATGCCTCATTTTATCACACTTCGCAGATACTGTGTTTTTTACAGCTTGAAGGTTTGTGGCAACCTGCATCCATCAAGTCTCTCAGCGCCATTTTTCCAACACAGTTTGCTCACTTCTGGTCTCTGTGTCCTATTTTGGTAATTCCCTCAATATTTCATACTTGGTGATCTGTGATGAGTGATGAGGACTTACAGCTCATGATGGCTATTAGCTATTTTAGCAATAAAGTATTTTTTAATTAAGGTAAGTACTTTTTTTTTTCCCCTTAGAACTAATGCTATCGCACACGTAAGGTTTCACTATCCTGTAGTAGTTTATTAACTTCTGCATGCTCTGGGAAACGAAAAAATTCATTTGACTTGGTTTATTGTGGTGGCCTAGAACCAAACCTGCATTGTCTGAGGCATGCTTGGATAGAGAACTCTCCAAACTCAACCCAGTTTTTAAAATGGGCAAAAACCGCGAATAGGTACTTGCCCAAACAAGGTAAGGATGGCCAAATAAGCACGTGAGAAGATGCTCGACATCATTAGGGTAGCGCAAATTAAAACTACGATGAGATACTGCCTCCTACCTCCTAAAATGGCTAAAATTATAAAAACAATACCAAGTAGTGGAGAAGAGGTACAGGAACCGAAACCTTCATCTGTTACTGGTGAGAACACAGAATAGTTCAACCACTTTGGAAAACAAACGTAGAGCTACCATTCATCTGACCTAGCTGTTCCACTCCTTGGTATTTACCCCCCAAAAAGTACAGCTCCATACAAAGACTTGTACGTGAACGTTCACAGCAGCTTTATTTTTAATAGTCCTAAACTGGAAACAAGCCAAATGTGAATCAACATAAAAAGTGAATAAACTGTGGTCTCCCCATACCACGGAATAGGACTCAACCATAAAAAGGAAAGAAATATGGACACAACAATACGGATGAAATTCAAAATCAAAGTCAAAAGAGCCAGCCCCATGCATAGGGGCACTTGTACCCCAACGTTTCTAGCAGCACTCTCAACAATAGCCAAATTATGGAAAGAGCCTAAATGTCCATCAACTGATGAATGGATAAAGAAATTGTGGTTTATATACACAATGGAGTACTACGTGGCAATGAGAAAGAATGAAATATGGCCCTTTGTAGCAACATGGATGGAACTGGAGAGTGTGATGCTAAGTGAAATAAGCCATACAGGGAAAGACAGACACCATATGGTTTCACGCTTATGTGGATCCTGAGAAACTTAACAGGAACCCATGGGGGAGGGGAAGGAAAAAGAAAAAAAAAAAAAAAAGGTTAGAGTGGAAGAGAGCCAAAGCATAAGAGACTCTTAAAAACTGAGAACTGAGGGTTGATTGGGTGGGAGGGAGGGGAGGGTGGGTGATGGGTATTGAGGAGGGCACCTTTTGGGATGAGCACTGGGTGTTGTATGGAAACCAATTTGCCAATAAACTTCATATATTGAAGGAAAAAAAAAAAAAAAAACCACACACACACAAAAAAAGAGCCAGCCCCCAAAAAGAATATATACTGCAGGATTCTACTTAGCTAAAACTCTAGAAAATGCAAACTCCTCCACAGTGACACAAAGCAGATAAATGGTTGGTAGGGGTGGGGAGGGGAAAACTGTAAAGGGGCAGGAGGAAATTTTGGGGGTAATGGTTATGTTCAGAAAGTGGATTGTGGTGATGGTTTCACAAGTGTGTGAAACTGTGTCAAAATTGATCCAAGTGTATACTGTAAATGGGCATCTATTTTCTAATAAAAATAAAGGCTGTTAAAAAACCAAAAAGCCAGGCCTATAAAAGATGTCCTGTTAGGGACAGAGAGCAGTGCAAATGGAAATTTACATAAATATTTAGAAATAAATGCACAGAAGAACATAAAACCATACTCCCAACAAAAAAATCTTATATTTTCTTTTTAGTCTTTTCTGTTTTCCACAGACCAAAGCAACCAAAAAGTGATTTGGCCGGGGAGAAAAAAAAACCAATATATCTTTTTGAAAGGTAAGTATACACATTTTAATTTATTTTTAAGAATATATTTATATTTTAAAAACAGGACATGTATACGTCTAAGCAGCATGGCGGACACAGACCAAATCCACGCTGGTGAGTTTTGAGAACCATTGAACGTGCTGACAGAGGCAGACAAGGTAAGAATAAATAGTGCTTTGGGGAGAGCAGTAGTGATCAGTAGGGTAGGTAAAGACGTGGACGCCGGAGCAGAAACAACTCCCCGATACTGATTTGTGCAAAGTTCCAGATCTCCACAACAGAAATGGCCCAACCCATCCAAACAGCCTCCCAGCCCGGCAACTGCCGGGGTAGATGAACTCGGACCTAGCGGGCAGAGGGATGGGGGGACTCAACCCAGAGGAAAACTGCAGAAACAGAGTTCAGACAGGCACGTGTTCGCACACACGTCCCCACAAAGGGCATTGCACGATAACAGGACTGTACACAGTTTAACAAAGGAGCTCCCAGCCTCCCTGTCACCTCTTTGGCAGTAGGTCAGGCCATCTCCACTTCTGACACACACACATCCTCAGCAGGAGGAAGGCTGTCCTGTGTGGTGGAGACAGATCTTTAGGTGAGAGCAAAGCTACTGTAGCCAGAGCGTTAACTCCGCGTCCCTCCACAAAAAAGATGTTAATTACTAGTGACAGCCCTCGAGCCAATATTGCTTCAGGTCCCTACCCCAAGGACCGGCACACTCCTTTTCCCACACCGTGGTGAAATACGACACGCCCTTGCTCGTGCTTCAGCAAGCAGAATTACGGGGTAGAGAAAAATTAGGTTCCATATGCTAAAATTTGCACTTACTGCTATGAACTAAGTTTTAATGTATTTCTTGGGTCAAAACAAAATCAAGTCTTTGAAGACCCACTAAGCCTATGATGGACTTTGCTCTGTGACACTCATTCACTTCTGTAAGTTAGGCCCGTGGTAGTGGAACCTGTCCAGATTCTCAAGCACACCTAAACTCAAGAAAAATGAAAGCCACATAGATAATTAGATCTAGTCTAGGCACAGGAAGCCACAGCTGGCTGACCGCTCAGGGCCTCTCAGGACTGGATGTTGGTCGAATTGAGGATTCGAGAAGTAGCATCAGATTTGGAAGCCTTTGAAAGTTCTCGCTGTTGAAAAATAAATAATGTCAGTGGCAGTACTGTCCCTCCTCTGCATGCCCCGCCCTTGTAAGCATGGGTAAATGTCAGCACAAGGTCCCCTGAGGGCTGTTTCTCTGAGACAGAGGTCCCTCTCCAGCACAGGTTGTTAGGAACACAAGATGAGAGGCTCTGAGCCCCGTTCTATTAGTCAGAGATTAAGCATGTGCACACATATGCCCGGGACCTTGTCCTTAGTTCGTTCTGTTACAACCGCACAGAATAGCAGTCCCTCAAGTTTCACCAAGTACTCTATCGAGTTGTCAAGCTAGGCAGGCAACAACCTTTGGTCTGTTGAGCCCTTAATAAAGCAAGGGGCCAGACCTTTATCTACCAATCCCTGGGGCTGAGGGCCTTGTAACCTGCTGGTGATATGATCTCATGCTGGAGCACATGGAAAAGAAGATAAAGCACGAATACCACTGAGAAAGAGGTTAGTAAAGGTTAGTCTACCGGCTTTGGTGCCGCCTGGTGGAGTCAATTACCAGCCAAAGCAGCCAAAACCAGATTAGAGATAAGCAGGGTACATTTAAGCCCCACGGGGATGATACGGGGCTTGGCTAAACAAGCAAGGAAGAGAAAGTTGGACCCTCTGTCCAGCAATCAGCTAGCCAGAGCAACGTACACTTCTGTATATAAAACCATACCAATCATTTAATTTGAAACAAGTGCCATAATATGAAACTGTTTCAATCCTCAAAACAAGCTCCTGCCTTGGGCAACTGCCCCGTTCTGTCACTGCAGTAGTAAGAGCGGGCACCATGGCTTTAACGCAGTATCCCCTCACCCACGGTGAGGAACAGCCTCGCTTCCCAGCAGGAAGATACGGAGGGCAGAGAGAACGCACACTGGTAAGTAAAGGGCACTGCAGTTAAGTGTTAGTAAACACGGAGTAGGTTACTAGGAACTAAAGAGCATCTGGAAAAATCTCCCAATGCCACATATACGCGCTAAAGCAGCTTAATGAGGTAGAAACAGGCAGAGGCGAGGAAATGAACACTGGCTAGCTCACAGAAGACAGAAAGTTGGCAGTTCAGCCCTCAGGGGTTAGTAAGTCATATACTCCAGGAAACAATCAGCACACAGGCCAAGAACCTCATGATGGGCAGCACACAGCTGGGGCTCCCCTCCCCACGTGATGGGGCCTCTATTCTTTCCGGCACATTGGAGGCCTCTGATGTCACAACTGGGGAGGGTGAAGGTCTTCTGTTGTGAAAGACAGGATTAAAAAAAAAAAAAAAAACAACTTTGCCTGACTTTAGGTAGGGCTGAGAATCCAATTCAAGTCTGAACAAGTTTTCTTGTTAATCAGCAGATTAGTCTGTTGGGACTGAAGTCAGATATCCTTGAGGTCCGCATTAGGACTTCTGCTCCTTTGTCAAAAAAAGGTTCTGTGGTAGTACAGCTGAGATTATTGGTTAGTGTAGCCCCGTGCCCAGACGGGAATTAAGCCAGCAGATGTGACAGGTGAGTTTGGAAAGCGGACATGGGACATGCAGGGGTTGCCATACAGACCTGAAGCCCGACAGTGGAGCTGTCAGAGAGGGACGGATCCTTCTAAGAACAAAGAATTAAGACAATTACCAAGAACTCCACCAAGAGAGCACCAGGGCCGTGATCAGAGGGTCACCTCCTGCAGCCAGGGAATGGTATTTCTGAAGCAGAAGGATCCAGGCTAAACATCTAGTTGCTGCTGCCAACTTCCTTCTTGTATGCTCCTTAAACCAGCCCGCCCCATGCCATGATCAAGGCAGGAAAGGGATTCTCAGCCTCCAAAGAACTGTCCTCACGGCCTGGGTGCCCTTGGGAAGATACCCACTCTGCCCCAACTGTGTGCTCCCCAGAGACTGGCAGATATTAGAAAAGGTGAATTACCGCAAACTCAGAATAGGTGCTGGCAACAGAATTAATGCTGAAGTTGCGCTGGAGGGGGGCCGAGGCAGGGTACCCACCACTCAGGATGCTGCCGTTGAGCTCCAGGTTCTCCTTGTTGGCTCCATGCCTGCCAGCACGGGGCGTTTTTTTCCCCGAACAAGTGGAAGTGACGACCGGCTGCAGAGAAGGGAAAGAGAGCGATCCGCGCACCATCCTCAGAGTGACCACACACACACACACACACACACACGCAAATGGCTAAAGGCTGATACCGTCTTTGTTATTCATGGGCCTATAACCCTCTACTTGTGGGTTCAAAAAATACATGAATTCTTAATGGCTTGCAAAATACCTACCTTGAGCATAGTCTGTAAAATACTTGAAAGACACACTTAGCACAGATTCCCTACCTCTCCTGGTGTGAGAGTACCCGATTCTGTCTAGTGATCCAGTGTCGCTGGGCTTGAACCCACACACAGGGACCTCACTCAGCAGCAGCTGAAGACCAGGCTTTGCACTGAACCTAGTTACATCCCAGTGATTCCCATGATACTACCGGGGTTCAGAATGACCGCTGGGTGTATTTGGTTGTTGTTGGTTTCTTTTTTTGGCAGATAAGCTGGCTTACTCGCAGCATCTCACTGAAAACCGAATCCAGGGCTCTCAGAAACTCGAACGACGAGGTGGGGCCCCTGGGTAAATGGGCTGGAGGTGTGCTGGGGATGTCCCTTGTACACGGAGCATACATACTAACCTTGCTGCCAGAAGGTGGAAGTCGAGACACAGGGGAGCGGTAGATTGTCCCCCCAAAGACAGGCCGAATGCTGCTGTTGGCCGTAGCGTTGGACATGATGGTAGTGTTCAGCTAAGGGGAAGAACAGAGATTATGGAGATGGGGTAACATGCCTGGCAGCCCATCCCTACACTATAGAGAAAGGAGTATGGGAAATAGTCTAAGAAAGATGGGTTTACATGGTTAAGAGCTTTGAGGAAAATTGTGACAAGTGTTGAAAGTATTTCTATCCGGACTGCACTATAAAATGGTAGCCATTTTGTTTGTAATTCTATCATATTTAGGTATTTACCCAAGAGAAATGAAAGCAGATATCCCTACAAAGACCTATACATATATAGAGAGCAGCTTTATCTGTAATAGCCAAAACACTGCCTACAAGCCAAGTGTCCATCCGCAGGCAAATGGATAAGCAAACTGTGCAATGGAATACTGCTCAGTAGTAAAAAGGAGTGGCCTATTATACATGTAACAACATAGATGAATCTCAAAAAACCTATGCTAAACGAGAGAAGCCAAACCAAAAGAAGAATACATACTGTATAATTGTATTTGTATAAAATGTTAAGAGGGGCGCCTGGGTGGCTCATTTGGTTAAGCGTCCGACTTCAGCTCAGGTCATGATCCCACAGTTTGTGAGTTTAAGCCCGCATCGGGCTCTGTGCTGATGACTCAGAGCCTGGAACCTGCTTCAGATTCTGTGTCTCATTCTCTCTCTGCCCCTCCCCCACTTGTGTCTCTCTTTGTCTCTCAAAAATAAATAAATGTAAAGAAAACATTTTTTAAACGTTAGAAATGCAAACTGGGGGCGCCTGGGTGGCTCAGTTGGTTGAACATCTGACTCTTGATTTCAGCTCAGGTCATGATCTCATGGTTTGTGGGTTCGGGCCCCATGTCCAGCTCTGCACTGACAGTGTGGAGCCTGCTTGGAATTCTCTCTCCCTCTCTCTCTGCCCCTACCCCACTTGTGCTTTCTCTCTTAAAAAAAATTTTTTTTAAATAAAAAAGTGAACAAACAAAACACCATAAAGAGTAAAAACACAAACTACACAAGACACAAATGCTGCCAGTAGACATGGCAAGAGGTTCAATTTCCATTAGTAAGGAGGGAGATACAAACTAAAATCATGAGACATAACTTCATACCCTCAGATGGACAAAGACTTAAAGTATGAAAGTATCACCTGTTAACAAGGATCAGAGTCTGACACTTAGGCACTGGCAGCACAGATCATTAATCAGTGCAACCAGGGCTTCAGAAATGTCTGATCAGAGGAAACTTTCCGATTTTATTTTTAAGCAATCTTTATGCCCAGTATGGGCCTGAAACTCACAACCTGGAGATCCAGAGCTGCTCTACCAGCCGGGCGCCCCTGACTTCACTCTCGAGAGCAAGGGCCTCTCGCTTCTCTTTTATGCTCAGCGTGTAGCACAGAGGTCTGCAAACTTTTAATTAAAACAGATCTTTCCATAATTGATTTTTAGCGTTCTAGGTTTTTAAAAGCTTACCACATTTTTTTTAAGTTTATTTTGAGAGAGAGCGCTCTCGTGCACATGCATGCCAGGGAGGAGTAGAGAGAGACAATCCTAAGCAGGCTCTGCCCTGTCAGCGTGGAGCCCCATGCGGGGCTTAGACTCCTGAACTATGAGATCATGACCTGAGCCGAAAGTGAGAGTCGAATGCTTAACCAACTGAGCCACCCAGGTGCCCCATCACATGATTTTCATAATAAAAAAACTACCTATTATGGGGTGCCTGACTGGCTTAGTAGAGTGTGTGACTTATCTCAGGGTTAGGAGTTTGAGCCCCACGTTGGATGTAGAGATTACTTAAAAATAAAATCTTCATAATATCTAATATTGGGGCACCTAGGTGGCTCAGTCAGTTAAGCATCCCACTCTTGGTTTCAGCTCAGGTTATGGTCTCATGCTTCTGTGAGTCAGAGCTCGTCAGACTTGGGATTTTCTGTCTCCTCTCTCTGCTCCCCCAACCCCGTGTCACTTGCACCGTCTCCGTCTCTCTAAAAACATAAAGTGGGGCGTCTGGGTGGCTCAGTCGGTCAAGCATTGGAATTTGGCTTGGGTCTTGATCTCACGGTTACTGAGTTTGAGCACTGCATCAGGCTCTGTGCTGACAGCTCAGAGCCTGGAGCATATTTTGGATTCTGTGTCTCCCTCTCTCTCTCTGCCCCTCCCCCACTCATGCTGTCTCTCTCTCAAAAATAAACATTAAAAAAATTTTTTTTAATCAAAAATAAAGTAAAATCTATCAACAATAGGGAACTAGTTTAATAAGTGATGGTATGTCAAGAGAATAGAATATACAGCTAATAACGAGCATGTATTTGAAGAAAGTTTGATACTATGAAAAAAGAACCACAACCAATACCAACTAGGGGAAAGGCAGAAATCCAAATCATATGTGACCTCTGTTTTGTAAAAATACATTATTTAAAAACGAGGAAAAACAGGGGCACCTGGGTAGCTCAGTTAAGCGTCTGACTTCAGCTCAGGTCATGATATCATGGTATGTGAGTTGGAGCTCTGAGTCGGGCTCTGATCTTAACCGCTCAGAGCCTGGAGCCTGTTTCAGATTCTGTGTCTCCCTCTCTCTCTGCCCCTCCCCTGCTCGTGCTCTCTCTTAAAAATAAGTAAACATTTAAAAAAATTAAAAAGCAGGAAAAACAAATACTCTCAATAGTTCTCTTGGAGTTACACTACAGGTGATTTTTTTTTTTTTTTTTTTTTTTTTAAACTCCCTGCAACGCAGGGCTCACATTCACGGCCCTGAGATCAAGAGTTGTACATTCTAACTGAGCCAGCCAGGTGCCCCTGCAGGTGCTTTTTAAAAGATCTATTGGTTATAAATATGAGCTGAGGAAAGAGAAAGGAAATACTGCTCTATTTCATTTATCAAAGGAAAAGTTAAACTATCCCATTTACTAAACATGAAAGGCTCTCACAGAATATCATTGTCACTTGTTGGAATTCTAGGATGAACCTCTGAAGGTCTTCATCATTACGGAATGGTGACAGCTATGGTCTCCCAAGATTAATCCAAGACCTCAACCACAGGCACACATCAAAGCCAGGTTCTTGACTGTCATTATCAAGTTATTACTTGGGATTAAGTACTGCCTTCTGGTCACACTTTCAGATGGACTCAACCTGGAAGGTCCCCAAAACCCTTTCCCATCTGCAGGGCAGAAGGCGAAAGGTGGCCAAGAGCCCCAGCCTCGACAACCCCTCACAAACGGTGGTTCACAAAGCCTCACGTTCACCTTGCGCACTTTGCCCGGTGTGTTGGGTACCAGTCCTCGCCGCTTGCTGGGGGTTCGGGGAGCACTGCCATAGAGCATCTCTGTCTCTGTCTGCTTCTTGTTCTTTAGTTGCTGTATGAAAGTCAGAAGGAACAGTGAAAACTCCCAGGAAAGGAACAGGTCTGGGATGGGGCAGAAGCTGGGCCAGATATCTAGAGCCAAGTGCCTGAACCCAGAGCTAAAAGAGGTGCGGTGGGCTAGCCCTTCAGCCAACCCAGATCCCTGGAAGAGACCCTGGGCTGCTCACATTACCATCGTCCTCTTGCCCACGCTGTGCTCACTTACTCTCTCTTGCTTGGCTCGCTCCTTCTCCATTCGATGCATCTCCCATTGTTCTGTCACATACTCCATGAATTTCTGCCCATTCACCACAAATGCCTGCGAATGCTCCTGTTCCCACATTTCAATCCGTGCCTTCAGCTCCTCTTCCAGCTGAGACCATAAAGAAAGAAATGTTAATCACTTCAAATCCTTGGTATGAAGCCCGAATGAAAGTATCCTCCCAAAGGAAGACTCCCGCCCCAGAGCACGTAAGCCTAATTTCAGGGAGCTGGACTCACGTGGGCCCAGGTCAGAGTGACCAGGAAGCAAATCCTAGGGACGATTTATTCGTAACACACATGAAGGTGGGAAACAGCAAGAACCCAGAGTCTAACTGGGTTTTGGTGCCTAAAGCTGGAGGCACTGGGGAGGACGAGCAACATGAAATGAACAATGTACATTATGGGGCGCCTGGGTGGCTCAGTCGGTTGAGCATCTGACTTAGGCTCAGGTCATGATCTCGCAGTTTATGAGTTCAAGCCCCGCGTCTGGCTCTGTGCTGACAGCTCGGAGCCTAGAGCCTGCTTCAGATTCTGTCTCTCTTCCTCTCTCTGCCCCTTCCCTGCTCATGCTCTGTCTCTCTCTCTCAAAAATGAATAAATGTTAAAAATATATATATATTAAAAAAAAAAAAAACACGATGTATATATTAAGAGCACCCCAATCTGGGTCCCGATCTAGAATCTACCTCTTATAGGCTATGAAAAGTTACCTAAGTTCTCAGGACCTCAGTCTCCTGATGTATAAAAATGGAAATGAATAAAATAGAACTACCCTACGACCCAGCAATTACACTACTAGGTATATATCCAAGGGATACAGGGGTGCTGTTTCAAAGGGGCACGTGCACCCCCATGTTTATAGCAGTACTATCAACAATAGCCAAAGTATGGAAAGAGCCCAAATGTCCATCAATGGATGAATGGATAAAGAAGATGTGGTATATATATACAACGGAGTATTACTCGGCAATTAAAAAGAAGGAAATCTTGCCATATGCAACAATGTGGATGGAACTAGAAAGTATTATGCTAAGTGAACTTAGAGAAAGACAAATAAATGACTTCACGCATGTGGAATTTAAGATACAAAACAGATGAACAGATGAAGCAAAAATAATATAAAAACAGGGAGGGGGCAAAACATAAGACACTCTTAAATACAGAGAACTGAGGGTTGCTGGAGGGGCCGTGGGTGAGAGGATGGGCTAAATGGGGAAGGGGCATTAAGGAAGACACTTGTTGGGATGAGCACTGGGTGTTATACACATAGAGGATGGATCACTGGAATCAACTCCTGACATCATTACTGCACTACATGCTAACTTAGATGTAAATTTAAAATGAATTAATTAAGGGGCACCTGGGTGGCTCAGTCCGTTAAGTGTCCCACTTCAGCTCAGGTCATGATCTCATGGTTTGTGAGTTCAAGCCCCACATTGGGCTCTGTGCTGACAGCTCAGAGCCTGGAGCCTGTTTCGGATTCTGTGTCTCCCTCTCTCTCTGCCCCTCCCCTGCTCTGTCTCTCTCTCTCTCTCTCTCTCTCTCTCTCTCTCTCTCTCAAAAATAAATAAATGTTAAAAAATATTTTTAATAAATTAATAAAAATTTTAAAAAAAATTTTAATGGAAATGACTAAATGGAAAATACTTTGGAATAGTATCTGGCACTTAATTCAATAAACACTATTACTATTAAAATAGAGAACAGTAACAAAGCCCACAGCACTTTCTCAAAAGTTTGTCTTTTGTTATAGGCTGAATTGTATCCTCCCAAAATTCCTATTTAAGTCCTAACCCCCACCCCCCAATACCTCAGAATGTGACTTTTTTTTTTTTTCCCACAAACAGGTAACGAAGTTAAATGACAAATGAGGTCATTAGGGTCAACGTGACTGGTAGCTTTGTAAGAGAAAAATCGGGACAGAGATACATACAGAAGGAAGACCATGGAAAGATGTAGGGAGGAAGAAAGTCATCCTCAAGTCAAGGATAGAGGCCTCCGAAGAAACCTACCCTACTGATACTTTGATCTCACACTTACAGCCTCCAGAATTGTGAAAAAATAAATGTGTTGTTTAAGCCAGCCAGTCTGTGGTACTTTGCTACACCGGCCCTAGAAAGCTATTAAGCCTTGATATTCAGTCAGGAGGAAGGCTCAGTATGTACTTATCCTGGCCCAAGCTTTAGAAGAGAAGACGGTTCTGGGGCAAGATGTTTCAAAGCCAAGGATACACAAAAAGTAAGGTGTTTTGTAGCCAAGCAACAAAAACTCAGTGGCAATATTACCTTAGGGAGTAGTTTTTGAAGTTTGGCTCGTTGCTTTTCTTCTTTTAGAAGATTTCCTCCGCGGTTTGTAAATCGACTTGGATCTGAAGCTTTTCTCTGTGAAAAACGGATTTTAATTAGAGTAAGCCCTGAGATGGTCAGACCAGTTAGTTCTGCTGAGATTCCTTGCTTTCGTAAACTGATCCATACTAAGGAGAGTTCTGCATTCCATCCGCTGCAGCAGAGAGAAGTGATGCTGTTCCAAGGCAAGGGGAGTGGGGGGTGAGCTCCGTGGGCATATGCGAGGTCATCCACTGGGGTGCAGGAAGACTATGGTTCGGTTCCTTTCTAATCTAAGAGTGAGGTAAGCTTTAATATGGAGTGCACAATGTCACTGGCTCCCTTACTTGGTCCAGATGTCAGACATGACTTGTCACCTACAGGGAATGAGGTATTTGGAGGGACAAGGGAGAGATCTACACTCGGAGGGCTTGGTGGTGACAACCCTGTGTACCCACTCAGCTCTGGCGTACTAATGATGCAGGTTAAATGTGCCCAGTTAAGAGGTTCATAATCTGGTTTTTATGAAATTAACACTCACAAAATGGGCAAGTTAAAATGTAAAGTGTTAGGCTTCTTACTCTTTTTAACAATTTTTTTTAAATGTTTATTCTTGAGAAAGAGAGAGAGGAGAGAGATTGTGAACAGGGGAGGGGCAGAGAGAGAGAGAGGGAGACAGAGAATCCCAAGCTGGCTCTGCACTGTCAGCACAGAGCCAGATGCAGGGCTCGAGCTCACCAAGTATGAGATCATGACCTGAGCTGAAACCAAGAGTCAGACACTTAACTAAGCCACCCACCCAGGCGCCCCCATTTCTGGTTTTTGTTCCTCTATCATGCATATATTATATCAGAACAGTAATCTAAATGTGTAATTTGTAAGTGTAAATTAGGTTTATACACTCAACAGTAGGAGCAGATCATCAGAAAAGTTTAGAAACAATCTTGACAATCTGGGGGCTGAGCTTGTAAAGAAATCCTATCTCCCTTCCAGACCCCTTGATTGATGACGGTCTATTAAACACTAACTAAAGGGACAGTAATCAGTTTCTCATCTCCTTAAATACCAGCATATCAACAAGACTTGCTTAATACTCTTCTTTCTTGCTTTCAACCAGAAGTTAAGGAGTAACCGAGAACTAGGACGTCTGTTCTGAAACAGCTGTAAGACCTCACGTATCTCTCTCTCCACGTGTGAGTCCTACTTTCCCACCTATAAAGCTGAAGGAGTTGAACTCGGGATTCTCTTAGGACCCCTTTGAGCTCTGAGAAGGACTCTCCTTGTGCCCTACATGTCTTGTGTGGCTCACCCGGTCCCAGTCCCGAGCTCTGAAATGCTTTGAGTGCCCAGTCTACCGGAAGAAAAGGAATTCAGACTAAACAAATGTGCCCTGATACCCAGGCAAACTTTCTAAGAAGACAGCAAAAGTTGGAGTGGTAGTGAATATTAACTGCCTGCCCCAACATCCACTCTCTCCCTCCTACTAGTACTGAGAACCTGAATGTATCTGTGGCAGCAGGTGCCCCAGGCACGCCAGTGCTGGTGTGGGGAGCTTAATACTGGAAAGAGCCCTTAGAGGGGCTGAAGGGGCAATGCTTGAAGTGCAACGGTGGGGGCTCTAGAGCCACTTCGGACCACCCCTTAGTGGTCGGGGAGCCGTGGGCTGGAGAAGCCTGGGACACCACTGAGTGTGGAACAGCCATACCTGCTCTGGATGCTCTACCTCTAGACTTCCTTCAGGTAAGAAATTCCTACCTTACTTAAGGCATTAATTTTGTTCTTCCACGTTCCTGCATATAAGCTTCCCAAGTACAGATAGGTCAGCAGTAACTCAGACTTACTGATAAAGACAGGGTTTTAGAAGCCTGGTAAAGGGCAGAGGAGAGTGGACTCTGACTGTCCAGGGCAGGCCTTCTTAACACTTGATCGCACTCTAGGGAAACAGAAGCTAGGGCGGTACCTCAAACTCCAAAAAAAGCCTCCAGCTTTCTTCCCACTTCTGGACACCTTCGAAGAGTTCTTTGTGAACCTCATAGTAGTTTCTTAACCGCACGATCTCGGCATCATGGAGCTGAAGCAGATTTTCTGTGTAGTCCTCTGCAAGATACAAGCCCAGGAGATGAAAAACTTCTAGTGTTTAGTAACCCTCATCCTCCTCCTCCTAGAATGGAAATCAATTTTTCTTCCGTAGAGTAAAGGTGATACGTGAATGAGCATATATCGTGGATAATAAAAGCCAGCTTCGTCACATGATCAGTCTGGGAGGAGAGGAGGGGCTAAGGGATTAGGATGCAGGCCACAGCGATGAAGATTCTCAAAGCTCTAGGTCATCTCTTGCCTTGTCCTTGGTTTCCTTCATATTCTTCCTTTGCATCCTGCCCACAATTTCTAAAACCACTGCTGAATTTAGTGCAGTCTCGTCTGTCCGACTAGAATTCTGCTGAGCTCCTGGGGACAGGCTCTGTGGGCTCGAATGTGGGCTCTGCTGCCTATGTGCTGCCTCTGGGTTAAGTTGCTGAGCATTTACGTGCTTCTGTGTGCTCATCTCTTGACATGAGGACTAAGTGAGATAATATCATTAAGGGTCTGACACTGCACCTGGCCCAGAGTGAGCACCTGACAGACTTGAGCCTCAGCACCACAGGCTACAGTGATTTACTGCTTCAGAAATCGAGAGACCCCTCACTTCCTAGTAGCATTTGCAAATGTCTGTTTATTCAGGAATGGCAACTGACGCTAAATGGCTTGAAAGGGGAGCCCTATCTGTTGGGTGGAGGAGACACTTCCCAGCAGACGTCTGCCCTCATAAAGACCAGTGAGCAGGCCACACGAAGACCACCACTTTTGTACGGACCAGCACAGTAAGGGGCAAAAGCCTGTCTCTGCTCCTGGCTGTAGAAACACTGGTCCCAGTACTGAGCCAGCTCCACTCGAATCGCCTCAATCACTTTCTTCATGTTCTGCATCTTCAGTTCCTCCAACCGATCCACTTCCAATTGCAGCTGAAACAAGGAGCTTTGGTAAAGGCGCTTGCCACACATTCATTTTCCCCCAGGAATGCAAAAGCTCCCATGCCCCTCCCGCCTTTAAACAAAATTATAACACAAAGCCACAGAGGTAAATCAATACTCTTTACAACAATGAGCTCATGGGAGCCAGAAACCTAAGAAAGGCACACAAAAGGACAGAAGATGAGCAGCTATCACCACCCTCGTCTGATGCTTGTCTTTTTTTTTTTAAGTCATTTTTTTTTAATGTTTATTTATTTTTGACAAAGAGAGAGAGACAGAGCATGAGCGGGGGAGGGGCGGAGAGAGAGGGAGACACAGAATCCAAGGCAGGCTCTAGGCTCTGAGCTGTCAGCACAGAGCCCGACGTGGGGCTAGAACTCACGGACCGCGAGATCATGACCCGAGCCGAAGTCGGACGCTTAACCGACTGAACCACCCAGGCGTCCCTTGTCTTTTTAAAAAAAAAAAAATTTTTTTTAAATGTTTATTTATTTTTGAGAGAGAGAGAGCGCGCGCACGCAAATGGTGGAGGGGCAAAGAGTGAGGGAGACACAGAATCCGAAGCAGGCTCCAGGCTCTGAGCTGTCCGCACAGAGCCCGACGAGGGGCTCGAGCCCACGAACCGTGAGATCGTGACCAGGGCTGAAGCTGGACGCTTAATCAACTGAGCCACCCAGACACCCCTGATGCTTGTCTTTAAAAACAGGCTCGCTTGAGGCAGGAAGCTGGTAAGGACGACAGACTTGTAGAGACTGCTGACCTAGCACCCACTGGATTTCTTACCGCTTTCCTGACCTTGGCCTTTGACCCAGTCATAACCGTGGCCACAGCTTCTCTCTCTTCTGCAGGTATTTGTAACCTGTCCCAGAGCTCTCGGATTTGAGCCCGCAGACCCTCACACACTGCTTCATTTTGTGACTTTCGCATTTCCAGCTGTGGGGAGGAGAGCTGACAGTTAGGGCAAAGACAGAACAAAGAAGCCCAGCCCGCTGCCTTCCCGCAAAGAAATGTCTGGACTCACAAGAAGTACTCTGACTGGATTGAGAAGAAGTGTATTTTTGTGATTCTGAACACAAACTGTATGGCTGTCATTATGGTAGGATCTCAAACACCAAGAACCAAGAATCAAATTTTTAACTTAAAAAATTAAACACTAAGCTAATTCACAGACGGATAGTGTCTCCTTCAAAATTTCAATTTCACATTCTTTGAGCTATATATAAATTTTTTGCTTAAAAAATGCAAATCAAGGATGTTCATATCATTTGCTATCTTTATCCTTCCCCTTTTTACTTATATGGGCTTCTTATTTAAGACTGAAGGAAGAAACCGTCGGCTTTTTCAAACTGCTGGACACGATGGAGTAGGGAGTGGCCATTACCTGCCGTAGCAACTTTTGTAGTGTTGCGATATTCTCCAGAGACAAACAAAAGGCATCTTCATCTTCACACACCACATCTCTTTCAAAGCTTGTGTCTGGGGTGTGATCTAATTCTTCCATACACAGTATGATCTGTCTCTTTATGTTGACAAACTCGTCACGTCTAGAGGCCTATAAAATAAAATGATTACGAGCCCCTCCAGGAAAGTCCAACCGACCTTTAGGAAGTATGAGTGCAAACAGTGTACCTTTGTCTCCCTCAAAGTGGCCACGTGCTGTCTGAACTGGCTCAGCTCCTCTAGGCTGGGAACGGACGAGCTGTCCACGTCATAGTGGGGCAGGCAAAGAATTTCACACAGTTCTTGATCTTGTTCCTGAAGTAGTTTCAGTTCCTGTTTTCTCTCCTTTTTCTGCTTTCGCATCAGTTCTACCTGAGTGCGCAGATCCTTTTCTAGTTGCAAGATGGTCGTCTCTCCTTCCTCCTGCAAGAGACAATGTGCCATTGTTACAAGGCTTCAAGTGGATTTATTCACATGAAGAGAAGGACAATGGAAGAAGGTTAGAGTGACAAACTTTTTTTTTTAATGTTTATTTATTTTCGAGAGAGAGAGCACGTGAGCAGGGGAGGGGCACAGAGACAGGGAGAAAGAGGATCCGAAGCAGGCTCCACACTGATGTCAGTAAGCCCTGATGTCAGGGCTTAAACTCATGAACTGTGAGATCATGACCTGAGCTGAAGCCGGATGCTTAACCTACTAAGCCTTCCAGGCACCCCTAGGGTGACAGACTTTTAGTTAAACTTAACAGTACATCAACTCACGGCCAACAAAATATGGCACAAGGAGGGTCCCCTAAGGAAGGTCTCTGGTAAAGGAAACGTACCAGGGCACTTTGGCAAGAGGTGAAAAGTGGTTGGAAAGCTTATTTTGAGTTAGCTATGGGGTAGTCTATTTAGCTCATGACTTGATGCTCATCCTAAAAAGCCTACAAACATCACCTAACCAATACAAATCAATAGTCCTTGCTTTACTCCAACAGATAAACAGGTGGCGGGGGGTAGGGGAGAGTGGCAGTTACGGGTCTTAAAAATTTATAGAATTTTATTCCACACCGGTGAACTAATAAAAACTGTCATGTAATTTAAGGGAGATGTATATTTATCACCGTATATCTAACTTCTCACCCGATTTCACATTGAAAGTTAAAAAAAAAAAAGACTAAAGAAACTATTTGTTCAAAATCAATGATATATATGCCATTTCTGTAGATTCCACAAAACTACACTGATGTCATGATCTGACTGCTCTTGGCTGCCAGGTATGAATTATCATTAACCCCTTAAAGGCGGTCTCCCCCCTAGCCTGATTCCAACTAGATACCCACGTAGTTCTTCCTGTAGCAGAGAGAGGGACCCAAGAATCTTACTGGCACCACATTATAGCCATCCTGTGCTGGCCCTGCACTCACATCTATTCTAATTACCTTGCCAAGCTCCACAGTGGTTTTCACTTCTATGATCCCAACACTACTTATACGGGATCTAACCAGGGACATGTTTTGGAGTCCTGTTATTCATTCCATCCTTGCTGGTGTCCTCATTCAAGCTCTCCCTTGTGCTGGACCACAAAACAGCAACCTGTCAGCGCGGTACAGAGATAATCATGCTCTGAATTTGACTATGCTCTCCTGACACTCCAGCTTTTGAGACATTTCTTCCCAAGTAGCCATTTTGGCTGGTTCACTGGTGTGCAGCTACTGGGTATAAAAAACCACAAAGGCAGGTCTTTTGGTAACTTTCCCTTGTATCACTAGTCCCTTTTGCTTCCAAGGTAGTGCTTTGAATTTTTTTTCAAAGAAAGAATAGCATGGTACCATCTGTACTTAGCTCTTCCTTAGAATTAAAAAAGAAAAAGTACATTATATATTATTTATATATATTAATATATTATATATTAATAATATAATAATATAATAATATGTATATATATTATACACACACCCCACAAATATAGGGCTTGTTTTTGATCAAAGCATTGCACCACTTATTAGCTAGTATCTCTCAACAGGGCAACTCTTCACATAAGTGAAAGGTGCTTTGGTGAAACTAAATAACTAGGTGACAAATTCTCCCTGCTTTCATGGCCAGGATTTCACAAGGACACCTTCCACCTGTAGCCCCAAGTCAGAGTTCCTTCCTAATCTCAGACCCCAGCAGGATCCCCTGAGACTCTGCCATGTACCTGAAATGGCTCGACATGTAACTCGCTGCACAGGGTATTCAGCTCTTTTTGACAGACGGATATGCTTTTGATGAGCCTTTCCTTCAGGCTCTCCTCTTCAGCAATCATCATATCCAGGAGGTCCTACAAAAGAGAATACAGTCCCATAAAAGTCTGAGGCCAATGGGGGAAAAAACCCCAAACCAACAAACGACACCCAAACCTTCATAATTTCAAATTCTTAAGAAAGGACTTAAATACAAAGAAAACCAGGAAGAGCCTGTGACATCTTCGTGTCACTTCTGTAGCTGTGTCAGATGAGACACCAGTATCCTTACCCCTGAACCACCGTAAAGAGATCAGTACTACCCCACTCACCTTGATATGCTTCTTTACAACCTCCGTTCTTTGTAACCGCTGGTCCTCTGGAATCCCAATTAATTCCCATATTTCCCGAAGGTGATTCAGAGCTTTCTGGAGACATACTATTGACTCCTCCGCCAGCACCTCACTGAAAAGCAAAAGAGAAGCCAGTAACATGAGCCACTGCCTCCAGACTAAAATAAAAACTTACTGAAACTAAATATACTAGTTTCTCAGTGGCCTGAAGGCTAAAAGAAATTGAAAACAAGCATTCAGCTTAACCACTCTTCTCTCCAAAACACAACACTGGCAAAGCAAAATTCAGTATTGCCTTACTCTGGAAGTTCAATCTTCTGAATAATACTCAGAATATGGACTTTCATCAACAATTCTACCCACGGCAGTACAATACAGAATTATAAAAGAAAAACCAGAGAGGAGCGCCTGGCTGGCTTAGTAGAGCATGTGATTCTCGATACCAGGATTGTGAATTCGAGCCCCACGTTGGGTGTAGAGATTACTTAAAAAAAAAAAAAAAAAAAAGTAGGGGTGCCTGGTGGCTCAGTCGGTTGGATGACCGACCAGCTCAGGTCATGATCTCACAGCCCATGAGTTCGAGCCCCGTGTCGGGCTCTGTGCTGACAGCTCAGAGCCCGGAGCCTGCTCCAGATTCTGTGTCTCCCTCTCTCTCTGCCCCTCCCCAACTCACACTCTGTCTCTCTCTCTCCTCAAAACTAAATAAACATTAAAAAAAAAAAAAAAAAGTAAAGATAAACCAGACAAAATAAAATCCCACCAACACAAGAGCTTGCTTGGTGAGAAGATCCTATAAAACAGGTGGCAATTTATCACACTCATTTCTTGTTCTTAAATTACAACTACTGACTTATAGAATGGCTAAAATTACAAAAGATAAACATCATGTTTTGGAGAGGAGGCACCTGGGTGGCTCAGCTGGTTAAGCGCCTGACTCTTGATTTCAGCTCAGGTCATGATCTCGTGGTTCCTGGGATCGAGCCCAGGGTCGGGCTCTGCACTCACGGTGTGGAGCCTGTGTGGGATTCTCTCTCCCTCTCTCTCTGCCCCTCTCCAGCTCATGCGTGCACACACGCTCTCTCTCAAAATAAACAAACGTCAAACACGAAAGTGATGGTGAGGATATAGAAAAGCCAGAACTTTCATAAAGTTGGAGCATAAACCGGTACAACCACTTTAAAACTGTGGGCAGCACCTATTAAACCTGAACAGAGCAGTTCCACTTTTGCATGCAGGTCCAGCAGAAACGCACACATGTGCACTAAAGGCAAGAACAGGAATGATCAGAGCAGCACTCCTCATAATAGCCTGAGAGTAGAAACACCCCAGACGTCCATCAACACAATAAACAGTACATTCCTATCATGGAATATTACAACAATGAATACACAACATGGATAAATCTCAGAAACATTATGAGAAACTATGCTAAACGAAAGAGGCCAGATGCAAAAAGACTACGTACTATATGATTCCATTTTATGAAGTTCTAGAAAAGCAAAACTATGGTGAAAGAAAGCACATTAATTGCCTGGGATCAGGGCAAGGGATCAATTGCAAAAGAGCACGAGGAAATTTTTTCAGGGTGATGGAGTGGTCCTAGATCTCAACGGTGATGACCTAACTGTATACAATGACCAAAATTCGAACTGTACATGTAAAATGAGTCAGTTTTACTGTATGTAAATTATACCTCAAACCTAAAAGAAAAAAAAGGAAGTAAAACAAACTACTGTGGAAAAACAAACAAAAGTTGGAGAAGAAAAGGAAAAACAGTCTCGAGTGAAAAAAGCCAGACAAGAAAGCATATATCACTATGTGATTCCATTTATATAAACTTCAAAAAACAGGCAACACTAAGGTGTACTTTCAGAAGGCAGGACGGTGGTCCATTATCCTGGGAGGTGGTGACTGGGACGGGGTACAAGGAACACTGGTTACCTACGTGTGTGCTGACTTTGTGAAAATCCATTGAGTCTGCATTTGATTTCTGTATGTTATTCTTCAATTACACAAAGCTCATTTAAACATTTCATTGTTTATCTGAAATACGAATTTAACTGGGTACCCTGCATTTTATCTTTAAAAAAAAAGTTTACTTTAAAAATGATAACCAGGGGTGCTTGAGTGGCTCAGTCGGTTGGGCATCCGGACTTTGGTTCAGGTCATGATCTCGTGGCTTATGGGTTGGGGCCCCACACTGGGCTCTGTGCTGACACCACAGAGCCTGCTTGGGATTCTCTCTCTCCCTCTCTCTCTGCCCCTCCAGTGCATGCACCCTCTCTCAAAAATAACATTCAAAGAACAGAGAAATTTTCTCTTCTTTCTTAGATACAAATGGATAACAAAGACATTGCTCTGGCACCAGGCAAACTAGAACCTGGATGTGCTTTGCCACCAGTCAGCAGTGAGGCCCAGAACAAGTCACTTAAACTGAGGGTGTGCCATCTACAAATGATGGGGCCAGGGGCTCTCACTGGCCCCCTTTGTGCCTCAGGGTATTCAGTGGCTCTTATGAATCACCAGGCTAGATCTCCAAGAATAGCAGTTTCTCCATAGGCTTCAATATTTTCTAGGGTTCTACTCGGACAGTTCAGAGCCTGGAGCCTGCTTCCAGCAGAGAGAGCCCGTCTCCCCTTCTCTCTGGCCCTCCCTGGCTCATGCTCTGTCTGCCTCTCTCTCTCTCTCTCTCTCTCTCTCTCTCTCTCTCTCTAAATAAACATTAAAAAAGATTTTTTTTTAATACATAAATAAAATAAAGGTTGCCTGTCCTAGGTGAAGAGAAGTTTTGGCACAAACACCAGTTGCCTATACCAGATGGCCAGTATCAATACCCAGATAATGAATAGCATTTCCGAGAATTTATTGTGGGGCGCCCGGGTGGCTTAGTAGGTTAATGTCCAACTCCTGATTTCGGCTCAGGTCATGATCTCAGTTTGTGAGACTGAGACCTGCACTGGGCTCTGCTCTGACAGCACAGAGTCTGCTTGGGATTTCTCTCTCCCTCTCTCTGTCCCTCCCCTGCACATGCTCTCTCTCTCTCTCAAAATAAATAAAGATTAAAAAATATTATTCATATCCATTCATTTTAGAAACGCTAACATGTAGGGACCCCTGGGTGATTGAGTCAGTTAAGTTTCTGACTCTTGATTTCAGTTCAGGTCTTGATCTCAGGGTTGTGAGTTCAAGCCCATGCTGGGCATGGAGTCTACAAGGAAGGAAGGGAAGGAAGGAAGGAAGGAAGGAAGGAAGGAAGGAAGGAAGGAAGGAAGGAAAGAAGGAAGGAAAGGGAAGAAAGAAAAAAAGAAAGAAAGGTTAATATGTAATTAAGGCATTTATTTCATCTCAATTAACTAAAGTTAATTATTTTAATCTCAATTAACTAAAGTTCAACTACAGAGTTTTCCCAAATAATCCCTTTGCACTCCAATCTTAAGATAAAAGAATGCATAAACCAAAAACCTAATTTTCACATTTTATTAAAAATAACCTACATGGGAATGCAAGCTGGTGCAGCCACTCTGGAAAACAGTATGGAGGTTCCTCAAAAAACTAAAAATGGAACTACCCTACGACCCAGCAATTGCACTACTAGGCATTTATCCACGGGATACAGGTGTGCTGTTTTGAAGGGACAGACACATCCCCATGTTTTTAGCAGCACTATCGACAATAGCCAAAGTATGGAAAGAGCCCAAATGTCCATCGATGGCTGAATGGATAAAGAAGATGTGGCATATATATACAATGGAGTATTACTCGGCAATCAAAAAGAAGGAAATCTTGCCATTTTCAACTACGTGGATGGAACTGGAGGGTATTATGCTAAGTGAAATTAGTCAAAGACAAAAATCATACGACTTCACTCATATGATGACTTTGAGACAAAACAGATGAACATAAGGAAGGGAAACAAAAAAAATATAAAAACAGGGAGAGGAACAAAACAGAAGAGACTCATAAATATGGGGAACAAACTGAGGGTTACTGGAGGGGTGGTGGGAAGGGGGATGGGCTAAATGGGGAAGGGGCACTAAGGAATCTACTCCTGAAATCATTGTTGCACTATATGCTAATTTGGATGTAAATTTTAAAAAATAAAAAGTAAAATTAAACTAAATAAATAAATAGGAGTGTAAAATATAAAAAAAAATAATAATAACCTACAAGATCTGGGGTACCTGGGTGGCTCAGTCAGTTGAGCGCTGACTCTTGATTTCAGCTCAGGTCATGATCCCAGGGTTGTGGGATCAAGCCCCATGTCGGGCTCCACACTGAGCGTGAAGCTTGCTTAAGATTCTCTCTCTGGGGCGCCTGGGTGGCTCAGTCGGTTGGACGTCCGACTTCGGCTCAGGTCATGATCTTCCGGTTTGTGGGCTTGAGCCCCGCGTGGGGCTCTGCGCTGACAGCTCAGAGCCTGGCGCCAGTTTCGGATTCTGTGTCTCCCTCTCTCTCTGTCCCTCCCCTGATCTCTCTCTCTCAAAAACAAAGCATTTAAAAAAAGAAAAAGATTCTCTCTCTGTCCCTCTCCCTCACTCACACTCGCTCTCTCAAATTAAAAAAAAAAAAAAAAAAAAAAATGATCTACAAGATCCAATCTGTGGTCAATATTCAATTTGAACGTAAAACCCTGGTGTTGAGCCAGACCAGCATGGGGCACTGCTCTGAGTGAGGGTTACTACTTCAGAGAACGCTCTCCAGTCTCTTCCAGGCTGCCTGGCCCACTCCACTCTAGCCAATCTCCACAGGACAGCTAGGTTCTTGTGAAAACAAAATCCAGTCAGGCCTCTGCTTAACTGCTCCCTTCAAATTTTCCCATTGCCCTCAGGAAACAGTTCAACCACTTTCAAAGGAAAGGCTTTCTAAAACCTTTTTCCAGGTTTGTCTCTTAATCTCTCCTACCCCTCATTCCCTAAGACTCCAGCCAAGGGGACTTCCGGAACATTCCATAGATGTGTTGCTCCTCACTCAACCATGTGTAGCTTTCAGTTGTTGATGCTGCCATGCTTCTGCCCATTACCTTCCACCTGCCATCACCTTCTTCGGACAGCTGTGGATTCCTCACGGTCATTTCTACCAACCCCCCCGCCCCCCACCCTGTAGACCATAGACTCAAGGACAAGGACTGCCACATCTTATCATCTTCATTTTACCAGGCCCGAATGCACAGCAATTATTCAATAAATGTAATATGAATGGCCTTCAGTTCCTGCCAAAGGTTCATTACGCCTCTAACGTCTAGTTACAATTCAGAGGAGATTTATAAGCAGGGCTGCCTAGCTCCGTAAAACATCCAGAAGGTAAAGCGATCATTTTTCTAAACAATAAAAGTCTAGCACAACAGGAAAGGAATCTGAATAGACATTTCTCCAAAGAAAGATACACAGGCCAATGAGCACGTGAAAGCAGACTCGACAGCACCAGCCACTAGTGCAATGCAAACCAAAACCACAAAGAGATACCTTCACAGGCACCAAGATGTCTGTAGTAAAAGACAACAGTAAGTGTTGACAGGCAAGTGGAGAAATCAGAAGCCTCGTACGCTGCTGGTGGGAATGTAAAATGGTGCCGCCTCCTTGGAAAACAGTCTCACAGTTTCTCAGTTAAACACAGTTACCGTATAACGCAGCAATTCCATTCCTGGGTATTTACCCAAGAGAAATGAAAATATGTCCACACAAAACTCGCGTGCAAGTGTTTACAGCAGCATTTTTATAACAGCCAAAAAGTACAGACAACTCAAAATGGCCATCAACTATTGAATAGGTAAATGTGATTTACCCATCCAGTGGAATATTATTTGACAATAAACCTTGAAAACATTATGCCAAGGAAAGAAGCCAGTCACAAATGACAAAGTATCCTATGATTCCAAATAGGCCAGTCTACAGAGATAGAAGTAGATTGGTAGTTCTGTGGGGCTGGGGAGTAGGCAGGGAGGGTGGGAAAAGGGAGTGACTGCTAATGGGTATGGGCTTTCCGAAAGGAGGCTGAATATGTTCTAAAACTGACTGTAGTGGTAAGTACAGCACTCTGAATATACTAACACCTGTCAAACTGTATGCTACACAAAGGTAAGAAATCGTTTAAAAGACCATTTGAGATCTTTTCCAGGCCAGTGACTTAGGTTCAAGAGACTGGAAAAACCAGACCTTTTTACAACCTTTTGCGTCCTTGGGATGTATTCTTGTACGTGTCCTCAGCTTTTCAGTGATGTGCTAGAAGAAAAAAATCTCAAATTTCCACCTTCTAGGAAGTTACCTGAATCTATTTACAGGCAGTATATAATTGCACCAAGAGAATTATATTCACAGTGAATGTGCTAAGGCATCTTATGGTCATACTTTTTTGAAACGTCCAGTTATTCATTCAAATATACTACTTGAATGTTTATTATATACATGGTGCATCCTAAGTATTGAGGATTCAGCACTGAACAAAACTGACATCCCTGCCATTTTGAAGTTTACATTCTAACAACAACAACAACAACAACAAAAAGTGATAAGCGAATCTCACATTAAATGGTAGTAAGTGGTGTGGAGAGAAATCAAGCAGAGAAAGGGCACAAGGAGTACTGAAGGTGCAGGAAAGGGGAAGTGCGGTTTTAAAGAGATTGGCCGGGAAAGACCTCCCTGAGAAGGTGATCTCAGCAAAGACCTAAAGGTGGTAAGGAGTCAAGCCACAGGACATGTGAGGGAACAGAGACCTGGGTGGGGGAACAACAGATGCCCATGTCTGAGGTAGGACAGTGCCTGGGGTTCCAAAACAATCAAGGACTCTGGTGTGACTAGAGTAGAGTACAACAGGACTCCAGAGGCTTTTACTCTAAAATACAGAATATTGGAGGATTCTGAATGGAAGACAGGGCATCCAGCCTTGTGGCTCCTTGTCTTGTGTTGACAATAAGCTTCAGGAGGCCAAGGCAGAAGCCGGGAGACCAGGCAAAAGATAATGGTGGTGACTTGGACCCGGGTGGTGACAGCCGAGGTGGGGAGGAGTGAGATTATGGCTGGTTGTTTTTTTTTTGTTTTTTTTTTTTTTTTTTCAACGTTTTTTATTTATTTTTGGGACAGAGAGAGCCAGAGCATGAACGGGGGAGGGGCAGAGAGAGGGAGACACAGAATCGGAAACAGGCTCCAGGCTCCGAGCCATCAGCCCAGAGCCTGACGCGGGGCTCGAACTCACGGACCGCGAGATCGTGACCTGGCTGAAGTCGGACGCTTAACCGACTGCGCCACCCAGGCGCCCCAATTATGGCTGGTTTTTGAAAGTAAAGCTAATCTTAGGAATGAAAGAAAGGGTTGTCAGAGTGACAGAACAATCAGCATGAGTGCTCTGAAGAGTGGAACACTTTTTTTTTTTTTTTTTTTTAAAGTTTATTTAGTTTGAGAGAGACAGAGACAGCGTGAGACAGGGGCAGAGAAAGAGGGAGACAGAGAATCCCAAGCAGGCTCTGCACTGTCAGTGCTCGAACGTGGGCTCGAACCCATGAAACCATGAGATCATGACCGGAGCCAAAACCAAGAGTGGAACACTTAACTATCTGAGCCACCCAGGCTCCCCAAGAGTGGAACATTTTTTAATTCCTTGAAACTTACACTCGTGTGAGAACAGTTCTCCAAGTAGAAGATTTGTAATTCCAAACACGCATTTTCCAACAGGCCCAATATTGTTAAAGTAATCAACCCCGAGGGATGGTTAACAATTACAGTTGTGTCCATACTGCTTTTAGTTGGAGGCCCTAACCTCGCCAGAGGTTAGCAGTCCATGTAGTGTAGATATTGGTTTTGGTTTAAATTGGATTTGCGATCTACAAAGCTCAGGTCACTTAATTTTGTGAAAGTAAGGTGGCTAAATTAATTAGTAAACAGCTAAGTTTTTCAGTTAAGTCACAACCCCTCCCACCCCCCAAAAAAGCCTTCAGATGATTGCCAAAATTTTTAAAATACCAGCTTTATTGAGATTATTTTTATTCTTTTTAAGTTTATTATTTATTTATTGGAGAGAGAAAGAATCCCCAACAGGCTCGGCGCTGACAGCACAGAGCCGGACGCGGGGATCCATGTCACTAACAGTGAGATCAAGACCTGAGTGTAAATCAAGAGTCTCACATTGAACAGAGCCACAAAGACGCCCCTATTGAGGTTACTTTTAAAGCCCCGCCTGTTTTTCCAGTGGTACCATTCTTTGTACTAAATTCCCATTCTGTGGAAGGCAAGCATTTGAAAAAGAACGATGGGATTAGTAATTATGGAAGGAAAAGCCTCCTACAGCCACAAAGCAGCCAGTCTGACCAATAACTGCAGACTAGCCATGAATCATCACTGCCTCACCCACTGCTTACAGAAAAGTAAGGTCAACGTTTTTATTACTCTTAACACAAAACCTGTGCCCTGGTTTTATTCTTATTTTAGAACAAATTTGGCATCTCTGCCCTTTTGGAGGTTACAGTCTAATAGCAAAAGAAAGGTGATAAACCAGCACAGCACACATTAAGTGGCAGTAAGTGCTATGGAGAGAAATCAGGCGGAGAAAAGGGGATAAGAGAATAAGAGAACACGGACATTCACCGTCCTGTCGCAAGTCACAAGGCTGGTGAGCAGCAGTGTGGTGAGTCTGGTCCCAGCACTGCATGAGGAGTTGTTAAAACCACCGGAAAAGAATTCCTTAATGGAGTTCGTTCGTTCGTTCCTTCCTTCCTTCCTTTCTCTCTCTCTCTCTCTTTCTTTCTCTCCTTAGCGTTTATTTATTTTGGGGAGAGAGAGAGACAGCACGAGCAGGGGAGGGGCAGAGAGAGGGGGAGACACAGAATCCGAGGCAGGATCCAGGTTCCAAGCTGTCAACACAGGGCCGGACGCGGGGTTCGAAACCGTGAACCGTGGATGACCTGAGCCCAAGTCCAACGCTTAACCGACTGAGCCACCCAGGCGCCCCCTTAAAGGAGTTTAAGTTGCAAGGAGACCCGGCTACTTTCCTATTCAAGTAAAATGTTAGCACTAGAGCCCCGACGCCGCGGAAGCCAAGGAGAAATGAGAACGGGCCGGCCTTATTTAAAGAGAACCGAGAAACCGGCGCACAGAAGAGCCGGGACTTGGAACGAGCCGCCGGGCCGAGCGGCAGCACCTGAGACGCGGCGGGCGGGGCTCGCGGACACCCGGCGCGTCGGGGCCTCGGGAGCGCGCGGCCCCGGCCGGTGAGCTCCGGGCCCGGCCTCCGCCCCGCCGGCGCCCTCGGGCCGGGCGCCGGCTCTGCGCTCCGCGGCCCTGCCGGCCGCGCCGGGGCCTCCCCCGGCGCGGGCTAACATGACACCCGCGCCCGGGCCGAGGGTCGTCTCGGGGACCCCGCACCGGCCCGCACCCGCGACGGGTGTCGCTCCCTCCCGCGTCCCCCGGACTCCCCCGCAGCCCGCACCTTCTCCTCATGGCGGACGCTCCAAGCAGCCGGGCGTCGAGGCCCCAGACCTCCACGCAGGGCCGAGCGCAGCAACCTCCCGCAAGCACCGGCCGGCTTGCTCCGGGTCGCGGCTCCGCGAGCCGTTAGGCCCCCGCGGAATTTCAAACCGAGCCCGGAGGCGGAGCGGCTCCACGATTGGCGCCCTGACCTGACGCTCCTCGCGAAGCCCCGCCCCTGGCGGCGCGCCGCGACGGCGCACTGGGTCCCCCGCGCCCCGGGGCTGACGCCGGGGGTTCCAGGGCTGGGCGGGGGAGGCGCTCGCCCGCCGGCTTGGGTTGGGGTCTGTGTCTGCGCGTGCGCCGGGTCTCGCAGGTGCGCGGCTCCCTCTCTCAGCTTCGCGGTGGCCGGGAGTCCGGTCCCCCCCACGCAGCCCCGCCCCGGCCAGCCGCCGAGTCCCGGCCCCACCCCGTCCGGGCGCAGTTTGGATTCGAAGTGCGCGCCGCCGCCCGGAGGCCGCCGGGAAGGGGCGAGAACCGCCGGGGGACGGGGAGCGCGTTCCGCGTTTTAACTCGTTTCCCAGCGCGTCCAGAAGGCGAGCCTGGAGGTGATCTTTGGTGGCGGCCTTCCCCACGTCTGGGAGCCGTGGCCTGCAGCGGAAGGGGAGGAACGCTGCACCCGTCTCACAGGCCGGCACCTTTCTAGACGGTGGTCCCATTTAATCTCCACGACCGCCCCGTTTGGTATTATCGCATCACCATTTCACGCAGGAGAGAACGGTCTCAGAAAGCTTGAGGGGCTTGTCCAGGTCACGTAATTGGCACACAAATGGAGATCGCCTGGGCGTGGTTCTTTCAAATAACAGGGGTTATATGGTTGTATGAAAATTTTTAAACTCAAAAGTCGGGGGTGCCTGGGTGGTTCAATGGGTTAAGCATTGGACTCTTGATTTTGGCTCAGGTTGTGATCTCAGTTGAGAGTTCGAGCCCCACCTTGGGCTCTGTGCTGGCAGGGCAGGGCCTGCTTGGGATTCTCTCTCCCTCTCTCTCACCCTCCCTTGCTCTGTGTGTGTGTGTCTCTCTCTCAAAATAAATAACAACAAAAAAAAACCACCTGAAAATGGACAGTAAAGCACTTTTGTAACCCTTTTTTCGCTGAACATATGATACATCTGTAAATGCTAATATATAGCTTGGTTTTCAGTGATTCACAGTTGCGTGATATTATGGCTGGAAAGTTCTCATAATTCAACTGTTTTGCTAACAACTGTTATTTAGATTGTAATTTTTACAAATAAATGTCTTCATACATAAATCTTTGCATCTTGCTTTATTTTCTTACAGTTGATTCATAGCAGAGGAGCTACTGAATACTCCCCTTCCCATGATGGCAGCCTCCCCAGAAGCATACCTTCCTCTCACCCTCCACAGCTCCTAGTGTCCTTTTAAACCTCTGCTAATTTCACGGGCAGAGAGTGTCATTTCCTCGTTTGATCCACACTTGCTGGATTACAGATGAAAGTGCACATTGTGCCTGTGTCTATTGGCCATCCATAACTTTGATGACTCCTTTTCATTTGCTTTTCCATTAAGAAAAAAGTAATGGTGGGGCGCCTGGGTGGCTCGGTCGGTTAAGCGTCCGACTTCGGCTCAGGTCACGATCTCGCAGTCTGTGAGTTTGAGCCCCGCGTCGGGCTCTGTGCTGACAGCTCAGAGCCTGGAGCCTGTTTCAGATTCTGTGTCCCCCTCTCTCTGACCCTCCCCTGTTCATGCTCTGTCTCTCTCTGTCTCAAAAATAAATAAACGTTAAAAAAAAATTAAAAAAAAAAAAAAGTAATGGATGCTTGTTTGCTTCGTGTGCAGGATCATGTATCTCTCACTTTCAGAATTTAATTGGTGCTTTCAACATCCTTTAACTTGTCAGCAGCACACCAGACATTGACATGGTTCATGGAGTGAACCGCAGACACATTTAAAATTTTTTTTAATGTTTATTTTTGAGAGAGAGCGACAAAGCGTGAGCGGGAAAGGGGCAGAGAGAGAGGGAAACACAGAATCTGAAGCAGGCTCCAGGCTCTGAGCTGTCGGCAAAGAGCCTGATGTGGGGCTCAAACCCATGAACTGTGAGATCATGACCTGAGCTGAAATCAGCCGCTTAACTGACTGAGCCAGCCAGGCACCCTGACACCACATTTTTAAAAAAGTGTATTTATTTATTTTTGAGAGAGTGTGCATGAGTGGGGGAGAGGCAGAGAGAGGGCAACAGGAGACAGAGAATCCCAAGTAGGCTCCTGGCTGCCAGCACCGAACCCAATGCTGGGCTTGATTTCACCAACAGTGAGATCATGACCTAAGCCAAAATCAAGGGTCGGACGCTTAACCCACTGAGCAAACCCAGGTGTCCCTAGATACCACTTTTTAAACTTACTTGCACTCTCTGTTGATTAACTTGAAACTTATTCAGAAAGCTTCAAAAATTTGTGATCTTCAGACACGCTCCCGGGGCCAGCATTGTAAGTACCCAGAGATAAGGAAATGTTGCCATCATGTCCTTTACTCTGTAATTCTGAAGCCAACAAAGTCATAGGACCATTGGAAGATAACCAGAGTATATACCCACGTGTAAAACACCATGTAATTTGTGTTTAAATAGGACCCTTTTACAGGATCATGTATTTCTGTTGGACAGCACTGTTCTAGAACAATTATGTTCCAGAACGTAAGTGTGGTGCCGCCGTCTTTTCCCTTGGCCATACAATCATTGTCCTACCACCACATATTCTTTATACAAACAGCCCTGTCAGCGGTGTCTTTGATCTTGTACACTAGCTTGACATGGCCCTGTAAGAATTCTAGCTGGATACCTGAGGTATGCATTTTCCTTGGAATATGCACTGACACAGCATTCTGTGTCTTGAATAGTCTTGATGATCCAACAACACAGATTTGGATCTTTCTTCCAAGATCTTTCTTCCACAGTGGCAGCACTGTGAATTGGGGGACAAATAGGAAGCAGAGCCACTGGAATGGACAGTCTTGCAAAAACCCAGGCAAAAAATATTAAGTATCTCTGCCATGGGGACAGTTAGGAAAAGATGAGTCACAAGCATTTAGAAATAATGGAGGGGCACCTGGTGGCTCAATCCATTAAGTGTCTGACTTCGGCTCAGGTCATGATCTCATGGTTTGTGAATTCCAGCCTCACGTCAGGCTCTATGTTGACAGCTCAGCACCTGGAGCCTGCTTCTGATTCTATGTCTCCCTCTCTCTGTGTCCCTCCCCTGCTCACACACTCTCTCAAAAATAAATGTTAAAACAATTTTTTTTTTCAAGAAATAATGGGTAGTGGGGCCAGCTGAATGTGGGGGATAAAAGAAAGCATCTGGGGTCTAGGATAAAATTTGTTGCTTGAACAAAACTTGGGTAGACAATGAGGATGTCAATTACAGGATTACAGGAAAAGGAGCAGATGTAGGGATTCAAAGTGAGGACAGGTTCACACTCATAAAGTGCCTATGGAAGCAGTGAGTTGGAAATACTAATGTCAAGTTCAGCAGCAAGATGAAAGCTTGAGATCTGGAAGTGGATGACAACAAAGGATGGAGAGGGGATAGGCAGAGAGATGTAATCCAAGAAGACAGAAGGACAATCTAGGAGACCACAGGAGGACAACAAAAGAGCATCATGGAAGCTGAACGGGAGAAAGGAAAGGCAGTTATCAGTGAGGTTAAGTTAGAGGAGGACCGAAAAGAGGCTCACAGATGTGGTTACAGCTCACAATTTTTAAATGCTGAGCCTGGCTGGCTCAGTCGGTTAAGTGTCTGACTCTTGATTTCGGTTCAGGTCATGATCTCAACACGAGATCAAGCCCCACATCGGGCTCTGCACTAACAGCAGGGAGCCTGCTTGAGATTCTCTCTCTCTCCCCTTCTCTCTCCCCTGCTCACAAGTGTGTGCTCTCTCTCTCTCTCTCTCTCAAAATAAATAAATAAACCTTAAAAAAAAAAAAGGTCAAGGGAGAGAAAGGCCACTAAAATCATTAATTGGGGAGCACTGCTGACCTTTTTAGGAGCACCGTTTGCCAATGCCTGATACTGCTCTAACAGGACACGAGCTTTCATTCTGTAATAAAAGACAAATGCTTAAAAGTGAAGTGCCTTCTTAGGTGAAAACAGTAACGGACACATTTTTTCTAAAAGGATAATGAATCACAAGAAGTGCCTGGCTGGCTCAGTTGGTAGAGCACGCAACTCTTGATCTTGGGGTCATGAGTCTGAGCCCTGCGTTGGATGAAATTGGAAGGAAGGAAGGAAGGAAGGAAGGAAGGAAGGAAGGAAGGAACAGAAAGAGAGAAAGAGAGACAGAAAGAAAAGAAAGGAAGGAAGGAAGGAAGGAAGGAAGGAAGAGATAGAGGAGGGAAGAAGGAAAAAGGAAGAAAGAATAATGAATTATAGATTTTTAGAATTGGAAGGGTGCTTACTGATCACCTATCTAATCCATCCCCCTCATTTTAGGGTTGGGGAAACTCTGGTACAGGGTGAGTTTCGGGGAGCACCAGACCGGCCCCAGAGCTCCTGCACAGTCCAGGCCACAGAACACACGAACCCCCAGCGGAAGGCGCCCCTGTACTCCACGGAGCAGACAGAAGTGCATGGCAAGGACTAAACATGACATCCGAGAGCAGAGGTTTTATTTACAATGATACTCAAACAGGATTTAGCAAAAGGTACCTCTCCCTCCCCCTCTTTTCAGCACAAGCTGCACTTCAACAAAAAAGAAATTTCCTGGGGGCAGGAAGTGAACGCTCTGCTCAAGTAACTTTCTGCTAAAGCCCACACAAGTTCCGCGCTCCCCGGCTCTGAGTAGGGTGGTTGGTGGACACTACATCAGCAGCTGGGACCAATTCCTGCATCCCCTCGGGAACGTGTCCAGGGAAGACGTCGACAGCGGCAGCGAGAACGTCAGGCTTTCACCTCACTCATGGCTTCCATGAGGCGAGCACTGTTCGTGACTGCCGTGGTCAGAAAAATGAACCTGCACCCTATGGAGTCAAAGGCACCGGCGTCCGTGACTAAGAGCAGGTGGCGGGCCCCCAGCACCAGCCACGTCAAGCCCTCGGGTCCACGGTCCCGGCTGGATCAGACACAGACGCATCGGCGCCCCGGTCCCGCACACGCACACGACGACTTGCAGCACTCGGTGGAAAGGGCGCCCTGCTATCCGCCCACAGCCAGACCGGCGAGCGGTGCCGGGGCCAGTCGAGGAGCCTTCCTGAGCACTGCCCCTTGTCCCCCACATCCCACCTTCTGCTCCCTCTTACCTTTCTCTCTGCCCAGGAAGCGGAGGGCTGAGATCTCAGAGAACGTGCAGCCACCCAGGAACACCACCAAGATGAGGCGCAAGGACTCGCTGGAAGCCTTGTCTTCCTTGGTCATGTCTGCGAAGATCAGAGCAGACGCTCGCGTGGGGCGCGGTGCCCGCCCCCACCCGCTGCCGGCGCCCGCCCCGCCCGCACGGTCAATGCCACGCACCTGTGAACGCCAGCTCGCTGCAGTTGAGCAGCCTCAGCACCTCGTCCAGACCCTGCCAGCTCCGCCGCTCCAGCACCTGGGGGGGAGGGGGAGGGGGCACGGGCGCCGCTCTCAAGCCCGAGACAGTGTCAGGCCTGGGAAAGGAGGGAGGCGGCAGGCGAGCGTCGCCTCTCTTGTTAGTTACGGGGGCGGCTAACAGTCGGGACAGGCCAGGCGGCCAGAGAAAGCAGAGCGCGGAGTATGAACGGGAGCGGGTCGCCTGTCCTCACCTGCTCAATGACTCGGCAGCTGAGGGGCACGTAAGCGCCACTGAAGACATACGCCATGTCCCGCGGCACTTTCAGGTCATACTCGCCATCCACGCGTGGGATCTAAGGGGTAAAGGGGACTATGTGAGGCGTGTGACAACTCATCCCTCCAGCCCTTTATGCAGTCAGGGAAAAGTAGCATATCCCCCAAAACAGTTCTTATTTCAACTAAAGGCAAAACTGGCAAAATCCCTATTAAAAAAAAGAAAAAAGACTCCATAACCACAGATTAAAGCTTTTGTTCAGTATCCACTGATTCCCTTGAATGAGCTCTCCACGTTCCCTGTGAAGGGCTGAAAAGAAAGATGCCCCTTTGCTGATTTCTTGGTGACATGGGACAGGTCTGTCACTGACGTGGCACTCAGCCTATCCTCTGGCATTGGCGGGTGCTTGTTACATGTTTATTAAGTAAATGAATCTTTGTGTCTTGTCTCGTTACTTTTTAATTTTTTCAACGTTTATTTTTGAGATAAAGAGAAACACACACAGAGTGGGAGCGGGCGAAGGGCAGAGAGCGAGAGAGGGAGACACAGAATCTGAAGCAGGCTCCAGGCTCTGAGCTGTCAGTACACAGCCGGACACGGGGCTCGAACTCACGAACTGTGAGATCATGACCTGAGCTGAAGTCAGACGCTTAACCGACTGAGCCACCCCAGTGCCCTGTGCCTTGCTTGTCTCATTATTAAATTAAGCTCATGCTGTAACGCTACTGAACAGAAGGATCTTTGTAAGAACGAAACAACAGAGAGGTTTGTGTGAATTCAAAGCACTCCACAAAGGACCGGACCCACGGCTGCCCCGTCTCTCCTGATCCTACGTACCAAATTCAGCTTCTTACTGATGGCACGAAAATTGCTCCTCTTGGCCAGAGAACTGAAGGCATCAGTAATCTTCCCTGGGAAGGAAATCTGTGCTGGATTTCATTCAAGGTCTACAGGGTCATGACCTCGCCACAGGCGAAAGCACTCAGGAAATGGCAAACGGCGGGACCGCTCACGTCTCAAGACTCTCCTCAAAGCCGTTCACCTAGAATTCCCTAGACCCGATCAAGACATCACCACCCTTCTCCCCAGCACGGTCTCCCTCCTCCTACAGGGTGCCAACTATCTACTAAGCGCAATCCACAGGGTGAACCTCGCTTACTGGCTAAGTGTGCGGGCCTTGGAGTCAAACTGACCTGGGCTCAAATCTGACTTATTGAGGGACGTTGAACAAGTCCCATAACCTCTCTAAGCCTGTTGCCTTATCTATAAAATGGAGATTATGAACTTACTTTGTGAGGATTGACAAACTGTTACCTAAAGGTCTTAGTACTCAGTAAGTGGACAATACGTGGAGCCTGCTCGCGGCGGAAGCAGCGGTAATGACCGTGAGAGTGAAGAATCCCGTTCTCCTTCCCCAGCTCATTCTCTCCCTCCCGGGGTGCTCTGCCTGTTGTGAGAAGAGGGGACTCGGGCCAAGGAAGGGGCTGCCCGTGCCCTGTGCTCACCTGCAGCCTTGTCCGTCACCAGCTTGCTCACTTTACTCTCCACGGCCGTGAGGGTGTCCCCGGGGGCCTGCTCCGTCAGGAGCCCCGCTCGCCGCAGATTGGAGAAGGTTAGCAGGTGCTCGGGGCCATAGCTCTGAAGAAAATGCAATTCAGCCACTTACTGAGCACCCGCCACACCGTATCACATCGGGTGATATGGAGGTGAGGGACAGAAGGGTCATGTATTCTGTGCCCTGAAGAAATAACCAAACAGCAAACAAAAAAGAAAAAAAAAAAAAGCACGGAACTGAGAGAGAACAGAGAAGGCCACTGATGTAAGGGTGGTGGGAAGGGCTTCACAGATGAGGTAAGACTAGAGAAAGACCTAGAAGTGAGGGAGAGTCCCAGGGGTGAGAACTCAGCTCTATGGCCCTAGTTCTCCCAGCACTGGCCATCCACCAAGAGAACCGAGAGTGGGAGAGACAAGGGTGTGGGAGGGTCTCCACGTGCTGAAAGGTGACCGTCCTGAGACGCTCTAAGAGGGAGGCAGACGGGGAACAAAATGGGGACACAGACAGGAAAGGGGCCATTTCTTCTGTGTCTTTTAGGAACGTCCCATGACCTCCCTCCACCAAGTTCCCCCGAGTGCATTCTCCTGGCCTTACCTGCAGATACTGTGTTTTCAGAGATCGGTAATCCTTGGGAATCAAACCTGGTAAGGAAGAGGAGACAGGCTCCTGCAAACACCAGCTGAAGTGTCCGGAAATCTACAGTCAGACCACCCACCCAACCATCCTCTTGCTGCCAAAAAAAACCCTTAATCAGGAGGAAAGGAATCGGTAAATGTTAACCTTGCATCCTATCCAGCCGATTCTAAACTGACTCTTAAATTTAAGTTTGTTCAGTGAGAGACAGAGCCTGGATCTGAGAGTTTGAAGGCAGAGTCCTGCCTGAGCCACCAGGGCGCCGAGGGAGGGACACGGGGACGCGGGCTGCTCCCAGCGGGGGTGTGGGAGGGATGCGGCAGGAGGGGGAGGGGCTCCTGCGCGTTTCTTCCTGCCGTTGGGCCAGCGCTACTGCGAATCACTTTACCACTACTGAGGAATAGGACAGATGTTCAGATGAAGTCCAAAAGTGCAGCTTGCCATGCTTTCCTTCAGGGAGGTAGGGAGAATGGGCTTGCGACTCTGATAGTCAAAGGAGATGTAGAATAAGCCGACTACTCCTCGGGGCGGAAAGCAGCCTTGAAGACTAGTCCCCACCTGGACGGAGTTGCCGTAAAGGGTGACGGGAGTGGAAGGTGCCTCCGGCCGCGGATGAGTAAGTCACGGGGAAGAATGGCACAGCACGGGGAATAGTCACTGGCACTGTAACAGCGCTGTGTGGTGACAGGCGGTAGCTGCCCTTGTGGGGAGCCCAGCGTCACGCGCACGGTGCCGCACACCTGAAACTAACGTGACATCGTGTGCCAGCTATACTTCCCGCTGAAAAAAAAGCAGGTGAAGAGGCTGCATAAGCAGGTTAAAAGGTCTGCCACAAAAGGTCGCAGGATCTGAGCTTTTGGAAATGTTTGTGCAATTCCAAAAGGCTGTCCCCTTTTCCTGGACTGTATCTTCATTAGGAAACCTCGTTGAAGGCAGGAGGCCAGACGGAATAAATGCCACTCTGCGCTAAGCCTCTGCGGTCCTACGATGTGACGGGGCCTGTGCTGGGGGCTTGGCTGTGGTCCTGCTTAGGGTCGGGATGATAAATTAGGACCTGGGGTGTCTCACTCAGAACAAAAACTGCTTTATTTTACGGGGGGAAAGAATCCAAATTACTGGGAAACGTTCTGTCTGCTAGGACATTCGTCTCCGTCCTTCAAAATGATTTCTGCCATCCCTAAGGTACAGTTTTGCAATCTGGCGTCTTCGGTTCCAGGGGCTCACCATTCTCAGTGATGGACAAAAGGCACATGAGGCGAAGGCTCTCTATAGGCGACACCTACACGAGAAGAAAGAGTCAAAGACAGTTCAAGTTTCAAGACATACGTTCTCTCCCTTCCGCCCGCTGGAGGCCAACCCCACCGCGAAACACCGTTCCCGGAACCCCGGCCACCTGCTCACCTGCCGGTCTATGTGTTCTTCAATGTAGCTGGTGCTCTCCCGGATGTTGAAGCCCTCCAGCAGCGCTGTGAGTAAACACAGGGGAGCCTGTTACGGGGCTGGGGTGGGGGGGAAGGTAGCGGGGGGGGGGGGGTTGCCACCTGTGCTAACAGGTCTATCTCCCCATCTTTCTCCATCCTTGGGGTGGGTTAAGGACCCCCGGGGACTTCTAGCAGGGAGCAGCACTCCCCACAGCCAGCATCGGCCGAAAGGAGCCAGAAGGCATCTCTGCTGGGTGGGACGGGGCTGGGAGCAAGGGAAGCCTCAGCAGGGGCAGGAGCCCAGCAGGACCGCCGCCGCTACCGTGCTCGGTCTTGATGAGCTCCTGGAAGTCCTGCTTGGTCTTCTTCTTCATGATGGATTCACAGGCCCCGATATCTACAGATAGGACAAAAAGCGAGCTGACGTACTCCTGGTTCTAAAAGGATGTGCCTTTATGTCCAGAAGAATAAAAACTTCTTACTGGCCATGTTGGAGACAGTTATGTGATTACGTGAGAGAGTGCGTATAAAGTAGTTAGAATGATACCTGGCGCTTCAACTATGTAATAAAATTATCTAACGTTGTAATCGTTACTGCCGTTAAACCTATAGAAGTATACAAAACAAATGAACGAACAAACAAAACTTCTTAAGGCAAAATGCAGAAGCCCCTCTTCCCACGTCTCTGAGGCATCCCTTTGCCCTCCCCTCATGAAACCTACGGACGCTCAGCAGGCGGTGCTCCTGTTTCAGTCCCTTGAGCTCCTGGGACACGAAGTTCTTCATCTGCTTGATGTCCATGCCTCTCCGGCGCTGGCGGAAGATCCCCTAACGTCAGCCTCTCCCGGCCCTCAGACATGAGCAGCCACCCCCCTCCCCCGGATCCCCCCGATGCAAGAGGAAAGACAGGGGGCTGTCGTCGTATCAGAAGGGAGCCGAAGGGCAGCAGCCTTGGGAAGCCACTGGGGAAACAGAACAGAGGACCCCCGGCCTAGAGCCTCACGTCATACTGAGCCTGTAAGTTCCGGGCCTTCTGGCTCAAAAAGCCAAAGACGTTGGAGAAGTGTTCATTACGAATCTCATTAAACACCTGCAAGGGGAACAAGACGGCAACAACTTACCAGAGAGACACCTAACCAGCGCCTCCTCCCTGAGCAGTGTGATGAGCGCACGAGAGCAGCGCCCAGCTGTTCTAGCAAAATCACAGAGAAAGCTGAGCTGATCTCCTAAGTGTGTGTCAAATACCAGCTCCGTGCTCGGGGTGTGCTCGCTCCCGGTGGGGAATCCGTCTCCCACAGGCTCAGCCTCCCCTCCCAGAGCCGGGGCCCACGCCCCGGGCAAGCCCACAGCCAGCACCCATCCCCTCACCTTGTCCTCGGCATTGAGTAGCACCTTTAAGCTCCTGTCAGAGGATGTGACTTCTGGGCCAAAATCGACACTCCCTTTGAGAGCAGAGGGAGCAGCTATGAGGACCTCCGCTGAGGCCTTCTTTCTCCTACCCTTTCCTGAACTGCCATTAAAAGTCCCTGAACTATCTGGAAGCTAGCAGTCGGCTCTGAGTCTGGGGCTCTCCCACCAGCCCTGCCCCACGCAAGAGGCCCCGGCCGCCGAGCACCACCTCCATCTTGCCGGGACGCCGCTCACCACACTTGATGCGGAACGTGTCATCCACCAGGCCCTCGTAAACCACCTGGGAGCAAAGTGCCGTCACAAAGTCCACGTCTGAAATGAGATCCCCACCCATGAGGGTCCTCCCGGACCTATACGTCTACCCAGTTCACTCCGCGTCAGCTCCCGTGCCTCCAGAGGGCCCAAGCGCCACGCTCCCCATCAACGATGGCATTCACAGCCCCAACCTGAGGATCCCATCTGGGCCGCCACGTTCGCCACATCCTCACGTCTCCGAGGGCCCAAAGACAACGGGAGTGCTGAGTATAACGTACCTCTGTCCAGTAGGAAGATGTGTCCAATTTCTGGCCTTCGGCCCTTGGTTTCGCCATCCTCCTCCTCTTCCAGTGTCCTCCACAATTCATACGACATCTGCCAGGGACCAGGAAATTCCCAGTCTTGTGTCCTGGTCCCTGTGACAGCCCACACCTACTGAAGCCCTCTTTCCCACATGACACCTCTATTTGACCCCAGGAGGGAAACTGATTGTCAACAATACGAACTCCTGCACCCGCACCTGTTCCCACCCCTTACCCCTCCCCATGCCCATACAGGCGTGTCCTTGGCCCCAAAGAAGACATGTAGGAGTGTTACCCCTGAGGCCCTGGCCCTGGCCTTTCTGTTAGCCACACAAGTCCTCCTCTCTGAGGATCTATTCCAGAACAAGAAAAGCAAGCTAAAGAATATACCTCTTATCACACATGCCCATGGGCAGTCCTTGGTGGGTAGAGAACGGGTGGAATGGGGGCTATCGGGACAAGATTGCTGCCAGCGCCCACCTTGGCACATCTGCCAATTCCGTAGCAGTTAGGGAAGGGTCCGTACAGAGTGCTGAGGAGGTGTAAGGCCTGTGCCACGGTGTTGATCCAACGCTGATCTCCCTCCTGCAGGGGCCATATGGGCCACAAAGATATGGGCCAAGCCAGCAGACCCATCTGGAGAGGGGCTAGGGCAGGAAGGCAGGGTGTGGGGACTGCTTGAAAGCTTTCATTCTGATTGGCCCCAGAGCAAGTCCTGCGGACATCAACCAGTAGCATTTGATCTAGAAACCAGTATCTCGAGTTGGAGGAAGGTTCCATCAGTATTTCCGGCCCACTGTAGCCCACTGGACTCCATGTTTGTCCCCACCTGTCAATGCCAAGACCCAAGGACCCTGCACTTACCAGGAAGTAGTCCCTGAAAAATTCTGGGAGCTCCATGCTCAACAGATCCACATCAAGAGGTAGCAGAGAAAAGGCCCATTCGTCACAGCTCACATCTGCGGGTACAGACGGCGTGAGTCTCCCTGCCGAAGGCACGGGGCTCTGCGCTCAGAAGGTCGGTCCCCAGTCGTGCCGAGATATCGGAGCACCTGCCACATGCCCAGCATGACACGAAGCACGGGACACCCAAAGATAAGTTTAAGACAGAGTCTGTGCCCTGAAGGAGTTCATGGTCCGATAACAAAAGGAGACCCGTAGGCCACAGCCACGCCACGTGGTAGGGGGTGTGTGTGCGTTAGGGCACCAACAAAAGTGCTGAGGAAACCTCACTCCCTAGTGGACAAACACTGACAGGAAGCCACGCAGGCGCAGGCACTGGGGCACTGGGGGTACTGTGGTGAACGGAACGGACAAGCTCCCCATCTTCCGCGAGAGAACCTCAATCTAGCAGAAACGCACCAGACGCATCTCATCACGGCTGTGCCCCACGGAGCTAGAAGAGGAATCCCGGAGCACAAACGTTCAGGGATCGAACCTCAACTATAGGGGGCATGGAAGAGTATAGGGGTGCCGGGGCAGAGGAAAGACAAGCAACATTTAAGCTTAGAATTTGAGTAAAATTTGGGTACGGAAAAAAAAAAAGCTGAGGGTGGAGAATATTCTAGGCAACGGGAACAGCATGTGTGAAGTGCCCAAGGCAGGAGGAAAGGAGGGAGCAGCCTGCGCGGTGAGGGGGAGGGAGGAGGGAGGGAGCAACCACAGGAGGCCGAGGAGGCCCCCGGGTCCCGGCACAGGCGGAGTTCGGAGTTCCAGCCAGGAGCACGGGGAGCACTGTGCCGGATGCAGAGGCAAGCGGAATGGAGAGCGCGCTCTCCCTGTGGGAAGGAGTCTCGGAAGGTAGGAACGGCGGCACCTGGCATCCCCTTCGGCCCTCCCTTTAGGGCCCTCTCCGGCCCCCCCTCGTCGGGAGCCTCCCCTCCTCCCAGGCCCACAGGCAGACACGGGGAGCCAGCGATCATTCCCTTCTTCGTGCTCCCCGTTTCCACTCACAGTGGCCTTCTCTCACCTCCATAGACTCCCTCTTCCTCCAGCACCATCTCACACGCGTGAAACTGAAAGACAAGAGGCAGTGGCTGGTGACCGCCGCCTTCTCTGCGCTTCCGTCTCTGGAGCTCCACCGTCGCTGCTGAGGACAATACCTACTGAACCCAGCACCCACAAGGGAACGTGGACTCGGACGGCCAGGGAGGACCACTGGGACCGTCTGGCCCAGGGCTTTGTTTCCCTCTCATCCCCTTTATTTATGTATTCAGTCCAGTGCTCCTCTCTCCCCGAGAAACTGGAAAACTGCACCAAGGAGAAGGTATTTCAGCTGTCACCGAAGGGTGAGTCCCGAAGACAGACGTGCGAGGGAGGGCGCGACCGCGCCTCGGAGGAAAGGGGTGGTGGCATGGAGAGGCTGGTCAGCGCATGTCCAGGGGACCCCTGGAGTCACTGAGAGGGGTCTGGGGATCCAGCCCGGGAGTCAACGGCACAGGGTGTTTAAAGTAAGTGGTGTGTACGAGAGAAGAGAACAGGGAGGGGCACGAGAGCTACGGGGAGGATTGTAGGGAACACCGAAATTAAAAGGGCGCACCGTGCGAGACCTGGAGAGAAGACAAGGATGGCATGGAGGGGGGAGCAGGGGACGCAGCACCTCTAAAGGCAGGACGGTCAGAGTCTCAGGAAGAATGGGCAACAGTGTCAGTGCTGGAGACATTAGGACGCGCGTGAACCAGGCATCACTGGATTTGACAACAGAGCCCTGGGAGGACTCGGCTTAAAGACCGAGGTGGGCGTGAGGGTGCGGGAGCAGCGGCGGCAAGACCTCTTCACAGAAGTATGGACGCAACAGGAGGCAGAGCCCCTGACAGGGAGAAGACACGAAACAGGGAGGATCATCTAGAAGACACAGACACGGGGGCACCTGGGGGGCTCAGTCGGTGAAGCGTCCGACTTCGGCTAAGGTCGTGATCTGGCGGTCCGTGGGTTCGAGCCCCACGTCGGGCCCTGTGCTGACAGCTCGGAGCCTGGAGCCTGCTTCGGATTCTGTGTCTCCCTCTCTCTCTGCCCCTCCCCTGCTTGCACTTTGTCTCTCTCTCAAAAATAAACGCTAAAAAAAAGTAGAGAAAAAAAAAAAAAGAAAAAGTGGCAGACATGGTTGAAGACAGAGAAAGGTCTACCTAACAAAGCAAGAGGGTAGAGAAGGAGCATGGATGCAGGGCTAAGAACACAGGTGAACCAGCTGATCAGGGAGGGGAAGAGGCCAGAGTCACTTCCTCCTTTGAGACCAGTGGGAAGAAGGCAAAATAATTAGAGGCAACGAGGAGAACAGTGAAGCACATCATCTGATACTGACGATGATGGTACCAATGTACATTAAGCATTTTACACGTGCTAGGCATTGTCCTTAGCGTTTTATAAGGATTACCTCTCACAATCCTAGACTGACTCTACAAGATGTGGAAGATTAATGCTACGTGTTCCTTATTTTACTTTACACAGAAAAATCCTATTCATCCCTCACTTATTTCTTTTTCTTTTTTAAAAAAATGCTTATTTATTTTGAGAGAGAGCAGGGGAAGGACAGAGAGAGAAGAGAGAGAGTCCCAAGCAGGCTGCACAACGTCAGTGCAGAGACCGACGTGGGGCTCGAACTCACTTACTGCAAGACCGTGACCTGAACCGAAACCAAGAATTGGAGGCCTAACCGACGGAGCCACCCAGGTGTCCCTTTCTTTCTTTTTTTTTTTTTAAAGTAGGCTCTGGGGCACCTGGGTGGCTCAGTTGGTTAAACGACTGTTTTCGGCTCAAGTCATGATCTTGAAGCAGTTACTGAGTTTGAGCCCCGCGTGGGGCCCTGTGCTGATAGCTCAGAGCTCGGAGCCTACTTTGGATCCTGTGTCTCCTTTTCTCTCTGCCCCTCCCCCATTCTCGCCCTCTCTCTCTCTCTCAAAAATAAACATTAGAAAAAAATTTTTAAGAAAAATAAAAAATAAAGGAGGCTCTACACCCAATGTGGGGCTTGAACTCACAACCCCGAGATCAAGAGTCATGTGCTCTATGGACAGAGACAGCCAGGTGCCCCATCCCTCACTCATTTCTGTCAGTAAAACTGAAACTGTAGGCCTACTTTTAGGGCTGAGAGTTCCAGAGCCCAGATCGACAACTGCCAATCTTCATAATTAAGAAGAGGAGTCTCGGGAAGAGAGAGAGATAACCTCTTTGCTATGGCTACTGAGAAAGAGGTGGTTCAGTGACAGAAAATTCGGTCAAAGAACCTGATTAGTTAGGATGTGAGATGGAGAAGATTCACTGAAATACCGATTTTGTTTTCCTGTGTAAGAGGGAGGCTTGTAGGATTATTTGAAACTATTACCAACTTTACCCATTACCCAAACTATTACCAACTATCCCATTTAAACAAATCTGTCCTTGGAAGTACACTTTGAAAAAAGGGGTTTTGTAAGACTCCAAAAACTGGAATTTACTGCCACAGCTCCTTTAGTAACATTAAATAGTAACCTGTAACTCCGAACAGTTATCATAGTCAATAATTTCTTGCCCTGGTAATGATGTTATACTTGAAATATTTGTATTTCTAAACAGAATAAACAGCCGTTAAGACTCTTCTACAAATTTTCAAATGATCTTCAATGGAAGATCACTGACTCTTTCTTCTTCTTCCTTTCACATAAGAAGACAATATAAGCCTGTGATTTCACAACAAAAGTTGAAAGCCATTTAAATCAAGCGAGGTAACTTACTTGCCATTTGCAATGACATGTATGGATCTAAGAAGTGTTAGCGCTAAGAGAAATAGGTCGGTCAAAGAAAGACAAATATCTGATTTCAATCATACGTGGAATTTTTTTAAGTTTATTTATTTATTTTGAGAGAGAGAGAGAGAGAGAGAGAGAGAGAGCGCGCGCACCCGGGAGGGGCAGACAGAGACAGAGAGAGAATCCCAAGCAGGCTCCACACTGTCAGCGCAGAGCCCGATGTGGGGCTCGATCTCACAACCAGGGGATCAAGACCTGAGCTGAAATCAAGAGTCGGACGCTTACCCGACCGAGCCACCCAGGCGCCCCTCACTTGTGGAATTTAACAAACGAATGAGCAAAGGGAAAACAAAAGAGAGAGAGACATGAACCGAGAAACACTCTTAACTACAGACGACACGCTGCTGGTCATCAGATGGGAGGTGCGTGGGGGGATGGGGGGAACGGGTGATGGGGAGTAAGGAGGGCGCTTGCGACGAGCACAGGGTGATGTATGGAACTGGTGACTCACTGCCTTACACACCTAAAACTAATTACGCTGTATGTTAACTATACTGAAATTAAAATAACAAAAAGTGAAAATGCTCAGCCCTGTTATAAAAAAGAGAGGTAAGTATTACTATCAACTCCATCTCATAGATGAGAAAACTGGGACACAGAGCACTGAGGAACCCCATCCAAGATCACACAGTTAACCAGAGCTAAGCAAGGATTCACAGCCACTCTGGCTTTTTTAGTCTTAGCTACCGCTTCCATTTTCTCTAGTTTTTGGGGGAAAATTGAAAAAGAATAAACCCCTGTCCTTTCAACCTTAATTTCCATCTGCTCTACATGCGACATGCACTATTTGGTTCAGCTTTATAGGCCTAGGGCAGGCAGTGCAAAGACCTGGTACATCATTCCTTCTCATCAGTAAGACGGAGGATGTACCCATGATGCACCTTGCTGACGTGGCGGTGAGAGCGGAGTTGGACGGACTCAGGGAACGGAGGAGCCACGGCAGGTCACCAAACACTACAAGTACTGAGCTAAAAAGAATGGAAGGGACCTAGCCTGGTCGTGCTAACTCCTGTGGGACCGTGGGCCTTACTTCCCTCTGCTGCTCAAAGCTGGGGTGGAGTTCAATGGTCTCTAAGGTTCCTTTCTCGTGTAAGAAAAGGCTTTTCCAAAGTATATTGGTATAGTTCTAGTAACCCGGAGGCAGCTGGCCACATGCCTTGGATGAGCATGACGGGGGGCGCGGGGGGGGGGGGGGGGGGGAGGGTAATGATTTATTGTATTTATTATTGAAGGGATAGAAGAAGAAAGTCACTGAAACCATAATACAGTGCACCTTACTGTACAGAAATTTGTGTGAGACGGGATACACAGCAGGTTCTACTTCACAAGAAGTCTACGTAGAGGCCACCTCTCACAATTCCACAGTTCTTAACTAGGGCAGTTTGATGACAGACCCTCCACTAAACGGTAAGGACGATGTCAATGACAAGACCAGGACGGGTATTTGTTCGGTCACATAGTTTCCTTCGCAGGAGGTACGGCTATTGGGCCCCGGCCCCTTCCCAGCCTTCCATCTCAATCTACCTTCTCCTATTCCCACCAGCACCCAGACTGACCTTCTGAGGGCTGAAGATCACTTTGTATTTCCGAGTTCGCCCAGCCAACTTGTCAGCATTGACGAGACCTACAGACACAAGGAACGCAATCCAGAAAGCCACGGGCCATTTGTTAGACTAGAAGCAAGGAAGCAGAAAGCCTCTACAAGTGGTACGGCCAACTCGAAACATCTTTTCTTTTTAAAGTGGGGTTTTTTTTAAGCTTATTTATTTAGACAGAGACAGAGAGAGACAGGGCAAGTGGGGGAGGGGCAAAGAGAGAGAGAGGGAGAGAGAATCCCAAGCAGGCTCCGCACTGTCAGCCCAAAGCCCGACATGGGGCTCGAACCCATGGAACACATGATCACCACCTGAGCTGAAGTCAGGCTTAACCGAATGCGCCACCCAGGCGCCCCTCGAACCATCTTTTCTTTTAAAAGGTCCTCACGGCCCAAGCCCTTAATCTCGGCCACTCCTTCCCAGGTCTTAGTTACACGCAGCACCATGGCACACTCACTGGCAACGTATCGCATGTTCTTGATGCGCGGTCTGACCAAGAAGCACAACCTGCGGGAGAGAAAGGGAAAAGAACCAGAAAGCCGCAGTGAAGGAAAGTCATGGAGGCGGTGATGGCAGCTTGGGAGAAACTGAAACGTGAACTCTCACCATCTGCTCGTCTTGCCGGGCCTACCGTTCTCAGCCGAGCCAAAGCTCGGCCAGGCTCCCCTGGCCTACTCCCTTCCGTACGACAGCTACACCGGCACTCGGGGTGGGGGTGGGGGGGCGCCAGGGGCTCCTGCTCTCCCATAATTTACAATCTACTGGGCAAAATGAGATGCACGTATGTATGGAGTATATCAATAATCAAGTGTTAAAAAATAACACAAGAAAGTATAGTGTTTTTCAAATTGGGGTATTTTCCTCTAAAGGAGGATAAATGTTACTTACGGGAGAAAAACAAACAAAATAAAAACCTAGGCCAGACAACAGGCTGCATGCGACCGAGTGCCAGGTGAACAGGACAGATACTAAACACCAGGGAAATGCGGAGGAGGAGAAAAGCCCCCAGGAGTGGAAGGGCGACCCAGAGCTTCATGGAGCAGGTGGCACCGGGCTCTGAAGGCTGGGTGGTTTTCGCAGGAGCAGTGAGGGCAGGAGAGAACTGCACGCGGTGAATGGAGTGGCCCGGGGCAGGGGGCAAAGGCATAGCTGGGTGGCATGTGTGCGTGTGCGTGTGCGTGTGTCAAGTAGAGGCTTGAGGGGACAAGTGACAGACGAGGCTGGAAAGGCAGCATGAGCCGCGCTGCAGACAGCCTTGGAATCTGTGATGGTCAATCTGGACTTCACTCGGTAAGTAAGGGGAGCCTTGGAGGTTCCTGTGAGGAGCGTAGTGGAAATATTTTTGGACGATTAATCAGTCTGGCTTAGCGACGGCAGACTGGATTAGAGAGAGACGAGAACAAGGGAGGGAGAAAGTGCCGAAAGGGAGACCAGTCACGAGGCCACGGCATGACCTAGGCGTGAGTTGGTAGAAGTGAAGGGAGATGAACCAGAGCGCAAACATGGCGCCAGGCTCCAGCCAAGGCCGGACCGGGGGCAGACGTGCGGGGCCCTCCTCCAGCCTGGGGCCCGGACGGACTCTCCCAGACACTCACTGTTCACTGGAGCTGACGGCTGGCTTGTTCTCCACCTTGTACAGCTTGTCTACTTCATGTTGCTACAGAGAGAAGCCAACAAGGCCAAGGGTGTAAGTGCTTGAAACCCAAAGCATGACACAAAGGGGACTGCAGTAAGGGCTCCTGTTCGTGGTACTTTCTAGGAATCAAACTGCCTCCCTGACAACCATCCCACCGAACTTTCCTCACGCTGGCAACAGAAAAATATAACAAAAAACCGAGATCAAACAATTCAAAAACAGTCCAAACAACAGCATCGATCCCCCTTCATCCACCCGATTCAGCTACCCTGTATTCACTAGTAGGGTAGTCACTCTTTGGTAATTTGTATTGCTCATCAAAAGCAAAACTGCTCAATGAGGAAAGAGGGGCCAGAGTCTACTGGGAAGAGGGGCAGGTACCTTCAAGATGGAGACATTGGCGATACGATCCAAAGGGCTCATGAGATCTGCCTCAATGAACAAGTCTTTTTTCCCCGGGAGCTGAAGGACACAGTATCTTGGGTCACTCACAGGTCCCACACGCTCCCTCAGCTGAGAGCCTGTCCAGCCATCCACTTAATAAAAGCACAGACCGAGTTGGGAGTGTGGGGGGCACCATATCATCTACTCCAGCACCTTATTCATTGTCTATATCCACACTGGACATTTCTTTATATATTCACCCCGTCTGTCTTCTCATTTCCTGTACCAGTGGAAAATTATTTCACCTTCTTTCCAAGGTTAAGGCCTGCCACTCAACACATATATATAAATATATACATTTATTAAGCACATGCCATTGCTTGATTCTTCACTACGGACTCATTGGAGACAGTGTTGAACAAAACAGATGTCCTCAAGGACCTTCTAATCTAGTGGGGAACATGGACATTAAACAAATAAATAAGCATGTAACCCATTACCACTATAGCAACAACCTTATTTTCCAAGTAAGACAAGATAAAAATCTCAAACTCAGCTTTGCTTCTCTCTCCGCCTTCATGAACAATCAGTAGATCTTTGAGTCTTCTTCCGCCCCGACTGAAAAACCATCACTTCCCTTCATTCCCACTGTCACCAATTTTGCCTCATCAGTGGTCTCCCAGCTAGCGCTTCTCTTGTTGCCCATGTTACCCCACTCCACACATGGCTATGAGCCATCTTCAGGCATTGCTTCACGCAGTTAAGGGGGGAAAGAAAATCTTCAGTGGGTCCTAAAGCCTACTGCATAATTTCTGAGTGCTCTCTTCCCTGTAAATGCCTTGTCCTTCCCTGATTCCTCAACTTTGCTCCTACCAACCAGTCTATCTGCCTGGAACACGCTCCTCCATTTCCAAGGAGAATAGGCTTATTCCTCACAATGCTAGAATCCTTGAATCTCCTGACCACTCCAACTAGAAATGGCTGCTCGTTCTGAATGCTTCTGACACTCTAGCTGTCACCCGTTTACCACGTGATATCACCTATGTGGTTAATTTGCGCTTCACAGGGCTCCTACTAGAGTAAATCCCTAACGACGAAGATGTCTTAACCATCTCTCCATCCCCGGTGATGCGGGGCACGACTGGTCTCCCTTGCCTCTAGGAAAAACGAGTGACTTTCATGAACTGTCCGTCAGGTCCCAAGCAGCTCTTACTGCCCTCTGGTTTTCCTCCCTAAATGCTTCATTTCTGGACCTGCTATAGAAACTCCAAGGACAATACCAAGGGCCTGGACCCAGACCAAGGGGACTCCGCAAGAAAGAACAACGCGCCCAGCGAGCGCTAAACTGTTGATGCGGAAAAGGCCCCAGGCGTGGCGGGCACTGACCTGCTCGAGCAGATAGATGAGCTGGTCTCGGGCCAGTCTCTTGAGCATGGAGAAGTCAGGTAGCTCTGGGGCGTCCAGCCGATGGGGAAAAGCCATGGCAGCGAAAACCGGAGCCGCAGGGTGGAAGGGGGACGCCCTCCGCTCGGAGAAAGTCGGCAGCAGCCCAGGCTAAGCGCAGGGCGGCGCTCCTTCGGGCTTGGGCACCGTTCGAAAGAGCCCCCCGAAGGGGCTCTCGCTCCTGCACTGGAATGAATGGCCACCTGTCGGTCAGACAGCCGCAGCGTCGGAGGACACTCGTCCAGATCAGCAGCCCCGGGACCGACCCGCCCCTCCCCGGTCCACTCCCCCAGTCCCAGGATGCCGGTCTACACCCGCAGGTTCCTTTCGCGGCGTGCGGGAAGAACCCCGCCTCCTGCCGGAGAGCGAAGCGACTTCCTAGACCTCCCGGAAGTCCCGTGCGCTCGAGCAGCGCTTAGCGTATCGGGAAGGGGACGGCGTCCTGGAAGGGACAGTTCAAAACGCGAGAGCAACGGGCCAACGTTCCAGTCTCATATCTGGCCAGAGGGGAGGGTTCCTATCATAAAAGGATGACATCTTAAACTAATTTTTAAGGGTACACCCAATTCTCCCAGTTCGCGCAAGCGAGGGTTGGACACTTGCTAGATTTTGAGAACTTCGTAAAATGGGCGAGGCCGACTCGGAGTCCGGAGGGCACTGATCTCTGGGGATCTTGGCTGTCAGTCAAATCTATTCCACAAACTTGGCTGCCAACTGGGAGCGCTCTGGCTTCCCAGCTGCAGGAGGCAAGACGCGGAGAGATGGGATGCGGCGGAGAAAAGAAGGGGAACGCGTTAGGATTCAATGGAAGCTAAGTCCCGCCCCCTGTGACCTTTGGCTACCGGAGTATGGATAAGTATCCTTCTTGGGAAAACGGATAAATAAGCTGTGGCATATTCATACAATAAAAATAACGGAATAAATGAAAGAACCCAGATACAGGGTGGCATCTGTATGATGCCATTAATATACAGTTCTAGAACAGGATAACATAATCAGTGGTGGAAAATTTTTCAGAAGAGTGATTGGCTTTGGGGTAAGAATTGCCTGGGAAGAGAAATTAGGGAATTTTCAGGGGTGATAGTAATCATCCATATCCGCCTTGTTTTTTTGTTTTGTTTTGTTTTTAAGCCATTGTAATGGACGGATCCGCTGAGAATACCTGCACTCACTAATCAATCATAACATCACATCCTCATCTCGTGGTGAGATACATAGAAGTACAAAGCATCACTCAGTACCAAAAATTGAATCTGATCAAGTCTCAAGATCCAACTACCAGTTGATAGGAACTATAGAGAGTAGTAGGGACCTGATAATAGACATCCTAGGAATAAAATGAACTATATCCAAAACACAGGAAATACGTAAGGTAAATAACCCATAAAACAGTGAAGGGAATAAAGTGGAAGAAACCACTTCAGAATATGATACTCCCGGGACATAACCACATCATGCAATGTTGCAAAATGTGGACCTTGTCTGGATCCTAATCCCAAGAAATCAAACGTGGAAGTCATTTATGAAACAGTAAGAGAATATTATCGGGATGTTAGCTGATATTGAATACTAAAACTTTTAAGGTATAGTAATGGCTTATGTGTCTATGTTAAAAAGGAGTCCTAATCTCTTTGAAATACATATTAAAGTACTTACAGATGAAATAATATGAAGTCTAGGATTTGCTTTAAAATAAGCCAGGGGGACCTGTGGGGCAAATAATGAAAAAAGATTGGCCAGATGTTAAATGTGAAACTGAGCAATGGGTACACAGGGGTTCACTGCATTACAATATTATCCCTACTTTCATATGCTTGAAAAATCCTCTAATACAAGATTAAACAAAAAACAAGAAGCTTTTCTGCTCACACTGGGCTTCAAGAGCTCATCTAGTATTTTGTACTGAGCTTTTCCTACTCCCCCACCCCTCAGGAGATTGAATCTCAGCTGCGGAGAGGTGGAAACTGCCCTGAGCAGATTAGTGACACATATACCCTCCGGGGCGCAGGGACTTACGTCCCTTCTGTTTGTAGTTTGCTAGCCTCTTGAGCTTGGCCCCAAGGTTGCAGAGAGTTTCCATTCCACCCACAGCCGCCTCCTCTCCAACTTGGGCAGAGCCTTGTCAACTGTTGCTTCCTCCACCTGACCCTGCACCTATGCCCCCAAAGTGCAACTCCACCTCGTACGTTGTGATGTCAGTGGCTTTCATCGTGTCATGAAATGGGACTCCCTGGGGAGAGGGCACTATAGAGTCCTATGACCCCAGCCCAGTGGAACAGACTGGGTGAATCCCACCTCCCCCTTTCCAGCTTGGGTTGGGGGAAGGGTGCGCAGTTTCCCAAAACACTGCAGTGCTGGTGAGTTAGGATGTGAGACATGCTGACAGAATAAAGCAGGAACCGATCAACTTGGAGAAAGCTTGGGTCTTGTTGTTGGCTGAGGTCTGGATGAGTAGGCTGGCAGAGGTAAAAGGCAGGGCTTTCTGCCATTGTGGACTGGCTGATCAGTGAGGTTCTCCAACCATTTCTTCATTCACTCAACCCATGTTGAAATCTATGTTAGGAGCTGAAACTACAGCAATGAACACAGACCGGTCTCGTGCTCCCACGGGGTCTACATTCTAATGGAGGCAAAGTATGTGATGACAGACAATACAGTAGCAATCCATTTCAAATGGCAGGGAATATTAAACATGGTGATAGAATGTGAAGGGAGTTGCTTTAGACTGGGTAATCAGGGAAAGCCTAAGAAAGTAACATTTGAGGGGGGCCTGGATGGCTCAGTCAGCTATGCGTCCAACTTCGGCTAGGGTCATGACCTCATGCATCGGGCTCTGTGCTAACAGCTTGGACCTGGAACCTGCTTCAGATTCTGTCTCCCTCTCTTTCCCAATCTCTCTCCCCCACCCTCTCTCCCTCACACACATGCACACATTAAAATATATATATTTTTTAAAAAGTAACATTTGATCTGAGACTTGAAGGACACGGAACCGGCCATGTGAAAATCTGGAGACAAAGAACTAGTAAGGACAAAACCTTAGATTGGCATTTTTAAGAATGGAAAAAAGACTTAAGCTTGGTAAGTAATAGGATGGTAGGGAAGGAGGTAAATGAAAAACTTAATCAAAGTTTTGAACAACAGCTTCTAATTTTCCATAGCCAACTGGGGAAAGGGCATGGTCAAATGATTTACAGGAGTTAAAAATGCCCGGGGCACCTGGGTGGCTCAGTCAGTTAAGCGTCTGACTTTGGCTCAGGTCATGATCTAGCAGTTTGTGAGTTTGAGCCCCATGTCGGCCTCTGTGCTGACAGCTCAGAGCCTGGAGCCTGCTTCGGATTCTGTCTCCCTCTTTCTTTGCCCCCCCCCCCCCCTCACGCTCTGTCTCCCCCAAATAAGTATTTCTTTAAATGCCAATTTAATCAAATAGCATCTTCCAAGGCACTTGGGTGTCTTAGTTGAACACCCAACTCTTGATTTTGGCTCAGGTCATGATCCCAGTGTCATGGGATAAAGCCCTGCATTGAGCGGAGTGCTTGAGCTTGGAGCTTGCTTGGGATTCTACCTCTCTCCCTTGCTCGCTCTCTAAAATAAAAAATATATTTAAAAACTAGCATCTTCTCGGGGCGCCTGGGTGGCTCAGTCGGTTGAGCGTCTGACTTTGGCTCAGGTCATGATCTCACGGTTTGTGAGTTCGAGCCCCATGTTGGGCTCTGTGCTGACAGCTCAGAGCCTGGAGCCTGCTTTGAATTCTGTGACTCCCTTTCTCTGCCCCTCCCCCTCCCCCTTTCTCTCTCAAAAATAAACATTAAAAAGATTTTTTTAGTGTATTAATAGGCTAGTGACAGAGCAGTGAGAATAGGACCTTATTTGCCCACTGCTGTATTACCAGAAACTGGATTCTCTTTGATTGGCAGGTGATAGGGCCTTGCTATTTATACTGAACAAATGCCCAAGTTAACAGTAATCAATGATACTGTAATGGCTATTAATGACATTTGAAATAGCAAGGAGATTCACGAACACACTCAATGACAGGTTTGGAAAATGGATTATTTTCATTAAACACCCTGCACTTAAATTCTGAATAACCAGTTTTTGCCAGGAAGTTGTTAAAATGAGGCATGGCTGAAAACTGTCATTGGGCTCTTCTGTTGCGTGCACGTGTCTCACTCAATTTTCTACTGATAATCACTCTGGTTATAATGAAAGGTCTCTAAAAGATTCGGTAAATTAACAGAAATTATGCCAGGCAGGAATGGATTCCTGGAATTTTAGAAGCCCTGAACTAAAGGTCAGACCTGGGTTCAAGTCCCTGTGCTACTGCTCAGCAGCAGCCATGTGGCCTCGAGCAGATCTGAAAATGAGACTGTCCTCTAATCTTTGAAAGGGGCCGATAATCTGCTCTTGCCCCCATCACAGCTCCATCGCAAAAATCTGATGACAACAGTGAAGATGCTATTGAAGCTTGTGAAAGTAGCTAGAGATGATGCCGGAGGCCCGAAAGCCTTCGCCTTTTTTTTTTTTCCCATGGATCAAACCCCCCATACCCTAATCTCTTTCAGAGCCCCACCAACAGAAGGAAAGAGGAGCTCCTTTAGACCAGGTGATCCAGCGAAGGTATGATGTCCTAATTTTTAGATGTCAACATCAATTACTAAGCAGGGTGATCTACAAAGTGTCCTTTGTTGGGAACTCCTCTGGCCCCATCTCTCTTCTAATGTTTAATGACAAAGGACCTCTGGTCTCTTCGAACCCTCACTTTTCCCACCCCAGAGAGCACCAATCAACACAAACTGCTACATTTTATTTTCTTTTGCACATAATGAAAACATTCTACTGATAAAGCAGTTCCAGAACTATTAGTGTTCATTAATCAAGAAGTAAATGAGATCAGAAGGCAAACTTTTCATTTTTTTCCAAACATATACTGCAAATTTCACAGAAAAGTTCTAACAACGCATGCAACACGGGCAAAAATGGGGAGTACTGAAGATCCACATGGGTCAGATCAGGAGCAGAGCTCCAGGACACTGGAGTCTACCCAGCCAGTCATTAACCCTGCCCTGCCATACACATTGGCCCTGTGAAGTTCACTGCCCTCTTGTCAGATTCATATCTGAGCAGCTGTTTCCTCCCATGGTCCAGGCTCATCATTTCCTCCCATCCCAAGGTGGATGATCCACACACAAAAGTCCAGGCAGCTCCAAACCTACTCTCCCAGCTGCGTTTCAGGTGGCATCTCCACAAACCAGGCTCCAGCTCAAATTCTGTACAAGAAGTTCCCGTTACTGTCAAAGAACTCTCGCCCCCTCTGGACTACTTTGCTGCTGAAGTTCTGGTCACCTGGGTCCTGCGCCTTCAACTCTTCCAGCTTCTTGGCAGTTGGCAATCCATCACCGTCAGCTCGTCTAGAACCCGCACGACCGCTGGTGGGGCACTTCTGCAGCTCTTGCCCGTGACCTAGATCTGCAACAGGCACAGAGTGCTCCCGCTGCGGATCCTGGATTCCTTTATCCCCTCCCTTCTGTCTCCTTGGTGTACTGTGAGTGTTCGATTCTATCACTTTCAAAGCTGTGCTGTGACCCCAGCCTTTGAATGACGTTTCATCTGCTGGCATCAACGAAGAGCCTGACCCAGAGTGGCTCGTGGAGAGCGGCTTCAAGGAATCCTGAGAACCTGGGAGCTGTCTGAACGAGAGGGCGAGCCCAGGTTTCTTAAGGACTTTTTGATCCTGCTTCAGTTTCTGCTCCAATGTGGGTACGAACTTGCTCTTTAAAACCCTCCGGATCACATGAGTGCTGACACCAAAGCCTTCAGCTAATCTGGGAACTGACCAGGACTCTGCAAATTCTTTACGCAAATATCTATGGGAAAAAGAAGCAGGTTTTCAAGTTGTGAAAAAGTCTGCTATCAGAGTACCTAACTGATAATACTAGTTATATTTGTGTGAAAAGAAGAGGGCTTGGAAAAAGCACGAACACGGTCTCTATCTTGTGCCACCAAATGGCTATGTTCCGTTCCCATACACCGACAGCAACACCCAACCACTCTTAGGTCACTTTTATTTCACAAGAACTAAACTCCCAGTGTGTACCAGGCCCCAGCTAGATCCTGGGGATGCATGAATACTGTCCTTCCTTTCAGAGTACATACAATCTAGTGGTGGAGACATATTAACATACAACACTACTGTGGTAAGGCATAGCAGAGAATGCTGTGAGAGCACCCAGAGGACCCAGGAACAGGCTATCACAACATTTGCCGGGTGGCTCAGGAATTGCTTCAGAAGTCCCTCTATGAGGCCTAAAAGGATGAAGAGGAGTAATAAGCTGGCAGAAAGAAAACATCAAAGGTATTTTTTTTTTTAATTTTTTTAAACGTTTCTTTTTGAGAGAGAAAGACAGAGCACGAGCAGGGAACGAGTGGGGAAGGGGCAGAGAGAGAGACACAGAATCCAAAGCAGGCTCCATGCTCTGAGCTGTCAGCACAGAGCCTAGCACAGCGCTTGAACTCATGAACCATGAAATCACGACCTGAGCTGAAATCAGACGCTTAACCGACTGAGCCACCCAGGTGCCCCCTCAAAAGTATTTTTTTTTTTTAAGTCTTATTTATTTAAGTAACCTCTACACCCAATGTGCCGCTTGAACTCACAAACCCTGAAATCAAGAGTCGTACTCTTTTCTGACCAAGCCAGCCAGGCGCCCCTCAAAGGTATTGATGGTAGGTCTCGAGAGCAGCACGTAAAATGCAAAACAGCACATCACCATTGCTGGCAACAGCTCAACTTGTCTAACAGTGAGGCCAGAAGCAAGATGATGTCATGCTTCCGACTCTGAAGTTTATCCCCAAATCAACAGTGAATCAAGGGAGGATTTTTTTTTTAAGTGGGTATATTCAAAAATAGCAAGAAGGCGGGGGCACCCGGGTGGCTCAGTCGGTTAAGCGTCCAACTCCTGATTTCAGTTCAGGTCATGATCTTGTGGTTCATGGGTTCGAACCCCATGGCAGGCTCTGTGCTGACAGTGCGGAGCCTACTTGGAATTCTCTCTGTCCCTGTCTCTGCCCCTCCCCCGTTTACGCACATGTTCTCTCAAAAATAAATAAATGAACATTAAAAAAAAAAAAAGAATTAAAAAAAACAGCAAAAGAATTGCCATTCAGGACATCCAAGCTATGGCAAACCACAAGCAGATCCAGGAAGGAGTTTAAGCAGTGGAATGCCATGAGCAGCTTTTCCTTTTTCAGCTCAATCTAGGGGGTAGTTTTCAGTGGCAACACTAGAAATGGAAGGATCAGCCCAGAGGCTTTCATGGTAATCTAGGCAGTCTGAACTGAGGCAGCCGCAATGAAAGCAGAGAAGGAAGAGAGTTGAGGAATATTTTAGGAAGGCCAAACGGAAGAACTTGGTAAGGACTAAATAACTGGAGGTAGAAGTAGGCAGAGATTCCAGATTTCAGTTCGAGTGTTTGGTGGGAACATTCAGGGGTACGGGGAAAACAGGAACAAAGTGAAATTGCCAGGGAACAACAATAAATTCTCTCTTGTTGAGTTTGCGATTATGTTCAGTTTGAAGAACCTACGTGACACTCAAACAGAGATGGGCTAGCGCACAGTTGAATATATACAAGTCAAAAGATAAACACAGATGGGAGACGACAGACTTGGAAGTCACAAGCCAAGACCAATGGTGGCTGAAGCCACGTGAGTGGCTGGCTTTAGGCAGGGAAATGTGTGGAGATAAAATGACCAAGGACACAACTCTAAGGGTACCCCAGGAAGGAAACTGAGAAAAGGAGTCCTAGAAAGAGAAGTGAGTAGTACCATGGGTCAAGGGAAGAAAGAATCTCAAGAAAGCAGACTACAGGGTCACACGCTGCAAAAAACGTTAGGGAGGCTAGAGACTGGAATGGCAGGAATGCCTAGCATTGAGGAAGTCACTGATAAGATTTGTGGACAATAGTTTCATTGTTGTAACAAAACAAGAAAGGGTAGGCAGCCAAGGAACAAATGGTGAGGGAGAACCTGAAGTTGACGGTAGGTCTCTGGGGAATTAGATACATCTAAGACTTAGTGCACACAGAGGATGGGTCCTAGACAAATGAAGGGCTACCACTTCCCCTGGGATGTAAATAAGGGTATTAACATTGAGCAAAGAAAATAAGGAGGAAGACTAAGAAGCTTTAAAGGGCTCTAGGGGTGCCCGGGTGGCTCACTCGATTAGGCACCCGACTTCACCTCAGGTATGACCTGAGTTCGAGCCCCACATCGGGCTGGCTCTCTGCTGTCAGCACAGATCCTCTGTTGCCCGCCACCTCCCCCTTCAAGCTCTCTCTCTCTCAAAAATAAAGAAACATTTAAAGAGCTCTTAATTAATGGCCAATTTTTTCTCTGAAGTAAAAGGACGTTTATTAGCCACAGAAGGGGAGGTGACAGGAAGATTTGGAAGAGCAGTTGTTCCAGAAAGGAAAGGAAGTGGACATGAGAGAAGTGCTACAGGCTCACAAAATCTCCTTGCTCTATAGAATCCCCTTCATTCTAAGTGTCTGTTTCAGAGTCACTCTGATGGGAATGGGAAATGACACACAGCTTACAGAAGGCAACTTAGCAATATTCATCAAAAGGCAAATCCACGTGTCCTTCCACGCGGCAACTCTACTTCTGGGAACGTACACAACAAATACACGTGGAAGGTATGTGGAACGAGGTGTACACGAAGTTACTCATCAGAGTACTATCTGTGATAGCAAGTGAATGCAAACAACCGAAGCACACTTCATAAAAGACTGGTTAACTGAATTATGATCTGCTGGGGCGCCTGGATGCCTCAGCCAGTAGGGCATGCAACTCTTGGTCTCAGGGTCCCGAGTGTGAGCCCTACGTTGGGCACAAAGATTACTTAAAATTAAAAACAAAAATTACGATTTACTATTACTTCTTCAAAAAAGAGCTTTGTCTTCTGAAAAGGAAAGATCTATGAAATATGTGAAAAGGGGCACCTGGCTGGCTGGGCCAATGGATCATGAGACTCTTAAGCTCTGGGTTGTGAGTTAAAGTGCCGTGTTGAGTGTAAAAATTATGTGAAAATAAGATCTTAAAAAAAGAAAACAACCAAAAACTATATGAAAAAAAAAAAACAAAACGTGTAGAAGAGTATTTACAGTATTATACTGTTTGTGCTTAAGAAAATAAAAGTAGGGGCGCCTGGGTGGCTCAGTTGGTTAGGCGACCGACTTTGGCTCAGGTCGTGATCTCATGGTTTGTGAGTTCGAGCCCCATGTTGGGCTCTGTGCTGACAGCTCAGAGCCTGGAGCCTGCTTCGGATTCTGTGTCTCCCCCTCTCTCTGTCCCCTCCCCTGCTCACACTCTGTGCCTCTCTGTCTCTCAATAATAAATAAACGTTAAAAAAAAATTTTTTTTTAAACATGCAAAAAAAAAAAAAAAAAAGAAAAGTTAACAATCTACATTCATAGTCGCTTGTATTTGCTTAAGGAAACCTGGAAAAAGGCACAAAATTTCATTAAAAATAGTCTCACTGAAGACTGGCAGGGATTAAAACTTCTCAATGTGTACAAATAATGTTCTAATTTTGAACTATATGCCACGCATTGTTATTCAAAACAAACTTAAAACTTAAAAAGGGATCTAAGATTTTAATGATATGGGTTTACTCTTCCGAAAAACGTACATAACCTTGTAAGTCCCCATCCCTGACATTAGCTTAAGAACGTCATGACAACTATTTTGAAGTTAAAGGCTGTGAGGTCTACAGCTTACTATTCTAAAATTTCAGCAAAAACGAACCGTGTCCTCATGTTAAAAACTACTAAATTTAGATGACGGGCTTATGGAAATTCATCTATTCTCCTTTTCATTTAGAAAACTTAAAATGATAAAAAGTAAACTATGACAATGATTCTCACCGGATCTGCTCCATCGCTTCCCTCGTCAGGGTCCTGGGCGGGGCACCCGGCGCCTCCATTTGCCTCCGAATTTTCTGGAATCGGGCGGCTTTTTTCTGTTGTTTCAGGGTGCTGGGGGAGAGAACCAATGGCAGAAGCCAAGCGTGGGAGCAAAACGGGTAGCTGAAGAGCCTCGCGCTAAATCACAGGCCCAGCCCTCTTCTCTTTGTTTGCAAGGGAAACCAGGCCACGTCTGTAACCTCCCCAGAAATCTAATCCCTAAAACAGCCCGTAAGCATGCCGAACTTTCTAAACGGGTGATGAAACACGTCATTGGTGAAGAAACCTGCCGTCCCAAAGGAGCCGCACACCTGCCCCTGCGCCCCCTGACAACGGGTAAGAAACAAGGGCTGCGGCGGATGCGGCGCTACAACGCCCGGCTCCAAGGGGGCGCGAAGCCCTGCTTCAGGCTGAGGGCCCGGGAAGCAGCCGGTACCTCTCCACCTCCTGCAGCTCCCGCTCCTCCGGCTCCCAGTCGGAATCGGGGTCTGGCTCCCGGCCGAGCGTGCCCGGGTCTACCATCCCCCGGGTCGCGAAACCACAGCGAGCCACGGCAGCACGAGCACGCAAGCCCAGCAAAAGGCTCAGAGCGACCGCCATGTCGACAAAAACAGCACGGGACAGTCCGAGAGGGGCAGAGAGACCGGAAATCTGGGGGCGGGGCCGGAAGTGGAAGGGCGCGGCGAAAGCCGGGATGGTCGTGCGTGGCTTCCGCTTCCGGCTGAGGGTGCGTTAGCTGGGATTGAACCTGCTTGCGGTTCACCCTTCCGGGGAGGAATAGTGGCGAGCGTTTACCCTGGAACGCAAGGGCCGGAATGAGCTAGAGAACGCTCCTGGAAAACGCCATAAACTTTAATAAAAAGTCGGAGTCCTCTGCCAAGAGCCACCCCTCCGCCCCCATGGCTGCCCAGGCCGGCCTGTCTCCGCCACGGCAGGGGGAAGGGCGTCTCCTTGGCGGTCGTCCGATGGCGACTGCCCCGTGCCTTGGGCACTCGGCTCCTCTGGGAAGGGGGCCCCTTGTCGCCAGGATGACCTCCAGCCCCGGGCTGCACCCAGCGTTAGACCCATCTCCTAGCGATAAATCCAGGCTAAGGTTTGAAGGGCGGAGATGCCGGCCCTGGCTCCTCTTCATCTTTTAGTCTTTACGGATCTGGAAATAGTCTTAGGGTATTGAGGAATTCTTGATGTCTTTGTGTTTTGCCTTGTTCAAGCAGGGTTCCTGGCCAGGACTTTTCAAACTGAAGCCTGGTGGCAGTCTTTCATTTAGCGAAGATTGAAGGCCCTCTGCGCCTTCGGAAACTTGAGGGGGTTCTCCAGGAGAGGTGGAGTGCTGGGCTTCCGTCCTGCATTTACCGGTGGTGGCTGATGTCAAGGAGTGGAGTGGTATGCTGCATCAGGGGCGTAGAGGCAGGGCAGAGAGTGAGATCCTGGGCCCTGGGTGCACTGTGTTGGGTGTCTACCACCGAGGGCAAGGTGCAGTGAGTCCATGAGCTACTTGCCACTCTTTCCGGTTGCAGAAGATAGCCCTGCTTTGGGGTTAAAGAAGATGGCACTGATCCTGCCAGGGCTGTGTTTATGGCTTCTAGCCTTCTGCTGGCTTGGCCTTCTGCAGTGGAAACATGGGTCCCCCTGAGTTGGTATTCACAGGAGATTCACTCCCTCTTTACCAACTGTCACCCAATTACCAACACAGAAGAATGGCATCCCTTGCTTCCCTCCAGCATCTTTGCCACACTGTATCGTAATTGTTTACTTGTCTGTTTCCCTGTTGTGTTTGTTGAGTGCTAGGGCTGTACTGCCATTTCTCCCAGGGTCCAGTATGTAGAGGAGGTAATGGGTCCACTACCCATCCCATTCCCACACTGGTGGAAGTGCCCTGTGGTGTTTTGGGACTGTCCCAGCTGTAATGTTTGCCAGTGGGGATTTACACAAGTCAGAGTGACCAGAGCTAGTTTTGCGTACTTACGGCTACTGAGCCTGACTCTGGCACTGGGAAAACAGTGCCTTCCCGGTGCTTTCATTGACAACGAAGAGGGGCCGTTGGCTGCTCGATCTCTTATCCAGCTGAAGTTCTTGGGCTGTAGATGGCACCAGGAATGATGTGGAATTGCAGCATTCATGCTTGGCTGTGGCCCTAAGATCTTGGGGATCAATTCGTGGGGCCGAACTGGATGCAGGAAGTGAGGAGGGCCCTGCTCTTTGGTGGCCCCTCTCAGGAGGACCAGTGGGACCAGACTCACAGATTGCAGTTCCTGATTGCCCAGCCCGTCCTGGTGAAATCTAGGCTAGAGGAGAAGAGCAGCCCCTTACCACACTTCTTGTGAGGCTGGATGGACTGGAGGAAGAAAATAGGTAACCGAAACGTCTCTTCTAGGCCGTGGCCGCTATTTAACCAATTACTCCTTGGGGGCTCAGCAAAAACAAGACCCAACAGGCTTGACACCTGCCCAGGGAACAGTGAATGCGGCAGCTGTTCTCTTGGCCCAAGTCTGTTTGCTTATCTCCCGTTAGAGCCACGGCACTGGCAGGGCTAGAGAGAGATTACACAGAAGCCACTGAGGGTGGTGGCCTTCTTATTCGTCAGGCATGAGTTTGGGGTTATTGCAAGGCTGGAATAAAGAGAACACATCTCTTGCGAGTAGGTCAGGAGCTGCACTTTGCCGGATGTCATTACTAAACACCAGGGAGCGTGGGAGCAAATGCAAAAGCAACCAAGAGACCCCTTCCCAGCGCCCAGCAGGAGATGCTCTCCCAGGCTCCGTGCCTGCCAGACACCATCACGTTAGCCTTCTGGGCCGCGGCCACCCCTGTGTGCCGGTGCAGCCCTTGTTCCCTGGTTCTGCGAGATGCTGCGCAGGGACCCTCACCCGATACTCGTGAAGCCTTCTGTGGCCCCGGTGGCTGGGGTGCAGCATGTGGCTGAGTTGCTCTATGATACCGAGGCTTCGGATGAGATTCTCCCTTTGTAGCAGGGCCTTCATCCGCTCCAGCTCCTCCTCTTCCACGATTTCTTGAGGATGCATGGTATCCACGTGTACGGGGAGCAGCTGTGAGGTACATGAGGGCTGAACGCAAGATCTCCGAGAGCGAGTCCCAAACCATCGACGACGATGGCTGCGGGACTCCTGCCTGCTCTGCCTCTGTGCATTCCCTGACCCTAGTGGAAGGTCCCCTTTGCTGTCCATTCTCTTCCCCACCCCCACCCCCAGCCCCCGTTCTGCGAGGTCAGATCCAACGTATTCATTAGGAACTCCTCTCCCTCTCCCTCCCTTCTCTAGACCCAACCTATTTCCTGTTGAAAGGCAAGAGCTACCAAACCCCGGACACCTCTTTCTCCCGGTTCCGGTTCCTGTAAGCCAAGTGGGCCGGAAGTCCCCGGAGCCCGGCCCTGCATCGGCTCTTCTCTCCCGCTGATTCACCCTGGTTCTGGTCCCGGCTCTCCTTCCGCCTCTTACTTCCCGAGGTCTCCTGCTGTTCCTGCTTAAGGCGGATCTCTTCCAGTTGCTGTCTGACAAGACACAGCAGCTTCAGACACTGGAGAGATTATGTTGGGGGGAGGCAGGGTGAGGGGAAGTGGGGATGGGGGAGTGGGAAATCAGATCTGTCTGGGAGGCAGACAAGAGAAGAATGAGGGGGGAAATGGGAAACCTCCTATATGGAGTTACTGAGTCCGAAAGAATTTATGACTCCATTCCTCTTGGCTCAAGTGTCTGGCTTCCTCTCTACCCTGCTGGTGAGCAGTTCAGCTTCAGGATATGCGCCCCTTCCCCCCCCCCCCCCCCCACAAGTGGACAGAGGACAAGGCAAGGCAAAGTACCTGGCACACTCCTCTCTAGCCTTGGAAGCAGCAGTCTCCTGGAAGAGGGAGCCGTTGTGCTTGAAGAAGGGTGCGTACTTGTCCGTGTTAGGCCCGGGATAGATCCGCCGGTACCCCCCGAGGTGGGAGTCCTCATGGCGCTCCTGGTCCAGTATCGCTGCGTGCGACAGTTCAGTTTGTTCTCGCCTAGGGAAACCAAGCTCCAGAGTGAGTCGGGAGGGCTCTGAGAATGTTCAGTGGGGAAAAGAAGGCCGGCCAAGGCTTTGAGAACCTTCTGCTAGCTTCACGGCCTTTCTGGCCTCTGCCCATGTAGTGAGGGCTGCGAAGGCCCTCTGGCCAATCCCGCTTGTGTGTAGCCACGGAAATCTGGGCTTGACTTCCAGAAATCTGGTTTTCATCTTAAGTGCAAGCTAGCACTCCAAGTTCTCACGGTCTTTTAGGTTTCTGATCATAGAGTAATCTATGTTAATTACAGAAAAATGTAGAAGAGCAAAAAGAAGATAAAACCTCCCATAATCTTACTGTGCAATTAGCATATTGGTCATGAGCATGGACTCAGGGGCGGGACCCCCGAGTCTGAACCCTGGCTTTGCCACCGACTACCTTCCTTTCTTGTTTCTGACAAAAATGGGATCATACAACCTTGCTAAATGGCTTCCTAGTAGTCACGTGGTTCTGTGATTGTACTTTCATTTATTAAGTCCAGTAGTTGTGAACCCTTTTCCCCACTGAAAGACATCACTCATGATATAATAGGCACATGTGCAGCCCCACTGTGGGAAGAGCCGGCGTATTTCCAGTAACAGTCCTGCTTCCCCTCCATTCACACATGAGAGCGCCTACTATGTGCCAGGCCCTCAGGATATCCTAGCAAACCAAATACACACGGGCCTGCATATCGCAACCCAGGTGGGGAAGAGCACTGGAATAGGAATGCTTCCAATTCCACTCCATTTGTATGTGTTATTAACATTAATTTAGTATCGGCAGCAAATCACCGTGTTGGTAACCCATCTTATAATTAAAACAACAGTGGGTGAAAGATGCTGATTTAAATAACCTCTTATTGTTGCATGACTAGACTGTTTCCTGTTTCATTCTTATAACCTGTCTAGAGGACCTTTGTTAAAAACAAAAACAAGGGGCCCATGGGTGGTTCAGCTGGTCGAGTGCCCGACTTCCACGGAGGTCGTGATCTCGTGGTTCGTGGGTTAGAGCCTCACATCCTTGCTGACAGCAGCGAGCCCGCTTTGGATCCTCTGTCTCCCCCCCCCCCCCCCCGCCCCGTCTGCCCCTCCCCCGCTCACACTCTGTCTCTCTCGCTCTCAGAAATAAACATTAAAAAACAAAACCAAAAACAAACAGCCAATCAAACCGCAAAGAGCTTCTTATGAGCTAATAGAAAATAGCTCTAAGCCGTGTTGCTACACGTGGTAGAGAGAGTGTGAAAGTTACACTACTGTCTAGGTAGGTAAAGGGAGAAAAACATCTGTATAAGTTATTTCTACAGGTATATATTATACGCACACCTATGTATGTACGTGTGCATTAACTGCTAAAGCATACACATGGCATAGGTTGGCTCCTCTGGGGGAAACTGAGTAGCCGGAGAACAGGAAGGGATTCTTCACAGGATCTTTTGAATTTCCAACATGCTATCTATGATCCGTAATGCGTCATCTACGCCAAAAAACCCACAATTGTGCTTCACAGCTAATCATTACCCCCAGACTCTCTTCGCCACCTACAGGAGCACTTTTCCCGTCAGGAAAGTAATGACAAAGAAGACAGACACGTGGCCCACCTGGCTTCTCGTGGCTGCTGGTGGCACTGGAAAAGCCGCTCCTTGACTCGCCGCTTGTCCTCCTCTATCACCTTCCTTTTGTCACAGCCCCGGAGGTTGACAAGGGTCATGGCATCACACAGAAGTGCGTCCTTCACTTCGCGATCAAGGTGGGAGTCAGTGGTGAAGCTCGGGGAGTGGTTTACCTGCCAGGAGGAGTCATCATCCCACCCTTCCTACACTGCCTGAGCACGTGTGGCCTCGGGCAGGCCGGACTGGACAGTCCAGGCAAGACATCCCCCTCCAGAGGCCTCGGCCGAGGAGGCTGGATGTTCTGACTTCCAAGGCCACGGGACCCCGCCACAGAGATCCCTCCAGTACACAGGCTGCTGAGAGCAAACCAGACAGCCTGACTCTACAGATACAGTGTCCCTAAAGACAAAAAGATTCCATGGGGGAACACTTGGGATCCAAATCCTGGATCCCTATGGTGGAGGCCAGAGATCACTAGGCTTGGACTCAGCAGGTCAAGAGTGTAGACACCTACTGCCTTCTGCCATTCCTACCCACCCCAGGGCCGCCATGTCCCCCATTCTGTGTTCCACCACCTGACTGTACTCCTAGCCCAGGCGTCCTGCTCAGGGAGGCCTCAGGCCCCGGGTTTTGCAAAGTCCGGAAGATCATCCTCACCTCCAGCAGCCAGGGTTTCAGCTTGTGGTCCAGCAAGATGTCAAAACCAAGGATCTCAAAACAGGCACATGTACCTCCGTTCAGATAGTGGGGGAAACAGGTTCGGTAGTTGTGGCGAAGAACAGAATGGGCTGAGATGATGGTTTTGACGATGATGTCCTCGATGTGCCCCCACAGCTCTCGGGGGTCGTAGCCGTGTTCTCGCAGCCAGGCATTGAGCGTCGACAGCTTCCTGTGAGGCCCAGTGCTCAGAGGAGGACCAGTTTCTACACCACTGGGGCCAGGCCGAGGGCAAGAGGCTCCCTATGGCTAACCCTAATTCTGTGCCTAGATTTCTTACACTTCAAAGGGCTTCTGGCAGCTTGGAGCCCGGCTTGGTCCTCAGGGTGGGGGCAGGGCTGCATTTAGAGGTCAAGCACAGGACAGGGGTCTGTGAAGGTGGTTTTCCTGAGCGATCGGCCTCCCAAGAGCCACCTCAGTTTCAGGGGCTGCTGAGACTATAAGGCTAAGGCACAACCAGAGCCGGGAGTACCTTTTACTGCCCGCAGCGTCGTCTCGGACAAAGTTCTCGTTGTGTTTGTTGATGGCATAGTTGGTCAGATGCATGCAGACATCATCCTGGGAAGAGAGCGGCCCCGTGGTGCTCAGACTGCTTCCCCGAAGCACTCCTCTCCAGCCCTTCCTTGCCTTTTCTACGACCTTCCCCTCCCCGGGACAAGGGCTCCTCGCAGGCCCTCTTCACCTAAGAACTGTCCTGTGAGCTCCTGGGGAAGGGGGTGGGCTGGCGTCCTCCAGGGAGGACCTTTCAGCGGTCACCACCCACCGAATGCTCTCCTCCCAGCCACGGGGTTAGGGTGCTCGCTGGTTCCATTGCTTGTTCATGGGTGACGACAACAAGCCTTTCTACCTGGTCCGCCACAGAACCTCAGCACTCAGGAGAAGAGGGCGCCGCCCTGTCCCCTCCCAGGGCCACCGTCTGGCCCCTTACCAGGTTGCTGTTGTTGGGCTCCGCGTAGGGCATCGTGGCAAAGCGGGCCAGGCCCTCCTCGTACATGAAAATCCGAAGAGGGTCGCAGGAGGTGATGAGGACATAGATTCGCATATCGAACTTGAAGCCGTCAATGAGGAAGGGCTGAAAGCACGCAAACCCGCCGGGGAAGAATACTTCTGAAGCGCTCATTCTATACCACACGTTGTTTGAAGTGTTTCGGATGCACAACCGGTTTGATTGTCGTAATAACCACATACAGCATAAAGTAGTCACTGTTATTTTTCCCACTCAACAAATGATGACATTGAGTCACGGAAAGGGTAAGAAATTGCCCAAGATTTGGGGCACCTGGGTGGCTCAGTCCTTTAAGCGACTGACTCCTGGTTTGGGCTCAGGTCATGATCTCGCGGTTTGTGAGTTCGAGCCCCAAATCGGCTCTGCACTGGGGGCAGAGAGCCTGCTTGGGACCTCTGTCTCTGTCTCTGTCTCTGCTCCTCCCCCACTCACGCTCACTCTCTCCCTCCCTCTCCCTCAAAATAAGTAAACTTAAAAAAAAAAAAAATAGAGGGGCGCCTGGATGGCTCAGTCCATTGAGCATCCAACTTCAGCTCAGGTCGTGATTTCATGGTTCATGGGTTCGAGCCCCGCATCTAGCTCTGTGCAGTTGGCTCGGAGCCTGGAGCCTGCTTCAGATTCTGTGTCTCCCTCTCTGCCCCCGCCCCTCGCGCTCTGTCTCTCTCTGTCTCTCTCTCAAAAATAAACAAACATTAAAGAAATTAAAAAAAAAAAATTGTCCAAGATCACATATGTAAGAAGTGGAAAAACTCAGATTCAGACCGAGGCAGGCTGGCTCTGAACCACGGCTCTGATAAGAGGAAATAGGAGGTAGGAGCCAAAGCCTGGCTTCCCCCTCTGGCAGTGGGAGAGATGAGGCCGGGGCAGGGCCCTGGCGGTCCGGAGGCGCCCTTCACCTTGGAGATGTACTGCTGGCAGATCATGTGCTCTCCTGGCTTGATCTCCCGGGGACTTCGGGTGATGAAGATGCCGCGTCCCTGACAGCCGCTGTCCGGCTTGCAGATGTAAGTGCGGGTTTTTCGCTGACGACCGTAGGACTGGAAGTCCCCGTAGCTGTGTGCAGAGGGGGGCTGGTCAGAAGGTTTCTGCACGTGGCAGCTGTCCCAGGGCCCCAGTGGGGTTCTGCTCTCCTGTCCGTGCTCTTCCTGGAGCGTCAGTCTCCCACCTACTTTTCTGTGACCAGCTGAAACCTTCTAGGTGACAAGGCCAGAGCCTGGAGGGAAGTGAGATGGCGAAACCTTTCCTCCCCCAGCACATCAGCCCCGGGGGCCGGGCTCACTCACTCTGCAGGGAGGCACCAGGTGCGGGGGAAGATGTTGTACTCCGTGGGATAGAGTTTCTGCATGCGGTTGAGGTTCCGAGCCAGCAGATCTTTGCGGCAGATTTCCGTCATGCCAGGGAAGTGGTTGATTTTCTGTAACAGAGCCAGGTGGTGAACTACACCCACGAGCAGAGTGAGTGGCAGCCCCTGGGGTCTGGGGCACACCAGGAGGACCGGGAAGGTCAAGGCAGAAGTCACAGAGGAGGAAAACACTATACCTAATACCCTAAGGGAGAAAAGGAAGGTTCCCTAAGGCAGGTGAGAACCTCCTCCTTGGCCTCTCCCAAAACACATGTCCACACTGAGGTCGGGAGACGAGGGGCAGTGAGAAGGACTCGCCAGGACTTCGGGTCTTCTAGCCACCTTCTAACATGCCCCAGGCCACCAGCAACTAGTCCTGTAAGGATAACTGGGGCATGGGAGCATAAGCCAACGAGAAACCATTTTCCAAGAGAGAAAAGGAAATCGAGAATGAGTCCCAGGGAGCGCTGGGTCATGACGCCCCCAGGGTATGACGTCTCCGGGGTGACCTGCTGGAACTCCAGTGCTGGGAGGCAGAATCTCCCATAGGGTCTGGGCTCTCACTGGCTTTACCACACCCTAGCTGCATGAACTTAGTACTTCTGAGCCTTGGTGTCCTCTTAACAAGAGAGTATCTGCCACTCGGTGTTCTTTTTGAGGATTTAATTGCGGTAAGAACATAAAAGCAGATAACACAGGGTCTGACGTACAGTAAGCCCTCAATGAACGCTGTTAACTGTGCCTGTTTTACAGCTGCCACCTGCATGTCCCTTTTTTTTTTTTATATTTATTTTTAAGAGAGAGACAGAGACGAGTGGGGTGGGGGTGCAAAGAGAGAGGGGGAGAACATAGAATCTGAAGTAGGCTCCAGGCTCTGAGCTGTTGGCACAGAGCCCGAGGCGGGGTTTGAACTCAGGGACCACGAGATCATGACCTGAGCCTAAGTCGGACGCTTCACCGACTGAGTCACCCAGGCACCCCTCTTTTTTTTTAATGTTTATTTATTTATTTTGAGAGAGAGAGTGAGAATGGGGACGGGCAGAGAGAGAGAGAGAGAGGAGAGAGAGAATCCCAAGCACAGAGCCCAACACGGGGCTCAACCCCACGAACGAGGAGATCACGACCTGGGCCAAAATCAAGGGTTGGATGCTCAAGTGACTGAGCCACCCAGACGCCCCACGCCGACTCTCAATGGATGCGGATGCGGGACCAAGCTGTTTAGAAGCCGGCTCACTCAGCTGCCCCTGGGGTTAGTGCTGAAGCTGCCTTCCAGCCTTCCCCTCAGGTGGGCTCACCGGCCCTGGAGGGGGTCAGCTGGGCACAGATGCTTCCAGGCGAGCAGTGCCCAGCATATACCTCCTTCCTATGATAGAAGTTCCAGGAACCCAAGAGGAGAGTTTTTCCAGTGGAGCAGAAGCCCCTAGCCGCGGCCTTTCCTGCTCTGCCCAGAGGGACAACTACAAAGGGTGTGGGGTTGGGCGTCTGAGCAGAAGGGCGGGAGTAACCACTCAGGGCCGCAGCCCCTTGGGGCTCTTGGGTCAGGAGATCGTACCTGAAACCTCTTCATGTCCATGACTCGTTCAAGTGAGACAGAGCAGTCCGTCTAGTACACAGTCCACTCTTCATCCTCCCCCACCTCCTTTAGGCCACACATTTGAGCTGCCCGACGCACTGTGGAGAGACGGAGGTCAGCGGGGCCAGCCTGGCCACTGGCAGTGAGCCTCGGGAGGGCATCTGGCTCGGGTAACTTGACCAGAGGGTGGACGGGAGATGAGGTGGTTCTTACCTCCGCTCCGCCGTTTAATTACCATGTGACAATTCCAAGTTCATGAAGCTGTCAAGGCCCTTCCAAAATCTGTGACGGAGAAAACTAGAGCCTGGCTCTCTACTCCCGTCAACCCTCTCTCTCAATTAGGATGGCTTCTGACCTGCAGAGCTGACCCTCTCTCCGTAGGGGTCACATCTCACACTGTGGGTGGCCCCTTGCATAGATGACGGTGGAGATAAGAGGAGACAGAGAGATGGCTGACCCAGCTGGTGATTTTTTTCTTTTAATTCCCCCCCCCCCGAATCTTCCTTGGAAAAAAACTCTATTAGCCTGTTCTCATCTCAACTCTGGTAAAATCTGGGAAGGGTGGGGGCAATGGTGACTTCCGGTCACTTTTTTTTCTTGTTAGCTAACTGTGGAGATTCCCACCCTAACCCCAAGACGAACTGGAACAGAGATGTCTCAGCTGCTAGTAGCTCAGCCCAGGCTGTAGGCCAGCCTAACGAGATCCAGGGGCTGGGAGCCCGACTGGGGGACCGTTCCCAGAGTCGAAGCTGCAGGTGCCCTCTTATGCGCAGTGTTGTGAGTGAGTGAACTGGGTGCTTACCGCTCTCGTACTTGCAGTTGGTCAGGTTGATGGCCAGGGGTCTGGAATGAAGGAACAGTAGAAATCAGGCAGAGTGGGATGAAGGACAGACCCTGGGCTGCCAGGCACCCGGAGGAAGAGACACCCAGCACATCTACAATGCAGTTCGTTTTCTCTAAAAGCCACAGAAGACCAGGATGATAGAGATATGTTAAGTCTGCAAACCCAGCCAGCTCAAATGGTTCTGGATTTTGTGTTTTTCTCGTTCCAGAAGGTTAATGATGTTCCTGTATTCCCTGTCCTCTTTCGCAGATTAAAGGGAAGACCCCGACTGCTGAAGGGAGGCTGGGGGTGACTCTCTTCTGGAGCCAGGCAGGTGGCGGGGGGTGGAGGGGGGTGTGGTCCAGGGACCCGTTACCTGTGTTTCCGCCTTCTCTTTCTCCTCCTAACTTCTAAGTCATCTGAGTCAGTTGGGGCTATGATTTTCTTTGGAATCTTCTTGGCTACAACAGATAAGGGAACTCCATCCCCAAATTCCTTATAGTCAGCCTTTGGAAGTTCCTGCTGAGAAGAGTTCGAGGGGATGGTAGCTTCCTCTTTAACACACTCCTCCCCAGAGTCCTCTTCTTCAACGTAGTCTTCCTCTGATTCACTGGTCTTACAGGTATCTGGCTCCATCCTCTTAGATTCTGAGGGGAGGGGGTGAGAGTGAAATACATGTCAGAACTTCCTTCCTCCAGGCCGTGCAGGAGTCACAAAAAGCCCCTTCGTGTTATAAGGGAACATTGCTGCCCCTGGAGAACAGGACAATCCCAGTGCAGAATGCGATGTGTTGCTAGTAGGTAATGGAGGCTTGGGGTGGGGGTGGGGATGGGGGAATGCCTGTGAGATGTTGGATTCCCCGACAAGCCCTGATCATCCAAGACCTCTACTCCATACAACACGTTGGGTTGCAAGTAGAAGCTGGACAGAGCTGGCAGGGATCATGACCATGGCTTTTTTATTTCTGGGAAGGGGGATGGCTGGGCCCTGGAGCGGACCTTCAATTTTAAAATAGAGCTAAAAACCAAAGGTCCCCTAAGCCGGCCCTTTCCCTGTTCCGTGACTCGGTTTCTCCATGTGTACACACTGGGGCCAGGTCCTCGATGGCTAAGTCCCCTCCCTTGGGCTCTGACGGCGGAGCGGGAGCCCCTGGCGGACACCGCCCACCCGGGGTTTCGAGGACAGCGGAGGGGCTGCCGGGTCCACCCCTAGCTGCCCGAGGCTGGACTCAGCTGGTCGCTCATGTCAGCCCTTCGCGCGACACCTGCTCCTTCCCGGGCGTCGCTGGGCCTCCGGGACCGCCTCCTTGCTCCACGGGACTGGCAGCCTCCGCCGATCGCGAGGGGGAGCCCGCTCCCCTCCCACCCCGGGGTTCGCTCCTAGCTGGGAGATCCCGGCGGCGGCGGCGGCGGCGCCTCCTGGAGCTAGCCGGCGGCCGCCGCCGCCGTCGCCATGGACACGGGGGCGGTCCCCATTGGAGCCGCGTTCTGGGGGCGGGGCCTTCCCGGGAACCACACCCACTTGGGCGCCCGCCGAGGCCATCTTGCTCCCGCGCGCTGAAGGCCTGTCGTCGGCCCTGGCGGGCGAGGTGCGGGCCGCCTGCGGCCTCGGGGGGGCCCGGCCTCCGCGGCCGCCGACGGGGCGCATCGGCTGGGACGTGGAGTCCTTCCGCTTTCGCGCCGATTGACGCGCGCCCCACCCCAGGCTATCTCGAGCCCGCGGGCCGAGCCCGGAGCTTGGTTTAACTCTGTGCTCGGGAAAAGTACCTGCTGGCCTTCCCTGAGCTTTAGTAAGCGTGTGTCGCGCCGTCCCCGCCCTCCGGAGGGGCGGCCGTGCTTAGTGCCCACCCTGGCGGGCTGAGCCAGCTCCGCCGAGTGACAGAACGGCCTCCTCCTCGAGGCGCTCCTTCACTGCTCTTCCTGGCGTCCTCACGCTGACTTCTGCTCGCCACCCCCACCGAACCCAGTCCAACTTGTCACTGTAAGGCTGTCCCGTGTGCCTAAATCTGGGGGACACTTCAGTCTCCTTCCCTTAGAGAGACGTGGACATTTTCTGAATGACACATTTCTTGCTGTTCCTTCAGCACAGAATATTCTATTACTCCCTTCTTGAAATGATTTGGAGGCTCTTGGCTTCCAGGACTATCATTTTTTCTCATTCTTTCCAAATATTTAGCGTTCCAGGCACTATTCTAGGACTTGAACGTGTCTTGCCTGAATTGCCACCAGGCAGCACCTTTTCTTTTCTTTGAGAAAGAATCAGAGAAGGGACAGAGAGAGGGAGACACAAAGCCCAAACGGCTTCTCACTGCCAGTGCAGAGCCCCACGCGGGGCTCAAACTCATGAACTGAGATCATGACCTGAGGGGGAGATCAAGAATCCATGCTCAACGGACTGACCAACCACCCAGCAACCTTTTAATCGGATAATCGGACTCCCAATTGTTCTCCCCCCCCCCCACCCCCCGCCGCCACCCCACATCCATCGTTCCAGCTTAAGTGTTCTTGCTAAAATGCAAATTTGTTACCCCCCAGTTTAAAACTCTTCAAGGTTTCCCATTAGATCAAATCCCCAACCCCTTCATTACACAGGTCATCAAAAAACAAGCAGAGGTGGAAGTCCTGGGCTGGACCATCCCTTCCTATCTATGGTGCGCACAAAGCCCAGGGCCGAGTACAAAGTGGCCCCTAAGTGTTCCACACTTAAGCTGAGAAAAAGCTTCTAAGTCCCTTCCCTGACAATTCATGAACTCCATAAAACAGCTGAGAAGTACCGCCATAAAGAAACCTGTTTGACTTTCTCCCCCCTTCTCAAGGAAAAACTTGGTTTGGCCTGAGGAGGCATTCCTCTGAACAGCAGTCCTGGGGGAAAACCCTGGTATTTGGGCGCATCACCTGGGACACAAAATCCACTCTGGGCTAACGGTCATCTGTACTTCCTTCAGACTGGGCAAGCAAAGCAAGGTGGCGCTCTTGGAGTTTGCACAGGCAAAGGCTTGCAGAAAGAAGCAGAAGCTAAAATTACGGCAAGGCGCTAAAAAGAGGAAGCCGACCCAAATTCTATAGGAATTTAAATGTTAAACATGTAATATTTAAATTTAAATGTTAAACGGTTCTTCACAAAATTAAAAAAATATATATATTTATTTATTTAGAGACAGTGAGTGAGCAGGGGAGAGGCAGAGAGAGAGGGGGGACAGAGGACCCGAAAGGTGCTCTGTGCTGACAACAGACAGCCCGGCGTGTGGCTCCAACTCACGAACTGTGAGATCATGACCTGAGCTGAAGTCAGATGCTTAACCAACTGGGCCACCCAGGCGCCCCTAAAAAAATTTTTTTAATGTTTATTTATTTTTGAGAGAGAATGAGCAGGGGAGGGAGAGTGGGAGACACAAAATCTGAAGCAGGGTCTAGGCTCCCAGCTGTCAGCACATAGCTCTACGCGGGGCTCGAACTCACGAACTGTGAGATCATGACTTGAGCTGAAGTCAGACGCTTAACTGAGCCCCCTAGGCGCCCCTAAACTGTTCTTCTTACGAACTTTTACTTGTACATATTCTGCCTTATCTCAATGAGACTTTATAACATCTTTTGGGATATAAAGCACCTAAAGTTCTACGTAAAAATTTCATACAGGCCTGAACAGAGGAAGCCAACTATCCAGGGACGTGAACCTCAGCTCAGTGCCTGTCAACTGTTAAGGATGACACCGTTAAGGGAGCAGTTGCCTAGAGAGGCAGTCACAAGGGCACAACCTGGGCTTCTGGCACCTGACCGCCCGTGCTACAGTCCCCACTCCAGTACTTGAGAGCTATCTGGCCTTGGGCAAGTTGCAAAACCTGTCAGCCTCCAGCTCCTCATCTGTTAAGTGTTAAATGGCGGTACTCAAGTAGTGAGGACAATTTGTGATGTAGATGAGGAATATTCAACTCAGGGCTGAGGGCTGGAGGAAAATTCAAGGGTGGCCTGGGAGGGGAAGGTGCTGTAAGCAGGGCCGAACAGACGGGAGGGATGAAGAAATGATAACCAGTGGGGGGCGGGCGACGGGATAATAAGCAGAGAGGCGAGAGCAGAGGAAACGGGGGCACAGTGCCAGAGGCACATGAACTATCACTCTGCCAAGACGTGACCGGAAGGGAAAAGTCCAGATACAAAGTCAGGAGTACGGAACTCTTGCGCATACTCCCTTCTCAGTGACAGGTTTGACATCCCTGAGGCTTGTCCAAGACGGAAGGTGAGAAGCAGATCCATACACGAAGGCTCATTTGTTCGATCTATTCTAACGTTTCTTCTCTTTAAAGAGGCCACTTGTCAATTCTTTACCCGTCCCCTTAGGCTGAGACAGGTAAGAAGGCAGTCACAGAAATGCCCAAACGACCCCTGTGGACCCTGTGGACGGCTTTCTGGAAAGGGACTTAGACCGGGTAGAAGATAAATACTTCCGGAAGGATTACTGCTCGTCCTGGGCCATCAAGGCCACTAGCGCTGCCTGGACCTCTTCTGCCTGGGCGGGGGGCAGCAGACAGTCTTGAATGAGGGCCAGAGCAGCCGCCTCTGTCAGACTGCTGAAATCCTGGGACGTCTTGACAGGCAGGTGCCCGGCCAGCTCACAGAGGGCAACATTGAACGCCTCGCCTTCCTTTACCCCAAAACTGGACTTCCGGGCCCACAGAATCACTCGGACCCCCGTGAGAGCCGAGGAGGGTGATGTCTTTCCGGGTGGGGCCCCCCGGGTCACAAACAAATTATGGGCGATCTCGCGGTCAGTCAGATAGTCGGTGGCCCGACATACCCTGCCTATCAAGGCTTCCAAGTCAGGCCCCGGCCCGCTAGTGTAAAAGAGGAAGCCGGGCGCTGGGACGGCCTGGAGGAGGTGCAGATGCCCCCCGGGGTCCAGGGGCTCGCTCGGTGCTCCCTCCACAGGCAGTCTGTGGGCCAGGTAATACCCGTGCAGGTGGAGGTGGTTCACTGAGGCCAAGCCACCCAGGCTGTTGAAGCCGACGCGGAAGCCTGGGTGGGAGCTCAGCAGCACGGCCTCGACCCCGGCCCGCAGCGCACCGGGCAGCAGGCGCTGGGGGAGCCCACGGGTGGGCTCGGGCACCAGCAGCACGTGGCCCCACTCCAAGGGGCTGATGTTGATCATTACGAGGATGTCCTCTTGCTGGAGAGCGCCTGGCAGATGGGGCTCCCGGAGCAGACGGAAGAGGACTTCTCCCGGCCGGATCTTGGTGAAGTTAAACAGTGCAGGGTCAAACGCCTGCTTCACACTACTGATGCTCTGGGGGCGCCTCCTCTGCGCACCTCGCTCCACGTTCAGCTGAGCCACAAAACCCACGGCACCGGGGAGGGTTTGGGTCTGCAGCTCCCCCAGGCGGTAGCGGAACAGCCCCAGCTCCACCCGCTGCCTCCAGGCGGAGCAGAGCACAGAATCGAAGCGAGAAGGTGGTACGGAGTCCTCCGGGAGGCCGGGCGCGACCCTCGGCCACTGAATCCCTTCCAGCACCAGCTCCTCCTGCCCGTAGACAAAGTCAGGAATGCCACGCCCTTCCCAGTCCTTACTGTTCGGAGGCAGCAAATAGGAAGTCTCGTGTGAATCGTGTGGAACAGCCATGGGGCTGACCTGTAACAGTCATAAGAGGTGAAAGATACATGATGCTAACCCATCTCCAGAGATTGTATTTTTATTTTCAAAGAAATTTCACTTTTTGTTCTGAATACAAAACTAATAGATGCCTTTGGGAAAAGATGTTGAAAACACGAAATCACTCATGATTCCATCGCCTACACGTTAGCATTCATTTTTGCTGCATTAAAATATACATGTTCTTTCTAAAAGTTACGTATATTGAATAAACTTTCTCCCCCCCCCCGCTTTTTTAATGTTTCTTTTGTTTTTTATTTTTGAGAGAGAGAGACAGAGTGTGAGCAAGGGAGGGGCCAAGAGAGAGAGGGAGACACAGAACCTGAAGCAGGCTCCAGGCTCTGAGCACAGAGCCTGACGTGGGGCTCTAACTCACAAACTACGAGATCATGACCTGACCCCATGTAAGAGGCTTAACCAACCGAGCCACCCAGGTGCCCCTCTCTTTCTCTCTTTCAAGTCCCAATGTGGGGGCTGGACTCACGACCCTGAGATCAAGAGTCAGATGTTAACTGACTCAGCCACCCAAGCGTCTTGTCAACTTTCTTGAGTAGAGAAGCAAACAGAGCTAAAATACAACACTTGATTCCAACACCTGGGGGGAAAAAAATCACCATTTACATTCAGCCCTATTTTCATATATAGATGAACTTTGATTTTTAACCAGTCTTAATTATACATATAGGTTGTTGCTAATTTCATACCTGTTGCAATGAACATCCTGTGTATCTGTTTCCAGACATGTTTTTATTTTCCTTTAAGATAAAATCACAATAAACTACTGGGTCAGAGTAGGCCCGTGCATGGCTCAGGCTTTTGACACATACTCTATCAAAGGGCCCAACAGAAAACTGAAACAGCGTTCTTTTGTATAAGAATGGCCAAGGTTTCAAAGCTGACCACTCCTTTGACGAGAACAGCCTTTCCACCGTTCAGTAGTGATTCCAAATGGCCACGCAGAGAGCCATTGGGTGTGGACGTGCGTAAGCACCAGGGTCGATCCTTCAAGGGGGGAATGCATGGTTGTCTCCCATCTCCCACGTGGCCCTTGGAGCCCTGTGGACCCAGGTGTCCGGGAGAAGGGCCTGCTGTTGGCTCAGACAGGACCTCACAAGGAGGCTTACCTCAGTAGAGTTGCTTCAGCTCAAGTTTGGGCTTCCTCAGCTCTTCCGGTCCAGAAACTTCATATTAATGAAACAGAAAGGAAACATTAAAAAACATACAAAATCACATACCAAAGGTCTAGTTCAGGGGCGCCAGGGTGGCTCAGTCAGGTGTCTGACTCCTGATTGCGGCTCAGGTCATGATCTCACAGTTCAAGGGCTCTGAGCTGATCCAGAGAACCTGCTTGGGATTCTCTCTCTGCCCTTCTCCCGCTCACAGATGCACACGTGCACTCTCTCTCTCTCTCTCTCTCAAAATAAATAAATAAACTTAAAAAAAAAGTCAAGGGGCGCCTGGGTGGCGCAGTCGGTTAAGCGTCCGACTTCAGCCAGGTCACGATCTCGCGGTCCGTGAGTTCGAGCCCCGCGTCAGGCTCTGGGCTGATGGCTCGGAGCCTGGAGCCTGTTTCCGATTCTGTGTCTCCCTCTCTCTCTGCCCCTCCCCCGTTCATGCTCTGTCTCTCTCTGTCCCAAAAATAAATAAAAAACGTTGAAAAAAAAAAAAAAAAAAAAAAGAAAAAAAAGTCAAGCTTAATAGGTCTAGAATTTCAATTTTGTAGATGAGAAAGTTGAAATCTACCCCAGAAACCAAGAGCACACTTCACACACTGTATGTTAGGCAATTTGACAATTAAAAAAAAGAAATGGCTAAGATGGTAAATCTTATGCTGTTACCACAATAACAAGTCTTTTTTTTTAAAGTTGATTTCTTTACTTCGAGAGAGAGAAACATAGCAGAGCCTGAAATGAGGCTAGAACCCATGAACTGTGAGATCATGATCTGAGGTGAAATTAAGAGGCAGAAGGTTAACCAACTGAGCCCCCCAGGCCTCCCACCACAATAACAAATCTTTTTTTTTTAATTTTAAAAAGTAATTTCCATTAAAATTTTTTTCTTTAATGTTTAATTTATTTGAGAGAAGGAGAGAGAGAGAGCAAGAGAGAGAGAGAGAGAGAGCGCATGAGCAGGGGAGGGGCAGAGAGAGAGAGGGAGACACAATTTGAAGCAGGCTCCAGGCTCTGACCTGTCAGTGCAGAGCCCGATGAGGGGTTCAAACTCATGGACCACAAGATCATGACCTGAGCCGAAGTCGGACACTCAACCGACTGAGCCACCCAGCGCCCCCGTTTTAATTTATTTTTGAAAGAGAGAATGAGGGGGGGAGGGGCAGAGAGAGAGGGGGACAAAGGACCCTAAGTGGGCCTCCAATTCACAAACCATGAGATCACGACCTGAGCCCAAGTCAAACGCCACCCAGGTGCCCCTGGAGCATGTGATTCTTGATCCTGGGGTTGTAAGTTTGAGCCCCACGTGGAGTGTAGAGATTACAACTCAAGGTAGAGGCTCAAACAGGTATTTGTACACCTGTGTTCACAGCAGCATTTTTCACAGCAGCCAAAGGCAGAAACCACCCAAGGGTCCGCTGACAGATGAAAGGCTAAACAAAACGTGGTACATTCACACAGTGGAGGATTATTGAGTCTTACAAAGGAAGGAGATGCTGGCACACGTCACAACGTGGATGAACCTGGAGAACGTCACGGTCAGTGAAATAAGCCAGGAATAAAAGGATGAACACTACCATATGATCCCATGTATATTAAGTACTGAGAGCAGTCAAATTCATAGAGACAGAAAGTAGAATGGTGGCTGTCAGGGGCCGGGAGAGGGAAGAGGGAGTTTTTTGTTGTTTAATGGTACAGAGTTTCAGTGTTGCAAGATGAAAAGAGTCAATAATGCGGTATATTTAACACTACCGTACGATACACTTAGAAACAGTTAAGACATCAGGGCACCTGTGGGGCTCAGTCGGTTGAGTGTCTGACTTTGGCTCAGGTCATGATCTCAGGGTTCATGGGTTAGAGCCCCGCATCAGGCTCTGTGCTGACAGCTCAGAGCCTAGAGTCTGCTTCGGATCCTGTCTCCCTCTCTCTCTGCCCCTCCCTTGCTTGCACTCTCTCTCTCTCAAAAATAGAAATAAAAAAAAAAACAAACATTAAAAAAATAGTCAAGATGTGAAATTTTATGCATATTTTGCCACAATTAAAAATAATCTTAAGTGAGTCTCAGAAGAGATTTAAGAAATCCAATACTTTGCTATTTATTTGAGCTATACTTAAGACTATTCGCTTACTCTCTCCTTCAGTCATTTATTCAGGGTCAACGGCCACCTCACACCCACTCCCGATATTCTGGGGGCACCTCTTCCACGCACCTGCTCCATGTTCAGCTGAGCCACAAAATCCAACTATTTAAAGTAACCACTACAGGGGCACCTGAGCGGCTCAGCTGGTTAAGTGTCCAACTCTTGATCTCAGCTCAGGTCTTGATCTCAGGGTCCTGAGTTCAAGCCCAGTGTTGGGCTGCACGCTGGGCACGAAGCCTACCTAAAAAAAAAAAAAAAAGTAACTGCTACATATGAGGCAATGAGGACATAGGAGCAAATAAGGTACAAAGGGTCCCTATTGTCATAGAATTTATATCCTGTGGTAGAGTCAGACAACAAGCACAATGAACACGGTGATAGTATTCTGTGGGAAATAAACATGATACAAGAGACAGTAACCAAAAGGTGGGATCAGGGCATCGGACTTCAATAATAGGGCAGGGCTCAGCTCTTGGAGGTGACAGCAGAGTGAAGACACGCAGAATGAGAAAAACCCTGCAATGAAGAGTCGAGGAAAGTGTATTCTAGGAAAGGAAATAGCAAGTCCAAGGTCCTGAGTCAGGCAGGTGCTTGGTCTATTCAAGAGCAGAAAGGAAGCCACTATTAACTAGAACATGGCTAACAGGTTAACTAGAACATGGCCGACAGGAGGAAAGTGTATTCTAGGAAAGGACAATAGCAAGTCCAAGGTCCTGAGTCAGGCAGGTGCTTGGTCTATTCAAGAGCAGAAAGGAAGCCACTATTAACTAGAACATGGCTAACAGGTTAACTAGAACATGGCCGACAGGAGGAAAGTGTATTCTAGGAAAGGACAATAGCAAGTCCAAGGTCCTGAGTCAGGCAGGTACTTGGTCTATTCAAGAGCAGAAAGGAAGCCACTATTAACTAGAGCATGGCCAACAGGTGGTGGTGGTGGTGGTGGTGGTGGTGGTAGAATGAGGCTGGAGAGGAAGGCAGGGGCCAGATTAGCTGTAGGGCCTTATGCATCATGGTGAGGAGCTTGGGTTTTATTCTAAATGGAAAAAGAAATCCCTGGGAGGTTCTAGGCAGAAGGACCATCCGATACTTTATAAACCCTTTTCCCAAATGCTGTGGGGGAAGTGGATGCAGGGGAGCAAAGCGGAAGGGGACCATTCGGGAGGCGACTCTGACGGCCAGGTGGGCGAAGAGACAGACTGGCTGGCACAGGTGGCAACAGATGGAGAGGAGCAGGGGATATGGCCCTGCCTGCAGGGCCCAACCAACAGGGCCCGCGGACATGCTGGCTAGGGGCACTGAGGCACGGGGAAGACGTAGGAGGGACCTAGCTTCAGGGACAAGGTACACTGCAGTGGCATTTACAGAGCTGGTGGAGCTGATGGTGGGGTGGGGGGTGGGCACAGGCTGATTAGAAAGCGGGAGGACTGAAGAGGAGGAGCCCAGGAGGGCTCCTGGGAGCTCCCGGGAGCCCTGTGGGCTCCTGGGAGGAGCCCAGGAAGAACCTGGGCATCCGAGACATGGTGTAGACAGCTGACAGTCAAACCTGGAGGTCAAGGGTAAGGTGTGGACGAGATACAAATTTGGAATAACATGTAAAGCCAGGGGCTAGGACAAAGGACCCAGGGCTAAGATGACACCAGAGGGCTAAAAATACAAGTAAAGATATACTGATCAGTTGAATCAATAGAAAATGCGTTTGGTCATATTTATACTAAAGTGAACCAGTAGGCAAAAAGCATTATGGACGAATAAAGAAGAATAATTTAGAGTGATCAATCAGTAGTGAGCGTGTGACAGGATCAAACCTTTACAGGAAAACCAGGAGAAAGGGGACACCGGGTGCACGTCTATCTTGCGCCAGGCACGTTCTAAGTTTTCTCTAGTGACCTGGACGAGTCTGTGAGGTGGGTATCATCCTGGGACAAAGGTGACAGATTAGGTTTTACAGGCTGACGAGGTGCTTGAATTCCAGCCCTAGCATTCACTAGGAATGTGACCTTGAGCCCCGAGAATGAAGTCCATTTCCTCACCGCGGGCTCTGGGCTCTCAAGCCTCAGCTGTGCCTCTCTCGCTCACACCTCTCTCTGCTCCTCACTCTTACTGGACTTGTTCCTGCTCAGGGCCTTGGTGTCTTCTGTGCTTCCTGCCTACAACACCCTTTTCCCAGATTTTCTTCACATGGCTGGCTTTTTCAGGTCTCAGATCAAATGTCACTGCCTCAGAGAAAGCTTGTGTGGCCATCCTATCTAATGTCCCAAGGGAAATAGGAAGAAAGAAATAGTATTATAAGCAGGGAAACAAATGTCCTGGAAAACAACCACAACAACAACAACAAAAAAATGGAATTCAAATCCATGAGTTAGTAGTTATGAACATAACTTTAAAAAATTTTTTTAATTTTTTTAAAATTTAGAGACAGAGCATGAGCAGGGTAGGGACAGAGACAGAGGGAGACACAGAATCTGAAGCAGGCTCCAGGCTCCGAGCTGTCAGCACGGAGCCCGATGTGGGGCCAGAACGCACAGACTGTGAGATCATGACCTGAGCTGAAGTCGGATGCCCAACCGACTGAGCCACCCAGGTGCCCCTGAACATAACTTAAAAAAAAAAAAAAAAAGATTCAACTAAGGGGAGCCTGGTGGTTCAGCTCAGGTCATGATCCCAAGGTCATGAGATCCAGCCCTGCATCGCGCTCTGTGCTGGGTGTGGAGCTTAAGATTGTCTCTTTCTTGGGGCGCCTGGGTGGCTCAGTCAGTTAAGCATCTGACTTGGGCTCAGGTCACGATCTCACGGTTTGTGAGTTCGAGCCCCATGTCGGGCTCTGTGCTGACAGCTCCGAGCCTGGAGCCTGCTTCGGATTCTGTGTCTCCCTCTCCCTCTGCCCCTCCCCCACTTGTGCTCTGTCTCTCTTTCTCTCAAAAATAAATAAAGCATACAAAAAAATTGTTTAAAAAAAGATTCTTTCTCTCTCATAAATAAGTAAATAAATAAAATAATTTCACAGGAAACACTAGAAGCTACTTTTTTAAAAATTTATATTTTGAGAGAGACAGAGAGAGAGAGAGAGAGAGAGAGAGAGCACGTACGCGCGTGCAAGCAGGGGAAGGGCAGAGAGACGGGGGGACGAGGATCCAAACTGGGTTCCTCACTGACAGGCTGATGGTAGCAAGCCCAATGTGGGGCTTGAACTCACGAACCACGAGATCATGAGCTGAGCCAAGAAGTCGGACTTTCAACCGAGCCACCCAGGTGCCCCTAGAAGCTATTGTTAAAAGCGTATCAGCAACTCAGGTTTTACACTGTTTCAAGAGTTGATCAGGCAAGGCAGGACGGTATGCTAACCAGGCTCAGAATGCCTATTTAATAACTTACAATGAGAAACGTGCCAAACGGCACAAAATGTTCATATTGGCTAATCAGTATAGTCCCTCCTCTATATAAAAATGTACCAGGAAGCAACATTATAATCAGAAGGCTGTTCAAGGAAGGGCTTAGCACCAAATGAGGTGGCTGGGAGATCTATGTCACTGATGGTCACCACGGCACAGGGCCTATTTCCACATCTTCACTGTGAAGAGATAGTCTCACCATGAAGTCCAGGGACTGGCCTTGGCTGGCCAGTACTCCCTCCCCTCAGTCTAGTACAGGAGACACTATGACAGCTTCCTGTTTCCTGTCTATCCTTTTACTACCCAAAGATGAATCCTTTTTTTTTTTTTAATTTTTTCAACGTTTATTCATTTTTGAGATACAGAGAGAGAGAGAGAGAGAGAGACAGAGAGAGACAGAGCATGAGTGGGAGAGGGGCAGAGATGGAGGGAGACACAGAATCCGAAGAGCACTCCAGGTTCTGAGCTGTCAGCACAGAGCCCAATGCAGGGCTCGAACTCACAGACTGCGAGACCATGACCTGAATTGAAGTCGGGACGCTTAATGGACTGAGCCACCTAGGTGCCCGAAAAATCCTTTCTTGCACAGGAAGAGCCAGCCTACTGTCAGGATGATCAGGTTGGGACTGGGCTACACTCCACTCACCTCGACTGGTTTTGGTGTTCTCACTGCTCTGCAGCCCCCCGCTTCTTGGAAGAGAACATTTCCACAACGGTGGGACTCACATGCTGATACAGTGAGTCTTACTAAAGTCACTCTCAGATAGATGAAGGCCTTATTCAGTGCTGGGGAAGTCATCACTCAGCAACATTTACTCAACAACTGCCACCTCTCAGATCCTGCAGATCGCAATTCTCCTAGCTCTTCACAGGGCTTACAGACAAGTAAGCCAAGTCAACGTAAACTGCACTGGGGATTCTGTAAGTATAAGATTCCTAACCTAGTCTAGGGAAGCAGGAAAGGCTTCCCTGAGGCTAAGACGGAAGAGGAACTGAGAGCCCAGAAAGCCAAGAGAAAGGGACAGAGGCTGAAGTCAGATTTCAGAGGGTCCTAGACTGGTTTTTAATCATTAGTTTTAAGCTGAAATCAACATGATCAGGCTTAGACTTCACAAAGATCAGCAAGCAGAATAAATCAGGAGAGGCAAGAACGAATTCCAACAAGTGTGTCAATTATACCTCAATAAAGCTGAAAACTCCCACCTCCTCCTCTCAGGAACCTGTAATCCTCACCTTCTGGACTAGTGTAGGTTCGTTCGTGCATGCATGCATCCAATTCGTTGAACCCTTCTACGTGCCAAGCGTTTTCCTAGAGATTGAGAGGGGGACAAGAGCAAACAGGTCACCCTCGGTCCTTGCCGCCTCTGGAAGCGACGTGGGTCAGAAGAGAGCACGTCGGCTGGAGTAAGCAGTATGGCCATGGAGAGCCGTGAAAAGAGACTTAGACTGGGGTGACCTCTTTCAAAATGGAGCTTAGACAAGTCACGGACCCCCCCCCCTCCCCCGCACCGGACCTGTTCTCCCCATTTGTAAAATGGGAACCTACCCTGCAGGGCCCTTGTGAAAATCGAAGATCACTAAGCACGGCTCCCGGCACTCTGCGTACAGCCTCAGTGGGCCGCAAGGTTCTGTGATTTCTGGAGGTGGCATGCGGGCTGCAACACGTGCGGCGAGGGCACAGTGGTACGAGCTGAATGAAAAAGCCCTCGCCGAGCGGATGCTTGGCCGGCAGCCTTCGGCCACGTAGCGATTCTCGAGGTTTCCCGGATATCCAGGCACCAGGTACTTCCCTGATGCCCCTACCGGACCGCGCCCAAAGCCTCCGCCATCACCGACTGCAGTCGAACCGGACGCAACGCGACACTCGCCGCAAACTCCTATCCTAGCCATGGCGAAGCCGTGGCGTGCCGAACGCATGCGCAGTCCGCAAGACCGCGCGCGGCGGGCCCCGCCCCGTCCGCTTCAGAGGCGGGGCCGTGCGGGCTGGGCTCCGCCCCCGGAGCGTCCGGCCCCGCTCCGGGCCCCGCCTCCACCTAGCCGCGGACCTCCCGAACCGGGCCCGCTGAGCCCGGCCGGGAGCGCCTGGGCGCTTTAAGGAGGGGGCGGACCCGGGGGCGGTGGCCCCAGGAGCGGTTGCCGCGGGAACGGGGCGGTGACGCGGCCCGAGGGCGGAAGTGAAAAAGTTGCCGGCGCCCCGAGACGAGTTGGCGGAGTTCTGCGTGCGGCGCGGCGATGGGGGGCTCGGGCAGTCGCCTGTCCAAGGAGCTGCTGGCTGAGTACCAGGTGCGCGGGACGCCGGTCCCCGGGGAGTTTGCGCGCGGGCCTGCGCTGCGGAGCGGGGTCCCGGGGCGGGCGGTAGGGCGGGCGCGGCCTCCGGGAGGCCCGCTGAACCCCTCTCGTTTTGCTTTCCAGGACTTGACGTTCCTGACCAAGCAGGAGATCCTCCTGTAAGTGCCGTCTCGAACCTCAGCTCCCGGATCTTCTAGAGCTCTGTCCACAGACGAGTTTAACCAAGGGTCCCCCAGGGGGAGGGACGGGGCCCGCGGCCGAGCAGGTGCCCGCGCCCCGGCCGCGAGCCGTCCCCGCCGGCTCGGGGGCCCCCGATGCGCACCGCAGAGCCACCTCGAAGCCTCCGCCCGGGCTGGGCGCTCCGGGGCCTGCGCTCCGCTGGCTCCTGTGTTATCGAACTTCCTGCCCCAGCCCGGCGGGGGCTCGGCGGACTTCGCCTACCGGGAGCCCGGCCCCTCGTAACTCGACCTGAATGTACACAGTAACCGTTAACGCTTACTGAGCACTCGTCGTGCGCCAGCAACTGTGCGAAGTGCTTGCCTATATTACCTAATTCAATCCTTCGGAGGGAGGTGCGGGGACAATGAATCGGGTTTCCGAAAAGTTTGTTTACTTGCCTAAGAGTACGCTCCAAGTGAGAGGATTTGAATTCGGGCTGGAAACCCCTTCCTAGCCGTGTGCCGGCTTTTTGTGGTGAAGGCGCTTGAGTGAGGCGATTCCTTGGCTTCTCTTGGCAAAAATAATCCCAGTGGGAAGGAGCTGGGGGCGGAGGAAGAGATCGTTTAGGTAGCTGCTAAAATGGAAGGCTTTGAGGAGCTGGAGATCCCTGGAGTGAAATGAAAGTGAGGTTTCGACTTTACTCTTTTCTCACTGTTTTTCAGGGCCAACTGCTGGCTCCTTCTGCACCCTCTCCATCCCTCTGGGAGCTCTAGAGCCAGTCCCAGTACAGTGCCTGGCACACAGTAGGCCCTCAGTAAATACCCATTGCATGAATGGACTCCCAGCCTGTAGTCTTGTGACATATCTCCCTTTGGCTTATGCCTGATGGCTGAGAAGCTCTGTGTATGTGGCTTAGCTTGTCACCTGGTTTACAATGGGTAGCAAGGCAAGGAGTGGGGATGTGATACACAGGCAGGTTTGCCAACAGGTTCCTCTCCTTCTGCCAGAGCCCACAGGCGGTTTTGTGAGCTGCTTCCCCCGGAGCACCGGAGCACGGAGGAGTCACTGCAGACACGAGTGTCCTTGGAGCAGATCCTCAGCCTTCCAGAGCTCAAGGTGCCAGTCCCCCACCCTGCCTCTGCTATTCATCTTGAGATCATGTGGTCACTAGTCCCCATTCTGGTCTTTCCTCCATTTAGTCCCAATTTCCTGGGGACAAGGGCTTTATCAAAATCACCCAGTGGAATTCACTAGAATGGTGTTTTTCAAACTGGGATTCTTGGACATATTATTGGAGAGTCAAGTAAGTTTTGTCCTTTATTATATTTTTTAATTTTATTATTTGTTAATGTTTATTCATTTTTGAGAGAGAGACAGATAGAGTATGAGCGGGGCAGGGGGGCGGGGGGGCAGAGGGAGAGCAAGTCACAGAATTCAAAGCAGGCTCCAGGCTCTGAGCTGTCAGCACAGAACCTGATGCGGGGCTCGAACCCATGGACTGTGAGATCATGACCTGGGCCGAAGTTGGCCGCTTAACCAACTCAGCCACCCAGGCACCCCTAAGTTTTGTCCTTTAAAAGGAGTTGAGAGGCGCCTGGGTGGCTCAGTTGGTTTAGTGTCCGCTCTTGATTTTGGCTCAGGTCATCTCACAATCTGTGAGTTCAAGCCCTGCATCGGGCTCTGTCCTGACAGTGCGGAGCCTGCTTGGGATTCTCTCTCTCTCCCTCCCCCGTTCTAGCTTTGTCTGTCTGTCTCTGTCTCTCAAAATAAATAAGCCTAAAAATAATAATAAATAAATAAAAGGAGTTAAGTTACTGTATTAAAGTTTGAGAAGCTCTATTCCAGAGGCCAAATGCCTCTCCACAGGGTTGCTGTGAAAATTTTTAGGCAAAGGGCCTGGCCTGGTGCCTGTAACACAGTGAGTGTTCAAGTAAACGTGTTTTATAGTAACCAGCCCATCTTGTTCTCTGCTTAGGATGCTTTCATCTTCCTTCTCTGCCCCTAGGCCTGCTGTTGGGTCAAACTGACTCGGTTACAGAGCCGTCCCTGTCCCTTCCTCAGTCACTTGGCTCTCCCACCCTCCATGCTGGCCCCAAAACACTGAGCATGCTCTCCCGTGAGCCCAAGCTCATGGTACCGTGACCTGCTCCCTCCAGTTCCTGGCAGGGTTTGAGGAGTGTGTGACCTGGGCTACATCCCATGGCATTCACAGAAGGCTCTCTTGCCTAGGCCAACCCCTTCAAGGAGCGAATCTGCAGAGTCTTCTCCACATCGCCAGCGAGGGACAGCCTGAGCTTCGAGGACTTCCTGGACCTCCTCAGTGTGTTCAGTGACACAGCGACTCCAGACCTCAAGTCCCACTATGCCTTCCGCATCTTCGGTGAGGGCCAGGAGCAGCCTGGCGGGACACGGCCTGCTCCCACATGGTCCTGGTGGTGGTGTTCCTGCTCGGGAGCCGGGGGTCTCTGTGGAGCCTTGGAGCTCACGCTGACCACATTCTTTCTGGCTTCCTGCGTCCGTCCATAGACTTCGATGATGATGGAACCCTGAACCGAGAAGACCTGAGCCAGCTCGTGAACTGCCTCACGGGCCCGGGCGACGACACGCGGCTTAGTGCTTCAGAGATGAAACAACTCATTGACAACGTGAGTAGCCAGGCCGGGCCGGGCCAGGGAGCGGGAGGGGAGGGCTAGGACTTGGCCTGAAGCTGTCCTTTCCCAGATCCTGGAAGAGTCCGACATCGATCGGGATGGCACCATCAACCTCTCAGAGTTCCAGCACGTCATCTCCCGCTCACCAGACTTCGCCAGGTATGAGGGTCACGGTCCCCCTGCGTTCTAGTTACCCCTGGGTCCCCGCCTGCTGCAGCTGGGCCTGGGATGTTGGGATGGGAGGTGGCAGCCAGGCTGAGAAGGCCCCAGTTCCTCTCAGCGTCTCAGGGCAGCTCTTCCAAAGGGGACGGACAGACGTGGGTCAGCCCGTTCCAAAGGGTCTTAGGGAAGATGTGGGTAAGTTTGGGGTTAGTGTCTCCCCTCCTCTTCCAGCAGAAAACCCGAGCCACTCTTCTCTTGTTCAGCTCCTTTAAGATTGTCCTGTGACACGAGCCACAGCCATGTGTCCCAGCAAGCACCCTGCCCAAGAGCCTTTCCACTGCTGAGCTGTGGCCGAGGTCATGCCTGTGTTGCCAGGGCCGGCCGAGCTGGCCTAGCCCAGAGCTGGCACTGTGCAGTCCTGCTCCAGGCAGGGGAAGGCCCTCCCTGGCGGGGCCTCTCCTGTCACTGTCATCGCTCTATTTGTGTTCTACTAATCTATAATAAAGGTGTAGATGTTTTGACCCTTTGCGTGATACTAGAAACACAGGTATGGGACAGAACTGGACTTCCAGGAACCTTTGGTCATACTGGGGACAACAGGATTTAAAGGGCCAGTGGGGGGGGGGGGGGCGGGGCTGGGTGGCTCAGTCGGTTGAGCTTTCGACTTCAGCTCAGGTCATGATCTCGCATTTCATGGGTTCAAGCCCCACATCGGGCTCTGTGCAGAGCCTGGAGCCTGCTTCAGATTTTGTCTCCCTCTCTCTCTGCCCCTCCTCTGCTCTCTCTCTCAAAAATAAACAGACATGAAAAAAAAGTTTTTTAAAGGGGCAGGAGGAAGTGAGACTGTAGCTCGCCTGGCCCACCCCCCACTGAGGGTGTGAGTATAAAGGGTAGCAGGACAGATGGAACCCCTCTATGTCCTCATGGTGGTGGTGGTTACATGAATTTCTACACGTGTGAGAATTTACACAACTGTGTGCCAAAAGAAAAAAAACATCAGTTTTGCTGTATGATCGTTCAAAAAATAAAATTTTGGGGCGCCTGGGTGGCTCCATCGGTTAAGCGTCCGACTTCGGCTCAGGTCATGATCTCACGGTTCATGAGTTCCAGCCCCGCATCGGGCTCTGTGCTGGCAGCTCGGAGCCTGGAGCCTGCTCCGGATTCTGCGATTCTCTCTCTCTCTGCCCTTCCCCCACTCGCACTCTTTCTCTCTCAAAAATAAAATGTTAAAATTTTTTTACACAAAAAAAAAAACCATAAAAAAATTTTGAAAACTAAGAAAATGACAAAACCCCTGATCCCCTGTGCTGTCACCCTGAATGGACTGGGGAAGGTGCAGAGTAAAGGGGCTGAGGGAAAGCAAATGAGTTCCTTGCCCCCAACCCATCAGGGCATTACACTTCCCACCTTAAGGACCACGCTCCACTGAGAGATGGTGTTAGCCAGGCCAGGCTGGTTCTGGCCCACTAGCCCCTGGAACGAGGAGGTTCAGAACCTCTCAGAACTCAGAGAACTAGACCAACCTCAAAAAATAACAGTCCTTTGGGGTGTCTGGGTGGAGTGTCCCGACTCTCCATTTTGGCTCAGGTTATGATCTTGCAGTTCGTGAGTTCGAGCCCTGCATCAGGCTCTGCACTGACGGCAGAACCTGCTTAGGATTCTCTCTCTGTCCCTCTCCTTCTTGTGTGCATGTGTGCATGCTCTCTCTCTCCCTCTCTCTCAAAATAAACAAACATTTAAAAAAAAAAAAAAAAAAGTAGGATCCCCTGGGTGGCTCAGGTCATGAGCCAGGTCATGATCTCACCGTTCATGAGTTTGAGCCCGAGTCGTGCTCTGTGCTGACAGCTCAGAGCCTGGAGCCTGTTTTGGATTCTGTGTCTCCCTCTCTCTCTGCCCCTCCCCCCTCACACTCTTGTCGCTCTCAAAAAATAAATAATAAACATTAAAAAAAATGTTTTTTAAGTCACAGTCCTTTAAGAGGAAAGGCCATGATTGTTTCTATTCTTTAGATTTTATTTAAAAAAAGAAAAAAAAAAGTAAAGTGCATCTCATTAAAAAAAAATATAAAACCCACATAAACTCAGGGCCCCCGTGTTGGGCAGTGTCCATATACCTTAGAATGGGGGCAGGCAAGGTGCAGGGGATGGACTCTGGGGAGGACTAGGTCTAGGGGGGAGTCTGGGGTGGATGTGGGGAAAAGGGACACAGGTTTGCAGGCTGGGGTGGAGGAAGGCAGGCTTCCGAGAGAAAGGCGTCCATCGTCACAAACTCTCTCCCGGGCTCGCGCTGCCCCCTCTCACACGTGGCCACAGCCTGATACAGGCTGGAAAGGTCCAGCAGGTGAGCCGGAGCCCAGGGCCTTGGGAGGGCTGCGGGGGCGGTGTGGCCCCCCCCTTCCCCCCGGTCCCTGAGGTGATGGGATGATGGCTGTAATGGGCCGGCCAGCCGTCGAGGCGGGACGCACGGAGCCCGAGCCGGCCCTTGCCTCGGCAGAGACCAGGGGCAGCCGGTGGCGGCAGGCTAAGGCAGAAGGTGGAAGAGGCAGCCGGTGGGGGTGCCCAGCTCTGTCTCAGACAACCACTTTGGGCGAATTCCCACGCCTCCGAGGCTGAGGCTGCGCGGAGGGGCTGCGTGCGCGCCTGGGGCTCCGGGCTGTCTCCTCCTCACTCCTGTTTCACATTTTCCGTTGTTTAAACAAAGGGCTCAGTTTACACAGGGAGCGCTCTTCTGTCCATCGAGGCAGGCCCCCATCTTCAGCTGGGACCTCCAGGGCCGCGGCTGTGGGTCGGAGGGGGCCTCGCTACGTGGCCCGCTCCATCGCTCCCGAGGCTCGGGCGCCACAGTTGTGTTCCGCGAGAAGCGGAGGCCCGGCTGACCCCCTCTGAGCACTCACGGCCTCTGAAGCCAAGGTGGACTCCTCTAGAAGTCAGCTCTCACACCACGGAGTCCCGGATCTCAGAGCCCAGGCGGACCCGGGGCCGGGGGCACACCGGGGACACCTCCACAAAGCTGTCCTGGATGCTGAGCGGCCTCTTCTCAGACTCCGTGAAGACGCGGGGCCCCGGGGGGCTGTCTGACAGGGCCTGGTAGCCTCGGTGGTCGAGAGGGGTGCTAGGGGGGCCTACGCCGTTAAGCGGCCGGGTCTCAGGTGGCAGCGCCGTAGGGCGGGTCTTGGGGTGCACACTGGCACACTCCCCCTGCTTCAGGAAGACTTTCATGCCACCCCGGTGCCGGTAGAGGAAGAATAAAATCAGGAGCACCACAGCGAACACGAAGAGCGCGCACATCACCAGGAACTCGGTCCAGTAGGACTTGTCCGCACCCCAGCTGGCCTTGCCACCGGCTGGCGCGCTCACCCGCGACGTGCTGATGACGACAGGCACACCGCCGCTCCGGTCTGCTCGGTCCGCGATCAGGTCCTCTACTACCTTTGGGCAGTAATTGGCCACCAGCTGCCAGAAGCCCTCCTCCAGCGACCAGCACTGGAACACCCCCAGTTCCTGCTGGCTGCCCACCAGCAGCAGGTCCCCAGTAGGCAACACGCGGCAGGAGGCCGAGGCATTGACAGGGGCCCCGTCGTGGAGCCAGAGCCGGGTGGCCAGGTTGGAGAGGAGGGGGCAGGCCAACGTGTTCACCGTGTTGGGCTGAAACTGGACCCGCTCACACGGCTTCTCACCTACAGACAGAAGACGCACGGCGTGAGGGGGGGCCCGGCATCCACGGTGGCCCCGAGCTCACCTGCCTCTCCCTGGACTGTGATCCTTGTACCATGATGGAAAACTCGGGGGACTCTGAGTCTGGGACGTGGACAGAAGGAAGGGCATTTATACCCACCGTTGCCTGCAAAAGGCTTCTCAGCGGACTTGGCCCCCACCTCTCCAGCTCAGACAGGGCAGTTTACCTGTTAGTACAGGAGCCGGAAACCGGGCTGAGGATGTGTTGCAGAGGCCCCTGGCGTTCGCCCCCTCAATGTCCTGGATCCACGGCCTGGGGACCAAGAGACAGTCTGGGATAAGCCAGGAAACCACTGTGAGCCTGCATCGCCTCCCCCCTCCCCCCTCAGTGCAGCCAGGCCGTCACGTGGCCCTGCAGACCCAGGCCTGGCCAAGGGCCTAAGGGGCTCAGGGACCACCAGGACCAAAGCAGGAGTAAAAAGGCAGCTTCCCCATGCTGATTCCCCACCTGCAGGTTCTGAGCCAGCACCTCCTCTGTTCATACATTATTTATTCTAAATACAAGTTACTGTCACACTCCCCTGAATTACAAAAGCAACGTGAGCTTTTAGAAAACATCCGGAAGGACAGCCGGATCTATATGCATGGATCTGTCTTAATGCACATGCACTGACTTGTTTAATAAAACGTAATAAAAAATAAAAGTCCTTTTTTCTAACCTGTTACAAAAATTTTTAATGGTTTTATTTATTTTTGAGAGACAGAGACAGAGCATGAGTGGGGGAGGGGCAGAGGGAGAGGGAGACACAGAATCTGAAACAGGCTCCAGGCTCCGAGCTGTCAGCACAGAGCCCGACGTGGGGCTCGAACTCGCAAACCTTGAAATCATGACCTGAGCCGAAGTTGGACGCTTAACCGACTGAGCCACCCAGAAGCCCCTTAAAAGTCATTCTTGATACACTCAGAAAACCTAAAACTCAACCAAGTACAAAGGCTGAAAACACTACGGAAGTCACACACAATCCACCATCTGGTAACCGTGATGGGGAGTATTCGTGGTGCATCCTTCCAGGTGGACGTATGTGTACTTGTACGTGATTCTCTGAAATATAAAACCGGCACCGGGTCTCCATGTGTGTGAAGCAAGGTCACTACAAGGGGGACAGATTCCATCTTTATTTAAAATACATGTAGGGGCACCTGGGTGGCTCAGTCGGTTAAGAGCCAGACTTTGGCTCAGGTCATGATCTCGGGTTCGTGGGTTCGAGTCCCATGTTGGGGTCTGTGCTGACAGCTCGGAGTCCGGAGCCTGCTTCGGATTCTGTGTCTCCCTCTCTCTCTGCCCCTCCCTCACTCATGCTCTGTCTCTGTCTCTCTCAAAGATAAATATTAAAACATTAAAAAATAATAATAATAAAATAAAATAAAATACATGTATTTTGGAGTGCCTGGGTGACTCGGTTGGTTGGGTGTCCAACTGCGGCTCAGGTCATGATCTCACAGTTTGTTGAGGTTGAGGCCCACGTTGGGGGCTCTGTGCTGACAGCTCGGAGTCTGGGGCCTGCTTCGGATTCTATCTTCCTCTCTCTCTCTGCCCCTCCCCCACTAGCGCTCTCTCTCGCCCTCGCTCTCTCCCTCCCCCCTGCTCTTAAAAAAACATTAAAAAAATTAAAATAAATAAAACACATGTATTTGTATTTTACATATATATAGAAAAGTCTGGGAGGCTAGATTTCCATCAAAATCTCACTGGGCTTCTCTCTAGGTGGTGGGATTAGCGACAGTTTTTATTTTGTTTACGCTTCTCTCCACTTTTAGGTTTTCTGTATGAACATTTTACAACCTGACTTAGTTCTCTTGAAAGCCATTTTTAATGGGCTTTGTTAACGGATTGTCGCGTAGCCCTTATTTTTTGTTAAAGAAAAATTCGCACGCTAATTTTTCATTGCTGCGACACTTCACGCTACCGAATGGGTAAGGCAAACGTAATTTCTTGCCTGAGCCAGAACCCTTTTGAGAGTCAGAAGGGAAATGTTTAAAAAAAAAAGAAAAAAAAAGAAGGGCCCGTGGAAGGTGCTCTGAGGCCAAGGGCACAGGACGGGCAAGTGGGACAATGGGAAGGGCCTGCAGACGCTCTCACCTGGAGGCCGCCTCAGGGTGGTAGAGGCTGACGTGTCTGCAGCTGGAACCGCTCCAAGCACAGTAGGGGTCCCGGGCGAGGACACAGTCCCCACAGCTCTGGTACAGGCTGCAGTTGGCCACAGGCACCTGGACAACGCCTGAGTGGGAGGCAGCGTAGAGCAGTCCCTGCACAGACACGGGGCAGGGGGTGAGAGGCGGGCACGGGCGGCCGGGGCCACCTCGCACGGCTGCACCTGGCTCGCGTGCCCACCAGAGCCACTCCCCAGGGGGCCTCCTCTTACGCCCCCCGGGCACCCCACTTTCCGTTGGCTCATGCCACGAGACTGGAACTTTCCATCCTGCGGGCGCCAGGGAGAAGCTGGCTGGGGCCCGCTTATCGGTAACGAGGGGCACCCGGGCGTGCTCCCCGGGCTCCTCCTCCAGCTCACCCTGCTGGCGTCCAGCAGCAGGTTCTGCACGGGCTGTCCTGGCGAGAAGATCTGGAGCTCCTCGACGATGTGCACCCTGGGGCCCACGCCCACCGCTTTGTGCAGCCGGCCATCGCCTGGAACACGGACAGCGCTCAGGCCCACAGCCCCACAGCCGCGTCCCCCGAGCCCGAGCCCGCCCCGCCGCGGGCACTTACCGGTGCCCAGGAAGAGCACGTCGTAGGTGTGGTGCAGGCCGGACACGCGGTGCACGGCCACGCGCTGGTAGCGGGCGCGGGGCTGCAGCAGCAGCAGGTGGCTGCGGACCTGCCCGTCCATCAGGAAGTGGTCCTTGAGGAAGTTCAGCACACGGTCTGGGAGTTGCAGGGACGAGCTGATCTTCCTCTCCCGGGCACTGTCGGTGATGCACTGAAGGAGAAGGCGGCGGCGTGAGGCTGGTGCCGCTTAGAGCGGCCAGCAGGGCGGGAACCGCGTGGCCGCCGCCAGGATTGCCGGGCCCTGCCCCCGCGGTGGACGGCAGGGCCACCCGCCCGCCCCGCAGACGCCACTGCACGTCACCCGCGGTGCCGCAGGGAGCCAGCACACCGATCGGGAGGCCCCGGGGCGAAGCCTGGGTGTGGGGCACCCAGAGGCCCTGGCCGGCAGGGTTCCCCTCCCTGCCCAGGCCCCTCGCCCTCCCCCAGGCCTCAGGAAGCATGCCACGCTTCTGCTGCTTCAGCAACCTTTCACCGGTGCCGGAAGGAAGCCTAGGCTAACCAGGGTCTCCTAGTGCGGGGGGCATGAAGGTGCCCTCCCAGGGCCCCAGGTGCCCACGACGGTGACAGCTCGGGGACGCCCTCCCTTGGCTCTGCTTCCTCCTCTAGCTTTCCTATTCCCTCACGGTGCTTCCTAAATCACCTCCCTTATGAACCCCCGGCACTCAAATCCCTGTTTCAAGGTCCAATGGCAATAGGCTGCCATTATGGGCAGCCTATTAAGCTGGATGCAAAGAAGGACGATATCCCCACGGCCGGGCCGCTCGTCACTCAACAGCCAGAGGAGGAGCTCACAGCTGGGCAGGGGAGAGACGCGGGTGCAGGGACAATGGCAGAAGCGTGCACTAAGTGTCCCGATGGGCACACACCTGCTCACCCTAGATAGGGCTACGGCATTCCAGCATTCGTAGCCACGTGTAACCCAGTAAGACAAGCAGGCCTGGCTTTTGTCCCCACGTTCAAGAAGAGAAAACAGGCTCAGAGAAGCCCAAGGAGCCCAGCACGGTGTGGGGACCTTTGTCATCCGCACCCCACCCGGGTGCAGAGAGCAGCACTTACCGCTCCGGGCCGGGGTGTGGGCACTGGGTGGGTCACAGTGTACCACTGCTGTGTCTCCCGGTTCACCTCCTTGTACAGGCCGTTGAAGGCCTTCTGCACGTCTTTCATGGTGAAGACACAGATGGCGGAGCCCTCCGTGGTCCCCCTGTGCCTACCGTGGAAATGGCTGGATTCACCCAGGAGCCCCAGGGCTCCGCGTGAGGCCGGCTTAGCCCCAAGGCCGGCTTGGGGCCCCAGTCCCGTCACCCCCCAGCCGTCCCATCTCTGGTTAGGTCCCCGGGGGCCGCACCACTGGGATGTGAAGACCCCATAGAAGAGGGTGTCCCGCCAGTCCTGGGGGCTGGGGCTCAGCGTGAAGACGTCCTGCAGCACGTTGAACGGGAAGCCGTCGTCGGGCCGCGAGCAGAGGAGCTGGGCCTTCAGGAAGGACGTCCAGCGTTGCTGCAGGACCCGCTCGCCGCCCTCGTCACCCTGGGGGAGGGGGAGAGACACTGGGCTCAGCCTGGGCGGGGGCTGGGAGGCAGGGGGAGGCTGGTGCCCCTTGCGGCCCCTCCCCAGTGGTGGTGGTAGCTGACCCAGACCCTGGGAAGGGCAAGCCACGGCTGGGGCCGAGTTCCATTTAAAAGCAAGAAGCGGGGCGCCCGGGGGACTCAGTCGGTTGAGCGTCCGACTTCGGCTCAGGGCGTGATCCTGAGGTTCGTGAGTTCGAGCAACGCACAGGGGCTCTGCGCTGACAAGTGCGGAGCCTGCTTGGGATTCTCCCTCTCTCCCTCCCCCATTCGTGCTGTCTCTCTGTCTCAAAATAAGTAAAGAAACTTTAAATATACAAAATAAATAAATCAAATCAAGAGGACTTGACGGCAATGTCCAGGAGGCCGGCCGAGTAAAGGACAGTTCCCTCACTGTGGAACAGCCAGAAACAGAGAGGGGTCTCCTACACGCAGGAAAAGAGGTCACGATTCCCAGCAAACACCTAAATACCCGCATTACAGTAGAACTCTTGCTTTGTAAGCGGTGTTTTAATAATGCAAATGCGTATATATTTACGCATATACAAAAAAAGATTCCCAAGGGGCGTTCTAAAACGTTAACAGCGTGGTCACTTGTGGTGAGGCAGCAGGGTTCTAACACTAACCCAGTCCACATCTAGTTGTTGCGTACCACGCTCCTGAGAGCTTTCTGTGGATGGATTTTACCCACGCAACATCACTGAACAGACGAGGACGCTGACTGAGAGGGCACGGGACTTGCCCAAGGTCACAGGACCCAGTGGGGTTTGAACCGAGGCAGCCTGGTTTGAGACTATGCTCTGGATCGCGATGGTCCACTGCCTCTTCACCTTGTAAGTGACTGTTGTGCACACTTTTCTGTATTTCCACGTTTTCTTAAATAGGAAAAAAAACATTAAGAGCTATTCTCATTTAAAAGGAGAGAGAGGAAAGCAGTTAGCCAAGCTGTTCCTCCTTGAGGACAGGAGATGCCATCTCCTGGCGTTTCCTGATCCTGCACCCGAGGAGCCTTTGGGGTCTCCGGGGCGGCCCGTCCCTCACCTTGCAGATGCGGGCGATGCGGGACACGATGGTGTTCTCAAAAAACTCAAACTCCTGGCCAGTCTCGCTGAAGAAGAAGTAGATCTTGTCATCGTCCCCTTGCAAACTGCCCAGGCTCTCGGGAACGTAGGCTGAGGCCACAAACGCTGGGTCTGGGGGCCGACGGGGAGCACGGAGTCAGCCCGGGCATCCCGGACAGGCGGGAGAGTGTTCTCGGCCCTGCAGGGAGAGCGCGCCCCTCCCTGGGCTCCGGGGACTGCCCACCGGGTGCGTGGGGAGGACTTCACCTTGGAGCCAGTTGAGGGAGCTCTCGGTCTTGGTCGGGCGGAGGCTCTGGCTCCGGGAGATGGCCGGGTCATTGCCTTGGAAGCTGCTGACTGTTCCGGTGTACAGCTCGCCGTCTGCCAAGAGAACGTTCCCATGGGAATGGCCCCTCGGCACGGCCCCTTCTGCCCGCTCAGGGCCCGGAGTGACCCCAGCACTGCCCACCACGCCTGAGGTGGACAGGGAAGAGAGCGGCAACCGGGAACAGCCAAAGCAAGGGCAGCCAAGGGTCGCCCCGTGCCCCCTGGGAATCAGCATGGCGTGAACCCGCCAGCTCAGGCCTGGGGTCCCGCCCCCTCGCCCACCCCCCCCACCCCCCCACCTCCCCGCCCCGCCCCGCACATGGAGCCTCAGTGAGCCCATCCTGCCACTCTGCTCCCAACACTCACCAACCACCAGGGCCGTAGACTTGAAATTGGGGTCAAAGGGACATCGGCCCTTGCCATCTTCCAGGAGGATGTTCCCCGCCTCGTCCTGTGCCAGAGTGAAGTTCTCCACACTCTGCGGGGAAGCAGACAGGAGAGCTCAGGGGCTCACCAAGGAGCCCGCGGGCCTGGAGGGAAAGGAGGGAGGTGTGCCCCACAAGGCAGCTCTGTGGGGGGAGAGGCGGGAGGCAGACCATCCTCATCTCTGCACCGGGGGCACAGTGCTGGCACCGCCTGGCAGTGGCCCTGTGTGGTGGGCCCTACCGGCCCCAGGGGCCACAGAGGAGACTAGACGGGCAGCAATGCGATTCACACCCAGGTGTGTCTGACTCCCGTGCTGCAACCCACTGCCTCAAAGTGCCGCCGTCTGCCACAGGCGGGTGAAAAGCAGAAACGCAAGAGTGTGTGCGAGGAGGGGTGCGCGAGGTGGGCTCCGGAGCTGAGTGAGGGCAGGGGACAGCTAGAGGAAGCAAGGGGTGGTGTCCTGGGTCGGCCAGGGTGCTCACAGGCACCCCTCCTTCCCCCTGCAGGCCAACCCGGCCACCAGATGGGGGCTGGGCCTCAGGGCTCTCAGAGCCCACTGTTCCCTAGAAGCTCGGCCCTGGGTCCTGCCCTTGACCATGGATCGGTGCTGGAGAACGGCTCCTGGCGCGGAGGGGGACACTCACGATGTAGGTGCACACGGGGCTGAAGGCTGCTGTGCCGCAGGTGAACAGGTGGCTGCTGTTGAGCGGAAGGAGGATCTTGACGTAGTTTTGACAGTCGCGCTGGGGGAGGGGGGAGGAGGGAGGAGGTTGTCAGGCCCAAGCATGCCACCAGGGGGCACCGCCAGGCCCTCACCACCAGTTGGTGGGGGCGGGGGCGTGGTGGGTAAAGCCTCTGCTCTCTGGTGCGCCTCAAATCCCAGAGCAAAAGAGAACCCAGCAGCCTCCCAGGGCAGGGTAGACTGAGGACCACGGACAGTGTGCACTGGAGGGGAACCCAGGGGCTCCACTAGATCTGTGTTCTGGAAACTTCTCTCCAGCCTGAGAGTGAAGGCACAGGATCCCTCCCTCTTGCGCTGTCTTGTTCCCTGAGGGTCTTCTTTGGAAACTCGGGGAAAACCTCTGGTCCTCCCCACCACCTCGTGAGGAAGCCACAGCCCAGAGCAGGACCCTGGACCCCAAACTCATGGATCGCCTCTGTAAGGGTGTCTGACGGGTGTCTCCGACCAAGCATCCTGTCGTTCCCCCAAAACTTCCTCCTCTCAGACCTCTCCCCCTCAGCTGTTCAGGCTCCAAAGCTCACGGCCGTCAGCCCCAACTCATCCCTCACACCTCCCATTTCCCCACCAGGAAATCCTGGTGGGTCCATCTTCAAAATACATCCAAAATTTGACCATTTTTCACTCCCTTTACTGGTACCACCCCGGTCTGGTCTCCCTCCCTCTGCCCCTGCCCCAAGGAGACCACTCTCCACCATGGCAGCCAGAGGGACTCTTCCTTTTTTTTTTTTTTTTTTTTTTTAAAGTTTATTTACTTTGAGAGAGAGGGAGAGAGAGCAGGGGAGGGGCACAGGAAGGGAGAGAGAGTCCCAAGCAGGCTCTGCACTGACCATCGGGAGCATGACACGGGGTTCGGTCCCATGAACCGTGAGATCATGACCTGAGCCGAAACCAAGAGTCGGATGCTTAACCAACTGAGCCGCTCAGGTGCCCCCAGAGCAACCCTTTCAAAACAGATGCCACCATGTCACTCCCCTGCCCAGCCCTTTGGTGGCTCCCCAAACACCTCGCTCAGAGTAAGTCCAGTCCTGCCCCTTCTCCAGGAATCCCACAGCTAACTCCCTCAGCACTGTCCAGTCCTGATGCAAATGTCCCTTTCTTAATGAGCTGTGGCCTGACTACCTGTTCAAGCGGCTCAGTTTTGCCTGTTGTTCTTTCTTCTTTTTCACTGTTACACTGCCAGTGTCTAAAAGTACTTGGGCACAGGGGCGCCTGGGTGGTTCAGTCTGTTAAACGTCCGACTCTTGATTTCGGCTCAGGTTGTGATCAGTTCGCGAGTTCGAGTCCCACATCGGGCTCTGTGCTGACAGCACGGGACCTGATTCTGATTCTCTCTCTCTCCCTCCCTCTCTCTGCCACTCCCCGGCTCATGCTCACTCTCTCTCGAAATAAATAAATAAATTTAAACAAGAAAAAAAGGGGGGGGCCACCGGGGTGGCTCAGTCGGCTGAGCATCCGACTTGGGCCCAGGTCATGATCTTGCCATTCTCCAGTTTGAGCCCCGTGTGGGGCTCTGTGCTGACAGCTCAGAGCCTGGAGCCTGCTTCGGATTCTGTGTCTCCCTCTCTCTCTCTCTCCCTCAAAAATAAAAATAAACATTAAAAAAACTTTTTTTTGAACAAAAAAAAGTACTCGGGCATGGACCAAGTGCTTAATAAGTAAACGTTTGTCAAATAAAAGAAGTCACGGGCAGTCAGGACTTGAACTTGTGTCTGAACTCCACTCTGGTGCTCTCTCCCCTTCACCTTAGCCACCCTCTGCTGCACGCAGGGTAGGGAGGTCTCTGGGAATAGTGGGGAACCCTCCAGGAGAACTCCCAGGCTGGACCACACCCCATACGCAGTGGTCTGGCCAAAACCCCACCAGGATCTGTCAGCTCTGCTCCATCACACCACCTGTGGGGGGACAGGACTCCCACCCCACCCAATCGTTGCTCTTGCTGGAAGCTGACATTTATTTGGCACCGATTAGGTGCCAGGTGCCTCGTATGTATCAGCTCGCTGAATCCTCACAGCAAGACCTGAGATAGGTAGGCATCACTAGCCCCACTTTACAGGTGGAGACACTAAGGCTCAGAGAGGCAAATCTCCTCATTCAAGGTCACAGAGATAACAAGGACAGGGCCAAACCCAGGTGCGGCCACCTCGGAAGCCTACGCTCTTTCTATTGCAGCGGCTCCCACATCCTCCCTCCGTGCCGGGTCCAGGGCACCTCTCCAGCCTTCCTTCAGCCCAGGTGGCCTCCAGGTACAAGCTCACCTGTGGGTCCTTGCCCTTGAAGCTGCACTGCTGTTTCCTGTCTGCATCTGCGCTCCACAGCAGCTGCAGGAAGAAAGAAGGGGAGTGTGGGAGGGGGAGTGGAGGATGTACGTGCCCAGCACCACCACCACCCCCCCACCCGTCTGCATCGTCTTCACACCCAGAGGGTCAGTTTTTCTGTTTTCCCCTCTGCCATCCTCTGCCCAGCCTGGCCAGCCCCCGGCATCATCTCACCTCCTGGTACTCCCCGCCTGGCAGGAAGCTGGAACTACTGTTGAGAGCAAAGAGAGCCTCTCGGGCACCCACGTACAGAGTCCTGCCATCCCTGCTCAGCAGAAGGGCTGTGTAGTTGGAAATGTTTTCAGCTTCAAATCTGAGGAATGGTCGCTTTTCAGAGCCTGGGAGAGGAAGACAGACATAAACCTGGGGGCCACACCTCCCACGAGAAACCTCTTCTGCCAACCTCTAGGATGGGCCGATCTGGGCAGCGCACGGCAAGGGGCTGGGGACAGGGGGTCAGGCCTAAGGGGGAACAGCATTCCTGGACTCTCCAACATCATGTAAGAAACAAAGGCACGGAGATGAATGTAAAAGAACATTTATCATGGCACCGTCCCTATGAATGAAAAATTGGAAACAACCTAAGTGTCCAACCACAGGGGACTAGATGAAAACACATCACTATTAATACTCCACTCAATGGAGTATTATGCAGCTGGGGAAAAAAATGATGTAGTGTTAGAAACACCAGGAAAACAAGCAAACAGAAGCATACAAGAAAGTCATGGTCAGATATGAAGCAAACGAAGATAGAGCACGTAACAGAACAAAAGAGAGGGAAGGAGGTTGAACACCCGCCTTTGAGTGGCATCAGACCCAAGGAGAAGGATCTACAGGGCACAGCCCACCCCTACCCCTGCAGCGAACCTGCCCCCTGCCCCTGCAGCGAGCCTCATTTAAAACGGCAGAGGGAGGCAAACACGGGGCACCGGTCTTGACCTCTTTGCTCCCACTCAGTCACTCGTGGAAGATTCGGGATTTTAAATAGAATGTAAATTGTCACTGACCCTGACCTCGGGAACTTGAGTGAACAACAGACACGCGGTGATGCTGGCTGCCAGGGGAGTTAAGGGAAAAGTGGAGTCTCTATCTTCTGAGAGCGAAGAGGGCCGCAAGATAATGCCAGTGGTTAATGCAACAAGAAACTGAGGCTCAAGTATACAATTTTTCGGGGCGCCTGGGTGGCTCAGTCGGTTGAGTGTCCGACTTTGGCTCAGGTCATGATCTCGTGGCTCATGAGTTCAAGCCCCCACGTGGGGGCTCTGTGCAGACAGCTCCAGAGCCTGGAGCCTGCTTCGGATTCTGTCTCTGTCTCTCTCTGCCCCTCCCCCACTCATGCACTGTCTGTCCGTCTCTCAAATATAAAAAACATTAAACAATTTTTTAATATAAAATTTTTCTTTAAGTTTATTTTATTACTTTTTTAGTAACCTCTACCCCCAATGTGGGGCTCGAACTCACGGCCCTGAGATCAAGAGCCGACTGAGCCAGCCGGACACCCCGAGGTATGATATTTTAAATTACAGAAGTAACCCGATACGGGGGTAGAAACACAGAGGAGGTGGAGAAGGGTAATGGGATAGAGAAGGCCTTATTTTTCTCAGCAGCCAATCAGTAAATTAGACAAGCCAAGAAATAGTGGTGTAAGGCACTTCACCACGTGGAGGAAACCACTGTATTAACAAAGGTCTAAATGACGAAAAGGTGTCCCTTTCTCCAGGCCTGGGGCTGGGGAGGACAGAGGCATCTGCTGCTTTTCACGGTAAGTTCTTCCCATACTTAAAAACAAATTATGTGCACATGTCCTGGATATAAACTTTAACTCTTTTTCATTGTTATAAAGTATGCAACACAAGGAAAGATTCTAATGATCTCCCACCAAGTGAAGATGAAGGTTATAGAACAGTATGCCTAGTTAGATCCTATTTTTTTTGTGTGGGAAAAATATAAACCGAAAAAAAAAAAAAAATCCAGAAGGATGAACCACACAGGGTGCTGAAAACTGGTATCCCTGGTGGGAGTATAGGTAATTTTCTTCTCCTTTTTCCTTCTCATTTTTTTGGATTCTACAACAAGCTGGCTCCTCTTGTGTAATGGGAAAGAAATAGAAGAAGAAAAAGAAAGAAACACACATACCTATCCAACCAGGGTACCGTTTGTACTTTGAGTGATTCATGGATTTGAAGAGAAATTATTCTAAAAATTCTAAGCAGCTGATAAGAAAAGAAAAACAGGCAGAACTCAGCCACCCTGCCCAAGCTCAGGTATCTCCTAACTGACCAGTCGGTTATGACCACGCACGCAAATATCGTCTCGTGAAGCTGAGGAAGCAAAAAATGCAACATGCCAACAAAGCAGTTGTGAAGATGGCTTCACGTGCTTTCACATGGTGAGTGTTTTTACATACCCCCGGCCTGGCTCCACAAAGGGCAAGAAAATAAAGAAAAGGACACAGTGAAACAGAAACACTGAAATCAGGAGTAGGGAGAACACACACATCTGAAGAAAACATCTAAGCCAGAAAGTAAGGGCGCAGTCACATAAGCAGGTCCCGAGAGATCTTCACAACAGCTACTAGGGATGGGGTGCCCATTTAAGGCTGAGCCTCCTGGTGGCCAGGAAGAAAAGGGAAATGAAGTTACCTTGTTCTCACTATCCAAGAGGAGGTACACATAGCAGCCTTTCTGGAGAAACTAAGCTTTTTGCCTCACCACTAACGCTAAAGGAAACCCTCAGGTGGGACGTTCCAGCAAAGCTCATGGGACATGGGATGGACAGCAGCCCGCCAGCAAACAGGATGACGGAGTTCCCAAGGCTGCTCCTCACAATGGCTCCTGGTGAGGGAAGGTGATGACACAAGGTGGCCAGTGCAGGAACGTGTGTGGCTCTGCAGCTAGAGTCTTGTCATACAGCAGAGTCTAAACTGGGGCGGCACTGGGAATTCATGGGGTAAGTCCTGCCTCACGTCTGGTGTCCAAACTGGCACTGAGACCGGAGGACAGCTATGGTCCGGAGAGGTCAGGGCCTCTCTTTGAACTCTTAAGTCCAGAATCGCCTGAGACTCTAGGTTTTTTGCCTCAAACGCCCAACTCCTCATCACTTACCAGCACTCTACACACTGGGAGACCCAAAGAAAGTTTCTAGTCCTAATCCCCCAGTTCTCCCAACCGTGAAATTTCCAAACGCAACAGGGTCCAATCATGTGGCTTGTATTGTGCGGTGATGAGCCTTTAGGAGCCTGACATTTCCACGCTCTGCTCCTAGGAAGTCACGCCAGTAAAGGGACCCCTCCCACTGGCCAGCAGAGGTCTGCTCCCACTCCCGGGAGGGTGCAAAGTCGCCCAGGTCTGACCTCCAGGTCCAGGCCTGCCCCAGAGGTGCTGCCGCCGCTGACCTGGGATGGCCTGAGAACGTGCATTTACGAATTGACTCCCAAAGACCACGAAGGATACCACATAAGTCCCCTGTCAGGAGGCACAGGCGGCCTGACCTTTAGCGGTCCCCTACATTTCATGGGGATAACAAAGAAAATACAGCCCCCAGCGGTCTCACGAGGAGTCAGAGAGTAGAGGGCAAACATCTTCCACGTCCCCTTCATGGTTTTCTGAAAGCAAGGGCTGGCTCAAATTTGCCAACGCTTATCTGCCCTCCCAGGAGGCCCGTTTCCCGCGGGCGGGGCCTGGAAGTCTAGGCAGGAGGTTGTGCTCGGAATCCGTCCAGAAACAGAAACACCAAAGGTCAGAGATAAGGTTGCCGTCCAGGTGGCAGCTCGGCCCCGCTCCGGCCTGGAAGGGAGAGGAAATCTGCCAAGGGTCACGTAGACAGAGCGCAGCCAGGTTGGAAGGACAGCCAGGGCGCCAGCTGCTCAAGGACCCGCCGGGCTGCACCTCCAGTCATGTGGGGAACACGGTCATGGAAATGGCAGACAGAAAATGCCTTGACGTGTGGGTGAGGGGCCCCCTATACTATCCATTCCCCTTCTGGGCATTCTCCTCCTTCGTCCCCCGCCCTGAGCCTCTCACACTCAAAGCCATGGCGTCCTGAAGGCCTTGCTTTCTGACGACCTCCCACTTGCCCTGTGGACTTCGCCAGGGCTAGTCAGTGGGGCTGCCTCCCCAACTGGGAGCCTTGACGAGACAGAGATGAAGAGGACAGACTCAGGGGCGCCTGGGTGTCTCAGTCAGTTAAGCGCCCAACTTTGGCTCAGGTCATGATCTCACGGTTTGTGGTTTTAAGCCCCACGTCAGGCCCTGTACTTACAGCTCGGAGCCTGGAGTCTGCTTCCGATTCTGGGTCTCCCTCTCTCTGCCCCTCCCCTGCTTGTGCTCTTTCTCTCTCTCTTGAAAATAAATAAAACGCTGGGGGGCCGGTTATATTATTAAGGCCAGATTCTCGCCACAAATAGTGTAGTTTTAGCTACAGACTAAAGTCTGCTCTAGTATTAGTAAGGGATATTATTTTAATTTAGGAAAAAAAATTAAAAAGAGAAAAATAAATAAATAAAACATTTCTGGGGCGCCTGGGCGGCTCAGTCAGTTGAGCGTCCGACTTCGGCTCAGGTCACGATCTCACGGTTCGTGGGTTTGAGCCCCACGTCGGGCTCTGTGCTGACAGCTCAGAGCCTAGAGCCTCCTTCGGATTCTGTGTCTCCCTCTCTCTCTGCCCCTCCCCCGCTCACACTCTGTCGCTCTCAAAAATAAAGAAAAAAAAATTTTTTTAATTGAAAAAAGAAAAAAAAAAAAAAAGAGTACAGACTCAGGACTCAGAGACCTGGGTGCCAATACTGGCCCTGTCACATAGGAGCCACCTGCCACCAGGACAAGCCACTTAACGTCTTGGAGCCTCACTTTCCTTATCTGGAAAATGGGGATAATAACCCCTCTCCTCATAGGGTTGTTACAAAAAGAAATGAGACTGTGTGTGTAAATAACAGACATAATAACCCACATCTACCGAGAGCTTTACTCAGAACAGCCCTGCACACGTTAGCTGAGTGCTGGCACGGCGTCTGGCACGCGATCAACACCTGAGTGGGTCAAAACCAGAATCCAAAAGCCCTGCAGGAAAATCCAGCCCAGCAAGAGCTGCCAGAGGAGCAGGGCTGTTTGGAAGAGTTGGGCCTCCCTCGTCCTCGAGGGTAAAAACAACTCACACGGGGTGGTTTCTAACCTAGGTCTGTCGCGGTCACTTGGGGGTCTCACCAGGGACCAAGGGCTCTGTAACCGGACCGGTGTACGTGTTGCATGCATGAGCTGGTTCCCGCCCAGGTGCCTGGGGTCACCTCCAGAGTCACCGCACAGACGTCTGTCTGTGTGGGCCCTGCCTGGGCTTGCCTGTGTGCATGTGTGTGTGCGTGTGTCTGCGCACCCGACCACAAGGCTTGTCCGTGCTTGTGTGTTCGCTCCGGGCTGCTTTTGGTGTAGAGGTGACTGGCAGGGTGTTTGTGTTCTCCTTTCCCTGGAAGCCTTAACCATACCTCAGGGTCAGCCTTAGCTTCCAGGCTGCTCTCTGTGTGGCAAAGAGAGTGTCCCGTGTGCTCTCCTCGGCCGCCTGTGCTGCTCAGACATCCTCTGCGTCCTCTACCCAGCGGGTTAGCACAGGACGGAGAAAGCTGGGCTGCCTGAGGCTGCGGCCGGTCTCCCTGGACGGGGTGAAACCTCTCCATCCACCCCGGGCAGGCCCGAGCTGGTGGCTTCTCCAGGACCCCGGGAAGGTAGGATGCTGGAGAGGGCACGCTGGACGGGGCCTGAGGGAACTACCTGCAGGGCCCCGCTCCCCTACCCCTGGGGCCCTCAGCAGGAAGTGATGCTGGAACGACTCAGCCCCCAGCCTCAGCTAGAGTTTCTTCCCTTCCCTGTGACTCAGCCGGAAGCCTGGAGCTCTCTGAGGTGAGACGGGAACAGGGTTCGGCCCCGTCCCCACCTCCCCACCCAGTCCAGCCAGCGAGCTGCAGCAAGGCCATGACTCAGAGCACCACCCTGTCTTTCTCTCCACGGTGGCTCCTGGCACCACAGCTGACGCTGACCTGGCCCTAACATCCTGCCCTCCACAGGCCCCGGCAGGATCAGGCCAGGGGACACCAGCTTCTCTGCAGAGTCAAGAGCCGGGAAGGCGCCCCCCTCCCAGTGCAGGGAGGCGGCTGGCTGCCCCTCAGCTCGAGTCACAAAGTCCCCAGAAAGGGGTCCGGGCCCCGGGCAAGTCTCCGAGAGCCTCCTAAGAGGCTCTGCTGGAGCATCTCCTCCCCAAGACGTCACACTGGACCCTTGGACCCGGTTCCAGTTGTACCCGCGGGGGCACCACCCCTAGGGCGGGAGCGCTGACTCTGCAGCAAACTGGGGCACGTCCAACGCCCTGGAAGCACATCCTCCCTCCCTCCCTCCACACCGCCCGGTGCTGTGCCAGGGCTGCCTGATGGACTGGAAATGGAGGGCCCAACCACTGTCACCAGGCCAGTGCCGGGGCAGAGTCCCCAACCAGGGAAGGATTCCTCTCAGCAGGGGAAGAGGCGTTGTGTGCCAAAAGTTCTCCCCATGCTGAGGAACTAAGAAAGAGGTAAGAAGTCAAGGGAACCCAGCCTAGAAGCATCCCATGTCCCTGGGGCAGGCACTTAGGGAAGCCCACTTCCCAGATGGCCACTGCTGTGGCTTCAAGCGAGTAAGCCAAGAGCTCCTGCCAGAATCACCAGGTGGCCCCTAGCCCCTCACAGTCGACCCCCACCCCCCACCCCGCACCCTCCTTGGACCCATCTAGCCACCAGAGCCCTCACCCAGGACCTGTCTGAGCTGCCATCACCTGGGGAGCCTGACCTCCGCCAGGACCAAGGTCAGCTCCTCCAGGCCTGGGCTCAGGGACTGGCTCTTCTGGAACACCCCTCTCTCCTGACTGCTCCAGGGTCCGCCTTCCTCCTTCTGAAGAAGCTGGGACCACCAGGTATAGACAGCCTCAATCTCCCACTGCCGCCCCATCTCCTCAGAGGCCAAGTCCTGTGTCATCAACCTCTCTGCCTCTCAGAAAGCAGATTTTTTTCCTTCAATATCCCTTCTAAAAATCTTTGTGCCTCCCTCCTCCCTGTCGCGGCCAAACTCCTGAAGGGAAGAGCCACCCAGTGCTCACCTCCCACTCACCCCTCGACTGGGAGCCAGGCCTCAACCAGCTCCACGCTCGCCAGCGCCCGGTCATCACCTCACTGCCAAACCTCAGACACTGAGGGGGCACGGCCTCCGCAGCCCCCCGGCCTCACGGAGGTCCCCTGTTTCCCTGGTGTCAGCCACACCGGCCTCAAGGGTCACTTCCTGTCTCCCTCACACTCCTTCTGGGCGTCCAAGAGCTAATTTCCTGGAGCACCTACTAAGCATTTCAGATGGATCAGCGCATGAGATCCCGGCAAGGCTGTTGTGACGTCGGTCTCACCACCTGTGGCTTTCAGATGAGGGTTACAAGTGAGGTGACTGGCCCGCGGTCAGCCGGTCACAAAGAGTGTGGAGCTGGGATTTGAACCTGGGCTAGCAGCTCTAGCGTTTGTGTTCTTAACCTCCCTTCAGCCCCTCCAGGGTTTCCTCTTGAATGTTCCTGTTCCCTGGGGTCTGCCCTTGGCCTCTAGGTCACACACCCACACCCATCGCTTCAACAACCCGGACGCTGGCAACCCCCAAATCTCTCCACCCAGGGCAGATCTTCCTCCAACACGCCGGAGCCCGCTGTGTGGGAGCCCCGCCGTGGGCACCGTCCACCACTGCCCCCTTCCAGACGCACACTTGGGCCTGGCGTCTTGGATCTCTGTGGGCATCACTCACCCAGGGGAAACCCGGGCAGGTTCCTTCCTCCCTCTCCCATGGACATCTGATCCATAATGAAATCCTGCCCATTTTGACTCCTCAATGTTTTCCAAATCTATCCCCCTTATGATCCTTGCTCCCATGGTCCTGGACCAGGCCACCACCCTTCCCCACCCAGGACACAGCAGCCCAGCCTCCACGCTGCAGCCAGAGGTCTCTCTGGGAACTGTCACTGTCCCGTATAAAACCCTCAGCTGTGCCCCACTGTCCAAGCCCCTCATCACCAGCCCTCACCACGTCTCCTTCCCCTGCTGCAACTCAAGGTCCTATGTCTCCTCTCTCAGCCCGCCCCACCGCCTGGAATGCCCTTCCTTCTCACCAACTCCTTCTCTTCCTGTGAGACTCAGCCGGGTTTCACCTCCTCCGGGAGGCCTTCCCGAATCCCTCGCTGGGCGAGAGCCCCTTCTCTGTGCCCATCATTTCCTCTTCCCACCTCTCAAGGCTCCACCGGTCACATCGTTTGCCGATGGGCTTTCTGTGCCGGTCTCCTCCACCAAGTTGAGAGCTTCCCGAGGCTCAGGACGGTCTTAGTCCTATTTGTATCATCTGTCCAGGCAGGTAAGGCCCAAGCTGCTCAATGAACATGCGACTGAACGAATGACTGACAGAATGCTAAGATCCGATTCAGGGTACTCTGGTCCAGGGAAAGGCCCTAGATTCAAAGAGGGCAGCCTAGAGGTCCTGAAGCCTCTCGCTCACAGGAGTGCTGCCTGCGAAGCACTTGCCCCTGCTCTGCCCCCTCCCCAAAGCACTGACCACTCAGTCCTGCAAGCTCAGGGCCCGGACAGAAGTGTGGCGGCTGAAAAGTGCCACAGGGAGACAAGAGGGAGGTCACAAGGGCTGCATAGAGAGCCTCGATGCCCACGTGGGAGCTCTGACTTTCATCACTGACCAGCTGTGCCATCTGAACAGGGACCCGCCGTCTCTGACAGGGAGCCCTCACCGCGGCTGCTGCAAAGACCACATAAATGCAGCACGTAGAAGTGCCAAGCCCTGCTCCCAGGTTAGGGGGTCACAGTCGGGACTGACCCTACCCGTGCCCCCAGCTCTTCCTACTGTCTTCCCTCCTCCCCACCCCTGCTCTGACTAAACACCCAGCACTCTGGCCACCTCAGACGCCCACTGATGCAGGAAAGAGGGGACGAGGGCAGGTGGGGCTGCAGCCGCCTGGAGGCAGGAGTCCCTCTGACCAGGTGGCTCCAGCTCAGCCCCGGGTGCATTTCGCTAACTGGAATGCGGGCCCAGCCTTGCCAGATCTTCAGAAGAGCTGGAAAATTGAATTTTTACTTAAAATGTCCTGAGCTTTAAAGATCAGCAACTAATTAAAATTTCCTACAACACTTGGAGGCCAAAGAAAATCTATCTCCAGGCTGGCTCTGGCCTGCTGCCCCCCGCCCCCCACCAGTTTGCAAACCTGTGTCTCAGATGTTTGCCCCCCCCCCCCGTCGCCTGCGCACAACATTCCTGGCCAGGTGTGCTACGCAGGCTGTACTTGCAACTGTGGCCACGCCGTCAGGGGCTCAGCCCGGCCCCTTGCTCCCATCCAGGGAGTGACCTCAATACATCTCTTTACCAGATGGAAATACATAACCTATCAATTATTCCAGGGCTGAGCCTGGGCCATTTTGCTGCTTTTGTACACTTCACAACTGAAGTACGAGGCACTGTTCTAATGGAGAGAATGTGGTTCTCGAGTCAGAGAGCTGTGGCCCAAGGCTTGACCCCAAACCTTTCTAGATGCGTGACCCTGACGGCGTGAGTTGGCTTCTCCAGGCCTCAATCCCCTCATACGTGCGAGATGGAACATTACCACCCCAGAGCCCGGCACACAGCGGGTGCTCTGTCCTGGGAGCGTTCATCAGAGGATGAACAAGGCAGGCCAAGGAAGAGGGGGGCTCATTTGGCCCCTGTTCAAGAGTTATGATAACATGAGGGGTTTCTGTCTACCACCCCCACTGAAAAGCCCTCACCACGGGCCGCCAACCTCTCCAGACCCTACTAAATGTCAAAATGGTCTTTTCAGAGGACCCATGAGTCAGACCAGAGAGATCCCATGGAGAACAGGTCAGATTCCAGGGGGGCAGAGCCACATGCCTTGGACAAAATACTTCACCTCTCGGAACCTCAGCTGTCTTATGTTATAAATAGGGATAACATCACCTATTGTGTAGGTGACACAAGAAAACTAAAAGCCCGGTGCCCACAGTAGCTCTATACTTATTACCTTACCTTCCACCTTCTTCTAGGCACTAAACTCTGCAGCATACACACGAGGACGCCAGCTGTGCCACCTGAGGGTGGGGGGTGGTCCTGCCCCATCCTGTGGAGATGGTCACATAGGAGTGGCAGCTAGAAAATGACCAGGGAGACTGCACAGGGCTAGGCAGAGAAAACGCTTGCCTGTGGCTTTGAGAATGGCTGGAGATGGAGCGGAGCCTTTATGGGACCTCGGGCGTCTGTCCCAAGACAGCTACCACAGTGTAAGCCACGCTCCATCCTGGACAGAGGGGGGCCCGGCCGGGAGGACAGAATGCAAGGAGGAGGGGTGGGGAGGGCTGGGGAGGGTCCGGAAGAAGCTCCTCTACCCACCAACCCCAGGGAGGGCCCCAGCAGAGGCCTCTCGGCCAATCCTGAGATCCTGGGCACCCATGGCGGTGTGGGGGTCGGGCCACGGCCTCTAAGAAGGGGACAAAGGAAAAGAGTGATGGACTACCTAACCCGAGTCCAGCCTTTTCTCCAGGCTCCGCGTCATCCTGCCTCCCTTGTGTGGAGGATGAACGTGCAGGTGTCTCCAGATGTGCCCCCAAAGTTGTGCAAGCTTAGAGTTTTGCTGGGCTGGCATACAGGCATTGCAACACTCTGCTGAATGTGGGTTATGCACAGGGCAGCGTGGAAGCGGTGACGGGCAGGGGGCAGGGAAAGGTGCGGTCCGGCCCCAGGCAGGGGAGGTGCTTGGGGCAAAGAAGAATTTCAAAGAGCTGAACCAAGACACTTGAAAAGTGCACCCAATTCAGCAGGAACCCCCCCCCCCCCGCCGGGCCCCACACCGGAGGGTAGGATCTGCACTATCCCATCCCCTGGCGAGGATCTGCGTGTAGGCCGAGCTCGGGGTCAACCAAATTGATGCAAATAACCTCACCAAGCAAGGCAGGCAGAGAATTTCCACCAGAGAAGAGAGGCCGCTACCTTCTTACCGGGGACACAGCACGTGCCAGGCACGGCGCCAAGCGCTTTCCACACGTTATTTCACGGAATCCTCCCAGAGCCCCGTGAGGAGGGTCCTGCCGTTACTCCCAGCCTGCCCCAGGTGGTGCAGCGAGGAGGCAGGCCAGGCTTCAAGGCCGGGCTATAAGCGCCCATAGTTGCAGCTCTTTCCACTTGGCTCTGAAGGGCTATGAACAGGCCAGGCCACAGGCCACAGCTGAAGACAAACGCTCATGTGGAGCTAAGGCCACATCGAGGAGGGAGGCCGGTAACCGGCTGGCAGGACTCTGATAGCAGCCCGCACCGGGGGCTTCTCGGGGCGGCCATGCCCCTGGGGGTCCGCTCCAGGGTCAGAGGGCAAACGACTGATCTGTGCCAATGGCCAGTTCCTCAGCTCAATGGCGTTTTGTTGAGCGCCGTCTGCAGGCCTGTGGCTTTATTTATTTCCAATCTGGTTTGGAAACACTGTGTCCAGAGCTTTCCAGACAGGCACTTCTGGGGCAGGAGGAAATTAATAACTCCTTTTAATTGCCCAAAGAAGGGAACTCAATAAGACTCGTGTGAGCCAAAGGAGAAGGTTTGCTTTGTTCCTTTCCACATGGCCTGGCTGCACTGGCCTTGCAGCTCACACACCGGGGCCATCATTTCCACTCAGCATCTCTCCTCTTCCGAGCCTTCGGTCTTGGAACTCCAAACCGCAGTTTCCAGCGCAAGAGAACCAAAATTCCACACCCTCCTCTGAAGCATTCCTTCCACAGAGACAAGTAACTTCCTCTTAAGGCCTCTCTGCTCGTCCAGCTGGCCCTGGAGCCCCCGGTCCTCCTCCCCCTCCCGACCACTGGATGAGACCACAAATGGGGGATCCCCTCCTTGACAGTCCCAGGAATCCGCTGTAGATCAACAGTAACGAGGGTTCCGTCATCAACTGGATGCTCCACTTCTAGAGATTTCGTTCCGAACCACAGACATAGCCCACTGTCTCTAGGCATCTGGGCCCTCGGGAGCTTGGGTGGGAATTCAGCAGGAGAGGGCAGGTAGCAGGGGAGGGGGGTGCGGTCTCTACTTCCATGCCTGTCTCCCGGTTCCGTGAAGGAGTCCCCATGGTCACCATGGGCCTACCCAGGATAGGCACATCCCCAGGAACATCTAACAAGCCCCCGGGGATGAGGCAGGAAACTGCCTACGGCCATGCTCAGAGGGGGAGTCCGTTCAGTCACGGGGGCATTCCTCTCTGGGGCTTCCATCCCGGGTGGGGTATCAGGGGCCAGGAGGATGTCTAGGGAGGCCAGCGCTCCGAGCTGTGGTGCACATTGTGAAGTGTGGATGTGTGCTCACAAATTCAGGTGTAGAGGCGCTGCTAACCTATTCCAGGGCTTTGGAGGGGGGCTAGAAAAAGAGGTCCCCTCGGGCAGACCCAGCCTCAAGAACACAGCAGGACGTCTTTTTCTCTAGGATCCGCAGCTTGGAGAGCAGAGTATCGACTGCATATCTAGGCCCTCGGAACTTCTCACGGGGGCACCTTTGTGCGGTGCGTCTGTGCCAGTCCTAACAGGTGAACCTGCGTCTCAGTCCCCTGGGAGTTCGGACTTTAACATACGGGTGGGTGTGTGTGTGGGGGGGGGGGTGGTGACACAGACATTCCAGACCGGAGCACCGAGTGACCTGTGTAGGGGGTGCTGGTGTGGGACAGGAGCCTGGCAACAGTCAGATTTGTGGAAGTGGCTCAGGGCTGGGAGCTACGTGGGTAATAACCACCAAGTGTTCTAGCAGCTCTTAAGACGCAGATTCTCTCGGTTCCCACTCAGAGCTCACCGATTCTGCCTCTCAGTTATCCTCTGAGCGGTCCCCGTCCAGTTCCAGAGCTGGACACCAGACCTGCTGCAGTTGATATGACTCTGTGAGCCAGCTCAGGGCCATAAGCGGAGTCCATCAGAGTATTTGTTCTAAGGGCAAAGGCAATTGTGGCCATAACCCAAAGTGGCAAGGCCGTAGGCCGGGGTCCGGATACACCTGTTTATCCTCACTTAACGAGACAGAGCACCCAAGGGACTGTGGTCAAACTAACAAACCAGCGCCGCCCCCACCGCAGGCAGTCACCTGCCTCTGTGCAGCGTGTACAAGAATGAAACCTGTGCTTAACACTTGACAATAACAACGACTAACACTTACTGAGCGGTTTCTATGTACCAAGCCCTGTCCTGAGGACTTTTCAAACATAAACGTATTTAAACCTCACGACTGTGAGGTACGTGCTTTATTATTATCCCATTTTAAAGATGAGCAAATCAAGGCCCAGAAAGGTTCAGTAGCTTGCTCAAGGTCATATGGTTACTAAATGGCCGAGAAGAATTTGAACCCAAGCTATCTCCTGGATACCGTCTTGCAATGTTTCAGACAGGGTTACTGAAGGCCAGGAGACCCTGACTTAACCTAAGTGCTGACTCTGCTACTCTTCCCTTTTGTACACAGAATGTTTTCAGGGGTGGGGATGCCATAAAGAGAAGAAAGTCTGGTACGCTTCCAATCTGTAACCTCTAATTTATATGCCTTTTATTCAAATTCTTCCAATGTGACAAGTTAAAGGGCTTAGAGAAACAACATTTACTGAGCCCCTATAAACCTCGTGCCCACAGAACTCACCTAGTATTATGAAATCTCCAAGATAACCTTGCAAGGTACCTACGACTGTGCCCATTTTGCAGATGACATAACCCGAGCACAGGAATAAGGGAATTATTTGGCCAATAGTAGAAATGAACTTAGAATCCAGGTCCCTCTGATTTCAAAGAAGAGTTGGAGAAGCAGATCCAAGGGGGCAAGAAGAGGGAACAGCCATGGCTGGAAAGGGAGGGGGCCACTGAAGCAGGCGTGAGCACCAGGTGTGGGACCCCACCAATGAGGATGGTACTCCCAGAGCACTCCAAGGAGGAGTCTCTCCCTGGGTTTGGGTATCTCAGAGCTGACCCCATCCCTGGGGTCGCTCCCAGGCCCCCGGAAGGGTTCCCACCCCGTTGGGCCCGGCACTGCGCGGGTAGGCCAGGGTGAAAGGCTGGGAGTGGGGACGGGACTCCCGTCCCGCCGCAGCTCAGGAGTCCTGCTGCGACTTGCTGGGAATACCAGAACCCCAGTGTTTATGGGGCGGCAAGTACGGTCCCCTCCACCCCGCGACACCCTCGGGGGCGGCCCAGCGGCTGGCTCTGGTCAGCATCAAAGACAAGCAGATGGGCAGGCGGACCAGCGGGTAGCCAGCACCGGGCGAGGGGGGGCGGGGAGCGAAAGGGTTGGCGGGGGGTGGGGGGTGGGGGGCGCCACCGCCGAAAAGGGCGCCCTACCAAGGGGCGAGCTGGGACAACAGAGCTGGAGAAAGACCCCCTCCCCGCCCACCAAAAGGGAAGAAAGGGGCCCGCGGCCCCACAGCTGCCCTCTCTGCTCTCTCCCTCCCCGCAGCGCTCCGAAAGGAGGAGGGGTCGTAATGGACCCCAAGCCTCCGACAGGCCCCCTCCTCCCTCCCTCCTTTGTCACGGCAGCCTCCGCACGGGCACCTCCCGGCCGCCTCCCCTCCCTCCGACCCCAGCCCGCGCCCCCGTGGGGTCGCCCCAGCGCTCACCCAGCGGCAGGCTGATCCGAGGGGCGAGCGCCCGAGTCGGCGGCGGCGGCGGCAGCAGCAGCAACAGCAGCAGAAGCAGCAGCGGCGGCCAGGGCGGCAGCGCTCTCCGCTGGGCGGGCGGTCGGCTCCCCCGGCCCATCGCGGCGCTCCGGACAGCGGGGAGCAACGGCGTCCTCGGGGCTCCGGCTCAGGTGGCTCGACTTGACTCGCGGGTGGCGGCCCCGCCCCGCCGTAACTGCCCTGGTCTCTCGACCTGGGCGGGGAGCTGCGGTCACGTGGGCCGCCAGCCCCCTCCCCCCCCCCCCCACCCGGCCCCTCCCGGACGGAGCCGGCCCACGAGCGGAGGGAGGGGCCGAAGGAGGAAGTCGGGCGCCCAGCCCGGCCTCTCCCGCTCCGCTCCCGGCCCAACCCGCCCCGCCTCCCTCCTCCCACCTCTCACCTCCCCGTTCCCTCCTCCCTCCCGGCGCGGGAGGCCCGAGCGGCGGCCGCGTGCTGCGCCCTGCTCTGTGCGCCCCGGGAGCAGAGCGGACCCCGCGGTCCCACCCGGCCCCCGCCCCGCGGGCCCTGCCGCCGCCGCCCCACCCCCTTCCGGCTTTTCCACCACCCCCTGAGCGCGTGGGGTTGGGAAAACGCGTGGGTCTCTCCCTGGGCGCCTCCCGAGGGTCGAGCCTTGGTCTCTCCTCACCCCCCCCCCCCCCCGCGCTAGTGCTCCTAGCACCCACTTGCCCGTGACCAAAGGAATCGGCCGAGCTCGTGCTGACGACCGGGCCGGTTGCTTCCGAGTCTAATTTCTGCACCGGTCAACCCACCTGGGGTCTTGGCAGGGCGGTCACTACAGGCTCAGCGCCCGCTCTAGGCACCCTGCGCGGCCATCCACGCCTAGGATTCTGCCCACACGAAGCCGCATCTCGGATGGGGGGGGGGGGGAGGGCGAGGCAAGATTAGCCTAAGTGGGGTAACGGGGTATAAGGTAGTGCCAGGGGCGTCTGAGCTCCTCCACAGCCTGCACGTTGCCTGGGAGGGGAATCCTACAGGCACCCACTTGGAAGAGGCAAGGTCCACCCACCCGCAATCCTCCTGGCTCCTAACATCCTCAGGGATGGAGCTTAGTTCTGCCGGGACCAGGGCTGTCAAGCTGCAGACTGGACCTCCCAGTGGGTCCTGGAATCAATTTAAGGGGTCCCTATTAGCATTAAAAAAGAAGCGGATGGGGCACCTAGGTGGCTCAGCTTTAACTTCTGACTCTTGATCTCAGCTCAGGTTTTGATCTCAGGGTCCTGAGTTCCAGCCCTCTTTTGGGCTGGGGGGGGGGGGGGGGAGGGGAGAGAAGAAAAGCAAATATGGAAGTGCAATGATGACGGAAGGGATAAGAAGGTGTGGGGAAACGTGTTTCACCTTTTCCTAAATGTGCACAGGATCACAGTAAAATGGAATTCTTCCTGTACTTCAGGTCAAAGGGAGTTTGAAAACCTCCACTAGGCTGGTCATTTCCAGGGCAGTGGTGCAGGTTTCTCCAGGAATTAGCTGGAAAGTTCCTCTTCACCCCCTGCCAAAACTAGCTTCCTCAGAGCCACCAGCTTTTGCTCTCAGCCCACCCCCAGGGCTCACCGCACCCTCTCCCACAGGGTGGCTGTCAGGAGATGGGCACAGTACTCACACAGCACCAGGTCTCCTCTCAAAGGCAGCCTTCCTCACGCTCCGTGATTACCTCCCATCATCCCGACACCCTTCTGTGGACATGGTCCAGGCTAACAGCACCCCTTTCTGAAGGGGCTTCCAGCACTGGACACAGAATTCCACACGGGGCGTGGACAGCACCCACCACTCGGGGCTCTAGCATTGCCCAAGCCTTGGACACTTCACCTCTATTAATGGTGTCAGTCTGTCTGCAGCCAGTTATGTTATGTCCAAGCTTCTATCTGCAGCCACGACCTCTGTCCCGAACTCCAGATGGCCTCAACATTTCTACGGGGCTGTCTTGTCTGACAGGCATCTCATATCCAGCATGTCCTACCCTAAGCTCCTGACCTCTCCCCTCCCCTTTCCCAAACGGGCCCCTCCTGTATGAGCTTTCTCCATCTCATTTAAAATTTTTTTATATTTATTTATTTTTGAGAGACAGAGACAGAGCACAAGTGGGGAAGGGGTGGAGAGAGAGGGAGACATAGAATCCCAAGCAGGCTCCAGGCTCTGAGCCATCAGCAAAGAGCCCAACGCAGGGCTCGAACTCACGAACCGTAAAATCATGACCTGAGCTGAAGTCGGACGCTCAGCCGACTGAGCCACCCAGGCACCCCTCTCCATCTCATTTAAAGGAACTCCATCTTCAAGCTGCTCAGGTTAAAAACCTTAAACTACTTTCTTTCCTCTGGCTCCCCCTAGCACTTGACCCCCTAGCAAGTCCATAATCTGACCATTTACCACCTCCCCAGGGGGTGGGGAGGTTGCAGTCAGCACCCTCTTTCTCTTGGTTACTCTGAGGTCCTCCTAATGGCTGCCTCTGCTTCCACCCTGGTTCCCCTGCAACCTGTTCTCAACTCAGCAATGAGAGTGAGTCTTTTGAAACCACAGTCAGGTCATGGCACTCCTCTGCTCAACACCCTCCAGTGAGTCCCCGTCTCGCTCAGACTAAAAGCCCAAGACTTAACAGTGGTCTCCAAGGCCGTGTGTCACCCTCACCCCCACCTCTCCACCATCTACGCCAGGCCCGCCCCCAGGCCAAGCACTCGGGGTAGGACCTTGGCCCTGGCTACTCCCTCTGCCAGGAACACTCTTCCCCCAGATAGCCAGTGACTGAGTCCCTTGCTTCCTTCACATCTTTGTTCAAAGATCACCTTCTTGGAAGAATGTGAACTTCTCCCCAAATTCCCCTGACCCTGAGATTTTTTTTTCCAAAGCGCTCATCACTCTTGTTTAGTGTTTCCTCATTGTCTGGAATCCTCAGCTGCCCCCACTCCCCAGCACCAAGAATATTGCCTGAGGGACATTGAGGAACAATGTTGCTTATTGAGCTAGTTATTGACTAACACCGCCCAAGCCGTGCGGGCATATGGGAGACCCTCAGTAAGTCGTGGCTACATGAATGAATGAATGAATATGACCTAAGAGTCACTATGACCTAAGAGTCACGGAATACTGCTGGCTCATGTCAACAAACCACCAGAGCTACTTTTTTGATATCAACTTTGCTCTAGTAAAGAGTTCCCCCAAAACCTCAAATTACGCAATTTAACATTTTCAACCTAAGCACAGGACTTCATATGGATCTCCTTTAATTGTTTAAAAAAATTTTTTTAAGGTTTATTTATTTTTGAGAGAGAGAGAGAGAGAGAGAGAGAGAGAGAAGAGTGTGAACAGGGCAGGGGCAGAGAGAAAGGGGGAGACACAGAATCTGAAGCGGGCTCCAGGCTCCGAGCTGTCAGCACAGAGCCCGACGTGGGGCTCAAACTCATGAACTGGGAAATCATGACCTGAGCTGAAGTTGGATGCTTAACCGACTGAGTCACCCAGGTGCCCCCCTTTAATTTTTTTTTAAAGTTTGTTTATTTATTTATTTAGAGAGAGAGCACGAGCAGGGGAGGGACCGAGAGAGAAGGAGAGAGAAAGAGAATCCCAAGCAGTCTCTACACTGTTAGCACAGAGCCTGATGGAGGGCTCGAACTCAGGAAGTGCAAGATCACGACCTGAGCCAGACGCTGAGCCAGACGACCAAGCCACCCAGGCGACCCACATTGATCTCTTTGAATCTACTGGTTCTGGTCCAGATTTCATCCTATTGAGGTCATCTTGAGCATTAATTCTGTTATCACACATTTGGCTTCTCTTTTCAGTTCGGAATCATCTGTAAATTTGATAATAACTTCTTAGCCTTTATTCAAGTCATTGATAAAAAATATTGGGTGTCGTGATGCCTGGCTGGCTCATTTGGTGGAACATGAGGTTCTTGATCTTGGGGTTGTAAGTTCAACCCCCATGCTGGGTGTAGACATTACTTAAAAATAAAATCTTAAAAAAATCTTTGGGTGAGCAATCCTAGCACCCAGCTCCTGGTTCCTAAATAACACTCATTTATAAAAGGTACCAGGACTCCTTGGGGAAATGAATGGGAAAGTACAAGGCGAGCCTGGGACATTTCGTTGGGCTAGAAAGCAAGGAAGTTATTAAAGATTAATGGGATGGCGTCAAAAAAACTTTGACCCCGCTTGATGACTAAACTTGAGATAATTTGAAAATCAAAAAGCATACTGAAGTAATGGGTTCTAATGCATCAAAAAAACCCAATCCATTAGTCCACAGTGAAACTGAGGAAAACACACAGAGAGAAAAAGAAAGGAAGCTTTTCTTTACAAAGGAATGTTAGCTGATGAAGAAGAATAGACTTCAGAAAAATCTTGATTCAAGCAAAGGTAATCAGTGGATGCTAAGCCATCGGGTGGAAGACCGTTAGGAAACCGTGGGTTAACAAGGTCTCAAAGTCTGTCCTAACAGCGACTTTACTAATTACGGAAGGGAAATCGGAACTCTGAGGGACAGCACTGGCTGCCACCATCCTAACCAAGAGGTCTAAAGTAGCATCACCAGTAAGGCGACTAGCTGACACAGTTTCCCCCCCAGCATGATGCGGTAAGACATGCAAAACATTAGCAGTCCTCGGAGCACATCTGTCAATGCTGATACATTGCTGATACATCCAGCATCTACATTCTAGGTTGGACTCTTGCAAAAGGTCAGTCTGGGGGACACCTGGGGGCTCAGTTGGTTGAGCTTCCGACTTTGGCTCAGGTCATGATCCCATGGTTCATGAGTTCCAGCCCTGCGGCTGTCAGTTAGTTCAGGGCCTGCTTCAGATCCCCTGTCCCCTTCTCTCTCTGACCCTCCCCCGCTCATGCTCGCTCACACACACGCACACTCTCTCTCTCAAAAATAAACCTTAAAAAAATTTTTAGGGGCACCTAGGTGGCTCAGTCGGTTAAGCGTCCAACTTTGGCTCAGGTCATGATCTCATGGTTCGTGGGTTCGAGCCCCGCGTCGGACTCTGTGCTGACAGCTCAGAGCCTGAAGCCTGCTTCAGATCCTCTTTCCCCCCTCTCTCTGCCCCTCCCTTGCTTGTGCTCTGTCTCTCTCAAAATAAACTTAAAAAGTTTTTAAAAATAACGTCAATCTGGTGAAAGACAAAAAAGACAAGGGGACTATTTTAGATTAAGAAACTAACAAGACATGGGAATGCAAACTGGTGCAGCCCCTCTGGAAAACAGTATGGAGGTTCCTCAAAACATTAAAAATAGAACTACTCTATGACCCAGCAATTGCACTACTAGGAATTTATCCAAAGGATAAAAAAATGCCGATTCAAAGGGGCACATGCACCCCAATGTTTATAGCAGTGCTATCAACAATAGCCAAAGTATGGAAAGAGCCCAAATGTCCAACAACTGATGGACGGATAAAGACGTGGTATATATACAACGGAACACTACTCAGCGATGAAAAAGAATGAGATCCTGCCATCTGCGACAACATGGATGGAACTGGAGGCTATAATGCTAAGTGAAATTAGTCAGTCAGAGAAAGACAAAAATCACTCATATGAGGACTTTAAGAGACAAAACAGATGAACATAAGGGAAGGGCAGCAAAAATAATATACAAACAGGGAGGGGGACAAAACAGAAGAGACTCATCAATACGAAGAACAAACTGAGGGTTACTGGAGGGGTCCTGGGAGGGGGGGATGGGCTAAATGAGGAAGGGGCACTAAGGAATCTACTCCTGGAATCACTGTTGTACTATAGGCTCACTAATTTGGATGTACATTAAGACAAATAAAAAATGAAATAATAAAAAAAGAAACTAACAAGGCATGATAATCACATGAAATATGTGAAACTGATGGGATCTTGAAAGAGAAAAACAGAACGCCAAACAGAATTGGGAAAATGTTACAAAGCACCGTGTGTCAGATATTATGGCACTAGTGGTCACTTTCTTAGGGATTGATAAAGGCATTGTGGTTTCAGGAGAATATTATCATCCTCCAGAAATGCCTGCTGAGGTTTTGTAGAGGTAAAGTGTCATGATGTCTGCAACCTACTTTCACATGATTCAGCAAAAATAAGTGTGCTGTGTGTGTATGGGTGGGTGTTAGAAACGGTGTGAATGCAACTGTCACAAAGTTTTAACCATTAATTAACATAGAAAAGTCACAGGTGTGGGGCGCCTGGGCGGCTCAGTCAGTCAAGCATCTGACTCTTGATTTCAGCTCAGGTCATGATCTCACAGTTCGGGAGGTCGAGCCCCATGTCAGACTCTGTGCTGACAGTCCGGAGCTTGTTTGGGATTCTCTCTCTCCGTCTCTCTCTGTCCTTCCCCCCGGAGTGCTCCCACCCATGCTCGCTCTCTCACTCTCTCTCTCAAAATAAATAAATTAAAAAAAAAGAAAAGAAAAGAAAGGTTACAGGTGTTTTTGTATTAGTGTTTTGGAAGTTTGGGGGGGGGGGACTGGTAAGATGGGGCCAAAAGCAGAGCCCGGCGCCACTAGAGACCTCTATCAGGGTGAAACTGATCAACATCCTTTGAGGGCTGAACAAAGAGCTGTGTCCTAAGTGCCCTCCTTAGCCCACACTTCTCCGTAGTATCCACAAGAGTATTATGAAAAAAAATTGCAAGAAATCTTGACATCAAGGTACCAACTACCTCGGTGCAGCATTTCCTTCTACCGTCTGCCTACCATTCTAACCCAGAACAGGGCCTGGGCAGCGGCACGCGCTCAGTTGGTATTTGTTGAGTGCCCAAATCCCCGTGTCACCTAGCTCCCCAAATGGCAGCAAGGCTGGTTTGCCCTAGTGTCTTGGCAACACAAGGGTTGTCTGCCTGTTCTGCTCATCCCCGAGGAGAGGAGGCAGGGGCTAACGAGGCCTCGCCGGGTGGTTAATTATGCCCTGCTCACGGCTGCCGAAATGCTTCAAGTACGTCTTATGCCAACTGGGTGGCAAGCCTCTTGGGGAGAGTGACCAGTCTTGTCTTTGGAACCCCCACCGCCTAGCACGGCGCTCTGGTAGGGCTGACAAAATGAGGGGCCCAACTTTGGCCCAGAGAAGTGCCCTCCAATCCACACCCCACCCTCGGCCCTCGTGGGCTTCCCTGTCTTCCGTCAGCGTGCTAATTTGTTCTCCCCAGGCTGGAAATAACAGGAGGACGATGGACTGAGAAAAACCTCATTTGAGCTGACTTCCTGTGGGCTCAAGAGTGGTTCCCAAGCCAACGCTGTGTCTCCTGCTCCCCTATGCCACTCTTGGACGTAGGCAAGTCTTTCTCGGCCAGTACATCGGTGTTTATAAAGAGCTCAGGGGCGGCTTGGAAAGACAGCATAAAAAGAGAGAAGAGAAAAGCAATGCTTCTGTGTAGGCCCCCCCCCACCCCCGCCCACTGCCAGCAAGATGAAGTCGTCAAGCCTGGACCTCTCTTTCCCCATCCACATTCACACAGCCCTGGCCCTTCCTCTTCCCATCCTGACCCTGGTCCCTTCTCTCTGCTTCTGTGTTTCTCCCTCCCTCTCAATCTCTCCCTTTCTGGCCCACTCTCTAGCACACAGACACACACACACATACACGAGAAGGACAAAAACGCACAAATGAAAGGTAAACTGTGCGTGGGAATACACACAAAGGGGCCAAACAAAACTCCTCTATGGTGAGAGATGTTCGAACAAGGGGGCACGTGCCTAGTATAGGCAGACGAGGAAACTTTAGGGATGACCCAAATATTCTGTGTCTCAAGCTGGGTGCCGGTATCCCAAGTGTATACAAATGTTAAAATGTTTTGAGTTGTACACTTAAGATGTGTGTTTTCGGGGCGCCTGGATGGCTCAGTCGGTTAAGCGTCCGACTTCAGCTCAGGTCATGATCTTGCAGTCTGTGGGTTCGTGCCCCGCATCGGGCTCTGTGCTGACAGCTCAGAGCCTGAAGCCTGCTTCCGATTCTGTGTCTCCCTCTCTCTCTGCCCCTCCCCTGCTCATGCTCTGTCTCTCTCTGTCGCAAAAAAAAAAATAAATAAAAACATTAAAAAAAAAAAAAAGATGTGTGTTTTCCTGTAGGTTAGTTCATATCTTACACCTGTTCTCATGGGGGAAAAAAATCACAAAGAGGCCAAAAGGTTAAACAAAACAACTTGGGGGGGGGGGCACCTGGGTGGCTCAGTCGGGTTAAGCGTCCAACTCTTGATTCTGGCTTAGGTCATCATCTCACAGTCATGAGATCAAGCCCCGAGCTGGGCTCCACACTGGGCATAGAGCCTGCTTAAGAGCCTCTCCCTCTCTCTCTCTCTCTCTCTCTCTCTCTCTCTCTCTCTCTCCCTCTCTCTCAGAAAAACCCCAAGTCACCTGTAGGATCAAGTGGGGGAAGAACAAAGTGAGAAGAGCGACAGAAGAGGGAGAAAATGAAGAGAAATAAGAAAGGCTACAAGAGAAGGAGGAAATAAAGGGAAGCCCGGGTAAAAACACAAAGCGAACGAACCCACGTGCCCACCGCCTCTCTAACCCGCTCAGCACAGAGGGAAACGGCAGGGGACGCAGGCACAGGGCAAGCGCTGGCAGTGGGGTGGTCAGCCCAGGGCACAGCCGGCTTCCCCAGCAATCACTGCTCATTAATCATCTATCGGTACGGCCCCTGCGCGGGTGCAGGCGGTCCACGACCTCGGGCACCGACGGCTCCCGCCGGGGCCCCCCACCCCCGCCCCCACCGCGGCCAGGCCCTCCTGCTCTCATTCCCACCCAGGGCAACCTTGCTTTCCAGCTCCCACAATTCTACCCCGGGAGTCACTGCTTTGTTTGCTGGCCACGGGGAGGGGCCTCCCGCCAAGCCCAGTGGAGCCTGAACCCAGAGGTCCCATCCGCCCCTCCCGGAGCGGCACCGCGCTCCGCCCCGTCCTGGGTTCCGCTGGCAGGCTGCCCGGCCAGGCCTCACAGACACGCACTGGCTGCGGCCCAGCTCCCCGGGGCCTTGGCCCCCCGCCACCAGCCCCTCGTAGCCCTGGGCCCTCCTCTCGTGCCAACCTGCAGCTGCAGCTTCCCCACCCCCCACCCCTGCGGGGGCTGGGCACCTCCCTGGGGGCTGGGCAGCGGTTCAGCTTCGGCATCAATACCTTTGGATGAGGAAGCGACACCAGCCGGCACACCCTGCGTGTGCTTTCAAATCTGCCAACGACTCCAGCTCCTGGGGGCTGGGAGCATCCTCCGGGGGGCCGCAGCCTCTGCGGCTGAGGCCACTCACAGGGTGGGCGCCAACACTGCCTTCGGATCCCCTAGGCAGCCTTTAACCAGAGTCTGGCAAAAAATGCCGGTGGGCCCGTGGCCGTTCCCTGCTCTAGTCGGACCCCTCCACCGGTGCCTGGGTCTCTCTGGCTCCGGTTAAGTGCCAGAACCCAGTGGCCAAGCACGCCAGCTCTTCTGTCCCAAGGAGAATCTCGGCCCCACCCGTTACCCTGTGGGCTGTGGGCACGGCCACACCCCACGCCGACGTCTATGCACCTCGGCTTCCTCCGCTGTGAGACGGGAGCACTAGCAGAACCTCACGGGGCTCGCGGGAGAGCGAGCACACGAAGTGACCGGCAGCGCGGCACTCGGTGAATAATCTGTGAACACAGCCAGGCCTCTTATGGGGGCAGCTCGCCTCGGTCTACCTGAAAGTTGGCACGACCTCGGTCACTTTTAACCACCTTATGTGCGCAGGCCCGAGGACCCCCTTTCTGGCCTCTCCCATGGGGCTCAGCTGCCTCCTGCAAGCCCAGAGCCGAGGCTGCACCTCTCGGAGGGGGAAGGAGCTGGCCCGCCCAGCCCAGGCCCCGGCCGCGCCGGCTGTGGCAAAAAGCCTGCCACCTGCTCCGGTGCCAGCCCCGCTGGGGCCTGTTGGGGCCTGAGTCGGCCACTCCCTGGGAGGGGATCCCCTGCCCCACGGGGCTGTGGTGCAACCAGCAGGGCTCAACCTGTCCCAGTCCTGACACGGTAGAACATGAAGTTGCCACTGTCACCGCCCTGCCCCCGACAAGTTCAGGAGGGGCTGTGTGCCTGTGCCTGCGGGCCTGCTCACACAGGGGGCCCGGAGGGCCTGGGGGATGCTTGGTACCTGCCACCCGGAAGGGGCACAGGGACCCTCCTTCTCTGAAACCACTGTGGCCACTCATAGGTGGGAGGTAGATGTTCTAAAGATCTAGGGAAGTCTGGTTTCCAGTTTGACTTGTCAGGCCTGGGGCCCCTCCCTTCCCCAGATCCCAAGAAGTCAGGAATCCATTTCCCCATTTGCAACCAAGTTCTTCCTCCTTGAATCCCACTCTGGGCTCCAGACTCCTGGCCACCGGCCCACGAAGGGAGAGAAGGCCCGGGCCAGCGCCCTTCCTCCACCCCAGGGAACTAACCTCCTTTCCAGAAGCCTAAGGCTCTCCCTTTCCAAAGATGAGGGGCTCTTTGACCCCTGTGGTCTCCCGGTCGCCTCAGGTCACCCAGTTATCCCCCAGAGAGACGACCTTGTTCTTGGTTCCCGTGCTTCCTGCAGGGTGGACCGAGGCAGGCAAGCCCACCAGGGTGATGCGGGAGGGACCGGTGGCTTCCACTGATTACCTGCAGTTCCAAAGGCCGCACCATTGCCCTGCTTTGCCCGGGGGGAGGGAGGTGGACCCACCCACCACACCCTAAAGCAGTGGTGTCAGGAGACAGCATCACAGAAAGCAAAGATCCGTGCTTGGACAGTTATCTTGCATACCAGTCACCCAGCCCATGACCCCGGCAAAACCACTGATGCATTGTGAGTAAGCCCTGGGCTAGAGTACGCTATGAGGCTCCCAGGGGGCCCAGCTTGTCCCAAGCAGAGGAGGGCTTCTGAGGGCCCCGGGCCTGGGGCCTGGACCACCCAGCTGCGTAGGCATTGCCCCAGCTCCCCCAGCTGTGCTTTCCACAGGGACCCCATAAACCCCCTGAATGAGAGCAGACTCACCTTGATCTTCCCAGGAGCTTGTTCTATAAGTGTTGCCTTAGTTCTTTCATTACAGCCTATGAGCAGCAAAGCAGAGCGGGGGGCCCCTTAACCCCAAGGGTGGGCTTCAGGGAGCTGAGAACCCCAACAATGAAACGTCGTTTCTGGTGAGAGGGATCAGAGCTTTCCTCTGATTTTAAAAAGATCGCTATTCCCTTGGGGCACCTGTGTGGCTCAGCTGGTTGAGCCTCTGACTCTTGATTTTGACTCAGGTCATGATCCCAGGGTCGTGGGATCGAGCTCGGTGCTGGGCTCTGCCCAGAGCATGGAGCCTGCTTGAGGTTCTCTCTCTCTCTCTCTCTCTCTCTCTCTCTCTCCCTATCCCCTGCTTATATTCTCTCTAAAATAAAACAAAATATAATAATAAAAAATCCCCCTCCCCGCACACAAAAAAGAACCATTTCCACGAGATGTGCTAATCTGCAGACACAGGGACCTTCTAAAATCAGCCTTTATCAGGTAAGAAGAAATTATATCCCATTTTGAAGTAGTTTTATAACCTTGACACGAACTGTTTGGCAAACTATTCCCACGTGAAGCCAAGTTCTACCTATAGTTAGAATTGCAACCAGGGTTTTGTCTCAAGGTACAGCCATCCTCCTCTTGATAATATAAGCCACTGTCCCTTCCCTTCCTCCTCTCTCTCCTTTTCCTTCCCTCTTCCCTTCCCTCCTTCTTTCATTCACTCAACAAAGTATTTCTTGCGCACGTGCTACTTGTCAGCGCTGATGAGACTGAAGGAAACTGACATGGTTGCTGCCTTCATATTGCTTACAGTTTACCAGGATCCCTTAAACTGTTCTTTCCAGGGAATACCCATCCTGGTCCACATTTGTCCAGACACTTTCACTCACTCCTTCCTTTGTCTCCCAACAAAGGTATCAGCCAGGGCCCCCTCGGCAGAACCCCAGAAGTGCTCCCAGGAGGCGCAGACTAGACTCCTGGATATTTTCAGCCGATTTCCGGAGCTGCCCCTCTGGGCTCCTGCCGCACTGTGCTCACTTTTCCAAAAAGGCACTCGCTGTGCTGTAGTGAAACGCTCACCGACACATTGCATCCCTCTCTCGCCATCTCTTCTACAAGCTTTTTGAATGTAGGGGCCAGGCCTGCCTAACTCAGGTTTTTAATCTCGAGCCCCAGCGCAAAGCTGAGAAGCAGCGGGTACCCAGTAAATGTTTAATAAATGAACAAATGAGTTTTCTGCTCTAGCTGACTGCCTCGAATCACTTCCAAATGATTCATTCAAGTGTTCCTTCCTGGATCTCTTTTCCCACCCTCCTCTCAGGCTTTTCAAAGGAAAAAGCACTTCACTGATGTGGGAAGTCTTACTTCCCTGCTTTAGGGCAGCCAAAGGGTTTCTTCCTCATCTGTCTGAACAGATTTGTTGGCTTCAAAAGACATGGTATTTTGGAGAGCTGCTGAATGCTTGGCTCCTGGAGGTTTATTTCAGGCAATCATGTCAGATATCGCATTAAAACAAGAGCCCAAGGCACAGGACCTACATGCACGAGGTAGAGAGCAGCTCTTTCCACTCTCCCCAAGGCTCCAGCCTCCGTGGTCCGTCTTTGGACCACCTGTCAACAAAAGCTTGAGCCCTGGCTTGCAAAGACACATATCCCAGATTTCCCCGAGCTTCAGTAAAATAACCACCAAAGGCGACAACCACGGGCCTGCAAGTCAGGATACAGGGTTCAAACGGTGACCTTCCCAACCCACTGTCATCCTGGGAAGTAGTTTAACTTCTCTGGGTCCAGTTTCTTTTATGAAGATGAGAAGATGGAATCAGATGGATTCCTAAACCTCTTCCAGTTCTAAAGCATCAACGGGGAGGGGGGCGCCTGGCTGGCTCAGTCGGTGGAGCATGTGACTCCTGATCTCAGGGTCATGAGTTGGAGCCCCATGTTGGGTATAGACATTACTTAAATAAATAAAACGTAAAAACATAAAAATAAAAAAAAAATAAAGCATCAATCGGAAACATAACATTTTTTGAATCACGAGCTTCGCCGCTCTTGTGGCATTGGACGCTTACAAGAATCCTGTGACTCATAAATCAAATTACCTACTCACATTCGTGTTAGGAAACGTGAGCAGTGGGCTCACGACCTTCCCCAGGTGATCCAGAGCTCCCGGGTCTTTTTGCCAGACCAAAAGGACGGCACAGTGGCCACCAGAGCCGCCTCATTTCCAGGATCCCAACCAACCGTCTTTCCTTCCTAACCCCCACATCCACGTGTCACTCAGAAACAGCCATGACAAAAACCCTAACTCAAAGGCCCCACGACTTCCATTCTGAGGAGGGACCCGGGCTTTTTCCAAATCCCAAACGACTTCCCTCCCGCCAGCGCTCCTGCCTCTCTTTCCACTCCAGATTTGGGAGCAGGGAGCAGGGGAGCAGGAGTAGGACACCGATTAAAAGGCCTCCGCGCAAAGGCCCCGGGTGGCCATGGGAACGAGGGCCCAGCCTCCGGCGCTGCCATGGCAACGCGCTCCCCCAGTGGCCGGCGCCAGTGCCCATCAGAGCGTGCAGGTGGCGCCCTCTCGGGAGAGGGGCCCGGCGGGAAGCGGGGGCGGCGGCGGCCTCTCGGTCTCGCCCGGGCCCGCCCCCTCCCGGGCCCGCGGCTCCCCGCCGCCCCGCCCCCTGCGCCTACCTGCGAGGGTCACGGCCCCCCACCACCGCCCACGGCAGGGCCACCTCTGGGCCGCGGCTCCTCTTCCCCAGTCGCCCTCAGGCTCGCCCCGCCTGCCCGGCCGGGCCGACGCACTGCCCGCGGACGCGGAGTGACCCCCCGAACACCTCCGTCCCGCGCGGCGTCCCCGGAAATGCGGGGCCGCGGCCAAGCCCCGCCCCGCCCCGCCCCGCCCCGCCCCTGTTTATGGGAACTGTCCGGAGGCGCCCTCGGGGATCGCCCGCTGCCCAGCGGGGCCCTGCCACTGCCACGCGCCCCCGGGCGGGGACGGTCACTCTAGACTCGCCGCTGTACCCGTCTCCCCCGGTCGGGATGCCTCCACTTACAGCTCGTCAGCCCAAGGAGGCCGCGGGGGCTTCGGGGGCCGCGGAATTGCGCCCTCCCTGACCTTGGGAAGCCAGGCCTCGCTTGTCCTGGGCCCCGCCGGGGACGGGCTCACTAGCTAAACCGACAGGCGGGAGTTGGGGTCCTAGATCTACTACCAGCTAACTGGCTGTGTTACCTAGGACGGGATCCTTAACCTCTCTGAATGGGCATCAGTACCGTGGAGACCTCACAGGGTTGTGGTGAGAAGTGCATTTATGTAGGCACACACCTGGCGCATGGTCAGCTCTCAATAATGGCAGTATTGTTTCCAACGAGAGGCAAGTGAGAGCCCAGCGCAGAGCCACCCTCCACGAAACCACCCACGTCTCTGCCCGCGGTAAATACTGCTCGCAGCGTCCCTTGACCTGCCTTGGGCCACGCTGTGAAAGGGAAACGAAAAGAAACGAGATCTGCAGGAGGGGTGAGAGACACGGTTATAAATACCCAGCATTTATCAAGTGACCTTGGCTCGTCCCTCTCCAGCCCTTGCATCCTGGCTGTCCTGTCTTCCAGGAAAGTAACAGCAGTTCTCAGGGCGGTTCCTGAAATAACCAGTTCTGGGAGTGTAAGTGGCTGAGCCGGCCAGAGCTGGCTGGTCAAGGGGATGGGGAAACAGGAAGACAAGTGCCAACCTTTCCCCCTTCAGGTGAGGCCAGGCCAGGCCTAAGTGCCTGCGCACTGCTCCTCTGACCTCTTCCCTTGTCTTCCCTCAAAGGGACGGCAGGACTCCCGCCGACAGTGCCCCCCCATAAAAAGATAGAGTGGTTATTTTGTTGTCTGTCTACAAAAGTGAACACATATTTACTGCAAAAATGATGGAAAACAGAAACACAATGAAAAATACCCATAATTTCACCTGCCCGGAGACCACCAGGGTTAATATTTTCTAAAGTTTTTTTTTTTTTTTTTTTAAGTTTTAGAGTGAGAGTGTAAGTGGGGGAGAGGGGCAGAGGGAGACAGAGAGGGAATACCAAGCAGGCTTGCCGCTCAGCCCTGTGGGAGCCAGACCCGGGGTTCAATCCCATGACCTTGGGATCATGACCTGAACCGGAATCAAGAGTTGGTCGCTCAATCGACTGAGCCACCCAGGCTCAGATTTAATTTCTATGTAATAAAGATTTAATTTGTATGTAATAAAGTGCACAAATCTTAAGTCTACTGGTGTTCCTATTTTGGTGACTGTCCTAGTTCTTTTCTATGCATAGTTTACATTTAAAACTTTTAGTAAAAGGATTATTCCGTGCATACTCTTCTGTGATTTCTCCTAGGATGACAGTATATCACAGACACTTTTCTCTAACATTAAAAAAAAAAAAAAATCCTTGCATATTTTTATTTATTTTTTAAATGTTTATCTATTTTTGAAGGAGAGAGAGACAGAGTGTGAGTGGGGGAGGGGCAGAGAGGGAGACACAGAATCTGAAGCAGGCTCCAGGCTCCGAGCTGTCAGCACAGAGCCCGATGCGGGGCACGAACCCTCGAACCGTGAAATCATGACCTGAGCCGAAGTGGACGCTTAACCGACTGAGCCACCCAGGCGCCCTGACATAGCTTTATTTTTAGTGTATTCTATCATGTGAATGTAGCATACATTTTTAACCAGGTCTACTACTGGGTATCTATCTCCTTTCCAATTTGTTCATTTTGGTAAGTAATGTGCTATGAGCATCCTTATCAATAAACCTCTATATACTTCCTCAATAATTTCCTTTTGTCTTGTATTCTTCCTTCCTCCTCATAGTCTCCACTTAGTAGTAAAACGTGCTGCATTGATAGCGAAGGTAGCGCAGTTCATTTGTGCAAGACCCTAAACCGTGTTTATTAGTCTTAGGAGCGCTGCCTTCCCAACAAGGCGGGGGGCGGGGCAGGAGGAGGTGCTAAAATCCCACCACCGGCACCAAGAGCACTTTGCATCCTGCTGAGCCAGGGCCAAGCAGAGGAGTTCCTGGAGTCTAGGCCTCCCCCATGGGGCCTCAGAGCTCCAGAGGGCTTAGGCAACGGTGACCCATTTGGTCCCCAGACCAGCCCTGAGCCCTCAGGAAAGGGATGCTCCCCACCACCTCCCCTCCCTTCCTTTTCTGTCTCTACCATCCCTTCTAACTTCCTCTCCCTCCTCCTTTTTCTGTCCCTTCTCCCCATCCCCCTTCCCCGCCTCCTCATCTCCAACCTTCTTCCAGCCTTCTAATGAAAAAAAGGGAAACATCTTTAATGCATTGAGAAAAGACCTTACCTTTAATGTTAGCGATCCGCCTGCCCCGCTCCCACTCCCTTTCCTGGCCGTGGGACCTCAGGTGCAGAAAGCCCTGAGTTAATCACCTCGGTTCCCAGCACAAGGTCCCCATTGGTCAGCACATGGTCCCTTGATTAATGTAGCTGTTCATTTCCTTTTATCCGCTGCACTCCTCCTCCCCCTCCCTCCCCTCCCCACCCCGCAGGCTACTAAGGTGTTTAATATACATGCCTTTGTTCCTATGCATTCTTGCAAAATGTATTGTAGAATGGTATGCATATGCTTTTTAAGAAACTTTTCGTATTTTGAAATAATCATAGACTCACAGAAAGTGACAAAAATAGTACACAGTGTCCTGTGAACACTTCCCCCAACTTCCCCCGACGGTGGTGTTACACAGCTGTAGTACGACATCCAAACCAAAGAAACTGACATCCTTATAATACTGTTAAATAGAGGACAGACCTTACCATTCAGTTCTCACCAATTATTATAATGATCTTATTTGTGTGTGTGTGCATACGTGTGCATAGTTTTACACTATTCGACCCCATGAATGCCTTTGTGTAGTCACCGCCACAGTCAAGATACAGAACTGTTCCAGCACCACAGAGGATCTCCTTTCGTAGCACCCTTCACGGTCACATGCCCTCCCCCACTTGGTCCCTGAGCCCTGGCAACCACTAATCTCTTCACCACCTGTATAGTTTTGTCATTCAAGAATGTTATATGAATGAAACCTTTTAAGAATGGCTTTTCTTACCAACCATAATGCCCTCACAATACATTCAGGTTGTTTTATATATTGATAGTTCTTTCCTTTTTCTTGCTGGGTAGTGGTCCATGGCATGGGTATACCAGGGTGCAACTATCCACCCCCCCCGAAGGCTAGTTGGGTTGCTTCCAGTTTGGGGCTATTACAAATAAGGCTGATTTGAACGTTCACGTACAGGTTTTGTATGAACACTTCATTTCTTTGGGCTATATGCTCCAAGGCTGCCACTGTCTTGTGGTAAGTGCATGTTTAGTTTTATAAAAAATTACCACGTTATTTTCCAGAGTGGCTGTACAATGTTACATTCCCATCAGGAATGTATAGAGGTTCCAGTTTTTCTACATCCTTGCCAGCATTTGGTGTTATCACTGTTTTATTTTTCAGCCATTTTAATGGGTGTATGGTGACAGCTCGTTGTGGTTTTAATTTACATTTCCCCGATGGCTGATGATGTTGAATGTCTTTTCATTACTAATTTGCTATCCATATCTCTTCTTTGGTGAAATGTCTATTCATGTCTTTGGCGAAATGTCTATTCATGTCTTTGGCTCCTTTCCACTTGGATTGTTTTGCATTTTTAATTTACATAAATGACATTTTGTTATATGCCTCATTCAGTTTCTTAGTTTTTTTATTTCTCAGACCCATCCATGCTGCTGTGGGTACATCTAATCGACTGCTCCTGGCTGCTGCAGGGTACCCCAAAGTATCCATCCACCTTTTATCTGTATAGGTCCCCAGGAACGGACACCCAAATTGTCTACAACTCCCCAACCCTGAAAATAACTCTACGGTGAATGTCTTCTTGCTTCTCTACCTGACAAGAATCTCTTTGACATCATTCATAGGGTATGACTTGCTCTGGGGTCACAGGCCACCCTCTCCACAAGCTCACCAGCTGAGGACCCCTGAGACCATACAGTATGTCCTCATTTGTGTGGGACTGCTTCTACTCTGCATAATATTTTCGAGAGGTCCAGGGTTGTATCAGTAATTCATTCTTTTATATCATTAAGTAGTATTTATTGTATGAATACTAATTTGTTTCATCTATTGATGAGTATTTGGGTTGTTTCTTAGTTTAGGAGGTATGGGCTCCTATGACTAACATTGCTAACAACTGTTTTAATTTGTATTTCTTGGATTTCTTTTTTTTAAATGTGTATTTACTCGCTTGTTTATTTTTAACATTTATTTGTTTTTTGAGAGAGAGATAGAGAGCACAAGCAAGGGAGGACAGAGAGAGGGGGACAGAGGATCTGAAGCAGGCTCTGTACTGACAGCAGGAAAGCCTAACACAGGAGTTGAACTCACAAACCTTTAGATCACAGCCTGAGCCAAAGTCAGACCTTAACCGACTGAGCCACCCAGGCGGCCCTGTGTTTCTTGGATTTCTAATACATCTTAACATCTCCTATGTGTATTGCCTTTTATATTTCTCCTTGTGTAAATCACCTATTTACATCTTTGTTTTCCCCCATTTGAGTCCCATCTTTTTCTTATTGACTTGCAGAAGTTTGTGGCATATTCTGAATCTAGACATTAGTCCCTTGTCAGCTTTACAGATTTTATTTTTAAGTAATCTCTAACCCCCACATGGGGCTCGAACCCACAACCCCAAGTTCAAGAGTTGCACCTCTACTGACTGAGCCAGCCAGGCGCCCCCTCTGGTCAGCTTTAGATGTCACAAATATATTCTCCCAAACTTGCCACCTGTTAACCTTGTCAGTGTATCCATCATTGGGCAGAAATCTTTAATTGGGATTAATCGAACTGATCCGTCTTTTCTCTTTGCAGTTGGTGCTTTTGAAATTTCAAGCAGTTCATTCCTGCCCCAAGGTCACAAACATATTCTTCAACATTTTACATTGTTAACTTCAGAATTTCCTGGACACATTTAGGTTTTTAATCCAGATGAGGTCCGCTTTTTTCATGCGATGCTAGGTTTGGAATTCAGTTTTGTTTTTTTTCTGCCAAGGGAACCACTTTTCCCAAAGCTAGAGTCCCGTGGGCCTCAAACTTGAGCCTCTATCAAAATCAGGAGAAAGCTTGTTGAAGCACAGATTGCTGGGCTCCACCCAGCTGATTCAGTAGACCTGGGGTGGGACCTGAAAATCTGCATATCTAATAAGTTCCCAGGTAATGAGGTGACGCCACCGGTGGAGGCAGAGGAAACACACTTGGAGAACAACTGCCCTCGACAAAAAACCTTGAACCTCATGGGTTTTGTTCTCCAGCTCACTGGCATCCCCATAGTGGCCTGCTTCTTGACTATGTTCCGTGCTGCACTCCTCCCCTACCTTCCCCAGGTCTCCCCGGACGTGGGACTCCATCCACACATGTTATGACCGCATCCCCGTGCTCCTCCTGAACCACACTCTTCCAGCCTCTGGCAAAAGCCTTAAGGTTGTCCGCCTCCTTAAGGTTGGCCGCTCCCTTGTAGTCGCTGGACACTTCGGCACATGGCTCCCCATCCTTGCTTCCAACTAAAGGCCTGTCTCTGTCTTGGGTGACTTCGGCTTCCACACGGAAGATACGTCCTACGTCTGGTTTCTCAGGCCTCCAGGGACCTCCCCCACCTCACCCCAACACCACCTCCCTTTTACCATCAATAACAGCTCCATCACCAAGATCCCAAAGTCAGGCATCTCTCTCCCTGGCCACAATCTCTGTTGCTTCCAACTTTCTGCTTCAACACGCTCCCTCTCACCTTTTTGGGACCTCACCAGCATCTCTGCCTTCTCCCGACCCATTAGCCTTTCCCTTTTTCCATTCCCTCCCTACCCAACTCAGATTCACCATTGTAACGACCTTCCCCGAGCTCCCTTGCTGCCGTATTTTCACTGCTGGGCCAAAGCCCTGCATCGGCTGTGGACCCTACCTTCCTGCTACCTCTTCCTGAGCGGTAGCCAGGAGCTTCATTCACAGGGGAGGCTCCGCTGCCAGTCCAGGGGCAAGTGCACGCTGCCCGCTGTCCTACTGGGTTCTCTGCTCACTTCTCTGTGCCGCCGTCTACAACGACACCTCTCCCTCCTCCCCCTGCTTCCAACGTGCAAAACAGAAGTCAGCAGAGGGGGTCTCCCTTATCTCTTTCCTATTTGCAGAGAGCGAGACCCAGACCACTTTCACGAAGAGGGTGATGGTCTTGGGACAGAGAGCATGCCAAAACCAGGTTACGAAAACTGCAGCTATTTTAAATGTTCAGGCACAACAGTCAGTGCTTTTCAACACGACCACGCAAATCCAATGGCTATAGGTACAGATACACTCGACCGTAATATCCAAAGTCTAAAGCTGAGGCCCTTCCTGAATGGGAGAACCAGCTGAAGGGCCCTCCTGGACGCTGGGTAGGCTCCCTCTTCCTCCAACCTTCTTCAGGACTTTCTCTCCTGGCCTTTACCCCACCACTGCGGAGGAGCTCTACCTTGGCTGCACTTTGCCATCATTGGAAAGCTGGCTACACCTGCAGTCTGCCTATCTATCTGCTATCTATCTATCTATCTATCTATCTATCTATCTATAACCTTTCTTTCTTTCTTTCTTTCTTTCTTTCTTTCATCTATCCTTCTATCTATCTATCTATCTATCTATCTATCTATCTGTCTGTGTGTTTGTCTATCATCTATCTGTATTTCTATTATCTATCTATCTATCTGAAGTAAGCTTTACGGGCAACATAAGAGCTTAAACTCAAGACCCCAAGATCAAGAGTCATATGCTTTACCCACTGAGCCAGCCAGGCACCCCACCTGCAGACCATTTAAATATGACTCCTTGGGGGCAGGCCCACATCAGTCTTGTCTCAAGCTCCTGGGTGACCCCAGCTGACAGCTGAGATTGACAAGCTGCCCTATAGGAAATGCTCCTCCTCCCGGCATCCCCTCCCCTGTTCTTTGTGTCCCACGCCCACTCTCTCCACTGGTTTGTTCCTAAAAGCTTTTCAATATGCTCAAATCTCTCCCATTAAAAAAAATAAATTACACACACACACACACACACACACACACACACACACACACACAAATACTCCTTGACTTCCACATTGCACTGTGAGCCCCTTCCCACCCCAGGGCTCTTACCTAGAAGGTTCTCTTCTGGTCTCCAGCTGGACTTAGACTGGTAACTCCTCGTTCAACCCTTAGCACTGCTTTAGTGTGTGCACAGATCATGTGGGAGAATTCGTGTTAAAATGCGGGTTTAGGTACTGCAGGTCTGGGGTGGGAAGGCTCTTCATTGTGCTCAACTTCAAGTGGCAAAGCTTCGACCCCTGCTCACATCCTCTCCTCCGGAAAAGCTCCCCAGACCTCCCTAAATTAAATCTGCCCATCAGATGGGATTAAATCCGCTCCCCCCCGCCCCCCTCCCCCGTCCCGCTCTGCTGATCTGTTTCTCCCAGCACTTACCTACTGCGTTTGGTAATTGTGCTTGGCATTGTTTGTTCACAGTCTACTCCCCCATGAAACGAGCATGGGACATACCGATCTGGGTATGCTGGTGTCACCAGAGCCTCATACAGTGCCTGGCACATGGCGGGCCCCCTACAAACCTCTGTAGGATGAGTGAAGGAATACATTAACCAGTCAGTCAAAGGGGGGACAGAACTGGGGTGCCTGGGTGTCTCAGTTGGTTAAGCATCCGACTTTGGCTCAGGTCATGATCTCACGGTTTGTGCGTTCAAGCCCCATGTCGGGCTCTGTGCAAACGGCTCAGCCCTCTCTCTCTGCCCTTCCCCCCCCCCCCCTCAAAAATAAATAAACGTTAAAAAAATTTTTTTTAATTAAAAAAAAAAAAGTGCAGAACTGCTCCTGTTCTCACGTGGGGCGTGGGAGCCTCCAGGGGGCCTTTTGCCCTGAGCTTGTGGGGCTGCCTGTTCCCCCTTTCAACACCTCTCCTCCCTCTGGGCCTCTTGTCCCCGAGACCAGGAACTGAGAAAATGGGCTACATGTCTACGTCTCCAGGGGTGATCTGCCCATTACTGACCCCCCAAAAGGAAAACAGGTGCAACAAATCCTTCTAGTTCCTCTGTTTCTCTGTTGTTGTTCAGTGCCGTGTTCAAAGGGTTAAAGCATTTACAGAAAGGGAGGGACCTCCCTCTGGCCCTCCCTGACAACTCTTGAGATGCTCTGCAAAAGGTCAGATGTTTCCAGCATCTCAACAGACAGCCTGTGTCTGTTTAAAGGGAAGACAAGGAGTTCCCGGCCCTCCGCCAGCCTTCGCGGGCAGTTCTTGCCCGGTTCTGCAAGGCAGCCAGCCAGAAAGCCCTTCCTCCCCCTCGAGATGGCCATGGGCAGACCAGAGTTCTCCAAACCCCGGCCTGGAGTCCCGCCAGCCTGCCGAAGGCTGGCATCCGACCAACAGGGCACACACACCAACTGCTTGGGCCTGTGATGCATCGGGCATGATGGGGGCAGGGAGGCAATTTCCTGTGGACATTGAATATTTTCGGTGGGAAGGACTGTATTCTGACCCTGTCATTTAGCGACGAGGCTCGGGCAGTGGTGGCTGTCACGTAGTATAGAAGATCCTGGACCGGGAATCAGAAAACCTGTGTTCAGGGGAGCCTGGCTGGCTCAGTCCGTGGAGCATGCGACTCTTGATCTCGGGGTCAGGAGTTCAAGCCCCCACAATGGGTGTAGAGATTGCTTAAAAATACTTTATGGGCGCCTGGATGGCTCAGTTGGTTAAGCATCCAACTCAGTTTTGGCTCAGGTCATAATCTCACGGTTTGTGGGTTCAAGCCCTGTATTTGTCTCCAAGTAGGGCATGAAGCCTACTTAAAAAGAAAGAGAGAGGGGAAGGGGAGGGATGAAGGAAGGAAGGAAGGGAGGAAGGAAGGAAGGAAGGAAGAGGGAGGGAGGGAGGGAGGAGGGAAAGAAGGAAGGAATGAAATCTGTGTTCAAAATCCCAATCCAGTTCTGGGACCATGAGCTGTGGGCTCTTGGACACAGAGTGGGTCCTTTCTATGTGTCTGTGTCCATTAGTAAAAAGTGGGTACAAATACCCTCTCACTCCTGATAGCTTGCTAAAGGTCACACACAATACAACAAAGGTTTCCTGACTCCTGGCCACCGGTCCCAGGTCCCTCTAGAGTTGAGCAGATTACTTTGAGCATTGATAGAACATAAAAAGTAGCTAAAGACACATCTAAATAACCTTTGGCTTTTGTTACTTAATCATATCCTTTTGTAGAAAAATTAGCATACAAAAAATTCATATCTCCATTCCCTAGAGTTAATGACTACTACTCATATTCTGGCATTTGTTTGTTCATATTTTCAATGTATAGAGTATATACTTTCAGGCTTTTTCCAACAACAAGATCATAGAATATATAGATTTTTATATACGCATCGCTCTTTTCTATACATTTCATTGGACAATTTATGCCATTTTTTGTCTAGACGTAGTGAGATAAACAAAGCATTCTATGATTTGTTTAATCCCCTCTAGCTAGACATGTAGGCTGTTTTTAATTTTTCGTCATGAGCAACAAAATTCTACCTTTATTCACTTGTTTTATTTTCTCAAGATAAATTCGTCTCAGTGGACAGTGGAATCAAAAGGTCTATTTTTTTTTTTTTTCTTTAAGTCATCTCCACCCCTGGGACGCCTGGGTGGCTCAGTTGGTTAAGTGTCTGACTCTTGATTTGGGCTCAGGTCATGATCTCACGGTTTGTGGATTTGAGCCCTGAGTCAGGCTCTGCTGACAGTGCAAAGCCTGCTGGAAATTCTCCCTCCCTCCCTCTCTCTCTCTCTGCCCCTCCCCCCAATAAATAAATAAACTTAAAAAAAAAAGTAATCTCTACCCCCAGCGTGGGGCTTGAACTCAAGACCCCAACATCATGAGCCCCATGCACCTCCAACTGAGCTGGCCAGGTGCCCCTGAAAGATCTATATATTTTTATTTTTTTAATGTTTATTTATTTTTGAAAGAGAGACAGAGCATGAGCAGGGGAGGAGCAGAGATAGAGGGAGGCACAGAATCCAAAGCAGGCTCCAGGCTCCGAGCTGTCAGCACAGAGCCTGACGCGGGGCTCAGACTCACAGACCACGAGATTGTGATCTGAGCCAAAGTCGGATGCTTAACCCAGTGAGCCACCAGGCGCCCCTATTTTTAAGGCTTCTGATGCATGCTGCCAGATTGTCCTCTAGAAATGTCACGATTGTTCTATCTTAAAACAACATATTTATATATGAAGACTGCTCTTTTCACTAGAAAACTGTTCTCTTTAGGGGGCCTGGGCGGCTCAGTCAGTTAAGCATTCGACTTCAGCTCAGGTCGTGATCTCACGGTTCATGGGTTCGAGCCCCACGTCAGGCTCTGTGCTGACAGCTCAGAGCCTGGAGCCTGCTTCGGATTCTGTGTCTCCTTTTCTCTCTGCACCTCCCTCGCTCACGCTCTGTCTCTCTCTCTCTCTCTCAAAAATAAATAAACATAAATTTAAAAAATTTAAAAAAAGAAAAGAAAAGAAAACCGTTCTCTTTAACAGGACACTCAGCTCGGAAAGACAGAGTAGAAAGGAGCAGAGCCCAGATCAGTTGACGCAGGGCGGCTGTTTTGCACCTGACCCACGGCTCTCTCACTGGCAGCCTCTGCCCGGCTATAAAGATGCCCCCCCCCCCCTCAGTCTGTATTCCCTAGAGTTAATAACTACTACTCATATCCACAGCTGGGGCTGTGGATACAAGAGAACCTCCAGATACCGCCCTAGAAAACTCTGATGGAGGGATAAGGGCTTTTTTTTTTTTTTCCATATTGATTTGTGCATATTGATATCTCCAGTCTTCTAAACAACCACCCTGCAGCACTCCTTAGTGCTTCGTTAGACATGACTACTTTTGTAAGCCACCACTGATTAAGGGTTTGATTCACACTAGGGCATTTCATTGCTACATTCATCCAGGAAGCAGGTGCCAATGAGAAACCTGAGTTTTGGGTGGATCAAGCATCTTATCTCAGGGAACACAGCAGGTAGATAGCTTACTTAGGATTCAAACCTAGGTCTGTCTGACTACAGAATCTGGGTTATATTTTGAAATTACTGCAAAACTACTCTGTGTATCAGTGTGAACAAGGCCTGGAAGGGTGCAGTTGGTTAGGCATGGGCGGTAGACGTCACCAGGGCTCATGGACTCCTCCAGCTCTCTTCCCTTCTGAGTATACTTCCGAGGATCATACTTCCTCCGGAAGTTAGGTGGCCATGTGACTTGCTTTGGCCAATGAAATGTGAGGAAGGGTGACATGCGCCCCTTCTGGGGAAGGCATTGGAGAACCCGTGTGTGGTTCTTAGGCTTTCTTCCCCTGCAGTGGTGAACCCTGAAGTCTCACATGGGGACAGTGACATCATACAATGACAGTGGGGCTCTGATGACTACAAAGAGACGAGCCTTTGAGAGCCTTGCTGGGAATGAAGCGTGGGCAAGAAATAAATCTTTGTTATTTTAAGTCACTGAGATGTTCAGAGGTATTTGTTACTAGAGCATAACCTGGCCTGTCCTGATGGATGCGGGTCCTGATGGGGGCTTTTCAGGTCGTTGTCTAAATTTCAGGTCTTTGTCTAAATTTTTCTGGAGGTTTTATCTTTTTACAATGGGAAGATATCCACTTTTTTTTTTATTTTATTTATTTTATTTTATTTATTTTTGAGACAGAGAGAGACACAGCATGAACGGGGGAGGGTCAGAGAGAGAGGGAGACACAGAATCGGAAGCAGGCTCCAGGCTCTGAGCCATCAGCCCAGAGCCCGATGCGGGGCTCGAACTCGCGGACCGCGAGATCGTGACCTGAGCTGAAGTCTGATGCCCAACCGACTGAGCCACCCAGGCGCCCCAGATATCCACTTTTTAAAATGAGTCATAATACGGGGCGCCTGGGTGGCTCAGTCGGTGAAGCGTCTGACTTCAGCTCAGGTCATGATCTCATGGTCTGTGAGTTTGAGCCCCGCGTCAGGCTCTGCACTGACAGTTCGGAGCCTGGAGCCTGCTTTGGATTCCGTGCCTCCCTCTCTCTCTGCCCCTCCCCCGTTCATGCTCTTTCTCTCTCTGTCTCAAAAATAAATAAAAACATTTAAAAATTTTTTTAAAAAAAGTCATAATACAGATTCACAGGAACAAGAACATCATGTACACATGATGTTCTTAAAACTGACCATTAAACTGACCATTTTCTTTTTCTTAAATTATTTTTTAAAGAATGTTTAATTTTTTTATTTGAAGGGATAATATGAATGTTTTGATAATATTTTTATATCTATGCAGAACCATAAATAATTTTTCTGGTTTATAATATTTAATTTTGTCCTACCATATATGACATTTCATTTTTGTGAAATGACTATGTATTTCTTTAAAAACACTTGTGAGGGGTGCCTGGGTGGCTCAGTCGGTTAAGCATCCGACTTTGGCTCAGGTTCTGATCTCACCATTCATGAGTTCGAGCCCATCGGACTTGCTGCTGTCGGTGTGGAGCCCACTTTGGATCTTCTGTCCTCTCTCTGCCCCTCTTCTGCTTGGGCTCTCTCGAAGATAAATAAAAACATTAAAAAAAAAAAAAAAGAATGTCTAATTTTACTTTTAAGTAATCTCTAATCTCTCCACCCAACATGAGGCTCAAACTCACAACCCCGAGATCAAGAGTCACATGCTCTCCTGACTGAGCCAGCCAGACACCCCCAAAATGACCATTTTCTATGTCACTTTACATAATCTACTTCACTCTTTTTAGTACCTCCATAGTATTCTGTTCTCTGGATACAGACCACTAACGCCACACATGTGGGTTAATTCTGATTATTCACAAAATACCTGCCATAAGGGGCACTTGGGTGGCTCAGTCAGTTGAGTGTCCAACTCTTGCTTCGGGCCCAGGTCACGATCCCAGGGTGGTGGGATAGGAGCCCCCCCTCGGGCTCCACACTGAGCATGGAGCCTGCTTAGGATTCTTCCTCTCTCCTGCTCTGCCCCTCCCACCCCCCAAATAAATAAATGGACTTAAAAAAATATACGCTCTAAGCTACAGCTAGACTGTTGCAACATTTATGGGAAAGGAAGTACTGATATTTATTTTTCTTTTTTCGGTTCGTCTCTGGCCGTGCGGAGCCTGAGCTCAGCACCCAAGGGGCCCGTGCACACCCCCCGGGGGTGAGTGAATAAGCCGGGCGCGCCTGCACCCGCACCCTCGCCGGGACACGCGGCAGGGGACGAGGGGCCGGCCGGGGCCGGTGTGTGTGCACGCGTGAAGGCTGGGATGGGGCCCCCGGAAGAGCAGGGCAGGGAAGCATGTAGGCACCACACACAACGGGGGCGAGATGACCCTGACTCATAGGCCCAGGCGTGGAAGGTAACAGCCGGGAAACTCCGGGGCTTTGAATGAGTTCTGACTCACTGACGTCTCACTTCTCGGTTCTCCTCCAGCGTCTCGCTGCACCGTCTCCGGGAAGGGCTTGTGACGTTAATCACCGGGATCCTGAGAAAGAGGAGCGCTGCCCAGAGAGAGGGGGCCGAGGGGATGATAATGATGGGCCTCATTCATAGAAGAAGTCCAATCAGCCCTTGTTACGTTAATATTTTGAACGCACCCACCCCCCCCCCCCCGCCCCCGCCCAGAGCGGCTGACTCCGATTGTACCTGCGGGACGTCCCCCTGAGTGATCCGACTGAAAACACCGATCACGCACTTCATAAGCACTCTTCCCCTTCCTTTATTTCTATTCAGGGGCTGTCTTCAATTCCTTTTCAAGATGAAAATGACTCTATTTATTTCTTTTTCTGATTATAAAGGAAATGCTTGCTCATTATAAAAAAAAAAAAAAAAATTCAGACAGTTCCAAAAAACATAAAGAAGAGACTGAAAGATCACTCAGAAGGCCATCCCCAGGGACGCCACTATTGGCATGCTTCTTCTTTTTTTTTTTAAGTTTATTTATTTATTTTGAGAGAGACAGAGACAATGTGAGTGGGGGAGGGGCAGAGAGAGAAGGAGGCAGAGACTCCCGGGCAGGCTCTGCACCCTCAGCGCGGAGGAACCCGATGTGGGGCTCGAACCCACGAAGCCGTGAGATCATGACCGGAGCCGAAACCAAGGGTCAGATGCTTAACCTCCTGAGCCACCCAGGCGCCCCATGGCCCTGCTGGCATTCTGAAGCACATCCTTCCAGACGGTGCCTATGTGTCCCTGCACACCCACGCGGGCTTATCTTTGCCGAGTTCCCAGTCAGTATGGATCTCTGCTGTCCTTTGAGGAGTTTCCATGCACGCCATCACATGGGCACAGCTGGGAGCCTCGCCTCCCTCTCCCGCTGCAGGATCCAGCCGAAAGCCAGGGCAAGACCTCATAAGCCCTTAATGAGCTTAATAAAGGCACCTAAAGATGCCATTACGATTTTAACAATTTAGACCATGAAGAGCTCCACCCCCCAGGCAGCTGGAAGTGAATCCGCATACAGATGCGCGTGGTGAGCCGGGCCCTCGGCTTGGAGTCCGACCGGAGGGTTCTGCAGCGGAGTTCTAGACCCGCCTTCGCCACTCTCCTGGAGGCTGGGTCCCTTCGCCTCCAAGCCTCACTTGCCGCCGAATATCCGTGAACCTGAGAGGGCAGAATGCTAAGTACTAAGTACTCTGTGCACCTGAGAGGGCAGAATGCTAAGTACTAAGTACTCTGTGCTATTTAGAGGTCCTGCTCTAATTCCAAGGCCCGAGAGCAGAAGAGAAAGTGGGATGTCCCAGCCATGGAAGAGAGCAGGCGTTTTAGAGTTTCCCTGGCTGAGACCTAAAGGTAACACCTGCATCAACAGAGTCCTAGAACAACCCAGAGCCTACGAGAATCTGGGAGATTAGAGTGCTACCGCCCCACACCCCAATGCAGTGAGCCTGAATATACGCACATCTGTAACATGACCCAGTGGAACAATGGGTTTGAGTTGTGAGATGAGGTACCAACGAGGCAGTGCATTTATTTGAAAGTGCTTTGGGAATCTGAAGTGCGTTCATACCCGCAAAGCTGCCTCCACAGAAGTGCGGACGGGAACAGACACCAAGACCTTCATCCCGAGGCGGGCCTCACGGTTGGTGACAGCTACAGGGAGTACCCGACTGTCCAGTGCTAGGCCCAGCTCTGGGGCTGGGGAGACGGTGGAAGGAAAGACAGAGAGGCCCTCCCCTCAGGGGGCGTAGATTCCAGCGGAGAGGCAGACGAGAAAAAGGGAGATTGGGGTGCCCGGGTGGCTCAGTCAGGGTTAAGCACCCAGCTTGGGCTCAGGTTATGATCTCGCGGTCCATGAGTTCGAGCCCTGCGTTGGGCTCCTCTGCTGTCAGCACGGAGCCTGCTTCGGATCCTCTGTCTCCCTTTTTCTGCCCCTCCCCTGCTTGTGCACACACGTTCTCTCTCTCAAAAATAAAACAAACATTAAAAAATTAAAAAAAAAAAAAAGAGGCCATTTGCAACTACGTGGATGGAACTGGAGGGTATTATGCTAAGTGACATTAGTCAGAGAAAGACAAGTGTCATATGACTTCACTCATATGAGGACTTTAAGAGACAAAACAGATGAACATAAGGGAAGGGAAGCAAAAATTATATAAAAACAGGGAGTGGGACAAAACATAAGAGATTTTTAAATACAGAGAACAAACAGAGGGTTACTGGAGGGGTTGTGGGAGGGGGGATGGGCTAAATGGGTAAAGGGGCACCAAGGAATCTACTCCTGAAATCATCGTTGCACTATATGCTAACTAACTTGGATGTAAATTAAAAAAATAAGTTAAAGAAAATACAAAAAAAAAAAAAGGGAGATAAATCAGAACAAGAAACTTTGAGAAGGGCGCTTGGGTGGCTCAGTCAGTTGAGCGTCTCACTTTGGCTCAGGTCATGATCTCACGGTTCATGGGCTCGAGCCTCGTGTCGGGCTCTGAGCTGACAGCTCAGAGCCTGGAGCCTGCTTCAGATTCTGTGTCTCCCTCTCTCTCTGCCCCTCTCTCATCGTGTGCTCTCTCTCTCTCTCAAATAAATAAACATTAAAAAAAGAAAAAAGAAACTCTGAGGGACGGAGGTGAGTCCTCTGAGGGTTAGAAAACAGGATGAGGTTGAAAGTGAGGGACAAGGCAGGGGCTAGTTCAGAGGGTGACAAAGAAGGCCTCTCTAAGGAGGCAACATCTAAGGGCTCAAACCTGAGCGACAAGGACAGCCACACGGAGCACACTGTGTTCCGGGGCAACAGGACAGCAAGTGCAAAAGCCCTGAGGCAGGAATAAACTCCCGGTCAAGGACCTTTCTTTAAGGTCCTGACCGAGAGCTGCCGCGCAGGGAGGGGGGTGGGCAGCCCGGGGTTGCTGTAGGGGTGAAGCAGAGGGAGACAGGCCCCAGTTTGTGTTATACTAGGATCACCCTCCACCGGGTCTGAAGCTCCGTCTCCTACAGGCAGTGTTGGGGGCCCCAGGGAATCGTTAGGGCTTGCAAGGGCTTTCTCCATGAACCAGCACAACCTTCTGAACATCCTTGCCAGGAAAACCGAGAGGCAGAGAGAAAGACAGTTTGCCTCGGGTTGCGGCTCCATTCTTGGGCTGGCATTCAAGCCCCGGGCTCTACCCCCCAAGGCCACCCCACCTAAGGAGGATGGGAGGGGGGCTCACTGAAACCACAGAGCTGGAGGGAGGGCCTGGTGTCTCAAGGCTTCCTGCTTCAGCCAGCCAAACTCCAAGGCTGGGCTCTAAAAAGGAAGTGCTTTGCCCAGCTGGGCCCCGTCCTGCATCACCAGGCCCGGCCCTCAGCCCTCGGCTGGCAGGGGCAGCGGCAGGGGCAGGGGCAGGGGGGAGGGGTCAGCTCCCGGAGCCCAGCCAGCCAAGAGCAACCTGATCGAGCAGGAAACAGGCCTTGAGCCAGACAAAGCTTCAGCCGAGCACCTGGAGCCTTTGTTCCCTTTATTACTGTCGCAGACTTTCCCAGGCACCTGCGGCTGGGCCTCAGGAGCACCTGGGCCCGGAGGGGGCTCCCACGGGATCTGGTTCTCCCGCCACAGGGAGTGGTCCGACTCGTGATCCTGAGGGAGGTCTTGCAGTGCGATAACAAAAACAGTGACAATAGCGTCCACTTACAGAGCTCTTACTGCAGGCCGGGTGTCATTTTACTTACCCACCCCCCCCAACACCATGAGGTACGGACTGTCATCACCCCCATTTTACAGATTCGCCAATGGAGGCACGACAGAGACCAAAGCCACAAGTGTAAGGAAGTGAAAATAGTAGAGGGACGCTGGGGTGGCTCAGTCAGTTGAGCGTCCGGCTTCAGCTCAGGTCATGATCTCACGGCTTGTGAGTTTGAGCCCCGAGTCGGGCTCTGCGCTGACAGCTCGGAGCCTGGAGCCCGTTTCGGATTCCGTGTCTCTGTCTCTCTCTGCCCCTCCCCCGCTCACACTCTGTCTCCCTCTCTCTCTCAAATATAAATAAACACTAAAAAAAAAAAAAAAAAATAGTAGGGACTTGGAATCAACAAATCCCAGGGCTCACTGGCCTCTATGACCTTGGGCAAGGCATTTACACTTCAGCAAGCCTGTCACCTGCTGTGTAGATGAAATGATCAGAGGCAGGCAAAGCCGCTGGTGCACGCTTCCTAATCCAGACGCGTCTTTCTGTCCTCCCTACTTCCTATAGCTCCGTGACCTGGGCGTGTACTGCTGAGCCTCAGTTTCCTCATCAGAGAAACTAGGTGAATAGTGTTACCTAAGAGGGCTGTTGAAAGCCTGAAGCGCCTCTGGCAGGAACGCCTGATTTTTCAAAACAGCCACACTCCTGGGACCGTCCGAGGAAGACGCCATCGTCCAAAACTTCCCTCTTGCTCTCTACCGAAATAAACAACAACAACACAAATAGAAAAACCAGCCATAGAGCCATTCCCCCTGTGAAACAAAAAGCCAGTATTACGCTGCTGGGCTCAGAAGATTTTCTCAGGAGGAAATCCAGAAGCGACAGCTTAAGCCATAATTCTCTCTAGATCCACACCCTGAACAGACGGCCTCACCCACAGCAGCCGGGACAAGAAGGACAGTTGCAGGTTCATGCAAAGTGCAGGGGAGATCCACCCGAGATTCCACCACCCAGACACACACACACACACACACACACACACACACACACACACACCTTCCTCTCCTATAAATCAGCCTGTATTCATCAAGTTCTTGTCTTCAGCAAGGGCACCATGGGCATGTACCGTCCTTGTCCTCAATAACAGAGAATAATCACAAATCACCACAGGGTGGTGGCCCCAGCTCTTCTGAGTGGCCACGTCTGTTTCTCTCATCCACATTTTGGGGCTCAACTCCTCCTTCTCTCGTCCAACTCTGCCATTCAGGTACGAGCTGCCGATTATTCTCCGTGTCTGCCTCTGGCCACGGTGGTTGGTGCAAGAAAAAGGCATGAGATCCAGAAAAACCAAGCCCTATTGAAGTTTTTGTCAGGATTTTAAAATCGGAGCTGGAGGGGTGCCTGCGTGGCTCAGTGAGTTGAGCGTCCGACTTCGGCTCTGGTCATGATCCCACGGTTCGTGAGTTCAAGCCCCGGGTCAGGCTCTGCGCTGACAGCGCGGAGCCCGGAGCCTGCTTCCGATTCTGTGTCTCCCTCTCTCTCTGCCCCTCCCCCGCTCACACTCTGTCTCAAAAATGAACAAACATTAGGGGCGCCTGGGTGTCTCAGTCGGTTAAGCGGCCGACTTCAGCTCAGGTCATGATCTCACAGTCCGTGAGTTCGAGCCCCGCGTCGGGCTCTGTGCTAACAGCTCAGAGCCTGGAGCCTGTTTCGGATTCTGTGTCTCCCTCTCTCTGACCCTCCCCCGTTCATGCTCTGTCTCTCTCTGTCTCAAAAATAAATAAACGTTAAAAAAAATTTAAAAAAAAAAGAACAAACATTAACAAAAGAAATAAAATAAAATAAAATAAAATAAAATAAAATAAAATAAAATAAAATTGGAGCCAGGGAGGAAAATCCTATTCCTCTTGGACGGGCGAGCGCAAAGGATGTGAATCTGGGCTAGCTGACAGTCATTTTTTGGGTGGAGAAAGCCAGTTTGCAGAAGCAGGGATAAAGACATCAAAGAGAGAAGCCATGATGAGCGGCAGGGCGTCCTGACATAATCCCAGGTTCCTGTTGTCCCTGAAGCAGGCTCAACCCTTCCCGCCTATCCCCTGATGGTGTGGTTCAATGAGCCAATAAATTCCTTTCTGGCCCTTCCAGCTCGAGAGCCCTGCCTAATCCAACCAGCAAGCATCCAGTGGTAATAAACACAACAGTTCAGTAGGACAGATGTCACAGGCGGGACTTGACGATGTGCCAAGTGAAAGTTTTGGGCAATCGTAGCTGTCAAATCAGGGGTGCCTGGCTAGCTCAGTTGGTGGAGTGTGGGACTCTTGATTTTGGCTCAGGTCACAGTTTTGCAGTTTGTGGGACGGAGCCCTGAGTCTTCTCGTCGTGGAGCCTGCTTGGGATCTTCTCTCTCCCTCTCTCTCTGCCCCTCCCCTGCTTGTGCTCTCTTTGTCTCTCTCTCTCTCAAAATAAATAGACGTAAAAAAACAATAAAATGGGGCGCCTGGGTGGCTCAGTCGGTTAAGTGTCTGACTTTGGCTCAGGTCATGATCTCGTGGTTCATGGATTGGAGCCCCTCATCAGGCTCTGTGCTGACGGCTCAGAGCCTGGAGCCTGTTTCGGTTTCTGTGTCCTCCTCTCTCTCTGCCCCTCCCCTGCTCGTGCACATGCATTCTCTCTCTCTCTCTCTCTCTCTCAAAATAAATAAATAAACTTAAAAAAATAAAATCTTTAAAAAAAAGCTGTGAAGTCACACAAGATCGCCTCATTCCTTCAAGCGAATACATACTTACCGAGCCCCCACTTGTGCCAGGCATAGTTTTAGGCGCTGGGGATATAACCGTATATGGGGCCGACTAGACCCTTTTCCTCACTCTGGAGTAATCAGAGGGGGCTTCCTGGAGCTGGTGAGGCTCCAGGGCCTCACTGAGGCATGGTGAAACCTGGACGGGCTGAGAAGGGCGGGGAGAAAAGCACGAGTAAAGCCACGGAGGCGCAAGACTAGCGGCTACAGCGGGCGCTCACCTGTGTTGGGTGCGTGGATGGGAGGGGGAAGGAAGTCCCCCGGGGGGAGGAGCGGGTCACCGGGCGGGAGAAGAGCTCCTCCCAGAGAAGGTAATGCTGAGGAAGGGAGACCAGACCAGACCAGGGCGGACCTCGCCGCAAAGCATGGACTTCGCCCGGGTCGCACCACACGATGCCCCCCACCCCCACCCCCGCGTCTCTGTTGTGGTTGCCACACCCACGCTCTCCGTGGCCTCGCCGGTGGGACTCTGCCCAGCGGCCCATCCAGCACCACAGCCACCCGAGGTCATGCCCCAGACACCACCGCCTTCCTGGCTCCTGGGCGAAGCCGCCAGCACAGCACTCCCGCCCAGCCTGTAATTTAACCTGACCTCCTCCCGGCCTGGCCGCTCCCGGCCTTCTGCACCCCAGACATACCCGCTGCAGGAAATGCCCAAGTGGGAGAAGAGGCCTGGTGCCCACCTGGATCCCCGGACCCGGGCTTCGCGGAGGGGGCTGCGGGCCGTGTGACAGTGCGGGGCGGGCTGCGGTCGCCACGGTTGGCTTTGCAGCCGAGGACCGGGGAGACCACGCCCCCTGGTGGCCAGGAGCCACCCCGCACCTTGGTCTTCCCGCGACCTCTACAATGTGCGCCCTCCCTTCGAAGTCGGTGTTTTTCGTTGTTTTGTTTCAAGAAATACCTTTCTGAAAAGCTGACAACACGAATAAATCCTTTAAGTTGGACGGGTCGCCACGTCAAGGAATCTCATAGTAAAAGACTTCTGGAAAAAAGCTGTCTTAGATTTCGCCAAGCCATAGCAAAATGTTCGGATTCTAATTTCTTGTGCACTGATCTGCTATGGCAGGGTGATGTGATGGCTGGCAATTGTCGTTCCCGCTATCTGCCAGGTCTGTGAAGAATCTTCCCAGGTGCATGTGTCCCATGAGGCTATGGGACACGCCTCCCAATTTTTTTTGGTAATTCTGACAGCCCTCTCGGGCAAATAGATGCCTGGTCTGTTCTTAACAAAGAGCCCCCTCTCTACGTGTTCCTCGGCTCTGAACCTCAGCTTTTCCCTCCACAGTGTTGGTTCACAGTGGGGGTGAACCTCGGACTCTCAGTAATGGTAACTTATTTACAAGCATTTTTGTCTGTGTTATGCAATGCCCCGTAGTAGGTGCTAGTTCTTCCTGGTGGGGGGGGTGGTGTGGTTTGTGGAGGAGGGGGATGGTGATTCACAAAAACTAGAAGACAGACCTTGGTCTCAGGGGCCTGTATCCAGCGTAGACATAACATACACACATGACACAACCTGCAAACAATCACAAATGAACAGCAGGGGACAAACTAAATATACATGTGCCCAGAGCAGTGATCAGAGTGCGTATGACGCTGGTGGCGGGACGGTTGCCGGAAATATGGCTGGAGGGGAGTCTGGACGATTGCCACGCCCACAGACTGAGCCCTTCTGGGGGCTAGAAGGATGCCAAGGAAGAGGCCAGCATCTACCCACTTTGGAGATACAGCCATCACGCCCCCAAGGTACGGTGGCGCTCTTGGCACCTGCTTTCTGTTCTGTCCTTGCGGAAGACCCTGCATTCCCACCCACCTCCCTGCTCCTGTCGGGCTGCCACGTGATCACACAGGAACCCCACCAGGGATCACACTGGCCCACTTACACACCTCTTACTGCCCCTAGCTGTGGGCATCAGAATGTCCGTTGGCAGTATGACCTCAATGAGGTTTTCTTGCTTATGCCTTTGTTCTGGCCTCGACTCTGCCTTAGAAGGGAACAAACCAAGTCCTTTGGATCCCCAGGGCCATGAAGGCTCCCATCCTCGGAAGCCAGGTATCCTGGCTCTCGCCTGCCTGACACCTGGGCAGAATTGGTGCAGGCCTACACATGGATAGGGTTTCACGAGTGGCTACCAGCTACTCTGAATATCCTGGAAGTTTGTCCCAGTCATTGGTGTTCAGTACAGAGGGCATGGATTTTGAAATGCAGCATATGAAGCGGTGTAGCCCGAGGGCATGAGCCATCCGTCTTTAACCGCATCTCAGACTAGGAAGGTCATTAGTGAGGAATGTTGGATGGGAGGATGAAGGGATTCCACTGGGCCTGTCCATTCTTCACGAGCAATTTTTCAAAAGACAAACAGAAGCCTAATTTCTTCACTTGCCACACAATTTGGGAATACTCAGGAACCAGGAGGTTGCCCCGTGAATAAGAAATGCAAATAAAGGCAATCCAAGAAACCAAATAGCAAGCTAGGACATCGGGTCAAGCAAGACCAAGGCAGCCCTCTCACCACCTCAAGGTCTAACTCCTTAGGGCAGTCCCTACAATTTGGATTCCAACAGGACTTTCAACCACTCAAGACGCAGCCCCCTCTCATGACCACACGGGTTAGATATCACCTTAGGCAGTTACCCACCCACTGATTTGGGAATAGGCTCACGGCCCATTCTCTGGGAGGAATTCTTCTGTCAGCAATGAGCTCAGCTTTTGGATCCGTACCTGCTTGGGTTTGGCTAGTCACCGGGTGACCCAATGAGATTCCATGATCTGGCTTCTGGCCAGAATACCTTTGCTCCTGGGCTTCAGGTGGGAGGCAGGGGCATCATTTGGGATATCGTGGGTTCTGGGTAACAAAAACTCTCCTCAAACGGGCTTAATCAGTGAGGACACTGATTGTGTCACTTACCAGGAAGTCCCACAGGAGGCTGGGCCCCAGATCAGTTGATGTGGCATCTTGGTGAGGACATCAAGACCCTAGTTCATGCGTTCCTTTATCCACTCTTTTGCCACCACAGGAGATCGTGCTATTTTGCCCTTCATGCAGGAGAACGCCTGTTTCCCCACAACCTTATGAACAGAATGTGTTGTCAAACATTTGGATTTTTGCCAATCTGATAGGTAAAAAGGTAGTATCGTGGTGTTATTTCGATTTTAATTGCTCTTATGAGTGAAGTTGGGCATTTTTTCACATGCTTGAGGGTTACTTTTTCCTTTCTCCGTGAATGGTATCTTCATCTACTTTTCTCACTTTTCATCTAGGCTGTAGGTAGGTTCCTTCTATCTCTCTGCTCCGGCCAGAACCAAGATGGCAGCAGTGGTCCCAGACACCGGAGGCTTGCTTCCTGGGTGTAGCTAACCTAGTCCCACTTCCCAACCCAACGTCTTCTTCATTTCCCGTTTCTTCTATAGACAAGAAGAGCCAAAAACTCACCTTCCCAGTCTGCCTTGCAGCTAGAAGTGGCCAGGTGACAGTCCTGTCCAATGAGATGAAAGTGAAAGAAAGCCAGGGCATTTCTGGGAAATCGTTGATTAGAAAAGGGACAGGTTTCAGTCCCTGACAAAGTTCCTTTCTTCCCAGGCCTCAACGTGGACATAACGGCCGGAGTGGCAGCCTTTTAAACACCATTAATGAAAGAAAAAGAGAATCACAGAGATGTTGATCCTAATATTATTTGAGACACCAATGCCAGGAACCACCTACCTCCAGACTTTTATACTGAGCTCGTTAAATATCTTCACTCTTAAACCGTTATTTGTCAGTGTGTGTGTGTGTGTGTGTGTGTGCATGCGCGTGCGTGTGTGTATGGGGGTGGTTCCGTTACTTGCTGATAAAAACATTTCTAACTGATATACTATGGCTTTCTCTTAGGAGGGAGAAAACTCCCCAGTCCTCCCTGGACTTCTCAGGGTATTTGTCAGACTGGGTCATATGCCTTTGCCTGAACCAACTGCCCTCAAAGGGAACAGAATTCCCCTCAGGCCAATGGGGTGACTCTTGAGGTATGGGGGTCAACTTTCCCTGAGACAAATGGATGCAAGGAAGAAAAGTGCTCGGTGTAGGGGGGAGACGTGGTACTTGCAGAAAGGAAGAGGTGAGGGGCGCCTGAGTGGCTCCATTGGTTGAGCATCTGACTCTCGAATTAGGCTCAGGTCATGATCCCAGGGATTGAGCCCCACATCGGGCTCCACACTGTGCATGAAACCTGCTTAAGAGCCCCTCTCCCCCACTTGCACTCTCTCTATATATAACATTTTAAAAGGTGGGGGGCGCCTGGGTGGCTCAGTCGGTTGAGCGTCCAACTCTGGGTTTTGGCTCAGGTCAGGATCTCACAAATCGTGAGTCCCAGCCCTGCGTAGGGCTCCGTGCTAACAGTGCGGATCCTGCTTGGGAGTCTCTGTCTCCCTCTGTCTCTTCCTCTCCCCTGCTCACACTCTATCTCTCTGTCTCAAAAACAAATAAATAAACATTAAAAAACTAATGAAACGATAAAATAACTAATAACAAAATAAAATAAAGGACGAGGTGAGAAATGGCTGCTGGGGAGACAGCCAGCAGGGAGCCCCGCAGTGACCGAGTGCCCACCCTGTGGGCCAACAAGGTCATCAAAACCACTAATGGACGGTGACAAGAGCTACTCCTCTCTCGATCAGGTCCAGGGGATAGGTTTTTTTCCCTTTAAGATAGAAATAAACTTGCTTTAATGAGTGAATAGATGACACTAGAGTATCAACTCCATGAGGGCAGGCGTATATTTTTCTTGCTTTCCACTTCATCCCTAATCCTTAGCGATTGATAAGGAACCTTGAGCAGGACAGAAACTTTCCACGCAGACCTACGGACCTGCCTCCCGTTTGACACTGATCCCCTGGTTGTGTGGTCACGATAACTCAGTCTGCTACCATCTGACCTAATTGTGCTAACGGCGGCTCCATATTTCCCCATCTCGACTCCAGGGTCACAGCCGACCCTCATCTGGAGCTGGTGAACCCATTCTGATTCCCAGGAGTCATCACTTTCTTTCCAGGGCGTCCCCAGTCCTCCCCGCCACCACCACCCGCCCCCGCGCCTTCATCCTTGTTCAGCTCTCTGGCCCAATGTCTGAAGTCTCCACGTCCTTCCCCTTCAAAAACACGAGAATGGCCTTTTGACCCTCGTCCACCTTCCAGCTTGTTTCCACCGCAAGTTTCCAAAGACCACGGGCAGTGACTCAGCATCTACTTCTCAGCAGCTGGGATATAATTAGTCCAGACCAAAGGACTTTATTTTCAGTAGCCAGGAGCTCATTTGCACACTCGCAAGCCACCTTGCACGGGCTCAGAGCTGGCTTCTCCCTGTCACGCGTGCACTCTTCTCTGCCACGTCCGAGAGGCACAGGGCCAGAGACCCGGAGCGCTTCCGTCTTCCCCTGTGGCCCCTGCCAGCGTCCCTCCCTCAGCTCCTGTGGCAGCTGGCTCCCTCTTTCTTTCCTCCTCTGGGTCTGAAAGGAGCTCAAGGTTCCTTTTGATCGTCCCCTTTGGCAGTGTTCTATTACAGTTCTTTATTTCCCCCGTTCTAAAAAGTAATATAAGCTCATTAGAGAAAATGTAGAAAATCCAACTAAGTAAGAAGATGAAGTGAGAAAAATAACTTTCTGCCCCATTGCCTACGCTCAAGCCTGGTTAATGTGTCAGAAGCCACAATGACGGGTCTCGTTTCCTTAAAAGCGCCTCCTTTTTACAATTTCCTAACACAACTAAGGGTGTGAGAAGAGAGCAAAAGAAGAGAGAAACGGAGAACTGCAAAACACCCATAAAACAAGTAACAAAATGGCATTAAATACATCACTATAGAATTTCCTCTTATTTAAAAAAATTTTTCTAATGTCTATTTTTGAGAGAGAGACAGAGTGCAAGTCGGGGAGGGGCAGAGAGAGGGGGAGACACAGAATCGGAAGTCAGCACAGAGCTGTCAGCACAGAGCCCGACGCGGGGCTTGAACTCACGGACCGCGAGATCATGACCTGAGCCGAAGTCGGACGCTTAACCGACTAAGCCTACCAGGCGTCCCTAGAATTTCCTCTTAAATCTGAGCTCTAATTGTTCACATTTTGTGGAGCCTTCAAGAAAACAATTGAGTCAGTGCGAAGGTGCACAAGGACTTAATTCACAGCACAAGAGGTGTGCTCCCTAGGAAGCCAGCATGAACAGGTAGAGGGGTGTGGGGACAAGGACGTTCCCGGAAGCAGCTTGTGCAAGCACAGAAAAGGTTTGAATGGACATGACCCTATTATTATGAAACATCATTACAGGTGTTCTTTGGGGAGGAGGCAATGGAAGTGCAGAAAGAGAGGAAAGTTTTCACTTTTTTTTTTACTGTACACACTTAGAGAAAGAGAATGATTTTTACAGAGATTCTTTCATTAATTTCTCCATTTCTGAAGTTTCTACATTTTCTACAGGAAATGTGTTATTAAAATTTTTTTAACGTTTATTTATTTTTGAGAGAAAGAGAGAGACAGAGCATGAACAGCAGAGGGGCAGAGAGAGAGGGAGACACAGAATCCGAGGCAGACTCCAGGCTCTGAGCCATCAGCACAGAGCCCGACGCGGGGCTTGAACCCACAAACCGCGAGATCGTGACCCGAGCTCAAGTCGGTCGCCCAACAGCCTGAGCCACCCAGGTGCCCCTCGTGTGTTACTTTTATAATCACAAAAATGTTAACATATGTGTTATGGGATAAACTGTGTGCCCCCAAAATTCATATGTTGAAATTCTAACCTCCAATACCTCAATGTGACTGTATTTGGAGATGGGGTTTTTAAAGAGGTGATTCGATTACCCTGAGGACATTAGGGTCTGTGCTAATCCAGTATGTCTGATGTCCTTATAAGAGGAGATTAGGACACACAGACACCCAGAAAGAAGACAACCATATGCAAGCTAAGAAGGACCCTGTGGACACCTTGATCTTGGACTTCCGGAGCCCAGAACTGTAAGGAGATAAATGCCTGCTGTTTAAACCACCCAATCTACGGTTCTTTGTTAGGCAGCCTGGCAAACTAAAACACCATGTAATTAAAAAGACACAAGGCAAGCAGATACAAGCTCTTGGTATTTCAAGTTTTCACACTGAAACTTTTTGCTGGCCACGAGAAACCCAGGGGTTCGGGAAGGAATTTGTAACCCCCCTCCCCTGCTCTTTGCAGCTAGAACTTGAGCGCCAGCCTGTGGGGCAGGGGGTGAGCAGAGGATACGAGCCAAGGCCAGGCCTCTCTGCCCTAGGCTGCCACCAGCCACCGCTTACACGAGGGAAGAACGAGGGGAGGAGTCAGAAGGGGTGGTTCTTGGCCAGAAACGTCTGCAAGGGAGCAGACAGTGCAGTGTCCAATCGGGTGGCCATGCGGGCCCAGCACGTGCTCTAGGTGGGACCCTGGCCCTTTTGCAAACGGAATGAAAATAAGCAACCTCTCCCTGCAAAGATGCACACGCATAGGTTTCGCACGCTCCTTCGGGGCTTTGTGTCCTCGCCACTCCCAACATTTGTGGACCCTAAATTAAAAACCTCTGCTCCAGTTGAAAACGTAAAAAATTAATTTACGGGACTGTGTCGGTAGGACTCTTGCAGGGCAAACACGGCGCCCCCAGTAAGAGAGAAGACCGAACGGAAGGTAAAGGACAGTCAGATATAACCTGGGAAGAAGCCAGGAACCTGCACAAACATTTCCACGAAGCAGAAGGGTGAAGGCTCCACGGGGCAATAAACGGGACTTTGCTGAGAGCAGAGGCCAGACAGAGGAGCTGAAGCATCTCGTTGGGCGACTGGGTGGCTCAGTCAGTTGGGCACCTCTTGGTTTAGGCTCGGGTCATGACCTCAGGGTTTGAGTTCAAGCCCCTCATCGGGCTCTGTGCTGACAGTGCTGAGGCTGCTTGGGATTCTCTCTCTCTCTCCCTCTATCCCTCCTGTGCTCTCTTCTCTCTCTCCAAATAGATAAATAAACTTAAAAAAAAAATCTTGTTGCATAATCGTGCCCAGGAGGGTCAGCCCCAACCAATTGGTGTGGCCCCAGAAGTGTTTCTTCCTGAGCAGAGGCTCATCAGAGGGCAGAAAGATAGGTGGAACCGAGTGTTGGGTGCCGATGAACTTGGCCCGTATGACAAGAAAGTGAACATATGAACCTAAAGCACCAGGGTTTAGGGGGACCCGTTTAGGGACCCTTCTCTGCAGTTGTAATAGCAACATGTCAAGCTTGGGGTATTTGCCCGCTCTCTCCTACACTCTGTTTTTTTTTTTGTTTTTTTTTTTTTTAATGTTTATTTATTTATTGAGAGAGAGAGAGAGAAGGAGCAGGGAAGGGGCAGAGAGAGAGGGAGACACAGAATCCGAAGCAGCCTCCAGGCTCCGAGCTGTCAGCACACAGCCGACATGGGGCTGGAACTCACGAACTGTGAGATCATGACCTGAGCCGAAGTCGGACGCTCAACCGACTGAGCCACCCAGGCGCCCCTCTCCTACACTCTTTGAACACCAGACAATAAAGTGGCAGAGAATGAAAACTTCTTGGCTGTACATTGAATTACTGGAAACAATAATTTGCAAGAATGGTCACTGCAGGGCTATTTATAATAGCGAAACATTGTCCCTGCATTGGGACTGCTGAAATGAATTACGATGTGTTGTTTCAGAGACTATAGAGGCTCCGGGCTGGCTCAGCCGGTAAAGCACACAACTCTTGATCTCAGGGTTGTGAGTTCAAGCCTCACGTTGGGCATAGAGTCTACTTAAAAAATAATAATAATAATAAAATAAGATGCTGGTTGTAGAAGATGGTGCAAACACCTCTTTCCCCTCCCAGTTTGAGCTTTGGGGTCATTGTTCCTTTGAACTCTTCAAAGGGGACCTAACCTTGAGTGTGGAATGCAGGTAGCCGTGCCCAGCCCTTCCTGGCACTCACTGAAGTATGAGATAGCCACCCAGTTTTCACTCCACGTGTGTTCAAATCCCAGCGGGACCATCTACCGGGCAAGTTCTTTTTAGCTTCTCTTACCTTGAGTTTCTCTTGTGTCAAACAGAGGTTAGCTATAGCAGGTGGAATTTTTCAAGGGAGCGGAGCCCTATAGTGGTGGCAGCATGGAGTGGTGGTTAGGAGACCAGATTCCGGACCCACGCTTGGCTGCACTCGGTGGTTCAGACCCCAGCTCAGACGTTTTCTTTCCGTGTTTAATTTTTCTCATCTGTAAAATGAGGATAACAAAAGCATGGTTATGGGGCGCCCGGGGGGGCGGGGCTCAGTCGGTTAGGCGTCTGACTCTTGATTTCAGCTCGGGTCATGCATGATCTTACAGTTTGTGGGTTTGAGTCCCGTGTTGTGCTGACCCTGCTTGGGATTCTCTCTCTCTCTCTCTCTCTCTGTCCCTCCCCTGCTGAAGCATGGGCAAACAAGCTCTCTCTCTCTCTCTCTCTCTCAAAATAAACATTAAAAAAAAACCCAAAGCATATTGAATTAATATATCTAAAGTGCTTATATTTACCTTATTTTTTAAATTTTTATTCAAATTCTAGTTAACATACAGTGCAACATTGTTTTCAGTCCTTTTTCTTCAATGTTTATATTTGAGGGAGAGAGAGAGAACAAGTGGAGGAGGGGCAGAGAGAGGGGGACAGAAGATTGAAAGCGGGTTCTGTGCTGACGGCAGAGAGCCCGATGCGGGGCTGGAACTCACAGACCGTGAGATCATGACCTGAGCTGAAGTCAGACGCTCAACTGACTGAACCACCCAGGCTCCCCTAAAGTGCTTACATTTAGAATTAATGTGTCTAAACTACTCTAATAGAATTGCCATCAGGCACATGTACCTAGTGTGCATCTGAAATGTGGCTCATCCAAACTGAGGTGTGCATTAAGTGTAAATTCACGGCAGATTGTGAAGTCTTAATATGGAAGGAGAATGTAAAGTATCTCACCAATAATTATATGGGTTACATGTTGAAATAAAAATTTGCATCTGTTAGGTTAAATAGAATATATTTTATAATTAATTTCACTACATATGTATATTTTTTACTTTACTTAATAGGTTTTTATTTTATTTATTTATTTCGCGACAGAAAACCCCAAGCAGGCTCTGCACTGTCAGCACAGAGCCCGACGCGGGGCTTGAACTCACGAACCCCGAGGTCATGACCTGAACCGAAGTCAAGAGTCAGACGCTCAACCGACTGAGCCACCCAGGTGGCCCTATTTTTTTTACTTTTTAAAATGCAGGAGTTACTCATTTCTCCCTGGACTATCTCCCATGTTACATTAGGTATACATGTAGTGTACTTGTGTTTGTTGGTATCTTATTTCCTTCTTCTTTCTCTTCTCCTCCTCCTCCTCCTCCCCCTCCATCGTTAATTTGGGAGAGAGCATACACGAGTGTGTGTGGTGTGGGGTTGGGAGCAGAGAGAGAGAGAGAGAGAGAGAGAGAGAGAGAGAGACAGGATCTCAAGCAGGTTCCATGCTCAGTGCTTAGCACGGAGCCCGAGGTGGGGCTGAATCCCACCACTCTGGGATCATGACCTGAGCCGAAATCAAGAGTTGGACACTCGACCAACTGAGCACCCAGGCACCATTCGGTTTGTTAATATCTGTATTTTAATAAATATTCTGTATTTTAATAAGCAAATAAAATACAGCGCAGTTCCTAGAATATTCACAATTATATATGTGGCTGGCACTGTGTGTTTACTAGAGGGTGCTGGCATGTAGGAAGAGTAACTAACTACTATCAGCATCGAGTGCCTGGCACACGGGAAGTGCTTATCTGGTGGCAGTTTTTGTCCCGAAGGCTCCTGGCTGTGCCCTCTCTGGGCTCTGCACGCAGATCTATGCCTAGAAAGCACCGTCTGTTTCCCCGCCTGCCTTGTCATTCTTATTCACCCACAGTAAGAGCTCCTGGCCTTGCCTTTCATCTTCCCCAGCTCTGAGACCTCTCTAGAGGCATCACACGCATGTACACCTACGCGTACACGCACGCGTGCACACACACACACGCAGGGTTTCTGTGCAGAGGCAAAGTTTCTCAACATCCAGTCCTCCATCCCCTCCTGTCTCCCGGTGGCTCTGGACGCCAAGCACCTCCGTTCCACTGAGGTCACCATACCTCGGCTTGGCGAGCGGTCCTTGCTGTCATCCTCCGTTTTCTCCTCGGGCCCGCACATCTGAGGCTTGATCTACGTGGTGCTCAGGCAGACGGAGTGGCGCGGGAAGGGGCTGTCGGCAGGCTGCCAAGAGGCTGCCCAAAGCGGCCTTTACTCTGACAAATTCACTCCTGGGACCCCGGGGTCTAGCCTCAGCCTGGCAGCTGGTGGAGAGGAGCTCTGAGTCTCAGCTGCGGGCTTGGACTCTTCAATTTCTCAGGGGACCAGCGTATACAGCAGATGGCATGTTTTCAATGCATTTAGCAGGGTGAGAACAGTTTTGTTTAGGAAAACATCCTGATGAGCCACTTTGGTCGAGGAAGGGGAGGGCGGTGCCCGGGACATGGTTGAAGGGACGTGGTTAAATAAATACATGAGGGACTCAACGGCTTTACCAGCGTCATAATGGGAGCTTAGGGAAAAGGGACCCCAAGAAGAGAGAAGACAGGGAAGGTCAGAGAAATGAAATGAAGTGGGTGGGGGCACAAAACAAGATGGCAGGAGCCACAGCCTGGCATGAATTCCAGTGAGAAATTTCCAGTGGCAGGGACACCAAAGGACAGATGGACTTCCTTATTTGTTTATTTTTCAGCAGGTTCCACACCCAATGTGGAGACCGAGCTCAGGACGCTGAGCTCAAGAGTCACATGCTCATCGACCGAGCCAGCTGGGAATCCCCAAAGGATTTTTTTTTTTTTTAAATTGTGGTAGGGGTACCTGGGTGGCTCAATCGGTTAAGCATCCGGCTCTTAGTTTCCACTCAGGTCGTGATCTCATGGTTCATAGGTTCGAGCCCCAAGTTGGCTGGGGATGCTCTCTCTCTCTCTCTCTCTCTCTCTCTCCCTCTCCTAAATAAACTTCAAAAAATTGTGGTAAAATACACATAACAAAATTTACCATCTTAAAAATTTCTAGGTGTGTACTTCAGGGACATTAGATACATTCTCCTTATTGTGCATCCATTACCACCATCCTTCTCTAGAACTTTCTTCATCTCCCAAATTGAAACTCTGTATGCATTAAACACTAACTCCTCATTCCCCCCCCCCCCCCCGCCCCACCCCAGCTGCTGACAACTACTTTCTGTCTACTTTCTGTCTCTATGAATTTGACAACTCTGGGCACGTCATGTAAGTGGAATCATACGGTATTTGTCCCTTGGTATCTGGTTCATTTCACTTAGCATAACGTCCTGAAGGTTCATCTATATCGTAGCAGATGCCCACGTTGCCTTCCTTTTTAAGGCTGAATAATATTCCATTGTATGTTTATACCACCTTCTGTTTATCCGTTCATCCGTTGGTAGACACTGGATGCTTCCACCTTTCGGCTATTGGGAACAATGCTACCGTGAACAGTGTCCGAACATCTCTTTGAAACCCTGCTTCAACTCTTTTAGGTATTCAGCCAAAAGTGCAACTGCTCAATCATTTGATAATTCACCGTTTTACATTCCCACCAACAGGACACGAAGACTCTAGTTTCTGTACATCCTTGCCAACATTTGTTATTTTCTGTTTTTTGTCTTCCTTTTTTTTTTTTTTTTTTGGTAATTTTCTTTTTTTTTTTAAGTTTACTTATTTTGAGAGAGAGAGAGAGAGAGAGAGAGAGAGAAAGAGCAAGTGTGAGCAGGGGCAGGGGAGGGGCAGAGAGAGAGAGAATGAGAGGGAATCCCAAGAAGACACCGTCAGTGCAGAGCCCGACGTGGCACTTGAACTCATGAACCTTGAGATCATGACCTGAGCTGAAATCAAGAGCTGGACGATTAACCGACTGAGCCCCCCCAGGGGCCCCTGTCTTCTTCTTCTAATTGTAGCCACTCTAATGACTGTGAAGTGCTATCTCACGGTGGCATTTCCCCAGGGACTACTTACGTTGATCAACTTTTTCTTTGCTTATTAGCCACTTATAGATCATCTTTAAAGGGTGAAGGGGAGCGGGAGGTACAGGCTTCCACTTACAGGATGAGCTGGTCACGGGAGGGAAGATACAGCACAGGGAATACTGTCAGTAAGATTGTAGCAGTGCTGTGTGGGGACGGGCGACAGCTACACTTGTGGTGAGCACGACATCATGTACGGAGCCACTGAATCACTATGTCGTACACCTGAAACTAATGTAATATTGTTACGTTGTGTGTCTATACTTCAATTTCAACAAAGAACAAAAATCGTCTTTGGAGAACTGTCTATTCAAGTCCTTTGCCCATTTTTTAACCGGTTGTTTGTTGTCCCACTGTTGAATTGTAGAAGTTATTTCTGTTCCCTGGTTATTAACCCCATATCAGATCTCTGATCTCTAAATATTTTATTCCATTCTGTGAGGTGCCTTTTCATTCTGTTAATTGTTTCCTTTAGTGCACAGATTTTAATTGTGATGTAATCTGATTTATCTATTTCTCCTTTTGTGTCCTGTCATGTCCAAGAAATCACTACCAAATCCAATGTCATGAACCTTCTCTGCTATGTTTGTTTTACGAGGTTTATAGTAGTTTTGGGTGCCTGGGCGGCTCAGTTGGTTAAGTGTCTAACTTCGGTTCCAGTCATGATCTCAGGGTTTGTGGGTTCGAGCCCCCCATCGGGCTCTGTGCTGACAGCTCAGAGCCTGGAGCCTGCTTTGGATTCTGTGTCTCCCTCTCTCTGCCCCACTCTTGCTTGTACTCTGTCTCTCTCTCTCTCAAAAAGTAAATACACATTAAAATAAAAAAAAAGAGTTTTTTAGTTTTACTTCTCATGTTTAGGTCTTTGATCCATTTTGAGTTAATTTATGTATATGGTGTGAGGTAAGGGTCCAACTTCATTCTTTTGCATGTGGATATCCAGTTTTCCTGACACCATTTGTTGAAAATCCAGTCCTTTCCCCATTGTATTGTCTTGGCACCCCTGCTGAAGATCATTTGACCACACACACAAGGGGTTATTTGTAGGCTTTCTATTCTAAACCATCGGCCTACATGTCTGTCTTTATGCCAGTAACACGTTGTTTTGATTACTATAGCTTTGTAGTAACTTTGAAATCAGGAAGTGTGAGACTCCAACTTTGTTCTTTGTCAAGATTACTTTGGTTATTCAGTGTCCTTTGAGACTTCATATGAATTTTAGGATGGATTTTTCTTTTCTTTACTTTTTTAAAAGTGTTTTTATTTATCTTGAGAGAGAGAGCATGAGCAGGAAAGGGACAGAAAGAGGGAGAGAAAGAACCATTCTCACGAACGCTGAGCCAAAATCAAGAGTCAGATGCTTACCAACATCAGCTCAGGTCATGATCTCCTGATTCATGAGTTTGAGCCCTCCAAAGTGGGCTCCATCATGGAGCCCACTTTGGATCCTCCGTCCCCCTCTCTCTCTGCCCCTCCCCTGCTCTTGAGCATGCACATGTGTGTGCTCTCTCTCTCTCAAAAATAAACATTTATTTATTTATTTTTTTTTTTAATGTTTACTTATTTTTGAGAGAGAGGGAGACAGAGCGTGAGCAGGGGAGGGGCAGAGAGAGAGGTTGGCACAGAATCCAAAGGAGGCTCCAGGCTCCGAGCTGTCAGCACAGAACAGCTGTCAGCTGTTCGACGTGGGGCTCGAACCCATGAACTGTGAGACCATGACCGAAGTTGTACACTTAACCAACTGAGCCACCCAGGTGCCCCCAAAATAAATAAACATTAAAAAAAAAAAGTCAGACACTTAACCGACTTAACCACCCAGGCAGCCCTTTTATTTACTTTTTTTTAAATATTTTTTTTTAAGTAAACTTTATACCCACTGTAGGGCTCAAACTTACAACTCTGAGATCGAGTCACATGCTCTACTAACTGAGCCAGCCAGGTGTCCCCCAGGATGAGCTTTTTTTTCTTTCTTTTTTTAATGTTTATTTATTTTGAGAGAGAGCAAGAGTGAGCTCATGCATCAGTGGGGGAAAGGGAAAGAGAGAGAGAGAGAGAGAGAGAGAGAGAGAGAGAGAGAGAGAATTCCAAGCAGGTTCCATGCTGTCAGCACAGAGCCCAATGTGGGCCTCAGGCTCAAGCTCATGAACCGTGAGATCATGACCTGAGCCAAAATCAAGAGTTGGATGCTTAACCAACTGAGGGGCCCAGGCACCCGCACTCCAGGACTTTTAGGCCAGGGTCTGTAAGGTTCCATTTCGAACGGGTTGTACTGGTACCACTAGGTGTACTCCTTTATTGCCCCAAGCTGTATCTTGCGTGAGGAGGGATCTCAAACTTGAGACTCACGCCGAATCTCGGATGGTGCACAGCGAAAGGAGGAGAAGGGACCTGGACGCGAGAGGCAGGGTCTTAGGGGGTCAGGGGCGCACGGCTCTGGCCAGAGGTACTGGAAAACAAGGCCTCCTGAACCCTGGGAACAGCAAGGAGGAAGCTGGGAGTCCCACTGCCCGTGGGACAGGAGTGGGAGGAGATTCTATTTAGATCTCAAAAGGCCAGGGCCACCCCAGCTGGCCTTACCACATGGGCCCGGGCCCAGGGAGGAAGGCAGGGCAGCGTGGATCTTGGCAAGAGGCCACATGAGGCTGCGTACCCGGGTGAGTCTGGCTGCAGTTGGGTGAGGTACACCCGCCCCCATGCCCCTCCCTGAGCAGACACTGCCACCTTCTGGCTCTTTGTTGACCCACTGCCCCACCCCATCCCAAGAAGAGCTTTCTCCTGAACAAGAAACAAAAGATGGACCGAGGTTGCCTTCACCTGCTAACAATCCTTTTCTCCTGGGGCCGCACCCAGGTCACCTGCGTTAGAGTCTGGCTGGTCTCAAGCGTCATCCCTTGGTCTCTTCCCATCGGTGGCTTAACACAATCCTCACTACCTCTCCACAGATGGTTTATCTGCCTTAATTTTCAGTTGATCAGGGGCAGGGCCTCACTGTGGGGGGCTGGGACCGCTGGGCTGGGAGGCATCCGGGTCACAACACTGCTGAGGCCCTTCTCCATTGTTTCTCTGTTGGACGGTGGGTTGTTTTTGCTAGAAATCCCCAGCACCTCCCAACTATTGTTCCTTCCTAGGCAGGCTTGCTGGGATCCCCGTGACCAGTTAACCAGGCTCTGGAGTTTGTCAAGGTGTTTTTCTCCCTCCTCTTCTACAGTTCGTTACCTCCCCCCCTCTCTCTCTTACCTCAACTGTGGGCTCTTTCCTCCTGCCCCTCCCCCTCCCTGAGAATTTCTATGACTTGGCCCAAAGCCCTTTGTTTTGATGTCTCAAATTCAGTGCTAAAGCTCAAACTCTCCACCAGGAGGCACTGTCGGGAGACCCAGCTCTGGATCTGCCGGCTTCCCATTCCCTGGTCCCAGACAGGGAAGTGAACGTGGGTCACCGTATTGATTGGTTTCTTGCCTTAGACAGGATCCCAGGGGGCTACAGAGTTATTGTCCTGGCCTTGTCCCGGGGAAGGCCCTTAGTTCCCTCAGATTCAGCAAGAGATGGGGGGATAGGGAGTGGGGAGTGGTGGAGGGGCTCATCCCTCACAGGCCCCCACCTCCTCCCCTTTCCCTGGGCTTGAAGACCCTCTTAACCATTCCATACCTCCCTCCGCCCTGCCCCCCTTCCTCACAGGGCGGACCTATTCACTGGGCACCTCCAAGGTTCCCACGGAGATCAGCCTTCCGGATGCCCAGGACTTAACAGCCTGAGGAGGAAGGACACCACAGAGAGGCGCAGAGAGGACTCACCTTTCTTTCCACTCCAGGTGTGGCTGTCAGCTATTCTGGAAACAAGAGTGCTCATTCCTGAGGTCCCTATGGGTTGCTAGGGCATCTTGAGGTTGTCTCTATTCCATGGGTTTTGATGTGGTTTGAAGTGTTGGGGTTCGGAGCCAATGGCCAAGAAAGAATTCTTGAGGGGCCCCGGGGTGGCTCAGCAGGTGTGAAGTTTTGGGGTGATGGTGGGGTTCGAAGCTGTGCTGTGCCATTGGCGGCCACGCTGTGCCACACCGTGGCTTGCCTTGCGGAGAAGGCCACGAAAAATCCATTGTTTTTAATCCATGGAAAACACTGGAGACGTTTTACAAAATTACCCAATTCTGCAGTTGAGGACAAGGACAGAAAACAGTAAAGCTAGAAATCCATCATGATCTAAGCAACATTCCAACACATGTAGTCCTTACAGCTGCCTTCCTAGGAAACGGTCCCCAGTTGAGTTTTAATTCAATCTGGTACTGGTCTTGGGCGGCTCTGAGCGGCCACAAGTGGCTAGACCAGAGATGTGGAGGGGATCGCGGCAGACGAATCAGGAAGAAACCTCACAAGTCTGTCTGTCTTCCTTCCTTCCTTCCTTCCTTCCTTCCTTCCTTCCTTCCTTCCTTCCTTTCAAATGTTTATTTATTTTTGAGAGAGAGACAGAGCACAAGCAGGGGAGGGACAGAGAGAGAGGGAGACACAGAACCCCAAGCAGGCGCCACATGGGGCTTGAACCCATGAACCGCAAGGCCATGACCTGAGCCCAAGTGTGACCCCTAACCGAGCGAGCCACCCGGGCGCCCCTCACACGGGAGTCAGATTTGGCAGCCGTGCCGCTACCAGGCCCAAGACAGACAGCTTGGTGTAAGGACAGAACAAAGAGAGGGCATCAAGTTTCTGGGTCCTATTACCGGTCTGGCCAGGGTCCTACCTTCCAGCCAAAAGGCAGGCTTTCTCCTCCCCAGAAGAGGAGCCACGGGCTAGAGGATTGCAGCCTGAGCGATAGACACGAAAGTGTTCCTGTAAGACCATACTTCTCAGAAGGCCCCTGAAATGAGAGTTAAGGAAGAAAAGAGAAAGTACTCACCAAGTTTGCACCGAAGCTCAGAGTCCAGATGAAAAGACTCATCGCCTCACGCTGGGGTGCCAAAAATGATGAGTTTTTTGGGGGGTGATGGGGGTTTGGAGCTGACGGCCACGAAAGAATTCTTGGTGCAGGAAAGTGAGTTTATGAAAGCACGGGGACAGGACCCGTGGGCAGAAAGAGCTGCGCTGGGGCTGTGAGGGGTGACCGGTTATACACTCGGGAGGTGGGGGAAGTAAAGGCAAGAAGTTTCCAAAGAGATTTTCATACACTGAAGAGGACTCCCAGGATCCTGGAGGCCCAGCTATTGTCAAGCTAAGGTTGTTTTTCCCTCTAGCGAAGCATTAACCTGGACAGTAGGGACAGTAGGGACGTTCTACTCTGCCTGCCTCAAGTAGTTGTTAATGGGCGGCAGGTTATAAGGAAATGGAATCTTATCTGCCACTTCCTTCTGCCTCTGTTTCCCACATCAGGTTAAGCATCCGACTCTTGATTTTGGCTCAGGTCACGGTTGTCACGGTCATGAGATCGAGCCCCAAGTTGGGCTCCATGCTGGGCATGAAGTCTGCTTGGGATTCTCTCTCTCCCTCTCTCTCTGACCCTGCTCCGCTCACCTTCACACACTCTCTCAAGGAAGGAAGGAAGGAAGGAAGGAAGGAAGGAAGGAAGGAAGGAAGGAAGGAAAAGTTCTTGAGATGTTTACGGGGCAAAAAGGCAGGTGTTTCGTTTTGTTTTGAGAGAGAGCACATGCACAAGCAGGGGAGAGGCAGACAGAGAGGGAGAGAGAGAATCCCAAGGAGGTGCAGGGCTCAATCTCAGGAACTGAAAGGTGAGATCATGATCTGAGCCAGATACTTAATGGACTGAGGCACCCAGATGCCCACGCCCCAAGGTGTTTTTATTGTAGCACAGGGACAGGACCCTGGGCACAAGCTGCCCTGGGGCTGTGAAGAGACACTGGTTATCCACTTTGGAGTTGGGGAGGCAAGACAAAGAACAAAAGGTTCCACATGTTAAGAAGACAAAGAGGATCCTGGAGGCCTAGCTCTGGTCCAGCTGAGGTGGTTTTTCCCTCCGGCCAAGCATTAACATTAAGACAGCTGGCAGTTCCTGGAGGAAAATCCTACTCTGCCTGCCTCAAGTATTTGTCAATGGGCTGCAGGTTGTAAAGAAATTTAATTTTATCTACATTTCCTCCTGCCTTTGTTCCCTACATCCTCTACGTTGGTTTGATCTGGGAAGACTCCTCCTCCTCCTTCTTTTAATGTTTATTTTTGAGAGTGAGAGAGAAAGAGAGCAGGCACGCACAAGGGTGGGGGAGGGGCAGAGAGAGGGGGACCTAGGACCCAAAGGGGACTCTGCGCTGACAGCAGAGAGCCCGATGCGGGGCTCGAACTCACGAACCATGAGATCATGACCCGAACCGAAATTGGACACTTAGCTGATAACCAACTGAGCCACGCAGGCGCCCCGGTGACCTGGGGCTCCTGAAGCTGCCCAGACGCGTGGGGTCCAGCGACGCAAGTAGGGACTGGCCCTTTAGTTCCCAAAGTGCTCTGGGGGGTGAGCGCGGGTGACGCCGGGAGGCTTATGCGAGGGAGGCTCTGTGGGACACGGGAGGACACCGCCCTTCCCTGATGACTGTCCTTCATCCAGGACCACGTTCTGCCGACACACCCCCGCCTCCGCCTGCCGCTCTTTCTGGAAGTTTGTGCAAGCCATTCTCCAGATACCACCATACTGCTCTTTTCATAGTTAGCCTCACGGAAAAGCCCTTGAGGGCTTCCTACAGATCCTGGAGTAATGGTGTCCTTACCTGGTCTTCGAGGCCCAGCGTGAACCCTGCCCGTTCCGCCGGAGGCACCACGTCTCCCTTTCCTCTGGCTTCGCTGCACTCCAGGTGCACTGACCTTCCCGCGCCGGGCGCGTCCCAAGCCTGTCTCAGCCTCTGAGGCCTGTGCACTGCTGTTCCTTCAGCTCAGCATGCTCTTCACACGGATCTCCCCATGGCTGGTCGCTTGTCCACTTTCCCTGACAACCCCTGTCTAGAGCACTCTCCTTTCCCTTGTGCTCTATCCCCTCATCCTAGTTTTTTCTTTCAAGTTTATTGATTTATTAAAATTTTAAAATATTTATTTTTGAGAGAGAGAGAGAGAGAGAGAGAGAGAGAGAGAGAATGAGCGGGGGAGAGGCAGAGAAAGAGGGAGACACAGAATCTGAAGCAGGCTCCAGGCTCCCAGCTGTCAGCACCGAGCCAGATGCGGGGCTCGAACTCACGAACCGTGAGATCATGACTTGAGCCTGAACTCAAGAACTGGACGTTCAACCGACTGAGCCGCCCAGGGATCCCACCCCCACCCCCGCTGCCCCGCCACATCCCATTTTTTTCTCTTTTCCACGCACACCCCTTTTTGAAGCTTAAGCTTCAGGGCCCCCTCCAGGGGTCAGTACCTAATTTTGTATTCTTTTCTTAAAAGGAGCCCTCTGCCTGGCTGACCCAACTGTGTGAGCTTCAGGTCTCACGGAATCTAAATCCGTTTTGTAGCCAGAGCGAAGGACTAGGCTGCACTGGGGACGCCCTGTGCCTACCTCTGGCTGGAAGACAAACTCAGCATTCCTCCTGCCAAGCTATTTTGACAAACCCTTGCGCCCCCCCCCCCCCCATCTCCTCAGGCCTGGGTGCCAAGAGTAAGCCTTGCCCAGAAATCTTGGTAACTGCCCTGCTCACTGGGCCCTGGGCTCAACAGGGTGGGGGATATAAAACCCCAAGAGCTGCTGCCGAATGTCCTTCTCCCTTCTGGACCCCCCCACCCCCACCCCCGTCTTGACTCCCTGAATAGGCATAACTATTCTCAATCGGCAGTCACACTCCTCCAGACTGCTCAGCCAGGAGACAGAAACCAGACTTCTCTGGAATCTCTTCCCCTCCCAAGCTTTTCTGCAAAGCTAATCTTTACAGTTTGTCACCTACCCCACCTCTTTACTAGTTTGGGCAAATATTTAGCATATAGGATTAACTCTCCCCCTGCCTTGCCCTTGGCAGACCTGGCTAATTGATCCCAGAACTCTTTCCAGATGGGCCCCTGTGTAGCCACTCCCCACAGATCAGGGGGGGGAAACCTATTTGGCCTCTTCCTGAAAGTCAGGTCTAAATTATCGAAGCGGTAAATCTGTTCCAGAGGGAAAAGGGCCGGTGCTTGCCATGAAGTGAAGTCCCGAATCTAGGTTGAGACCAGGAGGCCAGTTCCAAGGACGTATTTTCTGTTTGATCAAGTACCACCTTGTGGTCCATCCCGTGACACAGTGGAAAAATCACTGACCTTGAGCTGGAAGTCCTGCCCTGTTCTGGGCAAAACGACTGACTTCCTCATTGTGCACACGGGGCTACAGGTCAGGCTGCTGCAGCGGGTCACCGTAGACTGGGTGACGGCAACAACAGACTGATTTCTCACAGTTCTGAAGGCAGGGAGGTCCACAGACGGATCCTGTGTCTAGTGAGGGCCCTTTTCCAGGCCGCAGACTGGTAGCTCCCACCGACTTCTTGTAACCTCACATGGTGGAAAGAAATCCTCACTTCTTCTTTAACTTTTTGTAATGTTTATTTACTTTTGAGAGAGAGAGAGCATGAGTGGCGAGAGGCAGAGAGAGAGAGAGAGAGAGAGAGAGGGAGACAGAGGATCCGAAGCAGGCTTTGCGCCGACAGCCCAGAGCCCCACGCGGGGCTCGAACTCATGAACCGGGAGATCGTGACGTGAGCAGAAGTCGCAAGTTGGATGCTCAACTGACTGAGCCGCCCAGGCGCCCCAAGAATTCTTGCAGAGGGGCTGTGGTGAGCTGTCCTTAGAACCTGGAGAAAATGTCACCTCCTGGGGGTGAAAACAGTCAGAAAGGAGGCGAAGAATGAGTTTGATGAGCTTACAGACCACACGTGCATTACTTTCTACTTCAGCTGCCTCTCCCGGCAGCCTCCCTGCGCCGTGCTCCCCAACACTCCCCTCGATGCCCCCAACTATTCATCCCCCTCACTTATCAGAAGGACTAGAGGCCACCAGGCAGCACCCCCTGCAGCTTGCTCCTCCCCAGGCGCCGGGGTGGATGTTCCCCCGTCTGCAGCCTGGACCCCGCAGTGCGAGGTCTCAGCTATCTCCCGCCATCACCCTCTTCTCTCGCTGGCATCTTCGGCCTCGCCTCTGCCAGCTCCTTTTCTTCAGCACATAAATTTGCTAAGGATATTCCCACTTTAGAACAACAACAACAACAACAACAACAACAACAACAACAGGGGCGCCTGGGTGGCTCAGTCGGTTAAGCGTCTGACTTGGGCTCAGGTCACGATCTCGCAGTTTGTGGGTTTGAGCCCCGTGTCGGGTCCTGCGCTGACAGTGCAGAACCTGCTTGGGATTCTCTGCCCCTCCCCTGCTCTCTCTTGCTCTCAAAAATAAATAAACGTTAAAAAACAACAAACTAAAAGCCACACCCCAAAAGCCCTCCTTCCATCTAGCATCTCTCTCGTGCGTTCTTGCTGGAAGAGAGGTCTATACTGGCTGACCTCACTGCTACCTCCCAGCCTTTCTTCAACCCAGTGTGATTGGGTTCTTGCTTGTCCTGGTCCCGCCTCTTCACCGTCTGGTATGGAAATACAGAAAAGTCCCCTGCCAAGATCAGCAATGGTTTCTGGATCGCTAAATCCAGAATTTTGGTGCCTATTTACTCCTCCACTTTGTAGGTCCCCACCGCGGACCGTCGCCTGGACATCTGTGACAGCCCTTCTGGGTCCTCTCTTCCTCAGAGGCTCTTAAGTGTTGGTGGCCCCCAGGGTCTCATCACGGCCCCACCCCCACCCCATTCCGCAGCTCACTCTCTCCTGAGCAATCTTTTCAGACCCATGGCGCCTACTACTGTCTCTACGCCTGAGAATCCTTAGTAGTAAGCAATATGTGAAAGAATGTAAAATAATCGTGCATGAACTGAGGAGGATACCATGTGAAGGAAGACATTTGAGGCAGAAAGGAAAAATACCGGGTCCTTTCCAGACTACCGTGGGCAAGTTAGCACACCACCCCAAGCTCTGACTTCTCATCCACAGGACTTGGGACAAGAAGAGTACCTACTTCATAGCGTTGCTATGAGGCTTACGTGGGATAATGCAAGAGCACGCTCCCAGAGCACATACTTGTCAACACTGCAACGGTCTCTGTGACTTGCAGGGGTAGAGGCACCATGGAGAGAAGAGGAGTCAAATGAGAAATGGTAGTTTAGATCCAGGTTTGGGGACGTACAAGGGCAGTGGACTGGTGAGGTCTATTTGTCGAGGGCATTCCTAACCCACGTCATGGGCTGAGAGCCGAGGAGCAGGCTGTTGTTTTCCTTCCGGCCGTCCGGATGACCTTGTGAGCACCTGACCTGGGTTCGGTGAACGGCTGGCCATCGCGCCCTATGTGCACGTCCCAGGCATTCCTGAGACGGTCTGTCCTGAAGTGTGTGTGGGGGCTGCTGGTGGTTTGGGATGATAAACAGCTTAGAGCCGGGGAAGGAAAAGGTCACCTACTGGGCTGTGTTGCGGGGGAGGGAACACAGTTCCCAGGGGAACGAACACTGGTATTTAAGAAGTACACTGAGCCTGTTCTCAGCACTTGTCCAGGGCCAGGTTCTGAACTAAACATGAATGTTTTTTGTCCATAATTATAGGCTCCAGCCCTGGGGACTAATTCAGTGATGGCTGGACCCAGTTTACACGGACCCGTGAGAGTCAATTATTAAATGTGCGGGAATTTTGCCAGCCAGTTGTTAAACACAGCCATTGTTAAAAACTAAGTTACACAGGGGCACCTGGCTGGTTCAGTTGGAGGAGTGAGAGGCTCTTGATCTCAGGGTCATGGGTTCGAGTCCCATGTTGGGTGTAGAGATTCCTCAAATAAACTTAAATAAAATTAAGTTATAGGTGTGCCTGGGTGGTTCAGTTAGTTAAGCAACCAACTTCAGCCTAGGTGACAACTTCAAGGTTCATGAGTTCGAGCCCACATCGGGTGAGCTCGAGCCCCGATTCAGGCTCCATGCTTTCAGAGTGGGATTCTCTCTCTTTCCTTCTCTCTCTCTTTGCCCTTCGTGAGATTCTCTCTCTCTCTCTCTCTCTCTCTCTGCCTCGTGTTCACTCGTGCTTTCTCTCTCTCTCTCAAAAAAAAGACCTTCATTAAAAAAAAATAAGTTATATAAACTTATAATTAAATAAATTGTATTTAGGGAGCGCCTGGGTGGCTTAGTCAGTTAAACGTCCGACGCTTGGTTGGGGCTTCGGTCACGATCTCACAGTTTGTGCGTTTGAGCCCCGCATCAGGGCTCTGCGCTGACAGCACGAAGCCTGCTTGGGATTTCTCTCTCCCTCTCTCTGCCCCTCCCTAGCTCACACTCTCTCTCTCACTCTCTCTCTCAAAAAATAAACATAAAAGATTTAAAAAATTATGTTAAAAAAACCAAAACTCATAGCTTCTTATTTAATTTCCTATATTTTACTAGTATCCATTCCCTTGAGGACATTCACACCTGTTGCATCTGTAGGATAGAAACACCATGTAACAGAAACACTATTCGACTCTGATCAGTGCTGTCATATCTAGAATTTGAAATTGGCCGGGGCTGAAGTATTTACGTCAGGAAATCAGGGCACGTACACACACTGCCCCCGCCATAGCGCTGGTCGTCAGTAACATCTGCCAGCACCTCGCCGGACAAACCGGGGTCAGGGATTCTGTCTTCTCATCAGTTCCAACATTCTCGATCTGCGCCAGATAAACACAGTCCAGCCTTTTGGGTTTCCGGACTCCAGGTTTGGAGGCAGCCGCCCCAGAGGGCCGCGTCTCACCCATCCCCCACCAGGGGTGTGACCATTGGTGGCTACTCTGGACCCTGGCCCTCGCTGCGTCCTCCCTCAGCTAAGCGCTCACTTGACTCTGACAACACTGCCGGGTTGGTATTGAACTTTGACTTGACCCATTTTATAGATGACAAAGTGAGCCACAGAGAAGTTAAGCAACTCTCTCCTGAGGCCGTCAGCCAAGAAAAGTTGGAACCCTCTCACAACCACTAGCTCTACAGATAAAGAACAATAATCCGATGAGCGGATAAGGGGATGCGATTAAGTGGCTCAGTTACCAGTCCTTCTCAGCTGCCAATGCTGGCTTTAGTTTCCAGCTACCACGGGGCATTGATTCTGATGTACTTGTACTGTCCTTAGTCACATCCAATAAAACAGTGGACTTACAAAATTCGGCCCATCCCAGGTCTTTAGGAGACTTTAATGAGTAAATAAGACTGTTCTAGAGTTAATGATCCATTGTTTCGGTTGATGGTGTGCTTCTAAGTCAATCAATTATTAATTAGGAATTAATTAATTAGATCTGACTACATACCCAACTCAGTTCAAGATCTGGACGCTTCCCATGAGAGCTAAAGCCCAGAGCGTGTAAATAGCTTGTTGAAAGTTACACAGTTTGGAAGAGATTAGGACAGGATATTCACCACGCTTGTCTGATTCCAGAGCTCCTGTGCCAGGGAGAGCCATGTGATGAGTATTCAGCAGCTATTTAAAAACACCTCTTGGGGCGCCTGGGTGGCTCAGTGGGTTAAGCAGCCTTGATTTCAGCTCAGGTCATGACTTCATGGTTCATGAGTTGGAGCCCCACGTCGGGCTCTGAGCTGATGGCTCGGGGCCTGCTTGGGATTCTCTCCGTCTCTCTCTCTGCCCCTCCTCCACTCACGCTCTATCTCTCTCCCAAAAATAAACAAATAAACATTAAAAAAACACATAACAACATTAACAACTCAGGCAACAACAGGTGTTGGCGAGGATGCGGAGAAAGAAGATCTCTTTTGCATTGTTGGTGGGAATGCAAGCTGGCGCAGCCACTCTGGAAAACAGGATGGAGGTTCCTCAAAAAACTAAGAATAGAACTACCCTACGACCCAGGAATTGTACTACTAGGCATTTATCCACGGGATATAGGCATGTTTTTCGAAGGAGCACACGCACCCCAATGTTTATAGCAGCACTATCCACAATAGCCAAAGTATGGAAAGAGCCCAAATGCCCATCGAGGGATGAATGGCTAAAGAAGATGTGGTATATTTATACAATGGAGTATTACTCAGCAATCGAAAAGAATGAAATCTTGCCATTTGCAACTACGTGGATGGAACTGGAGGGTATCGTGCTAAGCGAAATTAGTCAGAGAAAGACAAATATCATAGGACTTCACTCATAGGAGGACTTTAAGATACAAAACAGATGAACATAAGGGAAGGGAAGCAAAAATAATATAAAAACAGGGAGGGGGACAAACATAGACTCATAAATATGGAGAACAAACAGAGGGTTGCTGGAGGGGTTGTGGGAGGGGCGATGGGGTAAATGGGGAAGGGGCATCAAGAAATCTATTCCTGAAATCATTGTTGCACTATATGCAACAACTATAACTAACTTGGATATAAATAAAAAAAAAAATTAAAAAGAAATAAATAAAGGGCAAAAAAACCCCACAAACCAACACACACACACACAGCAAACTCTTGTAGGGGCTCCTGGGTGGCTGGTCAGTTTAGTGTCTGATTCTTGATTTTGGCTTAGGTCATGATCTCACGGTTTATGGGATCGAGCCCCACATTGGTCTCTGTGCTGATGGTGCACAGCCTGATTGGGATTCAATCTCTCCTTCTCTCCCTGCCCCTCAAAAGAAAGAAAGAAAGAAATTCTTATAGAAGAATACTTAATCACAGAGAAAAACGCCCATAAAGGATTTGGTTAAAAAATGGAGGTGAACACATTACTGTATTTTATCAGTTTTGGATACGTGTTGCTTTTCACCTCTTAACATCTGAAACAGGGTGCATCAAAAACCAATTCCAGGTGAATTATAGATATTCATGTGAAAGGTGAAACAATAAAGCTTCTAGAAGATACTATAGGAGAATATCTTCATAGTCTTGGGGTAAGAAAAGACTAATGAAACAGGAAACAAAGCATACCCATAAAAGGCCAGTAAGTTGGACTACATTAAAATTAAGGAATTTTTGTGCATCAAAAGACGTATTAAGAAAATAAGAAGGTAAGCCCCTGGGGCATGTGGGTGGCTCACTCAGTTAAGCATCCGTATCTTGATCTCAGGTTCCAGAGTTCAAGCCTCGAACTGGACTCCACACTGGGCATGAAGCCTATTAATAAATAAGTAAGTAAGTAAGTAAATAAATAAATATTAAAGTAAAGCCACTGAATAGGAGAAAACTTTTACAGTGTATGTATCCAAAAAAGGGAACTCATACCAGAATATATATCAAACTCCTACAAGTCACAGACGGGCAGAATCCAATGGGAAAAAAAAATGCACAAGACTTGAGACAGGCACTTCATAAAAGAGAATAATCAAATGAATATTAAGCATATGAAAAGGAGCGCAGTCCCCTCAGTTTCCAGGGAAATGAAATGTACAACCACCACAAGGGGCGCCTGGGTGACTCAGGCTGTTAAATGTCAACTCCTGACTTTGACTCAGGTCATGATCTCACAGTTTGTGGGTTCGAGTCCTGCATGGGGCTCTGTGCTGACAGTGTGGGGCCTGCTCGAGATTCTGTCTCTCTGTGTCCCTCCCCTGCTCATGCTCTCTCTCTCTCTCTCTCTCAAAAATAAATAAATAAACATTAAAAAAAAAATAAGGTAAAACTTCCATAAGTTACCACTGCACACCCAGAAGAATGACCAAAATCGAAAAGAACGACAGTGCTGAGGGTTAGCGAAAATGTGGAATGTATGAAAACGACAGTGCTGAGGGTTAGCGAAAATGTGGAATGTATGAAAATTTCATACATACATGGAGCAAAAGACAAGGGCTAGAACATTCACCATGCCTCATTAACAATAGCCCCAAACCAGAAAAACCCCTAATGTCCATCAACAGTAGAACAGATCCGGGGCGCCTGGGTGGCTCAGTCGGTTGAGCAACCGACTTCAGCTCAGGTCACGATCTCACGGTTTGTGAGTTCGAGCCCCGTGTCGGGCTCTGTGCGGACAGCTCAGAGCCTGGAGCCTGCTTCGGATTCTGTGTCTCCCTCTCTCTCTGCCCCTCCCCCACTCATGCTCTGTCTCTGTCTCTGTCTCTCTCTCTCTCTCTCTCTCTCTCTCTGTGAAAAATAAATAAACATTAAAAAAATTTTTTAAAAAACCCAGTAGAAGAGATCCATAAATTGTGGCAGATTCATAAAATGGAGTGTCAGACGGCAACAGAATAAATTATAACTATTTTAAGCAAAAGCATGGATGAATTTCACAGACGCAATGTTGAGAAGTAAGACACAGCAGAATACATGCGTCTGATTCCATTTCCATCAAAACAAAAATGGGCAAAAACCGGTCCATTTTCGTAGGATTGAGGATGGAAGTTACTTTGGGAGAAGTTGGGACAAACGGTGCCAGGAGGTGCATGAGGAGGGTTTTTGGGGTGCTGGTGATGTTGTTTCCTGAGCTGGGCAGTGACTGGGGGAACATTCATAAGTTATACATCAGTAGTTTGTGTACTTTTCTGCATATGTGAATACATATATTATGCTCCGGTAAAAAGTTAAAAAAAAAAAAAAGGAGGGAGGATAGAGAGAGAGTTGTGATATTAATTACTCACAGACCTTTGTTGAAAGACCCGTTCAATGATGCCTGTCCAACGATGGAATACAAGACACTACCCCGAGCTAAGAAACTGGCAAAACATGCTGACGAATCTACTGGAAAAACATGAGGGAACTTAGAAAACTCACTGGAACTAAAATACTAGGGAATAACAACATGGAATAGAGCAGAGAAGAAATTGGAGAGAAATCATAGAAGTTTCTCGTATTTGTAAGACCCAGAAAGAAAAATTATCAGTTTTAAACTTTGTAAAGTCAAGTTAAGAATTTAATTTCTAGGGGCGTCTGGGTGGCTCAGTCGGTTGAGCGTCCGACTACGGCTCAGGTCATGATCTCACAGTTCATGAGTTCAAGCCCCACATCGGGCTCTGTGCTGACAGCTCAGAGCCTGGAGCCTGCTTTGGATTCTGTGCGTCTCCCTCTCTCTCTGTCCCTCCCCTGCTCATGCTCATGCTCTCTCTCTCAAAAATAAATAATAAACTTGAAAAAAAAAAGAATTTAATTTTTAGGGGCACCTGGGTGGCTCAATCGGTTAAGCGTCCAACTCTTGATTTCAGTTTAGGGAATGATCTCATGGTTCATCAGTTCGAGCCCCATGTCCGGCTTTGCACTGAGTGTGGAGCCTGCTTGGGATTCTCTCTCTGCCTCTCCCCTTCTCACTCTCTCTCTCAAAAATAAAATCTGAAGGGGCACCTGGGTGGCTCAGTTAGTTAGGCACCCAACTTCAGCTAGGGTCATGATCTCATGGTTTGTGAGTTCGAGCCCCACATTGGGCTCTGTGCTGACAGTGTGGAACCTGCTTGGGGCTCTCTCTCTGCCCCTCCCCCAATGATCTTCCTCTCAAAATAAATAAACCTCACAAAAATTAACTGTTAAAGTAAATATATAAAATCACAATCAAAAAATTCTCAAACATAGAGTTAGTCATAACTAAAATAGGACGCGTGAACATCGGGCTTCCTGAGGGGGTGCATTGGGAGTGACACAATTTAGGTAAAATTCCTGTTAAAGGTGTTTAACTTGAATCCAGCGATAAGGAAACCATCAGACAAAAGAAACAATGTAACTGTTAGGATATTCTACCAAACAGCTGACATGGCTTTTTCAAAAATAGCAAGGTTATAAACACCTCCCACCCATCCACACACAAAAGGACAGGGTAGTGCTTTGGGTTAGAGAAAACTAATGAGGCATGATAACCACAGCAAGGCATGATCTTTATTGGATTCTGGACCCCTGACTTGCTCCCTAAATTTCACGAAATTGAGACAACCTGGAACAAGGAATATGGACTACCTGTTACATAGCATTATTGCATCAATGTTAAATTTTTTGTGTATGATGATGTGGTGCCCGTTTTTGCTGCCTCACTGGTGCTTTCCTCTAGCATAATTCTCAAACTTTTGGGATTTAGGACCCCTGTACACTCTTGGGAGTTGTTGAGGACTCCAAAAAGCTTTGTTTATAGGAGTTATACAAAACTACATTTACGGAGTTAAAAGTTAAAGCAGATTTTTTTTTTTTTTTTTTAGGTTTATTTATTCAGGGGCACCTGGGTGGCTGCCGGTTGGGTGTGCGACTCTGGATTTCAGCTCAGGTCATAATCTCAGGGTCGTGGGATTGAGCCCTGTGTCAGACTCTGCACACTGGGCATAGAGTCTGTCTGAGATTCTCTCTCTCTCTTCCTCTCCCCCTCTCCCCTGCTCATGCTCTCTCCCTAAAAAAAAAAAAAAAACAAAAACAAAACACTACATTCCCCCCCCCCCAAAAAAAAAAAAAACTTAGTGGGGAGGGTTGTTTGTTTTCATTTTTGCAAATCTCTTCCTGGCTGAGTTGATGGAAATAGCTGGATTCTCATCTCTGCTTCTGCATTCAGTCTGTTGTGCATGTTGTTTTGCCTGAGGAATACGAAGGAGATCCGGCCACACACAGATTTATATTTGGAAAAAGGAAAATGAAGGAGGATTAAAAAAAATTTTTTTTTAATGTTTACTTATTTTGGAGAGAAAGAGCACCAGCAGGGGAGGGGCCGAGAGAGAGGGAGACACAGAATCCAAAGGAGGCTCCAGGCTCTGAGCTGTCAGCACAGAGCCCTATGCAGGGCCCAGAGATTATAATGAACCTGAGATTATATCCTGAGCCGAAGTTGCCTGCTTAACCGACTGAGCCACCCAGGCACGCCACGAAGGAGGATTTTAACAGCTTTCGAACATTGCAGATAATCTCTCCCCTCCGATTATCAAAGACCACTTAATTTTTATTTTTTAAACTTACTTTATTTTTAAAAAATCATTTTATTTTTTTAAGTAAACTGCACCCAACACGGGTCTTGAACTCATGACCGAGAGATCAAGAATCACATGCTCTTCCGACTGAGCCAGCCAGGCACCCCAAATGTTTAATTTTTAATTTAATTTTTAATTTTTTAAAAATTAATTTTATTTATTTTTAAATTTACATCCAAGTTAGTTAGCATATAGTGCAACAATGATTTCAGGAGTAGATTCCAGTGACTTATCCCCCAACCGTTTAATTTTTTTTTTTTTTTTTAATGTTTATTTATTTTTGAGAGAGGCAGAGACAGAATGTGAGTGGGTTGGGGCAGAGAGAGAGGGAGACACAGAATCTGAAGCAGGCTCCAGGCTCTCAGCTGTCAGCACAGAGTCTGATGCGGGGCTCGAACTCACGGAGCTGAGAGATCATGACCTGAGCCGAAGTCGGACGCTCAACCGGCTGAGCCACCCGGGTGCCCCCCAACTATTCAATTTTTAAGGATCCGCAATACCAAAAGCAGACAATGGAGTGGAAGAAAGCAAAACATGAGTTTGAAAAAATTAACAGATGAGACAGCAGGGCCATGCACACACAGGTCAGAGGAGCCAGCATGCCGTCTGAGGCTCCCCAGGTTTCCCTGCACCAGGAAGGAGACCAGACACAGGTGGCTTTTTTTTTTTTTTTTTTTTTTAAAATTAAGTCAGTTGCAGGTCCTTGATATTGAACAAGAAAGCAGCAAGGGGCATCAGCAGCCGAGAGCGTGCCTCTAATATGACAGCTCTTCCCCCCTTGTCGCTCCATACCAGAAGGTACAATTTGGGGAGAAAAAAAAAGTGTGCTATACCTAGTTAGTTATGGTATCTACTAGTACACCTTTCTAGTTGGTTTTCACACAAGCAATTCTCCAATCCTCGCAGGACTGAATGTCCTACAATTTAACTCAATTCTGACACCACCTGCCTGGAGACAGCATCAGATCCCACAGGGGAAGGGCTCCTTCCCGTCAGACTGATGCCAGCTGCAGATCTGGGACACTTGCACTTTGGACCAATCGGCTATAAGTTGGGGATTCCCAGGGCCCTCTCCTCGGGTCCCATCATCTGCTGGAATAGCCCACAAATCTCAGGGAAATATCGATTCACATGTATCGACTTATTATACGCGATATCTAAAGGATTCCGATGGACAGTCAGATGAAGAGGTACATTAGAGTGAGGTCCAGAAGGTCCTGAGCAAAGGAGATTCTGTCCCAGTTTATAAATAATGAAGGACACTCCTGTCACTCAGCAAATTCCAAGGGGTTTAGGAGTTCTGTGCCAGGGACTGGGGACAAAGACCAAAAATATTTCTATACCACAACTTTCTTATAAGACAGGCAAGGCATTGATGGATACATCTGGCTTAGAGTTGAAGAATCATGAACAGAACATCTAAGAAGTTACATTTCAGGACATAAGACTCACTTGAGTTAAAGTTGAATGCGTGTCTCAACCGCTGATCTTGACTGGGTTAGAGAAAAATGATTGTGATTTTCCAAATTTCCACAGTTGCTTCTGTGCCAAAAATTAGCTTTATACCTTCTTTCATTAAAACATGTTTTTTTAAAATGTTTATTTGTTCTTGAGAGAGAGAGAGAGAGAGAGAGAGAGAGAACGCAAGCAGGGGAGGGGCAGAGAGAGAGGGAGACACAGAATTTGAAGCAGGCTCCAGGCTCTGAGCCGTCAGCACAGAGCCAGATGTAGGGCTCGAACTCATGAACTGTGAGATCGTGACCTCAGTCGAAGTGGCCTGAGCCATCCAGGTGCCCCAGAACACATTCTGATCAAATAATCTTGCAGAGGAAAGATAACCTAGCTTCAAGGCTGTGACGTGAAAGCAGAGAGAAAATGATAGATTTTCTGCCCAGTTATCAGGTTTAGGATCTTTTTAAGAAGTGTTCCCAGAAGCACCGCTATGTTGTCTGTGCCAAAAATTTTATGTACTGTCCTTGAGCGTGAAAAACAGTCAACTGGCCGGTTGTATAGAGTCCGCACTGGTCCTCCCACCAAGAGCCTCGTGACTGTCACATGCCTGTTTTCATCCGGTGTGAAGCAGTGATAGATTCCTGCAGGAGGAGTTACTGGAGTGTCGTCATTTTCTATGAAAGCCTGGATCCCCTCATCCTCTTTACCTCTTACATCAAAGTATCCACTGACAGCAGAGGGGCGGTGAATCTTCCACCCAAGCCCAACGGCTCCTTACCACGGGCCTTCATCTTTTCTTTGTTTCTTCCAGTTTATCTTTGCGTATGGTTATCACGTGCATCCAAGAGTAGTTTCTCTTATTGGACCCTTTCTCATTCTGGGTCACGCACACATTTGGCAGCTTTCCAGTAAAGGACGCGGAGCTGGCGTGGCAGCTCCAGACTGACCCGGCAGCCGGGCTCTTGGGCGGTGAGGCCACCCTGGGTCATCCTGGGACTCACCTCTGTGCGAGGCCTGCACCACGGTCCTTCCCCGGGGGTGGGTACGGCAAGCATCAGGGTCACCCCAACTTGCATGGCCAACCCGGCTCCTTGATCCAGAAAGGCCCAGGTGGCCTTTCTGCTTTGCGTATCTGGGCGCTCCACTGCCCAGCCTTGGTTTCCTGCGTTTCCTGGTTCCTGAGACTGGGTGAGACCCCACCTGGGGATTCTTTTATTGTAACAAAACGTACAAGTGATAGTTTCTTAAAGGTTAACTGTAACGTAGACTCCAGAACAACGTCAATGTGCCTCTCCTACTCTGTTACGTTCGTATCTGTTACATTCAAATGCATTCATTTAAAAAAGATTTTTAAGCTTATTTATTTATTTTGAGAGAGAGAAAAAGAGCGAGCAGGGGAGGGGCAGAGAGACAGGGAGAGAGACAATCCCAAGCACGCTTTGCGCTATCAGAGTGGAGCCCGATGTGGGGCTGGAACTCACGAACCGTGAGATCATGACCTGAGCAGAAACCAAGAGTCGGGCGCTTAACTGACTGAGCCACCTAGGTGCCCCTCAAATTTATTCTTGGACAGATTTTTTAACCCGTGCATAACATTTTAGCATCAGTACTGGTCACCTGGAAAATACTGGATTGCTGAGTTATACAAATCTTCTAAAAACTGATACATTTCACTACGCAATATGAAAAAAATCACATTTGGAAATGCCACCAATCTCATTAGCGACATCCTTAAGAACTGGGAAGCTCTCAAGTTCAGGGGATATGTACAAGTTTGACAAAATTTTAGTTTCCCTCGAAAGCTTAAATGTTGGGCACCTGGGTGGCTCAGTTAGTTGAGCACCCCACTTCAGCTCAGGTCCTGATCTCGCTGGTTGTGGGTTCGAGCCCCACATTGGGCTCTGTGCTGACAGCTCGGAGCCTGGAGCCTGCTTCCGATTCTGTGTCTCCCTCTCTCTCTGCTCCTCCCCTGCTAACGCTCTGTCTCTCTCTCAAAAAAAAAAAAAAAAAAAAAAAAGCTCATATGTTATCATTGACAACAAATACTGTCCATTACTTCCTTGAAATGACTAATTTCATTCATTTTTGAGATAATATCTACCAGATATTCAAGTCTGAAAAACTATAGTTTCTCTATCAGTTGTTCTTTCCAGTTAAAATAGTGATCTAGGGGCGCCTGGATGGCTTAGTCGGTTAGGTAGCCGACTTAGGCTCAGGTCATGATCTCGCGGTCCGTGAGTTCGAGCCCCGCGTCGGGCTCTGTGCTGACAGCTCAGGGCCTGGAGCCTGTTTCGGATTCTGTGTCTCCCTCTCTCTGACCCTCCCCTCTTCATGTTCTGTCTCTCTGTTTCAAAAATAAATAAACATTAAAAAATTTTTTTTTAAAATAAAATAAAATAAAATAAAATAAAATAAAATAAGTGATCTATGGGGGTGCCTGGGTGGCTCAGTCATTAAGCTTCCGACTTTCGATTTTGGCTCAGGTCATAATCTCACGCTTCGTGAGATTGAGCCCCATATGGGGCTCTGTGCTGACATTGTGGAGCTTGCTTGGCATTCTCTCTCTCCCTCTCTCCCTTTGCCCCTTCCTCCTTTCAAAAATAAATAAATATTTTTAAAAAATGGTGTTCTATGAAAAAAGCAACTCAAATAAACCTTTAAATGCCTTTCCAGAAGACAGCCATCTTACCTGGGTCTCCACCAGCAGCCCTTTCTACGCACTTCCCACTTTTATTATCTAGGCTATTTGAAAGAGGTATACCCATGAGTAAATATTTAATATAGGTATTAATTTTTACTGCTTTATTAAGGATACCTTCATACTGTCTCTTAAACCCAAAGAATGCGTGCGGTGTGCAGTCAAATCACTGCTACCAGAGTTTGGTGCCTGTGTCGCGATTCCTGGTCAACTGCCAGCAGTTTTCCCCAGGTGCGCAAACATTAACACTGAGAAAGTAACTTCTCAGTATTGTTACGATAACAGTTTTGCCCTCCGGGATAACCCCATCCTTCCCCCTTCTGGGTCTGAGGGCCACACTTTGAAAACCGAACCACATCCTCCTCTCCTCTCCACCGGACTTTACATTAAGTTCTTACCTTTCGTGCTTCTTGCTCCCAGGAACAGGGCAGCTCCACCCCCCCTTCCCACTTCCTCCCCCCCCCCCCCCCACTCTTCCCTTCCCTGCTCGCTCGCTCTGCTCCAGCAGGTGGCTGCTTTCAGCACTGGGGAGTGGCCAGCTGCCCTTGGTGGGGATTGCCTGAGAGCCCCTCACCCTTCTTTCCTCACCTCACTCCCTCTACCCCTCCCCCAGGCTCATTAACCCTTCACTTCCCCCCCTCCTCCCAGGGTGGAAAGGAAGCCAGAGGAAAAGCCTCAATATTGAAGGACACAGCCAGAGTGAGTCGTGCCAGGACTTGGGACACTGCAGACCACCCACGTTACTGTGGCAGTTTCTTTTAGAAATGAAAAAAGTATATATCTTGATTGTTCTTTTTCTGGTTATAAAAGTAATAGATGCTTGTTGCGTAATATTCAAACCACCCAGAATTGTATACAGTAGAAATTGAGAGTCTCCCCTAATCCCCCTCCCCCCATGCTCTCTCTGGTTTAGGAACCTTCAAATTTTCACATATATGTATTTTTCATACATATGTATGTATATGACAATGGGATATTTCTCTGCAACTTTCTATGTTCACTTAATGTATTGTAATACAGCAATAAAAAATAAATAATAATAAATAAAAAATCAGCAAGTTAAAGATCTACTTCATTTTTTTAAAGTTTATTTTACTTAATCTTGGGGGGGGGGGAGCAGAGAGAGAGGGAGAGAGAATCCTAAGCAGGTTCTGTGCTCAGTGAGGTGCCCTATGCAGGGTTCGATCCCACGTGAGATCATGACCCGAGCCAAAATCAAGAGTTGGACACTTAACCGAGCCACCTTGGTGCCCCAAGAGACTATAAACAGTGCTGCAGTGAAAACCTTCCTCTTATGCCCCTGAGCATCTTACGGTGAGTATTTCTATGGCATCCAGTCACTCAAAGTGAAATTTCTGGATGAAAGGGTATGCCCGTTTTATAAAAGGATGTGTGCTACCCAACTGCCCTCCAAAGAGATTATACTAGCTAACACTCCCTCCAACTACATCCACTGTATTTTGAAATGACCTCTTTATACATCCATTTCCCTGACACCCTCACCCTCACCCCCAGTGAGCTGAGGTCCCTTCAGGAATTGGAATGTGCCCTCTTTTCTATCCCTGGGTCACAACTGTCATGTCACAGGAGCTCATTCATGTGGATGAATGGATGTGAATGAATGAATGGACAATATGAACAACACCACTGTTAAAAAAAAAAAAAAGAGAGAGAGAGAGAGAGAGAGACAACAGGGGCACCCATGTGGCTCAGTTGGTTGAATGTCTGACTCTTGATTTTGGTTCAGGTCATAATCCCAGGATCCTGGGATGGAGCTGTATGTGGCTCCATGCTGAGTGTGCAGCCTGCTTAAGATTCTCTCTCTCCCTCTCTCTCTCTCTCTCCTTCTCCCCCACTTGTGCTCTCTCTCAAAAAAAAAAAAAAAAAAAAAAAAAAAAGGAAAGAAAAGAAAAAAGACAACAGGCCCCCCAAATGCCAAAAATGGAGTTACTTGTGCTAAATCCGGTGTCAGTAAACCAACACTTAATACCTAACCTAATGGCTGTTTCAGCGTCTCCCAGGGATGTGAACTTTAACCAGTCAATCTGGAATTACCTGTTCAGCACTGGTAAGGTAATCCACCTGATAGACCCCTTGTGTCCTCCATAGGAAGGTAACCTTGTCTGGAAATAATCCACTCTTTGCTAGCAACTTCCTTGTCCTGCTCCTTTCTGCCTATTAAAGCCATTTTATTTCTTTGCTTTTTACTTTTTTTTTTTAATCTTTATTTATTTTTGAGAGAGAGAAAGGGAGAGAGAGCGAGCACGAGCCAGAGTGTGAGCAGGGGAGGAACAGAGAGAGAGGGAAACACAGAATCCAAAGCAGGCTCCAGGCTCTGAGCTATCAGCACAGAGCCTGACACGGGGTTCAAACTCATGAACTGTGAGTTCATGACGTGAGCCAAAGTCGGTGCTTAAATGACTGAGCCCCCCAGGCGCCCCCTATAAAAGCCATTATGATATGATATGATATGATATGATATGATATGATATATTATTACTATATTTTGGAGAGAGGAAGTGGGGGAGAGGGGCAGAAAGAGAAGGAGAGAGAGAGCCTGGCACTGGGCTCAATCCCACGACCCTGGGATCGTGACCTGAGCTGAAACTGAGAGTTGGATGACCAACTGACTGAGCCATCCGGGCGCTCCAAAAGCCTTTCATTTTGTACAGGTCTTTGGAGCGCCTTTCTACCTGCTAGATAGGACACTGCCCAGTTCATGAAATGCTGAATAAAGTCAATACAACCTTTAAATTTTACTCAGGTGAATGTCAAGACCGCCAACAGGTTTCTTGCCTGTGCGTCAGGCACCATTTTAAGCATTCAATCTGCACAAATTTCTTTAATCCTCATAACTACTAGGAGTGGGTGCTGTTATTATCCCCATTGGTAGATGAAGAAACTGAGGCTGGGAACTTGAGTGGCTTGCCCAGGCAATGAGCCAGTCGACTTCCGCAAACAGGCAGAAACCTTTACCCTCCAGGAATGATTACCCTCCAGTAATGATGCCTCCGGTTCCTTTTTAATGCCTTTTTAATCATTTCTCTTTGCCCCATCTTTTGGATCTCCAGTTTTCTTAGGGATTAACTGAAGCAACCTGAGAGAATATTTCATAAAGGTAAATAGTATTCTGGGGTGCGTGGGTGGCTCCATTGGCTAAGCATCTGACTCCTGACTTCAGCTCAGGTCATGATCTCACCGTTTGTGAGTTCGAGCCCCATGTCGGGCTCTGCGCTGAGGGTGTGGAGCCTGCTGGGGATTCTCTCTCTCTCTTCTCTCTGCCCCCCCACTTCTCAAAATAAATAAATAAATAAACTTAAAAAAGTATTAAATAGTATTCTGACATCTTCCAAATTTGTGTCGTCCGGACCCTGCCTGTTATTATCCATAGATTTGTTTTACAAAGTTACAATCAGAGTAGCATAGTGTGCTCTTTTATTGGGAGGGGGTCTGGGGAGTTGTCTACCCTGCATGATGACTTAGGTGGAAACGAATGCTGTGTGCCCCCTGCCCCCAGTGCAGGCTTGAAAAGGTGGGCTTGGCCACCTGGGAGTGCAAAGAGTCTACCTGATGGGAGGAAGGGGCAGTGCATCGAGTCAGGGACTGTTTGGGGGAATGGCTAAATTGAGGGTTCTTGGGGAGAGGAAACAGTAGAAGAGAAAGACGGTGAGGAAAGTAAAGGCCAGGAAATGTTATAAGCTAATTCAGACTCGACTGTATCAGGCGTGGGGAGCCAGTGCAGGTATCTGGCTGTGGGGTAAAGCTCTCGGGGCTGTGCTTCAGGGTGGCATGGTGGGAGCAGTGGTCAGGTGACTGGGAAGGGGAGGGAACAGACTGCTGGCAGGGAAATCAGTTTAGAAATGACCATAAATAGCTCTGCTATCAACACCCTCCCCTCTCCCCACACACATACACTTACCCTGCCTTCTCCTCTTTTCGGATTTCTAATAATGGCATTCCTATTCTTCTAGCCCCAGGGACCCAGGGATGGAAGTCTGAGTCACTCTGACTCCTCTCCCTGCCCAAGTCCTGCCAGCTGCAATTTCTGCTGATTCTATCTCTACCCGGTCTCTGGAGTCTTAAGGGTCCTGCCAGGACGTTATGTCAGGCCTGCGCCCGGTTCAGGGACTTTTGGCCTCCCTTGCCCAGTCCTGATCCTCTATCCCCCAACACCCCCTCACGGCTACTGTCAGACTTTACGCCCCGCCTGCAAACATACCAGGAAACTAACGCCCTGGGGTGTCCACCTGGGTGAAGTACAAGCCCCTCACCTCTCCCAGCCTTCTTGTCCAGCCTTCTCCCAGATCTTAAATCTTTTTTTATTAAAAAAAAATTTTTTTTTAATGTTTTATTTTTTTTTTGACAGAGAGAGAGAGAGAAAGAGAGAGACAGACAGACAGAGCATGAGCGGGGGAGGGGCAGAGAGAGGGAGACACAGAATCCGAAGCGGGCTCCAGGCTCTGAGCTGTCAGCACAGAGCCCGACGCGGGGCTCAAACTCATGGACTGTGAGGTCGTGACCTGAGCGGAAGTCAGACGCTTAACCGACTGAGCCACCCAGGTGTTCCCAGACCTTAAATATCCTTAAGGGCCAGCTTGCTGGATGCTCTGACCCTATGCTCACCAGGCTCTCCCTCATCAGAAATAATTTTGGCTTTGAGAGATGCCTCACTGTCATCTAAGCTCTTGGGACACTTGTCTCTTGTGCCTGGTTTGTGGTGATTGCACACATGTGTGTCTGGCTCCCAAAGGGATTGAGCGATGAGCATTTTTGTGCCCCCCACAGGAAACTTGCGTATGACCTAGTCTCAATAACTAATTGTGGTTTGATTAAAAATATGGAAGGGTATGGGGTGCCTGGGTGGCTCAGTCAGTTGAGCATCTAACTCCTGATTTCCGCTCGGATCATGATCCCAGGGTCTTGGGATTGAGTCTCCAGGTGGGCTCCATGCTAAACGTGGAGCCTTCTTGGGATTCTCTTTCTCCCTCTGCCTACCCCTCTCTAAAATACAATTTAAAAAAAATTTAAAAAAAACATGGAAGGGTGGAGTTTCACTTCTGCTGACCCCATACTGGAGGATCTGAGCATTTTTCCTTTAAACACTATCTTTCGGGGCGCCTGGGTGGCTCAGTCAGTTGAGCGCCGACTTCGGCTCAGGTCACGATCTCGCGGTCCGTGAGTTCGAGCCCCGCATCAGGCCCCTGTGCTGACAGCTCAGAGCCTGGAGCCTGTTTCAGATTCTGTGTCTCCCTCTCTCTGACCCTCCCCCATTCATGCTCTGTCTCTCTCTGTCTCAAAAATGAATAAAAACGTTAAAAAAAACAAAAACACTATCTTTCTATGAAGTGTAGTTAATAGGGATTTTGTTTTCTCCTTTTTTCTTAAAAGAGCGATAGACTAGGAGCCACATACATGGGTAGGAACTAGAGTTCTGCTACTTCCTGGCTCTGTGACTTTGAGTAAGTGTCCTAACCTCTCTGAGCCAAAGGAGTTGACACCAGCTGCCTCGCCAAACAGGCACTGTATGGGGAAGGCTGGCATGGCGCTGGAGCCCTGGGAGGCAGGGAGTAAGAAGCAGTTTAATCTCGAGGCTTTGCCTCAACTGCCCTGGGCTGCTACTGTGTTTGCGAAAAACACATGTGCCCCCACCCTGATCCCTGTGCAGGTGAGGGCTGGACTCTGGAACACACCGAGGCTTCCGTGCTGCCTCTCACTGGGGCCTCTGACACCCTGGTCTACCAGGTAAAGGAACAGATGAGCCCCTGGGGACAGGCTGCAAATTCTTCCTGACCTTTTCAGAAGTGGTAGTATGGGTAGTTGACATACATTAACTGAATCTCATTGTTTGGGCCAGAAGGATTCTCAGGGGGTCCATTCTCCCTGTTGACAGGTATGGACACTGAGGCCCAGGTGCCTGATAATATCAGGATGGCATAAATCCAAATACCAGAGGCCTCCAAGGTCTTTGATGGTGTTTTGAGCAAGAGAATTGGGAACGGAGTGAAAGGGATTAGGAGTCATTCTGGGACACGCTGGCCCAAGATCAGGCCTCTGACTGAGACCTCAGACTTTGAGGGGGTCCAAAAGCAACCTCCCCTTGGACCCAGTCTGCTGGATCTCAGGGCCAAAGCAGTAGCTCTGTCTGGCTGGGACAGGGAGAAGCAGCACTAAAGTCGGTAATTCAAGGTCGCTTTCCTGGCCCAGCCCCATCTGGCAATGTTGACCGTTGAGGCAATGTTACGGGAGAGCTGGGGACACAGGGCAGAACGTGGTTGCTAACGTTCGGAGTGAGATGGTGTGACCGGGACAGTGGGGGCTGGGGTCAGATTTTTCTAAATAAAACCCAGCCCGGGCTGGTGTCCCATTTCAAGAACATGGGTGAGGAGAGTTTAGTCGCTGATGACAGAACCAATCAGTATGGTCTTGTGCGTGTAAACAGACAAACATGTACCTGTTTGCCAGGGTGGGGGCTGAGCTCGCTCATTCAGTCCAGGCTGCACGAGGACTCATCCGGATCGTGATAAGCCATCAACCACAACCGCTGAGCACAGGGTGTGCTCGGAGCCTTTTTACTTACGTTATTGCACCCACGTCTCCTGGGAGCCCTGTGGCTGTTACAATTGCCATTTCGGACGGGGGGAAAAAACAGATTCTGGCTATGCCGGATGACTTCGAGGATTAGCCGCTTGACCTTCTGGGGAGAAGCAGAGGAGAGAGTTCGGCTCTTGACTGCGGACAGTCTACGCAACCCGTGGAGGGGACAGGAGTATCTGAGAGCGCACCTGAAAAGAGCCGACGTGCCCGTGGTCTCAGTTCAGGAACACGGAACCCGCGCTTGGTTAAGGCGAAGGAGTTTCCGCCCAGCAAACGCCAAGGGCGCGGGAGTTTGCTCACTTTGGGGGCGTTTAAGCTGATTCGTCAGCAACTGACACCCTGGCTTAAATAGGGCGTCCTGGAGAGAGGGGCTCGGCCTCGCTACCTGCCGCCCTAAGCCCCCAGCTCCGGCCCCCGCTCGCGGGTCGGCGCGCGTCTCCCCCGCCTCTCCCCGGCAGTTCAGCGGGGCTGCGCGCGGCGCCAATGGCAGCGCGGGCTGCGCGCTGGGGCGGGGTCGGGCCTGCGCGGGGGCCTCCCGAGGTGTCCGGCTCGGCCCCGGCCCCTCCTCCTCCCCGGCGAGGCCCAATCGGGTGGCGGCCCCCGGCAGCCCCGCCCCGCCCCTGCCCGCGCCCGGGCGCCTGGAGGGCCTTGGCAGCCCGCCGCCAGGCAGCCGGGAGCAGCACCGGCGCTCGGATCTCGCCCGCCGCGGTCGGTTCGCTCGCCTGCTCGGCGGGATGGCTGGCTACCTGCGGGTCGTACGCTCGCTCTGCAGGGCCTCCGGCTCCGGGCCGGCCTGGGCGCCGGCAGCCCCGACGGGCCCCAACTTGCAGGAGCAGCCGCGGCGCCACTGTGAGTGCCACGAGGAGGGTCCGGGCGGGGCGCGCGCCCGGCACCGCGACGTGGCGGCCTCCCGGGCGGGGACCGGGGAGCGCGACTCGGGGCGATCGCGGGCCGGGGACGGCGGGGTTGGCACACAAAGAGCCGGGGGGGGGGGCGGGGACTTGAAGGACGGTGGCAGCTGGTGGCCCGGGAGCTGCTGGTCCTGCGGCCCTGCGCGGGCGGGGGTTCCGGGCTGCTCCGCGCCCCCCCAGCTATTCCCGTGGCGGGTGCTGGGGGTGTCCCGGGCCCGGAGGGTGTCCTGCGCGCCCTGCGCCCTGGGAGGGGCCAGGCCAGCGAGTAGGGGGCCGGAGCGCCAGGCCCGGTCTCCCCGTGAGAGGGAGGGTCTCGGCGCGGTCCTTGCTCAGACAAAGGCGGGGAGACGGCCTCCACTTCCCTTTCCTTTTCAGCCGGGCGCGCTGTAATCCCTCCTCGCTGTCAGGCCCGCGTCAGCTATTTTTGGAGCCTTTTACGCGACAGCTGGAGGAGCGTGCTTTTGATTTTCCCTTTTGTTTGGACACCCCCCACCCCTCCCGTCGCACTTAAGTCTCCATCCTGGAGCCTCTCCTTGGCCTGACCTGCGTTTTCTCGCCAGCCGGCTCCTACGCTGCTCCGCCGGCCCCACTCACCCGACTGCCAGACGGGGTGACTGGGCAGCTGCTCCAAAATGTCACTTTCCCCACTAGTTACTCCCTGCTTCTGTGGTGCCCTTAGCACCCTGCTTAGGAAAGAAGACAGTAGTCGGGTCATAATAAGCAGGATTAACCTGAACCCCCATTACCCTCGCAGGCTGCCCTCTGTGGCATGTGGCCTGGACCGTGGCTCTCCATTGCCAGCTACAAAAGGCAGGGAGAATGTAGGTCCCTTGGCCCTGTCTCTTGCCTGTTGCCACGGAAACCCCTTTCCTGACCTGGCCTGGAACCCCTTGGAGTGAGCCAGGACAGTGAGGAAGAGGGAGTGGGGCCCAGGCAGCCTGGCCTTACTGTTCCGGTAGGTAATCTTTAACTAGTGTGGGAGCAGCTGACCAGAATTGGGGAGGCGAAGGTGGGGGCAGAGCTTGGGCCCCAGCCCCCACCTCTCCTGCCAAGGAGAAAGGGACATTTCTGCTTTTGTACTTCTGGGATTTGTCTTGTAAGTGGTTAGCCCTGCAACTCCAGGGTTCCAAGTGCCCCCAGGCCCCAAACCACCTCTAGCAAAACAGCGTGAGAGTAAAGATATTTTCTCCCTTCTTGCCCCCTGCATTGATGGTTTAAAAAAAAAAAAAAAAGAAAGTTCTTTTAGCTGTAGGTCCTTCCAGAAGTTCCCAAGCTGGTTGGGTTATTAATGGGGAGAAGGCTTAGTGTTTGAGTTGGACATGAGACTTACAGCTGTGGCCTCTTCGAGCTTGTCACCCAGCAACACCACCGGAGACAGAATATTTGGCATTCCCCTTGATGACAAGGAACGGATACGTTTCTTTTGGCTAAAACCCTCTGGTGTCTTTGCTGCTTGGTAACGCCACGGCTCTAGTTTGCATTTCCTAGGCCTCCAGCGACGGCTGGTGGCGGTTCTGATGTTCTGATGAGCCAGATGTCGTGGAGGGGAGGGTGGGCTGTGCCCAAGCCCTCACTGTGAGAACGACTTATCTGGCCTTCCTTAGCTTCACTCCTTGCCTGGCAACTTCTTACTTTTCTCACGCTGCCTCTTCACTTTACAGATCTTGGTGACTTGCCTGCACTCTCAGATTCAAGGGCAGATTATTATTTAATGATTGTTGAAAGTTCTGGAGGCCCGCCTGGGGAGTTACTATGTGTTCCTCCCCGAGGCTTGTTTCACTGCATCGGATGAGACCAGGGCTGCCCCATCAGAGGTGTTTTGGGTGGTCATGTTTAGGCCTGGAACGTTTGGAGAAGTCTCTGGAAAGCCTGGGACCTGCCCCCAGATGCTCCAGTTGAGCTGGGAGCCTCTGGCACTGGTTCCATTCAGGGCATGAGGTGCTGGAAACTGCCTTCTGGTTATTGGAAGCCGGGCTCTGGGACCTGCCCTGGAGTTGACACTTGTGTACACGTTTAAAATGCCAGTGGAGGGGCGCCTGTGTGGGTCAGTCGGTTAAGCATCTGACTCTTGATCGTGGCTCAGGTCATGATCTCACGGTTTGTGGGATCGAGCCCCGTATCAGGCTCTGCACGGACAACTCGGAGCCTGGAGCCTGCTTCGGATTCTGTGTCTCCCTCTCTCTCAGCTCCCCGTCCCCCGCCCCTCGCTCACTCTCAAAAATAAACATTAAAAAAAAAAAAAAACCAGTATAAATTGTGAGCTTCTCAGGGCAAGTTGCCCATTGCCTGGCAGAGACCCCTGTCCCGTACATACATCTGTGCTGGTCTGGTGCAATCTGATGGTAAGAACTCAGTGGCCTCTATGTGGCAGTGCATCCCAGGAGCACATTTCATCCCAACAGGAGGTGGGGGCAGGGCAGCCCTTACTATCGACCAAATAGACTGTAACTTGACATTCATCTGTGACTTCAACAACTATCGCGCTTCTGCTGTGTGCCAGGCACGTGAAGGTGCTGGGGACAGAGCCAGGAGTAAGAGGCAAAGATTTCTGCCCGGGTGGAGCTTAAATGCTAATGTGGGGACCGTTAGTAAAAAGGTAGAAGTTGGCTAGCATGGCGTATGGAGAACCAAGAGGCCAGGAAGGTGTGCGTGGAGGTTTGGACTTGGGGGGGGGTCAGGAAGCACAGAAAAGACCTCCTTGAAGAGGCACCGAAGGAACAAAGGAAACAGGCCATTTGGTTATGGCCAACAGGTGCCAAGGCCGTGATGGAGGAGTGTCTGATGGAGGAGAGGAGTGTCTGATGGAGGAGTGCCTGATGGAGGAGTGTCTGATGGGGGAGTGTCTAATGGAGGAGCGTCTGATGGAGGAGAGGAGCGTCTGATGGAGGAGTGCCTGATGGAGGAGTGTCTGATGGAGGAGTGTCTGATGGAGGAGTGTCTGATGGAGGAGAGGAGTGTCTGATGGAGGAGTGCCTGATGGAGGAGTGTCTGATGGGGGAGTGTCTAATGGAGGAGCATCTGATGGAGGAGAGGAGCGTCTGATGGAGGAGAGGAGCGTCTGATGGAGGAGTGCCTGATGGAGGAGTGTGATGGCAGAATGTGTGATGGGGGAGTGTCTGATGAAGGAGTGAGTGATGGAGGAGAGCCTGTTGGAGGAGCTTCTGATGGAGGAGTACACCTTTGCTTGTGGGAGAAGCAGAGAGGGAAGAGTCCCGAGCCAGGCAGAGGTCAGGGGAAGGGGGTCAGTGACAGATGAGGTCAAGCGTTGTGGGGACCACACATTTTTGAGGACTTTGGCCTTTACTCTGACTGAAAAGAGAAGTTTTGCAAGGTTTTGAGAAGGGCATTGTGGCCTGATTTACATTTTTTTAAAGCTTTTTTAATCTTTAAATTATTTTTTTAATGTTTAGTTTTGAGAGAGACAGAGACAGGGTGAGTAGGGAGGGTCAGAGAGAGAGGGAGACACAGAATGTGAAGGAGGCTCCAGGCTCTGAGCTGTCAGCACAGAGCCCGACGCGGGGCTCGAACTCACGGACCGCGAGATCACGACCCGAGCCGAAGCGGGTCGCTTGGCTGACTCAGCCACCCAGGTGCGCCCCTTGACTGATTTAGATTTTTAAAAACTTAAAAACCGTTATTTCTTATTTTTATTGTGGTAAAAATACTGCATAACACAAATTTCCTGTCCTAGCCATTTGTAAGCGTGCCATTCAGTAGTGTTAAATACTTTCTCACTGTTGGACAACCAACCCCCAGAGCTTCAGCATCTTGCAAAACCGAAACTCTATAGGTACCCGTTAAACAACAGCTCCCCATTCCCTCCTCCCCCAGCCGCTGGCAACCATCATTCTACTTTCTGTTTCTGTGAATTTGACTGCTTTTAGGTACCGCATGTAAGGAGAATCAGACGTATTTTTCTTTTTGTGACTGGCTTACTCTTCACATACTGTCCTCAAGGTTTATCCCTGCTGTTGCTGTGGCTTGTGTCTGCATCTTGCTAATTTTTAAGGCTGAATATTCCATTCTATGTACATACCCACGTAAAAAATACTCCACTTAAAATGTATTGACTTTCTGGGTAAGGTACGGGAATTGCGCAAAGCTTAGGCGATGTGGTTATGAATTCCTTGCCTATTTGTCACTGCTTCTAATTTATTTTAAGAGTTCAGAAATGTTCGGGGCGCCTGGGTGGCGCAGTCGGTTAAGCGTCCGACTTCAGCCAGGTCACGATCTCGCGGTCTGTGAGTTCGAGCCCCGCGTCGGGCTCTGGGCTGATGGCTCGGAGCCTGGAGCCTGTTTCTCGTTCTGTGTCTCCCTCTCTCTGCCCCTCCCCCGTTCGTGCTCTGTCTCTCTCTGTCCCAAAAATAAATAAAAAACGTTGAAAAAAAAAAAAAAATTTAAGAGTTCAGAAATGTTCATCGTCGCTGGATTGAAAGTGTGTGGGAAATGTGGCCGTGTTGTTTATATGAGTATGCCACAGTATAGGTCTGCTGGCCATCCCAAGGGCAACTGGTTTTGTGGAATTTGAGACGAAAGAATGAGCAGCAAACGCTATTGAGGTAGGTCCAGACCCATCGCTGTTGCTCACAATGGCGGCACTTCCGTTTTCAATTTCTGAGCAAGTACATCCACATTTAAGTGGCGGGGAGCCCAGTCTGGGAGAAGCTCGAAACTGTGAACATCGTTTAACCTTTCGGAGGGGCGTTTTTCTTAGCCCTCCTGGATCCGTTTCCAGAGTCCTGTTCTCTCGAAGGCTCATACCACATTCTGTTTTTCCCTTCGTTCCTTGAGGGACACTGGAGTTGTTTCCACCTCTTGCCTATTGTGAGTAATTCTGCTGTGGACGAGGGTGTACAGATATTTCTTTGAGACCCTGCTTTTACTTATTTTGGATAGATATCCAGAAGTGGGACCGCCGACCAATATGGCGGTTCCATCTTTGATTTTTTGAGGAAGCACCACACCGTCTTCCGTAGCAGCTGCCGCACTGTCCATTCTCACCAGCCGGGCACAAGGGTTCCAGCTTCTCCACATGCTCACCAACACTTGTTGTTTTCGGCTTTGGGGTTTTTGGTTTGGTTTTGGTTTTGTTGGCAGCCGTCCTTGTGGGTGTGAGGTGGTATCTCATGGTGATTTTGATTTGCATTTCCCTAACGATGAGTGCTGTGGGACAACTTTTCATACGCTTATTGGTCTTTTATATATCGTTTTTTTTGGAGAGATGTCGATTCCAGTCCTTTGCCCCTTTATTAATTGGTTTTTGTTGTTGTTGTGTTGTTGAAATCGCCTGATTTTAAAACCTTGGTCACCAATGAATATGCTTTTTTTTTAAAATTTTTTATTATTTTTAATGTTTTTATTTATTTTTGAGACAGAGAGAAGACAGAGCATGAGCGGGGGAGGGGCAGAGAGAGAGGGAGACACAGAATCGGAAGCAGGCTCCAGGCTCTGAGCTGTCAGCACAGAGCCCGACGTGGGGCTCGAACCCACGGACTGTGAGATCATGACCTGAGCTGAAGTCAGACGCTCGACCGACTGAGCCACCCACGCGCCCCTGAATATGCTTTTTTAAAATCGCTGCGTGAGCCAATCAGGAGTCTCTGCTGCTTTGGCTTCCGTGTCCCCCACGCCCCCGGTTCTGGGAAGGGCCCTTTCAAGGAGGCTGTGCTCCTGACTTTGATAACTGGGCTGCTTGCTCTCTCTCCGTTATCTGTAGGTTTTCCCTTTCATACTCACTCCTTTAGGCCAGGAACTATTATATTTTTTGGTGTTTCAGGAAGAGGTGCTTAGCGCCTGGTTGTAAATATGTGGGCCCTGTGGTCTCTGAGGGTTTGACACCTGCAGGCACCACAGGGAGGGCTGCCTGCTATGATCGTGACATTGAACTCCCAGATGGAGCGGGTGTGGAGCCCACAGCCCACAGGCTGCTGGGTCTGAAGCCCAAAACTTGAGTGGAGCCCAGCGAGGCAGAAACCTTTAAGACTGGCCACAAATGAATTCTCCTTAGGGATTATGATTATGGTAGCTTCAGTACATTAAAACAACCTTGATTAGCTCTCATGACATTAACTCATAGGAGATGCTCTTAAAAACTAAGCTAGCTTGGGGCACCCGGGTGGCTCAGTTGGTTAAGCGTCCTACTCTTGATTTCAACTAAGGTCATGGTCTCACGGTTTCTTGAGTTTGAGCCCTGCATCGGGCTTGGCACCGAATCTCCTTGGCGTGGAACCTGCTTCGGATTCTCTGTCTCCCTCTCTCTGCCCCTCCCCTGCTCATGCTCTGTCTCTCTCAAAGATAAACATAAAAAAAAAAAATTAAAACAAAATGAAGCTAGCTCTTCAGTGGCCCAGTAGACTTTCTGCGAGTCCTAAAGCCCTTTCCACTCAAGCTTCCAGCCCGGAAAGGTGAAGGAATTCTGCGGCTTGGGTCCAAAGGCCCCTGTGCCTCCTGGAAAGGGGGGTGGAGAGGTGCCGGCTGAGCTCACCTTGTCCTCCAGGGAATGGAATGTTTGGAGTCTGTGTTTGCCTTCTGCTTCTCCATACGTGACCCGCTGAGGGTGTCCAGAGGCCACACTGGGGCCAGAGACCCGGGATCAGTCCTGACATTGACACAAGCCACGCTTCCTGGGTCTCATTTGTCTTCCTAAATAACCTCCAAGATTCCTTTTAGATTAAGAAAAGAAAAAACAAAAAAACCTGTTTGCACATCTTTGGGAGATTATTTTTAGATTAAAAAAAATCTGCGCACGTGTTTGGATAGTGAATCATTTCGCTGCACATAATTCACCTTTTTCTTAGTGGGTTGGGGAGGTCAGCACGAGTCATGGCTGTGGTGTGTGTTGTAGGGCAGTGATATGTGGGGATCTGTTGGGTTTTGGTCACTTCTGTTTTAAAATTTTTTAATGTTTATTTACTTTTGAGAGAGAGAGAGAGAGAGGGAAAGAACATGTGCGCGCGTGTGCGTGAGCGCGGGGGTGGGGGGGGAGGTTAGAGAGAGAGGGAGACAGAATCGCAAGCCGGCTCTAGGCTCCGAGCTGTCAGCACAGAGCCCGATGCGGAGCTCGAACCCATGAACTGAGAAATCGCGACCTGAGCTGAAGTCAGACGCTTAACTGACTGAGCCACCCAGGCGCCCCAGTCACTTCTGTTTTAAACGTGCTTAGGTGGTCATGCTTTTTCAGTGTCAGGGCCTGCTTTTCGTAGACGTCCGTTCCTTGCTGTCCACCTAGCAGATGTCACTGCTTCTGACCGTTGGTGTTTTTAAGTGAACATCCTAATCCTTTCTTCTGATTCGCCGTCTCGTGTCTGGTGAGGCGGAAGATCCACGACATCTGTAAGGATTGTGCGTAAACCTAAGAGTAAATGGGCCCTAAGCGAGGGCGGAGGGGGCTCTGCTGGGGACAGAGCCCAGTCAGTTCTCAGCTGTCTCACTCCGGCCCGGGTGTCAGCGGTGAGCGAGCCTTCTGATGGTCGAGGCCCGGCTGTAGGTTTTGCACCTGTCTTGTTGCCCTCCCTACTCTGCAGGGGCTGTTTCTTCCCAGGCCGTGGGTACCTCCGTGCTACAGGCTAAGGTTCGACAAGTCTCGCTCAAGGTAGCCTGCACTGATTTAATTGGATGGGTCATTTTCTTGAGTTTTCTTTGGAATTCACTTCCCAGACTGTTGGTTTTCCTCATGAGTCAGACTTTCCTTGAAGAGCCTCCCCCGCCCGGCTCCTGTCCTCCTCCACTGTCGCTTTGGACCTTTGATGCTTCTCCGGCAGGACTGGCCAGCCTGCCAGCTTGGATCCAGGGTTCGGAGTTCCATTCTGGGTGCCCTAAGCCTCTGCTTGCCGCTGAGAAAGTGTGAATCCTGGTAGCTCTGTTGTCCTCAAGCTGTGTCACCTTTGGCAGGAAGCTGGCAAACTCTCCGAGCCTCAGTTGCACCACATTAAAAAAATTTTTTTAGTGTTTATTTATTTTTGAGAGACAGAGACCAGAGCACAAGCAGGGGAGGGGCAGAGAGGGAGAGGGAGACACAGAATCCGAAGCAGGCTCCAGGCTCTGAACTGTCGGTGCAGAGCCCGACACGGGGCTCCAACCCACGAGCCGCGAGATCGTGATCTGAGCCGAAGTCAGACGCTGAACCGACAGAGCCACCCAGGCGCACCTAAAGTGGCGATAGCCATATTCCCTTTGGGAGTGGTTTGAGGATGAAAAGGAATCACGCAAAGGGGGTAGGGGACCACGTCAGGCACAGAGGAGGTGCGAGTACAGTTTCCGTCCCCACTTAGATTTAGTCGGGCTCTTGTAACAAGGTTACGAGGAAACTCACAGAATCGCTGGGGTTGGGCCACAGCGCCTGCCCTCGGAACTGGGTGGCGACAGCCTGTAGGCATTCCCTCCCCTACTTGCTCCCGGACAGGTGGCCCTGCTTGGCTCTGGACCTCTGGCTCTTGGGCTCCTCTGCCTTCAGATTCAGGCCACCATCTTTCAGTCCTAGCTGGCCCTCCTCAGTGGGGGGTCCGGGTCCCCCCCCGCCCCCCCCCCCCCCCCAGGCGGCCCGGCCCGGGAGCTGGTCCTGCCGAGGGGGAGTGAGTGTGGGTAACCGAGCCCTGGCTGACACTGCTCTCCTGGGTGAAGGGCAGATCCCGCGGGGGAGGAGAGGAGCTCGCCCAGAACACCCCCCCTCCCCCAGAGGTATGATGCGCCGTGTTGCCCGGTTCTAGATGCCGACAAGAGGATCAAGGTGGCAAAGCCGGTGGTGGAGATGGACGGCGATGAGATGACCCGGATCATCTGGCAGTTCATCAAGGAGAAGGTAGTTCCCTCCCAAAGTGGGCGTTCAGCCCCCCGCGCAGGCCCCCTCGTGCCCCTGAGTCACAGTCATCTGGGCTGATGCCTTGCCCTGGTCATCTGTTTCTAGCTCATCCTGCCGCACGTGGATGTCCAGCTCAAGTATTTCGACCTGGGGCTCCCAAACCGTGACCAGACCAACGACCAGGTCACCGTAGACTCCGCACTGGCCACCCAGAAGTACAGTGTGGCTGTGAAGTGCGCCACCATCACCCCTGATGAGGCCCGTGTGGAAGGTGTGAGGGTGCGGAGGCAGGTGGGCTGGGGGCGTGGGGGCCGCGACACGAACCCCGTCTCCCTGCGACTTCGCGGGAGGCGTTGGGGCCATGGGGTTTCCTGCAGAGGAGGCTGGGAGGGCCGGTGAGGGGCTGGCACCCACGTGGGGTGTGGCAGAGCCGAATCCAGGCCCGTGGCGTTGCTGCTGTGCCGCGCGGCTCTGGCCAGCACCAGTAGGTGTCGTGGGCCACAGACACGTTGCTGAAGCCGTCAGAGGAAGGGCAGCCTCCTCGGGCGCCCCTCTCGCCTCCTGGACTGTCCTGCAGGCAGGTTTACAGAGACACCTCGGGGCCACCTCTGGCCAGCGGAGTGCCGCGTGTCAACTTGTATCTTTCAGAGCTGCAGCGGGCTCTAGGGAGCGTCGCTAGTGTCTTGCCGCTGTCTTGGCCTTGCGGGTCTGTCCCCTGCCCCCTGCGGCCGCGGAGGGGTCTCAGAGAGGTGCGCTCACCAGGCTTGGACCGGCTGCCGGTCCCTGCTTCTGGGGAGCACTTTTGAGGGTTTCCCGAAACAATGGCACCAGTACGTGGATAAAGGGGCCACGTTTGGAAAATTCGAGAAAGGGTCGTTCAGGGGTGTGCAGAGCTCTTTCTCTCTGCCTGCGTCCTACGGCACGAGGGAGCTGGAAGGAAGCATTTGAAGCACCTTTCCAAACACTCCAGACCTTCTTCCGTCTTTCGGGTTTGTACCTGACCCTAGGGCATTGGGATCATTTAAGTGCTAAGCTCTTCTTTGTGGGGTTTCTTTTCATTTCTCCTGAACCCTGGGATTTCTTTACCCCTATTTTATGGAGAAGGAAGTAGAGAGCCAACAGTCCCGGTAACGTGGGCTGGACTCCACGGCTCGTGGCAGTACTGAGGCCTGCCCTCTGGTCTTCTGGCCTCTGTCCAGCGAGACGCCATACTGCCAGAGTTCATCAGACCGAGCTATGTCCACGCGTGACGCGGGAAAAATACACTAGCTGAAGGAGCCCCGATGTGCCAGGCACTGTTCTAGGCACTTTACATAGAGGTTTATTTAATCCTGACAGCAACCCAAGATGCTAGGTATTTTTATCAGTAGTTTCATTTTATAGCTCAGGTTAACTCACTGGCATAAAACTCACAGTTGCAGGTGGTGGAGCTGGACCTTGAACCCAAGAAACCTGATCCCAGAGGGGCGCCTGGGTGGCTCAGTCGGTTGAGTGTCCGACTTTGGCTCGGGTCATGATCTCACAGTTATGGGTTCGAGCCCCGCGTCGGGCTCTGTGCTAACGGCCTGGAGCCTGGAGCCTGCTTCGGATTCTGTGTCTCCCTCTCTCTCTGCCCCTCCCCTGCTCTCACTCTGTCTGTCTCTCTCTCAAAAAGAAATAAACATTAAAAAAAAATAAAAAAGAAAGAAGTATGGTCCCAGAGCCCACATACTTCTATTTTAGACCTTCCGCAGGGTGATTTTTAGGGCTCCCATCTGGCTGCGTTCTTGCTTAGGGTTCAGATTTTGGTTGGAAGGCGGGGGCTGCAGTGGGGTCCCTTCACCTCTGTCCTCCTAGAATTCAAGCTGAAGAAGATGTGGAAGAGTCCCAATGGAACCATCCGAAACATCCTTGGGGGGACCGTCTTCCGGGAACCCATCATCTGCAAAAACATCCCACGCCTCGTCCCCGGCTGGACCAAGCCCATCACCATTGGCAGGCACGCCCATGGCGACCAGGTTGGCCACGGCAGGAGGCGGGACTTGGCTCTTCCTGGCCTGGGCCCCTCGCTCGGAACCCCTGGCCCGAGCCGTGCTCTTGTCTCTGCAGTACAAGGCCACAGACTTTGTGGTCGACCGGGCCGGCACGTTCAAGATCGTCTTCTCCCCGAAGGATGGCAGTGGCGCTAAGGAGTGGGAAGTGTTCAATTTCCCTGCCGGCGGCGTGGGGATGGGCATGTACAACACGGATGAGGTGAGGTGGCTCCTGCGTTCCCTCCTCCCTCTGGGGCCGCTTCGGGTTGGTGATGCTCACTACTCCCGCGTCAGTGGCTTGAGGAAGGTCCGAGGCCCGTGAGCCAATGCATCTTGGCTGTGTTTCGGGGGGACCAGTGCATCTTGGCTATGTTTCGGGGGGACCTGCTGTGGACCTGGTGTGGAGTGAGGCTGGAAGACAGACCCCCGCTTAGCCAGATGCCCCCGCACCCACTCCCTGACACACCTCTGGGGGCGTGTTAGTTGTCTGGGCTCTTGGCTTAAGCAAGCTGGATAAGCAGTCTTTTCCCCTTCCCCGTCTCTTGGCTTTCGTTCCTTCTGCGGTTGGCCTCATTCTCAGGCTGTGACCAGTGACCACCGGCAGCTCCCGGCTTACCCCTGCCGACTTGGTTACCCTGTCAGAAAAGAGCCTCTTTTGCTCCTGGTTCCAGTGAAAGTTCCAGGCCTGGCTCACATGACCCTCTCTGAGCCAGTCACGGAGGGCTCAGAGAGGATAGGCTGGGACGCGCCGTCAACTCTAGAGACGGGCTGGTGGGCTGCAGGAGTTAGCTTTACCCCAGCCGCACGGCCTAAGACCTCGGGAGCCCAGGGAGGGCTGGTAGCCCGCGGGCCGGCCGGGCCCCACGCCAGGGACCTCTCTCCCCCCGCAGTCCATCTCGGGTTTTGCGCACAGCTGCTTCCAGTACGCCATCCAGAAGAAGTGGCCGCTGTACATGAGCACCAAGAACACCATCCTGAAAGCCTACGACGGGCGCTTCAAGGACATCTTCCAGGAAATCTTTGACAAGTAACAGCCTCTCCCTTTATCCCTTCCCAGGGATCCCACAGCCCTTCTCTCCTGTCCCCCCGGGCCCCTGTCCTACGGGGAGGCCGCCGTCCCAGGGCTTTCGGCTCGGCTCGAGGAGAGATCCTCAACCTGGCAGCCTCCCGCCCTCTCCCCACAACCGGCCCTTTTGCTCCCAGGCACTATAAGACCGACTTTGACAAGAATAAGATCTGGTACGAGCACCGGCTCATCGATGACATGGTGGCTCAGGTCCTCAAGTCTTCAGGCGGCTTCGTGTGGGCCTGCAAGAACTACGACGGAGATGTGCAGTCGGACATCCTGGCCCAGGGTATGCTGGGAGCACCTGTTCCCCAAGGGGTGGATTGTCGGTCTTCTCTGGCTGGGGGGATTTTCAGACCCCCTTCGTAGAAAATTTGTCCAGTGTGGCAGCGGGACTGGGGCCGGCCGCCTCATTGCAGGGTTCCCCGTGGACAGCAGGGGGCAGGAGCTCTCCGGCATCTGAGGGAGGAAGGGTCACCAATTAGGTTCGGACTGGTGTATTACTAAGGCTGCTGTTACAGAAAAAGGAGAACCTCGGAATTCAAGTTCTAAGGGGCCAGGTGCGTCAGCTCTGAGGTTGTTCCTGTCCACGAAGCCAAGCGACTGTGCCTCCAGGTTTGGGCCAGGGTTGGCTCCAGTAGAAAAATGGTTTTGAGCACAACCGGGTACGTTTCGAATTACAGAGAATTCGTTTTGCACAGTCAACCTGTTGGCTGTAGGAGAATACTGGGGAAGACGGCAGAGCCCCAAGCCCTAGAGAGTCCTCTAAGAGATAATTCAGATTGCAACATAAAGCATGGACGAGACCGTTAGAGAAGTAGCCATAAGAAATAGCCCGATTGTGCCCGGCTGGCTCAGTCAGAAGAGCAGGCAACTCTTGATCTCAGGGATTGTGGTTTCCTGCCTCAAGCTGGGTGTAGAGATCACTTAAGAAATAAAATCTCAGGGCGCCTGGGTGGCTCAGTTGGTTAAGTGCCTGACTCTTGATTTCATCTCAGGTTATGATCTCACAGTCGTGGGATTGAGCCCTGCGTCTGGCTCCACGCTGGGCCTGGAGCCTGCTGGAGATCCTCTCTCTCTCTGCCCCTCTCCCTACTTGCGTGCACTCTCTCTCTCTCAAAAAATAGAATAGAATAGAATAGAATTCTAAAGTAAAATCTTAAAAAAAGAAAAGAAGAAATAGCCCAGTTGTGTTGGGCACAAGAGCAGCGCCCCCACAAGAGTAGGGAGTAGACAACGTGTAGAGCAGAGAGTGGAAGAGAAACAAGGGTACGTGAGATGGTTTGAGGTCTAGCTCCCGAGAAGGAAGGTGACGCCCACCCCGGGGTTGCAAGGAGAATGCATGAGAATTCCTGACGTTTCATAAAACCTTGGCCTTTATTTCAATAAGTGTGGCAGTGGTCCTCTTACTAGAACAATTCCTATCTCGGATGGAAGGACGAGAAGCCATAGCAGACAAGAGAGAGGCATGAAAGTTGCCCTTAAGTAAACAAGGAATGGGTGAGTGCGAAGGTCCAGGAAACGTGGAGAAGGGACCCCTTCCCGAGTCTCAGCAGCAGAACTTCTCAGACAATGAATTTTCCTGGAGAAGTTTTTCGCTTTTTCTTTCTTGGGACCTACACAGTTCTTATTTTGGTGCCATGGGGTGCTTTTGAAGCCCAGGAGACCTTGACAATAGAAAAGGTTGACGTCTGGATTTGGGAGAATTTGGAGATAAGTCACAAAGCTTTAAAGTAGCCTGCAAGAGAGGCACACAGAGGGATCGTTGTGATGTAGCTGGTGGCAGGCTTTCTGCTTTCTGCGTGAACGAACCGTGCGGTTGCGAGCCAGGCTGGGTGGGCAGAAGTCCTGGGGTCGTGGGCTCTGGGGGCCCCAGGCTCTGGGAACCCAGATGTATGTTAATAGGCTGATGATAGCCACCTTTGAACGCCCCCCTGCCCTGTGCTGGGCTCTAGAGACCCATGACAAGGGTGGGCAAGCCCGAAACAGTGGCTGTCCTCCTGGGTGCCGTTGGGGGTCACGAGCTGAGGGGGTCTCCTCCCAGCAGAAGGGCAGGGGGACTCAACCCCGGTGGTCTGAGGAGGGTGGGTGCCGGCACCGAATGGAGGGTCTTTCCACTCTTCAGGCTTTGGCTCCCTCGGCCTGATGACGTCTGTGCTGGTCTGCCCAGATGGGAAGACCATCGAGGCTGAGGCCGCTCACGGGACGGTCACCCGCCATTATAGGGAGCACCAGAAGGTGAGTGTAGGGACCGTGGTCGCGTGCCCTTCTGTCCCGGGGGCTCAGAACCCACTGGCTCTGAGGGCTGGGGGGATGGGGCTGACCCGTCAGCCTACGGGTGGGCGGTCGCGTCCGGGTGGCCCCCTTGTCGGCCGGTTCGGCTCCCGATCCCCCTACGACCCCCGCCCCCAGGGCCGGCCTACCAGCACCAACCCCATCGCCAGCATCTTTGCCTGGACGCGTGGCCTGGAGCACCGGGGGAAGCTGGATGGGAACCAGGACCTCATCAGGTGAGCGGAGAGGGAGGGGCCTGAGCTGGCCCAGGGCAGCTTCTGGGCGGGCTCTGTATCGCCGGGGCCTCACTCTGGCCCGTCCCCTGCAGGTTTGCACAGACCCTGGAGAAGGTGTGTGTCCAGACGGTGGAGAGCGGAGCCATGACCAAGGACCTGGCGGGCTGCATCCATGGCCTCAGCAAGTGCGTGGCTGGTGGCAGAGGGAGGGGCTGGCCTTCTGGGACCTTCTTCCCTGGGTGGGAAGAAGCCAGAGGACCCTCTTAGAGGCACCTCCCCGCTCCTCATCCTCAGGTCAGCTTAGCTGCCAGGGGCCTGGGGTGGGCCAGGTCCACAGCCCTGAGACCCTGTGAGTTTGCCCCCATCCCCGAGGCTAGGGGCTCAGAGCCTTGCCGTCCCCGTCTGTACAAGTGTCTGAAGTTGTGTGGCCCTTTGGCGACGGGCTCTAGGCAACCTTTGCCGCGCAGCCTGGGCGTGCCACGCCCCACGGGCACGGGAGGGCAGCTCCTCGGGTGCCCAAGTTCAGGCTCTGCCCGGACCCAGGCTGGAGCCGCGCCTCACGTGAACGGTGTTCTCTCGGCAGCGTGAAGCTGAACGAGCACTTCCTGAACACCTCGGACTTCCTGGACACCATCAAGAACAACCTGGACAAGGCCCTGGGCCAGTAGTGGGGGCGGGGCGCGGCCCGCAGCGGGCGGGCCGGGGTGGGGGGGGCAGCGGGCCGCGGCTGAGCCTCCCGGCCCCTCTCAGGAGGCCTTTGTAGGGGACGTTTTTTATAAGCGAGATGTTTTTAAGAATATCTGTGTGTTTCCCCTCATGGTGATGTGAGGCAGGAACAGCGTGTTTTACCTCAGCCAGTGAGTTTTGCATACTGTAATTTATATTGCCCTTGGAACACATGGTGCCGTATTTAGCTACTAAAAAGCTCTTCACAAAACCGCCTGCTGTGTTTGTGCCCGAGGGAGGAGGCGGCCCGGCCCGGGGCCCCAGAGAAAGAGGCCCTCAAAGGGCCGGTGGATTCCGCCCACGTCCCAGGCCTCCATTCACAGGGGCCACCGTGAGGCGAGGGGACCGGGCAGCAGGGTGAGTGTCCTGAATTCTACGGGAGCCGCCCGGCCAGCCGCTGGGCCTGTGGTGTGCAGGCCTGAAATTACCAAACGCGATCCGGTTCCTATATGCTGATCTCCACTTGGGGATCGTTACCACTTCCTGGTAGATTCTGGTTACGTTGCCATTGATCGATCGATTGATTTTTTTGCTTGGTTAGTTTTAACCTCCTAAAAATCTTGAGACCTCTTTCTTTACCCTTTGCTTGGTCCTCAGAATGGGTTCCACACAGCGGTGGCTTCACGGCCCTCTGCACGGCTGCCTGGGGCTGGGGGCTGGGACTGTGAATGGAGGTCCCGTGTAGTCTAGGCCCATCGGGGTCCCTAACTTGGGTTCCTCCTCGCCATTCTTTGGCAAAACCAGAAAAGTAAGATGGAAAGTTGCAGTAAAGCAAAACAGATCCAACTTGAAGGGCTATCTTTTTGTGCAGGGAATATATTCTACTTTTGGTGTCTCGATGCCCGGGGCGGGGAAGAGTTGTGCCATTTTCACCTGATCTAACAGATACTTGGCGACCCAAAGTCCATTTCCCCAGTTTCCAGGGTTGGGGGCGGGGGAGACTCTCATGGCTCTTGAAACTGGACAGCTGGGACCCTCGGTAGCTCGGAGATGGGTTCCAACCGCCCCTCACCCTGGTGGCCTCCGTGTATTTGAAGGACCGCGCGTCTGCAGTAATCATACTGAACTCCCAGGGCTGTGGGAAGAAAAGCTGGGCTCTGCTTGAGGGCCCAACTCCTGGGGCAAAGCTCAAGGTTTCCGGCCCCTTCTTGCCCGTCAGTAGGAAGGGCTGGCAGCCTCGGAGGCGCAGTCTGGCGTCGTGAGCTGGCTTCTGTCCTGGTACCCTGTCGGTGGGTCAAGAGGAGAAGCGGCTTTTCTCTGCAAGTGGTGGGAATTCTGGGGCCTTGGCCGCAGCCCTCCTCTCTTGGGCTTGGAGCGGCTCCCCGTAGGCGCCTGGCCCTGCAGGTGGCCATTCCAATGCCAAGGATGGTCTGAAGGATGGTCTGCGTTTCTTCCCCTCCTCGGAGAGCAAGCGATGGATGCCCTGCTGTGTGGGGCAGGGCAGCTTTGTTGGGAGTTCCTTCTGGGGGAGGGGTGAGGACCAAGTCCCCAAGAACCACGGGAAGAAGCACTCACAGTCACCTCGCTAAAGAATATTCATTTATTTATAATTATTGCTAAGTAAACTTCTCTCTTAAACGGGAACATAAAAACACAGTAGGGCTTTGCACAAGTGGAATTTCTAAACAGTTGGTTTGTATACACGTCAAAATAAGTTAGAATGGAATTCGTCCAGGAGTTTCCAAGTCACCCAAGAGGCCGCACGCCTCTCTTGAGAGGTTGGGGAGGGGTGAGGACAGGAGCCTTGCCGAGACCACCCCCCAGCTCAAATTGTTTAAGTTGTGCTGTTTCTTTCTCTTAGCTTTGCCTGGGTCCAAGGCACAGGGCAGGGGGCGTTCAAGTATTGAACCTCGCAGAGGGCCGAGCTGATGGCAGGGCTGGGGGAGGAAAGGAGAGCCCCGCCCTGGGGGCCAGACCGTCTCCCTTGGGTTTCCAAGACCAAGGCCACTGCGCTGGCAGGAAAGAGGAGGAGGAGGAGGAGGAGGAGGTACAGGGTTCTTTTTGGTACCAGGGGAGAAAGACATTGTGGGAAGAGGTAGTTTGCAGGGGGTGATGCTTCTGCTCAGCAGGAGAAAATGTCTTCTACAGTGACGGGGTCACTGCCACCTGAGGGTCATCATGGCGGGCACCTGGGGGGCTGGGGGGGGGGCCTCGGGGTTCTGGAGGGGAAAAGGCTCCTTTGAGCCCCCAGTCCTCTCGTTTGTTGCCTCTTAGCATGAGCTTAAGCAGAGAAGGAAGGGGCACCTGGCTGCCTGATCCCGAGGCCACCTTGTCCTCCCCTCAGTCCTGATCACAGCCACCCTGAAGCCTGGCTTGGTCCTTCACTAAGGGTACAGCTTTGGGGGTAGTCAGCTGCATTTCAAACTGGTCCCCCCCCCCCCCCCCCCCGGCTGTTCCCCCTCCTTTCCTGGTTTCCGGGCCGAAGTTGGTGGCTTCACCTCCTTCGTGCCTTTGGGGACAGCCCTGCCTGCCCCCTCTCCACTGAGGCCTCAGGAGGCGAGTGGGCAGGAGTCCGGGTGCCCTAGCATTCCTGAATGTACTATTTCATGCCCTGGGCCTGTCTTCGGTTCCCGGGGCAGGAGCTGGCGTGGGGACAGAGGCGATGAGAGTAGGCAAACAAGGGAGGGAGCTGTCGGCTGAGCAGAATCGAGCAGCCTTGGCCGCTGAGGTGGGTGGTGCAGAGCGAGTCACTGGCTGGAGAGGCCGGGCAGGGGCGGAGGGCCTGCCCAGCTCTGCGTCCTGCCTCTCGCCAGGGCCCGAGGCTCCCTGCCAACCCCCCTCCACGCCGGAGTCCTGCCTGGCGGGCCACCGGAGCTCGGGGAGGCGTGAAGCGCTCACGGCACACAAGGGAGCTTCCATTTGGAAAAAGAAAATGATCTCCAGCAGAAAGAATAGGTGACAGAGTTGGAAAGGAAAAAAAAATAATAAATTACCTTCAAAATACCCCTTTTGCTCAAAAATTTTTTTATCTCTATGGTCTTCATTTTCTTTTTAACTATGTTGTTCTTTCTGGGAACCTGTTGAGTCTTGGCTGTCCCCATCCTCAAAATGGATACTTGTTAATAATAAAATACTCCAGCCACCCCCCAGGTGGTCCTTGGCCTCCTCTGGGGACAGCCCCTCTCAGTCCCCGTGATCCCTTCGCTGTGCCCTGCCCCTCACTCGAGGGGGCCCCCATCTGTCTCAGTGTGTGCCCAGCGAAAGGCACATCCCAGCTTTGTTCACATCGGGGGACCCTGGTGCGGGGACCAGTTCAGCACAGAACCGGATGACATTTGTTGAAATCCACTTTAGGGACACCCACTTTTAAATGGCTGGAGGGGGGGCCTTCTGGGGGTTGGCTGGAGCGGGCATTCGCCGGGGGCCGGGCTACACCCTGCTTTCCTAAGGCCAGGACCGGGGCGGCATGCATGCCTGGCTGGAGGAGAGCGCGGGAGGCACCAGGAGGTAGAAGGCAGAGGGCCCTGCCTGGCTGTTTATGGACAAGGTGGGGAAGGGGGACTCTGGGGCCTGGGCTTTTGGCGGCCCAGGGGCTGGTGAGGGATCAGGGGGGGCAGTGCTGACCAGCACAGGAGCTCAAACATCCCTAGAGGCAGGAGTTGGTCCAGAGGAGAAACAAGGCAAGACTCACGTTCTCTCTTCCTCCAGTGCCGGGACCCCAGGAGGAGCCGACAGGAAGCGCATCAAACCCCTCCCCACTGGCTGCCCCAGCTCGGCTGGGCCCCTGGAGAGGCCCAAGGACCCGTGCCCCTGTGGCCTATCCCCCAACGGCCCGATCAGCATTCCTCCCACCCTCCCACAGCAGCAGGCCAAGGAGACCCAGAGCTGGGCCTCCTGTGCTCTCCTTCCTCCCCCAGATGCCTGGGGCCTGGGCCTGGTTCACAGCTGAGGCCAGTAGTACAGTCTCCATTTGGTCTACGGGTCCCGAAGTGGTGCAAACGACTCCGTGGGAGGGGAGGGCTCGGGACAGGGGGGCAGTAGCTTTCTCAGCCGCGGGAGGTGCGCCCGCGGCACGTGGGTCTCCCCCCGCGTCCCAAGCCCTCCTCGCCCTGTGGGCGCCCGGCTTGTGCTATAGCACGTTGTAGTAGGCCATCTCCTTCATGGCCTGCTCGGTGAGGACGCTGGCCTCGGTGCTGCTGTGCACGCCAGCGTACGTATAGGCGTTCTCGAAGTCTTCCGTCTCCTGCTGGCTGTCGAGCTCCGAGGGGTCCGTGCCCGTCAGCTCCATCATGGGGTCTGCAAGAGAGGCGCGCGTGAGGCCCGGATGCCGCCTCGTGGGAAGAGCCGGGCCCTTCTACACGGAGGCAGAGGACCTTCCTACACGATTTCCTAGTCATTGCTTCCAGAGGATTCTCAGCTGCCTCCCTTCCTGCACGGAGAGGCCCCCAGGCTCCCTGTGGCTTCTCACCTGGGTCACCAGACCTGAGCCCTAAAGTTGTGTGGGTGGGTGCAGGGCTGGCCTTGAACTTTTCTTTGTCATGCCTCTCTTGCCCCTCCTAGGGGGTCCTCTGCAGGATCTCTTGGCCACATGCAAGCCTGCTGCTCTCTGTCATATTTCTGTAACACCACTCGCTTAGCACGAACTGCACGCGTGGTACTTCTCACGAATACTCCCAGCAACCCCGTGTAGGAGGTCAAAAGGAAGTTCAGAGAGGTTAATCAACTTGCCAAAGGGCACCCAGCAAAAGCACTGTTGTTTTAATTTTGTTTGTTTATTTTTGAGCGAGCGAGAGAGACAGAGGGAGACGCAGAATCCGAAGCAGGCTCCAGGGTCCGAGCTGTCGGCACAGAGCCCGACGCGGGGCTCGAACTCACAAACCGTGAGATCATGACCTGAGTCGGAGTCAGACGCTTAACCGACTGAGCCATCCAGGTGCCCGAAAGCACCGCTGTTTTGATCCACTGTTCTGCTCTGCCTCAAATGGCGGGAGGGAGGGGCGCCTGGGTACCCCAGGTACAACAATCAAAAATGTCTCCAGACTCAGCCAAACGTTGGCAGACTCACCCCCAGTGGAGAACCAATGGTGTGAGGGTAACCTCACCCCTTACCGACGAGCGGTTCAGGAATGAATTCAGGCCAGTGAATCACGAGGAAAGGCCTGTGTGTGAAATCTCTGAAGTCACCCAATTCTCACTGGTTTCCTAGAGCAAAAGGGAAGAGGCTCTTACTCTCCCCACTGGTTGTGCACAAGGAAGCACACTGCCCTGACGACTGTTGGCAGCCATTTTGTGACCATGAGGAAAATCACAGCTAATGCCTCAAACAGACGGAGGGAGGCTCCCCGCCCCGTGTCATTATTATGGGGCCGAATCAGCCAGCTCTGAAGAAGGCCATCCTGAGTGTGCGTGTGTGTACGTGCACCCAGAGCATCTGACACACTGTGAGTCTTCCTGACTGTCAAGCCTGAGCTTCTCAGATCAAGGTTATACGCGAGAGGCAGGCTGGCTTGGGTCCCAGCCATTCCGGTGTCAATCACCTTACTCCCTGGTACAGCCAGCAAGAAAGCCGTCCTGCACATTCCTGGTGACTGACCTCACGGGACACAGCCTGTGCCTTCACCACCCCCTGGGGACAAGGTGTGCAGAGACCTCTGTTTCCAACGCGAAGAGTTCTTCTCCGCTCCCTCCCGGTAGGTTAGATGCATGGCAGGTCTGCGGGGGGCAGGGGCTCTCAAACTCTACCGCACAGAGAATTATCTCAAGTGCTTTAAAGTGCTGGCACACCTGGGTGGCTCAGTCCATTGAGCGTCTGACTTCGGCTCAGGTCATGATCTCACAGTTTGTCAGTTCGAGCCCCGCGTCGGGCTCTGTGCGGACATCTCGGAGCCCGGAGCCTCCTTCAGATTCTGTGTCTCCCTCTGTCTCTCTGCCTCTCCCCTGCTTGTGCTCTCTCTCTCATAAATAAATAAACATTAAAAAAACCAAAACAACAAAACAGTCTATAAAGTGCCTTAAAGTGCCGATCCTAGGCCATATGCCAGATCAATTACATCTGAATCTCTGGGGTTGCGACTCTGGCATCAGCATTTAAAAAATTCCCCGGGTGCTTCCAATGTGCAGCCAAGTTTGAGTGCCAGTCCTTTTAGAGTCTAGATCGAAGGTTCTCAAAGGGAGGTCCCTGATCAGCAGCCTCGGTATCCCCTGAGAACTTGCTGGAAATGCAAATTCTGCAGCATGACCCAGACGTACAGATGCAGACACGCTGGGGGTGGAGCCCAGCCAGGTGTTTTACAAGCTTCCAAGCGATTCCAGTGAATACTAATGTCTGAAACCACCACCCTAGCTCCTTGCTTCTGAAACCCCACCGTGCAAACAAACCGCCCTGAGATCTTTTTGGAAATGCAGATTCTGACTCAGCAGATCTGGGGTAGGGCTGAGTCTGCAGTTCTAGCGGGATCCCAGGCGATGCCCACCCGTATTGTTGGTTCTCGTACCACACTTTGCGTAGGAAGGGGCTACAGAGGGCACCGGTCTGCAGCCAACAGGGTTTCATCCTTGCCCCCAAGAACAGAAAACTGAGGACGCCTGTTTCTGCCAGAAAACCCAGGCCACTCCCTGGTTAGCTGCTGCAAAACCGAATCGGGATTATTGCAGGCACCCCCCAGCATCTGACGGACTGCTCGTGAGTTAAGTCCGGGCAAGTCAACTCACCCCTTCTTGTCCAGGCATGTTCCCGGCTACCTTGTCTCAGAAGGTGCACCACAGAGTCAAATAGCTCCTGACTGTACAAGGAACCTCCCTGAAGCGCCATCTCTTGCTTCCGGTAGAATGTCGAAAGTGCCTCCTCCCCTCAGTAAGGCCCGAGAGACTAATGTTTTCCACTACTGACAAGTGTTGAGGGGAGAGGCTATCACTAACCTTACGGATTGGACAACAAAGAGCCTACGAAACCTCCACCCAGCGCAGGGGTGAGGCCCCTTACCTGAGTACGTGGGCTACATTCTCTTTGGCAAGCACTACGGGAGTGTGATGGAGCGCATTACACTCTTTGCCTTGGCTGCTGGGATGCTCAGAGCTCCCCAGGGATGTCCACTGACCCTCCCGTGGTACATCTGGAATTGTGACCTCACCTGGCTTCCCTCATCTTTCCAGCGGCTATTTTCCCTTTTGTTAATTTCTTCCCCCTCCATTTATTTTAAATGTCATCTTCTAGTCGTCCACATAAAAGTGCCTGTCACCTCCTGTGTGTTGTGATCTTGCATGAGTTACCTAACTGCTCTGTCCTCCAGTCCCTGCATCTCAAAAATGGGGATAATAACAGAGCCAACCTCACCGTGAGGACCATGTGAGTTAATAAAGGCCTGGCACACAGTTAGCACTCGATCAATATTACTTATTATTTTTGGGGTGCCTGGGTGACTCAGCCGGTTAAGCGTCCGACTTCGGCTCAGGTCACGACCTCACGGTGCGTGGGTTCGAGCCCCGCGTCGGGCTCTGTGCTGACAGCTAGCTCAGAGCCTGGAGGCTGTCTTTGGATTCTGTGTCTCCCTCTCTCTCTCTCTCTGTCCCTCCCGTGCTTTCTCTTTCTCTCTCTCAAAAATAAATAAAACATAAAAAAAAAAAAAAAAAGATTATTTATTCGTATTTATTATTGTTTATGTGGGCCCACTTAAGTCCTCTGAAGAATACATAAATATCCCATCATTATCACCGTGACGACCTTCCAGGGTGCCTCCTCCCTAGACCTGAGCGCATCCCAGTGAGGCCTCTGGCCTGGCCGGCCTCCCCACGCCCCTAACCGGCCAGGAGGCTCCTGAGTGTGCCGTGACAGCGCTGCTCCCGCTCCGTCCGCTGCGCGTGGCCCACCCACCTTGGCTGTCCAGGCCGATGTCCATGACACCATGCTTGACCTTCATGTGCCGGCTCAGGTTGCCCTTGAGGTTAAACTTGCTGGAGCAGTAGGGGCACTTGAAGGGCTTGCTGCCCGCGTGCAGGTGCATGTGGCCCAGCAGGTTGTACATGCGGTTGAAGGACTTCCCACACACCTGGAACACACCGACTCCTGAGCCCTCGGGGAGCCCGCCGTCCCCGAACCCCCTGCCCGCTCCCGCCTCCCCGGCGCAGCCGGAGTCCCCATCGCTATGCACGGCACTCACTCTGTCCTTTTCCCCTGTGACCCCAGGGGCCTGTGAGACAGAGTGGAAGCCGCTCCTTGCTGGTCACTGTGCCACCCTCCCTGGGCTGGGGTTACCAGAAGCCCAGGGCCCGGCTCTCCGACCACACAGAGTCCCACGCCTGGGCTCTTTCCCTGGGGCTGTGCGGGGACCTTCACCCTCTCCCCAGCTTTGAAACAAGTACAACCGCGGCAGCTTGTAGGCTCTGAACCCTGGGATTTTCACCCCAAGCTGGGCTCCCCTGCTCGTGCTGGCCAGGCCAGCTCTGAGTGGGTCTCAGCTGCGGCCGTCGTGCTGACTCTGGGCCGCCCGTGGGGACATCCCGCCTTGGGGCCCCGACAGCCTGGTACCTTGCATTTGAATGGCTTCACAGGCGAGTGTACAATCATGTGCGTCTTGAGGGTCTGCTTCTGCACGAAGGTCTTGAAGCAGATGTGGCACTGGTAGGGCCGGACGCTGGTATGGATCAGCATGTGTCGCTTCATGTTTGCCTGCAGGGTGAACTCCCGGCCGCACACCTCGCACTTGAACTCCTTCACGCCCTGGCGGGGGGTGGGAGGAAGGGGTGATGGTCAGGGCCACACGACGGGCACAGCCTCTGGAAGTGTGTGTGTGTGTGTGTGTGTGTGTGTGTGTGTGGACCATAGTGTCTGAGTGAAATGACTTCCTGGGGGTGTTCTGAACAGGGACCATGTGTTTAAAGTGGGGGAATGTTGGGGCAGGGCTACTTACTCCAGGAAGTCCTCCAGTCATAGGCAGAGACTGGCTGGGCCTCATGGTTCCTGCCCACACACCCGCTGTCTCCCGCTCACCTTGGCAGGTGTACCTGTAGGTTTGCACCAGCACACCAAGGCGAATGTGTTCATTCATTCATTCGTTCATTTCATTCATTCGTTCATTCATCCAGCAACTATTCCCTGGGCACCTGCTACAGGCCAGCATCACACACGCCAGGCACCAGGGACCTGTGGCCAAGAAGGCAGCCGTAGCCTGGTGGACTGTCCTCAGGTCAGGAGCATGTGTATGCGTCTTCCCCCTCAGTCCCATCCTTCAGTGGTCTTTCTGGTTCACGGACCCCTTTGAGAATATGATTAAAAGCATGGACGCTCCAGGAAAAATGACACTGGAACCTGAATACAAGAATTCCCAAACCTCTGGAGCCCATCCACTTGACCCCATGAGAGTTCTGCAAGCTTCCCTGGTGATAAGAACCACCTGAAGTTCTCATTACCCATACAGCCTCTCAGGAGACTCCTCCCTGGAGATCCCGATCCAGTGGGCCCAGGAATTTTTAGTCTCAGCAGGTCCCCCAAGTGATTCCCATCACTGAAGGAGTTTGGGACGCTCGGCCCCAGGAGACAAAAATTCCAGGGGAAAACCCTCTGGTTTGACTGTCAACATGGTCTTTCGTGGTCTGGAGGTGACCCCCAGTGCGGGACAGGGTGCTGTGGGCACAGGGGGTCTGATGTATTGTCCGGGGAGGAAAGGACAAAAGTTGGGGGCTCATCTCTTTGCTGAGTCAGTAACTTAGAAGATCCCCAGTAGGACAGACACATGTCTGTGGTCACAGCTGCTGTCCCAAGTGCTTATTGGGGACAAAGTTTCGTATCATAATGTAACGGTGCCTGTGTCTCTTTCCTTTAGCAGATGGGGACACGTCATATCGCGGGTATGCTTGCTGGACACGCTGAAGAGGTGTCTGACCACCAGGGGGCCCTGCCCCGGGGCCGCCTCCCGCCCAAGTGCATGTTGCACACGTTGTGCAAATTCACGCCGATGACAGAGCTATGTGCGACTTTCTTAGCCTTTGCTTCTTGTTTTCAGTTTTGCTTCACAGTATTATTTCTCTTTGGACGCTTTGCAGACTCGTGGGGGTTTTCGGTAGAGGAGAAAGACGGTACGAACGGGGCACGAGTGCGTATCACTCTCACCCTCACCCCTGCTCTGCTTTTCAGGCTGAGCTCAGACTCAGCTTCAGAGTCCTTCTTAACACGACACTTCCACAGCCCTACCAGCTGACTGGGGGGGGGGGGGGGGGGAACAGCTGCCATAAAACCTACAAATCATCTCTGTGCCGGTAGAAAATGTTCCCGGGGCAGGGAAGGCCTGACAGGCCCTCACTCCCGCACTCACTGCCGTGTGCACAGGAGAGGTGAGGACACAGGCTGGCCCTGGAGGGTCCCTGAGGCTGCCACGAGGGAAGGTGGGAGCTGTGCGCACATTCAGCGTCAAAGCGTGAAGCTGGTCGGATGTGGGGTAGAAACGATGGGGCAGCCTAAGTGCCAGAGAGGGGCTGGGGGACCCGAGAGGCCTCGTTCCGTCTGCCTGGACAGGAGGACCTCTGGGAGGGGGGGCAGTGGCTGAAGGGACGGGAAGGGCGGCAGGGGACAATGGGTCAAAGTTATGTCTAAGGGACACAGTGGAGCAGGACAGCGTGTTCCATCTTCTAGCCCCGCAAACCACTCTGCCTCGTTTGGCCATACTGGACTTCTCCGCAACAAGTATTTCCCCTTACGTCTGCTCTCTTTTCAAACGAAATGTATTTTGGGGCACCTGGGTGGCTCCGTCGGTTAAGCGTCTGACTCTTGGTTTCAGCTCAGGTTATGATCTCACGGTTTCACGGGTTTGAGTCCCGCGCAGGGGGCGGGGCCACGTAGGGCGGCTCAAAGCCACACTCTGGGGGCCAAGCCTCCGGCTCAGGAAGCAGGATGCTAGGTTCCGGGGCCCGGTCTGGGAAGGGGTGGGGGTGGTCTCAGCTCTGGCTGAGAGTGGAGCCTGCTTGGGATTCTGTCTCGCTTTCTCTCTGCCCCTCCCCCACTCATGCTGTCTCTGTTGCTCTCAAAAGAAATAAACTAAAAAAGAAAGAAAGAAAGAAAGATAATTAAACTTTTCCTAAAGGGAAGGCACAGGTTTTGATACACTTTTGTAATTACAAGGAGAAAGGAAACCCTCTGTATTTCTGTCATGTCCGTTGCCTTGGGGCCTCCTGGCCTGGACCCTCCAGTCTAAAATAGGAAGGAAGGGCAGGCTGCTTCAGTGATTCTCCAACTGTGTTCCCTGGGGCCTGCAGGGGTTCCTCAAATATTGCATTCAAAAATTTTTATTTTATTTACTTTTTTAAAACGTTTATTTATCTTAATTTTTTTTAACGTTTATTTATTTTTGAGAGAGGGAGCAGGTGAGAGTGGGGGAGGGGCGGAGAGAGGGAGGCAGAGGCTCTGAAGCAGGCTCCATGCTGTGGGCACAGAGTATCCTCGGTGGGGGGTTTTTCCACAAACCCGGGGATCATGACCTGAGCTAAAATCAAGAGCTGGATGCTTAACCGACTGAGTCACTCAGGCGCTCCCAAAAATGTTTATTTTTGAGAGAGAGAGAGCGAGCGAGCGAGCATTAGCAGGGTTAGCAGGGGAGGGGCAGAGAGAGAGAGGGACAGAGGATCTGAAGCGGGCTCCACGCTGACAGCAGAGAGCCCAATTCTGGGCTCCAACCCGTAAACCATGAAACCATGGCCCGAGCCAAAGCTGGCTGCTCAGCGGACTGAGCCACCCAGGTGCCCCTCACTCAAAACTTTACAAAGTAAGTCTTGCTATTAAAAAACCCCCTAATTTCAATTGTATTTTTTCTAATATTCATCCAAATAAACACGGAACTACAAACATAAGAAAAGTTAGCATCTGCGTAGCATCTAAATTAGCACCTAGATGATCTCAAGCACTATTTTGTAAGCACCGGGTGGAAGACCTACAGGAGGGACCTCAGATCTGGGGCAGGGCCCTTGGGAAGGGCCCTGGGGGGGTGAGGGGTCCTGGGAAGGAGAGGGGAGGGGCCCTGCGAGGGAGGGGATGGGTCCTGGAGGGTAAGGGGGGAGGCGCCCTGGGGGTGAGAGGGGCGGGGCCCCGGGAGGGTGAGGGGATGGGTCCTGGAGGGTAAGGGGGGAGGCGCCCTGCGGGGGAGAGGGGCGGGGCCCCGGGAGGGTGAGGGGATGGGTCCTGGAGGGTAAGGGGGGAGGCGCCCTGCGGGGGAGAGGGGCGGGGCCCTGGGGGTGGGGGCGGGGCCCTAGGGGGCAAGGGGGGAGGCGCCCTGGGGGTGAGAGGGGCGGGGCCCTGGGGGGGTGGGGGAGGGGCCCTAGGGGGCGAGGGAGGAGGTGCCCTGCGGGGGAGAGGGGCGGGGCCCTGGGGGTGGGGGCGGGGCCCTAGGGGGCAAGGGGGGAGGCGCCCTGGGGGAGAGGGGCGGGGCCCCGGGCGGCGAGGGGGCGGGGCCCCGGGGGGAGGCGCCAGCCGGCCGGCCCTACCTTGTGGGTGAGGGAGTGCTGCTTGAGGTGGTGGATCTGGCTGAACTCCATGCCGCACTCCGTGCACACGAAGGGCCGCACGTTCTGGTGCTTGAGCATGTGGTTCTGCAGCTGGCTGCGGTAGTGGAAGGACTTGTCGCACTCGAGGCACTGGTAGAGGGTGGGGCCCTGGTGGGAGGCCAGGTGGCGCTTGAGCTGGGTCAGGGTGGAGAAGTCCAGGCCGCACTCGACGCAGACGTGGCAGCGGCCGCTCTCGTGCTTCACTTCGTGGGCCTTGAGCTCGCTGGGGTAGGCGAAGCCGCGGCCGCAGAAGTGGCAGCTGTACGGCTTGACCTCGGAGTGCAGCAGCATGTGGCGCTTGAGGTGGCTGGTCTGCGTGAAGGCCTTCTGGCACACCTGGCACTTGTGGGGCCGGGTGCCCTGGTGCGTCAGCAGGTGCGTCTGCAGGTGGCTGGGCTGCTTGAAGAGCTTGCTGCAGTGCGGGCACGAGTGCGGCTTGATGCCGTTGTGACCCAGGATGTGCGTCACCAGGTTGTACTTGGACGTGTAGGACTTCTCGCACATGCGGCACTGCCAGCGCTTCTGGCGGTCACCCGCCTCCACCAGGTAGGAGTCGTCGATCTGCACGTTGATGTCCAGCCGGTCCATCTGGGCCTTCTTGTGGCGCTCCGCCGTCGAGCCCGCCGAGTCGGCCTCGAACTCGCCCGCCTCCTGCCACACGAAGCCCTGCTCCGGCTTCACGGGCTCCGGGGATTCCATGGTGGGGGCCTCGGGGTCGCTCAGGGGGGCCAGGTGGGGCGGCTCGAAGCCACACTCCACGGGCAGGGCCTCCGGCCCCGGCAGCGCCATGCCGGCTTCGGAGAAGCCGTCCCGGGCCGGGTCTGGGAAGTGGGGGTCGTAGGGGGCCGCGTCCAGCTCCGGCCTCGGGGCTCGGGGCAGGTGCCGCAGCGTCCGGGGCTTGCGGCTGAAGGCGCTGAGGTCGATCATCTTGACGGCGCTGCTCTGCACCAGGGGCTCGCAGCCGCCACTGGCCGCCTCGGCAGGGGCCTCCCCTGGGCCTGCATCCTTGTCGTCACCAGGCACGGACACCTCGTAGACCTCCTGCTCCTCCTCCTCCTCCTCCACCTTCTCGAACTTGACCTTGGGCACCAGCCGCACAGGCGGTCGCGTCTTCCGCCGGGTGTGCTTCTCGAAGGCCGCCTCCACCTCCAGCACCTCCTCTTCCGCCGGCTCCTCCAGGGCCCGTCCGTTGCAGGCCAGCTGGTAGATGTCGGGGCCCGGGGGCCCGGGCTCCCCAATGGCCGGCCCGGACAGCTCAGGCCCCAGGTCCGGGTAGAAGGCTTCGGGGCTTATGGTGGCTCCAAAGAGCTCATTTTCCGAGACCAGGCCCAGCACGGCGGCCTGAGCCAAGGACAGCACCACCACGGCATCCGTCTGTGTCCCTGAGTCCATGAAGCCCTCCATCCCGGGGCGGCTGGCTAGGAGGGCATCGCTGCGGGAAGAGAAGGGAACGTTAATGCCGCACACACAACACGCAGACACGCATTCGGCGAGCGCTTGGCTGATCCGGTGCGTCTGTCCCTGACGTCTTTCTCCTCCTGCCCTGGGAACGGGACACACTTGCAATTACCGGGAGCAATGACACCCTCCGCATATCTGACCATCTTCTCCATCCCCCTGTGGGATCCTGGGTAAGCCCTGCCCCCTTGTTGGCCTCGGTCTTCCCACCTGCCACAGGAGGGTTGAATTCCCTCTTAAAGTAGGTTCCCCATAATGTCTTTCCAAGAGCAGCTCAAAAATCGGATTCAAAATCGCAGAAAGTAAAGTTCTATTTTAAAGTTTATTTATCATGGGAGAGAGCAAGAGAAGGGGAGGGGCAGAGAGAAGAGAGAGAGAATCCCAAGCAGGCTCCGCGCTGTCAGCATAGGGCCCCCGGAGGGCCTGGATCCCACCTACGGTGAGATCATGACCTGAGGGTTATCAAGATTCTGACGCTTAACTGAGCCACCCAGGGGCCCCCCCTCTATTTTAAAAATCAATTTTGGAAAACCCATCTCCCTACATGTAACATATACCTCATTCCAACACATTCTGTAGCTTCACTGGCTTTGTTGCCAAGGCAATTAATTTCGCACAGACCCTCAGACTGTACAGTGAGGTGTTAAACAGCTGTCACCATTTGTAATGGCTTGACCATATGAGTGAGGTGCTTTGGTTAAAAAGAAAGAAAGAAAGAAAAAATAAATAAATAAGGAGCCGAGGTCGATCTGTCTTTCAAGCCTGATGCTATAAGACTGTGTCTGTCACGACAGGTTACTGTTCTGGATTAGCTAAGTATAATACATTCAGATATCCAAATGTATGCCAATTAAAAATACAGCTTTTGGGGTGCCTGGGTGGCTCCGTCGGTTAAGCGTTGGACTTGGGGTCAGGTCATGATCTCGCGGTTCAGGGGTTTGAGCCCCAAATGGGGTTCTGTGCTGACAGCCCAGAGCCTGGAGACAGTTTCAGATGCTGTGTCTCCCTCCCTCTCTGCTCCTCCCCCCACTCGCCCTCTGTCTCCAAAATAAATAGACATTAAAAAATTTTTTTTTTTTAAATACAGCTTTTATCTGATTTGTACAACTGGAACCTCATGTGAGATCTGATTTGAAGGAAGGGCCTCGTGATGGCTAACATGTTTGAGAGAAGGTCTGAGGAGCCAGCTCCCAGGTTCCCAGGCATGCTCTCTGACCTACCAGGTCCTTTCACAGAAGCCAAGGCACCCACCTGCCCGGTCCAGACCCCGGGTGCGCTGGCCTTCCTAGGGACGGAGTAGCCGGCCTTGCACAGGGTTCTCGCACCCGCACCCGTGCTGAGCACCCAGCCCCTCCCGCCGGCCTCCCAGGCTTTCCTCAAATTCCACCTGTTCCTGGGACTTCCCGGCCCTCCCCGCCCACCCTGGCGCCCTCTCCGGGCCTCCCCAGGACCAGGATGTGTGCCCCGGATGTGGGAGGGCACGGTTAGAACGCCCACCCCGCTCAGCGCCTGCTCCAGGCGAAGGGGAAAGACATTCCTGGGGTGGCTCCCGCCTGCCTTGCCTGGTCTGGTCTCAGGGTCACGGTCAGGCGCATGGCGCGGGCTGCGGCCTTTCCTCAGGAAGCCGGCTCCGAGCCTGGTGTCTCCCTCCCCCCACAGGCCGGTGCAGCTTCCCCTTCCTGAAGCGGGCTAAAAATAAAATACCCCAGACAGGAATTTAGCTTCCTTGAAACAGACACTACAGATTAAACTATTAATCTTCAAGGAAGGCTCTCGTGGAAGGGGTCAGATGAACAGAACCTGACACGGGATTCAGGGTCCACCTGGAACAGGCTGGAGGGGCTACACCTGATTCAGCCCACCCCCCCCCCCCCCCCACTTCCCCTGCTGGAAAGAGCACGGAAATGGAGGTCAGGCAGCTCGGCCCCAAGTCCTAGCTCTGTCACTTACAAGTGACAAGAGTCACTCTGAGGAGAGTCACTTCAAAGTCACCTCTGCACCTCAGTTTCCCCATCTAAAAAATGGGAATGGAAACACCTACCCCTGTGAGGAAGGATTGCAAGGGCCCAGGTCATAACCCGGTGAAGGGGGATTAGGTAATTATAAAGCCCTCACCAAATGTAAACAATTAACTTCGTTATTTGCCCAGACCTCTGGAAGAAGATTTTCCTGCCGGTAAGGCCACAGAGCCTAGAGATTTCTCCATTCCAGGGCCCCAAATTCTGCCAAGGTTGGGGTGTTTCTGGGACAAGAACTCATTCATTCCAGGAACTAAGAACTCATTCATTTTGTAGCGCGACAAAAACTTTGCTAAATCCCTGCTATGGGTTGGGCCTTGCGCTCAGACATTCGAGGGAGGCGAGGCAGGGTCCTGCCCTCAAGGAGTCCTCAGAGGAGACCACTGTGCCCCCTCGGGCCACCCGGTGGGGCAGTATCCTTGCCTCTGCTCTCGGTGGCCAGTGTGACACAGCTCCAGGTGATAGCCTTCACGTTGTGGGTTTGAGCGAACCACAAACGCAGCACTTTTTCTAGACTGCCCTGAAGTCAGGGCCAGTGGAGGGAGGAACCCATCCCCAGCAGCGGAGCCTACGCTAGGTTTGGAGTTCAAATTCGCATTTTGCCCTTTTCTCGCTGGGGCAGATCCCACAGTGTCCCGAGCCTCAGATTCATTGCTGTGGAGGGGACGCAGTGCCTGGCCGTGGGGTGGTAAGGACAGGTGAGGACGTCAGTGCAAATGTTCGTTCCCTCGGGGCGCCCGGGCGGCTCAGTCGCTTGAGTGTCTGACTCTCGATTTCGGCTCAGGTCGCGAACCCGCGAACCCGGAGTCACGGGCTCGAGCCCTGTGTTGGGCTCCGTGCTGATGGCATAGAGCCTGCTTGGGATTCTCTCTTTCCTGCTCTCTCTGCCCCTCCCCTGCCTGCACTTGCTCACATGCTCTCTCTCAGAATAAATACACTTAAAAAAATAATTAAAAAAAAATGTTAGTTTTCTCTTTGTCTTCCTCTCCTCAATCCCAAAGCTGGCACCCTCCCTTCCTGGCAACCTCAAGGGACCTGGGGAGCGGGAGCAAAGAAATCCTCACTCTGGCGGCAGAGGAGCCGTGGGGAGCTGGAGCTCAGGTCTGGTGTGGTCCCCCCCGAGGGGCGGGTCACCGTACAGGTGACCATCCTGTTAGGAGTGACCTTTAAGACTGAAAGGGGCCACTCCTAAGGATCACCCCAGCCCCCGACCAGGCAGGCGTCCCCTTCCCCGGGGGAGCAGGCAGGCAGTTTTGACTTTGGGGCTAGACTCCAGGTTTCTGTGACAGGAGCCCATGCCTGGGTGTAAAAGGGGACCTGCTCAGGGGTCTGTGCCCAAGCGGGGCAGGACGCAGAGGGGCCAACGAGCCACAAATGTGGGCAAAAGGGCTACAGGTCTGGCTTTGCTGAGCGCTCAGAAGGTCCCAGGGGAGTCATTTAATCCGAAAAACCACCCCATGCGGAGTGGGCGTGGGGGTCGCGTGCACTCCGTTTCACAGCCCAGGAACCCTGCACCTAAGTCACATGCTTAGCGTCCTGTCGGGGCACAGCTGGGTCTGTGGGCAGGCCTGTGGGCCCTCCAGCCCGGCCCCATCCGGGCCCGGCGCGCCCAGCTCGGTTCCTTTGCCTGTGCACCCTGGCAGGTGGCGTCAGGGGTGTGGGCCTGGCCGCAGCTCCCGGGTGCTGCCCTGGGGTCCTCAGGTCCCGGGGAGACAGCAGGTGCTCATGGGCCCCGGGCAAACTGCGACTGGGAAGCCTCGGGGCTATTCCTGTCTGGCTGCTCCGGGGTCCCCTCTAGGGCGGCCAGGGGCCCCTACCGGTCTGCACCCCGACCGCACTTCCTCCTGGAGTCCGCACGAGCCCCGTGCCCGCCTGGCCAGGCCAACCCCTGCCTTCCACGTACACGGGACAGACACTTGCCTGAGCAGAACACATACCACCCTGCGCATGCGCGTGCGGGTTGCGCAGGGGCCCCGTGTGCGGAGACAGAGGCCCCGAGAAAGGAGACAGACGGTATCTGATCCCCCTGCATTTCACGTGCGTGTTCCGTCCGCCACCCAGAGAAACGGGTAGTTGGGCAGGCGGGGGCTCTGCAACCCAGTGTCACTACTTCTCCTCCTGGGCCACCTTTTAGGTCTCCCCTCCGCACACACTGGCTCCGGCCTTTGTGTTTAGGCCCCAGCTTGAGGCTACCCAGGGCGGGAGCAGAGCCTGCCAGGTGCGCACCACCTGGGAGCCAGGCACCTCCCCCAACCCAGGCCCCTTGTGTCATCTGCCTGGAGCCCCCTGGTGGCGCTCCCCTCTCAGGGCAAGGCCTTTGCCCCACCACTCGTGCCGGGGCTCAGAACAAAAGCTCACCAGTGTCCAAGAGAGAGGGGCACTGGGACCTTCGCGGGCTCTCCACAGCCTGCTAGGAGGAGAGGGGCATCCATCCGGGCAGGATGGAGTTCAGCCTCCTGCCAGGGTACCCTTGGTTCCCCAGGGTGCAGAGAAAGGACATGGCTCCGGCAGGGAAACGAAGGGGAGGGAATAGCTTAAACCCTGGAGCTGGGAGTGGGGGGAAGGGAGGCCACAGCAGAAGTGGGGAGAACGAGGAGGTGAGAGGGGAGAGAAAGGGGGAGGGAAGAGTGGGAGAGGGAGACTTAGAGGGGGAGAGGGGAAGAGGGGGAGGGAGAGAGGGAGAGATGGAGAGAGGGAAGGAGGGGAAGGGAGAGAGGGGGAGGGGGAGGGATGAGGAAGTTGGGGGAAAGGGGAGGGAGAGGCTGTGGAGGTCAAGAAACAAAAGCAGAGGAAGGAGAGGGAAGGAGCAGTCCTATTTCCCAGGGCGCCAGCCCCCTGGGGAGGGCCCTAAGCCACACCCCTGAGGCCCAGCAGGAGGCCTTCCCCAGCCAGACAGGGACCCGTGCCCCCCACCCCCCCAGAGCGCTGTCCCTGCTGTCCCTTCACCTACTGGGTACTACAATGGTCCCTATAAACACGGACACTCTTGTCAAATGCATTAATGAGGGACTTGCTGTGTGACCCCCGACAAGTCACCTGACCGCACAGGGTTTCGGTTTCCTCATCTGTCAAAAGGGCACAAGTGGCTCGTTGGAACCTTGAGCATGGGTTAATCCTTGGCCTACCTGCCCGTCACCCAGCATCACCGCTGCATTTCTTCTCCCCACACTGCTCTGAAAGCACCTTTCCTGTCAGGGAGTCCCCTGCCCTGTGCACATTCCCCTCTGAGAGCAGGAGAGGGCTGGGGCACTTGGGGTGGCCAGTGTCCCCAAAACACAGACTGTGGGGCGGAGTTCGGGTGGAAGATGTGGGAGGCCTGGACTGGCTTGGGGCTGCTGGGATAGGAGCCTCTGAAGGAAGTGACCACCGGCTTATTCTCGGACTAAATTCTACCACCGGGACATTGTCTCAAAATCCAACTGCCGACCTAGGAATACCCTGGGCCTTCTGCCATCCCAGCCTTGGGATGTCCCCACGCGCCCACGATCAGTTCACTTTGATGACCGACCACCCGTGGAGGGTCTAGTAGGTGTCAGGACCTGTGCCCTGACCCGCGCTCCACAGAGCTCTGGGCTTCTGCTGGGAGGGCGAGTTTACCCCTGACCCCTTCATGTTGGCCTTGAATCACCAGGTGGCCCAGAGGCAAAGTCTCCAGTCCTGCCATGGAACCACTGACCCAGTTACAGCTACTGGGGACCCACAAGGTGCTGGGTACCAGTCTCGGTTGTAGGGATACTGTCGACAGCAAAATGAAGTTCCCGCCCGCGAGGAGCTGCCCTGGGCGGGCTCTCTGGGTTGGGGGGTGCAGCCCTGGGGGTGGGGCCCTGGGGAGACAGTTCGGGGGCCAGTAGAGAACAGAGGATGGTCTCACTCCCATCGGGCATTCCCACCCCATGGCATCCGGCTCCGGCTTCTCTTTCTGCCCCCGTCACCAGCTGTACTGCTGGGGCTCTATGTGCGTCTGGGCCCCTGGGTCCAGAGAGGCTGAGCCTGGCGTGTGCGCGGCAGGTGGCTTCTCCAGGGAGGGCGATCCCAGGTGTAAGCACTCATGGACTTCAACTTGTGGCAAAACCGCCCTCCATTTCCCCGGCCGTCTCCCTCACTGAAGACTTAAAGGTAAATCCGCTCACGTCCCCAGAAAGGAAGAGGAAGCAGAAGCCAGAGCTGGAGTCTTGTGCAAACCTCGGGGCTCCTTGCCACAGTCTCACTTCTGCCAGCCCCGGGCCTCACTGGACTCAGCAGCGTGAGGCCCGCAATGAGGGAGCAGACAGGGGGGTGGGGTGCGGCGGCCAAGGGGGAAGTGTGTGAGTCTCCCTTTGTCTCAGCTTCCCCTTTTCTCCGTGGACAGATTTGCTGAGCCCGCCTCCAGGAGTCAGAGTGGCTGGGCCACCAACACAGTGCCACCGGCCCACAAACCGCACGTACAGCGTGCCCGACCACTTCTTTTTACAGATGAGGAAAGGGAGGCCCAGGGAAGGGACTGGTCCAAGGTCACACAGTGAGAGGGCAAGGCAAAGACAGGTTGTGGCCCCAAGCCCACCCTCAGCCATGTGGCCTATAGGATAAAGTCCTCGTGCCTTAGCTGAGTGCTCGGTGCTGTTCCCAGCCAGGCTCTGCCTGACCCTCCACTAAATCTTCCCGTACCTTTGCAGTGTGCACAAACACCTCTTTCCTACCTCAGGGCTTTTGCACAGGCTGACCCCTCTGCCAGGCCTGCCCTTCCCCTGCACTGAGTGAAAACCCCCTCATCCTTTAAGGTTCATCGCAGGCACCGCCTCCGGGGAAGCATTCCTCAGCCTGTGGGGCAGGGCAAGGGCCTCTTCCACAGCCTGAGACCCTCAGGTTAATTTTACTGTACATTTGGCCAGGCCGCGGTGCCCCGCTGTTTGGTCAAACACCCGTCTAGATGTTGCAGGGAACTATCCTGTGGGTATGATCAACATCGTAAAACCAGTTTACTTTAAGCAAAGCAGACTGCCCTCCGTAATGGGGGCAGGTCTCATCCGGTCAGCTGAAGCCTTAGGAGAACATCGGAGGTTTCCCAGAGAAGAAGGAATTCTGCCTCAAGACGGAATCCTGGAAATCCTGCCCAAGTTTCCAGCTTGCCAGTCTGCCCTGCAGATTTCGGACTTGCCAGCCCCCACAATTGGGTGAGCCAATTCCTTAAAATAAATCCCTCTCTCTCTTTGTGTGTGTGTATATATATATATATATATATATATATATATATATATATATCCATCCTACTGGTTCTGTTTCTCTGGAAAAGTCTATACGATCACGCTGATTCATAACTGTATGTTTATGATCATCTCCCCTACCAGACATCCCACCCAGAGGACAGTGACGGTGGGGGAACACGGTGGGCCCAGTGGGGGAGAGTGCTGACAGAAAGACACTGGGGTAGGCAGGCCAGGAGGAAAGAGCCCACGGTCACTGAGGGCTCTGGAATGAACGAATGAAGGAATGAGTGGGACCTGGGTGAAATCCTTGCCAGAGTTCCACAGATGCTTTGCTCTTCTCTGCCTCTATACTTGCCTCAACCTCAGGACAATCCTGCCTCTTCCACAGGGGGGGCCTCCAGGCTGCACAGAGGAGGCCTTGCTCAGAGTCCCCAGGGGTTCAGGCCCAGGAGCTCTGAGTAATTCTTACCTGGGACACCCTCGCAGGCAGGACAGTTCCTCCTGCAGACCTGTGGCAGCAAGGCCTGGTCTGAAAGCCCTTCCCTGTTTGGCCTCCCAGGCCTGGGGGCACCCAGACGCACCCACCTTGGGAGCCACACCTCTGCTTTACAAGCTGAGGGCTGAGGAGGGCCTGGCTGCCCTAGAGTGGCCACTGTGTGAGGCCCCCTCCTCCAGGGAGGCCACAGCGATCCCTAAATTCAAGAAAACAAGGGATGGAGCCCCTGTGGCAAGAGGGACAACCTTGGGCCCACTGTATCTGTGTGACCTCTCTGCCTCAAACTCTCCCAAGGGCAAACATCCTGGTTTCACAGGGTCCAAAGGCATCGTTTGATTAAGAGTGCCGGTGCCCGGGCCTTGGGTATCTGGGAATGGGGCCCGGGGAGCTATTTTTTTTTTTAAGTTTGTTTGTTTGTTTATTTATTTATGTATTTATTATTGTTACATTTTTTTTTAGAGAGAGAGAGAGATACAGTGTGAGCTGGGGAGGGGTAGAGAGAGAGGGAGACACAGAATCTGAAACACACCCCAGCTTCCGAGCTGTCAGCACAGAGCCTGACGCGGGGCTCGAACCCACGAACCGCGAGATCGCGACCTGGGCCGAAGTTGGATGCTTAACCGACTGAGCCATCCAGGCGCCCCTATTTATTTATTTTTAATAATTGCTACATCCAACGTGGGGCTCGAACTCATGACCCAGAGATGTCACAGGCTCTTCTGACTGAGCCAGCCAGGCGCCCACCCTACCTTACTTATATGTAGAATTTAAGAAACACAACAAAGGGGGCAAAGGAGAAACAAAAAGAGAGAGAGACAGAAACCAAGAAACAGACTTCACGCTAGAGAACACACTGCGGGTCACCAGAGGGGAGGGGGATGGGAGGGATGGGGAAACAGGGGATGGGGACTAAGGAGGGCACTTGTGATGGGCGCGGGTGATGTATGGAGGTGTTGAATCACCGTATCGTGCACCTGAAACTAACGTGACACTGTATGTTAACTGTACTGGAATTAAAACAAACAGAGTACTCTACCTTCCTGAAGCTGTGACAAACCATCCCACGTGGGCTCCTTCCTCCCCCTCCCCTGTGGGCAGCTGCCTCACTCCCAGCCTGGGCCACCCCACACAGGCAGTTCACACAGGAGCTGGACCCACACTTTGGCCTGCTCCTCCCGTGCCCCAGATGGGCTTAGGCGAAACGGGTTCCTCTTCTGGAAACAGGGCTAGGCACCAAGCCTCACAGCCTCACCCACAGGAGCAGACGTACAAGGAACGCACGAAGACCTGCCATTAGATGGAGTCAGGCCAGGACACGAGGGGGCAGAGATCCTGAGCAAGACTGGGTACGGTGAGTGGGGGCTGGGGAGGAGAAGGAGGCTCCCCTCCAGAGGAGCGAGGCCCTGGTCAGAGATGGACTGAGGCACCTTCGGGAGGGCCCGGGGAGCCCTGGTCGCTGGATGGGGCCAGCCCCTGCTTCTAGCCTGGGGAATCCCTGCCGACAGTCAACCCCCTTTGTCCTGAGGGAAGGCAGGTGGGTCTCTGATCCTTATAGAAATGAGCCTAAATACTAACCGGGCATCCGATGCACAAATTATGGGGGCAAATGCCAGGCCGCCTGCAGAGCTGCCCACAGGACACAGGGAAGCTTCCCCTTGATGCCAGTATGGGAATGATATGGTGTCTTTGATCTGAAGTCACCAGGCCCCCAGAAGCCGTGGGCCTTGCGTCCTCCTGGCTGACACCCCACCGGCTCCCTGGCCAGATGCATCTGTTTCTTTACCACAAAGCAGGAAAGATGGGTTCTCCCACAGCAGAACAGTGGTTCTGCTGATGGCCCTTGGCCTCGGCCACTTGGGCTGTGTACCCTCCTCAATGCTGGCTTTGGAATCTTCATTGGCAAGGCTGGAAGGAACTTTGTGGACCCTCTTGTCCAATGCCAAAGTTTAGAGATGTGGGAACTGGGGCCCCAAGCCCCCACCCCACAATGGACCCTGATTCCTGACACGTTTCTGTCCCACCACATCAAATATGGTGGCCACTGGTGCTCAGGCTCCCCCGCCAGGGCGTCTGCCTTCCATTGTCTGGTGGCGGTGAGGGTGGGCACGGTGGGACTGGGCAGCAAGGGATTCCCACCATTCAACCAGCCTGCAGGAAGTGTCCTGAGCTCTCAAGAGTTTGGCCTCACAGCTGCCTCTTGACCTTCAACGCTAAAACAATCCTGGCTTCTCACCTTGCCGAGAACCCCAGGCATTTCCACTGCTCCCACAATCAAGAGCAAACACCTCACCCAAGGGCTTAGAAGAACTTGCATGATTGGTCTCTGCCCCTGTGGCAACTTTACAGCGAGTGGCAAGTCCCCTTACTTATCACCCTCCAGACACGCGGCCTTTTTTCCATCTTCTTTAACAGACTTGCCTGAACACGCCTTTTCGCATGCCGTTCCCGTGCCTGGAATGCTCTTCCCGATTTTTCACCTTTCAGCTCGCAGACCTTCCTCGGGAAGCCTTCCCTGACTCCCTCCGTGTCCCCAATCAGGTCTGCAGCCCCAACTTCTAAGAAGTTATATGTTGAATACTCTCCCTTTCTCTTCCTCGACCTTATTACAATTTTTAATGATATATTGATTTATACAGCTGTTGGCTTACTATCTGGAACTCCAGTTAGATGACAGACTACAAAGGTGGGGCAGGGAGCTTGTCTCTGTACCCCCCCCACCCCCCTCCCCGCTCTGCACTCCCATTATCTGCTGTATGTGTACATATAGAATAAAGGTTGTCCTTTTGAGAACACCCATATTCAAATGCAAAGAAAAATAGAGGTCCCTTGCTGAGCCCCAGGTGGAACCACCCTCCTCCCCTGAGCCTTGACTTCCTTCCTTGAGCTTCAGGACCACCGTCTGTTCCCAGGGGAAGGGACAGCTGGCCTCCTGTTTCCGGAAGACTCCATGTCTTTCCTCCGATCCCTGAAGCAAAAAGCACATGTTGCCCTCCAAACGGCTACACTACGCTGGACCCAAAGATCACCAGCTTCACGTAACAGGGGAAAACAAACAAACAAAGATAAGAATCACAGCTGAAGGAACGGGCATTTACTGGGCCTGAGCTTCGTCACATACAATTTCTAGGCTTCCGGGTGGCCCTCTGGGGTTGGGAGGACCGTTTCTGTTTTACAGTTGTGGAAACTGAGGCTTGGAGAGAGGCAGGCCCCCCCTGCAGGGTGGGTGCAGCCGACTCCAGCTGGGTCTCCCCAGGGCCCAGGCCAGCCCTGGGCAGGGATGAGCTTTCCCGGGGCATGTGTTTTTCCCCTGCCAGCCTCAGTTTCTCCTCCAGGGCCTAATTCAGCCCTGGGAGCCCCTCGTGGCTTTCCTTCCTCCTCACCAGGCCCCGCCCTCACTGAGACCTCAGCTTTCTCCATCCCGTCTTCCTCTCCCTCCATCCCTCCCCTCCTCCTGTTTCCGTGGCAACCTCATCCTCCGCTCTGCCACTTGGTCCCGCGCTCCCATTTCGTTCTTTCCTCTTTCATCTCTCCCCTGAGCGCGGGGTAAGGTCCAAATGCCCCCCTGTCCTTTGCCTCTGGTCTCTCACCCCCTTTCTGCCGTGTTTTTACCTCCTTCAATGTTCTCTTGTCATCTCAGGGCAACGTTTATTTACCTCTTGCTTAAGAAAAAGGAAAACAGAAAAAGGAAGGAAGAAAGGAGGGAAAAGAAACCCCGTTTCACCAGCAGCCCTGGCCTCTCCATTCAGTCCCAGCCACCGTTCTCTTTCTTAGGTAGCCCCCAGACGCAGACACAGATGCAGACACATGCTAGAATGGGCCCCCTGCCTGCCACCACGCAGGCTCCTTTCTGGCCTCACCCGTGGAAGGGAGGAGGCAAAGGCACAACTCAGGGGGGACAGCCGTGAGGGGCCCAGGTGAGGGCTCACTGGGGGCAGGCACTCCAGGGGGCTGGGGGAGACGCCAGAGGCCTCCCCCCCCCCCACCCCAGGATGAAGCAAGGGCAGGACCTAGAGTTCGGGATAAGCCAGGTCCAGAATCCCTCCTCAGTGCAGCCCAGGGACCACCCCACCCCTCTCGGCACACGGCAGGGGGGATGCCCAACATACCAGGCCCTCCCCCTCCAAACAGGATGCTGGATTCATTCATTTGTCAAGATTCACTCTTCACCATAATCTTAAATTGCCTCTGAGATAAGGAAGTGTCCACTCTTGTAACCAGGTCTGCCCAGGGAGATGGGCATTTTAATTTTCACTTTACAGATGGGCAAACCGACGCTCGGGAGGGCTGTTACTTGTCCAAATCACACAGCCAGTAAGAGGTAAAGGGGGGCTTTGAATGGATTATAATCATGTTTTCCCCCTTTTAACGTCCCTTCTTCCCATGTTCCCAGGAGGGGCAGGTCAGGCCGCCCCCTGGCCCAGCCCCCCTGACCTTCTTTCTACATTTCTGTGTTTAATCTGGAGTGATCAGAAATGACAGGAGAAACAAAGAGATTTACCACAGAAATTACAAGCAAGCCGATTATCACTGTGGCCCCAGCGTCTCAAAGCGACAGACAGAATAGAGGGGCTGGTGGAAAATGGTATTACTCCCCTGTGAGACAAGAGTCACATGGAGAAAAAGAGGTCCTGGGTCTTTGGGAGCCCCGCAGGCTTGTGAGCATCTATGGGAGCTGTGACCAGTTCCTGGACCAGGGCATTAGTCCTGGTATCGGTCCCCTAAGCCCTGGGACCAAGCTGTGGGAGCAGGTCCTGGTGGCGGCCTACCCTATCGGCTGCAGCTGGCAGGGCCTGGTCACAGAGGTGTCAATGACACAACTCAGCTTCTCCACCGAGGCTGGCTTAGCACCTCAAGAACCCCACGAGCAAGACCTAAGGAGGAAGACCTAGGAAGGGAAGGACAGGTTTCGGCTCTGCAGAGGACCAGAGGTGAGGAACCTGGCTCTCAGTCCGGCAGGTCTGGCTTGCACCCCTGTCTCTGCCACTTATGAGCTGCATGGCCTGGGGCAATTTCCTTGTGAGCTGGAGTAGGCGTATGGACAGGATCTACCTCGTACCAAGGTTCTTCCTTCAGGTCAGGCTTGTCCCGGATGAGATCATGTATCGAAAGCATGGAGTCCTGCTAACAGAACCCGCTTTACAGAGGAGGAAACCCGGGCACAGAGAAGTTGAGCCACCTGTGCAAAGTCCCCAGATACGCCCAAGAAAGCTGGACTTTGGGTTTCCGCTCTTGGGTCTCACTCAAATGCTCGTGCTTTTAAGGTCAAGGAGACCAGGGAGATAGAATTTGACAACACGGCTGGGGCACAGGAAGGACTCAGTTTCTAGGAGCTCTCATTCTTATTCTTTCTATCCCCATCCACTCTGTTGGGGCAGGCCAGTGCCGGGTGCTGGGGGGACCCAAAGACCCCCACTCTCAGGGACCTCCCGATTTGGTGAGAAAGACGAGACGAAGAACTACGAAACAGTAGAGCAAAGCAGCAGACAGGAAATAAGCAGTAATGTGCGGGGCACCACAAAAGGGACAGAGCTACTTTGCTTTTTTCTCCATTTCCACCTAAGGGGTCAGGAACATTTTTCCTTGTAAGCTGGCCCTTCAGAAGGCGGCCACAGACGCTCAGGGAGTGGACCACAGAGCCGGCCGCATCCCAACACGTTGGTTTGCGTGCGTGCCCATCCCCTCATCTGCGACAACCATCTCCCCGGGCTGTGGGCAGGTTTAACTGAGCCCACCAGCCCAGTGAGCTTGATCCCTGGTGCTCAGGACACAAAGGTCGGCGGTGGCAGGAGGAGGGCTGGGGAGGCTGAAATGCAGGAGAGCCGAAGAGGGCCCGGCCAGCTGGAGGCCCAGGATGGAGGAGGGGAGAAGAGCAGCGGGCAGAGAAGGTGCGGAAGGGCGAGGATGGGGGAGGAGCGGGGCCTGGGCCCAGAGCCCTCCTCTTCTTTCTCACAGCAACCCGTGTGAGTCGCCCCAGGGACTCCATCCCGGCAGAGCCCCTGGCACGCCTGCCTGCTGATGCCCATGCCGTAATCAACATTTATTTTGCAGTCACCCACACGCCCGACTCGAGAACAGATTTATGCCAGGAGAGGAGGGAAAAAAAAAAAAAATGCCTCTCTCATTCACGTAATGCCTCCCTGTATCTCCTGGGGGGAGGGACAGCTGGTGCAACACTTAGGCTGACAGTGTGCACGCAGACATCAGGCACACACGCCGTCCACACAGGCTGGGATCAGCGGCAAGCCGGAGCAACCTGCAACTCTGTTCTCTCCTTAGTCACCTTCACGCAGAGAGTTGGGGGACAGGACCCACGAGAGGAGTGGCAGCCCATGTGCATACTTGAGGACCCCGCGGACTGGCCCGGGCGGGGGGGAACACACGCACAGGGCGGGTGGAGGGAACCCACAGTGCAGCTGTGAGATAAGAAGTCAGGCGAGAGACTGGCAGGGAAGGCAGGTCGGGCATCCCAGCCGGGTGCTGCTGGGTCCGTACGGTACCGGGAGCTAACGGGGTGCGCCCCGGGGGGGCCTCATCTACGGGCTGGAGGAGAGGTGGGGGGGAGTCCTGGAGGACAGGGAGAGCCAGGAGAGGGGCCTGGTCCCCAGAGGGGGGCGGTTCCACAGACTCAGAGGAGGTGTCCCAAGCGGCCAGCACAGCCCAAGCGGGACCCGGGTTCCTCTTCAATCCAGATCTCTTCAGAGACCTCATCTGCGTAGGGGGGGGCCCCAGGTGCTGCAATTCAAACGCATGTGGGGCTGTGACCCAAGGGCCAGAGTGATTTTAGTGGAGGTGACAATTATAAAACGAGCAAATATCTGCCTTCCCCAGAGGTGCTTGTGGTCCAGGTTGAGGATGACCGCTGTCCCTGCTGTTGGGAGTCAGCCTACGGGGGCGGCAGTCAGCCTGGCCACCGCCTGCGTCATCTCTCAGAGCCTCAGTTTGCCCAACTGTAAAATGGGGATGCCAGCTGCCTGTTCCACAGAATGATGGAGAAGATTAAAAAAGAATTGAGTCGGGGCGCCTGGGCAGCTCAGTCGGTTGTGCATCCAACTTCGGCTCAGGTCACGATCTCACGGATCCTGAGTTCAAAGCCCGCTTCTGATCCTCTGTCCCCCTGTTCTCTCTGCCCCTCTCTGCTCACGTTCTCTCTCTCAAAAATGAACAAACATTAAATATATATATATATATAACTGAGTGAAAGTACCTGGCACACGGGGCTGGAATTTGGTAAATGGTGATTTCTTGGTTTCACCAATATATATGTACAAGATATGTACACACACAAGGTGAATCACCTAGGACCCTAGAATATTTGGCATATACTTATTACTACTAAAAATATGCTCTTACCACTCCCATGAATGAGCATGACCACTTGGAAAAAACAGCTGCGATTCTGAGGAAGAAAAAGTAGCCAAATCAGGTGCACAGGGAGAGAGGCTGGAAATGAACCCGACCTTATGGAAGATTCTAGCTTAGTTGTCCACAAAGGAGCCCCCGCTTGCTTGGGGTTGGACGTTCCCGACCCCATGCCTGTAGGGCCATGAGGGTCCCTCGGGGCCCAGGACGTAGCGTGGAGCCCTGGAGAGGCAAGAGTGTCTTTCCTGGCAGGATGTGGAAGCTGTCCTCATAGATGCCACACATCGTCTCTTCTGTGGAACCCATCAAGGAGGCTCAAAAAAGGCCAAATTCCCGAGGCACTAGGGTGGCTCAGTCAGTTAAGTGACCGACTCTTGATTTTGGCTCAGGTCATGATCTCAAGGTTCGTGGGTTCGAGCCCCACATCGGGCTCTGCTGGCAGCAAGGAGCCGACCTGGGATTCTCTCTCCCTCTCTCTCTCTCTGAAAATAAATTAATAAACTTTAAAAAAAGACCAAATTCTGAAACAAATCACAAAACTCCACTCTCCTCACAAGTGTAGCCTGCTTCTGGGGCCCCCGGGCACCTTCTCAGTCTCTAACAGCTGGGATGACCCACCGTCCACAAACACAGCCCCGGGGGGGGGGTCACAAGGGGAAGGGAGAATTCGAGAATGAGATCCCCTGTGCTTCGCCCGATTCCCTGAAACGAAAATGCCCGAGAAGTTTCTCGTGTGAGAACCACACAAACTCACACGTGCACAGGCCAGGGGGCAAGGGTCACCCTGCTCCCCATGCTGCAACAAGGCCTGGCTGGGCAGTGTCCCAGCTCAGAGCAAGTGCTGCCTCCGGGAGGCCTGGCGCAGTCCCTCCCCCAAACGCCCCCAGATCTGGGCGCCAAGCACATGATGGAACACAAGCTCGTCGGGGACTCAGGCCGGGGAGTGAACTCGCCCGCTCACGCAGGCACAGCCCTCTGCAGTTTACAAAGCCCTCCCAGGCACAATGCCATTGGATCCTCCCTGCTGGGTGCCGATCTGGCTGGCATCTGTATGGGCATCTCCTCCACTGGACAGATGGGGGATGACGACCCTGATGTTAGCAGACCGGCTGGTGGGTGTCGGTGCCCGCCGGGGCCAACTCTACGCGCATTACCTAAGTCAGTACTGACCACTGTCTGTGTGCACCATCACCCCCACTCTACAGATAAGGAAACTGAGGCACGGAAAGATTAAGAACATCTTTAGAGCAGTGCTCCCCGTGACTGCCTCCATATTGATGCCTGCAGGAAGCATTTAGAAGTTTTACAGCAACTTGAAGTTGCCAGGATGGGGCGCCTGAATGGCTCAGTCGGTTAAGCGTCTGACTTTGGCTCAGGTCATGATCTCACGGTTCATGGGTTCAAGCCCCACCTCGGGCTCTGTGCTGACAGCTCAGAGCCTGGAGCCTGCTTCGGATTCTGCGTCTCCCTCTCTCTCTCTGCCCCTCCCCCGCTCGCACTCTGTCTCTGTCTCTCGAAAATAAATAAACGCTTAAAGAAAAAAAAAAAAAGGAAAGAAATTGCTAGGACATCCAGGCAGGGTTGAAAAGGTGTCGGTCTGTGAGGATTACAAATACTAGGAGTTTTAAAAGTAGAAGCAGTCACGTAGAGCCCAGACTGGTTTCCGAAGGCCTGAGTTCAGTCTGGCCTCTGCTCCTTCCCAGAGGTGTGATTATTCCTTTTCTCTCTCTTTTTAAAAGTTTTCAATGTTTATTTGTGAGAGAGACAGAATGTGAATGGGGGAGGGGCAGAGAGACAGAATATGGGTGGGGGAGGGGCAGAGAGAGAGAGAGAGAGAGAGAGAGAGAGAGAGAGAGAATCTGAAGCAGGCTCCAGGCTCTGAGCTGTCAGCACAGGGCCCGGCGTGGGGCTTGAACTCACGAACTGTGAGATCATGACCTGAGCCCAAGTCAGAGGCTTAACCGACTGGGCCACCCAGGTGCCCCATATTCTGATTCTCTTTACTAAACTGGGGTGGTTCTGACAGCACCTGCTTACAAGTTAACAAATTCAAGGTGCTCACAGAAGAACCTGCCACGCCTATTTGCTACTATAATTAGCACCTGGCAACCTGCTGGGGGCCATACTGTTGGTCACTGGAGGTGCTGTGGTCCTTGATGTAGCTCTTGACCATCAGCTCCTCTGCTGTCCTGGTAGCTGGGGGCCCATGAAACATGCCTGCCTCCGAAAGCCTTTCCCCAGAGGCAGACCCTCACCCCTGCCCCCTGCCCCCCACCCCCAGGATCTGCTCCCCTTTCATCTCTAGGCCAGGGTGGCTGTGGGGGCCTTAATAGGGTGTGAGATGTTCTTGCCCAAACCGGAAATACCTGACGGGCAGCCAGCACCCCTAACTCCTGCAACCTCCAGGTTTGCCAGCAGGTGTCTTGAGAAGCAGGTGGGGTCAGGGAGAGCAGTGGTGGTGGCCTCCCCGCCTGGCCCCAGTCTCACATGTCTCTCTGCAGCGGGGACAGCACCTGCCCCCCAGGCATCTCCGTCCTTCCCCGGAGTACAAATCCCAAACTTTCCCAGATAACCACATTCCTTGCTACCTTTCTCCGTCGTCCCCCAGCCCCACGGGGAGGACACAGCCCGTGCTCCAGGCACGTTTCCTGAATAAACCACCCTCCAAGGGGTTCGGGTGGACCTCCCCGAGCCCCTCCCTCCACCTGGACCCCGGCCGCTCCTGCTTACGCCACCCTCCCCGTCCGCTGCTGACTTGTCCCCTCTACCTTGCTCCACAGATGTGGCTGGAACCCTGTCTCCATCTTCCTTGGGAAGGAGACCACCCCCTTCCCTCAATACCCTGTGCCCTCAGCGGGTAGGGGACGGGGTCCCGCTGGGAATGCAACTTTCCGTTCTACACAGCCCTCGGCTGTGTGCTGTGCGGTAACCATTAAAACATCTGCTGAGGACAAATTCAGTTCACACTTCAACAAACATTTATGCGGCATCGTCTGTGGGCCAGCTGTGCGGGGCGCGGCAGAGGACACACACAGAGCTCGCCCTTGGGAGTCACCCCCTCGCCCAGGCCTCCACTTTGGCCTCTCGGCTATGCCAGCACCCTTGCTCTGCATCGTCCAGGCCACCCACACCCCAGGGCCCCTTCCCAGAGACGCCCGTGTCCCCCGGGCTGTCCTAGCCGGCTGCAGCCCCTGGCGGTGCCCAACTTCTTGCCTTCTCTCTACCCCCCAAACAGGGGGTCAGGTCCTCTACCCCCTCTTGGACCCCTGCTCTCTGTTTCCCCCACTGGACGCCATAGGTGACCACTTCCAAACACAGAGGATCCGGGGCTCTTCCCTGACCAGGCAGCAGCCCTGCATCTTCCCTGGGCTCCAGGCCGCTCACGGCTTCCCTCTACCTCTGTTCCCTCAGCTCAGTGGCGTCCGCTTTCCCATCTTTCCAGGGCTTCCTCCGACTCTCCCCTCCGTGCTGACATCACTCAGCCTACACCTCTCCTCCCTGTCCCCCCCCCCCCCCCCCACGCTTCCTGGGTGTCGAACCTTCTGTCAACCATCCCTCTAAACTCCAAGGATCCTCCTCTCCAGTTCCGGTTTCCCAGTCTCCTCTCCAGGACTCCAGGTCCAGCCGAAGCAGGGTCCCCCGCCTCTGGGGGCCGAGGCCACACCGGACAACCGTGGCTCCGTGTGGAACCCGGCCCTTTTTCCGACGCTCAGCCTACGCACCGCGTTCCCACGGCCTCCACCGGGCCCTCCCTTGCAGGAGAGCGAGGCTCCCACAGAGCAGGGTGGTTTGGTGGGGAGGGGGGTCCGCATCCACCTCGGACCTTGACCCTCACGTCAAGGCCGCCCCTAGGGCCAGGCAGAGAGGGAGCAGGTCCCCAGGGTTATGTCTGAATCCTGCACAAGGCAGGACCAGGCCAGCCCCTGGTGACAGACTCTCAGGACTTCCCAGTGAGAACCATCTGCCCGTGAGTGGCTCCCTCTGGTCTGGCGGAGCCTCTTTTCCAAACACCCTTCCCTCTCGGAGTGGGAGCCTGGAGGAAACCATGTCCCGCACGGGGATCTTTTTTTTTTTTTTTTTTTTTAACACATTTGGAGCCACGGAGGAAAATGAACACATTCACATTCTCTCTGCTCAAATAAACCGACTTCTCTGCTCGTTCTCTCCCTTGAAAACAGAAGCACTATTCAAAAAGAGAAAGAAAAAAGAAGAAAGAAAGAGGCAACAAGAAAAGAAGTGAATAGAAGAGGAAGAAGGGGAAGGAGGGCGGGAGGAGAGCGTCCCCGAGGGAGCCGGCAGGGCTCAGAATGAAAGGCAGAGCGTGAAGGGAAGGAGAGCGCACAGACAAAGCAGGAGAGAAAGACAGGAGCTTTGAAAGGAAGAGTGTTCCTCGTGAATACGGCGTGCAGGGGAGAGGGAGCACTTGAAAAGGAGCAGCCGAGGCAGTGACCCCTCATTCACACTCGGTGCCAATCACGGCGACAATGCAGACCCTTTCTTCTTTTCTCCTTCTCTCCTTTCTGGGGAGAAAGGGAGGGAGGGAGAGGCTGAGAACTGCAAGTTAATTCCTAAAAATACAAAAAATAAATTCAGTTCCACTGGAGAAGCATCAAAGAGTGGCTTGAAAGGCTTTCCCCGAAACTCACTACACCCGCGAGGGAAGTGCTCCCTCTCGGGGAGCGGGGGCACAGGCCGGTGGCCATCGGCTTTATTCCGGGGTCGGCCTCCTCCCATTGGGTCCTGGGTGAGCCAAGGTGGAGAGGGGCCCCGGGCTGTGACACTGTCGGGGAGGCCCGGTCTCCGCGGGCGGCTTGGCCCTCGTGGTGGAGAGCTGGCTGAGAGCTGAGGGCCCAGGCCCAGGGCGACAGAGGAGGGTCTGCGCCGGGCAGCTGTTCTGGCTGGATGCCGGCCTGGGCTGCACAGCCGTGCAGGAGGCACATGCTACTTGTGGAATGAATGACACTGGCGGCTCGGGCATGGGGCACCCTCTCCAGTGACGGCGCCAAGGAAGCACTGCTCAGGCCTGCTCGGGTCAGGCCTCGTTCTGGGAGAGTGAGAGGCGGGTGAGTCGTTTTCATTAGCCGCCGGCGGTGGGATCACTGTATTTACAAGGGAGGGGCCTCCGTGGACACATCACAGATCAGCACTTTCCTGAGTTAGCCAAGACCCAAACACTGCAAGGTATACGGGTGCCCCAAGAAGCCCAGGTCCTGGGGCGCCTGGGTGGCCTAGTCCGTTAAGCGTCCGACTCTAGGTTTCGGCTCACGGTTGGTGAGATAGAGCCCCACGTCGGGCTCTGTGCTGACAGCCTGGAACCCGCTTGGGATTCTCTGTCTCCCTCTCTCTCCTCCCCTCTCCTGCTCGCACACACGCTCTTTCTCTCTCTCAAAATAAAGATCAATTAAAAAAAAAGAAAAAAAGAACTCCGGGTCCCTCTTTCGGAACAGTCTGAGATCTGGGCTTCTGTCCTTCCCTCCTCCCTGCGGTCAGACATCAGTAACGACTCGCACCTACTGTGTGCTCAGCTCCAGGTAACCCAGCGCACAGGACTGTCCCTACTTGCACAGTCCTCAGTCTAGTGACCAAATGGCTCCCAAGATGTCCCTCTGAGATCACAGGTGAAGGCCCCTGGTCCCCCTGTCTTTGTCTTTCCTCGTCTCGCTCTCTTCCTGTCTTTCAATACTCATGGAGTCATGACGAAACCCAAAATGGGGTCACCTTTACGCAGAGGTTCCTTTTTCCCTTCTGATCATCCAGACGCTGGATAATGAGAAATGCCTGGGAACAGAGAGGCTGGGCGCGGGAAGACTGATTGGTTTATTGACTGATTGATTGAGCGAGCCTCCATCTCACTTCTCCACTGAGCCATCAGTCTGTGCCGAGCTCAGTGGCGTGGGCTGGGATTAGAGAGTGACAAGGACCAATCAGAGGCCCTGAGATGCTTGAGGCCAATCTAGTAGGGGGTGGGGGTGGGGTGCACCGCAGAGCTGGGAAAGGAAACCCTGCCTTTGCTAGCTTCATCTGGGAAGGGCTGTTCAGTTGGAACGGGCCCAGAAAGGCCTCCAAACCCAACAAGGAAGCCGAGAGAACAGGCACCGGGAAAATGCAAAGGAGCGCAGGGTCGGAAATTTCACTGAACCGCCAGGAGCATATAATTACTCTTGCATTTCAATCCAACAGATGCAAATTCCAACAAATATTTATTGAGCGCCTGCTATGTGCCAGCCAGCTCTTGTGCATTTCTAGGGAGGAGGCAGTGAACCCGACCAAGGCTTGCCCTGGAGAACTCACGCTCATGGTATATAGGGGGCGCGTCAGGCAATGAAACAGGTGATTACAATTTAGGGTGAGGGGGCTGTGGGCGCCCTGAGGAGGGGCAGCCTCGGGGAGCTGGGGGTTCAGAGAAGCCTTTTCAGAGGAGGGGGCATCGGGTTATTGTAATACGTTCACATGAACTAGATTTTCAGTTGTCTTGAGAAAGCTTTAAAGAATTTCACCGGCGAGATACCCCAGTGCCTAGGAAAAAACCAGAATTGATCAATGAGCTACAGATAAAAACACCTGATAGATGTTTTCTCAATCCTTTGGTGTACTGGGAAGAATGAGTAATAGACCCAGAAAACCAAGCTGCCGAGAACAATAATTAACTTTTTTTAAAGAAGAAATAGAGCTCAGCGCTCGGCTTAGCCGTGAACAGTATGAACATTGTGAGTTTAACCCCAAATCGTGATAGAACGATATTGGCAGGAAAGGCAAGAACATGGAAGCAACAGATAATGTCCCAAATTGCTAAATGGAGAAGTGGTAGGATAAACACAGTCTTTCAAAATATGGAGGTGAACAACAGGAGAAATATGAAAGAGCTGAGAGACTGTTTATGGGTCTGGAGGGCTGGGGTGGGCGAGGAGGTGGGTGGGGCCCGTGGCTGTACCCTTACCAGACCTCCAGTATTGTTTGACTTTAAAAAAGATGCATATGCATTCGTTTGAGAAAAAACAAAACCAAAAGCAAGCAAACAAGCAAAAAAGGCTTGGCAGAGGACTCGCTGTTAAGTCAAATTGGGATCTTTCTGGAGGACTCAGCCAAGAGAGACCCAGAAAGGGCACCATGCGTATACATTTATGAGAACAGAAATTTCTCCGAGAAAGAACAGAATTCAGCGGGCTCCTGCCCAAGGTAACATAATTAGACAGAACAGAATGGAGGGAAACTGCCTTGGGAGAAAAATCTGCAGAATATTGGCATGTGGTTTTAAAAACAAGATCCAAAGCACCAGGGATCCTTTCCTGGGGGGGTGGCGAGGAGATCCAGAGACCCAGACATGGCTCTCCTGCAGGGGCCTAGATCCTCGGGAAAACTGGGGTCCGTGTTAATACAGCCCACTGGGGCAAGGGCAGCATGATCTATGCGCAGGGAGGGAGGCGGTCGGGACACACTGGCCTGAGCCCTGGGACGCCCTCACCACGCCCCCACCCCTCAGCATCGAGGCCACCGTGCCCAAAGTGCCCTCCTGTTCTGGCCCTCACACGTGCATGCTGTTCCCACCAGCCACTATGCTGTGCCTTACGGTCTTTGGTAGGCCTTTTAAACTCGAAACACATAACAGCAAAACCCCACTTGTCCAGAGGTCCCTTCTCCGGCAATCCCACCTGTCCCCCAAAACAGAGAACAGCTGAGCAGACCAGACAGCTCAGAACTATAGGAAAAAACCAGAATTGATCAATGAGCTATAGATAAAGCTCATTGATAAAGCTCATAAAGCGCAGAAGTTGATCGGACGAGCGTGCCTCCGAGAAGAGTCTGTGCTCTTCCCTCCTGGACCACGCCCCTCGCTTGCAGCCTCTGGACCCAGTTCTAACAAGCTTGTGTATCTGGCTTCCCAGGCCGGCAGATGCGAGCTGCAAATGAGAAAGAGGAGCGGGGAGGTGGATGGGGTACCACTGCTGGAGGCTGTGACGGCGAGGGTGCAGGACGAAAACTACCAGCAGGCAGTGTGGGGCCAGCCAGGGTGGGACAGGCAAGTTCGGCGTCTCTGCACCCACATCACTCACTAAGCTGAGTGATGAGTCAAGACAGGGTAGATCTGGGGCACCTGGCTGGCTCAGTCGGTCAAACGCCCGACTCTCGATTTCGGCTCAGGTCGTGATCTCAACGGTTCGTGAGTTCGAGCCCCGAGTTGGGCTCTGCGCTGACAGCGAGGAGCCTGCTTGGGATTCTCTCTCTCTCTCTCTCTCTCTCTCTCTCTCTCTCTCTCTCTCCCTCCCTCTCAAAATAAATGAATAAACTTAAAAAACAAAACAAAAGACAGGTTAGATCCTATTAGAGTATATCCAACATTCTGTCTGGCACTCAGGGATGCACGTGTTGGGTCCAGGGCTGAGGTTTGGGGATGCCACCTTGTCACTTAGCCAGTCTGGAGCAAGCAAAGCACTGCCTCTGCCCAGTCTCCCAGCTGCCACCTCTGTGCAGAGGCACAGGAAGCCCCAAGGCGGGTCACGAGGGCTGGGTTCTGGCCCAGGTCTGCTTACCGCGTGGACCTGTGCACAAGCTCAGTCTCTCAGAATCCCATCCACCAACTGTGGATAGAGAACGCCTGCCCGCTCCGGGCAGGCTTGGCGGGGATCAACTGAAATAATCTTTACAGCCAGCGGAAACATTTTATAAATATAATGTAACATTGCTAAAGCCACCTCTTTTACTGGTGGCTGGACGGGGCATCCCATGACTCACACAAGGTTAGGGGACAAAGGAGATACCCTCGACCGTACCCTCTGCCTTAGAACTTTCTTAGACACAATGAAGCAATGATCAGGCCAGTTTCAAAACCATGCAAACTGAACTTGTGCACGCTCACTCGAAGACAAAGCCGGAATCTGTTCTACAAGACGGCTGGCCTGCCTGGACGCTTCAAAGCCACTGGCCCACGCAAGGCACAGGGGGACTGTTCGAGATTGAAAGAAGTTTAAAGAAAAATAACCACCGAACATGATGCGCGAGCCTTTTGGGATCAGGAAAAGAACCTAAAAGACGTTTTTGGAGGTCAACGGGGGAATATTATATTATGATATATGTCACACTATATTATTGATTAATGGTAATTTTTGAGGCATGATAATGGCATTGCGGCTATACAGGGGAAAGTCCTTGCTCCTAAAAGCCACCTGCCGAGGTACTGAGGGGTGAAGTGTCGGGCTGCCTGTACCTCACTTTCAAATGACTCAGCAAAACCATCTCAAAGAGAGCGAGATAAAGCAAACGTAGCAAAACGTTAACAACTGGTGAACCTAGATGAAGGTTCTTAGCTTTTCTGTGAGGCTCGACATTTTCAAAATAAAAAGTTATGAGGAAACAGAACTTCGCCCCGCAGGCGGAGTGTGACTTTTTCTTTGCAGGCGCTGGGCCAATCTTTGGTTTGTTACCCAATCTGCCCGATGCAGAAAGTGAGGTGCTCGTGGCGAGGACGGGGCCATGCCTTGCTCCCCGATCCGCACGCACACGCAGAAGACACACGGACTGTGCACTGAAGTCCGCAGGCAAGCCGGCTCACAACCCGCCTTGGCCCCAGCTACCCCGGCCCTGCCCAGCCCCGCTGCTTGAGGGCTGAAGGAAATTCAGTGCCTGGGCACAGCTTCCTCTCGGGTCCGTCCCCAAGGAGCTCATCTCGTCTCCCTCAGGCCCATCTCCTGTGTGTCCAGATTTCAATATTTTATGCCCGGGCCCATCGCCCCCCTGGATCCTGAGTTCTTACAAATTCTTTCAGGCCCAGATCCTGCTGCTGAAGATGCTCTAACAGTCAGAACCACAAAGTACTTGCCGGAGATCATTTCGACTGTGACTTACTAGCTCAGCCCTCACTGCACCGTAGCCAGGCCGTGGCGAAGGCCGGAAGCCCCAGGCTCTGCTACCCAGGGGTGATGCTCACAGGTGATGGGGCCTCCGTTTCCCTTTCTGAACATGGGTCCTTCCAGCTGACTCTCTAGGGACCCCAGCTCTGCTTAGCGCTCTCTTAGTTCATTCCGGCCGGAGGTTCGGGGCTGGTTGGGCAAGGCAGCCTTCCCATCGCCGGAGAAAGGTCCTAGTGCATTCTTGCTGCGGCCAGCACTGGCAGCTGGCTCCTGCCACCTTCCTAAAGCGCTCTCAGGGGGTTCCCGGACTCACCGCCCCAGGGGAGTAAATGAAAACACCCAGGACGAGCCCATCCCCAGAGGCTCTGGTGATTTTCGAAAGCCCTTGGGCGATTCGAATGTGCACGAGGGTGGAGTACAGACCCCCAAGGAAGCCGATCAGAGCGAAGACAGACCTTCTCCCAGTCCTGCTGCCCTCCTCCCCAGCCATCCTAGGATTCCACCTTCCGCCTGTCCTCTACAGGAGCCGTCCCTTCCTTGTAATGTCCCCTCCCACCCCCCCCTCCCCAAACCTCTAGCATCCTTCAAGGTGGGGCTCCAGTCTCACTTCAGCAACTCCGGGCTGCCTGCTTCTTCAGGAGGACAGGGCCCTGAAGGCAGCACAAGGGTCTGGACGCCATTCTCAGGCATCAGGAAGCCAGAGGAGGGTTTCGGGCAAGGAAGGATTGTGATCCAATGGCTGTGTGCAAAGTCCTTCTGGTTACAGTGTCCCCGCTGGGCTTATCTGTTTAGATCTTTCACAGTCCCCACCCCTACGGCTCTCGACTCTCTCTCGGCCCCCCTGGAGGAAGCCTGGAAGCCTCCAACTTTTGGAGCCGTGGCCAGATTTGTCACCAGGGCTCATGGGGTGTCACAGGGAAGAATGGAGCAGGCTTTCTCGCCACCATGGCCAGTAGGGCTGACAGCTGAATGTGGGGAGGCCGTGGTGAGTGACAAATGCTAACAATGAGAACTCATTCCAGGCTCCCAATGGGCAGAGACCATCTGGACAGAGCCAGAGGCCACCGAAGGGACATCCCTCAGTGGGGGAAGGTGGTTGCTTGAGCCACTTCGGGGAGGGGCTTTGGAAATCCAAGGAGCATTCGTGCTCATTCAAAGGGAGGTGAAAATCAAACAGCACCTAAGGGATGGTTGGGAGATGCTACACAGCAAACACGGGAAGGGTTTTGCCCCAGACGAAAGCAATGGGGAGAGGACGAGGGCAACAGAGGCGGAGGGAGGGTGAGAAGGAAAGGAGGAGGAATGGGAGGGAGGGTCCAACATTTCTGAGTTTACCAAGAGAGGGGGAAACGGGGCAGAGAAGAAAAAGAGAAGTGGAAGTCTCTCCAACCCTTGAGAAAAGCTGGCCTGCCCGTGGGACGGGGTGGGGAGAGCGTGTCTCAGAGCTCACAGCTGCTGTGGCAGTAAAGTCCCTCTTCTTCCAAAGAGAAGCCCAGTTTGGTCACCCCAGAAGCATCAGAACTCCATGAGGCTGGGAAATGCTGACCTCAGGGTGTGGTCCCCCCGGGGGCACCAGGCTCCTGGGAGGGCCGGTGCTGGGTCCACTGAGCTCTGCTGTAGCCATCTTGAGACTCTTACTAATTTTCACACACGGGGCCCTCGTTTTCATTTTGGAACAGCAAATTATGTGGCCGGTCCTGGCTGACCTTTCCAGAGGACATTTTTGCTGGAAAGGCAGGGAGCAGGAAGGCAGTGGGCCGGCTCCGGCTGCGACTCCCTGTTTGCTAACCAAATACACAACCTGGCCTTGTTGACTCAGCCAGCAGGTATCAAGTACAGGGCTTCCCATCCCCGGCCTGACTCCTAGGGAGCGTGAGAGGCTGGGGGCGCTCAGGGTCCGCCACACCCTGGGCACAATACGGTCCTGACCCCATCCCTCGGTGTAAGAGGCGCGGGTGGCACTCAGGCGCAAAAGCCAGGCTGAACGCCCGCCCGGTCCTGGAGAACTGCCGTCCGCAGTCGGCCAGCGGCCGAGGGTCCACATCCGGGAACAGCTGGGCTCCTCTGCGCACAGTGGAGACGCCACGTCTGTGGTTGCTGAGGGCTCCATGCAGGGAGCCGGAGAGCTGCGGTGTTTGGGGGCAAAGCCACAGCTTCACGCGTGTGGCCCCCACACCATTCAGGGGACCACTGTGTGGTCACGGAGTCTCTAAGTGAAGTGGCAAGGGGGCGCCTGGGTGGTTCAGTTGGTTAACCGACCGACTTCGGCTCAGGTCACCATCTCGCGGTTCAGGAGTTCGAGCCCTGCATCGGGCTCCTCACTGACAGTACAGAGCCTGCTTGGAATTCTCTCTCTCTCTCTCTCTCTCTCTGCCTCTCTCCTGCTTGTGCTCTCTCTCTCTCTCAAAATAAACAAACTTTACAAAAATAAAATAAAATAAATGAAGCAGAAAAGCAGATCCAGCCCAACATGGTGACCGTGGGCCTGACCCGCGCCCAGCCCGCATCCAAGCTCCCCTTTTCTGCTAGTCCTTCACTCAAGGGCCAAGGTGCAGACCAGGGACCCCAAATCCTAACACACTGGCCTCTCCCTGCTGCCAGAACTTTCCTTCTGAAGACCAAAGGCATACACTCCAAACTCCCCTTCTACCAGGAGGGAAATCCTAGGGTCTCACCGCTCCCACTTTGGTGCTCTTCTGGAGCCCTGGCCATCAGCCTCCTGCTCCCAAAGGGCAGAGGACCCCGACAGCATCATTTCCAAGGGCTTGCAGTTCAGATGATCAAAACCTCTCGGGCCCAACCTGGGGGTGACATGGAAGCAGCCTATGTCCCCACAGGTGACAGGTGTGCAAAGGAAACACACCCTGGGACAGAACTCCAGGCAGCTGGGACCTGGGAGCCCCACCCATGGCCAGGACAAAGCCAGGCTCCAAAGACCTGCAAAGGTTGTCCTGGGCCCCAGGGTGGCAGGAGGGCAGGTGGGCCTCTTAAAAGGGGCCAGGAGAGTGGAGGCAGGAGGCCGGGGCCCCTTCACTCCTAGGGAGGGCCCTCCAGGAACTGAATTAATCAGCAGGAAACTGATGACTGTTTCCCCGGAGCAAGGGCACAACACACACACACACACACACACACACAGGAATTCAGAAACAGGGAGGGCAGCTGGCAACTTCCTGGAGACCCACAATGCAATCTACTTTTTCAAATAACACAGACAAAACAACACAAAGAACCCATCCCCCGTTCTCAAGCGCGGAGTCCCTTGTATTATCTCATTTTTATCTCGCACGAAAGCCCTTCCAGGAGGGACCGCCACTCCCCATTTTCTGAACCCCTGAGACACGGAGAGAGAAAGCCAGTGGGGCCAGAGTCCCAGCCGCCAGTGTCTATTTGCAAAGCCAGGCCTGCAGGGACTCCCAGGGCCATCTCTGAAACCACCCCGCTCTACCCCTGGACAACACCTCTCTCCCGCAGGCTCCCCGACCAGGCTGTACACAAGTCCTCTGGGACAAGTAGAAGGGCTCACAATGGAGCGGACAGCTGGTGTGGCAGCCAATCGCCTTCTGCATGAACTGGCTTGCTGAGATCCCTGGAAGAACTAAAGCTAGGGGCGCCCGGGGGGGGCTCGGCCGGTTAAGCGTCCGACTTTGGCTCAGGTCACGATCTCATCGTTTGTGGGTGCAAGCCCCGCGCTGGGCTCTGTGCTGACAGCTCAGAGCTTGGAGCCTGCTTCGGGTTCTGTGCCTCCCTCTCTCTGTTCCCACCCCTCCCTGTTCTGTCTCTCTCTCAAAAAAAAAAAAAAAATAATAATGATAAAACATTAAAATAAATAAATAAAGCTACCAGGCGGCCTCCTCCCTGCCGCAGGAGGTCAACGACGCCCACAGTGGTTCAAGATACAGCTGTAGGCCACCCCCCGGGATGTCGTCCAGGTAGCATCACACAGGACAAGTTGCTAAACCCCATTCTCAATTCCTCTCGGCCAGGTGACACCCTACAGAACAGCACACCCTCAGCCCATGGCCCGTCCTTCTGTGTGGCACCGGCCTGAGAATGTGTGACCGTGCTCCTACACTTGAGAGATTAAAGGTAGATGTGTATCCAAAGATACACACGTCCAAAGATACACACGTTCTCATGCGAACGGTGCTAGGTGAGAGAGCCTCCAATCTGCCTTCTCGAAGGTCGTCTTGGCGGCCCCTCCTGTCTCTTCAAAACAGAAAAATAACAAACGTTTAAGTTTCTTAAGTGTTCTCGGAATTTACATTCAACTGCACATGGCCTGCTGAGCTCCACGGAGCCGAGGTTTGAAGAGAATGTTCTGTCAATGGGAAATCCACAAGCGTTCAGTCCGAGTATGAAATTCGCAATCCTTAGCCGCATTCATCGCTCCGCTGGGTTCCTCCAGAAGGAAATGGGCTTCGGTGTGGACTAGCCCAAGCATTCGCAGGTTTACTCACAGAAGGAAAAGGCCACTGAACAGTTCAAGGTTGGCCCACGTTGGCCATAACAAGACTGGCAGGTAGGAACCACCTGACGTTATTTCAAGATGTGGTCTCTTGGGGGGGCTGCCTGGGCTCGGTCAGTTGAGCGTCCAACTTCGGCTCAGGTCATGATCTCATGGTGCGTGGGTTCGAGCCCCATGTCGGGCTCTGTGCTGAGAGCTCGGAGCCTGGAACCTGCTTCAGATTCTATGTCTCCCTCTCTCTCTGCCCCTCCCCCACTCGCACTCCGTGTGTGTGTGTGTGTGTGTGTGTGTGTGTGTGAAAAATAGATACGTCAAAAAATTTTTTTTTAATTAAACACAGAAGAAAAGATGCGGCCTCTTGGGCCCTGCCGGGATCCGGTGGATTGGGGGCTGGATGCAGGGAACTGTAACGTAACAAGTTCCCGAGCAGTGTATACCAAATGGTGTGGCCACTGAACACGCCCCTGTTGTGTAAGACCCGGGGGTGACAGGGTGTCACCAGGGGCTAAAAAGTTCTGGCCTTGTGAACGTAAGACAAGCTTAAACGAACAGGACCAACTGGGTTGACTGCACGGGGGCAGCGTCCGTCCCTGGCATTGAGAGACCAGTGGAATAAATCCGGTTTGTTGGTTGAAGGTGGCCTCACAATCTCGGCTCAATGGGCCTGGAACGGAGTAAATGCTCAACTAATGTCAGCTGGTGCTGTTCATAAACAAGGGACCTGAGGCCCAGAAGGCTTGTGATTTGCTGACAGTTCAGTTCCTGGCAAAACCAACACTCGTCCCGGAACTCATGCCACGTTCCCCTGTGCCTCAGTTTCTTCATCCATAGAATGGACGTAATAGAGTTCATAATCCTTACATGGCTATCACTCAATAAACAATAACTGCCCATATAATCCTTACTATCCATGTTGCAAGTCTGAGAAGGACATAAAATCTGTTTCTGTCTGACTGGAGTTTGTTTACTCTGCATGGATATTAGCACTAAATGCCATGGTGATGCTGAACGGCCCAAATGGCCCCTATACCTTGACGGGGGCCCTTTCTGGTGGCGCCGGGAGATCTCCCCCCGCTGCAAATACACCACCCCGTGACACATGCCTGGTCTGTGGCTGCTCTTGGGGAGGCCAGCTGGCGGAAATTGCAAACGCGTTCCGGGCCCTGAGAGGTTTCCCAGTGGGCACTCTTCCTGCACACTTATTATGCCCGTAATATGCCAGGTGTGGGCCTGGGCACTGGGAAATAAAAGAACAGCAATACACAGAGCAGAGCCTTCCCCTGCCATGAACTTACAAAACTGGAAAGTGGGTACAAATTTCTTCTTCTGATGAAAAATTTCTATTATAAAATTGAAAAAAAAAAAACAAAACAACCTGCCCATTGCAAAGAGTCTGAAAAAGATGGAAGAGAAAAAAAAAAAAATTAAGGGTCACGTGGATGGCTCAGTCAGTTAAGCTCTGACTTCGGCTAAGGTCATGATCAGTCTGCGAGTCTGAGCCTTGTATCGGGCTCTCTGCTGTCAGCACAGAGCCTGCTTCGGATCCTCTGTCTCCCTCGCTCTCTGCCCGTCCCCCGCTCGTGTTCTCTCTCTCTCTCTCTCTCTCTCTCTCAAAAGTAAAGAAACAGGGGCACCTGGGTGCCTCAGTCGGTTAAGCTTCTGACTTTGGCTCAGGACATGATCTGGTTCGTGAGTTTGAGCTCCATGTCCGGCTCTGTGCCGACAGCTCAGAGCTTGGAACCCGTTTCGGATTCTGTGTCTCCCTCTCTCTCTGCCCCTCCCCCACTCATGCTCTGTCTCTCTCAGTCTCAGAAATAAGTAAACATTAAAAAAAAATTAATACTCCTTCTGGCCCTAACCCAGCCACTTCTCGTGTATTTCTTCTAGGTCCTCCCCAAGCACGTGGTTTTCGCAAGGCGTTGATCATGGCGTATACAACCTGGTGTATTGCTCGTGGCCCCTCACCTGGACCACCGAGCAACTTTCCATGTCGCGCGTTCATTACAAAAATTGACGTTCATCGACACGGCACGTCCGCATGAACACACAGATCCCCCCTTCTCCTGTCCACACCCACACCGAACGGCACTCAGATTGCTTCCGGTTTGTCCACACTGCCCACGAGATGCCTTCCTACATTCATGCAGAGAGAAGATAAAGGGAAGAGGCAGACGTGTAATTCGACAGTGTCAGATGGGCCTGGGTTGAATAATGCCACATGTGAACTCAGACAAGTCACTTAACCTCTCTGAGCTTCAGTTTCCCCGAAAATGGGCATAACACCCCCTTCGTACAGTTAAGACTGTTAAAACTGGAGGCCGTCAGTAAAAGACCCAGCGCGGGGCCTGACAATTAATTACGTACTTTCTTTTCTCTTAAGTAACAGAAAGTCACAGCTGTGGCTCCTGAATGCCTTCTAGGACAATCTGCAGAGACACCCTGGGAGGACGACGCTCCCAGATCCTCTGCACAGCTAGCTAAATTCTGGGAAATTTGGGACTCACAACTGAAGTAATTTGTTACTTCAAGAACAAGTTGTGTTCTCCAACTCACTTCAAAACGGCTCGGAAAAAAACCAAACACACACACACACATGTACGTATGAGGCAAATAAGGCAAATGTCAGTATCTGTTCTCTCTAGTCCTGGGTGTGTAAGTATTTCCTGTACTATTCTTTCAACTTTTCTATAGATTTGCAATATTTCATGATAAAACCTTGATGAAAACTCCTGCTTTAAATTTAAACGGTAAAAAACCGTATAATACTTTAAGAAACCTTGCACTACATTAATTTATCTAGAGAACTGACCTGGTCCCTGACCTCACAGAGCTTACTTACCACACAGCATTTCTTCGGGCAGCGTATTTTCTTGCTAATTTTATGGGCTGTTCAGTTTTCTCTTCAAGCTTAAATCTCGATTTTTCTTTTTTTTAACAAACATATGCATGATCTTAGTAGAATAGAAATTTTAACCCTTTAGGTATCTCATGATAAAATCTTTTCCCCTGGGCTGTCGATTGTTTTGTAGAATTCACATAGTACTTACAATTACTTTTAAGTTTATTTATTTATTTTGAAAGAGAGCAAAGGAGGGGCAGAGAGAGAGAGAGAGAGAGAGAGAGAGAGAATCCCAAGTAGGCTCTGCTCTGGCAGCACGGAGCCCAACTTGGGGCTCAATCCCACAAACCATGAGATCATGACCTGAGCTGAAATCAAGAGTCCCATGCTCAACCACCTGAGCCACCCAGGCCCCTCCCCCCATTTGTTTAATGTAGTCAAATCTGCCGGTTTTTTGATGACTTTTTTATTTCTAAACTTTGGAAATCAACCTCTAGCCCAAGACTTGGTGCAGGGTAAACTGTACATACGAAACGTTTTACTTCTTCTTTATTACGTATTTCTGTTTCAGTATTACTGTATTGACTAGGATTTTAAAAGCGAGGTTCAACAGTGAATATGATGGCGGGCCTCCTTAGTTTGTTACTAGTTTCAACAGGGATGCCTCTAGTGTTTCACGGTTAATAACAACATTGGCCATCAGTTTGAATTACATCTTTTTTTTTTTAATGTTTATTTATTTGTTTTTTAATGTTTATTTATTTTTGAGAGAGAGAGAGAGAGAAAAAGACAGACAGAGGGTGAGCAGGAGAGAGCAGAGAGAGAGGGAGACACAGAATCTAAAGCAGGCTCCAGGCTCTGAGCTGTCAGCACAGAGACCGACTTGGGGCTCGAACTCATGAATTGTGAGATCATTGTGAGCCAAAGTTACACGCTTAACGGACTGAACCACCCAGGCGCTCCAACGTTTGTTTATTTTTGAGACAGAGAGAGTGTGAGAGGGGGAGGGGCAGAGAGAGAGGGGGACAGAGGATCCAAAGTGGGCTCTGTGCTGACAGCAGTGAGCCCAATGCGGGGCTCGAAGTCGGGACCTTCGAGATCGTGACCTGAGCCAAAGTTAGACGCTCAACCGACTGAGCCCCCCAGGTGCCCCTGAAATAGATATTCTTAATCACGCTATGAATGCACCCTTCTATTCCTTTTTTGGTGTATTGATTAGGTAGAAATGGTTGTTCGACTTTAATCAATTTCCCCCCCACATATATTGGAATCAATTCGGTTGTACTTCTTTAACCCATTAGCATGACGCGGTTACTATATTAAGCTTTCCTGATATTGACAATTGCCCCACTGGGTTATGGTGGATGACTTAATACATTATTGAATTTTATTTCCGAGATAACATTTCCATCCTTTAATATGGTTTCTTTGCCATGCTTAATATCAGGCTTATTTTCCTTTGTAGAATGAATTGGATCATTCCATCAATCTTTTGCTAAGCCATGGAAACTGCTTTATGTTATCAGTACCATCAAATTTAAAATAATTACCTAGCAAAAAACACTTGGGACCGGTGTCTTCTTTGGGTAAAGGGGGCAGTGCTTTGATAACAATCACAATTTTTTTTCTCATTTAGCAACATATATATATTTTCAGAGAAGCCTCCATTTATTTGCGATTTTCAAACTTAAGGCAATTGTGCTTATATATACATATCCATATTTTTAACTCTCTATTGCAACGTTCCCTTTCTTATTCCTCCTATTTTTTTCTTTTCTTTCTTTCATTTCTCAAGTCGATTTGCCAGAGGTTAGTCTACTTTATTGTTTGTTTAAAAACAGAATCAGCTCTTGGATATATTTGCTAATTTCACTGTGTTTCTGTTTTCTAATTCATTTATTTCTGGCTTTATTCTCCGTTTCTCCCCGTTTTCCTTAGGGGCTGTTTTTTATTCATTTTTTTTTTTTTTTTTCCTCTAAGATCTCAGGCTAATGCTTGGCTTATTCCCTTTTTCTGTTTCCCTTCTTAATAATAAAAGCATTTAGGTCTATGAGACTAGCTGCAGCTGCCTCCCAGAGGTTTGGTTATGTGGCATTCTGGTTTTCGGTGCTTTCTAAATATTTGTCACTATATTCTTTATTTCTTCCTCGACCAAATAGCAGTTGAGGAGAGGGTTTTAAATTGTTTTCAAGCGGTTGGCTTTTTAGTTTTAGTCCGTTTAAATGCACAATTATTTTGGCTACGTTTACTGCCTGGTGATCAAAGGACTCCCCAACTGGCACAATTTCTGTTTTGGGTGGAACGTGAGTTCTTACAGTTGGTTCCTGGTGGCTGACAGAAATGTCTGCAAAGCATATGCTCGCTTGCAAAGCCCAAGTGCGTTTTAAAAGTTCTTGCTTGCCATAATGTTATGTCAAATGAAAAAGAAAGAGAATATGAAGTTCAATGTGTTTGTAACCATGTTTAAAATACAGTATATTTACATATGTGCGCTGAAAAAGGCTGTGAGGAAATACATAAAGGTACTCAACGGTGTTGGTAAAAGTCTACTTGAGGAGATTAGGGGCAATTTTTACTCTTTACACTTTCCTGTATTTCTTTTAAAAGCTTATTTATTTTGAGAGAGAGGGAGAGAGAGAGAGAGCGCATGAGGGAGGGGCAGAAAGAGAGGAGAGAGAATCCCAAGCAGGCTCCACACTGTCAGCACAGAGCCTGACGTGGGGCTCGATCCAACGAACCTGGAGATCATGACCTGAGCCGAAACCAAGAGACACGGGGCTTGATCCCACAACCGTGAGATCATGACCTGAGCTGAAATCAGGAGCCAGATGCTTAACCAACTGAACCATCCAGACGCCTCCACTTGTCTCTATTTTTAAAGGTTTCTATGTAAGTGTAAGAATTACTATTTTAATAAGATTTCTTTGAACGCTTATTTGCCTAAGGTTTGGGGACAGAAATGCTCTGTGGCTGAAACTGATTTTGCAAAGCTCCCCCCGGCCAGAGTGAAGGAGGTCACCGTGAAGAACCAGAAGAATGACTGGATTTGGACCCCGAACAGCAGTAACACCTGAAAACGGTGGCCCTTGTGAGGGACCCAGTCACTCTGGTGCTGGAGGTCCCCTCTGGAAGAGGACATTCATTCCCAGGGGGCACCCAGGAGGGCCACCCTCATCCTTTGTGGTCCCCACTCGCATACGGGCACCCCTCATTACTGTGATGGTGGAGCCATCCCTCGAAGGAAAAAACAGCAAAATCCAAGTACCTCAACATGATCTCAAAGGCCCACTCCCACCCCGCCCCCCACCCCCCAAAATGCGTTTTCAGCCCCACTGTCGACTCCCAGAGCTGAATTCGGAGCAACTCTGGCCAAACCCCTCCCCCGCCCCACTCCTATTTGAGTCCTTGGAACTGGAAAAGGTGGCCGACCTCCCCCTCGACTATCCCACCGGCTCCGCGGGTCACCCCAATACCAGCGGCTCTGGAGACTGAAAGATCCGGAGAGATCCAGAAGCCTGCTCCGTGACTGCCCACCCTGACAAGGAAGCAGGGAGGGGAGAGGGAGTTCAGGAGTTCCTGGGAGAGCCACACTTCGATAACCGTGGGCCAGTGAGTGCACTGCACAAGCACCCCAGCCCAGCCAGCCACCCGGGCTGACTCCCCTCTCTCGTTCATTACCTGGAGTCGCCTCACACTGGGGTCTTTCTCCTGTTTCCCTGCCCTCCAATCCCGCTGACTTGAACCCTCTGCCCTGGAAGACAGCGGCAGGGAGGAGGGAGAAAAGCGTGCTGGGGAGGAAGGGGGACCGGGAGGACCTTCAGATGTCTCGCCTGGCTTCCAACGAGCTGCTGCCCAGTCTGGTGGGTAGTCTGGGGTCACCTGTGTCACAGGGAGGAGACACTTAGAAAGCCGGGGAAGAGAATCCTGAGGGAGGTGCCCTTCCCCACCGGGAATGGATTAAGGTGGCCAAGCAAAGATGGACGCGGGCAGAGAGACGCGGGTGTGCCCTGCTCCCAGCAGTGTCGTCTCTGGGGAACGCTCGCTGCCTGGCTTTGGCTCAGGTAAGCGGTGTGGACGAGGGTCCCATGATGCCACCAGGAAAAAGAGCCAAGAACATCCTTTCTCCAAAACCCCGTCCCACTGTCACCGCCTCTGTTTCTTCCTCTGTCCAGGCAGTTCTGCCCGCCACCCTGGAGGTTCCGGGCAGTGACCTTCAAACAGGTCTACTTTCAAAACTGACTCCCCTTCCAGGCACCAACTTCCTGCCCTCTGCTCCGTGCAGCATCTACACGGCAGGCTGAAACACCCAAGTCAGAGTGCAGCCAAGGACTTGCGGCCACGGCCTTCTGGAAGAGTGCTCTCCAGGAAAGCTGTGTTCTTGCCACATCAGCCAGCAGAAGGACTTACAGAGAGAGAAAGGGAGTGAGCTCGTGGTTTCCTGTTTGTTTGTTTGCTTTTTACATTTATTTATTATCTTGAGAGAGAAAGGGCACGAGTGGAGGAGGGGCAGAGAGAGAGAGCGACAGAGAGAGAGAGAGAGAATCCCAAGCAGGCTCTGCACTGTCAGCACAGAGCATGACGCGGGGCTCGATCCCACGAACCGTGAGATTGTGACCTGAGCTAAACTTAAGAGTTGGATGCTCAACTGACTAACCCACCCAGGCGCCCCTTGGTCTAATTTTTATCTAGAAGTCAAAAGGCTCTCCAGTGGCTCATCTGGCCCAGCCTCTACATCTCCTGCTTTACTGGTCTGTTATGCCCTAGGGGCTGGGTGGCAGGGTGGTTCAAATGGATGGACTGTGGACTCTGGACTCAGTCACACCGTGGGTTCAAATCCCCTTACCATCCCTTACAGGTGCGAGCCCTTGGGAAAGTGGCCACCTTTGTGAACCTGTTTCCTTGCCTCTGAAATGGGTCTGGAATGCTGTTTCTTGCAGGGTAATTGAATTCAAAGAGTCTAGCCCCATGCCTGGCCCAGAGCAGGTGCTCAACAAACACTGGTTTTCTTTTTCTTTCTTTTGCCAGATTCTGGGAACCCGAGCCTGAAGATCTCATGCACTCAGGCAACATTTCAAAAGATCTTCCTACATTCTCAAATCAACTTGGTAACTATAAATATGTATTAGGAACACACCCTGGTGGAAAAATTTTACTTGGGGTTATTTCTTGATGAGGGTTTTTTTTTTTTTCTTTTTAATTTTTTATTCTTTGTTTTCTTGGTGAGTTTTAAGAGAAACAACGAAGCATAGAGAATGTACTTTTGTAAATGATCTGTAAACAATTGGCACAAAGCTGAAATTTTAGGTGAAATGAGAAGGAATTCAGGCAAAAGTGCCATACTTATTCCTCTGAGGGGTTTCTCAACTCTCAGATCAACATTTCCAAGGGGATTTCCCCACATGGAGTTTTAACAACAACACAAGCCCCAAGTCCCCCTGGTTTATGCCAGCGATCTGTCATGTTGCTTTTTTTGCTCAGAACCCACCGGGGGCTCTGCCTGGCCTCTGGATTAAGTCCAAGCCTTTGGACACATTCCCAGATCGGCCCCGACCTACACCCCCAGCCCCATCTTCCAACATCCCACCTACACATCCTACCTTCCAGCCACACCAACACCGCACCGCCCCCCCCCCCCCCCCGCCCCGCCCGAGTCTTCAAACGTGCCTGTTCTTTCTGCCTTTGCATGTTACCCAGTGGAATGATCTTCCTCCTGCTCCTGGTCTGCTGGGACCCTGCTAAATACCACCTCCACCAGGCAGTCTTTGCACACACCCCCGCCCCCACCACGTTCCTCACTTCCTGTTCTCATGTCTACTTCTCTAATATTCCTTCTGGCCGAGGGCTTGCCGGGGACAAAAACCCTGTCGTTCCCCTTTAGATCACAGAGTTTAGCCCATGGTAGGTGCTTGGTAAATGTTTGCGGATCTGATGAAGGAATAAAGAAACAAATGAGGAGATTTGCAAGAGAAAAGAGAATCCAGGGTGGCGCAGGCCTCTCCCTGGAATTCACGGCCCTTTGGTACCCAGGTAGTAATGATAACCATGTGTTTACACAGCACAGAGCACAGCTATAAAAAAAAAAAAAGTAGGCTCATAAACCCATTTCACAGGCCATGAAACCAAGGCTTGGTCATGGAGGCTGTGCCTCACTGGGGCTAGGAGATGGTGAGTCATGCTTCCTGTGATCCTGAGTCCTGTGGGTTGAAGTAACGTCCTCCCCTTTGCCTCTGGGCCCACTTTGGTGGGGAGCCTGTGGGAAAAAGAGCAGCTCTGTGTTTCTGTGTTCCCTTAGGCCGAGAAGGTGTCAGGGCAGAAGCTGGACCACGCACGGGAGCAAACCTAGGACTTTCTGAGGCCACCCGGAACCGAGACCCCCACCCTGGGACCCAGCACCCTCCACCTGCTAAGGGTGGGCTGCCACACCCCCTCTAACAGGACACCAAAGTTGCCCACTCCTTGCGCCTTGGGTGAATCCAACATCATTAAAAGCAGACCCCCGTCTTCCCCGGATCTTAATCGGCTAAGAAGCAAAGTGACAAGTTTCATCGAATGTGAGGTAGCAGGATGGGATCTAACCATGTGTCACAAGTCGGAGAGTGGGGGATGGCAATGGGCCATTCAGGGAAGAGAGGCAGGACCGGGCAGATAAGAGATCTCATCCACCAGACAGATAACGGGGCTAAAATGACAAAGGACCTAGAAGCCATCGCTGATGGGTCGAGAGAGAAAGGAAGAGCATATTAAATTTTAAACAAAGCCCACCCCAGGGAAACCTCCGGCCTCCCTCTCCCAACCCGCGCCTCTCATTTCCAGAACAGGTTCATAGAGACGGAAACGTCCGTCCCTCCTCTCAAGGGGGTGAGTTTCGTGTTTTTGTTTTTTTGTAACCCGACGGGCAGCAGCTGGCATGCTGTGTCTCTGGGTGGGGCGGGGGGCGCAGTCTGGGCCTCCAGGAGCCCCGGTGGCCTTCCTGCCAGGCCTGGGAAAGGAGGGCAGGCTGGGATCGGGCCTCGGATGGGACTGGAGGGTGGAGGGCGGCTGGGAGCCACAGCAGAGCAGGTGCAGGGAAAGAGTAGCGGTCAGCCTGCATGTGCCGGATCCAGGAGGTGGGCACCAGCCTGGGTGTCACCAGCGGCGAAGAGGAAAGCTAAGAAGTCGGGAAGGTCCTCAGCGGCCACACCAACTAAAACTACCATAAAGAACATGCTGACACGGAGGAGGAAGAGAGCCGAAAAGGGGGAAGAGTGTGGAGCTGGAACAGGAAAGCCCGATTTAGCCTAAGCAAATGCTACTTCCTCAGTAATTCCATCAAACCTCCCTGCGGTGTCTCCCCCCTCCACCCCCCACCCCCTGCCATGGTGGAGGAGTCAGGCTGCCAGGGCTGAAGGTCTGGGCAGATGCACGCCCTCCGGGACAGACTCTGGGGCCTGGATAGGAAATCCCCCCCAGCCGCAACCCCAAACCCCAACCCAGGTCAGGACGAGCAGCCTTGGTCTCTGGCGTTAGGGTAGGATGTTTGTTTTATGAGCATCCTCTTAGAAGAAAGGCTTTGAGAAATTTCCCCAAGAGACTCCGGAGCCCTCAAAGCCAGCACTGTCCCGGACATGCTAAGGATGGGCATCTTGGGGCTTCCCACCTGCCCAGATGCCTGCAGTCAGAGACTCTTAAGAAAGGCCTCAGCCCTCGAGGATGGGAGGTTCTCTTTCTCAGCTCGGCTCAGGTCTTTCCCTGGCCACTTACTCTTAACAAACAGGGGCTCAACATTTGGAAAGGGATGTCGGAAAAACGCACAGCCAGGTTTTAAAAGAGAATGACTTAAGTCTTCACCCCAAAGGAGTAAAATCTGCATACGGTCTTTCTGGAGGGCAATTTTACCTTCTAAATCAAGAGCCTTTAGAATGGGTCCTCGGCCCAGGGATTCCCTTCTAGAAACAAGTCCCAAGGAATAATCAAGGCCGTGGGCGAAACTGCCCAAGGATGTTTGCTGCAGCATTCCTTAGAAGAGAGAAAAAGGGGAAAGAATGTAAATGGAGGAGTCTGCTTATATGTATTATGGTCCCTCTGCTCAGAATATAGCCCTTTAAAGTGAGCTGGAGGGGAGGGGCGCTCTGCAATGTATCCAAACGTGGAATCACTATATTGCATACCTGAAGCTAACACAACACCGTATGTTAACTGTGCCGGAACTGAAAATTAAAATAAAAAAATAATGTGACTTGAAGGAAGGGGTTTAACTCAATGAAAATTTTAATCACATATTGTTAAGGAAAAGCAAAAAATGGGAATGCCAGCTGGTGCAGCCACTCTGGAAAACAGGATGGAGGTTCCTCCAAAAGCTACAAATGGAACTACCCTACGACCCAGCAATGGCACTACTAGGCATTTACCCATGGGATACAGGTGTGCTGTTTCGAAGGGACACACGCACCCCACATGTTTATAGCAGCACTATCGACAATAGCCAAAGTATGGAAACAGCCCAAATGTCCATCGAGGGACGAATGGCTAAAGATGTGGTATATATATATACAATGGAGTATTAGTTGGCGATCAAAAAGAACGAAATCTTGCCATTGGCAACTACATGGACGGAACTGGAGGGAATAATGCTAAGTGAAATTAGTCAGAGAAAGACAAAAATCATATGACTTCACTCATATGAGGACTTTAAGGGACAAAACAAATGAACGTAAGGGAGGAGAAACAAAAATAATATAAAAACAGGGAGGGGGACAAAACAGAAGAGACTCATAAATACGGAGAACAAACAGAGCATTACTGGAGGGGGTGTGGGAGGGGGGATGGGCTAAATGGGGAAGGGGCACTAAGGAATCTACTCCTGAAATCATTGTCGCACTATATGCTAACTGGGATGTAAATTAAAAAAAAAAAAATGTATATGCTTTAATAATTAAAAAAAAGAAATTGGCAGAGTGAATAAAGAAAACAGGACCCCCCAAAAAAAGGAAAAGCAAAAAAAAAAAAAAAAAAGGAAAGAAAGAAAAAAAGCAACATGAAGGTACACACGGTATGATCTCATTTGAATTAAAAAATATATGCTGGAAGGGTATATAACATACTAAAATATTAATAATTATAGATGGTTTTTGCTCTCTTCTTTTTGCTTGTTTATATTTCCTAAATTTTCTGCAAAAAATCATAAATCTCTTTGTAACAAGAAAAAAAAAATCAATAAAATCGATTTTCTTAAAAAAACAAAAGGAAGAGATCCAGGAGTCAAGAGACCTCTCATTCCTTGGACATTCAAACCTGGAGTGGAATTGAAAAAACAAACAAACAAATAATAATAAAAAAACCCAAACCCTGAATGGAGACATCTTAAAACCACCTAAGAATATTTTCAACAAGGGGTAGTTTCCAGTGAAGGGGAATGAAAATCTCCAGGAGGCCTGAATGAGTACAGGGAGGGTGTGAGTCATAAGCAAAGAGCCAACTCCCCCAGAATAGCCAGAAGTCCACTTTCCTGTCTAGCTCCTTCGAATAATTGTCACCAGGGGAGGAAGAGGACAGCAAGCCGAGGGGCCAAGGTGCGAAAAGGCAAAACAAACGTTACTTTTGTCCTTCACGGAGGACAGGGCAGTGGCCATCTCTTGAGACAGTATATTCAAAAAGGAGAGAGAGAGAGAGAGGCCAGTTCCTGAGCCGAGATTTGTTAATCTACCTGGTGCTAGGAAATGAATTTTGACCACCCAGGTACAAAAGCTCTAAAACAGGGGTTTGGAAGAGAAATTCTCACAAGCCTTTGTAACCAAAGCAAAAGAACTTGGCTGATGTTACATGGAAGTTTTTCTGGAGAATGAGCTAGAACACAGGCAGATAATGGACGGGATGGCTGGGGAGAGTTAGTAAGAGCACAGAGTGTACCATTTACAGAAGTTGGCCTTTGTCTAAAGAGAGATGACCTACAGCGCAAGGAAGGAAAAATTCCATGGGACACACTTAATTATTCAAGAGTCGGGAAAATCCACGGAAGCATAATGGCAGACGTCTACGTTTCTCGAGTCCTCTTGATGATCGAAAGCTTTAAAGTCTACCTCCAATGTCAAAATGTGTCCATCTGAGGAACGTTTACCGGGCGCCTCCTATCTGTTCACGCGTTCAGCAAACAGCTGGGTACGAACTTCACATGGGGACAGCTCTGTGACGTTCAGGGCACTTCCACGTCCGCCAGCCAGACAAACAAAAACGGACAGGGTGGGTCATTAGGATGCATCCCTCGTAAAGATGCCAAGTAGCACAGTGACAGGGAGTTGGAAGGTCGGCTCAGACCCCGGGATCCTGAAGACTTCTTACCCCCATGAGCCCTGCTTTTTCCTTAAGAAATGACGACTCCAACTCTGCAAATAAATATGACACCACACCCCAGGACAGGTGGTGCTGGATGATTTTTGTATCTCTTAAAGACATCAAATTCTTCCCCCGGGGTGAAGCCGTACCTATAAATTACAGCCTCGTATTATATACGGCCAACACCTTTAGCTTTGTCCTCCTACAGCATTTCTCCTTGACAAAAAGGAAGCAGTCAATACTCTACTTTGAAAACAGCAGAGGAGGTGTTTCTGTGAGACAAAAAAAAAAAAAAAAAAAAGAGAATAAAGCGAGCAAGCACTTTTCCTTCCCTTTAATTAAAGGGATGCCATCCCATCGCACCTCTAGATAGAAAAGTTGAAACAGACATTTTTTTTTCTTCCAGAATCTTCTAAGTACCCAGTGCCTTTAGCCCGAAAAACTTCTCTGCCATATAACAAAGCGAAGGCACCAGCTTAGGGCACCAGGAAGTGTTCCCTCGGCACCTGGCAGCAGCTGGTACCTACCTGAGGCCAGTCCACAGACAGTAATAAAAGCTCCCTTGAAATAATGTTAAGGTTCAGACACTCTGATAAAAGCTGGGAACTTCAAAGGTAGGACTGCAAAGCCCATCCCTAATCCTCCTCGTTGTGTCTGATGTGGCTGGCTGGGTTCTGGGCTGGCTCCACCACCTGCTTACTGCCTGAGCTTTGCCCCATAGGCGTTTGTCAGCCAGCGAGCCAGCTGGGGGAGGTGGGACAGAAGTGCACATCCACTCCCTCGGGAGCGGTGGGCCTCAGGCCACGGTGTGCGGGTCACTGGGCTTTGACCAATGAGATGGCAGCTCGAAATAAAGGACGAAAACCAGAAAAAAAACCCCCAAAACAAGAAGCTGATCTACAGACAGGGGCCCAACGGTTCTGGAGTGAGAACTGGACTCAAGGCCAGTTTCCGAGGCTCAGTCCATGAACTTGGGCAAGTCATTTCGGACTTCCAGCCTCCGGTTTCTCGGTCTATAAAAATGGTAACCTCACTGGGGGTTGCTGAGGGGAGTAATAACTAAAACAGCCTAAGTGAAAATGCAGAGCAAAGGTGAGATTCTTCTCCCCTCCCTTCTTTCTTTCCTCCCAAACTTCTTTCTTTCTTTACAAATACATTTGTTTTTGAGAGAGTGTGCGCGTGTGAGAGGGGAGGGGCAGAGAGAGACAGGGAAACTGAGGATCCGAAGTAGGCTATGCGCCGACAGCAAAGAACTTGCAGACTAGGAGATCGTGACCCGAGCCGATGTCAGACACATAACCGACCGAGCCACCCAGGTGCACCTCATGCACTTTGGATTTTAATAAATATCGTCTCTATACAACAGAGACTTTTTAATAAAAATCCTCTCGGTATACTGTGTGCTCTATCAACAATTATCAGAACAACTGTTCCCAGTGTCACTTCTCCATAGTAGACTTCCATTTCTCTAATTAGTAGTGGGATGGTTAAGTGCCATTTGTATTTCCTTTTCTGTGAACTGCCCATGTTCTTAGCTTAGTTTAAAAATTGAGTTCGGGGCTCCTGGCTGGCTCACCTGATCATGCATTGCTTGATCTTGGGGTCGTGATTTTGAGCCCGACATTGGGTGTAGAGCTACTTAAAAAAAAGAAATAAAATATAATAAACAAATAAACAAAACATTAAAAAATTGAGTTGATGGTCTTTTTCTTCAAGATTTGTAGGAGTTCTTTAGATATTAAGGAAACCAGTTCATATCTACGACCTACGTTGCAAAAACGGTCCCCTAGTTTTGAGAACTAGCAGACTCTTTTGACTCCGTTTATGATGATGTTAGCCACACAGAAATTTTTCACTTGCATACAAGTATATTAATCTTTTCCTTTATGACTTCTGGGTTTTAAGTCACAGTTAGTATTTTCCTGAATTCATTTTTTATATTTACCGTCTCTAAGCCATCTGAAATATACTGTGTTATAATGTGCTCGTTTTTTTAGAAGGCCATCAAGTTGCTGTCCCAAGTGACAAATTTTAAAATGCCATCTTTATGTCATATTAATTTACCTGTAATTGACCTCTAAGTCCCTTGTCTTTTTTCTCTTCCAAATCCTGCCCAATTGCCTCACATCATGCTCTTTCTCTCTCCATGGTCCTCACATGCCTTCGTTCCGTTTGTGAGCCAAGGGCTGGTCCATATTATCGTGACTGATAACCATCCAAGCGGTGGTGAATTTCGGCATCTTAGAACAAGTAGAGACCTTAGAAGCATCCTTTCATTTCATAGGTATGGACGCTGAGATCCAAAAGGATGAACTAGACTTGTCCAAGATTACAGGGTGGGTGAGCGCTTGGATTTTTTTTCTTTAATTACTACCCAAGAAGAGGAGAAGAATTGATTTTGCCGTAAATTCTGCTCAATCAATAGGGATCTACTGGGGCGCCTGGGTGGCGCAGTCGGTTAAGCGTCCGACTTCAGCCAGGTCACGATCTCGCGGTCCGTGAGTTCGAGCCCCGCGTCGGGCTCTGGGCTGATGGCTCGGAGCCTGGAGCCTGTTTCCGATTCTGTGTCTCCCTCTCTCTCTGCCCCTCCCCCGTTCATGCTCTGTCTCTCTCTGTCCCAAAAATAAATAAAAAACGTTGAAAAAAAAAAAATTAAAAAAAAAAAAAAATAGGGATCTACTAAGCCACTACTACGACCAACAGGGAACTAGGCACTGGGGCTCCAGAAATAAATAACAGCTCCGAGTTTTCAAGAAGCTCAGAGTCCAGCATGGGGACTAAACACACACACCTCTAGACTGAGCGGTAAGGGAACAGTGGCCAATGGATGTGGAAGAACAGGTCAGTTTTGCAAGGGACGGCATGGGGAAGGCTCAGAAGATTCACAGTTTTTAATTGGGCCTGGCGTGACCAGGACTTGCCCAAATGTGAAGTGAAAGTATTTGGCAATAGGGGAACGATGACACAAAGTGGGGTGTCTGGTGGTATACAGTCAGGAAGGAAGTAATCAGGCTTAGCGTTAGCTGTGGGTGGACTTTCAAAAAAAGTTCCTCTGAGGACCTGTGGTCATTGGCAGGCCCTCAAAACTACACGCTAAGAATTATAAATAAATGGACCCATCTGGAGGGCCTTAAGGTGTCTGGTAGAAGGCAGCATACCCTCTGTGGAAGAATGTACTTTCATCCCATACCTTGAAGAATTCTCACAGATAGAATTCTAACAAACATAGACATGCAATCAAAAATCATGAGACACATACGGAAGCAAGCCCTCAAGAGTAGGAACCAGCAGAGGCAGCACACAACAGAACTAACTATACCTGCAAACACTTCGGTATTGGAATTACTGGATACAGAATACAAAATAAGTATGTTTAATGTGATCAATAAAATGGAGAATTAAAAACACAACTAAGGAGTAAGAGATTATTTAAAAAACACAAATCACCAGGCATATTAGAAAAGGATAGAATAGAAACACGGCAATAAAAAAATATAATCATCCAGGTTAAAAACCCAAAGCCAAGGGGCACCTGGGTGGCTCGGTCGGTTATGCGTCTGACTTTGGCTCAGGCCATGATCTCACGGTTCATGAGTCTGAGCCCCACGTCGGGCTCCATGCTGATGGTGCGGAGCCTGCTTGGGATTCTCTCTCTCTCTCCCTCTCTCTGTCCCTTCTACATGTGCGTACGGTCTCTCTCTCTCTCTCAAAATAAAGAAAGAAACTTAAAAAAAAAAAAAAACCTCAAATCATGAGCATCAAAAATAATAATTGCAATGGAAACACATCAAATATATTACAATTTGTGAGTTAATCCTGATACTAAAAATACCTCTGTGGGTGGACTAAACAGAAGATTAGAGATAACTAAAGAGAGAATTAAGAAGCTGGAAGACAAGTAAGATATTCCCCAGAAAACACTACCAAAAACCCAAAAGATTGCAAATGAAAAAGTTAAGAGACATATAGAAATAAGATCAAAACACATCTAACTGGAGTTCCCAAAAGAGAGGCCAGAGAGAGATAATGATGGAGAGACAATATTCCAAGAGCTAATGGCTGAAAAGCCTCTAGCACTGATAAAAGTCACCAATCTTTGGTTTCAGAAAACCCAACGAATGCTTAGCCAAATAAAATCTAATCCACTCCTAAGTAAATAATATTGAACTGCAAAACATACAAATGAGCGCATACCCACACACATGTAAACCACCACCACCACCACCACCAACCAGGGAGACGAGATTACCTACGAGGAACAATAATTGTGCTACCAACTTCTCAACATCAACAATGGCCAGAAGACAATGGAAAACTATCTTTAAACACTTAGGGAAGATAACTGGCAAGCTAATGTTTTATACCCACTAAAACAGTAACAGTAAGGATGACATAAAACGTTAGCCAAACAGGAACGAGAAGTTTACGATGAGAAGATCTTCACCATATGTTGTGATATCAGAAAGTAGGTCTGAGATGCAAGGAGAAACGTTAAGTAAGCAAAATGGAAAATATGCGGAAAATGAAAGCAAAGGCTAACTGTATAGAACATTAAAAATAAATGCCCGGTTTGTGGAACTGAAGAGAGAAACACGATGCAGCTAAACCACTGGGCGACGACTGCGTGTGTCACAACAGTGACTTTACAGAAAGCATTCCCAAGGTCCTTGCATTATTTGAGAAGAGATAGACACCAACTAACTTTAAATCTTCTGCAGTCTGCAAGGATCAAAAGAATAGAAACAGAGTGTGTAAGCTGCAAAGCAGTAAAGAAAAAAACAGTGAAGGAAAGAAAGGGAAAAAAAAAAATCTTTTTTTTTTTTTTTCAACGTTTTTTATTTATTTTTGGGACAGAGAGAGACAGAGCATGAACGGGGGAGGGGCAGAGAGAGAGGGAGACACAGAATCGGAAACAGGCTCCAGGCTCCGAGCCATCAGCCCAGAGCCTGACGCGGGGCTCGAACTCACGGACCGCGAGATCGTGACCTGGCTGAAGTCGGACGCTTAACCGACTGCGCCACCCAGGCGCCCCAAAAAAAAAATATTTTAATCAACTTAAAAGAATGAACAGCCCGGCTGGCTAAGTCAGTCGGTGGAACGCGCGACTCTTGATCCTGGGGCTGCGGGTTCGAGCCCCCTGTTGGGTGTAGAGATTGCTTAAAAATAAAATCTTTTTTTTTTTTTTTTTTTTTAATTAAAGAATGAACAAAGAATCCGAAAAAGAAGAAACAGAAAGCACAAAATAAGATAGTACAAAGAAATCCACATGTATCCAAAACTATAACCAATGTAAACCCAGCTCTGAACTGTGTATAGGAGACATGAAGACAGAGATAGATACAGGACAAGAGTCCTGGCCTTGCAGACTGAAACCATAAGCACAGAAGGGGAAAAAGTAGCAGAGAACCATGGCCGAGGCACCAAAGTGTTGGCAGGAGAGGAGGGAATGGCAGAAAACAGTAAGTTGTAAGAGGAGGGCCCAGAGTGACGAGCCAGTATTTGCCATGGAGAAGTCAAGTAAGCAGAGGCCACAAAAGGGACTGCCAGGCATGCTCAGGGGGTGGGTCAGGGGCCTCTGCAAGAGCAGGTAGGAGTGGGGGTTGAAATAGTCTGCTGTTTTGGAGCTGGAGAGGAGAGAGGGAGAGGAAGCAGGGACAGAAAGGGTGAACTCTTCTCTGTGAAGTTTTGGGTGGAGTGACACGGGAAGTGGGTTGGGGAGAAGCAGGGCCAGAGAGGAGGGAGACAGGTGTGTCTGTATCTGTAGGCAGGGAATTAGGGCACGGGAGGATGTGGGGTGCTCAGGCCTACGGGGGTAGCCAGGGCAGGACACAGGGGACCTAGGGATGGGGTTGATGCTAGACATGTTGCCCCGGTGGGTAGGCATAGGTTTCCCAGCTTGGCGCAGGGGTGTTCAAGGAGGGAAGTGCGGTGGGGAGATGGGAAGAGTTCAGAATTTCAGAGGTGACCTGCTTCCCGGTAATAGCAAGTCCGCAGCGAACTTGTGGTCTGTGGCTAGTGAACGGAGGCCTGATGGGAGAGGAGGCATGTAAACTCGGGGGCCCCACGATCAAACATCGCAGGGTGGGGCTGACCTACCAGCACCACCAGCTTCCAAAGGGAACCTGATGCTTTTCAAGAGGCCGGCTTGGATGTGGTCCTTCTCAGGACATTCTGATGTGGTGCGTAAAACAACCACTGAAGTTCGGCTATTGTTTCTTACCGAACACCTGCAGGATAGCCTCCCCATCTGGAACCCCGTTCTTCCATGGCTGCCCCACTGGGAATGGGATGGGGTCATAGATGGCATTCGGGCATGACCAGAAGACAAACCACACTGAACCAAGAGTCGTTACAGAAGTGATAGTTTCCCCTGTCAATCTGGAGGGTGGACATTCCCGCTTTCTGTGGCGATCCTTCCTACCTGACCTTGATTCCCTATTTATTACACACTGAGGGAATGGAACGAAGAAAGGGAAGGTGGTCGGGCTACATTGTGATTCCCTGGTCTCAGCTTCTGACTTTACTGAAAATCCTCCCGCTTCCAACACCTCTCTCAGTATTCCCAAAATATACACACAATAGAGCATATATATTTAATATCACAGACGCCTTTAGGATGACGGTTATAGAAGACAGAATTAAAACCCCCCTAGAGGTCAACCCACTTCTAACAGTCCTTCACTCCATTTATAAGTATATGAATTATAAAGATCATACACACTGATAAAAATTCAAACAGCACAGAAATGAATTAAAGAGAAAACACAAGGCCTCTGTACTTGGGGGTAAGGCATTAGGGATGGGGGAAGGGTCAGGTCTGTGAGCTACACGCATTAATTAGTAAGTAATGAGAACCAGTCCATTTTACCTTTGGAAGCTGCCGATCCGACATACATTTTTGGCCCTGCTTTGGCTTCTAATGTCCTTTAATCCCCCTTTCAAAATCTGTCCCAATCTCCTGCTACCACCCCGCCCCTTATTCGACAGTGCACTTCTTCAAGCATCTTCTGGCCGAATCCAGAATCTTTCATTTAGCTTGCAGTGCTGCGGCTGTCTTGTTTCCTAATTCTTTTTTCTAAGCAAACAAAATGACTTAGGCCCAGTACTGACACAGACTCTCGTGGGCTAGCCTGGCAACGTGGGGAAAAACTTTTCTGTCTTATGCACGAGCAATTGGGAGATACCTGGTTTTTTGTTTTTAATTTATTTTGAGGGAGACAGAGAGAGAGTGGGGGAGGGGCAGAGAGCGAGGGAGAGAGAGAGAATCCCAAGCAGGCTCCACGCTGCCAGCGCAGAGCCCGACGCGGGGCTTGAACTCATGAACCGCGAGATCATGACCGGAGTTGAAACCAAGAGTCACGGGCGCTCAACTGACTGAGCCACCCAGGCGCCCCTGGGAGACACTTGCTTGTAACCTAGGGACCTTTGTCATCTCAATTTCCATTCTCCTAAAAGTGCTCTCCCCTAGTCCCACCTGCCCTGCTAGGAAGTTAGGCTTTGTGAGCCGGGACTCTGGGGCCCAACCGTCCAGTGCCAGGCCTGGTTCTGACACGTGACCTCCAGAAAGCTATTCATCCTAAATGAGCGGATGTATGGAAAGTGTTTAGGATGGTGCCTGGTCCATAGTAAGTGCTGTGTTGGAAGAGAGTTGGGTGCAATGAGCTAAGAAAGGCATTTGCCCCTAGTTCGGGGAAGTCGCAGGTCCCTTTGAGGCCGGCAAAAGCTCTGGATGTTCTCCCCAGCAAAGCACGCACACGTCCACACAACACTCTGCACGGCTGCACGTGCACAACCGAAGCCCTCCCTCCCCCACCCTCCCCAGACTGCAAGGCTCAAGCACCACGGGCCTTGGCCCTCTGGTCCTCTCCACACTGATGTGAGGATCTCAGGCACAACGCTCCGTGGCCATTCTTAAAGTATTATGTTCACAAGCAAGGAACTATTGAGCAACTCCCTCGTTTTAGGTTCCGCTTTTGGCAGAAATGGTATACCTTTCTTCCCCAAAGCCCTTCTGACCCTTGAACAGTTTTTCTCTCGATTCAGGCCAAATCCTCCCTGGGTCACCTTAAGACAATCTCTCTGCGTGCAACAAAGCCCCACACGCTCTTTGCGAATTATTCTGATCCTTCCCCAAAGCTCTGCCGGTCTGGCCGCTCTGCAGCATTTATGGGAAGTCAGACCACCACACGGACTAGTGCCTGCTGGAGGGGGGGGGGGGGGAGGGGGCGGCCACCAGAGGCAGATCCACCAGAGGTGGATGCTGTGGACGCCCAGGCCCTCACTCTTAATAAGCTTGGAAACAGCACACACCAGCAAAAGCCAGAGATGACAGAAGCCAGAAGGAACTTTGCGAGATGATCTAATTCCCTCATTAACCAGAGAAGTGACTCTCCCGTGGTCATCCAACTCATTCACAGCCAAGCCGAGAATCCACCGCCCCCTCCCTCCCCGTTCAGAACTTTGATTCCTTTGGCATTTCGCAGACTTTACCACGCAGGTGAGTCGTGTTAGAATGCAGATTCAGCAGGTCTGCTGAGGGCCAGAGATTATGCATTTTGCTAACAAGCTCCTGGGCGGGCCGGGCAGACGATGCTGGTGCTGCGGGTGCAGGGCCTGGGGTTTACATCAAGGTTAACGGACTATCCCACCCTGGCTAAGGCCTCTTCACCCACCTTTTTCCTGTGGCTGTTTAAATGCCCTTTCTTCAGGAAAGCCTCCCTTCCCTCATCCTCCCTGATTATCAGCTCCCATGGCCTCTGTACTTTTCCCTTTGAAGCGTTTATAACAACTGTAATTAAAGAGTATTTGTGTAATTATTAGTTCAGTGTCTGTCTCCCAGGGAGACTACAAGCTCCATGAGGTCGGGCCCAGCACAGAGGCTGGTAAATCACACCGTCAATGAAAGGGTAGCTGTTGTGGTCTGCAAGAGCCTGGACCAGCATCCTGGATCAGGAAGGGAGGGTTTACACGTGTGGGAAACACTTTCTGGAGCCCTCAAGGCCAACAGCCACACTTCTAGCTTTAAAATCCCCGCCGGTTTCAAATACATGCCAGCCAAAATTGAAGTCGAAAAGCATGCTTAAGAAAAGAAAAAGTCTCCTAAATCTTTATCAAGTGCGAAATAGTCCCCACCTGGTGCTAGCCACTCTGCTCGGGGGACAGGGAGGCCTCCCAAAGGAGCATCCCTTCGAGTCTGCGTTGGGTGAATGGTCTTCGAGCGCGGTGCGGGTCCTGGCAAAGGGAAGCAGAGGGCAGGCTCCCTGACCCGCCTCGCTCCACCGCAGACCAACGATTTCTTTTTCAGTGTTTCCGCTGCCATCCTTTCGAGGAACCCCAAAGCTCTGAATGCTCAGCTCCTTGGTGTGGGCAGGGATCCCCGACCTCATTGTTCACTGCAGGGAGGCAAAACCTGAAGTCAGTCAGCCTGGGTTCAGGTATCAGCTCTGTGCCCCTGGGCAAGTTATTCAGCTCCTCTGGGCTCTAGTTTCCCCATCTGCCAAACGGGAATAACGATTTAGTACCGGCACCTGCAAGGACTAAGGGACACGATATACACAAAGCATGTGGACAAGCCCGGCCCAAGATACCCTGATTATTATTATTCTCCCGCGATCCAGTCCAGTTCAAGATGTCTCTATTGTTCTGCACAGTCTCCACCCAGTGGCTCCACCTATGCAGGATCGACTCTTCCCAGCTGCTCCTGCCTTACCTGTCTGGAGCTTGTTTGAAGCCATGACTCACTGCAAAACTCTGCAGGTCCCATCAATCACCTCCCTGTCCCCACCTCTGTGTGTCACTCGTGGGTTCCTACTGGGAGGGAGGTCTTTTTCCTAATGCCCGGTCCACTTATTCACCAAGGATTATCGAGGGCCCACCACGTGCCAGGCCCTGTTCTGAGCACAGGGGCTTAGCCACGAACACAGACCTCCTACCCTCACGAGCTGACATTCTAGTAGGAGAGCTAACCCACGAAGAGACATCGGTTCAGGTCTCTGGCTCTTCCTTACACCCCCGTTCTTCTCTGCAGACCAATCCTAAATAAATCACACACAAGAACAGGGCACGAAGGAAGCATTCCGGATCAAAAAGTGCCGAGTGTGACTTGGGAACATCCCGAGAACGAAACCGCTTGCCTCACTGAACTGGCACACTTTGTTCCTGGTGTCCCCTAGTAGTCACAGTGGCCCGTCAAAGCCTCTGGAATAGTATGTGTGTAACAGAGCTGGACAATAAAGTGCCCTGTTTACCCGTCTCATGCAGGGAGCATACGCCCACGGTTTCATGGTCTCGGAGCCACACTCTCTGGACAGAGCCTGATTCGGGATCCCCAGCGAGAACAGAGGCCAAGGCCCTGTGTTTAAAAGCACCGGAAATGGACTCTGAAGGTTCTGGTTCAGGTACTGGCATTGCCACTTAGAGCACAGCCCCAGGCATGGAGCTTTTCTCATGCCTCAGTTTCTTTCAGGCCATCTCTACGGTGTCTTCCGGCTTTGAAGTCTGAGGGTTGAGACCAACCATCATTAACACGAGACTCAGCAGATGCAGAGATTCCTTCAGTCAGCAACATGAGCCCCTGCCCTGGGACCTGGTGGGGGAGCAAGCCCAATGAGGAGCCTGTGGGGAGCATCCTGCGGGATACACTTGACTCCTCCTTTGTTTACTTCCTCTCTTCTACCTTCAAACTTGAGCAAACTCAGATGGAAATACCTCCGGGCCGCAAGGCAAACCTAAAATAGAAGTCGTGCAAAACCTCTGGTGGTCCCATTAGTCTCCCTTCTGTCCACTCGAAAACCATCCCAGACCTTGTCTCCTGGTCTCTAGACAGCGAGCCTAAAATAAGTCTCCCCGGTAGGAAATGCCTGGTCGGGATGGAGGTGACCCAAGTACAGAACAAACGGCCTGCTGGCCGCACACCCCAGGACAAGGACTCACCTAGGAATCTGCCCAGAGAAGAGTGAGGATCTGTTCTCACTTCAACTCACTGCGTCTCCCTCCAGGCGAGCCTGGAGGAAAGAAAATGTGACCCAAATGTCCAACACCCCCCTACTCAAAAGAGAGCTGCTCTCTCCCACTGCCCTCATGTGAGGAAGCCAGGTCCTGCAGGTTTCTGGAGCACTAATGCAGCTGGAACTATAGGTGACCAGTTAGGGCTCAAACAGGTGCTTGGCACAGGGTGGTGACATGTGGCCCATGGGCCGGTTGACAAAACCACCAAGAAAGCTCTAGAAAACAATATTCACTTAAAACAAACAAGAAACATACAGTCATGCTCGGTCTCAAAAATCAAAACCAGACAGGCCCATGGCTTGATCACAAACACTAAAAATACATGTTCTAATGTCTGATGGCAATTAGGGGTGGTTTTCTTCCCTTCTCCCACAAGACCCGGCAGGTCTTTTAAAGGCCCCTGATAAGAGCACACCAGGGATGCAGGCCCAGGGGCCCTCTACTTGGCAGAAATGAACTTTGACTGGTTTTGCTTACACGTGTACAAAGGCAGGACTCAAAGAGTAGCTTCAAAGTTGGCTGGGTGACCCCCAAGGGTGCAAAGTCCTGCTTCGCACACCTGTGGGGGAATTTTTGTGACTCTCCCAGACACCCACGGGACCCGGCTACCGTCCCCTCCAGGTCGACACCGGCTAGGAGTTTCCATTTTGCCCAGAAATAAAGGCGTTCAGAGTGCCCTTGGCAGTTAGGCGCTCGGCCGGGCAGCCCGAAGGTGGGCCACCAGGATGGCCACTCACTGGACCGCTCCGACGGGGAAGGACGGGCACCTCGCAGTGTCCCAGTGAAAACGCACCCAGACTACGGCTCTGCCTTCGCCCCAACCAACGCAGAGCTGAGAGACAGATACATTAAGGACCGTTTCGGGTTAGTTAAAACCCACGCAAGCACCGCCCTGGCCTCTTAAATCTTCCCAAACTACAGCTCAGACTGGAGGGAAGCAGTTGCTGCGACCATAAAAGTCATCTTAAAAGGCAAGTTGGAAAAAAAAAACCCGATACGCACTAGTTAGCAAGTCCGCAGTTAGGGGGGCGGTGGCACTAGGGCCGGGTCTGTGGGATCTGCGCGCCTGCAGGGGCTGCCCCGTCGGTACCCGGGTCCCCGCGCCCACCCGGCAGCCTCGGCCCCCCCCCCCCCCCCGCGTCTGACGCCGGCGATCACACCCCACAGCTCCGTCCAATTAGGAAAATGACCGCGAGGAGACGGCGAGTGGGCAACGAGGAAGGGGAACTGAGACTAGGGAGGCTAGGGACAGGCCGTGGGGACCCCGCCAGCCGGCGAGCACCTTCAACAGGTCCCCGGCCCGGGGCGCCCCGACGCCGGCCAGGCGGGGGTCCCGCAGCGCACGACGTGCGGCCGCCGGCTGCCCTCGGGGGGCACCCCCAGCCCCCCCCCCTCAGTCCGCTCGGCCCTCCCCCGCCACCACCACCCCCCCTCCCGGGACGGCGGGGACGCGCCGTAACCGTCCCCCCAACCCCCCCCCCCCCCGCACCGGAGAATAAAGTTTGTGGGCAGCCGCAGGGGCGGGGCGGCGCGGCGAGGGGGTGAAACTTTGAGTCCCGGGCCGGGTGCGGGGGGAGCGCGCGGGGCGCCGGGACACCCACGTGCGGGCCCGGGAGCCGCCGCCGCCGCCGCCGCCTCCCCGGCCTCCCGCTCCGCCGCCGCCGCCGCCGCCACCGCGGCGCTTTCCTTTCATTTCTGCTTCTCTCTCTCCCTCTCTCTCTCTCTCTCTCATTCGCGCGCTCTCCTCGCTCTCGCCCTCTTTCGCTCGCTCCCTCCCTCCCTTCCCCCTCCCCCCCCCCCAGACGCCATCTCTCCCTCTTTCCCCGGCTCTCCCTCTCTCCCTCCAGCTCCCCGGCATGAGGGAATGTGGAAGTGAAAGGAAAAGACGACATGTTTGCAGCGCGGCGCGGGCCTGCGCGCGGCCGTCCCCGGGGAGAGGCGGGGGGCGGGTCGGCCGCCGCCGCCTCGACCCACCCCCGCGCCCCCCGCGCCCCCGCCGGCGCGCCGCCCGGGGCTGCGGGGCCGGGGGCCGGGGGGCCGCGCGGGACACTCACCCTGGTCCGGGCGCGGCTCCTGCGCTGGGGGCCCTCGGCGGGCCGGGGCCGGGGCCGGGGCCGGGGCCGGGCCGGGGGCTCCTGGCTGCCCACCGCCCGGGCTGCTGCTGCGCGCCCGCCGCCCGCCTCCACGCGCGCCCGCCGCCTGCTCCTGCCGCCCTCCCTCCGGCTCCTCTCTTTCTCTCCCTCTCTCTCTCTCTCTCTCTCTCTCCCTCTCTCTCTCCCCCCCTCCTCTCTCCCTCTCCTCTCTCGCTCTCTCTCCCTCCTGCTCGCTCTCTCGCTCGCTCGCTCTCTCGCTCTCTCTCCCTCCCTGGAAGAAGGGAATGAGGCAGGGCTGACGTGAAGGGATGCAAAACAGCTCCTCCTAACCCAGCTCGCAGAGGAAGAGAGACAGAAAAGCAGCCCTTTTATCTCTCTTTTGTTTTCTCACTTCCTTCCACCCCCCCCCCTCCAGCACCCCCCTCCTGTCAGCCCAAGTTTTCTTTTCTCTTTCTACCGCAGAGAGGATTTTTCTTCCTTTCTTTCTCTTTCTTTCGGTTCAACTCTCCCACTCAAATTGAAAGCCTGGAGGGTTTTCTTTCTCCTTTTTTTTTCTTCCCTCTTTTCTTCCTTCTTCCTCCTTTCTTATTTCTCTAAAAGGGTTTTGTTTGCTGTGGGAGTTTCGTTTGAAAATCAAGTCACGCCTTTTTTCCTCCTTTTCTTTCTCTCTCTCTCTTTTTTTTTTCTCCTCTCAGCAGAAAAGGGGAACAAAGATTAACTGAAGCGGGGGAGAGGGGGAGCGTCTGAACCTCGCATGGAAATGGGGGGCCCGGCCCTGCCCCGCACAAAGGGGGCCCGGGGGCTGCGCGCCCCCTCCCCCCTGGGAAGCCCGGGGCGTCCTCCCGAGAGGAGGGTCGGCGGGGGCGGGGGCCGCGGCGGCGGCGGCGGCGGCTGGGTGCCGGCTCCTTCCGAAGTGCGGGCGGGGGCCGCCGAGTCCGCCCCTCCCCAGCCAGGGGTGGAAGGCTGGGTGTGTTCTTTACTTATATATTTTTAAAGTAGGCAGATGGGCTTGGAACAAACATCCCCGCAGAGCACTGAACTGTAAAAGAGCCTTTAAACAGCTGTTTGCAGAGCCCTGGACGGCGAGACTCGAGGGAGCGGCACGGGCTGCGAGCGCCGGGGCCGGGGTGGGAAGGGGCTCGGAGGAGGCGCTGGGATCGCCGCCCCCCCCCCCCCCCCGCGCCTCCGCCCCCGAGGGCTCTCCGATCCCGGGGCCTGGGCCGCGCCCCCCGTCCCCACCCCGGGAGCGAGGCTGGGGGGCGCCGAGGCGTGGCCGTTCGCGGCGCGGGGGGTCGGGCCCCAGGCGCCTCCCCGCGGGGCCGCGGGCTTTGCCACCGCCTGGCCCCCCCCGTTTCCCCCCCTCCCCCCGCCAGACCCCGCTCCCCGGGCAGGCCGGACCTTCGGCTTCCAACCTCCCGAACGCCCGCCACTCGGAGCCGCTTCTCGACTCCGACGCTGGGCCGGTCTGGAGTCCTCGGACTGAGCCGGGCAGAGCCGCCAGGAAGGGTCAATTATTCATGGGGCGCCTGGGCGTGCTCCCAAGACCTGCTCTGCCCTCAGCTTCTCCGGAGAAGTGGGGAGAAGGCAAGGGAAAAGTTCCCTGAGCAAAGTTGGCCACATTTCTCATTTTCCCAAGTAAGCTTTGAGCACCTGCTGGATGCCTGACCCACGGACGGGGGCTGCCGCCAAGGGGCTGGGGAGAAACGTGAGGTCTCCGTGGGCCCCCAGGGTTTCCGCAGGAAACAATGCCGGAGCGGGCTGCAGCCCGGGACCGGGTCATGGAGAGGAAGGAAAGCCTGAATCCTCACCCCTCCCTCTTCTCTTCCTTCCCCTTCTCTTCCTTCCTCCCGGCTGCTTCTCCTTGGCTCCACCCCTTCTCCTCATCAATTCCTCCCACACTTCCCTGCTCTCCCTGGCTTTTCACTGGAGGGTCCCTTCTCCCAGCGGGGAGCAGATGCTGAGCCCCATTGTCTCTCCCCCAGTGACTGCAGCCTCCCAGGGACGGGACCTGCCACTCTTCACCCCTCCCCCCAGCCCAGAGGCCCGGGCCTTTAGAGACTGGAGCCCCAAGGCCACTGCCCCTCGCCCCACCCTAAACCGGCTCCCGGTGTTGTGAGCAAGGACTCCAGTCGCTCAGAACGTGGTTTGTTTCTGACTGGGAGTGAGAAGACAGTAGCCCGAGACTGCTTCAGCCAGGGGGACACCATGGTTTTCACATCAGGGCACTGAGCCCGGTATGACCCCGGCGCACTCGCCCACTAAGCCCTCTAAATAGGATAGAAGGGAAGCCACATTGCTGTCATTATTTATATACTCCCCCCTCGGCGCACCTCAGCTGTGTCCTCCAAACAAAGCAAAACGCAGCTCTGACAATCAGACATTCATTTAACAAATGCTTACTGAGTCCCTACTCTGTGCCCGCTCCTGTGCTGGATGCGGAGGAACTGGCCATCAGCACACGTGGCCCTCGCTTAGGCTTTGTAGACCCGCAGGGGAGGGGAAGAAGCCAGGAGGCCGGCAACCGCAATGCCATGAATGAACCAAGGAGGCGCCACAGAGCATTCTTGGAACCGGGGTGATCAGGGATGGCTTCCTGGGGGAGGTGACATCGAAAAGCAGGCCTGTGCCAGGCAAACGCATGGGAAGGTACAGCCTGTCCAAAGGCCCCAGGGCAAGAGAGCACATTCTCACAGATTCTTGGAATAGCCACAAGTATTTGCTGCGGTGTGGAGTACAGTGGGGGAGTGGGGAGTGAGGAAGGTCAGGGCACACAAGTCAGGGAGGGGCGAGTGGGGACTGTGTCAGGGCACAAGTCAGGCAGCGGGGCCCTATCAGCGAGATGTTCAAATTTTAGCTTCTCCCACTTGCTAACTTCAAGAACTTGGGTGAACAACAGTCCCAGTGAATAACTTAGACTCGGTTTCCTCACTTATAAAATGGGGTCAAGAAGTCTTGCGCGGTGCAGAGACGGGGTCTTGTGTCTTAAGGGCGGGGGGCTCACTGGCTGCATATCCTGGGCAGGTTGATGTAAGTTTCCCATCTGTAACATGGGCATGAAAACACCTGACCCCCAGCGTTGTTGTGAGGCTTAACTGAGCCCATGCCTAGCGTCCGGTGCATAAGTGCCAATACCTGGTGGCTTTTATTCATTATTATTATAAATCGGGGAGTGACTGACTGCCAGGGAGGTGCCCTTACAACCTGGGAATGACTTTACGTTCTGGGCCGAAACCAAAATGACTCACCGTGTCAGAAACGTGATGGGCTCTCTGTGGAGGAAGCATTCCTTCAAAGATGGCCTGTGTCCCAGTGGGTTCACTGGGACTGGGGAACGCCTAAAGCCTGATCGGGATGGCCAGGACATCCTGGATGTCTCGGAAATTTCACATCCTGGAAATGGGAAGACTGCAGTTGCAGAGGCCTGGCCTGCTCCGTGGAGTTGTGGCCTGCCTGAAGAACAAACAAGAATGAGAAGAGGGAGGCCTCATAAAATCCAGGAGGGCCCCTCTGAGCAGACACCTGGCTGTGTTTGCTCAGCAAAGAGAAGTAGACACAGAAGTTCACACTGAGGGGGGGAGAGGGAGAGAAAGAGATTATCGACTCCTCCAGAGCCCGAATTAAATCTCTTAAAACCTCTTGGGCCTTTGCTTGGGTTCCTCATTCCCCCAGCAACCTGCAGATGAACTTGGCACCAGGAAAACGCCCCCCGGTTGGAGGCAGACACCGACGTTCCAGTTCCTGCATTGTAAACATTTTATACTTCTATTATTTCTCTGTGACACAAGTTCATTGTGAAAGAATTTGAAAATCAGCTAAGCCAAACTGAGAAAGAACCCCCTGTAGAGACATTATATTTTGGTGTATATTCTTGGGTGTTTTATACCCACATATCCACATGTAAATGCACATCATAATAAAACTCCAAAGTCAATCTCGTTAAACAGATGAATGATTACACACGTAAATATGCTATTTTTACAAAATTAACAAAAATGGCATAACCCTATACCAACTGAATTACAACCACTTTTTAAAAAAATTTTCTTTAATGTTTTATTCTTGAGAGAGAGAGAGAGAGAGAGAGAGAGAAAGAGAGACAGAACACGAGTGGGGGAGGGGCAGAGTGAGCAAGGGACACAGAATCATCGGAAGCAGGCTCTAGGCTCTGAGCTGTCAGCACAGAACCCAATGCAGGGCTTGAACCCACGAGCCTTGAGATCATGACCTGAGCCGAAGTCGGACGCCCAACTGACTGAGCCCCCCGGGTGCCCCTACAACGATACCTACCCAGAGATAGGCCACAAATATCTCTCCCTGTTTAGAAACACAAGGTCACTGCTAATGAATGATGCCATTCCATATATACATATATGCAGGTATCTTAATTTGTTTAAACAAATTAATTGTTGCACTTAAAAAGTGGATGTTTCCACTTTTATGAACCTACTATGATAAACAGATTTCTACAGTCACCTTTACGCCAGGTAGATGTCGTATTCTGGTCATCCTTTTGCATACGAGGAGACTGACGCACAGAAATGTTACAAAAAACCCACAAAACTTCCCAAGGTCACAGCTATGGAGCGACTGAATCAGAGTTTCTGGTTGGGATTTCTTTCCAGCAAGTCTGTTTTCTCCTTTTCTTCTTCTTCTTTTTGTAAAGTTTATTTTGAAACGGCGGGGGTGGGGGGGGGGTGGCGGCAGAGAGAGAGGGAGAGAGAGAATCTCAAGCAGGCAACGCACCGCCAGAGCAGAGCCCAACGTGGGGCTCGAACCCACGAACTGTAACATCATGACCTGAGCCGAAATCACTGAGACACTTTTAACCGACTGAACCACCCAGGCACCCCTGTTTTCTCCCTTTCTTTAGAGTAACTGTGCTCTCCACCTACCTCCCTGATACCTTTTTCTCTCACAGATTGCCGGTGAGAACCGGTCTGGGCAGGTGACCCACTTCCTTCTCTGAGACCTTTTTAATTTCATTAGGGTCCACGTCTGGGGGTAGTTGGGAGGCACGAAAGCAGGTAATATGTGAGACGGGACCCGTGGCGCTGTAGTTCATAAGTTGTAAAGCTTATGTGAATGTCAGGCGCTACCAGCAAGGGCCTAGATACAGAGTCAGACACCTGCCAAGACTGTTCAGCCAAGTCCCCTCTACTTCCCCAACCGAGGAAGGAACGCCAGATTCCCATGAGAGAGGAAGAAATCAGCAGTTGTGAGGCAGACTCAGTAAACGGAGGCCTCTCCTGGGCATGCCATGGTTGCCTGCCTAGAGCTGAAATGGGAAGGAAGGTTTGTTATTATAAGGTTTACTAATCCTCATGATTTCCCCGAGGGAGGATGCATTCACGCCACAGGCCTTCCAGAATGTTCATGCCCATCTCTGAAAATCTGAGGAATCTTGTAAGCTGAGAAAAGGGATGAAACACAGCTCTTCAGTGTCTCGATTGATGTGTTCGCCAGAGTAACCGCTTGGAGATTAGCAGGTGAATATTAAAATGTTTCTTTCATTGACAGAACAGACATTTAAAAAATATATCAGTGCCTTTGCAGTGTTCAACATCTGGATTTTTAGTATCAAACCTCCCGACTGGAATCCCGCCAATGGAAGGCGTAGGACCCCAGGGTTGAATTAAAAGGGACTGCGGAGAGCGGAGGTAGACGGACGGGCTGGATGCCGGGAGACCCAGACGGGTGGAGGGTCACTGAGAACTGGGCTAGGGACTGACGTCCCACAGAAAATGGGCACCCACTCACAGTCCTCAGAAGTATAGTAATAATTTAGGAATCACCAGGGTTTGCAGGGCAAACCCAAAGAAAAGCAAAAGTCTGTGTGGACAGGTGGGGGCAAACATCTGACATTTGCAAATTATTTTCCCAGGAGGAATGACAGGGTGCCATCGAATAATCCAGCTCCTCTGACCCCTTCCTTGTGACCGATGGTGCACATCTGCGTGAGTTAATTCCCATCATCACTTGGATCCATAACTTCACTGGCCTTATTTGCAAAAATATAAGAATAAAAATATGCACAAAGAAACAAAGGCCATCGACCATAAACAGGAAACTGCCAGCTTCACCAAACAGTTAAAAACAAATACATAAAAGCCACAATGACGACACGTATGGCTATGGGAGGGCTAATCAGTACCCAGCCTGGAAAATAGGTTGATACTGGAGACTAAGACAAGTTTCAAAGCTACTTTAATTCAGTAACTTTCATTCTAGAAATCTGAGAGAAATGGGTGCATAGGTGTCTTAGTCATGTTAAGCATCCGGCTCTTGATCTCTGCTCAGGTCTCAATCTCAGGGCTGTGAGTTCAAGCCCTGAGTTGGGCTCCATGCTGGGTGTGGAGTCTACTTAAAACAAAACAAAACAAAACAAAACAAAACAAAACAAAACAAAACAAAACAGCACACTGGTGTCTAGAAATCTGAGAGAATCAGCAGGGTGGGGGATGCCTGACTGGCTCAGTCAGAAGAGCCAAACTCAAGTCATGTGACTTGAGGTTGAGCCCCATGTTGGATGTAGAGATTACTTAAAAATAAATAAGTGAACTTAAAAAAAAAAAAAAAAAGAATCAGCGAGGTGGACAAAAACGTATGTTAAGGGTGTTTATCAAAGTATTATTTATGTTGGCAAAAATTGCAAACAAAAAAATAAGGAGAAGGAAGGAAGTAACCTAAGTATTCAACAATGAGGAAATGTTTGAAGAGCCTATGGCATGCACATTTGATGTAGTACTTTTTGGCTATTAAAAACCATGTTTTTGAAGAATATTTAATGACATGGGAAATGTTTGTAATCTGAGCGAGATACAAAATTGCATAGGCATCAGAATTATATTTTTGTACAATTTTGCATATACATATAGATTTATCCCAAAAAACACATATAAAATGCTGAAAAGGAAACAAACAACTTTCGAGAGTTATTTCTGTCTGTGGGAATTATAGGTGATTTTTATTTTCTTCTTTGACTCTTAGTCTGTTTGCCGAATTTCTATGCTGATAATAATCTTATTTTTTTAATGTTTTTTTTGGGGGGGGGGAGGGCAGAGAGAGAGGGAGACAGAAGATCAGAAGCAGGCTCTGCGCTGTCAGGGCAGAGCCTGACAGGGGGCTCGAACTCACAAACTGTGAGATCGTGGAATCGTGACCCGAGCCGAAGTCGACGTTTAACCGACTGAGCCACCCAGGCACCCCTGATTATATTATTTTAAGCAATGAAGATCTCCTCTCCTTAGGTGACAGTGAAAAGACCCAGGCCAGACCCTCAAGGGGCCTCCAGTCCCTAGAAGCGACAGCCAAGCAAACAGGAAGTTAATTCTGCAGGACGCAATTAGGTCTCCTCCCTTGGGAACGTTCGAAGACCTAATGGTAAAGAAGAACCAGCATTTTGGTTCCTGCTGGTTTGGGCTCCGGGCTGAATAGACTATCTATTGTGAAAGTGTATTGTGCACAAGGAGAATGGGGCTTTTTATGAAGGGAAATCAAGAGGGTGCCCGGTGGTAGGGTGGTAACTGCTAGGCGCGGGGAGGAGGAGGCAGGCCTGGGGGGTGGTGGGTGGGCTGTGGGCAGGGCTGCCCTGGAGGCCCTTCCAAGGCGTCCTCCCGGCCTCCGTGCAGGTCACGGTGTCCAGGACTCGCCGAGTCCTTGGCACTGTGTTCATCGACAGGAGCTCAGCAAATGTCTACTGTCCCTCCTAAGAAAAGATGAACGAATAAGCATATGGCATCAGGGATCACGCTCGTGAATTTCCTTTAAGGCATTAATTAAACATGTTGTCTGGAAAAGAAAGACTCCATTGTGAAGCCATGATGCCAAGCAAGACAGGAGGCGAATTTATAGTCTTCACCAAGGCGGCAAGGGGTGTGTGTGTGTGTGTGTGTGTGTGTGTGTGTGTGTGTGTGTGTGTCTGCTTTCACGTCAGGAGGGACCTGAGTTCAAGTTTGAATGCGGCAACGACTTGAGTCTCAGGAGCTCTTGGCTGTGGCAACTTGCCAGCTGTGTGACCTTGGCCAGACTCTGCCTCTGAAAGCTTCACTGCCTGGAAAATGGGCTGAGGGCAACCTAGGCTCAAGAAGGTCAGATGAGATGATGCCTGCAAGGTAATGCTGTGTAGACAGCAAAGCACTCCGCAAACGGAAGGAGCTTTTAATGTTAGCATGATTACCTATAACACCCCCAGGCATCACCTGCTTGGCAGGGACAGGGGAGGGGTACCTCAGGGTGATGGCTTGGCTGTGTCGAATCTTCAGACACGAATTATCTTCTTGGTCTCCTTCTTTTGCCTTTAATCTTCGCCTCATCAACAAACATTTACTGAGAATCTACCCTGTGCCGGCCACCCTCAAGGGTCTCCCAGGCAACCAAGGGTGACACGTGTAAGACTAGTGATGACTTATGCAGGAACAGGAGAGCCCAGCTCTTGGCTTTGGGAAGACTTCTTAGAAGTGGTGACGTTTAAAAGGCGTCTTGAAAGAAAAGCGGGAATCCGCTCAGCAAAACAAGGGAAGAGTTTGAGCTGGGAATAGACTTTAGGAAGTTCCTTACCCCCCAGTTTCCTGCTCTGAGGCATCCTACCTCACTGCGGAAGGAGACAATCCATGCAAAGGGCCTTTCCCAGAGCCTGGCCTCTAGTTGCTACTGAAAAAAAGCCCGTTCTTTGTCCTCTTGGCATCAAAGTCACTTCCCCTTAAGCTTACTTCTTGTTCACAGACTGCTCTTTTCCCCCAGTTCCTGGAGGTACTGACTCTTGGCTTGGGCTGCACGCTACTCAGCCCATTTTCCAGGATCCACAAAATACTTCTAAAAGTGGAATTTTCGGGGCACCTGGGTGCCTCGGATGGTTGAGTGTCTGACTCTTGATTTCAGCTCAGGTCACGATCTCTCGCTTGGTGGGATCGAGCCCCACGTCTGCCCTATCAGCACAGAGCCTGCTTGGGATCCTGTCTCTCCCTCTCTGCCCTTCTCCCAGCTTACGAACTCTCTCTCTCTCTCTCTCTCAAAACAAATAAATAAACTTAAAAAAAAAAAGGAATTCTTTTTGCTTTTTACAAAAATGTTTATTTAGGGGCGCCTGGGTGGCTCAGTAGGTTTATTGCCTGACTTCGGCTCAGGGCATGATCTCTGTTTGTGAGTTCAAGGTCCACATCAGGCTCTGTGCTGACATCTCAGAGCCTGGAGCCTGCCTCGGATTCTGTATCTCCTTCTCTCTCTACCCCTCTTCCGCTTACACACACACTCTCTCTCTCTCTCTCAAAAATAAATAAAAATTTAAAAACTGTTTATTCATATCGAGAGAGAGAGAAAGCGAGACAAAGAGAGAGAGAGCACGCACAAGTGGGGGAGGGGCAAAGAGCGAGTGAGCAAGAGAGAGAGAGAGAGAGAGAATCCCAAGCAGGTTCCACAATGTCAGCACATAGCTGATCATGGAGCTGGAACTCACGAACAGTGAGATCATGACTGAGCCAAATTTGAGTTGGAGGCTCAACTAACTGAGCCACCCAGGGCCACCCGCCCCCCCCCCCCAACAAACTGGAATTTTCAACCTTAAAGAAAATTCCAATAAATTTGATTTTTTTAATTTAGAGAGAGAGAGAGAGAGAGAGAGAGAGAGCACAGCGGGGGAGAGGGGCAGAGGGAGAGAGAGAGAGAGAGAGAAAATCATAAGTAGGCTCCATGCTCAGTGTGGGGCCTTGATATGGGTCTTGATCCCATGACCCTGGGATCATGACCTAAGCCAAAACTAAGAGTCAGACGCTCAACTGACCGAGCCACCCAGGTGCCCCCTTCAATAAATTTGAAATAGAGATATCATATGGGCCACATCCTTTGTTTACGATATGCTAAAAGTAGACATAAATGTTAATTGACAATTTAAAATTCTCCACAATAGCTCTTAGATAAAGGAGAAAATGAAGAATAAAATGTTCGTTTGGAAAATAACAGGAAGAACCAAATCTACCAAAACCAACAGTGTATGTGCAAAGCTTTACTCAAAAAGTTATTTAGCTTTTAAGATGATTTTACTATTAAACTCAGAAAAAGTTAAACAAAACACTCATCACACAATTTAGAAACATTAAAAAACAAAACTCCAAACAAAAATAAGGAAGCGATCAGGAAAAAAGCCAAAAAGAACAGGAAAATGGAAAACAGTCCCATTGATGCATGTGTCCTTGAGTTGGTTCTTTTTGTAAGAGTGAGGTCTGAAAAATACAATGGATAAACATCACGAAGAAGAAAAAGAAACAAACACAAGAACACAACGTGAAAATGGTGGGAATAACAAACAGATCTTAAAAAGAAAAATATAAAAGGATCTTACATGAAGTTGCTGACAAATCTGAAAACTCCAACGAAATAGGTAATTTTCTTTCTTTTTTAAAAAGTTTTTTTGTGTGTTTTGTTTTGTTTTGTTTTGAAAGAAAGAGAGAGAGCACGAACAGGGGACAGGCAGACAGAGAGAGAGAGAATCCCAAGCAGGCTCCACACTGTCAGCACGGAGCCTGATGCGGGGCTCGAACTCACGAACCACGAGATCATGACCTGAGCCGCGATCAAGAGTCGGACCAAACCAGGCGCTTAACCCACCTCGCCACTCAGGCACCCGGAATAGGTAATTTTCTGGGGAAAAGAAAAAATGGAGAAGTTCCTCGGTTTGACAGAATCAAAAGTAGAAACTCTAAAGTACTTCCTTCAGTTTCTGCTCAGAAACACCCTGGACAGACAGCGGTCCCCGGGCCCACTTTCCAAAGCCCCGCGCCCCCCACCCCCCTGTGTTTCCATTTTGCCCACAGCGTTTCACACCATCTGATATGACATATGCCTAATTGCTTACTTGTTTCCCTTCCTCTCTCCCCACTGGAATATGAGCTTCCTGCGAAGAGAGAATTTTTTTTTAATTAAACTTTTTATTTTGACATAATTGTGTTTTTTTTAATTAAATGTTTTATTTTGAGATAATTGTAAGAAAACCGTGTGGCTTCCTGCTGTATACCTACTGCACAGAACCTGGGCCTGGCACGCAGCAGGCATTTGAAATAAATACTACTTTAATGAATAAATGCATTGAGGAAGGATTTAGGAAAGATATCAAGAACACTCTCCCCCAGAATTCTCGGTCCAGAGGGTTTTATTGGGGCGGGGGAGGGTGTCTTTTATAGTTTTGAGGCGTGAGGAACCCCGTGTTCTATAAGTCAAACCAGAATATAGCATTTTCTATGTGAAGAAAACTGCCTTTTTTTTCTTTTTTTCCAAGAGAAGACTTGAATAGGGAGAGACAGACCCTGCACCTGAGGTAAAGGTTGAATAATGTGCATGTAGAAAGGTCAAGTGAATTTACAAGCTTAGCGCAAATCTGAATGTGATTCTCTTTCAAACTTTTACAAAAAGATTATAAAATTCATTGAGCAACACAAACAGGTAGAATTTCAAAGACAATTTTGTACAACGCGAGGAAGAATGGAGGGAACAGATCTCTATATAAAACATTGGAAAATTACAATATTTAAAATTGGGTGCTATTAGGGCAAAGATGTAGTTATTTTATTATTTTTTTGTTTCAAGTTCTTCTTGAAAGGATGTACAATTATTTTAATAGGTTAAATTAGGTAGCTCAGAAGACAACAATCCACGGACTAATTTAACAGGTCACCAGGTACTGTCATCGGGAGAAGAGGGTTATTGTTATTTTTACTTTTTAAAGTTTATTTATTTTGAGAGAGAGAGAGAGAGAGAGGGAGGGAGAGAGAGAGAGAATTCAGGAGGGGCAGAGAGAGAGGGAGAGAGAATCCCCAGCAGGCTCTGCACTGTCAGCACAGAGCCCGACTCAGGGCCGGAACTCATGAACTATGAGATCATGAGCTGAGCTGAAACCAAAAGTCGGTCACTTAACAGACTGAGCCACCCAGGCGCCCCCAAAAGAGGGTCATTTTAAAAATTATGTTGGACTGGCATGCCTGGATGGCTCAGTTGGTTACATGTCTGACTTTGGTTCAGCTCATGATCTCACGGTTTGTGAGTTCGAGCCCCACGTTGGGCTCTGTGCTAACAGCTCGGAGCCTGGAGCCTGCTTCGGATTCTGTGTCTCCCTCTTTCTCTGCTCTCCCCTCCTCACCCAGTTGTACTTGGTCTCTCTCTCTCTCTCAAAAATAAATAAACATTAAAAAAAACCAAAAAAATTATTTTAGGCCAACAGCAGTTAAGGTGGGGGGGGGGGTTCTATTCTTACCTTACATAATAATACAGCAAATAGCTTCTATTTGGACTTTAATAATAATAATAGTAATAATAACAATAGATCAAACCATTAAAACATTAAAGACACTTTCTTTTTTCTAAAAAAATTTTTTTAACGTTTATTTATTTTGGAGACAGAGAGAAACAGAGCATGAATGGGGGAGGGTCGGAGAGAGAGGGAGACACAGAATCTGAAACAGGCTCCAGGCTCTGAGCTGTCAGCACAGAGCCCGATGCGGGGCTCGAACTCACAGACCGTGAGATCATGACCTGAGCCGAAGTCGGATGCTTAACCGACTGAGCCACCCAGGCGCCCCTTAAAGATACTTTCAAACAGCTGGAGAAGGAATAACTTTTCAAGCTTAGGCTCAATGGAGGAAATCAACAGAAAAAAGAACATTTTTGGTGATGTAAATAAGTCAAACTTTGCCATGCTAAGAAAACAAAAATTTTCTCTAAGATCTATTAGTAAGTGAAGAAATCAAGTTGCAATTAGTATAATGTTCACAAAAGGAAGAAAAGTGCACACAAAACAAGCTATATATTTCTGTGCAACTATACCATGTGTATAAATGTCTAGAACATGGTGAGAACAGACATACACAAACTGATAGCATTTGGGGTGTGGAGTGGATTGGAGAAGAGGGTGGGCCAAGGGGACATCTGCTTTATTTGAAAAAAAACAACCCCCCCCCTTTTTTTTTAAATGTTTATTTATTTTTGAGACAGAGAGAGATAGATCATGAGCAGGGGAGGGGCAGAGAGAGAGGGAGACACAGAATCCAAAGCAGGCTCCAGGCTCCGAGCTGTCAGCACAGAACCCGATGTGGGGCTCAAACTCATGAACCTGAGAGATCATGACCTGAGCCGAAGTCAGATGCTTAACTGATAGAGCCAGCCATGCACCCCATATCTGCTTTATTTGAAGCATGGGAATTTAGATTTTTTATATCAAGAATAGGCTCGTATTTGCTTGTGTAATTTTTTTATTTACCTATTTATTTATTTAAGTTTATTTATTTATTTTGAGAGATGAGTGAGAGCGTGAGCAGCAGAGAGTCAGAGAGAGAGAGAGGAGAGAGAGAGAATCCCGAGCTCTGACAGCACAGAGCCTGACTCAGGGTTTGAACTCACCAACCGTGAGATCATGACCTGAGTCGAAATCGAGAGTCAGGTTGATGCCTAATCGACTGAGCCATCCAGGCACCCCTGCTTGTGTAATTTTAAAAGATAAAGTGAGGACAAAAACAAAAAGGTAGACTGTGAAATATTTTTAAATATTTTAAAAGCCATCTCTAAAAATTATATAAAGAGCTTGTATAAATGATTTTTTAATTAAAAAAATCTTTTTTAAATATTTATTTTTGAGAGAGAGAGAGAGAGAGAGAGAGAGACAGAATGAGCGGGGGAGAGGCCGAGAGAGAGAGGGAGACACAGAATCCGAAGCAGGCTCGGGGCCCTGAGCTGTCCGCACAGAGCCCGACGCGGGGCTCGAACTCACAAGCGTGGGATCATGACCTGAGCCAAAGTCGGCGGCTCCACTACGGAGCCCCCCAGGCGCCCCAATTTTTTTTAACTGTAAAATCCCAATAGATAAATGATGAAAAGATACCATGAGCCAGGTCGCTCAAGAGAAAACACCAGAAAACAAAACTCGAAGAAAATGTTCACACTCACAGCTGTTTCAACTAAAGGCTAGCCCGGCGGGTTCCGATTCCAGCTTGCCTTCTGGGCCCCAGGGCCAGCTCCATCTTGGGACGTGGGCACGTTGGGGGAGCCTGCAGCAGAGGGAGGAAAGGGGGCAGTGCCAGAAGGGGGCCCCCTGCCCAAATCCTCCTAGCTGGAGATTTTGCCAGAGTTGGCCTCCTGTGCAGCGGGCGGCCCTGTCCTGCCTCCGCACGGCCTCCCTGCCTTTTCTGCGACAGGGCCCCGTGTGGGGAGCAGATCTGGTGGGATGGCCAGGCTCAGACAAAATAGAATTCTTTGCCGAGGGCTGACCACCTGACAATGGGGAAAGCTTGGCTTTGGGGCTTCCCAGAGCTAGGAGGAAACAGGGGACAACGCGGACAGGCTGAAGAAGGCAAAGGGATTTTGAGTGTTTTGTTTTGGTTCTTGAGATACAGTGCGCTTGCGTGTGTGGGGGAGGGGCAGAGAGAGAGAGGAAGAGAGAGAATCCCAAGCAGACTCCGCCCTTTCAGCTCAGAGCACCAATGTGGGGCTCGAAGTCAGGAACGGTGAGATCATGACCTGAGCCAAAGTTGGATGCTTAACCGACTGGGCCCCCCCGGGCTCCCACGGGCCTGGGCCAGCTGCCCTGTAATAGCCTTCTGATCCTCTCTCTGTGTCCACCCCGGAGCCCTCTGACCAGTCTTTAAAGTCTTACTGTCTTAAATCCTTTTAATGGATGTCTATTGCTCTCAGGATAACTCAAGGTAAAAAGCGACATTTATTAAGCAACTACTGTGTGCCAGGCACTGTGCTTTATCTCCTTCAGCTCTTGCAACCCTGTTAGGCAGATACCATTACTCCCAGCTGGCTGGGCCACCGTCAACGAATTCATTTAGTGACTCAGTTTTATCACCTGCTAAGTGGGGATAATACTTTATCTCACTGGGTTATCGTGAGGATCAAATTAGTTACATCACGTCAAGTGCCTAGAGCGTGCCCAGCAGGTCGCAAGTGCTTGTTAAATTTAGCTAGGTGTTCGAGAAGATGCCCCCTTTTGCAGCTAGGGAAGCAGAAACAGAGAGGTTAAGAGACTTATCCAACCCACCCACCCCCTGGTTGCTAACTGACCCAGTCGGGATTCATACCCAAGCCTGCTGACTCCATCACTGTGCTGGGGTTTTCAAGGAGAGTCCCAGGGGCCCTGCCTGTTACTCGCCAGCCCCCTCCAAAGCCATTTTGGTAACCTTTGCCTGTTGCAGCCCCTAAATACGCCTCGACCCTCCCACCTCTGCCCTTCACGGTCCTGTCGCATCTCCTGTGGGCCTTTGTCTCCTCCAGGAAGCCCTCCCCGGACCTCCAGGCCAGATTAGGGCCCTGGTAAGTTCCTCCCATAGGTCCAAACCCTCCCCCCACTTCCTGGCAATACTTTGTGCCCTAGCAATTATTGAATTGTTCGTAACACTGTGTTTGCTGTCTGTCTCTTCTGGCCTGAGGGTGGGGGCCGTGTCTTTTTGTGTGTGTGTGGCAGGGGGGGGACCATGTCTTTCTTAAAGCCCCCAGTGCTCAGTCAATATTTAGAATGAATGAATAAATGTCTGAATGAACCTGGGGTCAATCATCCTTGTCAACTAGATGCTGCAAAGCTCTTCTCGGAGGGAAGGAGGTGATGAGGGGGGACTCGGTTGGAGATCCAAGCCAGGCAGAGGCCATCTAGGATGACCATGAGGAGAGAGGGGTTCATTGGTACGAGGGACTGTGGGGGCCAGCTGAAGGGCTTATCGAAACACAGAAGGCAACGTATCCACGGTCAGAATCTTGCTCGAGCTCTGACGCTTGAGGGCCTGAGTGCAGAAAACTGCATAGAGAGGGCCCGGCACATAGTAAATGCTCAGTAAATGCTGGTCGTTCATATTAACAGAATAATCATCTGAATGGAGTTTCTGGGAAAGGCTGTTTTACTTGGGAAAGGGGAAGGAAGGAGGAAGAACACGTATAAAAATATAGAAAAATTGAAAGCACAAAGCGTTTGTGTGTGTGTGGTCTGTATGGGGGTGACCAGGGTGCATCTGTGGAAGCACTCTGGGTGGCGAAGCTGGGAGAAGGGGTTGTGGCCAGAACGGAAAGGTCTTGGATGCTGTGTTAGGCTATCTGGGCTTTATCTTTTAAGCCAGCGATTCCCAAAGTGTGTTTGTTAAATGACAATGCATGAGGGGCACCTGGGTGGCTCAGTCGGTCAAGCGTCCGACTTCGGCTCAGGTCACGATCTCGCGGTCCGTGAGTTCGAGCCCCGCGTCGGGCTCTGGGCTGATGGCTCGGAGCCTGGAGCCTGCTTCCGATTCTGTGTCTCCCTCTCTCTCTGCCCCTCCCCCGTTCATGCTCTGTCTCTCTCTGTCTCAAAAATAAATAAAACGTTAAAAAAAAAATGACAATGCATAAGAATGGCTTTGGTCTCAAATGAGGCGAGGGATTGACGGAGTAAGAAATAATCAAAACAGGTCCTTTACCAGAAGACTGCTTGGAGCGCTTAACTTGTCATTTTGTGTTGGGATTCTGTAAGAATGCATGAGGTATAAAGGGTTTCTTAAACTTGCCTGACCCAAGAATGAGGGTTCTAAGGAACATAAGGAAGGTTATAAGAGATGCTGCTGTGGGCCCTAGGCAAACCTGAAAGGTCTTGGCGGGGGGGGGGGGGGTTGCAAATGATGGAATCAGATTTGTGTTTTAGGCAGAGAAATTCTGTGGCGTGGTTGCACTGGGGGGAGAGCACAGGGAAAAGGAGAGGGAGGGACGTGTGTAATCGGTAGCTCTTGGGAAACAGAAACGGCACAGAGAATCACCTTCCCTGGCCAATGTGGGGGGGGGGGGGCAGCTTTGGCCTAGGCTCAGCTGGGGTGCTGTCGCCATACTTCTAGATGGTCAGAGAAGGGAAAGGCTGAGTGCTGGAGACACGGGGGTTTGAATGCACCTGGGGCTGAGACTGGCCCCCTCTCCCGCCTGTTCCCTCGCACAGGCTCAGATAATTCCTTCATAGGCCCACCTTCTCGCCTTCACTGTGAACAGGTGTCCTCCAACCCGGCCTGATGCACCAACCCGGTCCTATGGAACCACCTCCTGGATTATGGCCCCGTCTCCTCCCTTGGATTCCACCCGTGGGCCCCAAATGACCCAAATCGTACTAGAGTTACAAGACTCACCTCCGCACACATCTGTAAAAAGAAGATGTAAGCCAAATGTTCTCCTTGATGTACCTATGTCAAGAGAAAGGAAAACCATAACATGTGGAGGGAAATTCAACATGGCAGAGAGCGCTGGGAGCCCCTTCAGAGCCTCACTGGGGTCTCCATCTGGAAGCTCATTCTCATTCATTAGTGTGCTTTTTCCCAGGCAGCAGCACTCATAGCAAATAAAGGCAAGGTTTCAGATCCAAAATCCTTTTTATTTGTCATCCACTGTTGGAAGTTTTGCTCTCCCTTTTTCATTACAAATATCCCAGCATTTCCACTCTATTATGGGTTACATTTAAAAATGTTAGGCTAGTTTGGGAAGTTTACAATAAAAAACTCCCCCTCCCTTCTCCCCACATGGGTAGAAATGTGCTGAGCTCAAAACCGATTTAAAAATGAATTTCTGGAGGATAATTTGTCTGGAAGCTATTTGGCATATCTCTGTGGCCACAAAATTGTGGATCTGTTCATGAATTTGTTCACCCCAAGGAGACTTTTGCATTCTTTTTTATTTTTTAAAATTTACATCCAAATTAGCATGTAGTGCAACAGTGATTTCAGGAGTAGATTCCTCAATGCCCTTTCCCCATTTAGCCCATCCCTCCTCCCACGACCCCTCCAGCAACCCTCAGTTTGTTCTCCATATTTATGAGTCTCTTATGCTTTGTCCCCCTCCCTGTTTTTATATTATTTTTGCTTCCCTTCCCTATGTTCACCTGTTTTGTCTCTTAAAGTCCTCATATGAGCGAAGTCATGTGATTTTTGTCTTTCTCTGACTAATTTCACTTAGCATAATACCCTCCAGTTCCATCCACGTAGTTGCAAATGGCAAGATTTCATCCTTTTTGATTGCTGAGTAATACTCCATTGTATAAATATACCACATCTTCTTTAGCCATTCATCCCTCGATGGGCATTTGGGCTCTTTCCATACTTTGGCTATTGTTGATAGCGCTGCTATAAACATTGGGGTGTCTGTACCCCTTTGAAACAGCACACCTGTATCCCTTGGATAAATGCCTAGTAGTGCAATTGCTGGGTCGTAGGGTAGTTCTATTTTTAATTTTTTGAGGAACCTCCATACTGTTTTCCAGAGTGGCTGCACCAGCTTGCATTCCCACCAGCAACGCAAAAGAGATCCTCTTTCTCCGCATCCTCGCCAACATCTGTTGTTGTCTGAGTTGTTGATGTCATTAGACTTTTGCATTCTTTTCCTTTCTTCTCCTTTCCTTCCTTTCTCTCTCTCTCTCTCTCTCTCTCTCTCTCTCTCTCTGTTTTTCTCATTCTTTCTGATATCCAAGACCCCCCCGCATCTTGCTTCTCTTGATGCAATCCCAATATTGCTTGGAGGGCTCCCCCTCCACCGTTCTAAGGCCATGCCTGGGTGGGTATTGACCCCACCCCAAGGGTGGCATGTGCCCAGCCAACCAACACATGTTTCCCTGTGTCAGTGTTGAGCCAAGTCAGGCCAGCTAGAGCCAGTGAGACTCAACCAGTCGTCTGACTTGTTGGACTACCTTTTCCCTTCTCCCCAGAGGGTAAGAGGTTTGGAGCTGTGGCCGCCATCTTTCCATGATAGGAAAGTGAAGCCATCATGGAGGAGACCAGAGGTGAGGAGCTGGGATGGGACTCAGCCTTTGATCCAGGCTGCGCTGGAGATTTTGTTCTATTAGCCCATAAACCCATTTGGCTTAAGCCAGTTTGGGTTGGGTTTTCTGCCACCTGGCAACCAAAAGAGCCCTGACTAGTTCTCTCTCTCTCTCTCTCTCTCTCTCTCTCTCTCTCTCTCTCTTCTCTCTCTCTCTCTCTCTCTCTCTTGTCCACTGGTCTCTTCTGCATTAGTGAGCCTCCTGGCAGATTCGCCGATGCCCCACTGTTGATTGAAATGCACTACCCTTCTCTCTCTCGTCGTAGGATGAGCAGTGCATACATGACTTGCTGAAAGAAAAGAAACTGTTTTTAAACAGTCTGAGCTCCTGTCTCCTCTGCACCTGCAAATAGGCCAGTCACATACGTTCCCAGGGCTCCAGCAGACATTAGCTGTCCTCTGGCAACTGTCCTGAAGCCTGGAGTAGTTCTCCTGCAGGGACAGGCAGCCAGCCTGGGGCAGAAGCAAGGAGACATGAACCCAGGGTGTTCTGAGCCTCCCGCTGGCCAAACTGACCAGACCTGCCTCTCCTGCCCCTTCTCTGGAGGCAGGAAGAATTCGAGCCGTGTTTGGAAGAATAGTGAGCCCGGCTTTTAGGAGGGGAGAAAGGTGGGGAAGGCATCAGCCAGATCTGGGTCCAAATCCTCATCTCACTGCTCGCAAGCTGTGTGCCAGGGGCACGTTACTGAGACTCAGTTATCTCATCTGTAAAATGGGGATAGCCGTCTCCCCCTCACAGAGCATTTGTGGGGACTGAATGACCTAATGGGGTAAAGCACGATGCCTGAAGTAAGCAGTCAGCACAGAGCCCGACCCGGGGCTCAAGATCATGACCTGAGCCGAAGTGGGACGCTCAACCGACTGAGCCACCCAGGTGCCTCTCTGAGTGCCTTCTTCTGAGCCTCCGTTACCCCATCTGTAAAATGGGCGAGTGGAAACCCATCTCCGAGACGTGTGAGGAAGCAATGAGCTAATGCGTGCACCTCTCTGGCACCTCGTTCAAAGCTCGGCAAGCAGTAGGGTACCCCTCGAGCGTGTCCATAGCTGGCTCTGCAAGTGATGGTCCGTAATTATGTGAGCACAGGAACGAGGCTGCTGTTATCTTTATTTAAGCGGAATTAATTACTCCTTAGACGAGGGATGTAATTTACGGTGAGAGACAAGGAAGAGAAGCAAAAGGAGGAAGAATAATGAGGAAACAGCACGTGCTAGGGAGGAAGAGCCACGCGAAATGCCGCTGTCTGGAGATCTTTATGCAGACGGCTACCCTCTGCCAGCCGATGCCAGGGGCGCTGGCCCAGGTGTCGGGGAGCTGGGTCCCAGCCTGCGGCAACTCCTCCAGAAACTCACATCCCTTGGGTTCTGGCTGACATGCTTTCCTCAACTGTGTGACCTTGCGTGGGTCACAGCTTCTCTGAGCCTTGTCTCTTTCAACAGGATGGATGTGGGGACTAGAATGTGGAATGTGGAAACACTTGTAAAATTCCCTAGAATCCTAATATGGCCCCAGATGGCCTAAATATTCTATGGTTTGGGTCCTGCCATCTTCCAATGCACACTAAACAAACGTTTTTAACATACATTTTCTACATCTGTTTCGTGCCCTGGAGGATGGGTGTGGTGGGGACAGGGTGGGGAGGGCCGCAGCACAGAATTGGGCTTGGGCTGGGCTCCCTGCTGGAGGAGGTGGTTGGGGTGGGGGCTGTTAAACGGGGCAGGGGCTCAAGTGGGAGAAAGGAAGCAGGCTAGCCGCTTAGGGGTCAGACAGACCTGAATCTGAATCCTGGCCTCCTTCTGGGAGATTTGGGACAGATCACCTCTGAGCGTTCCGGCCTCCATTCATGGTCATGAGAACGTTACTGTGCAGACAGAAAGAGAAACGTGTAAAACACTTAGCACGGTTCCTGGCGCCTTTTCAGCCTCCCTGAGTTTTGCTTTGTTACCAAAGGAGGAAAAACTAATCAGAAACTCAGGAACCCCCGAGTCCAGCCTGGGTTAATTCGGAAATGAATACTTAACCCTCCAAGGGCGAGTCTGACTTTCAAATGTACTGGTCTTCCTTCATCGAATACTACTTGATTGGCTTGGAAAGGCAGAGTGTGGACTCTCACGGTTGGAAGGGATGTTAGCAGGGCCTGCAGCCTTGGCCTCAGGGATCCTGGGCTCTGCAGAGTTGCATCAGTGCCAAGAAGGCCCAGTCGGCAGGGATCCAGGCTGTGCTGTTGAAGGAGGTTTACAAACCCCAGGGCTCCGTGCGAGAGTCCATTACGGGGCTCCCCCGGTGAGGCCGAGGCCCTTCTCCGAAGAATCCTGCAGGAGTAGACTTCATTCAGTACCTTGCTTTACCGGAGCAAGAGTCTAGTGTCCCGTCACGGGCAGCCGTGTCCAATTTTATTTTATTTTTTTCAAGTTTCAGATATTTACGTATTTAAAAGTTGATTTATTTATTTTCAGACAGCGAGAGAGAGTGCGTGCCCACAATCGGGGGAGGGGCAGGGACAGAGGGAAAGAGAGAATCCCAAGCGGGCTGGGTGCCGTCAGCGCAGAGCCCGACTCGGGGCTCGGTCCCAGGAACCGGGAGATCATGACCACAGCCGAAATCGAGCCAGATGCTTAACCGCCTGAGCCACCCAGGCGGCCCAAGTTTCAGCTCTGTATTAATCCGTGTACAACCCAACACATACGAGCACCGTGTTGTGCCTTTGGAAGGGACGGGTTTCCTTGTATATGTGGAAAACCGTGTGGATGGTTTCTGGAAGAGCTTCCTTCTAAGCAGCTTTACAGTGAAACACGTTATTTAGAAATCTGGACCTTCCTTCTTCAGTTTGCTGTAATCTACATGCCCTGAATAAAACTTGTCTTGATCATTGGAACCCAATCTGTTCAGAGCTCTGGGTTATTTTTCTGATCCTAACTGACGTCTGGAGGCCAGGCACAAGACATACGGTACTGCCCCGGTACCTCCACCCCCAATAAATGTGAGGAGGGAGGTCAAATTCGGATGCTTCTTGGCCTGATTGAGGATCTGGCGTAACGTGGTCGTGGCAGGGGCCTCAGGTCCAGAAGGAGAAAAGATCAAATCTGCAAGGCCAGGCACTAACTGGTCTCTACACCCTGTGTCCAATTTTAGATAGATTTCTCGAATTCTCCATTCCTAAGGAGCAGGCTCCAGCATAATCTACCAGGATCTCCAGGATTCTGCCTGATAGGCCCTCCTGGGGATGAGCTGGAGGGGCTGAAGGCTCATGCTGAACAGCAGAAGAAGGAGAGATTCCAGAATCCTTGAGAAGTCAATCCTTTTGGCTGGACTGTCTGGGTGCCAGAGGCCAATGGAACAAAGAACACTGTCCTGAAACCTTACGCTGTAATTAATATCACTGAGGCTCGGAAGGACATCCCATCGTTCTAATAAAAAATGAAAGCCAAAGAGGCTCAGTGCCCAGACTGGCCGGCAGACACTTGCCAGACCAGGCGCCTCCAGCAGAGGGCGCGCTCAGGGATGGGAGGTGCCCCCAAGCCCTGTCCCTTCGGATCCGGCTCAGCCAGAGCAGGGCAGATCCCAGGAGACCCGCTGCCCAGGGATATGAGTCATTCAAAGGAGAGGCCTGGGAGTGTTGGGGGTGGGGGAGATAGAGAACGGGGCACCTGCTTCGGGGGTTGACCCCAACTTTGCACATCTGTTTGTTCCTCATTTGTCCCTCATTTCGCACTGACTGGGTTTCCACTTAGTGCAGGGCACGGTCGGGTCTTTTCCGCACACAGCTTCCAGGTTCGGCTGCTAAAGACGCCACTCGAATCACACGCTTCCGCTCCGGGACCTGTAATGACTCCCCATGTCCATGAGTATCATGTGATGTCTCTGCCTCGTGTCAAGGCCTTTGATGGCCTGCCTTCTCCCTTCCAATGTATGTGCACCGTTTCCCTCAGGCCGACTGGGGCCCTCACTCATTCTTCCCAAACTGCCACCTGCCTTCTCGTCCGTAAAATGGCACCGGCAGGCACCACCCCCCCCCCCCCCCCCCGCCCCCGCCGCCCGCCACAGAGTCGCTGTTGTATGGGTTACATTAGAGAACACGAGTGAACCACATGCCTGGCACACAAGGGAATTTATAATAAACGACCGTGCTGATGATAATGATACTGCTGCTAAACTAATTCTTTCCATTTTTAACATCCTCCCCCTCCTCTCTGCCCAACCCAAACGTCTCTGCCCTTTGCAGCCCCGCCTACGGCCACCCTTCTTTCCAGAAGCCACGCAGAGTCCCTTTGGGCCAGTAGTTTGCAAATCTGGGGCATTGGGACTCACCTGAGAAAGTCTTTTTTCCTTTGGCATGGCTTAAATTTTTTTCTTTCGGTGGCAGAAACGCATAATATGAAATTTACCACTTCCACCGTCTCTAAGGGCGCAGTGCAATAGTCTTAAGAATATTTACGTTACTGTGCAACAGATATCTTTTGAGCTTTTTTACTTGCAACAGTGGCACCGCATACATTAAACAAACACTCCCCACTTGCCGCTTGCCCCAGCCCCTGGCACTCACCCTTTAACTTCTGTCTCTGTGAATTCGTCTACGTTAGATCCCTCGCATAAGAGGAGTCGTACAATATTTGTCTTTCTGTGACTGGCTTACATCCCTTAGCCTGATGTCCTCAAGGTTCGTCCATGGTGAGCGTGTCACAGGGTGGCCTTTCTCTTTAAGGCTGAACAACGTTCTACCATACAGCGTATATACATACACGCACACACATATTTGTAAACCGCATTTGGTCGATTCCTTCATCCACTGATGGACATTTGGGTTGCTTCCATCCTTTGGCTCTTGTGGCTAATGCTGTCGTTGACAGGAGTGTACGAATATCCGTTTGAGTCCTTGCTTTCAATTCTTTTGAGTCTTTACCCTGAAGTGGGACTGTTGGATCTAAATGGTGCTTCTCTTTCATTCTTTGAGGAGCTGCCCTTCTGTCCTCCTTGGCTGTTGTGCCATTTTGCAATCCCACCAACAGTGCACAGGGTTCCGATTTCTCCACGTCCTCGTCAATACTTGTGATTTTCTGTGCTTTATTTATTTATTTTTTTTTTTTTAATTTTTTTTTTCAATGTTTTTTATTTATTTTTGGGACAGAGAGAGACAGAGCATGAACGGGGGAGGGGCAGAGAGAGAGAGGGAGACACAGAATCGGAAACAGGCTCCAGGCTCCGAGCCATCAGCCCAGAGCCCGACGCGGGGCTCGAACTCACGGACCGTGAGATCGTGACCTGGCTGAAGTCGGAGGCTTAACCGACTGCGCCACCCAGGCGCCCCATGTGCTTTAAATGGGTGTGTGGTGACAATCTCATCTGTCTGCTTTTGCTTTTGTTTTTGTAGTTTTGGTGCCGTGTCCCAAAAAGTCATCGCAAAATTGAGCGTCGCGAAGCTTTTGCCTGATGTTTTCTTCAAGGGGATTTGTAGTTTGGGGTCTTACGTTTAGGTCTTTCGTCCATTTTGAATTAATTTTTGAATTTTTTTAATGTTTATTTACTTTTGAGAGAGAGAGAGAGAGAGAGAGAAACAGAGTGTGAGTGGGGGAGGGGCAGAGAGAGAGGGAGGCACAGAATCGGAAACAGGCTCCAGGCTCTGAGCTGCCAGCACAGAGCGGGGGGCGAGGCTCCAACTCACAGACCGTGAGATCATGACCTGAGCCAAAGTCGGCTGCTCAACCAACTGAGCCACCCAGGTGCGCCTGAATTAATTTTTATATGTGGCATGAAGTAAGGATCCACCTTTATTTTTTGACATGGACATCCAGTTTTCCTAGCACCATTCGTCGAAGACGTGGTCCTTTTCCCACTGAGTGGTCCTGGCATGCTTCTCAAAGATCATTTGATCATACATGGCTATCCAGTGTTGCTAGAGATCCCAAGTGAATTTTAGGATGGATTTTTTTTTTTTTTTTTAATTTCTGCACACACACAAAAAGTCATTGGGATTTTGAGAGGGATCATGCTGATCTGTAGATCAGTTTGGGTAATAATGACATGTTAACAATATGCAGTTTTCTTTTTCTTTTAAAAAAAAGTTTTTGTGTTTATTTATTCATCTTCAGAGAGAGAGAGAAAGCACAAGCAGGGGAGGGGCACAGAGAAGGAGGGAAAGAATCCCAAGCAGGCTCCACACCAGCAGAGCAGAGCCTGACATGGGGCTTGAACTCACAAACTGCAAGATCATGACCTGAGCCGAAATCAAGAGTCGGAAGTTTAACCAACTGAGCCACCCACGTGCCCCAACAATCTGCAGTTTTCTGATTCATGATCACAGGACATCTCCATTTACTTGTGTGATCTTTGTATGTTGGACCATCTTTGCATTCTGGGAATAAATTCCACTTGGTCATGGTGTATAATCTTTTTTAATGTGCAGTTGAATTTGGTCTGCCAATGTTTTGTTGAGGATTTTGGCATCAATATTTATCAAGGATATTGGTCATGGTTTTCTTTTCTTGTAGTGTCTTTGTTTTTTGTTTTTTTTCTTTTAAATGTTTATTTGTTTATTTTGAGAGAGAGAGAGGGCTCATGGGAGATTGGGGAGGGCCAGAGAGAAAGAATTCCAAGGAGGCTCCGTGCTGTCAGCACACAGCCCAACATGGGGCCCCATCCCACTAACCGTGAGATCGTGACCTGAGCCGAAATCAAGAGTCAGTCGCCTAACTGACTGAGCCACCCAGGCACCCCACGTCTTTGTCTGGCTTTGGTATATGCTTAACTCTGGCCTCATAAAACAAGTTGAGGAGTGTTCCCTCCTCTTCAACTGTGTTGGAGAAATTTGAAGAGGATTTGTGTAAATAGTTCTCTAAATATTTGGTAGAGTTCTCCATGAAGTCATTTAGTCCTGGACTTTTCATTATTGGAAGGTTTTTGATTACTAGTTCAAGCTCCTTGCTGCTTATAGGTCTGTTAAGATTTTCTTTTATTTTATTGAAGTGTAACTGATATAGAACATTATATTAGTTTCAGGTGTACAACGTAATGATTCAGAATTTGCATAATTGCAAAATGATCACAATAAATCTAGTTAACATCCATTGGCATACATGGTTATACACTTTTCTCTTGCAAAGATGATTTTTTTAATGTTTATTTATTTTGAGAGAGAGGGAGAGCACGCATATTAGCGGGGAGTGGCAGAGAGAGAAGAGAGAGAGAATCCCAACCAGGCTCCATGACTCGGGGCTCAATCTCAGGAACCATGAGACCATGACCCGAGCCAAAATCAAGAGTTGGATGCTTGACCAACTGAGCCACCTAGGCACCCCAAGATCTACTCTTTTAGCAACTTTCAAATATGCAATACACTATACTCATCATGCTGTACATTGCATTCCTCAGATCAGATTTTCTTTTTTATTATTTATTTATTTATTTATTATTTTTTTAAGATTTTATTTTTAAGTAATCTGTATGTCCAATGTGGGGCTCGAACTCACAATCCCGAGATCAAGAGTAGCATGCTCTACCAACTGAGCCAACCAGGTGTCCCTCAGATCTTTTTTAGCAGTTTTTATTTATTTATTTTGAGAGAGAGAGAGAGAGAGAACGAGAGACAGTGTGTGCATGAGTGGGGGAGGGGCAGAGAGAGAGGGAGAGAGAGGGAATTCCAAGCATGCTCTGCATTGTCAGCACAGAGCCTACAGGGCTCGAACTCATAAACTGTGAAATCATGACCTGAGCAGAAACCAAGAGCTCAACCAACTAAGTGACCCAGGCCCCCCAGATTTTGTTTTTTATGATGATCCAGTCTTTTTATTTTATTATGTGTTTTTCAAGAATTTCAGTTTAATTAACATACAGTGTTATATTAGCTTCAAGTGTACAACATAATGATTCAACAATTCTGTACATCAACCTAGTGTTCATCACAATGAGTGTATTCTTAATCCCCTTCATCTATTTCGTCCCATCCCCCCTCCCAACCTCCACTCTGGTAACCACCAGTTTGTTCTCTGTATTTAACAGCCTGGTTTTTTGTTGGTCTTTTTCTTTGTTCTTTGTTTCTTAAATTCCATATATGACTAAAACATATGGTATTTGTCTTTCTCTGATTGACTTATTTCACTTACTGTTGTACCCCCTAGATCCATCCATGTTTTTGTAAGTGGCAAGATTTCATGCATTTTTATGGCTGAATAATATTCCAGTGTGTGTGTGTGTGTGTGTGTGTGTGTGTGTGTGTGTGTATCACCTCTTTATCCATTCATCTGTTGATTGGCACTTGGGCTGCTTCCATAATTTGGCTGTTGTGAATAATGCTGCAGCAAACATAGGGCTGCATATCTCCTTTTGAATTAGCATTTTCATATTCTTTGGGAAATACCCAATAGTGGAATTACTGGATTATGTGGTAATTTTATTTTTAATTTTTTGTGGCACTTCCATACTGTTTTCCACAGTGCCTGCACCAGTTTGCATTCCTACCAACAGCACATGAGGGTTTCTTTTTCCCCGTACCCTCACAAACACTTGCTGTTTCTCGTATTTTTTATTTTAGCCATTCTGATAAGGGTGAGGTGATAGCTCACTGTGGTTTTGATTTGCATTTTCCTGATGATTAATCATGTTGAGCATCTTTTCATGTGTCTGTTATCCATCCATAGGTCTTCTTTGCAGAAATGTCTATTCATATCTTCTGCTCATTTTAAATTGGATTATTATTATTATTACTATTGGTGTTGAGTTGTAGGAGTTCTTCATATATTTTTATACTAACCCCTTATCAGATATGTCATTTGCAAATATCTTCTCCCATTCAGTAGATTGTCTTTTAGTTTTGTTGATTGTTTCCTTCACTGTGCAGAAACTTTACTTGGATGTAATCATACTAGTTTTTATTTCTCTGCCTCTGCTCTAATCTTTATTATTTCCTTCCATTTGCTGGTATTACATTTTGTTTGTTCTTCTCTTTATAGCTTGCTTAGGTGTATGTTTAGGTTGTTTGAGATTTTTCTTGTTTCTTGATGTAGGCCTGTGTTGCTGTAAACTTGCCTCTTAGAACCCTTTCTGCTGCATCCCCCAAATTTTGGACGATTGTATTTTCATTTTCATTTGTTTCTACATAAATCTGATTTCTCTTTGATACCTTGTTTAGTAGCATGTTATTTAACCTCCATGTAGTTGTGGTCTTTCCAGATTTTTTTTTTCTTTTTTTGTGATTGGTTTCTAGTTTTCTGGCATTGTGGGTCAGAAAAGATACATGGTATGACTTCAGTCATTTTGAATTTGTTGAGACTGGTTTCGTGGCCTAATATGACATGTATTCTGGAGAATGTTCCATGTGCATTTGAAAAGGATGTGGGTTCTTCTGTTGTAGGGTGGAATTTTCTGAATATATCTGTTAAGTCCATCTGGTCTAGTGTGTCATTCAAAGCCACTGTTTCCTTGTTGATTTTCTGTTTAGATGATCTGTCCATTGATGTGAGATGTTAAAGTCCCCTACCCATATTGTATTACTATTGATTAGTTCCTCTGTGTTTGTTATTAACTGCTTTACGTGTTTGGGTACTTCCATGTTGAGTGCATAAATATTTACAATTGTTATATCCTCTTATTGACTTGTCCCCTTTACTATTATATAGTGTCCTTCTTTGTCTCTTGTTACGGTCTTTGTTTTAAAGTCTATTTTGTTCTATATAAGTATTGCTCACCCACCTTTCTTTTGACATCCATTTTGCATGATAAATGTTTCTCCATCACTTCACCTTCAATCTGCAGGTGTCTTTCAGTCTAAATTGAGCCTCTTGTAGGCAGCACACAGATGTGTCTTTTTTTGTGTGCACTCTCTCACCCCGTGTCTTTTTACTGGAGCATTTAGTCCATTTACATTTAAAGTAATTATTGATAGATCTGTATTTATTGATTTTATTACTTGTTTTTTGGTTGTTTTTGTGGATTTTCTCTGATCCTTTCTTCTCTTTCTGTCTTTCATGGTTTGTTGGCTTTCTTCAGTGATAAACTTGGATGCCTTTCTCTTTATTCTTTGCATATCTGTTACTGGTTTTTGATTTGTGGTTACATTAGGTTTGTAGATAACCTCTTCTACATGTAATGGTCTATATTAAGTTGATGATCACTTAGTTTGAGCCCATTCTTTATTCCTCCCCTCCCCTCCCCTCCTATGTTTTAGGTATGTGGTATCCTTCACATCCTTTTATTTTGTGAGTTTCTTAACTTATTTTACAGATACACTTATTTTTACTGCTTTTGTGCGTCCAACATGTGTACTCTCATTTATGGTTTTTCTTTCCATTCAGAGAGCCCCCTTTGATATTTCCTGTAGGGCTGGTTTAGTGGTCATGAACTTCTTTAGTTTTCGTTTCTGTGAAAAACTCCTTATCTCTCCTTCTACTCTGAATGATAGACTTGCTGGTTAGAATTTTCTTGGCTGTAGATTTTTCCCTTTCAGCACTTTGAATATACCATGCCACTCCTTCTGGCCTGCAAAGTTTCTGCTGAAAAATCTGCTGATGGCTTTATGGGGTTTTCCTTGGATGTAACTATTTTCTTTTCTCTTGCTTCTAAATTTTTTTCTTCAGCACTACTTTTTGTCATTTTAATTGCTATGTGTCTTAGTGTGGACCTCCTTGGGTTGATTTTCTTGGGGGTTCTCTATGCCTCCTGGAACTGGGTATCTGTTTCTTTCTTCAGATTAAGGAAATTTTCAGTTATTGTTCCTTCAAATAAATTTTCTGCCCCCTTTTCTTTCTCTTCGTCTTGGATCCCTATAATGCAAATGTTATTACACAGTTATCACTGAATTCCCTAAGCCTATCCTTGTTTCGCATAATTCTTTTTCCTCTCACTTGCTCAGCTTGATTACTTTCCATTACTCTGTCTTCCAGGTCATTAATTTGTCCCTCTACTTTCTGTAGCCTGCTACTTATACCATCAAGGGCATTTTTAATTTCAATTATTGTGTTCTTCATCTCTGATTGGTTCTTTTTTTTTTTTTTTAAATCTCTTTGTTAAGGTTCTCACTGATGTCCTTCACTCTCTTCTCAAATCCAGGGAGTATTTTTATGATCATTACTTTAAATTCTCTTTCAGGCATATTACTTATCTGTTTTGCTTAGACCTCTTGCTGTGGTTTTTGTCCTCTTCTTTCATTTGGGACAGATACCTGTGTTTTCTCATTTTACCTAACTCTCTGTGCCTGTTTCTGTTCTTAGGAAAGTCAGCTACATCTCTTGCTATCATAGTAGTGGTAGTAGTGGGCGGGGCATCCATTTTTAACAAGTCCTCTTCCACAGGGGACACACAGCTACCACAGTGACCAAGGTGGCCATGGCTGCACCTCGAAGCGGATGTGGGTAGGTGGGGCAGTTTTAACAAGGTGCAGGTGTCCTCCTAAGGAGGTTGGGAGATGCAGTGTTGGCAAGGTTTGCACCTGCATTTTGGGGGAGGGGACCTGCAGACCTCAGACTGAGGCAGGTGTGGCCGAAGGAGGCAGGACACAATGTAAGCAAGTTACTTAGTGAATGCCAGGGTACCGTACTGGTTCCTGCAAGTGGTTGTGTGTTTATGCTGGGAGGCAGGGGACGGAAATGGCACCTGCCAACTCCTTTATTCCTGGAGAAGTCCCTCAGGGAACTCTGAGATCAGTGACTAACTCTCCCTCCTCTGTGCTCCAGGTGGTTTTTCAGACTGCTGTCTCTTTGCTGTATCTCTGCAAGCTGTTTGTTGTGCTTTCTCTTTAAGGGTGGGGACTCAGCTTCCTGTTGCCCTCAGGGCTCCCCCAGAGCTGAGCCCACCGCTTTTTAAAGTTCCAGGCTTTGTGTCCAGCTGGTTGTAAGAACTCATGAAATTTGGCCCCTCTGATGTTCAGTGTCAAATGCTATGCGGATTCGTCTTTCCTGTGCAGGGTCCCGGTGTGATAGCCTGCTTCTCACCCCTCTCTGGGCCGGGCCGTGGTTCCCCATCTCTGCTGGCCAGACCCATAGGGTTTAGCTCTCTGCCGTGTCCCTGCCCTTCCTGTCCTCTTCACTGTGGCCTTTTTTCTACATATAGTTGTGCAGTTTGTTCTGCCAGTCTTTGGGTCATTTTCTGGGTTGTTTGCACTGATGTGAGTGTTAGGTAGTTGTATCCATGGGAGGAGGTGAGTTTAGGGTCCTACCACTTTGCTGTCTTCTTGAAGTGACTCTTGCTTTTTTTTTAATCCATCCCGTTGCTCTACTTGTTTTGATCGGAGTGTTTAGTCCACTTACATTCCAAGTAATTATGGATAGGTGTGTACTTATTGCCATTTTGTTACTTGTTTTGTCATTTTTGTAGTTCTTCTCTGTTTCTTTCTTCTCTTGCTCTCTTCTTTCATGGTTTGCTGGCTTTCTTTAGTGATATACTTGGATTCCTTTCCCTTTATGTTTTGCATATCTATTACCAGGTTTTGATTTGTGGTTACCATTAGGTTTGTACATAGCATCTTCTGCATCATCTTCTATATTAAATTGAATGGTCGCTTCAGCTCGAACCCATTCTAAAAGCACTAAAGTTTTACTCCTCTCCCTCCTCATTTTATGTATATGGTGTGATAGTGTACATCCTTTTATTCAAGAGATTCACAATCTCTTGACTGATTTTTATAGATATACTTAATTTTACTGCTTTTGTGCTTCCTACTTTTCTTACTCCTATTTATGGTCTTTCCTTTCCAGTGAGAGTCCCCTTTAACATTTCTTCTAAGGCTGGTTTAGCGGTGAAGAATTCCTTTAACCTTTATTTGTCTAGGAAACTCTTTTTTCTCTCTTTTTTATCTGAATGATAGCCTTACTGGATAGAGTATTCTTGGTTGCAGGTTTTTTTCTTTCAGCACTTTGAATGTATCATGCCACTCCCTTCTGGCCTGCAACATTTCTGGTGAAAAATTTGCTGATAACCTTATGGGGTTTCCCTTGTATATAAATGTTTTCTCTTCTGTTGCTCAACTTAAAAATTCTCCCTTTGTGACTACTTTTTGCCATCCTTTTTAAAATTAAAAAAATTTTAATTTATTTTTGAGAGAGAGAGAGAGAGAGAGAGACAGACAGAGTGCACACCGGAAGGGGCAGAGAGAGAGAGGGAGACACAGAATCTGAAGCAGGGTCCAGGCTCTAAGCTGTCAGCACAGAGCCCAACACAGGGCTTGAACCCACGAACTATGAGATCATGACCTGAGCCAAAGTCAGACACTCAACCGACAGCCACCCAGGTGCCCCCACATTTTGCCATCTTAATTGCTTTGTGTCTTGGTGTGGATTTCCTTGGGTTGATTTTGTTGGGAGGGGGTGTCTGTGCCTCCTGGAACTAGATTTCTGTTTCCTTTTCTAGTTCAGGAAGTTTTCAGCTATTATTTCTTCAAATAAATTTTCTACTCCCTTTTCTCTCTCTTCCTCTCTTCTCCCTCTGGAATCCCTAAAATGTGAATATTATTACACTTGATGGTGCCATGGAGTTCCCTAAATCTATTCTCATTTTTTATCAGTCTTTTTTCTTTCTCCTGCTCAGCTTGTTTTCCATTCCTCTGTCCTCCAGGTCACTGATCCATTCTTCTGCTTCCTCTAGTCTAATATTTATTCCATCTAGTGTATTTTTAATTTCAGTTATCGAGTTCTTCATCCTCTGATTGGTTCTTTTTTATGTTTTCTATCTCTTTGTTCAGGGTCTCACTGAAATTCTTCACTGTTTTCTCGAGTCCAGTGAGTATCTTTATGACAATTACTTAAAATTCTCTATGAAGCATATTACTTATCTCTGTTTCATTCACCTCTCTTGCTGTGGTCTTGTCCTGTTCTTTCATTTGGGACATATTCCTCTCTCCCCTTTTTTCTAACTCTCTGTGTTTGTTTCTCTGTGTTAAGAAAGTCAGCTACATCTCTTGCTCTTGAAAGTAGTGGTCTTACAAGAAAGAGGTCCTGTAGTGCCCTGCAGTGGAGAGTCCCCTGTGTGTCTTCCATGCACCCTACTGTTGGGACTGAGCTACAGTTGCCTTCGGTCTAGTCACCTGCGGTGGCTCTCTTGGCCTATTTTGGCAGAGTACTGTCCTTATGTTGTTAATGGGCCAGTCTGGGGCTGCTGTGGGCTTGAGTTGGGTCAGACCAGGCATCTGCCAGAGCTGGGTTGCACGAAACTGCAGGGCACTCTCCCTTGTTGTCCCCTGAGAAGGTTTCATTGGTAGGTGGGGCCTGCAGTCAGAGCAGTTCATGACCCATTGTTGATAGGTGTGATTTTAAGGAATTTATCCACTTCCTCTAGGTTACCTAATTGGTTGATGTACAGTTGTTTACATTATTCTCTTATGATAGTTTTGATGTGTGTAAAATCAGTTGTAATGTCTCCTCTTCCATTTCTGATTTTAGTTATTTGAGTCTTCTCTCGTCTTTTCTTAGTTAATCCAGCTAAGGGTTTGTCAATTTTGTTGATCTTTTCAAAAAGCAACTTTTCATTTTGCTGATGCTTTTCTATTGTTTTTTTTTTTTTTCCCTATTCTCTATTTTGTTTATCTCTGCTCTAATCTTTTATTATTTCCTTCCTCTGCTAGGTTGGGTTTAGTTCATTTTTCTTTTTCTGGTTCCCTGAGGTATGAAGTTAGATTGTTGATTTGAGATCTTTCTTCTTTTTTCATGTAAGCATCTACAGTTAGAAGCTTCTCTCTTAGCATTGCTTTCACTGCATCTCATAAAATTTGGTATGTTGTGTTTTTGTTTCATTTGTCTCGACGTATTTTCTAATTTCCCTTGTAATTTATTCTTTGACCCATTGGTGATTTAACAGTGTGTTGTTTAATTTCCAGGAGTTTGTGCATTTTCCAGTTTTCCTTCTGCTATTGATTCCTTCTTTTCCTTCCATTGTTATTAGAAAAAGATACCGTCTATGATTTCGATCTTTTAAAATTTGTTAAGATTTGTTTTGTGGCTTAACATGTGGTTTATCTTGGAGAATGTTCTGTGTGTACTTGAGAAGAATGTACATTCTGTTGTTGTTGGGTGTTCTGTATATGTCTGTTTGGTCAATTCGTTTACAGTATCATTCAGGTCCTGCATTTACTTAGTGATCTTCTGTCTGGTTATTCTATTTCTTTCCTTTAAAAATTTTTTTTTATTATCTATTGAAAGGTAATACATTCAGAATTTTAAAATTATATGAGGTCCTTCCGTTTTTGTCTCCTAGTTCTCTTCCCCAGAGGCACCCACTGTTATCAGTTTCTTGGCTCTTTTTGGGGAGCTTTAAACAAAATATATATTTCTGGGCCCTTCCCGGAGTTTTTGATATTATAGATCTGGAGAGGGGTCTGGAAAAATGTGCTTTTAATAAGCCTCCAAATAAGGTGATGCTGCCACTCCTGATTTGAGGATTACCGCTCTAATCATCTCTCAAATAAATGAACATAAGGCGCAGGCATTTAATTGAAAAGGACTAAGGCCCTGAGCAGGATGGGGTACTCAGGGTAGATAATTGAGCAGCAGAAAATTTCGAAGAATAAGAGGCCATCAAAAAGAGCATTTTGCCGCTGGACGGTGGTGTGGAGTGATGGAGAAAAGGCCAGCCTGGAATTAGGAGTCCTGAGTTCTCCTCCCAGATTTGCCATCAGTTGCTGGGGATGTTGGACACCAGTCGGTGCCCTTCTCTGTCCTGGGTCTCCTGCCCATGAAGTGAAGAGATTGGACAAGAGTTCCCAAGAGCTCTTTTCCCTCCGGCTCTATCTTTAGGGGGATTCTAAGCCTCTGCTTTCCCATAGCTTTCCCACGTGTTTGTCACTGTGTTTCAGAATGCTTGCATCCATATTCATCGTCCCCCCTCCCCCCCGCCCCCAGACGTGTACTGAGCTTGAAGAGAGAATTGTATTTTCTACATAGAGGATATGGGAAGGGGATCCCAGGCAGAGGTATTAGTGGTGCATGAACACATGGTGGCAAGAAAGAGCATGGCCTCTCTTTGGAGGCAAGCGGCTGCAACAGACTCAGCAGAAGTGGGATGGGAGGAGTAGGGAGTGTGTCTCGGGAACCTGATGGAAAGGTAGGAGCGTAAATGTGTGTGTGTGTGTGTGTGTGTGTGTGTGTGTGTGTGTATTTACTGTGTATTTATTTTTGAGAGGTAGAGAGAGACAGAGCACGAGCAGGGGAGGTACAGAGAGAGGGAGACACAGAATCCGAAGCAGGCCCCAGGCTCCGAGCTGTGAGCACAGAGCCCGATGCGGGACTCGAACTCACAAACCGCGAGATCGTGACCTGAGCCGAAGTCGGATGCTTGACTGACTGAGCCACCCAGGCGCCCCCCAAAACATGTGATTTTTGACAGAAGATTGGCAGCATTGTGAGCTGCTTTTGAGGTATGTCTCCCCTTCGTGAAGCCTGTGGGATTGACTTAGCTTGGCAGAGCGGTGACACTCGCCCGGGGACCCCCATTGCTGACCTTTAAGGCGGAAGGGAGCCTGAGAAAGAGTCTGAGGGCCATCCGAGGTCACATGACACATAATAAAATGCACCTGCACCCCCAACGAACTATATCTAATTACGTAACAGTAGTATTGCACTTACCCGTTTGCCAAACGTTACATTTTGCAGGCAGACGTGTATTAATTGTGAGTGTGCTATTTTTAGTCTTCGAAGGCAATCTTTTTTATTTGCTCGTCGGTCGCTTTTTGGGCTGCAGACATTGTGCTCAGCCTCGGCCCCGCGTGAGGCGGCGTGGGGTGTGCCGAGGCCAGCGGGTAGCAGTTTCGGGGAGCCTTGCTGCGCCAACAGCAGGAGCTTCCTCCCCACGAGAGAGCCGGGCCACCAGAAGAGCTCGCTGCTCCTGGAGGTCATTTTATTTCGGGCCAACTACCGTTCACTTAGCACCTGGTACATGCCGGGCGCTGTCCCGCCGTCGGTCAGGCTGCAGGAAGGATGTCTGGCCTTAATGGGAAGCAGGAAAGCACGGTCTCTGGAGTCCCCTCGTGTGTAATGACTTCATGGCTATGAAGGCAGCCCGCCATTCAAAGTGTGATTCCGGAGCCAGCAGTATTGGCTGGGAGCTCGTTAGCAATGCGGATCTTGGCGCCCCACCCCCCACTCCCATCCCTAGGAATCAGAATTTGCATCTCCCAAGATCCCAGGTGATTCGCATGCACGGTTCAGCTCGAGGAGCGCTGCCCTGGTCCCCCCCGACAGCCTCCGTCTCCGTTCTCTCACCAGCAGTGGCCTGTCCTGGGCTGACCACAGCTATCCACTCACGAGTTTATTTGTAACGTGGGGTCATCATGAGCTGATGGTAGCAAACGCATCCCCAGCCAGCAACTCAGGGCCACAGTGGGGGCTGGCTGGCTGCGGGCTGTGGGCTGTACAGAAGCTCGTGGAGAACACTCAGGCGGGGGGGGCCACCGTTTGGGGTCTAGGCGAGGAGTGGGTCTGCTGAGGACGCGCTGCCAGTCTCAGGGCACCCTCCGGTACCCGAAGAAGCTGATTGTGTCTTGCACGATGAGTCTCCTTGGCTGACCTGGGACTGGCATGGAGCCGCGTGGGACTTCCTCTGATGTGCAGGTCAAGGATGCTGCTGCTAGGGGGGATGTCTTCGGGGAGGACAGAGCGACGCCCACACGGGCCCTGGGCAGGGCTGGGATTCTGATTTTCTTTCCTACGACCTGGGAGTCCGGAGGCCATGCAGTCACTTACCCCCTAAGCTTTTGCTAGTCACCCATCGCGGGCCAGGCACTTTGCAAACATCTGACTAATCCGTGCCCCGGTATCTCCAAGGGGCGTGTTGGCGGCTGAGGGCCAGTCTCGTGGGGTGGCGGCTGGCCCAGGCTGCCCAGTGGGCTGCCTTACAGGCCTGTCCTAAGACAGCCAGGGCGTGGGGCCTGGCAGGCTGGACAAGCGACAGGAGAGTTACGGGTCTAGTGGGGACTGAAGCCTGTGGCGCCCGTCACTGGCCCTCACGCGGTTTGCAGTCCTGGGAGGTGTTAGGCAAATGCCCACAGCACGCTGAGGTAAGGTGGGGGATCCCAGAAGACGAAGCCCAGGCTGCTGGGTGGCCTCAAGGTTGCCAAAGGGCCCGTCGCCTCTCTCCCAGGGAGCCCTTGTAAAGCCCTGAGCTCACCGGGTTGCTCCTGGACCCCAGCCGGGGGGCTAGAGGGGAGGGGGTCCCCTGCCTGCTGGACCTGCGTGGAAACTCACCACGGTGCTGCTTTCAGCAGCCGGAGTGGTCTCTCCGGCTCCCGATTTCTAATAGCTTAGCTTATTCTCTTTTATTATTTTAGTGGATAGATTTCATCTTTCTGACTTGTATTCTTCCCAATTATTTTTCCCTTTTAAATGGTCTCATTTCACCTTCTCTTCTTTCAAACCTTTTAAGCCTTCTGGTTTCCTTTCCCATGTTCTCTTTAATTATCTGTTTTTATTGTTATATTTCCCTTCAATTTAAAAAATCATATTTTTCTGACGCGAAAGGGTAATGCATTTTTATTGCTAAATGTTTGGAAAATATAGGAAAAGGGTATAAAGAAGAAAATTAAACTATCCCATTAAGCTCTGCTCTAGGGGGATGAGCTCTGTTGTTTTATTCTAGTCTCTTCTGACTACTTTTTCTCTCCACAAACACTTACGGGGTAGCCCTTTACTGTCACTCTTTGCCGCATGTGGCATGAATATTTTCCCATGATCGGGGGTTTGTTGAAAAGCATCTTTCTTTTCTTTTTTTTTTAAATTTTTTTTATTTTAAGTTTTTTTTTTTTAATTTTATTTTTGAGAGAGAGAGCGAGCAAGCACGAGTGGAGGAGGGGCAGGGAGAGAGGGAGACACAGAATCTGAAACAGGATCCAGGCTTCGTACTGTCAGCACACAGCCCGACGCAGGGCTTGAACCCACGAACCGTGAGTTCGTGACCTGAGCTGAAGTCGGACGCTTAACTGACTGAGCCCCCCAGGTGCCCCAAGCATCTTTATTTTCTAATGGCAAAAGTTGCATATGCTTGCTGACATCCAGCAATATTGATGGTCTAATGCAAACAGTGCACCTGCCCCTTCCTCCACAGCCACACCCACCCCGGCACCTAGAAAGACCCACCCGACATAATCCCTAGGCACCGTTCCACTTACAACCCTCTAGAATCTGAGAACGCATTTTCACCTATGTTTTTCAACAAGAATTGCATGAGGCCCATTGTTCTGCCTTTTGCTTCCGCACCCAACAACACGATGGGTGTCTTTCCACGTCCGTCAGCCCCGAGTGGGGTGGGGGTGGGGCCGTGGCCTGGAGCCAGAAAACCCTGGAAGGCTGCACTTGCCGGATGGATCCCTGGAGAGGTTCCCAAGGGACCTCATGTATGTGGCTCTGCGGCCAGGTGACGATGGAAGCACCGTTCGTGTCCTGATTAGCTGAGCAAATGCCTGACACTGAAGACGCCTGGGTTTGAAAACCGGCACAGATTGTGCACCCTGGCGCTTCTGTCCTAGAGCAGTTCTAATTTTCTGCAATCAGTGGGCAGGAGGCCAGCATTGCTAGGTGGCCGCAGGCAGGGGTGGGGGTGGGGGTGGGGGTGGGGGGTGGGAGAGGGTGGGGGGGCTGCTGGAGACGGCTTCTCCAGTTTCCTGGTTCCCTCTCTTGCAAGAGGTGCTAGGGTAGCCAGCTGCACAGGGTAGAGCTCTGCCTGAGCGGGGGTTTTCTGAGTCTCTTGGAGTCCACGGTAACGGTGACGGCAACTCACACAGAGTTACTCTGCGCCGGGCGTGGTTCTAAGTATGTTTCGCATATACCAACTCTTAATCCTCATAAAAGCTCTGACAGGTAAATACTATATAATAGTATTTTAGGATAATGATGTTTTTTAGAGAAAAAAAAAACAACAGCTGAGGACCAGAGTAGTGAAGTAACTTGTCAGTGGTCACACAGATGTAGAATCTGGATTTGAACAGAGCCTAAAATCTGGGTTCTTTATTTTTTATTTTTAAAGCTTATTTATTTATTTATTTTGAGAGGGACAGACAGAGCAAGTGGGGGAGGGGCATTGAGAGAGAGAGGGGGGGGGGAGAGAGAATCCCAAGCAGGCTCCTTCCTCACTGTCAGCACGGAGCCCAACGTGGGGATCGATCCCAGGAACTGTGAGATCATAACCTGAGCTGAAACCAAGAGTTTGACACTTAACCAACTGAGCCACCCAGGTGCCCTTAAAATCTGTATTAAAAATTTCTTTTTTAATGTTTATTTATTTTTGAGAGAGAGAGAGAAAGAGTGTGAGCAGGGGAGAGGCAGAGAGCAAGGAAGACACAGAATCCAAAGCAGGCTCCAGGCTCTGAGCTGTCTGCACAGAGCCCCACAGGCAGGGCTTGAACTCAGGAACTGTGACGTCATGACCTGACCTGAAGTCTGATGCTTAACCGACTGAGCCACCCAGGTGCCCCTAAAATCTGTGTTCTTAACTGCTATGCTGTTCTACTCCCCTAGCTAGTTTATAATGGTTCTGGGTTTATTTACATCATCCGGCATCTAGATGCACGGGTGTAGACACTGCCGCAGTCCCACAGCATCCTCGTTTATCTCCTGGGTCAGGAGGCCCAGGCCGGTCTGAACAAGCAGCCACACCTCATAGGCTGCCAAGGCTCCAGCACAGGACTGGGAGGTAGAAGGTGGGCTGCTGCACGTAGCCAGGCTGAGTCTGGGAATCTGCCAGCCCCCAGGTAAGGGAACCTGAAGGAGATTCAGAGCCCAGTGTGAGGTACAGCCAGGTGGCCCCCAAGGCAGCCTGGGAGCCACCAGACCACCAGGGTGATCATGGAGGGCAGCGTAGGGAAGGGCAGGCAAGGGCGTGTCCATTTAACACAGTAACCTCACCCCTGCTTAACAACTCCTCCTCCAGGCTTGGGGGTGTGTGGAGAGGAGTGGCCGAGGATTCTTCCCTGCAGGGAACAGTGCATGCAAAACCTACTCATTCTTTTCAACCACGGCACATCTCGCAGTCAAAAGGCTCAATCTATTCCCGAACATGTGGGCACGCACGCTCTCTCTTTAAATATAAGCAAAGCTCAGGGAATAAATCCCACTCCTTCTACCGAGCTCTCGGGCTTCTTTTATGTTTTCCAATAAAGTTAAATCGTTTTTGTCATATAGGAATTCCGCGTTTCTTGGTAAACTTATTCCTGGGCATTTTTACGGCCGTTATTATGTTGAATGTATGGTGTTTTAAAGCATACACGTCTATATGGTGCTCGTATATTTTTATATCGTCAAATCTGTCCACCTTTTCCTTCGCGCCTGCCAGCTTTGATGCTCGATTAGAAAGGTCTTCTGCACTCCAAGATTATGGAGCCATTTGCTTAGGTTTTCTTCTGAAATGCTCATGTTTTTACCTAGTATGATAAAAAGTTTTGTGTTTGCACTTAAACAACGCAGGGGTTGGTTTAGAATATCCAGTAGGAGGTAGAACTCAACTTTATCTCCCGGATTGTTAGCCGGTCGAACCGATGCAATGTCTTGAGTTACCCATCTTTTCCCCATTGATTCAAAATCGTACCTTTATCACACATCAAATTCTTACAACTGTTGAATCTCCTCAGTTTTCTATTCTGGTCTATTGATATGTTAGTCTATTCCTGGGCCAATATTACAAAACGACTTTCTTTCTTTCTTTCTTTCTTTCTTTCTTTTTTTTTTTTTATAAATTTTTAGACGTTTATTTATTTTTGAGAGACAGAGAGAGACACAGCATGAGCAGGGGAGGGGCAGAGAGCAGAGAGAGAGGGAGATACAGAATCCAAAGCAGGCTCCAAGCTCTGAGATGTCAGCACAGAGCCTGACGCGGGGCTCAAACCCACGGACCGTGAGATCATGACCTGAGCTGCAGTCGGACGCTCAACCGACTGAGCCACCCAGGTGCCCCAAAATGACTTTATTTCTTAGCAAAACAGTAAAGGCTTATTACAGAAAGGTCAGAAAATACACAGACACAAACAAACAGAAAACACTCGTGGTCTCATCCCAGGATGACCACCACTTTACCTTGGTGTCTATCACTCCAGCTCATTTAATTTATATAAACGTGTACATATATATTCATAGAGTAAAATTAAGACGATGCCATATAGTTTTGTAGACTTTTTTTCACTGTCTGATACTTTAAGCATGTTTCCTTCCTAATAAATACTCATTTTAGGGGCACCTGGGTGGCTCAGTCGCTTAGGCGCCTGACTCTTGATTTCAGCTCAGGTCATGATCTCACAGTTTGTGATATCAAGCCCCACATTGGGCTCTGCACTCTTTTTTTTTTTTAATTTTTTTTTAATGTTTATTTTTGACAGAGAGAGAGAGACATAGCATGAGTGGGGGAGGGGCAGAGAGAGAGGGAGACACAGAATCTGAAGCAGGCTCCAGGCTCTGAGCTGTCAGCATAGAGCCCGACGCGGGGCTCGAACTCACAGACTATGAGATCATGACCTGAGTCGAAGTCTGACGCTCAACCAACTGAGCCACCCAGGCGCCCCATTTGCATTCTTAATGCAGAGCCAGCTTGGGATTCTCTCTCTCCCTCTCTTTCTGCCCCTCCCCAGCTCATGTGCGTGTGTGCATGATTGCTCTCTCTCTCTCTCTCTCTCTCTCTCTCTCTCTCAAAATAAATAAACTTAAAAAATATATTATTTAAAAAAATAAGTACTCTTTTTAAATCATTTGTATTGAAAAGTATAACACACATACAGAAAAGTACACAAAACACACATGTTTAACTGAGTGAGTTGTTGCAGAGTGAACACCCCCAAAACCACCACTCAGGTGGGGAAACACAATATGTAAGTACCCCAGAAGCCCAACCTACATGTGCTGCCAGTGCAGAGCCCGATGAAGGGCTCGAACCCAGGAAGCTGTGAGATCATGACCTGAGCCAAAACCAAGAATCGGACGCTTCATGAACTGAGCCACCCACGCACCCCAACCACCTAAGCTTTTATCTCTAAACATCATCGTTCTGTCTTGCCTATTTTTGAACTCTGTAGAAATGGAAAAAGATGCTCTATGAGTTTTTAAAAAATTTTAAAATTGCTTTATTTGTTTTTTTGAGAGAGCTCAAGAGAGAGGAGGGACAGAGAGAGAGGGAGACAGAGGATCCGAAGTGGGCTACGCGCTCTCAGCGTGCGGACTTGAACCCGCGAACCGTGAGATCATGACCTGAGGCAAAGTCAGACACTTAACCGACTGAGCCACCCGGGTGCCCCTCTATGAATTATTTTGTGACTGACTTCTTTCACTCAACGTTATGTTTACAACCTTCCATGTTGGTTATTGTTGGTTTTTTATGGCTGTGCAGTGCTCCATTAGAAGACTATTCCACTAGGGGCGCCTGGGTGGCTCAGTCGGTTGAGCGCCGACTTCGGCTCAGGTCACGATCTCGCGGTCCGTGAGTTCGAGCCCCGCATCGGGCCCATGTGCTGACAGCTCAGAGCCCGGAGCCTGTTTCAGATTCTGTGTCTCCCTCTCTCTGACCCTCCCCCATTCATGCTCTGTCTCTCTCTGTCTCAAAAATAAATAAACGTTAAAAAAAAAAAATTAAAAAAAAAAAAAAAGAAGACTATTCCACTATTTATTTGTTTCTTTATTTACGGGTGGTCATTTCCTTGAAGAAGTGACCGGAGCTCAGCACAGGGCTCAATCTCACAGACCGTGAGATGGTGACCTGAGCCGAAATCGAAAGTCAGATGCTCAACCGATGGAGCCCCCAGGTGCCCTAAGATTTGTTTCCAAGGATTTTATTTTTTGAACTAAACTCTACATCTAATATGGGGCTCAGACTCACTACCTGGAGATCAAGAGTTGCCTGCTCTACGGACTGAGCCAGCCAGGCACCCTTGGATTGTGTCCAGTTTTGAACTGTTATGAATAGAGCTACTATAAATTTTCCTGTATGTATCTGTTGGTGTATCTATGCACACGTTTCTAGCAGTTGTGTTCCTAAGAGCAGAAGAGCTGGGTCACAGCCTTGGCACGTGTTCAACTTTCATAGATACTGAAACAGTTTTCCCAATAATTGTACTCTTTTGCCAGCTGCCCATGAACATTTCAGTTGCTTCATGACCTTGTTAATTCATTTATTTTTGTTTTAAGTTTATTTATTTATTTTGAGAGGGAGAGAGAAAGAGTGAGCAGGGGAGGGAGGGGTAGAGAGAAAGGGAGAGAGAGTCCCAAGCAGGCTCTGTGCCATCAGCAGGGAGCCCAATGCGGGGCTCGATTTTATGAACCGTGAGATCATGAGCTGAGCTGAAATCAAGAGTCAGACGGTTAACTGACTGAGCCACCCAGGAACCCCAATTTATTTATTTTTTAATTTAAAATTCTTCTTAGGGGCGCCTGGGTGGCTCAGCCTGTTGGGCGTCCGACTTCGGCTCAGGTCACGATCTCACGGTCCATGAGTTCGAGCCCCGCGTCGGGCTCTGGGCTGATGGCTTAGAGCCTGGAGCCTGTTTCCAATTCTGTGTCTCCCTCTCTCTCTGCCCCTCCCCCGTTCATGCTCTATCTCTCTCTGTCTCAAAAATAAATAAACGTTGAAAAAAATAAAATTCTTTTCAGCTTTATTGATGTATGACTGACAAATAAAAAACGTATACATTTAAGGTGTACAATTTGATGTTCTGATGTATACATATGTGTGTTGTGTGTGTGTGTGTGTATACACACACATTGTGAAGTGATCATCACAATCAAATTAATTTACTTATCTATCACCTCACATAGTTACCTTTTGGGAGGGGGTGTTGTTGAGAACACTTAAGATTTACTCTGTTAGCAGATTTCAAGTATATAATAGAATGCGGTTAACTATAGTCACCATCTGGAACTTATTTGTGTGGCATTACAAACTTTGCACCTTTTACCAACATGTCCCCATTTCCTCCACCTGGTTCCCAGGTCCTGGCAACCACCAATCTACTCTCTGCTTCTATTAATTTGACTATTTTAGATTCCACAAATAAGTGAGATCATGCAGTATTTCTCTTTCTGTGTCTAGCTTACTTCACTTAGCATAATGTCCTCAAAGTTCATTCATATTGTTGCAAATGGCAGATTTTCTTTTTTTTTTTTTTGAGACTGAATAATATTGTAATATAGCATATTCTAATATGTTGCATTTTCTTTATCCGTTCATCTGTTGATAGACATGAAGATTGTTTCCATTTCTTGGCTATTGTGAATATTGCTTCAAGGAACATGGGAGTGAAAATACCTCCTTGAGATACTGATTTCATTTCCTTTGGATATACACCCAGAAGTGGGATTGTTGGATCGTTTTTAATTTTTTAAGAAACCTCCATGCCGTTTTCCAAAGTGGCTATACCAACGTAGATTCCCACCAACAGTCTGTAAGAGTTCCCTTTTCTCCACGTCCTTGCCAACACATCTTTTGTTTTTTTGATACAAGCCATTCTAACAGGTGCGAGGTGATACCTCATTGTGGTTTTGATGTGCATTTCACTGATGATTTGTGACATTGAAAAGCTGTATGTGTACCTGTTGGCTGATTGGTTTGCTAGTATTTTATTAAAAAAAAAAACAAAAAACTCAGGGGCTCTTGGGTGGCTCAGTTGCTTAAGCAGCCAACTCTTGGTCTCGGCTCAGGTCATGATCTCTGCTGTCATGAGATCAAGCCCTGAAGTGGGGCTCTGCACTGAGACTGCTTGGGATTCTCTCTCTCTCCTCTTCCCCCATTTGCAGACATTATGCATAATTTTTCTTTCTGGTAACGTCCTTTTGGTATCAAGGTCATATAGAACTCATAAAGGAAGTTATAAACTATTCCTTTTTTTTCCTATCCTCTGAGTTTGTATAAGATTGAAATTATTTTTTCAATAAGTATTTGGAAGCATGTAACATCAGATTCAATTCCTAGTTTGTTCTAAGACTGTTCAGATTTTCTATTTCTTCTTATATCTGTTTTTGGTAAAATGTTTTTTCTAGGAATTAGTATGTTTTTGGATTTGTTTGCATAGCTTTTTATAGTTTCTCCTTACTATCTTTAAGTCTTCTGATTCTATAATGATATTCTCTTTCCAATTCCTTTTTTGAAATATAATTTATTGTCAAATTGGCTTCCGTACAACACCCAGTGCTCATCCCAACAAGTGCCCTCCTCCCTGCCCATCACCCACTTTCCCCTCTCTCCTACCCGCCATCAACCGTTAGTTTCTTCTCAGTATTTAACATCCTCTTATGGTTTGCCTCCCTCCCTCTCTGTAGCTTTCCCCCCCCTTCCCCTCCCCTCTCTTTCCAATTCCTGATATAGATTATCTGTGTTCTCCCTCTCTCTGGAACAAAGCTCATAGACTTTATTCGTTTTTTCAGAGAAAACAAAGTTTGTCTTTTATTTTATTAATTTCTCCTCTTTATCCTTTTTTTTAATGTTTATTTATTTTTGAGAGAAAGAGAGACAGAGCATGAGCAGGGGAGGGACAGAGAGGGAGACACAGAATCCAAAGCAGGCTCCAGGCTCTGAGCTGTCAGCACAGAGCCCAATGTGAGGTTCGAACCCACAAACCATGAGATCGTGACCTGAGCCAAAGTCAGACGTTTAACCGACTGAGCCACCCAGGCACCCCTCTCCTCTTTATCCTTTTATGGGGGTTTTATTTGTTGTTCTTTTCTAGTTTTTTTTTTAAGGATAGATACTTAGATAATGGATTTTTTGTCTTTTCTAGCACATGCCTTTAAAGCTATACATTGTTGGGGTGCTGGGTGCTCAGTGGGTTAAGTGTCTGACTCTTGATCTCAGCTCAGATCTTGATCTCACGGTCGTGAGTTCAAGCCCGTGTTGGGCTCTGTGCTGGGCGTGAAGGCTACTTAAAATAAATAAATAAGGGGCGCCTGGGTGGCTCAGACGGTTAAACGTTGGACTCTAGATTTCCGCTTAGGTCATGATCTCACAGTGTGTGGGGTTGAGCCCCAAGTCAGGCTCTGTGCTGACAGTGCAGAACTTGCTTGAGATTCTCTCTCCCTCTCTCTCTGCTCCTGCCCTGCATTCTCTCTTTCAAAATAAATAAATAAACATTTAAAATAAGCAAATACACTAATTAATAAGAAATAAAGCCATGCGTTGCACTCTGTTCATTGTTTTTTTTTTGCTGCCTGTCACAATTTTGAGGTCGTACTTTTACTATCCTTCATTCAGTTCAAAACATTTTCTTTATTTTTCTTTGTGATTTCTTCTTTGACTCTTGGGTTATTTGGAAGTATACTGCTTAATTTCCACACATTTGTGGATTTTCTAGCTACCTCTTCTGACTGATTTCTGGCTTAATTCCACCGCAGTCAGTGAATGTATGATATGATTTCAGTACTTGGGGATGTGCTGAGACTTGCTTTATGGCCCAGTCCATCACCGGTGTTAGTAAACATTCCATTTGTGCTTGAAAGTATTGTGGATTCAGTGGTTGTTGCATGTAGTGTCTTACATATGTCACCTAAGTCAGGTTTGCTAATAATACCCTAATCTGAATTATTATGGGTTTTTAGTCTTTTTCAGGTACAGATGGGGGACAACAGAGTATGCCACTCCAAACTATGCCATTCCTGATCAAGATGAGTTTGAGTGAAAGGCAATAGAAAAGAAGCAAACACGAGAAAAACTCTCTGCTTCCCCCGCCACCCCCGCCAGGAGGGACTGGATGATTCGCAACCAACCGAGACAACTCTAGAGTCTTTTCGGTCTGGAGACAGAGCCAGAGGAGTCTATGCAACAAATCCCACTCCCCCGTGTATTTATTTTCCCATAATTTGCTGTCCTTAGAAGCTCAGAGTCCTTTTCTTTTGTTTTGTCACTGCTCTGTAATTTATTGCTCTTTTGAAAAGATGCCGTGGAAGCCCAAGTTCTAACCAGCCCTTTGAGTTACTCATCGTAAAGACCTGTGTGAATGGGTGGTGCAGATTTTAATCAACTTCTGTCTGTCTTCCTCTTGTTCATTTGTCTTTTTCCAGTCTACTTTGCAGGCCCCAACCAAAGAAGCTAAGGGGCATAGGGGAAAAACACTCTTTTCCTCTGCAACAATTTTGGCGACTCTGAAGGGACCGTAGAAGCCTGGGATGGCCTACTAGCTCTGAACCTGCAGATGAAATCCTGGAACAACAGATAAAGGCTGGCGAGAGGTAAGAATTCATTTGTCAGGTCAACCTCCCGGATGTCTGTCTGTGGTCGCTGGTGGAGAGAGGAAGGTAAGAATTCCTTCTTGTCCTCCCCCGCCCCGGCCCCGCCCCCCCCCCCCCCCCAATTTAGGGAGATAACATTTGTGTGAGAGAGTTCTCTGGGTTTCTGCCACTTTGCCTATTTGATATTGATCCGATTCTCTCCCAAGAGCAGACGTTATTTTTCTTTGTCTTTATCTTTTGTGTCATCTGTCATAGCGGGGAGAATCGCAAGATGAAACATAAGCATAGGTCCCATAAGCCTCTTGTCTGAGTCGGCCTCACAGGTTGGTGAGTTTGTATCTCACCGGACTGACATCTGTTTGGACAAATTATGCTGGGGGGTCACCACTAAGAAAAGACTAGATGAAATTCTCCTCTGTCTCACTTTGCGTCTTGAGAGTTTGGCTTGGATCCTGTGAGAGTCCACTTTCCTTGTTTTTTCTGCTTCCTCAGGACTGCAGGTTATTGGGACCTGTAACCATACGTGGCAAGCCTTCGGGCGGGGAACCGGAGACATGTCCTGACCAACTGTGCCAGCCATCAGGGGCATTTGCCTGGATGAGGGATCACAGTCCATAGGCAGCCTTTGTAGTCTTTACCCCTCACTGTCTTGTCAGTGCTGGGACAGTCCCAGGCTGGCACAGCCTCCCTGGTAGTGCAGATTATGGGCCTGCAGTGAAAGGCATCTAACTTTTGTCAGACACCGGAATTTCCTGCATGTGACAAGGGTCTTTGCTTCCTTTGACAATCCCTGGGAGAGACCTTTTTGGATCATGGGGGCTACATCATCTGCACCTGGTCTGGGGACTCATCTTGAGTCCGTGGTAAAAATTTACTCTAAGCCTGAAAAGTTGCCTCTGGGTTTTCCTTTAAAAAGGCTTTCTGGGGTACCTGGCTGGCTCAGTTGGTGATACACGTAACTCTTGATCTCAGGGTTATAAGTTCGAGTCCCACAGTGGGTGTACAGATTACTTAAAAATAAAATATTTAAAAAGTTTTTAATGTTTATTTATTTTTGAGAGAGAGAGAGAGAGAGAGAGAGAGAGACAGAGTGTGAGTGGGGGAGGGACAGAAAGAAAGGGAGACATCAAATCCGAAGCAGGCTCCAGGCTCTGAGCTGTCTGCACATTATACATTTGTCTAAACCCGCAGAACGTGCACCACCAAAGGGAACTCTAGTGTAGATTATCGACTTTGGGTGATTATGATATGTCAGTGAAGGTCCGTTTATTGTAACAAATGTACCCTCTGGCAGGGGGGAGGCTGTGCGCGTGTGGGGACGAGGGCTACATGAGAAAGCTCCATACCTTCGTAAATTTTGCTGTGAATCTAAAACTATCCTAAAAATAAAGTGTATTATGGGGCGCCTGGGTGGCTTCGTCGGCCAAGTGTCCACCTCTTGATTTCAGCTCAGGTCATGATCCCAGGGTTCGTGGGTTCAAGCCCCACCTCAGGCTATACGCTGACAGTGCAGAGCCTGCTTGTGATTCTCTCTGTCCCTCTCTCTCTGCCCCTCCCCATCTCTCAAAATAAGTAAATAAGCATTAAAAAAATAAAATGTATTAAAAAAAATTTTTTTTAATGACTCAAAGCCTCCTCACCAACCACGGGAGCTTTCTTATTTAGCTCAGGACATTGCAGATACTGTAAAAAGCCAAAACACGGGGAAAACAATTGTCCTACGTGTAAGAATAAAAGGGAGGGGGAAGTAAGTAGTAATTGCCCTAGATTTCTGATAATACATGAATGGGCCCCCTGAATTCCTTCTTGGAGAAAATCAGCATCTTTTCCCTGTCCTTTGAGACGTGAATGTTACTATACCTTTGAAATACGAACATCCAAGGAGAGAACTCTTGGCTACGCAGCCTCCTGAGACGGAAGGAAATAAAAAGGGAAGAAGGAACCGCTTGAAATCAACTGCCACTTGGTGTTTCCAAGAGGGCCCCTGGCCCAAAAGGTAGTCCCCACTCCGGAATACTGCATTTCAGGGCAAATGAAAATCCTAAAATTCTCCGCAGGGATTAGGAAAACGCTTTAGCCCTCACTGAGCGGGTAAGCTCGACGTGTTCCGTCTGCCAGAAACATAATTCCGATAAAAACCGAAATAAGGCAAGGATGAGACTCAAGTCATAAAAATTAGTGAAATTCATGTTTCTGTGTTTATACCTAATTCATAGCTAAAAGTGAGAATAAAAGCTGTAAGATCTCTGTTTGCCTATTTAGGTATTTATGTTGTGTACGTGTGATATCGTTCTAGGTCTGGATGGTATTGCCCAAATTAATTTGTAAGAAAGTTCTACTCATTGACTTTAGAAAGTAAGTGATTGGGGATCCTGGGTGGCTGGTTGGTTAAGCATCCGACTTTTGGTTTTGACTCAGGTCATGATCTCACAGTTGGTGGGTTCAAGCCCTACATCCAGTTCTGTGCTGACGGTGTGGAGGCTGCTTGGGATTCCCTGTCTCCCCCTCTCTGCCCCTCCCCCACTCACACGATCTCTGTCTCTCTCAAAATAAATAAATAAACAGAAAGAAAGAAAGAAAGAAAGAAAGAAAGAAAGAAAGAAAGAGGGACAGAGAGAAAGAAAGTGATTTGGGGGGGCACCTGGGTAGCTCAGTCACTTAAGTGTCTGACTCTTGATTTTGGCTCAGGTCATGGTTGTGGGATCAAGCCCCTTGATGGGGGCTTGTTTAAAGATTTTCTCTCTCTTGCTTGCTTTCGCTCTCTAAGAAAGAAAGAAAAGAAAAGAAAAGAAAAGAAAAGAAAAGAAAGAAGAAAAGAAAGTGATCGGGGATGCCTGGCTGGCTCAGTTGGTGGAGCCTGGGACTCTTGATCTTGGGGTTGTGAGTTCAAGCCCCTGTTGGGTGTAGAGATGACTTAAAAATTAAAAATTAAAAAAACGAAGTAAGTACTTGTGTAAATTGAGTTTTCCTAACACTTTAAAAGAAAATTAAAACTAACCTCAGTGTTTTTCAAGTTCACACGATGTGGGATAACCTTTGGTCAATAAAGTTAGTTTAAGATTGTTAGTTAAATGAAAGTCAGTGTGCCTTCAGAATTGGCAGCACTAGACAGAATGCAGATGTACAATTTTATTGTGCCTGGGTTTACTAGCCAAATGAGCTTCTGCTCCCTCTCCAAGATGTTCAAGATTATAAAATTATAAATTCAGCCTAAGAATAACATATACAATAAAGATGAATTGCTTGATGTATGTCAAGCAATTTTAGATGGCAGTAAAAATAAAAACAGGGGAGAAGAGAGAGACATATGTTTAATTTTTAGTTTTTTTTGCTGCTGTGATTTTTTTTTTTTTTTTTTGTGATACTTGCCTGATTTGTCAACAAAAAAACCCAGGAAGATGGCTAGATTTATTGAACGTCCCAGGAAGTCTTCCTGAGCTACCCAAACATAATTGTTAAGACAAGTGAATTAAATAAATGTAAGTGGAATGAATGTTTATAAATTTTTTTTTAATCTTTATTTTTGAGAGAGAGAGACAGAGTGTGAGCAGGGGAGGAGCAGAGAGGGAGACACAGATTCCGAAGCAGGCTCCAGGCTCCGAGCTGTCAGCACAGAGCCCGTGGCGGGGCTCAGTCTCAGGAACTATGCGATCATGACCTAAGCTGAAGTCGGACGCTCGACCGACTGAGCCACCCAGGCGCCCCTGGAATAAATGTTTATAAATGAACTTTTTAACAATAATTACGTTTTATAATATATGCACTTAAAAAATAGTTTCCAAAGTGTTTTGGTAACTTAAAACCTTAAGTTATGCTAAGTTTAGTTAAATGATAGATATTCATTGACCACCTAGATCATTTCCAAAACAGATAAAATACTGAAATATTAATTGCTAAACATAAATATAAGTTTACCTACTTTGGCTTCTTAATTTTTACAGAGGGGCAAAGGATACTTGGATCTGTTAATGTCTTTTTTACCACACTGAGAAACTATACTCTGGAGAAAAAAAATCTGTAGGAATTATGAAATGGTATATAAATACATTTATTAATCTGAAGAATGCTGATATATGACAGTTCACAGTTGTCTCCTCCCCAGTTTTCACTGGAATCAAAGTCAGTAAGATTTAAGAATTTTTTTTTTTAAGATTTAAGAATTCTAATCAACATGTGAATAAGCTACAAGGATACTATGCGTAAAGGAAAAAGCCCTATGTACAGAGTATGCAAGGAAAGTAAGATAGGTTTAAAAAAAAATGTTTATTTTTGTGAAGAGAGTGAGTAGGGGAAGGGGCAGAGAAAAAGGGAGAGAGAGAATCAGAAGCAGGCTCTACACAGCTGTCAGCGCAGAGCCCCACATGGGGCTCGAACTCATGAACCCGTGAGATCGTGACCTGAGCCGAAATCAAGAGTTGGACGCTTAAACAGCTGAGCCACCCAGGTGCCCCAGGACGATAGGTTTTTAGGGAAAGATGTGAGGTATGATGGGTGCATCGTTTTTAAAGATTTTGTGCTTAAGCAATCTCTGCCCCTCAAGAGTTGCGGGCTCTACTGACTGAGCCAGTCAGGTGCCCCCTGATGGGTGCATTTTTGTTAAGGGAAAAGAAAAGTAATTTGTCCTCATTTAGAGGCTATTTAGGGTTGCTTCAGAATGACAAAGAGGAGAATCAAGGTCAAAATCATGAATGGACATAGAAAGTTAAGAGAGAGAGAGAGAGAGAGAGAGAGAGAGAGAGAGAGACTATCCTACCTTATGCTGTCAAGCTGGCTAAAATTGCGTGGATTTATTATAAGGGTCTAAAGAAGCTTTAATATCAAGAGAGCGCCAGTGCAAAAGCAGAATTTGATTTTCTTTCCCTGTTAAAAAGATAAGGTTTTCTAGGATTATTGGTCTGTTCTTTTTTTTAAATTAAAAAAAATGTTTTTAATGTTTATTTCTTTTTGAGAGAGAGCGAGAGAGCGAGTGAGTGAGCACCAGTAGGGGAGGGGCAGAGAGCGAGGGAGACACAGAATCCGAAGCGGGCCCCAGGCTCTGAGCTGGCAGCACAGAGCCCCATGCGGGGCTCCAACTCACAAACCGAAGTCAGATGCTTAACCGACTGAGCCCCCCCCCCCCCCCCCCGGGCACCCCTGGTTTGTTTTTAATAAAAATTGCAAAAGGCGTTTGTTTTGTTTTTCAATCGACTGAGTACTATGGCTAGGAAACGAAGACTGTTTTCTCAAAATCATTTCCTGGGCTTTATGTTCTTTCTATCAAGTCTTTGATTCGTTAGGAAAACCGCGTCTTCCCAATATTAAAACAGCTAAGGGTTTTTTTTTCCCCCCTCCCCTCAGGTTTGTTACTTCCCACCTTCGTCTTTGAAACGTCTTATTGTCACTTCAGTAAGTGAGTAAGTATTGCTTCACAGCGATCTGCAATCCTAAGTCCTCAACTTACTATGCGGTTATGTGCCGATACATCCACTGTAAATTGCAAAATCACACGTTGAAAATGCCTTTAATGCATCTAACCTATTGAACATCAATAGCTTAGCCCCGCCTCCCTTAACTGTGCTCAGAACACTTGTTCCCCGCCTGAAGCTGGGGAAGATCACCTAACACAAAGCCTGTTTCATAATCAAGGGCCGAATACCTCATATAATTTATGGAACACGGCACTGAAAGTGAGAAACAGAATGGTTGTGTGGACAGAGAATGGTTGTCACAGTGTGTCAGTTGTTCACATTTGTGAAGCTGTGGCTTCCTGCCTGTCCCCAGCGTCACCAGAGATTACCGTGCCGCATATTGCTAGCCTGGGAAGAGATCAAAATTCATGATTTGAAGTAGAGTTTCTACTGAATGCGGATTGCCTCTGCACCGCTGTAGAGTTGAAAAATCCTCAGTCAAACCGATGTAACTGACATCTGCAATCAAGTGTACAAAACTTTGGTCGTTTTCTGCAAACTGTACAAATCAAATTCTAAATAAAGTCTTTCTGATTTGAAACTAACTTTGGGATTTTTTTTTTTTTCCTTGGAGGGAAATCTCCAAGGATTTGTTCTCTCACCTGGTAAAAACGGAGATGTTAAGCTGATTGGGTTTATTTCATAAGTTAAATGACACGGGAAGCATTGTCAAATACAAAGTGGTTTAACCTTCTTTAGGTGGTAATTGTATGGATATGTGTTATTAACATACGTGTGTTAGCAATTGCAAGAAATTCCTAGAAATGTGTTAATGTTCTTACTATCTTGTCATTTCAATTGAAATCTTGTATGCCACAGAAGTTACAAAATTTCCTTGTCAATTGAATTATCATGAACCCTCATCAGACATTTAACTGTGGAATTTTAAGTCTTTTGTCATTCATAGGCAATTATTGTTTTACTCAGATGCTTTCCTGAAGTCTTTTATAATCAGCTACAATCCAAAACCTACAATCCAAAGAGGTTCATGGAGAAGCTTCTGACAAATACTCTGGAGTATAGTTTTCTGATAACTTTGAAATTTTACCACTGGACTGGGTAAAAATTTCTAGAACTCCAGTAAAGAAACTGAAGTCTAACTCAAGTTCAGGCAGAACAACATTATTTACAATAGTCAAGATATGGAAGCGGCCCAAGTGTCCCTCGATAGACGAATGCGTAGGGCGCCTGGGTGGCTCAGTCGGTTAAGCATCTATCTGGCTTTGACTCAGGCCAGGGTCTCATGGTTTGTGAGTTTGAGTCTGGCACTGGGTGAGCCCAAACGCCACATCAGGTGAGCCTGGCTTCTCTCTCTCCCTCTCTCTTTCTCTGCCCTACGTGGGGTTCTCTCTCTCTCTCCACCCTCGCTCACTTGCACCCTTTCTCTCTCTCTCTCAAAAAAAAAAAATAGATAAATTGACAAAGAAGACAGGGTGTATATGTCTTGGAATATATCATATGGAATATTATTCAAGCCATAAAAAAAGAACGCAATCATGCCTTTTGCAATGACACGGGCGGAGCTAGAGTCTTATGCTAAATGAAATAAGTCACGTGTGGAATTTAAGACACAAAAGGAAAGAGCAAAGGAAAAAAGAGAGAGAGACAAGCACCGGCTGATGTATGGAGGTGTCGAATCACTACATTGCGCACCTGCCGCTAATATAACACTGTATGTTAACTAACTGGAATTAAAATAAAAACTTAAAAAAGATCAGAGCAAGAATTGGTTACGGAGGTAAATAAGCTGATGAACATGAGATGATACATTTTTTATGGCCTTTTTGTTTAAGTCTTTGCTGGCTCTTTAATGTTCTATTTTCTGGATACAGGGAACACTTTTTCTCTTTTCTCATAAGCTATTTACAACTTGCCGCAATGCATACATTAATTTTAATAAAACATTAACTAATTAATCAATCAATCAATTAAAGCATTAAATTTTCTCCCAACCTGAGAGACTGAGATTCCCAGTGAGATGGTGTTTACAGGCGGGTCTTAGGGAGGGGATCAGGCGTTGAGGTGGAGTCTTTACGAATGGAACTAGTGCCCTTAGGTAAGAGACCCCACAGAGCTCCCTCACTTCTGCCGCGTGAAGGCTCCACGAGAAGACAGCCATCTAGGAACTAGGCAGTGGGTTCTCACCAGACACTGAGCCGGCTGGCAACTCGCCCTTGGACTTCCCAGCTTTCAGAAGTGTGAGAAATAAATCCCTATTGTCTGTAAGCCCCCTAGTCGGTCAGGTACTCTTCTAGCAGTCTGAATGGACTAGGGCACTGCCCGATCCCTCTAGAATTCAGAAATTGTTATCGGGCCTTGTAACCAGTATACCATGGCAACGATGAAGCTATGGGATTTCCAAGGCTAGGTCAGAGGTTTTGCGGTTCCTGCCTTGTTCTCTCTCTCCAACACTCTGTTGGAGCCTGGAGCTGCTGTACCGAGAAATCTCCTCTGCTGGGAAGAATACGCGGAGGGATCCCGAGACTATAAGTGAGAGGGAGAGGGGCTAAACTGAGCCCATACTTTCAGGTATTTTCTTCCCCAAACACTAGGCATGACGAGGAAGCCTTCTTGGATGTTCCAGCCCAGCCCAGCTGCCAGGTGGGGACCACCCAGCAACGCTTGTCAATGTCCTGTGGAAGCTGAAGAATCAGCCTTGTGCAAATTCTTGACCCCGAATATTGTGAGATACTCACAGTGCTTTTTTTTTTTCTCAAGGTTTATTTGAGAGGGAGAGAGAGTGCGTGTGCAAATGCCCATGCACACGCGAGCAGAGGAGGGGCAGAGAGAGAGAGGGAGAGAGAGGATCCCAAGCAGGCTCCATGCTGTTAGCACAGAGCCTGATGTAGGGCTCAATCTCATGAATCGTGAGATCATGACCTGAGCTGGAATCAAGAGTCAGACACTTAACTGAACCACCCAGGTGCCCCCAGGGCACCCCCCCCCCCCTTTTTTTTTTAATCACTAAGTTTCAGGCTAGTTTGTTATGCAGCAGTAGCTAGCTGGAACAATACCAATACATGTCAAACACCTTTATTCTATTTACTTATTTGTTTTATTTCAGGTGCACAAAATTTAGATTTTCTTCCTCTTTGGTCTGTGTAAATTCTCTTTTATTTTATGATCTTTTTTCTTCTATTCTTCTGTCCCTGTAGGGATTTAATATAGGTATTTAACATATACGCTCCCAATCTACCACCTCTATTTAGACATATGTCTCTTCTTTTTAAAAAAAATTTTTTAATGTTCCTTTATTTTTGAGAGATAGAGACAGAGCACGCGCAAGGGAGGGTCAGAGAGAGAGGAGGACACGGAATCCGAAGCAGCTCCAGGCTCTGAGCTGTCAGCACAGAGCCCGATGTGGGGCTCGAACCCATGAACCGCAAGCTCAAGACCTGAGCTGAGGTCGGACACTGAACCAACTAGGCCACCCAAGCTCCCCGATATGTGTCTCTTAAAAACATAGGAAGTCCCATTCTTTTGTACCTACCTTTAAAGTTACGTAATCGGTATTGTCCTATAAATCACGTCCTGCTTTTTACATTTCTGCACTCAATTTGCAAGTTTCTCAGAGCTCACGGAATTCAGGTTGTTTTTCCTGAAGGCTGCCTAGCATTCCCCTGAAAACGTGCTCCATCGTTCCCTCATCCATCCCGACAGTATTGGGCCCCGCAATTTGTCATGGGACACGTTGCGTTGTTGTAAAGGTTACAGACTTTTGCAAGCCAGCGTTTCGAGAAGGAGGGGAGAGACTGGCCTGTCGTAGACGGTGTGTGTCTTTATTTCACCAAGTACTCTCATATGGCGTTATAGTCATACCAGTATCACCTGAGGGGGCTTTTGTTCCCCGTCTTCTCCAGAACTCGATAACATCTCACTTCCTGATTTTAGTGAAGTCGCGTCTCTTGTTCTGATTTGCGTTGTTCTCATTACTGGTAAGATCAAATGCTTACCGGCCCAGTGAGTTCCCCTGCCAGTGAATTATCTGCCAAATCCTTTGCCCATTTAAAAACTTGGGTTTCTTATCTTTTTCTTGCTGATCTGCAGTTCTTGAATGTTCTAGCTATGACTCTGTGCTTGGCTTTGTACAGATTTCTCTCAGGCTGCCATTAGTCTGCTCATCTTGTCTACGGGGCACTCTCTTGAACTCAAATCTTTAAGTGGTCAAATGCATTGATTTTTTTTTCTCTTTACTTTATGCAATTTAAAAATCTTGTTTCAAAGATCCTGCCTCCCTCCTCACCCCAGGTGATAAAGCTGTTTTTCTGCTTTCCCCTGATAGATTTTCCCCTGAACCTGCCCCCATGCCATCGGAGACTCGGGCAGCAAATGCCCGGGCATCTTCGACCTTTTCTCTGAACGCTCCTTTCACCCTCACCTTCTTCTTCTTCTTTTTTTTTTTTAACATTTTTTTTTTTTTAACGTTTATTGGGAGACAGAGAGAGACAGAGCATGAGCATGGGAAGGGCAGAGAGAGGAAGAGAGACAGAATCTGAAGCAGGCTCCAGGCTCTGAGCTGTCAGCACAGAGGCGGACACGGGGCTCGAACTCACAAACTGTGAGGCTGTGACCTGAGCCGAAGTCGGACGCTTAACCGACTGAGCCACCCAGGCACCCCCACCCTCACCTTCTTGCTCTGGAAGAATCCTGGCTTTCCCCAGGAATCCTACTGAACCCATGGTCGTGGGCTCAATTGTAGAGTGCTTTGGGGTAAATTAGAAAAAAGCACCCCCTCTGGGAGGCAGAGCCCCCAGGCACAGGGGTGGTGAAGGGAGTGAGGACCCGGTCTCCTCTCCTGCTGACCCTCTACGCTGCACACCCGTGCAGGGCATACGTCCGGCTGAGTGTGGTTTTATCCTCACCCTCATTATCTTTCACCTCCAAAAGCTCAATTCTTAGGGCATCTGGCCGGCTCAGTCACTAGAGGATGTGACTCTTGATCTCGGGTTTGTGAGTTTGAGCCCCACGTTGGGTATAGAGATTACTTAAATATAAAATCTTGGGGGGAAAAAAGCTCAATTAAAAATACATAGTTATTTATTTATTTTGAGAGAGATCGAGAGAGAGAGCATGAGCACGCGTGGGGGAGAGGCAGAGAGAAAAGGAGAGAGAGAAAAAAACCCAAGCAGTTTCCATGCTGTCAGCACAGACCCTGACTCAGGGCTCAATTTCATGAACTATGAGATCATGACCTGAGCCCAAATCAAGAGTTGGACACCCAACAGACTGAGCCACGTAAGTGCCCCAAGAAAGCTCAATTAAAAAAAAAAAAAAAATGAATGTTTACTTATTTTTGAGAGAGAGACAGAGACAGAGTGTGAGTGGGGGAGGAGCAGAGAGGGAGACACAGAATCCGAAGCAGGCTCCAAGGCTCTGAGCTGTCAGCATAGAGCTCGACGGGGCGCTTGAACTCATGAACAGTGAGATCGTGACCTGAGCTGAAATCGGCTGCTTAACCCACTGAGCCACTCAGGTGCCCCAAGAAAGCTCAGTTCTTAAACATTGTCCTCTCTGACCACCTCCTCCCATATTTCCTGCTCTATCCGTGCCCCGACTCTGTGGGAACCTCCCGTACACAGAAGAGCATTTTCTCAGTGTGCACCCACCATTCCTTCTCTGGGCTCCCACCCCCCCCCCCCCCCCCGCCCCGACTACCCTGCCACTCAGCTCAGCTCCCACCGCTACATCATGGTAACCATGCCCTTGGACCTCCAACGTACCTGGCAAAATTCTGCCCCAACCGACCTCCAACCTTCCACTAACTCTGCAGCGACACACGAACTAACTGCTGGAAATTCGTGATGATGCTTGAACCATCTCAGTTTTAGTTTATGACCCAACATCTCCGAGTCCTACTGACTGTTCCTTCCACGAGGAATGATATTCCACCGGAGACTGAATGGCTCACTCCATTATTTAACTTAGGTCTCTGCTCAGATCACCCCTTCGGAAAGGCCCTTATCACACTATATAGAATTCCCCTCCCCCCCGCACCATCTAGACCCCCGGACACGGCTTTATTTTTCTTCTAAGCATATGTCATCTCCTAACATAATATTGTTGTTTATCTTGCCCTTCCCCTACTTGAATGGAAGCTCGGTGAAAGCTACTTGCCTATTCTGTTCGGTGCTGTGTCCCCAGCCTGAAACCCACAGGAGGCATTTAATGAATATTTTTTGAAATGCACGATTGAGTGGCTCCAGGATGGATGTCCCCAAAGTGTTTAAAAAAAAAAAAAATTGACATGTTATCTGACACATGTGATGGTATTGAGAGGAGTTTTGGAGTTCTGGTAGAGAATCCGGGTATGAATTAGTGACGGGCACATGGAAAAGCCAGCAGATTTAATGTTTTAAAAATGTCTATTATTTTTGAGACAGAAAGAACTCACGAGGGGGCGGGGCAGAGAGAGAGGGAGACACAGAATCGGAAGCGGGCTCCAGGCTCCGAGCTGTCAGCACAGAGCCCGATGTGGGGCTCGAACTCACAAACCACGAGATCATGACCTGAGCCCAAGTCGGACGCTTGACCGGCTGAGCCACTCAGGTGCCCTGAAAAGCAAGCAAGCAAATTTAAAAATAAAGCAATTACTAATTGGGGAAAAAAATAACACAAGGTTGTTTCCAGTAAAGAAATAGAACTATAGAACCACACATGGCTGAGCTATGAATGTTCATGTAGTCATAGTAAGGTAAGCATTGAACGATGATTTAACTAAAAATTGTGACATACCCATTTTGGCTCAATGGCAAGCCTGTTTGGGATTCTCTCTCTCCCTCTCTCTCTCTGCCCCTTCCCCACTCGTGTGCACATGTGCTCTCTCTCAAAAATAAACATTAAAAATTTTTTTAATGAAATAAAATAAATATCAAGTTCTGTCATAATCCAATTGTGCTTTAATAAGTTGATCCCAATAAAACTCAAATGGTATTGTTCTATAGACGTACAGAAATTGTCAACTTAAACTTTCTGGGTAGAGTTTTTAAAGTATAAGATTTCTCTATTATTGACAGTAATTTAATATATTATGCTTATATACACTGAATTTTATTTTTTGACAATCTTCTGCTTTGGGGATTTCAGACAAAAACAATGCTGACAGTAAAATGATCTCAGCATGGGCTGCCTGGCTGGCTCAGTCAGAGGAGCATGTGACTCTTGATCTTGGGGTTGTGAGTTCGAGGCTCCCGTTGGGCATAGAGATTACTTAAAAATAAAATCTTTAGGGCCACCTGGGTGGCTCAGTCAGTCAAGCATCTGACTCTTGATTTCAGCTCAGGTCATGATCTCTCTCGGTTTACAGGATCGAGCCCCATGTAGGGCTCTGCACTGGCAGCATGGAGTCTGCTTGGGATTCTCTCCTTCCCCTCTCTCTGCCCCTCTGCCCTCCGTTCCCCTCTCAAAATAAATAAATAAACTTAAAAAAATAAAATAAAATCTTTAAGAAACAATAAAAATAAAATAAAATAATCTCAGTGTGTCCAAAGACTTGTGGTCAGGTGGAGTTTAACAGAATATTGCCTATGATAAAAGAGAATGTCGTAGATAAATGTACACATTCAATTTTAAAAACAAGTCTGTATTTACCTATACAACCTAAAAAGCAAAAGGAAAATTATGCCTATACCTCAAAAGTACGTACTTTATATTCCAACTTTTATTACTCTTATTGAACTCTATCAACAAATAGGTATTCTCCCTAATATATCCCTCAGGGTGTATTAAGACTCCTTTTCTTTTAAAAATAACCAGTGTTGGGTTCACAATAGTGCTGATCATGAAAATTGTCTAGATCTATATACTCGAAATCAGTACAAACATGTGACCCTAAAAGGAAGGGAAAAAGGACTTATGGCCACAACACAATCCCCACGTGAGATCTAATTCTGTGTTTTTGTCTAATTGTAAAATAAACTGGTTTTTCCTAAACCCCAAATGTTATTAGGTACTCACTAGTAAAATAATTAATGTGTCATAGGGTTGATACTATAATTTTACCATAGAAGATTTGATTATGTTTTAAAATTATGGTTTTTAAAGCTGTAAATGAGATAATAATTCAATATAGCTTGCCGTAACGATCTCTCATACGTATGTATACTTATATGCATGTGAAATATATATATGTATGTATATATATATATATATATATATAGAGAGAGAGAGAGAGAGAGAGAGAATAAACTTACCTTGCATTTATCACTTCCTATTTCCTGAACTATTAATTTTTAAAATTTCTGGGGCGCCTGGGTGGCTCAGTTAGTTCAGTGTCCGACTTAGGCTCAGGTCATGATCTCACGGTTGGTGAGTTCTAGTCTTGCATCGGGCTCTGTGCTGACGGCTCAGAGCCTGGAGCCTGCTTTGGATTCTGTGTCTCCCTCTCTCTCTGCCCCTCCCCCGCTTTCACTCTCTCTCTGTCTCTCTCAAAAATAAATAAAACTTTAAAAAAAAATTCAAATTTCTGCCATAAACCCACATCCATTTACAAAGCTTAATATGCTATGTTTTATAGGTATGGTTGTATACACATATATGTGAGTCAGAACTAAAAGAAACAACAAAGAGACAAACAAAAGTCCCGATCGGTCAGAACAAGAGGTGCGGCGGGGTAGATAAACAGGGTTTGCTTTGGTAGACAAGTGGAGGTGATCTCACAACAACTCTCATGTAGGAAATTTGCGCTCGCAACCATCACTGAACGGGAGAGGGGCCGATCCAAGTTCTTGTACATGATGGTGGCCCACGTTTTTCACCCATTTCTTTTCACGCTAGCAGCTAAATACATCTGCCAAGTAAGAGGTAGAAATTGTAAGTTGCTAGAGCACTCTCACCTTTCATTGGCAAATAAATGTAAACAACTGGACCAAGCTCTCAGATGTTTATACAATCACAGCAGAATCGGGAGTTATCACCAATACCCGTCACCAGGTTGATAGATTCACCATAAGGCCGCCAAGGACAGCTATTAAATTTCAATTACTATTAAATTTCAATACATATGCACTAGTTACATTTTAGGTGTTGATATTACATTTCATCTCAGGATGAAACAAACAAGCAACTATAGTTTTTGCCAGGAGTTTTATTTTCTTGTTTTTAATGTTTATTTTTGAGATAGAGTGCTTAAGTGGGGGAGGGAGAGAGAGAGAGAGAGAGAGAGAGAGAGAATCTCAAACAGACTCCATGCTTTCAGCACAGAGCCCAACTTGGGGCTCGAACCCACGAGCTGAAGTCTGACGCTCAACCAACCGAGCCACCCAGATGCCCCAGGTCCAAAGTTTTAATTAAGGCTTACTACTTTATCAAAGGAAAAAGGAAACAAATGGAAATGACAAAAGACTTTTGAAAGATCCCATCCCCCAGTCAGAATGTATTTGGTCATTGACGGTGGTATCAGGGTCACAAAATTTATTGGCCACATTACGAAGCGAGTCTGCCTCACCTGGATTGAGCAGGGACTTTGGAATACAATATAGGATTGAAAAAAATAAATAAATGGGACAAATTTTGCACAGATTTGCACTAATTCAGATGGCCAGATGCTTTCTTCACTCTACAGTCAACAAAACGATGGAATTCTCCCTCTGCAGAGTCAGGATAAGGCCCCTTTGATATTCTCTGCACATATTTATCAAGGGTAACCCGTATTTATTGATCTATTGAACACACTCTTGCATGTGTCTTTGAACACACTAAAAGGGTTTTGTTTGGATGGGTTGATTATATTTGAACATGACTATCTTCACAAGAACCTTAAACCACCACCCCATGAGAGCCCCCACCTGAGGAACGTAACATTCTTTTTGTTAAATCGTTTTTTAATATTTATTTATTTTTGAGACAGAGAGAGACAGAGAGTGAGTGGGGGAAGGGCAGAGAGAGACGGAGACACAGAATCTGAAGCAGGCTCCAGGCTCTGAGCCATCAGCACAGAGCCTGATGCGGGGCTTGAACCCACAAACTGTGAGATTGTGACCTGAGCTGAAGTTGGACGCACAACCAACCGAGCCACCCAGGCGCCCCAGGAATGTAACATTCTTTAAAACAATGCCACAAATATAGTCCCCATGCCTGTATTTGCTTAGGCCAAAACAAGGAATAGATGAGCCACAAAATAAATAAAATGATTACCTATAGGAGAGGAAGGAAACAGAGCGGAAGGGACAGGGATAGAAGACACATTTCTCTGAATCGACCTTGTTTTGTAGATTTGACTCTCAAATTATGTGAGTGTTTGGCCTAAGAGTAAAACAAACTTAAATCAAAATGTATTGGCAATTTGTGTCTTCCTTTCTTTTTTCTTGATCAGTCTGTCTAGAGGTTGATCAATTTTATTGACCTTTTCAGAGAACCAGCTTTTGGCCTCATTGATTTTCTCTAATGTTCTCTAATGTATTGATTTTTGCCCTTATCTTATTTCTTTCCCTCTACTTACTTTGAGTTTAATTTGCTCTTCTTCTAGAAGTTTCTTCTTTCTTCATACATACTTGCACGGCTATAAATTTCCCTCTAAGGATGCTGCGTGTGTGTGTGAGAGAGATTTTGCTTTTAAATTACAAATCCAATTTCGTTAATACATACAGGGATATTCAGATTGTCTATTTCTCCTTATTCTGAGTTTTGCCATTTGTTTTTCTTGGTGACTTTAAAAAATTTTTTTAAATTTAATCATTTTTGAGAGATAGAGAGAGACAGTGTGAGTGGGGAAAGGGCAGAGAGAGAGGGAGACACAGAATCCGAAGCAGGCTCCAGGCTCCGAGCTGTCAACACAGAGCCCAACGCTGGCTCGAACCCACGAACCGTGAGATCATGACCTGAGCCGAAGTCAGAAGCTTAACCGACTGAGCCACCCAGGCGCCCCTCTGTGACTTTTAAAGCAATACCCTGGGTCTTCGACAAGGCCCCTCCACTCAGGCCCCCTGGAACTCAAAGCATCTCTGAGCCCCGAATGACTGTGGGAATTGTTTGGCTTCCAGCTCTCTGACACTTGTCCCTCACCTACCTGCAGATATGGACGACAGGTGTGTGCATGGCTTTCGGGGTGTCACTTCTCCCAGACGCTCTCAGTGGACAGAACTAGGGACTATTTGTAAGTGTATATCCGTATACGAACATACCTGTATCTATTTCTTCATCTATTTGGTTTTTTTTTTTTTAATTTTCTTTAACATTTATTTATTTTTGAGAGACAGAGAGAGAGATAGAGCACAAGCAGGGGAGGAGCAGAGAGAGAGGGAGACACAGAATCCAAAGCAGGCTCCAGGCTCTGAGCTGCCAGCACAGAGCCCGTCGCGGGGCTGGAACTCACAGATCGCGAGATCATGACCTGAGCCGACATCAGACGCTTAACCGACTGGGCCACCCAGGCGCCCCTTCTTCATCTATTTGTAGCAAAAACCCTGAGTTCACATGATACCTCCAATTCCAATCCAACCCGAGTGCACTGGAGCGCCCCCCCCCCTTGCCCCCTGTGCATGTTTGGAACCCGCTTCTCTGAAACTTGGTTCCCATTGTCTTTGCTATATTAAATTATATAATTAATCCCCTTGTATTGCTGCCCCCCCATGAATGCCTCCCTCACCCCTCTTGGGCCCTGTCTCCCCCATGAAGAGTCACCTCCCCCAGATGAAACCCTTCTCACCCTTTACCTCTGTGACCCTCTAACCCTGTTCAGACTCTGACGCCCTCCGTGGGAACACTCCCCTTACCCTGCCTGTGCCCCCCCTTCTCTGCGACACACTCTTACCCCCCCACCTGGCCTCCCACACCCCAAGCCAAGCTGCCCATCCACGTGGACTTTGTTCTGCCCCTCCAAGCTTTTTCAGGGTATGGAAGGCTGTTCTATAATGTTCGATACCCCTGGAAAAAAGATTTTATCTTGTTATATCTTCCAAATAGTTATTCCCAAATAGTAGTAACATTTATAGTTGGATTAATCCTTATCCTTGGTTCCTAACACATTCTCCAAACAGGGCCTTTCTTTATATACTTAGTTTTAATAAAAAAAGTAAGTATTCATTAACCCATCACCTGAAACAAAAGCAAGAACCGTGGCAATATTTTATATCTAACATATGTCCTCACCGTACCTCCCTTCCAGACTTCCCCCCAGATGAGTATCATCTGTCCCACTATAGTTCATTCATCTGAATACTAGAGATATTTGATTGAATGACTTTACCATAGTTAATTCATCTAGTCCCCTGTTAATGGGCATCTAGGTTATTTCCAGGTTTTGTTTGTTTGCTCTATAATTTTTCTCTTTTTCTTGGAATTTGGAAGCTCCTTCAGGGTGTGACAATGTGTGAATCTTTTCTCAGAAATTGTCCCAGCACAATTTTTTCGATTTCAAAGGATTTTTTTGAACTTGACCCCTTTTATCTTTTTCAGTGTGAGGGATCCTGTCATGATGATTTCCAAGTTTTTGATATTTTCAATAATGCTGCCATCAACATTGTTTATGTGTGTCTCTGGGTGTGTATGTGTAAGAGTTTCTCTTGGATATATATCGAAGAGTAGACTTGGTCATAATAACTTCACTGTTTTCTAAAGTGATTGCTTCAGAGGTGCCTGGGTGGCTCATGATGTTGAGCGTCAGACTCTTGATTTCTGCTCAGGTCGTGATCCCAGGGTCGTGGGATCAAGCCCTGCATTGGGCTCCATGTTAAGCATGGAGCTTGCTTGGAATTATCTCTCTCTCTCTTTCTCTCTCTCTGCCCCTTCCCCCGTTCGCGCACTCTCTCTCTCTAAAATAAAGTTAAAACATTTTTTTTTTTAATGATCGCATTAATTTATGGTCCCACCAGCAATGTTTAAGAAATATTTAAAACAATTTTTTTAATGTTTATTTATTTTTGAGAGAGAGACAGAGCATGAGTGGGGGAGGAGCAGAGAGAGAGGGAGACACAGAATCCAAAGCAGGCTCCAGGCTCTTGAGCTGTCAGCACAGAGCCCCACGCGGGGCTCGAACTCAGGAACTGCGAGATTATGACCTGAGTCGAAGTTGGACGCTTAACTGACTGAGCCACCCAGGCGCCCCAGGAGTGTCTTATTCTAATGAGGGGGACTCTGGCTGGGCTTCTGGCTGGGCTCCTGGATGGGGGCCGGTCACCAGGAAGACCAAGCCACGACTACAAGCTTGGAATTTTCAACTCCCCATCCTCACCCCCCACCCACGTTTTCCTGAGAAGGGAGAAGGTTCTGAAAACCGAGCTCACGATCAGTCATGGGCAGGAGGTGAAACCCCATAGAATCCGGAGTTATGGGGCTGGAGGACTTCCAAGTAGGAGAACGCAGCAGGTGCTAGGAGAGGGGTGCCGGCCGCGGAAGCCGTGCGCCCCTTCTCTGTATGTCGCCCTGCACGTTTCTTGCCTCTGACGTTCGTCTGTATCCTTGATCATATCCTTTTCTAATAAACTGTAAACCGAACCATCTGTTTCCCTGAGCTCTGAGCCGCTTTAGCAAATCGATCGAACCCAAGGAGGGCTCGTTGGAAACTGATCACTGGCTGGTTGCTCAGAAGCACAGGCGACAACCCGGACGCGCCACTGGCCTCTGGAGCGTGTGCCTGGCGAGGGAGGGGGCAGTCTGGGGGACGGAGCCGGTAACCCGCCGGGTGTGACCCTATTTCCGGCTAGACAGTGTCGGAAGTGAGTTAACCTTGTAGGACTTCCGCCTCGTGTCCCGGAGAATTGTTTCGGAGGGGGGAAACCACACACGTTTGGTGACCAGAAGTATCCGAAGCGAGAGCGCTTCGTGTGGGTGATGAAGGACCACAAGGAAGGCACAGTAGGGAAGGCGTGTTTGTTTCCCGCCCCCGCCCCCGCCCCCCAGGACGTGGAAAACAGTTTTTCCTTTTTAACTTCTAAGTTATCAGAGTTTTGCTCAAGGATTATGATCTATATGATACCTAGGCATTGGCAGATATATCGAGGTTTTCTTGATCAGTTTTTTTTTTAATGTTCTTTTGTTTATTTATTTATTTATTTAATTTATTTTATTTTTGAGACAGAGAGAGATAGAGCATGAGCAGGGGAGGCGCAGAGAGAGAGAGACACAGAATCTGAAGCAGGCTCCAGGCTCTGAGCGGTCAGCACAGAGCCCGACATGGGGCTCGAACTCACAGACTGTGAGATCATGACCTGAACTGAAGTCAGATGCTTAACTGACTGAGCTACCCAGGCGCCCCTCTTGATCAGTTTTTTCAGCGTTTCATGTGTGATTCCAAGACAAGACTTGCGTTCTGTCCTTGTGGGAGGCAAAACTGTCTCTAGACTCATGAGATCAAATCTGTCCATTGTGTTGTTCAGACCTTTAATATCTTTGCCGAATAGTTTTCTGCCTGACCTGTCGATAGTCAAGAGGGATGTGATGAAATGTCCCATGTTGATGGAGGTACACTTAAGAATTTCTCAATCTTTATCAGTGTTTGCTTTATGTACTTTATTAGGTGCGTATATGTTTTAAATTGCTACGACTTCTTGGAGAATTATGTCATTTATCCTGACACAGTGACCTTCTCCACCTCTGATAATGTTCTTTGTCCTAAAGACTATTTTACCTGGGGCACCTGGGTGGCTTGGTCAGTTAAGCATCGGACACTTAATTTTTTTTTTTTTTTAATTTTTATTCATTTCCTGAGAGAGAGAGACAGACAGAGTGTGAGTAGGGGAGGGGCAGAGAGAGAGGGAGACAGACACAGAATCTGAAGCAGGCTCCAGGCTCTGAGCTGTCAGCACAGAGCCTGACTTGGGCTCAAACCCACAAACCATGAGATCATGACCTGAGCCAAAGTCATACACCTAACTGACTGAGCCACCCAGGCGTTCCTCTCACCTTTTTTTTTTTTTTTTAATGTTTTTTATTTATTTTGAGGGGGAGAGAGAGCACAAGCAGGGGAGTGGAAGAGAGAGAGAGAGAGAGAGAGAGAGAGTGAGAGAGAAGCCCAAGCAGGCTCCACACGGTCAGTGCACAGCCCCCGATGGGACTCGATCTCATGAACCGTGAGATCATGACCTGACCAAGAGTCAAGAGTTGGGACACTCAACTGACTGAGCCACCCAGGCCCCCCTTAGAATTTTCTTAAGACAAGTTCGATCACTTTCAATTCTTACCTCTCTTGTGGCATCTATTAGATTTGTGTCTCCTATTCAAACACTTTATGCCAAAGTATTTCTAGCATGAAACTTTCTGTGCCAAAGCATCTCAGGCCTGGTGTACCTGATGATATTTTTTTTTATCATGCCTGTCTATTTGAATGGAAGTTTGGCTGGATGTAAAATTTTATGTTTCTAAATCGTTTTCCTTCAATAGTTTGAAAAGAAGGCTCTTTTGCCATTTTGCATCCAGTACTGGTATGGAAAAGTTGATGTAATTGGGGCGCCCGGGTGGCTCAGTCGGTGAATGTCCGACACTTGATTTCAGCTCGGGTCATGATCTCACAGTTCATGGGTTCGAGCCCCACATCGGGCTCTGTGCTGACAACATGAAGCCTGCTTGGGATCCTCTCTCCCTCTCTCTCTGCCCCTCCCCCTGCTCTCTCTCAAAAATAAATAATGAAACATTTTTTAAAGAGTTGATGTCAATGTGATCTTGGTTCCTTTGATAAAATCTGTTCTTTTTCCTGTAAAATTTCAAGTTTCTCTTTGTCTTTGACGTTCACAAATCTCACTATTACTTCTCTAGGTGTGGGTTTTCCTTATCTCTCTTCTGTGGCCCTCGTGGCCCACTTCGCTCTGCAATCTTTCTTCTTAGTGTAATTCCAATGAATTTGTCTTTCTTATTTTTTTTTTCAGTTATTTCCTCCTCTCTGTTTTCCCCCTTTTCTAGAGTTTCATCTATTTTTTTCTGTGTCTGTTTTCTATGGGCCGTACTTTTTTGCAGCGGGCAGAATAATGCCCTCCCAGAGACAGCCACCTAATCCCCAGAACCTGTGACCATATTACATCCCTTGGCACAGGGGAGTCAAATCTGCGGATAGAATTCAGGTTGCTAATCAGCTGATCTTAAAATAGGGAGATTATCCTGGATTATCCAGGTGGGGCCAATAGAATACTGTGGGCCCCCAAATGTGAAAGAGGGAAGCAGGAGAGGCGTGTTGGAGTGATGAGGCGTGAGACAGACTCAGTCACGCTGGCTCGAGAAATGGAGGAAGGGTCACCAGCCCAGGACCGGGGTCGCCCCTCCAGGCTGGAAAAGGCAAGAGAGTGGATTCTACCTTACAGCCTCCAGGGGGCACGCAGCTCTGCCCACATCTTGATTTTAGCCCAGTGAGACCCATCTTGGACTTTTCAACTTCTGGAACTGTAAGCTAACAAATTTGTGTGTTTTAAGCCTCTAAGTTTGTGGTCATTTGTCATAGCCACAATAGGAATCTAATCTACCTAAAAAAAAACCCAGCAACAACACGACTAATACACTTAAAAAATTGTTTTTCTTGTTTCTTTTTCTTTCTTAGGGAAATTTACTAATTTAAATGTATGATAGGGGCGCCTGGGGGGGCTCAGTGGGTTGAGCGTCCGACTTTGCTCAGGTCATGATCTCACGGTTCGTCGGTTCGAGCCCCGCGTTGGGCTCTGTGCTGACAGCCTGGAGCCTGCTTTGGATGCTGTGTCTCCCTTTCTCTCTCTGCCCCTCCCCGGCTCATGCTCTGTCTCTCTCTGTCTCAAAAATAAATAAACACTAAAAAAAAAAGTATCATACATTTTTTATTTTTTTTAGTAAGCTCTACACCCTGTGTGGGGCTGGAACTCACGACCATGAGGTCAAGAGTCTCATGCTCTACCTGTTGAGCCAGCCAGCTGCCCCTCTTGCTCATGCCCCTCTTTTTCTACCATTTGTTGGCTTGATCACATTTCATTTATTCCCTTCTTTTCTTACTGATGGTGCGCAAGATCTAGATCCTATTTTTGTAATTCTGGCGGTTAACCCTGACGTGTTCACCTCTCTGTAGTGTTGTCTATGTGCTTCGTGTTAGAGTCCTGTCCTTGTACAAGTCTCGTATAAAAAACAGCACCCTCCCCCTCCCCTCCTCCACCGTTTCCTCCTCACCAGCGGAAACCACTTTCACTCCTGTAGCAGATTCTTCTTATACTCACTTTATCTCTCAATAATATGCGTGTACCGCTCCTTCGTGATTTTTCAGTTTTGGTCATCATCTGTTGACTTTCCACCGGAGAGGATAAAGATTGGACTCTTCCCGCAGCGCGAGGCACCCCCCTTCCCTCCCCCCCCCCACGCACACACCCCTCTTCCCAATCTCCCGAGCTGGTAGGAGGTAGAAGAATGAAAGAATAAACTTTGGTTATGTTCTCATAGCCATGGAGATGAATGAACTATAGCTCCCGGCAACGACGGGCCTGAAGCTCGACAGCCTAATAATTAGTAGAAAAGCACATCTCAGACGACTACGCAGAGTGACAGTATTGTTTTATGTAAGATTCTAAACTAAGTGAAACAGAACCATCTGTTGTTCAGGCACCCATATATGTGATAAAACCTTTTTTTTTTTTAAGTTTATTTATTTATTTTGAGCGAGACAGAGGCCGTGTGAGTGGGGGAGGGGCGGGGAGAGAGGGAGAGAGAGAATCCCAGGCAGGCTCCAAGCTGTCAGTGCAGAGCCCGATGCGGGGCTCGAACTCACGAAACCATGAGCTCATGACCTGAGCCGAAACCGAGAGTCGGACGCTTAACTGACTGAGCCACCCAGGCGCCCCACTGAGGAAACCATTTTTTTTTTTAAGTTTATTTATTTATTTTGAGAAAGAGAGACAGCATGAGCAGAGGAGGGGCAGAGAGAGAGGCAGAGAGGGAGAATCCCAAGCGGGGGCTTGGAATTGTCAGTGCGGAGCCGACGTGGGGCTCTAACCTCCGAACTGTGAGATCATGGCCTGAGCTGAGACCAAGACTCGGGTGCTTAACTGACTGGGCCGCCCAGGCGCCCCAATAAAACCATATTTTAAAAAGCAAAGAGTGACAAACACGAATTTCAGGATGGCAGCTACCTTTCATTGGGGGATGCCGGGGGATGGGAAAAACAAGGAGGCTGGGGACAGTTGTTGGCTCCCCGGCTGCTGGGTTTACGGGAGTTCATGATGAAAACGGATGCAAACTGCACACGCAAATGCAAGTCCAAGAGAACCACGTGCCTGAGATGCGCGAGGATAGTGTGTTCTTGGCTCTGTAAAAGTGTTCGCGGCGGTACTGTGCTTCCCAGCAAAGCTTCTGGAACATTTCATCAAGTTACATTGTTTTGTAGATAATTTTCACTCTTCCATTTTCTCAGTTTTCTCTGCCTGGGCTAATTGTGGGACCGTTGGATCTTCTGGATTGATCCTCTGGGTTGTATCGTCTTCTCTCTCCTTGTCTCTTCCTCTGTTTGCTAGGAGATTTCTTCGACCTTAATTTCTAACTCTCCACCTCTACTGTCAGGTTTTTAACTTCCAGAAGCTTATTTTTTATTCCCATTAATCTTTTATTCTATGGTGCCCTTTTTCCTTTCCTTTCTCTTTCTTTCTTTCTTTCTTTCTTTCTTTCTTTCTTTCTTTCTTTCTTTCTTTTTCTTTTTCTTTCTTTTCTTTCTTTCCTTCTTTCTTTCTTTCTTTCTTTTTCTCTTTCTTCTTCTTCTTCTTAGTGGATCCGGTTTTCCTCTCTTTAAGGATTTTTTTAATTCTTTTTTTAAATGTTTATTTTTGAAAGAGAGAGGGACACAGAGCACCAGTGGGGGAGGGCAGAGAGGGATTGGGACAGAACCCGAAGCAGGTTCCAGGCTCTGAGCTGTCAGCACAGAGCCCCACACGGGGCTCAAAGCCACAAAGCACGAGATCATGACCTGAGCTGAAGTCAGACGCTTAACCGACTGAGCCACCCAGGGGTCCCACTTTTTGTTTTTTATCCTTGGTGTCATGAAATATCACCACACTGCCTCTAAGTGTAGATAATTTTTTTCTTCCTTTTTGATTGGTTTGTCTTTCTGCTGTATGCTTTATGTTTTGAGTGTGTCCATTTTGACTTCGAGGGTTTTTTTTTTTTTAACGTCCGATTTACCTTTTAGCCAAAATCTCTAAGTATTATTTTTGAATGCAAATTTCTCCTTTTATCCATCTGAGGGTATTTTATGTAAGTAATCTAAAGTCTTATGGTTTCTTCTGCTTGTTGGGTTTAGGATCTGTGAGTCGATACGTTGTTAATTCACAAATATTTTTTGACTCTTGGATGTGTGATTGTCTTTGTGTAGTTCTCCTTTTGGCTTCCACGGAAGACTCTGGCAATGGCTACCGATAGACGTTCCTCACTTCTTGCTTCCTAACAAAACCCTGACGGTGTTTGGGCAGTCATATGCCCAACCAGCTCAGGTGACAGATCCTGATTGTACTAAGTCACCTGGGATTCCAGTCAGTGCCTCTCTTTCCCAGCCTCCCCTGCAGCTACATCTGGCACGTGACAAACTTCTAGCCAATGAGATATAAGTGGAAACCTACCGAGAAATGTCTGGGAAATCTTTCACTTCATTGTGAAAGGGACACTTGTGTGAAGAAAAGCCAATGATACTGCCTCTTTCCCTTTCTTCCTTCCTTTGACATAGATGTAATACCCGGAGCACAGCAGCCATTCTGCGACCATGAGGCAGCTCTACCCTAAGGATGGTGAAGTGGAAGGTCTGAAATCTATTTTGTGGATAGCTTTAATTGAGCCAGAGCTGCCAAACCCCAAACCACCTTGAGACATCCTGTGATGTGATTTACTGAAATGTCTTTTGGCTTGAGCCACTATTAGTCATATTTGCCGTTACTCGTTAAAGATTTCTGACAAACGTGGCCAGTGTGTGTGAACACTAACTGTTTCCTACATCCCAAATCCAGGGATTATGATGGAGGAATAAAAGACTCTACTGGGTGGGGTGAACCAGGAGCCTATGTCTATGACCAGAGAGGCTCCTCACTCCCAAGTATTGGCAGACTTCCTGATCACAGCCATCATTTGTAAGCTCAAGTGCCCACCTGACTACTGACTGTGGGCAGATGCCTCTGTGGTCCTCTTCTTGGCACAATAAGGGGGAGGAGACCAGAGAGCCAGCCTCCTGTTCTTACTGTGGGGCTGCAACAAACCACCTTCAAGTAGCTCCTGAGCTTCTGTTTCCTGTCTCTGCCATTTCCGAGCTTGGAGCCTCTCAGCTGCTCTCGACTTCTATAGCGGTCTTCTCTTGCATGTAGTTTATGCTGTGGTTTCCTCCTTCAATCTAGCCTCATTCTCCTTCTGTCTCTCAACAGTTCCTGATCATTTCTGGTCTACTGAGAGCACTCGTGTTCCACCGTCGCCACAGTATGCACGTGTGTGCGAGTGAGTGTGCACCCGTGTCTGTCTACCTCACGCCTGATCCAATAGTGATGGTGTATATTCACGACAAAAAAAAAAAAAAAAAAAAAAATAGCCTCACTGTTAAATATCTAAACCCTCTCCTAGGAATCTCTCTGAAGAAATAGCAGAATTGCAATCAAAGTTTTCTATTCAAAGATTTTCTTTCCAGCACCATTAATAAAATCAAGAGGAATAAGGTCTCAGAAAGTGTTAGAATCTTTCCAAGAACATGACTTTGTTTCTGTTTGACCAGAAGCATCCACCTGCCTGGAGGTAGAAGAGGTGTGAGAAGGAGAAATATTAAGGTTTACTGTAATCCATTGTTTCTAAGACATTTCTTCGAAGTTGGGTGTGTCCTATAATCAATGTTGGCTGATAGCAGCTGTTCACTAGGTGACAGTGGTGACCTGGTTGTCATTGTCTGCCATATATGCCAACTGGGTCCGAAAGCTTCCTATTAACACTTTCTGTAAGGCTTTTAAAAAGCTGGGGACAGAGGGGCGCCTGGGCGGCTCAGTCAGTTGAGCGTCTGACTTCCTCTCAGGTCACGATCTCACACTTCGTGAGTTCGAGCCACACGTAAGGCTCTGTGCTGACAGCTCAGAGCCTTGAGCCTGCTTCGGATTCTGTGTCTCCCTCTCTCTCTGCCCCTCCCCTCCTCACACTCTGTCTCTCTCTCAAAAATAAATACAGATTAAAAAAAAAATTAAAAGGCAGGGGAAAGGCAGCATTAAAACTCGCAGGATGCAGGGGTGCCTGGATGGCTCAGTCAATTCAGCAGCTGACTCTTAGTTTCGGCTCAGGTAATGATCTCATGGGTCATGAGTTCAAGCCCGGATGTGACAGCACAGAGCCTGCTTGGGATTCTCTGTCTCCCCCTCTCTCTCTCTGTCCCTCCCATTCTCGCTCGCTCTCGCTCTCTCTCTCTCTCTCCAAATGAAGAAATAAAGTTAAAAAAAAAAACTTGCAAGATGGATGTCAGCAGTGTGGAAGAAAATTCCAGAGGCTCTGGCAGATCTCTTACTTAATCTCTGCATTAAGAGATCCTGTGTCAACAACACTCTTCATGCACAGACAACTGTGAGTTGAAAAGGGATTCCAGAGGACCCTCTGCATCAGTCTCTTCTGTAAAGAAGTTTTAGGAGCACTTGCCAATTTACTCCCCTTCTATTCTCCCTTTGACCTATGCACGAGAGTGATATATGATAAAAATGCATGTCTACGTAAGTCTAACACGAGCGTTTTCAAGAAGTAGAAGCCCACATTCTAAATTATAAGAAAGCATCGTCCGTAACTTAATTGGAAGCTTGTTTTTCTTTCTCAGGGTACCTAAAATAACAGTGCATCTTACAACCGATGGCATTCATTTCAGCGAAATGCAAAATTACCGAAAGAACGAAGAGAGAAAGAAGGAATTACTACCCAGCTCCTGACGTTCAGAATAGAATTACACAGCAAGACATGAGCCTTGCAGAACAGGAGTCTGTCTTTAAAGAAAAGATCTTCTAAACTATTTTCTTTTGATCCTGGGCACCCCCCGCAACCCCCTGCTTCAGCATTTCAACAGCCAGGCTCAGAAGACTCAGCCTGTGGGGTCCTCCCTTAGCGGAGGAGATAATCCTTCCAGCTCTGGAAGGCAGGCCGGAGGCTTCCTGCTCTAGATGGCTGGGACGGCGGGGGGGAGTCTGCCTGTGTTGGGCCCTGGGAAAAACAGGAAGATGAAAGCAATGGGGGAAGAGAGCCCAGGCAGATAAGTCAGCCACTCAGGGCACCCGTGATGGAGGGGGCTTTGCCCCTCTTCCTGCTTGCAGTCCCGGGAGGAGGCCGCCTTACACACAGCCCTGTAACTATCCCAGGTGGGGGGCCCTGCGCCTGGCTCCCCCGGCCCCTGTATTGCCCCCAGATGGGATCCAGGCCTAGCTAAGAGGGAGCCGTGGAGTTGCTGGAGGGGATCGCTGTGATGTGACTCAGAAGGGACCTGAGGAAACCTATGGCCAAGGAGCCCAAGCCTCCCTTCTCTGGGACCCCCTGCCTCTGGGATCCCAGAAGCCACACTCCTTCCCCCTCCTTCGCAGGCTCCATCTTGTCAGTAGTGGACGCCTGGCCACCTTTTCTTAGACTGAGCCTCACAGATGAGGATTATCGGATAGGACTAATAATTGAAAGGTCACATTTTTCCCCATGCCAGCCAGAGAATAGGACATGGGGAGACCAGAAAAAATGAAAGAGCTACATTTTTTCTTCGCCTTCCCCCCCCCCCCCCCCACAATATAGTTGCATTTCAGGACGCCTGGGCGGCTCAGTGAGCTGAGCATCCAACTCCATTTCAGCTTGGGTCATGATCTCTTGGTTCTTAGGACCGAGCCCCATGTCAGGCTCTGTGCTGATAGCGCGGAGCCACTTGGGATTTTCTCTCTCCCTCTCTCTCTGCCCCTCCCCCCCCCCAAGAAATAAATAAACATTAAAAAAAAAAAGACCCTGCTACATTTATAAAAATGAAAGCTAGAAAGAACTTTGATGTACTGCAACAAAAGGATGGTTTAGCAAATTATTACAGGTTCATAGAATGTAACTTTACTGAAAAAAAAAACCCAAAAAACCCAAAAAACTGTACGTAGTTATTAAAATGGTCTTTGCAGACTATTTTAATGATACAGTAAGTGGGAGTCAGGAAATAACTGTGTATATACTGGAAGATTTCAGTTATATATAAAAAACAGGCTGGAGAAAATTCACTCAAATGTTAACAGCGGTAACTTTGAATGGAGAAGTATGGGTCATTTTAATTCTTTATACTTCTCTGTATTTTCTAAATTTTCTGCAATGAGTACGTAGAGCCAGAAAGAATAATAAAAACATTTCAAAACAAAATCTTACGTAAAAATTTTTTTTAAATGTTTATTTATATTTTGAGAGAGAGAGAGAGAGAGAGAGAGAGAGAGAGAGTGGGGGAAGGGCAGAGAGAGAGAGGGAGACAGAATCCAAAGCAGGCTCCAAGTTCTGAGCCGTCAGCACAGAGCCTGACATGGGGCTCGAACTCACAAACCGTGAGATCATGACCTGAGCTGAAGTCGGATGCCAAACCGACTGAGCCACCCGGGTGCCCCCAAAATCTTATTTTTTTAAATGTTTATTTTACCTGGAGAGACAGAGAGAGAACGTGCATGTGTGTGTGAGTCAGGGAGGGGCAGAGAAAGAGAATCCCAAGGAGGCTCCCTGCTCCCAACGCAGAGCCTGATGTGGGGCTCGATCCCACCAACTGTGAGATCATGACCCCAGCCGAAGTCAAGGGTCTGACACTTAACCAACTGAGCCACCCGGGCGCCGCTCAAACAAAATCTAACACAGCAAATGTCACAAACGGGTTTCTGAAGCCCCTCGCGCTTCTCAAACGTAACCCAACGGCACCAGGATGTGGACAGCTTGGCTGAAGGACAGACTGTGGCGAATGATCACGTCTCCCTGCTCCCTACCGTTCGGTCCAAGTATGACAGTTTGCGGGGTAAAGCTGACAGGCTATTTCTGTAACACTTGCCCTCCAAGCAGAAATATAGCAGTAGTTTCTCCCAGATTGTTCCCAAAGCTCATCGTTTAACACCAGCCATTTCTTTATGAACACGGCAGTGAGGAATGTTCCGTTGACACGGGGACCCGCGCTGGCAGCTCTCGGAGGACCCCTGACTCTGGCGTTCTACTCCCCAGAGACAGTCTACCTCTCCGTAGGCACCTAAGACAAACACAGATGTAAATACAAAGCAGAACTTGCCCTACTGCTTACTGGACTATCTTACGGAACTACAAACGTTAAAATGGGGCGGTACCCCAGGGACAGATCAGTGGGCCAGAATAAAGAGCCAAGGGAGGGGCACCTGGGTGGCTCAGTGCTTGAGCACCTGACTTCAGCTCAAGTCATGATCTCACACTTCGTGAGTTCGAGCCCCACGTCGGGCTCTGTGCTGACAGCTCAGAGCCTGGAGCCTGCTTCACATTCTGTGTTTCCCTTGCCCTCTGCCCTTCCCCCACTCACACTCTGTCTCTGTCTCACTCTCTCTCAAAGATAAATAAACATTAAAAAAATTTTTTTTTTAAAAAAGAGCCAAGGGGGGAAAAAAAGGGAAGAAAAAGCCAAGAAATATTTGCAAGTAGAGTATCCATATTAAAAGAAAAGGAAAGGGAAAAAAAAGGATAGAACCAAGGTGGCATTTCAAATAGGGATGTATTTCTTTCCGAATATAATGCCAAATTGGGGGTGGGCCTTATCAGGAGCTGCTATAGATGAATAAGAATTAGCTCATATTTAGTAACTATGGACTCCATGGCTTACATACATGTTTTCGAACACCCTCCTGGCTTTGGTCTTCTGTTCTAGTTTACTTTGGGTCTGGATTTTTAAATTTTTACTTCCATTTTTTAAAAATTTTTTTTTTTAACGTTTATTTATTTTTGAGACAGAGAGAGACAGAGCATGAACGGGGGAGGGTCAGAGAGAGGGAGACACGGAATCTGAAACAGGCTCCAGGCTCTGAGCTGTCAGCACAGAGCCCGACGCGGGGCTCGAGCTCACGGACCGCGAGATCACGACCTGAGCCAAAGTGGCCGCTTAACCGACTGAGCCACCCAGGCGCCCCCATTTTTTTTTTAAAAAACAAATGTAAGTGCTTTAGTTTTTTCTTTTTAAAATCATCATCATTATTATTATTTTTCATCATGATAAGAATACTCTTTAATTCCCATCCCCTACTTCCCCCATCTCCCACCCACCTCCCCTCTGGAGGGCTCCCCTTTCTCCACATCCTTGTCAACACCTGTTGTTTCTTTTGTTGTTGATTTTAGCCCTTCTGACAGGTGTGAGGTGATATCTCAGTGTGGTTTTGATTTGCATTTGGCTGCTGATGAGTGATGTGGAGTATCTGTTCTTGTGTCTGTTGGCCATCTGGATGTCTTATTTGGAGAAACGTCTGTTCCTAGTCTTCTGCCCATTTTAAAATTAGATTATTTGTTTTTTGAGGATTGAGTTTTATAAGTTCTTTTATTTTATTTTATTTTTTTAAATTTAATTTAATTTTTATTTATTTATTTATTTATCTATCTATTTATTATTATTTTTAAAAAATTTACATCCAAATTAGCATATAGTGCAACAATGATTTCAGGGGTAGATTCCTTAGTGCCCCTTCCCCATTTAGCCCATCCCCCCTCCCACAACCCCTCCAGTAACCTTCAGTTTGTTCCCCATATTTATGAGCCTCTTCTCTTTTGTCCCCCTCTCTGTTTTTTTATGAATTTTGTTTTCCTTCCCTTAGGTTCATCTGTTTTGTGTCAAAGTCCTCATATGAGTGAGGTCCTATGATTTTTGTCTTTCTCTGACTAATTTCGCTTAGCATAATACCCTCCAGTTCCATTCACGTAGTTGCAAATGGCAAGATTTCCTTCTTTTAGATTGCTGAGTAATACTCCATTGTATATATATACCACATTTTCTTTATCCATTCAGCCATCGATGGACATTTGGGCTCTTTCCATACTTTGGCTATTGTGGATAGTGCTGCTATAAACACGGGGGTGCATGTGTCCCTTCGAAAGAACACACCTGTGGATAAATGCCTAGTAGTGCAATTGCTGGGTCGTAGGGTAGTTCTATTTTTAGTTTTTTGAGGAACCTCCATACTGTTTTCCAGAGTGGCTGCACCAGCTTGCATTCCCAGAGTGTTATAAGTTCTTTATAGATTTTGAATACTAACCCTTTATAGGATATGTAATTTGCAAATATCTTCTCCCATTCAGTAGGTTACCGTTTAGTTTCATTGTTTTCTTTGCTGTGCAGACACATTTTATTTTGATCTAGTTCCAATAGTTTATTTTTGCTTTTGTTTCCCTTGCCTCAGGAGACGTATCTAGAAACATATTATGGCCAGTGTTAGAAAATTATTGCCTGTGTTCTCTTCTAGGATTTTTATGGTTTCAAGTCTCACATTTAGGTCTTTAATCCATTTTGAGTTTTATATATTGTGAAAGAAAGTGGTCCAGCTTCATTCTTTTGCATGTGGCTGTCCAGTTTTCCCGGCATCCGTTTGTTGAAGAGACTTTTTCCCACTGTATATTCTTGCCTCCTTTGTTGAAGCTTAATTGACCATATAATCATGGGTTTATTTCTGGGTTTTATGTTTTACTCCATTGATCTGTGTGTCTATTTTTGTGTCAGTACCATACTGTTTTGGTTACTGTAGCTTCATAATATAACTTGAAGCCCGGAATTGTGATGCCTCCAGCTTTTGTTTTCTTTTTCAAGGCTGTTTTTGGGGTCTTTTGTGTTTCCATACAAAGTTTAGGATTGTTTGTTCTAGTTCTGTGAAAAATGCTATTGGTATTTTGATAGGGATTACATTAAATGTATAGATTGCTTTGGGTGGTGTAGACATTTTAACAAGGCTTGTTCTTCAAGGGCACCCAGCTGGCTCAGTTGGTGGAGCATTCAACTCTTGATCTTGGGGTTGTGAGTTAAAGCCCCACATTGGGTGTAGAGATTACTTGAAAATAAAATCTTTAGGGAGCTTTCCAGAATGCTCGGTGAGAAGTGGAGGAACAGTGGGCGCCCAAGCTGTGCCCAGCCGTGCACTCCTTTCTGCTCCCCCACACTGGCCTCGGTCCACTCACCAGCTATAGAAAATGGTGAGAGATAGAAACTACTTATTATGTTTTGGGGTCAAACCCAATGCCACCCAGGAAGAAATGGAAAAGGCTTACGGGAAACCGGCTTTGAAGTACCACCTTGATAAGAATCCAAATGAAGGAGAGAAGTTTAAACAGATTTCTCAAGCTTACGGAGTGCTCTCTGATGCAAAGGAAAGGGAATTATATGACAAAGGAGGAGAACAGGCAATTAAAGAAGGCAGAGCTGGTGGTGGTTTTGGCTCCCCTGTGGACATCTTTGATAGGTTTTTTGGAGGAGGACGAAGGATGCAGAGAAAAGGAGAGGTTAAAATGTCGTGCATTAGCTCTCTGTAACCTTAGAAGATTTACATATTGGTGCAATAGGAAAACTAGCTTTTCAAAAGAATGTGATTTGCGACAAATGTGAAGGCCCAGGTGTTAAGAAAGGAGTGGAAGACTGTTGTCCCAATTGCTGAGGTACTGGAGTGCAAATAAGAACTCATGGGGGGAGGACTTGGAATGACTTCAGCAAATTCAGTCTGTGTGCATGGAGTGCCAGGGCCATGGGGAACGGATCGGTCCTAAAGATCGATGTAAAATCTGCAATGGAAGGGAGATAGTTTGAGAAAAGAAGATTCTAGAAGTTCATATTGACAAAGGCCTGGAAGATGACCAGAAGATAAACATTCCATGGTGAAGGAGACCAAGAACTGGTTCTGGAACCAGGAGATGTCATCACTGTTTTAGATCAGAAGGACCAGGCTGTTTTTCCTCGGCGAGGAGAGGATCTTTCCATGTGTGTGGACGTCCAGCGGGTTGAAGCCTTGTGTGGCTTTCAAAAGCCAACATCTGCTCTGGACAACAGAACCATTGTCATCACCTCTCATTCCAGGTGAGATTGTTACGTACGGCGATGTTAAGCGTGTGCTAGACAAAGGCGTGCCAATTTATCGTAGACCATGTGAAAAGGGTCGCCTGATCATCGAATTTGAGGTAAACTTTCCTGACAATGACTTTCTCTCTCCTGATAAACTCTCTCTGCTGGAAAAACTCCTACCTGAGAGGAAGGAAGTGGAAGAGACTGATGAAATGGACCAGGCAGGACTGGTGGACTTTGCTCCACGTCAGGAAAGATGGCGCCATTACAATGGAGAAGCATATGAGGACGATGAACATCATCCTAGGGGTGGTGTTTGGCGGTCAGACCTCTTAATGGAGCCAGTAAGTAGCACCGCTGGCATTTGATATGCGGTATTGAGTTAATGAAAGACTACAGTTGTAGCTCACTACTTGCTATTGCTTTTGCTTTAAATATTCAACTATAGGGGCACCTGGGTGGCTCAGTCAGTTAAGCGTCCGACTAGCTCAGGTCATGATCTCACAGTTTGTGGGTTCGAGCCCCGCGTCCGGCTCTGTGCTGACAGCTCAGAGCCTGGAGCCTGATTTGGATTCTGTGTCTCCCTCTCTCTGCCCCTCCCCCACTCGCGCTCTGTCTCTCTCTCTCTCTCTCTCTCAAAAAAGTATAATAAACATTTAAAAACATTAAAAAGATATTCAGCTATAGTAGTGTTTTAAAAGTTAAATGAAGAGTAAACTTAAATAAAAAGCTCTGACTCTGCCCTGTGTGTGTGATGACTTCAGTGTGCAAGGTAAATTTAATACTTGTAAAAACTACTTAAAAAAAAAATCTCCCCTAGCATTTATTACGTCATACCTTGTGATTGATCTCAGCTCTATGGACATGAAACAGCTTAGACTGAAATGCTAAGTGTATGTATGGACTTCAGCGTATGACCCTTAATTGTTAAGCTGTACAGTTAAAACTTGTGTTTAGGGGCGCCTGGGTGGCTTGGTCGGTTGAGTGTCCGACTTCGGCTCAGGTCATGATCTCACAGTCCGTGAGTTCGAGCCCCGCGTCGGGCTCTGTGCTGACAGCTCAAAGCCTGGAGCCTGTTTCAGATTCTGTGTCTGCCTCTCTCTGTGACCCTCCCCCGTTCATGCTCTGTCTCTCTCTGTCTCAAAAATAAATAAAAACGTTTAAAAAAAAAAACTTGTGTTTAATTGGCAATCAGAAAAAGAACTTAATTTGTAGAAAAGTGTTGGTCTGTAGTTCTCTTAAGTGGGATTCATTGTGATGTTTCTGCATTTCTTCTGTTGCCTCAACTGTCTGTTCGTTGAAGATGGCATGCCGTGTAATTTGGTCTGTGGTATTAGTGATAGAAAGGATACTTTGCTTTTTTTTTTTTTTTAATGTTTATTTATTTTTGAGAGAGAGAGTGTGTGTGTGTGTGTGTGTGTGTGTGAGCTGGGGAGGGGCAGAGAGAGAGGGAGACCCAGGATCCCAAGCAGGCTCCAGACCCCAAGCTGTCAGCACAGAGCCCGACGCGGGGCTCGAACCCATGAACCATGAGATCATGACCTGAGCAAAAGTCAGACACTCAAGTAACTGACGCACCCAGGTGTCCCAGAAAGGATACCTTTTTAAGAAGGAGTTTATAATATGCTGCTGTTTGAGGGCTTGCAATTATAGAATTCCATTCCCTTCTGCTATGCCATTTTCAACATACATATATATGTGTGTGTGTGTGTGTGTGTGTGTGTGTGTGTGTGTGTGTGTAATCAGTCCTGTTTACACTTTTTTTTCCTTCTCTGTGGACCATGATAAGCTTCAGAGTGGTGACTTCGGGAGCAGGGTCACTGAGAGTGAAGAGGCATTGACATGGAGAAGTTAATTTGCATGTATGAGATAGGAAGGTGTTTTTTAGCCATGTTACAGGCTTCCTTTAAACCATTTAACTTACGCTCTGAAGTAACTTGCAATTTAATGTTGGTAGTATAGCAAATTATGGTGAATAGCTTTAATTGTATGTTCAACAGTTATGTTCATAAGCTTAAATCTGGATATCAGAATTAAGCAATTCTTGAAACGTTTGAATGTCTCCTTAATATACTGATTACAGGGGCGCCTGGGTGGCTCAGTGGGTTAAGCGTCTGACTTCCGCTCAAGGTCACGATTTCACAGTTTGTGAGTTTGAGGCCTGCGTGGCCTGTGCTGACAGCTCAGAGCCTGGAGCCTGCTTCGGATTCTGTGTCTCCCACTCTCTCTGTCCCTCCCCACTTACAATCTGTCTCTCTCTCAATCTCAAAATAAATAAACATTAAAAAAAACTTTCTAGAAAATATACTGATTCTAAAGCAAAATAAATAAGTAAAATCTTTAAAAACTTGTTTTGTCCTTCCCACCCATGAACACGGAATGTCTTTCCATTTCTTTGGGTCATCTTGAATTCCTTTCATCTGTATTTTATAGTTTCTGTACGTAGTACAGGCCTTTCACGTCTTTAGTTAAGTTTATTCCTAGATATTTTGTTGCTTTTGGTGCAGTTGTAAATGGGATTGTTTTCTTAATTTTGCTTTCTGCTGCTTCATTATTCATGTACAGGAGTGCACTGGATTTCTGTACATTGATTTTATATCCTGTGACTTTACTGAATTCATTTATCAGTTCTAGTCGTTATTTGGTGGAGTCTTTAGGGTTTTTCTGTGTAGACTATCATGTCATCGGCAAATAGAGTTTTACTTCTTCCTTACCAATTTGGATGTCTTTTATTTCTTTTTGTTATCTAAGTGTTGTGGCCAGGACTTCCAGAACTATGGTGAACAACAGTGGTGAGAGTGGACACCCCCATCTCGTTCCTGATCTTAGGGGAAAAGCTCTCAGTTTTTCACCATTCAGCATGAGGTTAGCTGTGGGTTTTTCATACATGGCCTTTATTATGTTGAGGTATGTTCCCTGTAAACCTACTTTGCAGAGGGTTTTTATCATGAACCATTGTTATACTTTGTCCGGTGCTTTTTCTGCTGTTGAAATGATCATATGGTTTTTATCATTTCTCTTATTGATGTGACGTATCACGTTGATTGTTAGGTGGATATGAAATCATCTTTGCATCCTGGGAGTAAGTCCCACTTGATCATGGTGTATGATTTTTAAATACATTCTTGGATTCAGTTTGCTAATATTTTTTTGAGGATTTTTGCATCCTATTCGTGAGAGATATTGGCCGGTAGTTCCCTTTTTTTTTGCAGTGTCTTTGTCTGGTTTGGGTATCAGGGTAATGCTGGCTTCATAGAATGAATTAGAAGTTTTCTTTCCTCTTGTATTTTTCGGAATAGTTTGAGAAGAATAGATATTCACTCTTCTTTAAATGTCTGGCAGGGGCACCTGGGTGGCTCAGTGGGTTGAGCGTCTGACTTTGGCTGGGGTCATGATCTCACGGTTCGTGGGTTTGAGCCCCTCATCAGGCTCTGGGCTGACAGCTCAGAGCCTGGAGCCTGCTTCAGATTCTGTGTCTCCCTCTGGCTCTGCCCTTTCCCTGCTTGCGCGCCCTCTCTCTCTCTGTCTCTCTCCCTCAATAATAAACATTAAAAAAAAAAATGTTTTGTAGAATTCTCCTATGAAGCCATCTGGTCCTGGACTTCTGTTGGTTGGGAGTTTTTGGATTACTGATTCAATTTCATTGATGGAGATCAGCGTGTTCAAATCTTCTTTCTTCCTGCTTTAGTTTTGATGTTTTTGTTTTGTTGTTTTTTTTTTTTTTTTTTAGTCTTTATTTATTTTTGAGAGAGTGCAGGCAGGGGAGGGGCAGAGAGAGGGGCACAGAAGATCTGAAGCAGGCTCTGCACTGACAGCAATCAGGCAGATGTGGGGCTCGAACTCACGAACCATGAGATCATGACCTGAGCCAAATTCAGACGCTGGACCGACTGAGTCACCCAGGTGCCCCTAATTTTGATGGTTTCTATGTTTCTTTGTTTTGAGGAATTTATTCATTTTTTCTAAGTTGTCCAATTTATTGGCATATAGGTTTTCATGATATTCTGCTACAATTGTTTGTATTTCTGTGATGTTGGTTGTTCTCTCTCCTCTTTCATTAATAATTTTATTTATTTGGGTCCTTACTCTCTTTTTTTAATGTATCTTGCTAGAGGTATATCAATTTTGTTAACTTTTTTTCTTTTCTTAATTTATTTTTTTTTTCTTTTTTTTTTTTTTCAACTTTTTTTTAATTTATTTTTGGGACAGAGAGAGACAGAGCATGAACGGGGGAGGGGCAGAGAGAGAGGGAGACACAGAATCGGAAACAGGCTCCAGGCTCCGAGCCATCAGCCCAGAGCCTGATGCGGGGCTCGAACTCACGGACCGCGAGATCGTGACCTGGCTGAAGTCGGACGCTTAACCGACTGCGCCACCCAGGCGCCCCTCTTTTCTTAATTTAAATTCTAGTTCGGAGCCCCTGTGTGGCTCAGTCAGTTAAGCATCTGACTCTTGATTTCAGCTTAGGTCATGGTCTCTCAGTTTCGTGAGTTCAAGCCTGTGCTAACAGCACAGAGCCTGCTTGGGATTCTGTCTCCGTCTCTCTCTCTCTCTGTGCCTCCCTGCCCCCTCTCTCAAAATAAATAACTACACTTTAAAAAATTCTAGTTAGTTAATATATAGTGTAATATTCGTTTCAGGAGTACAATTTTATCATTTCTTTTCCAGGAACAAGCGTCTGGTTTCATTGATCTATCCTACTGTTTTTTTTAGTTTCCACATCACTTATTTCCGCTCTAATCTTTTGCCTCATCCTTCTGTTGGTGTTGGGTTTTTTTTTTGTTCTTTTTCTAGCTCCTTTACATGTAATATTAGGTTGTTTATTTAAGATTTTTCTTGCTTTTTTGAGGTAGGCCTGGATTGCTATAAGCTTCTCTCTTGGAGCCACTTTTGCTGCATTGGAAAGGTTTCGGACCTGTGTTCTCACTTTCATTTGTTCATTTGTTTCTATGTATTTTTTTATTTCTTCTTTGATTTCTTTCTTGATTAATTCATTGTTGGGTAGCATGTTATTTAACCTCCATGTATTTGGGCTCTTTCCAGATTTTTTCTGGAAAAAAGCTGATTTCTCAACTTGTAAAAAATGTTTATTTATTTTCGAGAGAGACAGAGTATGAGTGGGGGAGGGGCAGAGAGCGAGGGAGACCCGGAATCTGAAGCAGGTTCCAGGCTCTGAGCTGTCAGCACAGAGCCAGACACAGGACTTGAACTCACAAACCGAGAGATCGTGACCCGAGCCGAAGTTGGCTGCTTAACCGACTGAGCCACCCAGGTGCCCCTCTAGTGGCCGATTTCTAGTTTCATAGTGTTGTGGTTAGAAAGGATGCATAACATGACTTCAGTCTTTTTGAATTTGTTGAGACTTGTTTTGTGACCCAGTATGTGATCTGTTCTGGAGAATATTCCACATACACTTGATAAGAATGTGTGTTCTGTTGTTTTATGATGGAATGGTCTGAACAGATCTATGAAATCCGTCTGGTCCAGTGTGTTATTCAAAGCCATTGTTTTGTTGTTGATTTTCTGTTTGGATGATCTGTCCATCAATGTAAGTGGGGTGTTAAAGTCCCCTACTATTATTGTAATACTATCAATTATTTTCTTTATGTTTGTTGTTAACTGTTTTATGTGTTTGGGTGCTCTCATGTTGGGGGCGTAAATATTTACAATCGTTATATCTTCTTGTTGACTTGTCCCTTTTATGATTATATAGTGTCCTTCTCTGTCTCTTGTTACAGTCTTTGTTTAAAGTCTGTTTTGTTCTTTTTTTTTTTTTTTTTAAGTTTATGTATTTATTTTGAGAGAGCAAGCACGGAGGGGGAAGGGGCAGAGAGAGGGGGGCGGGGAGACAGAATCCCAACCAGGCTCCATGCTGACTACTGTGAGGCTCGTTGTCACAAACTGTGAGGTCAGGACCTGAGTCGAAATCGAGAGTCAGATGATTACCCACTGAGCCACCCAGGTGCCCCAAGTCTATTTTGTTCTACAGAACTATCGCTAACCCATCCTTCTTTTGACATCCATTTGCATGATAAACGTTTTCTGTCTCCTCACTTTCAATCTGCAGGTGTCTTTCAGTCTAAAACAAACCTCTTGTAGACAGCATATAGATGGGTCTTTTTTCTTTAGACACTCTCTCACCCTATGTCTCTTGATTGGGGCATTTAGTCCATTTATTCAAAGTAATTATTGATAGATATGTATTTATTGCCATCTTGCGCCTTGTTTTGTGGTTGTTTCTGTTCACTTTCTCTGATCCTTTCATGGTCTGTTGACTTTCTTTAGCGATACACTTGGGTTCCTTCCTCTTTATTCTTTGCATATCTATTACTGGTTTTTGATTTGTGGTCACCATTAGGTTTGTATGTAACTTCGTCTGCGTGTAGCAGTCTGTATTAAGTTGATGCACTTAGTTTAAAGCCCATTCTTTACTCCTCTTCCTCCCACATTTTTGATATAAGGCGTCATATCCTTATATTTTGTGAATCCCTTGACTGATTTTTACAGAAATGTTTATTTTTACTGCTTTTGCATACTTTTACTTTGTCAAATACTGTCACTTACGGTCTTCCTTTCCACTCAGAGTCCCCTTTAACATTCTTGTAGGACTGGCTTAGTGGTTATGAACTCCTTTAGTTTTTGTTTGTCTGCAAAACTCCTTCTCTCTCTTTCTATCCTGAATGATTGCCTTTCTGCATAGAGTATTCTTAGCCGTAGATTTTTCCCTTTCAGCACTTTGAATATACCATGCCACTCCCTTCTGGCCTGCAAAGTTTTTGCTGGAAAATCCAATGATAGCCTCATGGCGTTTCCCTTGTTTGTAACTGTTTTCTCTTCGCTTGCTGATTAAGATTTTTTTCTTTCTTGTTACTTTTTGCCATTTTATTTATTTTTAAGTAAGCTCTATGTGAAAAGTGCGCTCGAACTCATGACCCTGAGATTAAGAGTCACTTGTTCTCAGGGTGGCTGGGTGTCTCAGTTGGTTACACGTCTGACTCTTGATTTCGGCTGAGGCCATGATCTCATGGTTCCAGGGATAGAGCCCCACATTAGGCTCTGTGCTGACAGTGCAGGGCCTGCTTGGGATTTTCTCTCTTCCTCTCTCTCTGCCTCTCCCCACCTCTCACAATAAATAAATAAACTTTAAAAAAGGAAAGAGTCACATATTTTACCAACTGAGACAACCAGACACCCCACTCTTTTTTTTTCTTATTTATTTCAGAGAGAGAGAGAGAGAAGGGGCAGAGAGAGAGAGAGAGAGAACCCAAGCAGGCTCTGTACTGTCAGAGCAGAACCTGACATGGGGCTCAAAACCACAAGCTGTGAGATCATGACCTGAGCCAAAACCAAGAGTCAGATGTTTAGCCGACTGAGCCACCCAGGTGCCCCCCGGCACCCTACTTCTTGCCATTTTAATTACTCTGTGTCTTGGTGTGGACCTCCTTGGGTTGAGGTTTTGGAGGTATCTTTTGGGGTATTTCTGTGCCTCCTGGAGATCTGTTTCTTTCCCCAGATTAGGGAAATTTTCAGCTATTTTTTCTTCAAATAAGTTTTCTGCCCCCTATCTCTCTCTTCTTCTGAGATCCTTATAATAGGGAATGTTATTACACTTATGGAGTTCCTGAGTTCCTGAAGACTATTCTCAATTTGTATAATTTTCTTTCCTCTCCTTTCCTCACCTTGGTTCCTTTCCATTATTCAGTCTCCCAGGTCTTTAATTCATTCTTGTGCTTCAACTAACCTGTCAAGTGTATTTTATTCTATCAAGTGTATTTTTAATTTCATTTATTGTATTCTCAATCTCTGATTGGTTCCTTTTATCTCCGTGTTAAGGGTTTCACTGATGTTTTCCACTCTTTTCTCAAGTTCAGTGGGTCTTTTTATGATCATTTCTTTATTTTTATTATTATTTTTTATTTTAGAAATTGAGAGATAGCAGGGAGAGGGGCAAAAGGAGAGAGAGAGAATTTTTTTTTAAATGATTTTTTTTAAACGTTTATTCATTTTTGAGACAGAGAGAGACAAAACATGAACGGGGAGGGTCAGAGAGAGGGAGACACAGAATCTGAAACAGGCTCCAGGCTCTGAGCTGTCAGCACAGAGCCCAATGCGGGGCTCGAACTCACGGACCACGAGATCGTGACCTGAGCCGAAGTCGGCCGCTTAACCAACTGAGCCACCCAGGGCGCCCCGAGAGAGAATTTTTTTTAACTTATTTTATTTTTATTTATTTATTTATTGAGAGAGAAACTTAAGCAGGCTCCATACTGAGCATGGAGCACCATGAGGGGCTCGATTCCACAACCCTGGGATCATGACCTGAGCTGAAATCAGGAGTCAGACTCTCAACTGACTGAGCCACCTGATACTTTAAATTCTCTATCGGGCATATTACCTATATTCATTTTGCTTTGGCCTCTTGCTGTGGTTTGTTCCTGTTCTTTCATTTGGGGCAGGCATATTCCTCTGTCTCCTCATTTTGTCTGACTCTCTGTGCCTGTTTCTGGGTGTTAGGAAAGTTAACTCCTTCTCCTGCCCTTAACAATAATTGCCTTATGAGGAAGAGGTCCTGTAGTGCCGTGCGGTGCAATGTCCCCTGTTCCCCGGGACCTGGCCTTTCAGGGAATGTTTCCTATGTGTGTTGCATGTGCTCTGCTGTCAAGTCTTGGCCTCTTTTTCCTTCAGTCCAGTTGTCTGCTGAGGCTCTTTTTGCCCGTTCGGGCAGCAAGGTGTGCCGCGGTCTGACTGCAAAACGAGACTTGCCCCCACCACTGCCGGAACTGAGGCCCTCTGTTTTTGTGTTCTTACAAGCGCCTCTAAATCTTTTGGAGAGCAAGACTAGGCATAAATAATTAAAAGCCCAAAATTTAAAAAGGTAGTTATGGTGAGTACAAAGAACTATGTGTATTCAAGGGAGTGAGAAATCACATTTGCCTTTGGGGGTTGGGATAAGCATTAGGGATACGGTAGCATTCTAGGTGAGTCTATGGGGAGGGAATGGCATTCTAGGTAGAGGGAACCGAAATACGAAGATACGGAGGCAGAAAAGAAGTAGGTGTTGGGAAGCACAGGGAGTGGTCCTGGGTGGAGTATGTGTTCATTCATTCCCTTATTCCAAAACATTTGTTGAGGATTTACTATGTGCCAGATACTTGCTTCTAGAGTTGGCTCGGCAGCTCAATTACACGATCCAAGACTTTCGTCCTTTATAGATTGCTAATTGTTGATATTCTGTGTGTCCAACAACATTTCCTGCTGGGACACCATGTGTGTAACAGCTCCTAGTACCAAATCCTCATACGACAATGTGTGAGAAAGCAGTCTCCTCTCACCTGGCAGTTAACATTAAGGAAGCTTCAGGATCCACTGCAGTCTTCCCTCAGGCCCAAGGCCTTGTTTCCTTTCCCAGCCCCGTTTAGTGCTTCATCTGTTCTTCACATTCTGCTATGCTCCCTCTGATACTTGCCGATAATTGGACTTGGACAAATCGATTATCCATATGGGACAAAATGCAATAAACTGCCTCTCTTCTTCTTCAGATCAATATGAAAATCAACTCTGGGTCTATTACAGATGTAAATGCCAGAAGTAAAACTTGAAAACTTTTAGAAAACAATGTAGGGAACATCTTTCTAATTTTAGAGTAGGGAAAGAGTTCTTAAACCAGATGCCAAGCAGCTCTAATTATAAAAGAAAAGATTTATACGTTGCATTTAAACTAAGAACACTTATTCAACAATAGACATTGTAAAAAAATGAGGGAAAAAGGGAGAAAATATTTATAACTTATGCACCTAAACAAAGGATTACTATCAAGAATGCATAAAGGATGTCTTCAAATCTATCAAGAAAAAGATCGACCTATCAGAACATAAGCAAAAGGCATGAGTAGGCATTTCACAAAAGAGAAAATCCATATGTCTGATAAGTACCTGAAAAGATGCTTAATCTCCATCATAATCAGGGAAATGCAAATCAAGACCACAAGCAGATACCATTTGACATCCATGAGATTGACCAAAATTAAGAAATCTCACTCACTGTACTTGAGTGTTAGAGAAGATATAGATTGATGAGAACTCATAAACATTGCCGGTGAGTATGTAAATTGATTCAACTACTTTGAAGTAATTTGGCATTATTTTGTACATTTGAACATCTCTATACCCTATGGTCCAATGAGAAGACGCTTATATACATGAACAAGAGACACTATGAAAGTGTTCACTGATTATTGTGCAGAGTGACAAGACCCTGGGACGGATGTAATACCCATTGGTAGGAAAATGAATCAATAAACTTTGGTATATTCACACAGGGGAATAATATACAGCTCTGAAATTTCACACAATGAAAATAATATATAATAACAATAGGTATGAATCTGAGTATATAATGATGAGTGAAAAAAAAGGACTTCTTAAATGACCACATGGAGGCTAATACACTTAAAATTGTTTTAATTATTTAAAAAATATTTTTAACATTTATTTAGTTTTGAGAGACAGAGATAGAGCACGAGCAGGGGAGGGGCAGAGAGAGGGGGGACACAGAATCCAAAGCGGGCTACAGGCTCTCAGTTGTCAGCACAGAGCCTGACACGGGGCTTGAACCCACAAACCATGAGATCATGACCTGAGCCGAAGTCGGATGCTTAGCCAGCTGAGCCACCCAGGCACCCCTTAAATTATTATTATTAAGTTTATTTATTATGAGAGAGAGAGGGAGAGACAGTGCAAGCGGGGGTAAGAGCAGGGAGAAAGGGAGACCCAGAATCCGAAGCAAGCTCCAGGCTGTGAGCTGTCAGCACAGAGCCTGACGCAGAACTTGAACCCACAAGCTGTGAGATCATGACCTGAGCCAAAGGTGTCCCTACGGTACACTTTTTATAAGACTCTCTAAAACAAGGAAAACAAAACAATACATTGTGTAGGCACTCATATGTGACAAAACCATTTTTAAGGGCTATATGGATGTGAGACCAAAACTAGAGGCAACACAAGAAAAAAATAGATACATTGGACCGCATAAAAATTTTAAACTTCTGTGCGTCAAAGGGCACAATCAACAGAGTGAAAAGGCAACCCACAGAATGGGAGAAAAATTCGCAAAGCATATATCCGATAAGGGATTAATATCCAGAATATATAAAGAACTCCTACAACCCCAAAACAATGACTACAACCCCCCCCCCCACCTGATTAAAAAATGGGCAAAGGTCTTAAATAGACATTTCTCCGAGGAAGATATGCTAAGGGCCAACAAGATGAAAGGTGTTCAACATCACTAATCATTAGGAAATGCAAACAATATCCACAGATACCTCCTCACACACATTAGGATGGGGATCAAAAAAAAAAACCAAACAGAAAATAACAAGAATTCATAAAGATGAGAAGTTGAGGGGCGCCTGGATGGCTCAGTTGGTTAACCATCGGACTCTTGACTGTGGCTCAGGTCTTGATCTTACATTTCGTGTGTTCGAGCTCCACATCGGGCTCCGTGCTGACAGTGCAGAGCCTGCTTGGGATTCTGTCTCTCTCCCTCTCTCTCTATGCCCTTCCCACACTCACTCTCTTTCTCTCAAAATAAACAAATAAACTTTTAAAAAAGAGATGAGAAGTTGAAACTTTTATACATTACAATAGACAAAATTGTGACAGAAGCAACCCAAGTGTCCATTGTGTTTGAATGGATAGAGAAAGGCGGTAGGTAGCTGAAGTCATTATGCTAGGTGAAATTTGCCGGTCACAAAATGACAAAATATTGTACCGTTCTGTTATATGAAGTATGTAGAGGAGTCAAATTCCTAGAGACAGAAAGTAGAATGGTGGTTAACAGGGGCTGGGGGAAGGGAGAAATTGTTTTCTTTAATAGATACAGAGTTTCAGTTTGGGAAGATGAAAAAGTTCCGGAGATGGAGGGTGGTGATGGTTGTGTAACATTTTGAACGTTTTTTTCCTATTTATTTATTTATTTATTTAAATATACATCCAAGTTAGAATATAGTGCAATAATGATTTCGGGAGTAGAATCCAGTGATTCATCCCATACATATAATACCCAGTGCTCATTTCAACAAGTGTCCTCCTCAATGTGCCTTGCCCATTTAGCCCATCCCCCGCCACCCACCCACCACCCCTCGAGCAATCCTCAGTTTGTTCTCTGTATTTAAAAGTCTCTTATGTTCTGTCCCCCTCCCTGTTTTTATGTACGTTTTGCTTCCCTTCCCTTATGTTCATCTGTTTTGTTTCTTAAAGTCCTCATATGAGCGAAGTCATATGATATTTGTCTTTCTGTGACTGACTAATTTCGCTTAGCATAATACCCTCTAGTTCCATCCACGTAGTTGAAAATGGCAAGGTTTCATTCTTTTTGATTGCTGAGTAATACTTCATTGTATGTATATACCACATCTTCTTTATCCATTCATCTGTTGATGGACATTTGGGCTCTTTCCATACTTTGACTATTGTCAATAGGGCTGTTATAAACATAGGGGTGTATGTGCCCCTTTGAAACAGCACACCCGTATCCTTTGGATAAATAGTAGTGCAATTGCTGGGTTGTAAGGTAGTTCTAATTTTAAGTTTTTGAGGAAACTCCGTACTGTTTTCCAAAATGACTGCCTCAGTTTCACCAGCAGTGAAAAAGAGATCCTCTTTCTCTGCATCTTTGCCAACATGTCATTGCCTGAGTTGTTCATGTTAGCCATCCTGACTGGTGTGAGGTGGTATCTCATTGTGACTTTGATTTGTATTTCTCTGATAAAATGAGTGATGTTGAGCATTTTTTCATGTGTCGGTTAGCCATCTGGATGTCTTCTTTGGAAAAGTGTCTATTCATGTCTTTTGCCCATTTCTGCACTGGATTGTTTGTTTTTCGGCTGTTGAGTTTGATAAGTTCTTATAGATTTTGGATACTAACCCTTTATCTGATATGTCATTTACAAATATCTTCTCTCATTCTGTTGATTGCCTTTTAGTTTTGCTGGTTGTTTTCTTCGCCGTGCAGAAGCTTTTTATCTTGATGAGGTCCCAATAGTTCATTTTTGCTTCTGTTTCCCTTGCCTCCAGAGACGTGTTGAGAAAGAAGTTGCTGCAGCCGAGGTCAAAGAGGTCTTTGCTTACTCTCTCCTCGAGGATTTTGATGGCTTCCTGTCTTACATTGAGGTCTTTCATCCATGTTGAGTTTATTTTTGTGTATGGTGTAACAAAGTGGTCCGGGTTCAGTTTTCTGCATGTCGCTGTCCAGTTTTCCCAGCACCGTTTGCTGAAGAGACTGTCTTTATTCCATTGGCTATTCTTTCCTGCTTTGTCAAAGATTAGTTGGCCATACGTTTGTGGGTCCATTTCTGGGTTCTTTATTCTGTTCCATTGGTCTAAGCGTCTCTTTTTGTGCCAGTATCATACTGTCTTGATGATTACAGCTTTGGAGTACATCTTGAAGTCCAGAATAGTGATGCCTCCAGCCTTGATTTTCTTTTTCAGGATTGCTTTGGCTCTCCAGGGTCTTTTCTGGTTCCATACACATTTTAGGATTGTTTGTTCTAGCTCTGTGAAGAATGCTGGTGTTATTTTGATAGGGATTGCATTGAATATGTAGATTGCTTTGGGTAGTATCAGCATTTTAACAATATTTGTTCTTCCAATACATGGGCATGGAATATTTTCCCATTTTTTTGTGTGTCTTCTTCGATTTCTTTTATAAGCTTTCTATAGTTTTCATTGTATAGATTTTTCACCTGTTTGGTAAGGTGTATTCCTAGGTATTTTATGGTTTTTGGTGCAATTGTAAATGGGATCGACTCCTTGATTTTTCTTTCTGCTACTTTATTATTGGTGTATAGAAATGCAACCGATTTCTGTGCATTGATTTTATACTCTGAGACTTTGCTGAATTCATGGATTAGTTCTAGCAGTTTTTTTGTGGAATCTTTTGGGTTTTCCACATAGATTATCGTGTCATCTGCAAAGAGTGAAAGTTTGACTTCCTCCTTGCTGATTTAGATGCCTTTTATTTCTTTGTGTTGTCTGATTGCTGAGGCTAAGACTTCCAACACTATGTTGAGTAACAGTGGTGAGAGTGGACATCCTTGGTGTGTTTCTGACCTTAGGGGGAAAGTCTCAGATTTTCCCCATTGAGGATGATATTAGTGGTGGGTGTTTTGTATATGACTTTTACGATCTTGAGGTATGATCCTTTTATCCCTACTTTCTTCAGGATTTTTATCAAGAAAGGATGCTGTAGGGGTGCCTGGGTGGCTCAGTGGGGTAAGCATCCGACTTCGGCTCGGATCATGATCTCGTAGTTTGTGAGTTCAAGCCTTGCATCTGGCTCTGTGCTGACAGCTGACAGCTTTGGATTCTGTGTCTCCCTCTCTCTCTGCCCTTTCTCTGTTCACACTCTGTCTCTCTCTCTCTCAAAAATGAATAAACATTTTTTAAAAAATTTAAAAAAAGAAGGGATGCTGTATTTTATCGAATGCTTTCTCCGGTTCATGTGGTTCTTATTCTTTTTTTTATTAATGTGATGTATCACATTGATTGATTTGTGGATATTGAACCAGCCCTGCCTCCCAGGAATAAATCCCACTTGATCATGGTGAATAATTCTTTTAATGTATTGTTGGATCCAGTTGCCTAGGATCTTGTTGAGAATTTTTGCATCCATGTTCATCAGGGAAATTGGTCTGTAGTTCCCCTTTTTAGTGAGGTCTTTGTCTGATTTTGAGATCAAGGTAATTCTGGTCTGTAGAATGAGTCTGGAAACTTTCCTTCCATCTCTATTCTTTGGAACTGCTTCAAAAGAATAGGTGTTAACTCTTCTTAAATGTTTGGTAGAATTCCCCTGGAAAGCCATCTGGTCCTGGACTCTTGTTTTTTGGGAGATTTTTGGTTACTGATCCAATTTCTTTGCTGGTTATGGGTCTGTCCAAATTTTCCATTTCTTCCTGTTTCAGCTTTGGTAGTTTATATGTTTCTAGGAATTTGTCCATTTCTTCCAGATTGCTCATTATTGGTGTATAATTGCTCACAATATTCTATTATTATTGTTTGTATTTCTGCACTGTTGGTTGTGATCTCTCCTCTTTCATTCTTGATTTTATTTATTTGGGTCCTTTCCTTTTTCTTTTTGATCAGTCTGGCTAGGGGTTTATCAATTTTGTTAATTCTTTCAAAGAACCACCAGCTCCTGGTTTCATTGATCTGTTCTTCTATTTTTTTTTTTTTTTTAATCTCGACATCATTGATTTCTGCTCTAATCTTTATTATTTCCCATCGTCTGCTGGTTTGGGGCTCTATTTGCTGTTTTTTTTCCAGCTCTTTAAGGTGTAAAGTTAAGTTGTGTATCTGAGACCTTTATTTCTTCTTTAGGAAGGCCTGGATTGCTATATACTTCCCTCTCATGACTTCCTTTGCTGCGTCCCAGAGGTTTTGGATTGTTGTGTTATCATTTTCATTGACTTCCATGTACTTTTAAATTTCCTGTCTAATTTCTTGGTTAACGCATTCATTCTTTAGTAGAATGTTTTTTTTAATGTTTGTTTGTGTGTTTGTTTAAGAGAGAGAGAGGGTGCAAGCAGAGGCAGGGCAGAAGGAGAGGGAGACACAGAATCTGAAGCAGGCTCCAGGCTCTGAGCTGTCAGCACAGAGTCTGATGTGGGGCTTGAACTCATGGACCATGAAATCATGAACTGAGCCAAAGTCAGATGCTTAACTGGCTGAGCCACCCAGGAGCCCCTAGTAGGATGTTCTTTAATCTCCAAGTATTCGTGGTCTTTCTGAATTTTTTCTTGTGGTCGATTTCAAGTTTCAAATGTTGTCCTTACTACAAGTGTTGTCCTTACTCAAGTGTTGTTCCCTTCCCTACTGGAAGGGAAGACAGATCAGGTTCACAGCAGACCTATACACAGAAACTTGGCAGGCCAGAAAGGAATGGCATGATATATTCAATGTGGTGAATCAGAAAAATATGCAGCCAAGAATTCTTTATCCAGCAAGACTGGCATTCAAAATAGAAGGAGAGATAAAGAGTTTCCCAGACAAACAAAAACTAAAGAAGTTAGTGACCACTAAATTAGCCCTGCAAGAAATTTTAAGGGGGACTCTCTGAGGGGAGAAAAGACAAAACAAAACAAAAAAGACCAAAAGCAGCAAAGACTAGAAATGACCAGAGAACATCACCAGAAACTCCAACTCTACAGGAAATTCATATCTTTCAGTACTCACTCTAAATGTCAATGAACTAAACTTCCCAATCAAAAGACATAGATATCAAAATGTATAAGAAAAGAAGATCCATCTACATGCTGTTTACAAGAGACCATTTTCGACCTAAAGACACCTTCAGATTGAAAGTAAGGGGATGGTGAACATCTATCTTTCTAATGGCCACCAAAAGAAAGCTGGAGTAGCCGTACTTAGACAAACTAGATTTTATTTTATTTTTTAATTTTTTTAATGTTTATTTATCTTTGAGAGAGAGAGACAGAGCATGAGCGGGGGAGGAGCAGAGAGAGAGGGAGACATAGAATTTGAAGCAGGCTCCAGGTTCTGAGCCGTCAGCACAGAGCCCGATGCAGGGCTCGAACCCACGAGCTGTGAGATCATGACCTGAGCTGAAGTCAGCCGCTCAACCGACTGAGCCACCCAGGTGCCCCAGACAAACTAGATTTTAAAATAATGACTGTCACAAAAGATGAAGAAGGAAATTATATCATAATTAATCCATAATTAATCTTCTATCCACCAAGAAGAATTGTAAACATTTATGCACCCAATGTGAAAGCACCCAAATATATAAATCAATTAATCACAAACATAAAGAAACTCATTGATAATAATACCACAATAGTAGGTGATTTCAACACTCCACTTGCGGCAATGGACAGATCATCTAAACAGAAAATCAACAAGGAAACAATGGCTTTGAATGACACACTGGACCGGATGGACTTAACAGATATATTCAGAACATTTCATCCTAAAGCAGAAGAATACACATTCTTCTCAAGTGCAAATGGAACGTTCTCCAGAATAGATCACATACTGGGACACAAATCAGCCCTTAACAAGTACAAAAGGATTGACATCATGCCATGCATATTTTCAGACCATTATGAATGTTTTTAGTGCCTGAACCATACACTTAAAAATGGTTTCTAGGTTGGGGCTCCTAAGTGGCTCAGTCTGTTGAGCATTAGAAACTTGATTTTGGCTCATGCCATGATTTCAGGGGCATGGGATCGAGCCCTGCCTAGGGTTTCCTCCTGAGCATGCAGCAAGATTAAGATTCTGTCTCTCAGGGCACCTGGGTGGCTCAATCAGTTGAGCGTCCTACTCTTGATATCAGCTTGGGTCGTGACCTCTAGGTTGTGAAATCAAGCTCTGCACTGGGCATGGAAACTGCTTTGATTCTCTCTGTCTCAAAATTAATAAACATTTAAAGAAAAGAGACTCTAACTCATGACTTGTTAACTACTGTTAATATTTTTGCAGTCTTCAGTTTTATGTATATATATATATATATATACACATAAAATATATATATATACATACATACATATATGTGTATGTATATGTATATTTATACATAAAATATATATACATACACATATATGTGTATGTATATGTATATTTATACATAAAAATATATATACATATACATATATATATTTGTGCTAAAATTAGAATATGGAACACTCTCTTTTGTAACTTTATTTTTCACCTAACAATAAATCCATAACATTTTTGCATATCAGTAAATATTCCTTAACAGTATTTAAAAAAAATTTTTTTTAAGGTTTATTTATTTTTGAGACAGAAAGAGACAGAGCATGAGCAGGGGAGGGTCAGAGAGAGAGGGAGACACAGAATCCGAAACAGGCTCCGGGCTCCGAGCTGTCAGCACGGAGCCCGACGCGGGGCTCGAACTCACGGACCGTGAGATCATCACCTGAGCCGAAGTCGGACGCTCAACCGACTGAGCCACCCAGGCGCCCCAACAGTATTTTAAATATAGTCATACAATTCCATTGTATGGATATACTACAGTTCATTTACATAGGTAACTATTGTTAGATTTTAACTTCTTTAATTTCCTTATTATTAACATGCTGGATTGAACCTCCTCATTCACTCTTTGCACCCATTCCTGATCCTTTCCTCTGGGTAAACTCAGGGATGTGGAATTGTTGAGGCAAAGATACACTAAAAAGTTAGAGCCTTTGATATCAAAAAAGTCCAGTGATCCTCAGGAAAGTTTTACCAATGCTCCTGTCCGCAAATAAAATATGCAAACAGTACATGAGTCCATTTTCTCATCTCCTCATCAACTAGGAGCTTTATGAGTTTTTGAATCCTTTCTAAAAAATCTTATTTCCCTGATGTTTTAATTTGCATGTCTCTGATTACAACTGAGATGGAATATTATGTTTCTAGAGTTTAAAATATTAACTAGTTTTTAATTGAAAAAACTAATTCATAGACATAGTATAAATATCAAACAGCATAAAAACATACACTATGAAACAAGTCTCCTTCCTGTCCTAGAGCCCTAGTCCTCCTGAGGCAGCCACCATGATCAGTTTCTTGCTTCTCCTTCCTAAAATATGTACGTATACAAACACGCACACACAAGAAGAAATGCATCTATGTAGATTTATATCCTTTTTGTACACAACGAGAACATGTTTTGTTTTTTTTTTTTAATTTTTTTTTTTCAAAAAAAATTCATAAATTTTTTTATTTATTTTTGGGACAGAGAGAGACAGAGCATGAACGGGGGAGGGACAGAGAAAGAGGGAGACACAGAATCGGAAACAGGCTCCAGGCTCTGAGCCATCAGCCCAGAGCCCGACGCGGGGCTCGAACTCACGGACCGTGAGATCGTGACCTGGCTGAAGTCGGACGCTCAACCGACTGCACCACCCAGGCGCCCCAATGAGAACATGTTTTTAAGAGTAAAACATGGGGCTCCTGGGTGGCAGTCAGTTAAGCGTCTGACTTCAGCTCAGGTCATGATCTCGCAGTTCGTGAGTTCAAGCCCTGCGTGGGGCTCTGTGCTGACAGCTCGGAGCCTGGAGCCTGCTTCAGATCCTCTGTCCGCCCCTCTCTGCCCCTCCCATGCTTGTGCTCTCTCTCTCTCTCAAAAATAAATAAACATTAAAAAACAAAAAGTGAAATACAAATCCCGAACCCTGCCTACTGCTCAGACCCCATCGGGGGTGCCCTCCCTGCCAGTCACCACACCCACTGGACTGGCCATCTTTGTGGCCCTCACTCTGAGCTCCTTCCTGCTTCGGAGTCTTTTTTTTCTTGCACCCTGCTGCCTCAGCTCAAATGGCGTCTCTAGAGAAGTCCCTCTGACCACCTGTTGTAAAGCAGCCCCACTGCACTCAATCTGTCACGGTCACATCTCTTGGTTCACGATTTCCTTTACAGTATTTACCACTATCTGAAGTGATCTCATTTCTGGATATTTAGTTTGTTCCTTGCATCTCTCCTCTGGCAGAATGTAAGCTTAGATTTGAGCCATTCTGTTTTCCTCCATTTCTCCAGTTCCTAGGACAGTTCATGGCATAAAGTAAGTCCTCGACTCACATTTGTTGAATGAGTGATTCTTGGGCACGCTGCGCTGTATTTTGCAGTTTTTACTTAACATTGAGTGACATAGTTCAGCACTGCACGCACACGCGTACGTATGTTGCATATGTATCTGTTTCGTTCTTTTTTACTGCTGCACAAATATGTCATAATCCAATTAGCCCGTTCCCCATTGACGGACAATTTGATTGTTTCTAGTATTTTGACATTTCTTTTTTCTATTTTATTTTTATTTCATTTTTATTTTATTTATTTATTTTTTGAAATTTATTGTCAAATTGGTTTCCATACGACACCCAGTGCTCATCCCAAAAGGTGCCCTCCTCAATACCCATCGCCCGTATTTTGAGATTTCAAACATGCTCACCTGTGTGTTATTTCACTTACATAGGAATATATTCCTAGAAAGAGAATTGCTGGATAAAACGGTGTTGTGTTTGCAGGTTTTTATATTTCATTGAGGTGTAATTGAGACATACCATTATGCTGGTTTCAGGGGTATAGTGTAATGATTCCTGTATATTGTGAAATAATTACCACAGTCTAGTTAACATCCTCCACCAGGGGCGCCTGCGTGGCTCAGTCAGTTAAGCCTCCTTCTCTTGATTTTGGCTCAGGTCGTGATCCCAGGGTGGTGGGATCAAGCCCCGAGTTGGACCCTGTGCTGAGCATAGATCCTGCTTGAGATTCTCTCTCTCTCTCTCTCTCTCTCTCTCTCTCTCTCTCTCTCAAAAATACATAAATAAATAAAATAAACCAACCAAACAAAACACATCCTCCACCATACATAGTTAAAAATTTTTTTTCTTGTGATGAGCACTTTTAAGACCTGTGTGTTTGTAGTTTTAATAGATCAAGTGCCCTTTCACAAAAGTCACACCAACTCACACGTATGTTTTCCCCAGAGATGTATGTGTCTGCTTATCCATGTTGTAACCAGATATGTATTGCCACATGTTCTTATTTTTATCAAACTGGGGGGAAATGTGGACACAAGCAAAAATTGGCTCTCACAGAAAACATAAATATAAACGGTTCACAAAACATGTTAAAAGATGCTCAACCCTACTCAACACAATAAGACTATCGCATGGCTTTAACTATGAATGAGGTGAGGCACCTTTTACCTTGCGTACAAGGCAATGAATTTTAAATCTAGAGCAGTGATCCCCTCGTCTTGTTTTTATGCCATTGGCACATCAGTGCAGAAATTCTAATTATATGCACTTGAGGTCCATGCCTTATTATTATTATTATTATTATTATTGGCTGAGAGTTTAGTTTTGTTTGGAAAATCCCTACCATTGAAATTATTAAGCTTTTTTGCATATTTTTTCCCGGTATTTTTATAGTATTTTAGAATGTTCATCTTTAATTGATAGGGATTCAATTGCCCCGATATCATTTATTGATCTGTCCATCTCTTCCCTGCTAATTTGCAATGGCACCTTTATCTTATACTGGTGTTCCGTTTGCCTGCCATGCCGTCGCTATGGGAATGTAAAGTCACTTATGAATGTGTGAAGTTGCCTTCCTAGAGATTTCATTTTGGGGAAGTCTGAGAATCTTGATATATCGTGCTATGGGGAGGGGAAAAAAGCAAGCGCCTTTGAGAGTAGCAAAAAGGAATACCTTCCAAAACCATGAAGACAACACAAATCTGGGCTCTGGGTTGGAGGCACTCCTGGCCCTCTCTCTCAAGGGCATCGTTGGGAAGGCCTGAGGGTGTGAGAACTTTGGAGGCAGGTGGCTCAAGGGGAAATTTACAACCTTATAAGCCGAGATTACTAAACCAGATAGAATGAAAACAAACGCATTTAGTATTCAATGCAGGACGCTTTAAAAAGAACAACAAAATAAACGTAAGGAAAGCAAATGGAAGGAAATCATGAAGCTGAAAGGAGAAAATAATAAATTTGAAAACAGACAAGTGCTGGAACTGATAAATAGGAATGATTTTTGGAGAGGAAAAACTAAAAACCGGTGAATAACAATGAAGAGAAAACGGTAAAGCATACTCACAGCAAGATGCTGTACTAAGATATTAACAAATAATTTTGGTCTATTTCATCTGTTCTAGGCTGAGACAAGTAAATTAGTCCATCATTTCTATTGTATTTTTTTGAAGGTTTAATTTAAATTCCAGTTAGTTAACGTAAAGTGTAATATCAGTTTCAGATGTCCAGTATAGTGATTCCACACTTCCCTACATCACCCCGTGCTCATCATGACAAGTGGCTTCCTTCGTCCCCAACACCTGTTTCACCCACCTCCCCTCTGGTAAATATCAGTTTTTTCTCTGTAGTGAAGAGTCTGTTTCGTGGTCCACCTCTCTCTCTCTTTTGTTTTCCCTTTGCTCATTTGTTTTGTTTCTGAAATTCCACATATGGGCGAAATCATGTGGTGTTTGACTTTCTCTGACTGACTTGTTTCGCTTAGCATAATACTCTCCGGCTCCATCCATGTCATTGTAGATGAAACGATTCCATTCTCTTTTTTTTTTTTTTGGCTCAATGTACCGTGTCTTTTTTATCCATGCATCAGTGGATGGACATTTGAGCTGTTTCCATAATTTGGCTATCGTAGATAGTGCTGCTATAAACATCAGGGTGCCTGTATCCCTTTGATTTAGTGTTTTTGTATTCTTTGGGTAAATACCCGGTAGTGCGATTGCTGGACCGAAGGGTAGTTCTATGTGTAACTTTTTGAAGGACCTCCATACTCATTTCCAGAGCGGCTGCACCAGTTTGCATTCCCACCAACAGTGCACGAGGGCTTCCCCGTCTCCACATACTTGGTGAACCCTGTTGCCTCTTGAGTTGTTGACTGTAGCCATTCTGACAGGTGTGAGGTGATAATTTCACTGTGGTTTTGACTTGCCTTTCCCTGATGATGAGTCATGTTGAGCATCTTTTCATGTGTCTGTTGGCCACATGCATGTCTTCTTTGGGAAAATGTCTTCTTGTCATGTGCCCATTTTTAATTGGATTATTCATTTTTCGGGTGTTGAGTTGTATAAGTTCTTTATGTATTTTGGATGTTAACCCTTGATTGGATACGTCATATGCAAATATCTTCTCCCATTCAATAGGTTGCTTTTTAGTTTTGTTGATTGTTTCCTTTGCCGTGCGGAGGCTTTTCATTTTGATGTAGTCCCAAAAGTTTATTTTTACTTTCTAAGGTTTTCTTTTTAAACTATCTCTACACCGAATGTGGGGCTTGAACTTACAACCCCAAGATCAAGCATCGCGTGCTCTACTGACTGAGCCATCCGGGTGCCCCAGTTTGTTTTGCTTTTGTTTCCCTTGCCTCGGAAGACATATCTAGAAAGTAGTTGCTAAGGCTGATGTCAAAGAAGTTATTGCCCATGCTCTCTTCTAGGATTTTTATGGTTTCAGGTCTCACATGTAGGTCTTTAATCCATTTTGAATTTATTTTTGGGTGTGGTGTAAGAAAGTGGTCCAGGTTCATTCTTCGGCCTATAGCTGTTCAGTTTTCTCGACACCATCTGTTGAAGAGACTGTCTTTTTCTCGTTGGATATTCTTTCCTGCTTTATCGAACATTACTTGGCCATATGACTGTGGGTTCATTTCTTGGTTTTCTAGTCTGTTCCATTGATCTCTGTGCCTATTTTTGTGCCAGTATCAGACTGTTTCGATTCCTACAGCTTTGTGACATAACTTTTAGTCCAGAATTGTGATGCCTCCATTTTGCTTTTCTTCTTCAAGGTTGCTTTGGTTATTCGGGTTCTTTTGTGGTTCCACACACATTTTAGGATTGTTAGTTCTAGCTCTGTGAAAAATGCTGTTGGTGTTTTGATAAGGTTTGTATTAAATGTGTAGATTGCTTTGGGAATAGACGTTTTAACATTTGTTCTTCTAATCCATGAGCACGGAATGTCTTTCCAGTTCTTTGTGTTATCTTCAATCTCGTTCCTCAGTGTTTTATAGTTTTCAGAGTACAGGCCTTTCACCTCGTTGGTTAGGTTTATTCCTAAGTAGCTTATTATTTTTGCTGTAACTGGGGCTATAAATGGGGTTGTAAGTGGGGCTGATTGCAAATGGGGTTGATTCCTTAATTTCTCTTTCGGCCGCTTCATTATTGGTACATAGAAATACAATCGGTTTCTGTATGTTGACTTTGTATCCTGCAACTTTACTGAATTCACTGATCAGTTCTAGCAGTTTTCTGGTGGAGCCTTTTGGGTTTTCTCATGTCATCTGCAAATGGTGAAAGTTTTACTTCTTCCTTGCCAATTTGGGTGCCTTTCATTTCTTTTCGTTGTCTGATTGCTGAGGCTAGGATTGCCAGCACTATATTGAATAAAAGTGGTGAAGAGAGTGGACATCCCTGTCTTGTTCCTCACCATAGAGGGAAAAGCTCTTAGTGTTCCCCCATGAGGATTATATTAGCTGTGTGTTTTCATATGTGGCCTTTATTATGTTGAGGTATGTTCCCTCTAAGCCTACTTTGTTGAGGGTTTTTATCACGATTGGATGTTGTACTTTGTCAAAGGCTTTTTCTGAATCTACTGAAATGACCATATGGTTTTTATCCTTTCCCTTGTTGATGTGATAATATCATGTTGGTTGATTTGTGACTCTTGAACCACTGTTACAAGCCAGGAATAAGTACCACCTGATTATGGTAAATGATTTTTTTTAAACATATTGTGGGATTGGGTGTGCTAGTATTTTGTTGAATATTTTTGCACCTATATTCATGAGAGATATAGGCCTATAATTCTCTTTTTTTGTGGTGTCTTTACTTGGTTTGGGTATCAGGGTAACACTGGCCTCATAGAATGAATTTGGAAGTTTTCCTTCCTCTTGTGTTTTTTGGAACAGTTTGAGAAGAATAGATATTACTTCTTTAAATGTTTGGTAGAATTCGCCTGTGAAGCCATCTGGTCCCGAATTCTCTTTGTTGGGAGTTTTTAATTACCAATTCAGTTTCTTTGCTGGTTATTGATCTGTTCAAAATTTCTATTTCTTCCTGTTTCACTTTTGGTAATTTATATGTTTCTAGGAATTTATCAACTTCTTCTAGGTTGTCCAATTTTTTGGCATATAGTTTTTCATAAAATTCTCTTATAATTGTATGTATTTCTGTGATATTAGTTGTTATTTCTCCTCTCTCATTTGTGATTTTATTTACTTGGGTCCTTTCTTTTTTCTTTTTGATAAATCTGTCTAGAGGTTTATCAATTTTGTTAATTTTTTCAAAGAACTAGCTCCTGGTTTCATCGATTGGTTTTATCATTCTTTTAGTTTCTTTATCATTTATTTCTGCTCTAATCTTTATTATTTCCTTCCTTCTAGTGGCTTTAGGCTTTGTTTGTTGTTCTTTCTCTAGCTCCCTTAAGTGTAAGGTTACATTATTTATTTGAGATTTTTCTTGCTTCTTGAAGCAGACTTGTATTGCTATAAACTTTCCTCTTAGAATAGTTTTTGCTGCATCCCAAAGGTTTTGGACCATTGTGTTTTCATTTTTATTTGTCTTCATGTATTTTTAAATTCTTCTTTGATTTCTTTTTTTTTTTTTTCAAGTTTATTTATTTATTTTGAGAGAGAGAGAGAGAGCACGGGAGGGGCAGAGTGAAAATCCCAAGCAGGCTCTGCACTGTCAGCACAGAGCATGATGCAGGGCTCAATCTCATGAACCGTAAGATCATGACCGGAGCCAAAATCAAGACTGCTTAACTGAGTGCGCCACCCAGGCTCTCCTTGTCTTTGATTTCTTGCTTGATTCATTCATGGTTAATAGCATGTTATTTAACCTTTATGTACGGATTTTTTCTTGTGATTGGCTTCTAGTTTCATACTGTTGTGGTCAGAAAATGTGCATGGTATGACTTTGATCTTCTTGAATCTGTTGAGGCCCGTTTTGTGGCCTAACATGTGATCTGTCCTGGAGAATGTTCCATGTGTACTTGAAAAGAATGTGCATTCTATTGCTTTAGGATGGAATGTTCTGAATATATCTGTTAAGTCTATCTGGTCCAATGTGTCATTCAAAGTCACTGTTTCCTTGTTGCTACTCTGTTTGGATGAACTGTCCATTGTTGAGAGTGGGGTATTAAAGTCCCCTACTATTATTGTATTAGTATTGATTAGTTCCTTTATGTTTGTCATTAACTGTTTTATGCATTTGGGTGCTTTCATGTTGGGTGCATAAATATTTACAGTTGTTAGATCTTTTTGTTGAATTGTCCTCTTTATGATTATATAGTGTCCTTCTTTGTCTCTTTTTAAAAAAATTTTTTTTAATGTTTATTTATTTTTGAGAGAGAGACAGAGCGTGAGTGGGGAGGGACAGAGAGAGAGGGAGATACAGTAGCCGAAGCAGGCTCCAGGCTCTGAGCTGTCAGGACAGAGTCTGATGCAGGGCTCGAACCCACAAGCTATGAGATCGTGACCTGAGCTGAAGTGGATGCTTAACCGACACAGAGCCACCCAGATGCCCCTCTTTGTCTCTTGTTACAGTCTTTGTTTGAAAGTCTATTTTGTTCTATATAAGTATCACTAACCCACCTTTTTTTTGACATCCATTTGCATGATAGATGTTTCTCTATTGCCTCACTTTCATTTTTTTTAATGTTTCTTTGTTTTTGAGAGAAAGAGAAACAGAGTGTAAGTTGGGGAGAGACAGAGAGAGAGGAAGACACAGAATCCGAAGCAGCTCCAAGCTCTGAGCTGTCAGCACAGACCCTGATGCAGGGCTCGAACTCACACATTGTGAGATCATGACCTGAGCCGAAGTCAGATGCTCAACTGACTGAACCACCCAGGTGCCCCTCCACTGCCTCACTTTCAATCTTCAGGTGTCTTTCAATCTGAAGTGAGTGTCTTGTATGCAGCATATAGATGGGTGTTATTCTTTTATTCATTCTGTCACCTTATGTCTTTTGATTAGAGGGTTTAGTCCATCTACATTCAAAGTAACTACTGAAGATATGTATTTATTGCCATTTTATTACTTGCTGTTGGTTGTTTATGTAGATTTTCTCTGATCCTTTCTTGTTTGTCTCTTGTGGTTTACTGATTTGCTTTAGTGATATTTGGATTTCTCTGTCTTTATTGTTTGTGTATTTATTAGTGCAAATAATAAATTTATTAGGTTTTTGCTATATGGTTACCATTAGGTTTATATATAACCTCTTCTGCATGTAGCAGTCTATATTAAGTTGAGGTTGCTTAAGTTTGAACCCATTCTTCTCTCCTCTCCTCCCCACATTTTAGGAATACGTGATTATATTTTATAACCTTTTTTGTGAGATCCTTGACTGATTTTTTTTACAGAAATATTTCTGTTTCCTACCTTCATACTGTCATGTTTGTTCTCTCCTTTCCACTCAAAGAGTCCCTTTTAATATTTCTTGCAGGAATGTGTTTAGTGGTCATGAACTCCTTTAGTTTTTGTTTGTCTGGGAAACTTTTTATCTCTCCTTCTGTTCTGAATGATAACCTTGCTGGATAGAGTATTCTTGGCTGCAGATTCTTCCTGTGTAGCACGTTGAATATATCATGCTACTCTGTTCTGGCCTGCAAAATTTCTTTTATTATTATTATTACGTATAACACCCAGTGCTCATCCCAACAAGTGTCCTCCTCAATGCCCCTTCCCCATTTAGCCCATCCCCCCATCCAAAACCCTCCAGCAACCCTCAGTTTGTTCTCTGTGTTTAAGAGTGACTTATGTTTTGTCCCCCTCCTTGTTTTTATATTATTTTTGCTTCCTTTCACTTATGTTCATCAGTTTTGTATCTTATATTCCACACATGAGTGAGGTCATATGATATTTGTCTTTCTATAACTAATTTCGCTTAGCATAATACCCTCCAGTTCCATCCATGTTGTTGCAAATGGCAAGATTTCATTCTTTTTGATTGCTGAGTAATACTCCACTGTATATATATACCACATCTTCTTTTTAAAAAAATTATTTATGTTTATTTATTTTTGGGAGAGAGAGAAACAGAGAGACAGAGTGTGAGCAGGGGAGGAGCAGAAAGAGAGGGAGACACAGAATCTGAAGCAGGTTCCAGGCTCCGAGCTGTCAGCACAGAGCCTGATGTGGGGCTCAAACTCACAATGGTGAGATCATGACCTGAGCCAAAGTTGGACACGTAACCAACTGAGCCACCCAGGCGCCCCTATACCATATCTTTTTTATCCATTCATCTGTCAATGGACATTTGGGCTCTTTCCATACTTTGGCTATTGTTGATAGTGATGCTATAAACACTGGGGTGTATGTGCCCCTTCAAAACAGTACTCCTATATCGTTTGGATAAGTACCCAGTAGTGTAATTGCTGGGTCATGGGGAAGTTCCATTTTTAAGTTTTTGATGAACCTCCATGCTGTTTTCCAGAGTGGCTGCACCAGTTTGCATTCCCACCAGCAGTGCAAAAGGGTTCCTCTTTCTCTGCATCTTTCCCAACATCTGTCATTGCCTGAGTTGTTAATTTTAGCCATTCTGACTGAGGTGGTATCTCATTGTGGTTTTGATTTGTATTTCCCTGATAAAATGAGTGATGTTGAGCATTTTTTCATGTGTCGGTTAGCCATCTGGATGTCTTCTTTGGAAAAGTGCCTATTCATGTCTTTTGCCCATTTCTGCACTGGATTGTTTGTTTTTTGGCTGTTGAGTTTGATAAGTTCTTATAGATTTTGGATACTAACCCTTTATCTGATATGTCATTTACAAATATCTTCTCTCATTCTGTTGATTGCCTTTTAGTTTTGCTGGTTGTTTTCTTCGCCATGCAGAAGCTTTTCATCTTGATGAGGTCCCAATAGTTCATTTTTGCTTCTGTTTCCCTTGCCTCCAGAGACGTGTTGAGAAAGAAGTTGCTGCAGCCGAGGTCAAAGAGGTCTTTGCTTACTCTCTCCTCGAGGATTTTGATGGCTTCCTGTCTTACATTGAGGTCTTTCATCCATGTTGAGTTTATTTTTGTGTATGGTGTAACAAAGTGGTCCGGGTTCAGTTTTCTGCATGTCGCTGTCCAGTTTTCCCAGCACCATTTGCTGAAGAGACTGTCTTTATTCCATTGGCTATTCTTCCCTGCTTTGTCAAAGATTAGTTGTCCATACATTTGTGGGTCCATTTCTGGGTTCTCTATTCTGTTCCATTGGTCTAAGTGTCTCTTTGTGCCAGTACCATACTGTCTTGATGATTACAGCTTTGGAGTACATCTTGAAGTCCAGAATAGTGATGCCTCCAGCCTTGATTTTCTTTTTCAGGATTGCTTTGGCTCTCCAGGGTCTTTTCTGGTTCCATACACATTTTAGGATTGTTTGTTCTAGCTCTGTGAAGAATGCTGGTGTTATTTTGATAGGGATTGCATTGAATATGTAGACTGCTTTGGGTAGTATCAGCATTTTAACAATATTTGTTCTTCCAATGCATGGGCATGGAATATTTTCCCATTTTTTTGTGTGTTTTCTTCGATTTCTTTTATAAGCTTTCTATAGTTTTCATTGTATAGATTTTTCGCCTGTTTGGTTAGGTGTATTCCTAGGTATTTTATGGTTTTTGGTGCAATTGTAAATGGGATCGACTCCTTGATTTTTCTTTCTGCTGCTTCATTGGTGTATAGAAATGCAACCGATTTCTGTGCATTGATTTTATACTCTGAGACTTTGCTGAATTCATGGATTAGTTCTAGCAGTGTTTTTGTGGAATCTTTTGGGTTTTCCATATAGAGTATTGTGTCATCTGCAAAGAGTGAAAGTTTGACTTCCTCCTTGCTGATTTGGATGCCTTTTATTTTTTGTGTTGTCTGATTGCTGAGGCTATGACTTCCAATACTATGTTGCATAACTGAACTGGAACATTTCTGTTGAAAAATCTCCAACTATCATTATGGGTTTTCCCTTGTAAATTAATGACTTCCTTTGTCTTGATGTTTTTAGGATTTTCTGTATCATTATATTTTGCAAATTTAATTACAATATATCTTGGTGTTGGGCTAATTTCATTGATTTCAATGGGAGTTCTCTGTACCTCCCGGATCTGGATGTCTTTTTCCTTCCCCATATTAGGGAAGTTTCAGCTATTATTTCTTCAAATAAATTTTCTGCCCCCTTTGCTCTTCTTCTTCTAGGACTCCAATAATATGAATGCATTACATTTGATGGAGTCACTGAGTTCCCTCTTTTCTTGTTTTGCATAATTCTTCTTTCTCTCTTTTTTCTTTTAGCTTCATTGCTTTGCATTACTTTGTCTTCTAGGTCATTAATTCATTTCTCTGCTTCTTCCAGCATACTGTTCATTGCATCAAGCATGTTTCTAATCTCATGTATTACATTCTTCATCTCTAATTGATTTTTTTTTAACTCTTTTGCCTCTGTGGTAAGGGTCTCACTAATGCCTTTCACTCTTTTCTCAAGTCCAGTGAGTGGCCTTATGACTGTTGCTTTAAATCCTCCGTCAGGCATGTTACTTATATCTGTTTTTCTTAGATCTCCAGCCATGGCCTTATCTTGTTCTCCCATTTGGGATAAATTCCTCTGTCTTCTCATTCTACTGTATTTCTAATGCACACACATACACAGACATGTACATTTTCAAATAGCATTTCCCCTCCGTTCCCAACTTCCACTCCCATTCCAACTGTGTTCTCCTGTCATCCCCTAGCATCCACTTTTATGCATGTAACTATGTGTCCTTGATTGGGTATGTATCATTGAATGACATCAGTGTTGCGGTCTGAATTTTGTCTCCACCAAAGTTCTTACGTTGAAGTCCTAGCTCTTAGAACCTCAGAATGAAATAGTATTTGGAGATAAGGTGTTTAGAGAGATAATTAAGTTAAAATGAGGTCTTTAGGATTGGCCCTAATCCAGTATGACTGGTGAACTTATGAGAAGAGGAAATTTGGGGGTGCCTGGGTAGCTCAGTCGGTTAAGCATCCGATTCTTGATTTCGGCTCAGGCCACGATCTCGTGGTTCATGAGATTGAGCCCCACGTTGGGCTCTGTGCTGACAGCACGGAGCCTGCCTGGGATTCTCTCTCTCTGCCCCTTCCCCTGCTTGTTCACTTTATCTCTCGAAATAAACAAACATTAAGGAAAAAAAAGAGGATATTTGGGCACAGACACGCATGTGCTCAAAGACAAGACCGTGTGAAGATGGAGGGAGATGGCCAACTACAAGCGAAGGAGAGAGGCCTCAGAAGGAACCAATGCTGCTGACACCTTGATCTCAGACTTCTAGCCTCCAGAAGCATGAGGAAATAATGTCCACTGTCTGAGCTCCCCGCGTATTGGACTTTATTGTTGTGGCCTAGTAAACTAAGACATCCAGTGCTGGTGTATGCATGTGTTTGTTTTTGAATTTACATATATCATCTCAGATATAGACTCAGTCTGTTTCTTTTTTTCCCCCCTTAGTGCAACGTCTAAAAATGTTTTCTTTTTGCTTATCCTATTTTCTACAGCGCATGTGTACATCGATTTGTTTTATTGTGGTAAAATACGTTTAACATAACATTTACCATCTTGGCCATTTTCTAACATACAGCTCCGTGTTGTGGAGTGCAGTCACTCTCCTGCGACGTAGCCACCTCCAGAAGTTTCTCGTCTTCCCAAACTGAAGCCCTACACTCATTAAAAACAATTCCCCATTCCTCTCTCCCCTCAGCCCCTGGCAACCACCACTCTATTTTCTACTACTCTACTCTAAGTACTACTTAGAGTAGTACTAAGTACTACTAAGTACTACTAGAACTACTCTACGTACCTCCTCCTATAGGTGGAATCCTACAATATCATCCTTTTGTGGCCTTCTATTTCACTTAGCATCATGTCTTCAAGGTTCATCCATGTTGTGGCATCTGTCAAGATTTCCTTCCTTTTTAAGGCAGAATAATATCCTACTGTGCTTTCTACCACGTTTTTGGGGGTCATTCATCCACGGCTGGACATTGGGTTGTTTCCACCTCTCGGCTCTTGTGAATAACGCTGTCGTGAACATGGGTATGTAAGTATATGTTTGAGTCCCTGCTTTCGATTCTTTTGGGTGTATACCCAGAGGTCGACTTGTTGGATCATATGGTAGTTTTATGTTTACTTTTTGAGGAACCTCCCTACTGCTTTCCATAATGGCTGTATCATTTTACATTCCCGCTAACAGTGCGTGAGGGTTCCAGTTTCTCTACGTTCTCATCAAAATTTGTTATTTCTGGGGGCACGTGGGTGGCTCAGTCGGGTAAGCGTCCGACTTCGGCTCAGGTCAGGATCTCACCGTTTGTGAGTTCAGGCCCCGCGTCGGGCTTGGTGCTGAGCCTGGAGCCTGGAGCCTGCTTCACATTCTGTGTCTCCCTCTTTCTCTGTCCCTCCCCTGCTCACACTCTAACTCTCTCAAAATTAAGAAAACATTAAAAATTTTTTAAAAAATTGTTATTTCTGGGGCGCCTGGGTGGCTCAGTCGGTTGAGCGGCCGACTTCGGCTCAGGTCATGATCTCGCGGTCCGTGAGTTCGAGCCCCGCGTCAGGCTCTGTGCTGACAGCTCAGAGCCTGGAGCCCGTTTCAGATTCTGTGTCTCCCTCTCTCTGACCCTCCCCCGTTCATGCTCTGTCTCTCTCTCTCTCAAAAATAAATAAACGTTAAAAAAAATTTTTTTTTTAAATTGTTATTTCTGTTTTTGTTTTTGTACACTAGTCATTTTAATGAGTGTGAGGTGGGATCCCATTGTGATCTCTTTTGAGTTGTCTTTTCTTCTATGGTGTTTTACTTTTGAATTTTAATACTGCCTGTTTTGACACATCAGTATCATCCTCATACAGCTTCTTTGTGGACTGTAATTTTTATCACTATAAAATCCCATTTAAAAAAGTCGGATTTTATGCATTATGTGTTAAGTTCACCCTTGTCTGTTATTAAAAGTGTCTGCCATTTTGGTTTGTATGTGTCTCCTGTTTGCCAAGTCCTTTTATATTTATCTTTCTGGGTCATTTTGCTTTGGAAAATTCTTAAAAAAAAATTTTTTTAAATGTTTATTTTTGAGAGAGAGAGGGAAGGAGAGAGAGAGAGAGCATGAGCAGGGGAGGGGCAGAGAGAGACGGAGACAGAATGTGAAGCAGGCTCCAGGCTCCATGCTGTCAGCACAGAGCCCGACGTGGGGCTCAAACTCACGAGCCGTGAGATCATGATCTGAGCTGAAGTCAGACGCTCAACGGACTGAGCCACCCGGGTGCTCCTGGAAAATTCTTACACATGATTGTATAGATTGGGTTTTTCAAAACGCACAGCCCGAGACCCAATCTCCCTTGCTACGACTTTATTAGGGAATGCAATCCCAGGAAAGCCAGAGGAAGGGAACAGGGAACATCGCTGAGGGGCGGGGAGGCGGGAAGAGCAAATCTGAGGCTGCATCGCTCAGCAGGTCAAGGCTTGGAATGAAGAGGGAGTGTGTGTCTGATCTCATGGGACCATCTTCCAAGAGGCCATCTTCCTTTTTAACTGTATTTCATCATTGTCTATACAGGGAGAGAAAGAAGGGAGAATTTTATCTGGCAGCTTCCGTCCCCCATGGGTCAAACATTCTCTCCACAAGTGTTAACTGCCCTTCACTTCAGGGTCGTCCAAGCTTGGCACCCAGAGGGCCCCCAGTGTCTCGCACCTCGGCATCAATGTGGACGCCTCAGGGCAAGAGGGGGAGACGTGCTACACAGGAGGGCTTGGGGCACTGGTGGGTTGTACCCACACGAAGTGAGTTGAAGCGCACAAGGTCTGTCATCTCAGCAGCAGCTGGCACGGAGCAAGCAGCCCTGTCACCCTGACGATCAGCGGCGGAGCCTGGCTTTATCGGGTTGCCCCCGAGCTGCAGGAGTTGAGGCTCCTCAAAAACTGCCATAAAGCTCCCCACGGCTTTTACAAATCCTTAAGCTGGCTGTCAGCTACCCCGAGCCTACCATTTTCTTTTTTGCAAGGTGTCTCATGTTCATAAAAGCCGGCCTACTCTGCATTTCTCATAATCATCACTGTCCCCATAACCAACGAAAGGCTGCAGGCATTCCAGTTCCCAGCTGAATTCCACCTTCTACCTGCCCCTCACCCCCATGTAACCACAGGTGAAAACCTCAGTAATTTTGATGCCCAGTTCATGCCAAGGGTTACCACCACCTGCTTTACTCTAGCAAGTGCCCTTATTGCCATCAGACCAGTAAGGAGGCAATTCAATGTCACAATCCTATCCCGGGAGTCTTCTTTTAAGCGCCCTTGGGACCAATTGTCTCGGGGGGCAAGCGTGTGGCCGTGAGGTGAAGTGTGGAGGACTGTTTCTGTGTGTCAGAAGTCAGCTGGAACGCGGGCAGAATTGGTCACCCCGGAGAGGCTAGGACAGGACGGGTCAGAGGCTCTGGAGGCATGGAAGGACCAGAGGCTGTGATGTGGCAGGAAGAGATGTCTGATAACAAAGGCGTATCATAGATTTTCTTTCCAAACAAGGCCTGTCCTATTTGCATTTATTGATGTAATGTGATGGATAGGCTTCGTTCTCATTCTGGCATCTTATTTTGTATTATGCTTTCTCTCTTTAGTGCTTCCTTTGTTTTGCATCTTTTGCTGTGTGGTGTGTGTGCGTGTTTTCTTCAGATTATTTCACCGCATTTGTGGCAATTTGGTGCTCTCTCTCTTCCCGGAACCAGCAGACTTTGTCAAGACAAGATGTGTCAGATATGCTAAGATGTGATGCGATGCATAAAACCCGAGACTACACACACAGGCAGGCGTTCCTTGTTTGTTTCACTGTTGTCTATTTCTGCTCAACAGAAATCCTGATACGTTCAGTTGTGCCCAGTGCCCACCAAAAGAGAGAGAAAAAAAATGTTGGTGGGTTTATAATTACATCTTTAGCGAGAACATTCCTGAGAAAACTTGCATTTTGATGAGGATTAAGAACCAATCCTCGGCTTACGATTTTACCTGGTCTGGCGAGTAGAAGAATTTTCTATACAGCGGCTTCTGGTTCCTTATGATCCATGCTTTGTTGCTTCTCCTGTCCCCATGCAGTCTCAGTGCCAGGCTCTACAGGACACATTTCTGCTGGGATGTGATCCCTGGCCCTGCACCTTGGTGCCCTACGGTAGGTGAGTCGGCTCAGAGGCTGGTAGGGCACACCCACACCAGCACAGCTTGCAAAAACCGAATGATAGGTGGGAAAGACTATAGACCCCATAAATCTGTTCCATAAAACCCAAACTAAACGTATCTCATGTCAACTTGACTCTCATTCGAGTCATTCCAATATCCGACATGAGGTAAAGGAAAATTCGGGCCAAAAAAAAAAAAAAAAAAAAAAAGAGAGAGATAGCGGTCTTAACTGACCACATCCAAAATTGCCTTATTGGGGTGCCTGGGTGGCTCAGTCAGTTGAAAGCCTGACCTTTGGTTTTGGCTCAGGTCATGATCGCACAGTTAGTGAATTCAAGCCCTGCATCGGGCTCTGTGCTGACAGTGTGTGGACCGCTTGGGATTCTGTCTCTCCCACTCTCGTTGTACCTCCCCAGCTTGCTCGCTCTCTCTCTCTCTCAAAAAAAAAAAAAAAAAAAAAAAAAAAAAAAAAAATATATATATATATATATATATATATATATGTAAATTTAAAAACAAAACCCAAAAACTGCCTTACCTGTGAACATTTTATAAAAGCATATGCCCATGTGAACACGTTGTTAGGGTTCTTCAACCCTGTCCTTAAAAAGGGCCATCGTACTGAGGGGCCCAGAGCTTAAGCTGTCTCTGTGTTGTACCTCATGGTTTACAATTTAATGTAGACACAGCAATAATCTACAAAAAGGTATAAGAAAGTCCAACAAAGTTTTGGTCTTTTGCCAATGATGACTGCTACTCTTTAGGAAATAAATATCGGAACTTTTTGAAAAAGAAGTTTTCTTATCCTCTTAGCTTCGTGTCTCACTGGTGCCTGTTCTCCCAATTGTACTGACGGAGTGAAGTCACAGAGCCCAGCAAGAAAGAGATTATTCTTTCCAAGAAAGGATTTACAGCAGCGTTGTCCCATAGAACTTTCTTCAATGATGGAACTGTTCTGTGTCTGTGCTATCCAAAATGGTAGCCATTTGCCACATGTTGCTAGCTATTAAGCCCTTGAAATGTGGCTAGTGAGACTGACGAATTGGATTTTACATAGATTTAATTAATTAAAGCAAAAATTAAAATAGCCACATGTGGCTAGTGGCTGCCATAGAAGACAGAGGAGATTTGAAGCCATTTGAGTGGGAAGATGACAAAGGAAGGGGGCCATGCCAGTCAAGTGGCTGTGACCAGCCTGCTGCTTTTTGTTTGTTTTTTACACCATTTTATTGAGGTATGATTGGCATAAAAACAGCTGTAAATACCTAATGTATACAACTTGATGAATTTGGAGGTAAGTACACACCCAAAAAACTATCACCATAATCTATGCCATAAATCACACCTATCACCTCCAAAAGTTTCCTCCTGCCCTTGTTTATTTGTTACTATTATCCTGTGTGTATGAAAAGAACACTTAACATAAGATTTACCCTCTTAGTAAATTAAAACAATTTAAAAAAATTTGTTAATGTTTATTTTTTAGAGAGAGAGACAGAGTGCAAGCAGGGGTGGGGCAGAGAGAGAGGAAGACACAGAATCCGAGGCAGGCTCCAGGCTCTAAACTGTCAGCACGGAGCCCCACACTCATCAACCAAGAGCACATGACCTGAGCCGAAGTCAGACTCTTAACTGACAGAGCCATCCAGGCACCCCACCCTCTTAGTAAATCTTCAAGTATGTACTACAATATTAACTAGAGGCACCGCGCTGTACAGATCTCTAGGTCTTATTCATCTTGTAGCCCTGAAACTTTGTAGCCTTTGACTTCCATCTCCCCATTTCCCCCTCCCCCCAGCCCCTGGCAACCACCACTCTATTCTCTGCTTCCACGAGTTTGACTCTTTTCGATTTCCCGTGTAAAAATGAGATCGTGCAGTATTTGTCTTACCGCGTCTGGTTTCTTTCACTTCCAGGTTCATCCAGTTGTTGCAAATAGCAGGGTTTCCTGCCTTTTTAAAAAGCTGAATAATATTCCGTTATAGGTATATACCGCATTTCCCCCCAATTTACCCACTGATGACCATTTAGATTGCTTCCATGTCCTGGCTGTTGTGGACAATGTTGTACGGAACACGGGAGTGCAGACACCCCTTTGAGATCCTGATCTCTGTTCCTTTGGATAGGTACTCAGAAGTGAGATTGCTGGATCATATGGCAGTTCTAGGTTTCATTTAAGAACCTTCCACACCGTTTTCCTCAGTGGCTAGACCAGTTTACACACCCACCAACAGTGTATCAAATGCTCCCTTTTCTCCACATCCTCCCTAACATTTCTCTTTTGTTTCTTCTGATACTCGCCATTCTAACAGGTATGAGGTGATACCTCATTGTGGTTTCGGTTTGCATTTCCCGGATGATGAGGGATGCTGAGCAGCTTTTCATGTACCTGTGGATCATTTGTATGTCTTCTTTAGAGAAATGTCTATTCAGTTCCTTTGCCCATTTTTAAATCGGGTTATTTGTTGTTGTTGTTGTTTTTGCTATTGAGTTGTAGGAGTTCCTTACATCAGGCTGGGGAGTTTTGAAGAGAGAGAACCAAAAGACAGTTCGGCCAGAGGGACTTCCCACTAAGGGTCTTGTCCTTCTTTCTCAGACATTTCCAGAACAGTCTGGTAGGCCAGGCTGGGGGTGGGGCTAACGGATCCATTAGACACAAAGCCTGGGGCCCATGGAAATGTTTTAATTTCTTTAAAATTAGAAGAAAACAAAAAAGAATTTTTAGGCTGAAGAAAATGTTTTAATATATAATATTAATACATTCATTGTTAGGTCAACCCACCCATAAAATATAATTAAAATTTTTATTTATTTATTTTTATGCTTTATTACTTTTGAGAGAGAGAGAGAGAGACAGAGTGAAAGCAGGGGAGGGGCGGAGAGAGAGGGGGACCCAGACTCCCAAGCAGGCTCCAGGCTCTGAGCTGTCAGCACAGCTGATGGGGCTACGCAAAGCCTGATGGGGCTACGCAATCATGACCTGAGCTGAAGTCCACGCTTAATTGACTGAGCCACCCAGGTGCCCCTAAAAATTTTTTTTATTTTATTTAATTGAAAAAAAAATTTTTTTTACATTTATTTATTTTTTGATAGACATAGAGACACAGAGCACAAGTTGAGGAAGGGCAGAGAGAGAAGGAAACAGAATCCAAGGCAGGCTCCAGGCTCTGAGCTGTCGGCACAGAGCCCCATGCGGGGCTTGAACTCACAAACCGTGAGATCATGACCTGAGTCAAAGATGGACGCCCAATGAACTGAGCCACCCAGGCGCCCCCCACCCCCAATTTTTTTTTTTTTTTTTAATGGAGGAAGGAGTCCTTGAAAATAAAAACGCTAGGACCCACCCAAGTCTTTATGTGTGTGTGGGGAGAGGGGCTGCTTCTACCACTAACAGCTCATTTTGGGCAACCAGGTATCTGCCTTCTTGAATGCTCCCCCTCAGAGGCCACAGATGAACTCCATGAATGGGTTCAAGTGCCCATTCTCAAACAAGAGTACCAAGACTTTTCAACAATCCCAGGGTCAGAACAGAGCCCTGCACTGGAAAAACGCCTCTCTAGACTGTTACGTACTTGGGCAGTGGACAGTGGGGAGCTGGGGAGGGGTTCAAGAGCTGTGTGGGAAGGCAGAGAGGGGAAATGCTATGTTGTAGAGTGAGATAATTAATCTTGACTACTCCTCTCATCCTGACCCCATAAAGGAGGACGCATGAGCTCCGAGAGGTTGAGAAACTTGGCCAACCTTACACAGTTGGGGCACAAACCTCCATGTGCCCTTGCTCTGACCTAAGCCTAAGCTCAGATCCCTGGAACCCCTTCCGCAGCCACTGTGGGAGCATCAAGAGTAGCTTCTGTGCCGACCAGCCCGCCATCCCTGAGAGCTGTTCTCTTTTCCCCATTCCTGCTGCTTCCGGAGCTGATCCTATAGGATCTCTGGGCCTCAGTTTCCCCCTTTGTGCGTGTGTTGGGGCGGGGGGGGGGGGGTCTCCCTCTAGCAACGCGAAAGAGGGAGGGAAAGAGGAGGACGTGGCTTTCACCCTGTCCACGCTAAGGCCCCAGCCGAGGGTCTTCCCGGAAGCCCACCTCCCCGCGCGCGCCGTCCCGCGGCAGGAATGGGCTCGGCCCCTTTAAATCCCGCCCGGGGCCGCGCCCTTCCCGGCTCGGCGACTGGGAATTGCGGCCCGGCGCGCGCTCTCCGCGCTCCCGGCGCCGAGCCCGCGACCCCGCGCGCCGCCTCCGAGCCCCGGGCCTGCGGACGCAGGGGCCGTGCGCATCATGAGCCGCATCTACCACGACAGCGCCCTCCGGAACAAGGCGGTGCGGAGCGCGCGGCTGCCGGGGGCCTGGGACCCCGCCGCCCACCAGGGGTAGGCCCGCCGCGCTCTGCCCCTGCCTCTCGGGCCGCCTCCGGCCCCGGTTTAGAACCCGGGCTTCGGGATTGGGGAGGGGACCGCGGTCCGGGTGCGGGTGGGAGGGGAGGCAGACCTGGCCAAAGCCACCCGCCACCGCCCCCCGCCCCCAGCGCCCCCCTCCGCCCTGCAAGCAGAGCGCACCCTTAGAACACTGATCGGCTTAAAATTCCCCACTGCCCCCCGCCCCGTAGCGTCGGGAGAGGGTCTCGATCCGACTCCCAAACGGAGCTCGAAAGCACCGACCTTTGTCTCTACCCCTGCCTGTCGCGACTGTAAAACTCCCAGCCACTTGCCTCGCCGCCCTGCCCGCGGGCCTTGGTTCAGGCCGCCCGCCGCACTTCCCGCCCCGGAAGGGACGAAGGCGTGGAGCGATCCCAACGGCGCGGGGGAGCTGGCGTGGCGCGGCCGCGGGAGGGCAATGCCTGCCTGGAGGCGCGTGTGGGATCGGGATCCGGATGGGGTGGAGGGGAGGCCCTGCGGTCGCCCACGCAGAGGTTTTGAGAACACGTGGGCCATGCCAGCTGCAGGTACAAACACTAAGGAATCTGGAGGTGAGGGGTCGGTAGGGGCAGGTAATAGAGTTTCCCCCATCCCGTCCCGTGTCCCCGCCCTCTCCCATTTCTGTGGCTCTAAAAGGGAAACCCCAGGTTTTGTGAAAACTAGAAGCGGGAAGCGGGGAGCTAGGAACTCTGCGAGGGACCCCACGATCTTGGGCTACTCATAAAACTTCTGGTTTGGGATTTCGCCACCTCTAAGTGCGTATGGATGACAAGAGGAATAGAAAGTGTTTTAAAACAGGTGAAAAGGGAAGATCCTTTACAGCAGCTTAGACCCCTCCCTCAAGTTTGATTAAATAAAGAAGTAAAATCCTTTCTATTTGGTAAGCACTTAATAGTTTAGCACTGTCATCATCATCACAAGACTCAGAGTGAGGTGGCTTTTCTCCCATTTTGTAGATAGGAAGACTGAGGCTCTGGTTACAGTAACCCCTTGCAGGAGGGGCCACAGCTTGGTCTTGCAGCCTTGAGGAGGTCCCTTCTACTCTCTGGGCAGTGCCTCAGCGTTTGGGAGTCAGGTGAATAGGAGACACTTGGGGGCCTTGCTTCTATCCCAGTGCACACTCTGCCCTGGGCCCTTGAACTTACGCCTCTTCCCTGAGGACTGACACAACCAGCTGATCCCTTCTTTCCATCCCCAGGGGAAATGGTGTCCTGCTGGAGGGAGAACTGGTGGACGTGTCTCGGCACAGCATCTTGGATGCCCGTGGCAGGAAGGTGAGGACGCTTTCCTGGGGACACTAGCAGGGTACTGCCTTCATGGTCCTCACCCACCGGCAGATCTCCCGGTGCTTGACTACATCAGTGCTGAGATTTGGGGTCCGGTTCCTCCCAGGAGGGGCTCACAGGGCAGGTGGGGAGTAGGTGGGGCGATAGCAGCCCAAAGGGACCACTGAGTGGAAAGGTGACTTTGGCGTTGGGCAGAGGACAGATGACGGGGCCTGGGTTCCTGCTGAGGACACAGATCAGCACTAACCCCAGTGGTGAGTGTTTGGGGCTCGGATTGGGAGGGTTGAGAGCAGGAAGGGGTGAGGTGACCGGTTCAGGACTGAGGCTGTGGGTGCTGTGTGGGCTGGAAGGTGCTCCAAAGAGGTCCCATTGCTTCTGTTTAAAGGGCTGGGAGCCTCGCTGGGTGGGCAGGATGAGGCGCTCTGTTTTCTGGGAGGGTCAAGGGCCCAGATTCCTGGCTTCTGGAAGTGGTCTGGTAGCTCCCACTGCCCTGGGGCCTGATGGGTCAGCAGTGACCTTCCCCTTTTGGGGACCAGGTTTGTTCCTGGGAGGTCATGTCACCTTTGAATTTTTTGGAATTAATTCATTTTAATTTTTGTTTAATGTTTATTTTTGCGAGAGAGAGGTGGGGGAGGGGCAGAGAGAGAGGAAGGAACAGAATCCAAAGCAGGCTCTAGGCTCTGAGCTGTCAGCACAGAGCCCGACGCGGGGCTCGAACTCATAAACCGTGAGTTCATGACCTGAACTGACGTCGGACACTTAACTGAGCCACCCAGGCACCCCTGAATCATTGAAAATGTACTGGTGGAGTTTGTTGTTGGAAGGAGACCTAAAGTTCTCCATTTGCAAAGCGGTGGCTCTCTTGGCCTGGGCTCGCTCGTCTTTGAGCAGCACTGTGTGTGGCTGGGCACTTTGGAATGTGGGGTTTTTAGAAAGCAGGTCACTGCTGTGGACCTGGGCCTCCTCGTGGATACAGGCAGGGACAATGGGGTGGGAGGAGGGTAGCTGTGTTCTGGGCCTTTGTCCAGCCTCCACATTAAGTCTGCATTGCTGACCCCGCCTGGGGCTTCAGTTCCCATGTCCGTGCCCTTGTCCGCTTGCCCCCTCACACCCTTGGGGTCGTGCCCTCCATCACCACGCCATCTCAGGTCTCCACAGACACACCCACTGCTCACCCTCCGATACTTGCCCGTGTCTTTCCTGAGCCCTAGTTTTGAATTTCCACCCCCTTTCTAACAGCCCCACTCGGTGTGCTGACCACCTTATCTCCTTGTTCTCTAAAGCTGAGCTCGTCCCAGGGGCTCAGAGCCCGCTGCTGCCCTGCAGCCCCGGGAAAAGCCTCCGCTCCCAGCTCGGCACCAGTTTCGCCCAAGAGGTGTTTTGCTGCATCCACCCCCCTCCTTAGGGTGCCAGCCAGCAGGGTGGACACAGCAGTCCGGAGCCCCCAGCCAGTCTGCCCGGCAGGGCCAGCAGTAGCTCCAGGCTGATGTGGGACGGGCCTCCCTCCGCTGCCCTTGGGGCAGAGCGTTCTGTCAGCCCTGCCCACACTTGCCTTCTCTGAGTTCTCCCTTCTAATGATAATGCACTAGACCCCTGCAAACCTCTACTGTCTCTTCCTCCAGCCTCCCCCCGGGAAGCAGTGCCTGGTCCTGTTGGTCCTTCTACCTTGGCCATCCCTTCCCACCCCTCCCCTTTCTCTTTCTACTGGCCTTAGGCTGATGGGGCCTCAGAAAATTAGCCTGTCCTCATCAAACCTTCCAGCTGCCCCCAACGCTCATTCTTGTCCTGCCGGTCACTTGTTTCCTGAAAGACATATTGGAGGGTCTCACTGCTGTTCAAAAACCTTTCGGAATTCCCTCATGGGGTGCCTGGGTGGCTCAGTCGGTTAAGTGTCTGACTTCGGCTCAGGTCATGATCTCACAGTTTGTGAGTTCGAGCTCCATGTCGGGCTCTGTGCTGACAGCTCGGAGCCTGGAGCCTGCTTCGGATTCTGTGTTTCCCTCTCTTTCTCTGCCCCTCCCCCACTCACACTCTGTCTCTCTCTCTCTCTTTCTCTCTCGCTCTCTCTCAAAAAATAAATGTTGAAGAATATTTAAAACACACACACACGCACACACAAACCTTTTGGGATTCCTTCTTGTCTATCAGGTATAGTCCAAACTCCAAATACCAACTCAAGGCCCATTTCAAACCAGTGCTACTTGCTTTCCCAGCCTGGGCTCCCAGGAGGCCTCTGACTATCCTCTGTTGCTCAGACATGCGCACCAGACCTTGACTTTTATTTCGTACCTGTCCCAGGCTTTTAATATTCTCCCTACTCCCTTTTCCCCGGAAGCTGCAGGTTTCTCCATGCTTTGAGACCTTGCCAGGAGGTGGATTCCTCTTCTCCAGTGTCCAGGAGCATGTGACCCACCCGCTTTGGCCAGAGTAGCTGGCAAACAGCATTTGCAGCACCCTTTACGTTTTACACTGTGCTTGCGTCTAGTATCTCATCGAACCCTTGCCGCGTTTCTGAAAGTAGACGTTGTCCCGACGCAACAGGGGAAACTGAGGCTAGGAGGGATTAGCCCCAGGTCCAACACGTGTCGGAAGCGGCATAATGGCCGCCCTCCCTCGGAGCTTTCAGTGCCCTTCCTATGACCCTTGCCCTCTTCCACTCCTGCATCATGGTATTTGGGGTCCTCGGTGCTTGGGTTATGGTTTTCTGTGTGTGCTTTGTGTCTCTGGCCGTGTGGGGACTTTGGGGTCAGGCGGGGGGCCTGCCGTCTCACGGCCGCAAGGAGCACACACGCTTCGTTATGTGAGGCAGGTGCGTACTGAGCACGTGATTGGATAAATGAGCGAATATGGGGGGGCGGGGCATCTGCCCAACTGGAATATCTTTGGGAGCTGAGGTGGGATTCGGGGTGGAGGGGGCGGCTGGGGGGCTCGCAGCGGAGCCCTGTGGGGAGTGTGTGTTGGAGGGTGGGGGGAGTGAAACAGCGCCCTCCCTGTCTCCGGCCCCAGGAGCGCTACTACGTGCTCTACATCCGGCCCAGTCGCATCCATCGCCGGAAGTTCGACCCCAAGGGAAACGAAATCGAGCCCAACTTCAGTGCCACCAAGAAGGTGAACACGGGCTTCCTCATGTCGTCCTACAGTAGGTATCTTCCGTCCTTCCTCCCTCAGGGCCCTCCCACCCTGTGGCCTTGCTGTGTCTCTTGGTCCCTAATGAGTGTCCGCTCAGCCTTGGAGTCCGTGTCTGGCCTGGGGGCCTGCTGGCCGGACTCCTCCTGCCCCTCATTCACTCAGAGGATCCCCAGTGCCCCACCTCAATCCCAGGGGCCTGGCTGGCCTGACTCCTGCAGCCTGGCAGAGGCTTCCGAGAACCTGGCTCTGGGCTCTCACTGCCTTTGTGCAGAGCCCAGGCCAGGCCCCTGGCAGCCTTCACCTTCCTGTCCAAATTCCATACGATTCTTAGGCCCTTGGACCTCCTTCCTCTTTCCAACTGTGGCTCTACAGGGACCGCTTTGCTGTCTGTGGAAGAAGGTTTGGAGGTTGAGTGAGAATCCTTCCATCCCTCTATCAATTTATTCATTCATAATTTCAGTTGTCCGTTCATTCTCTGAATATTTAATGAGCATCTACCCTGTGCCAGGCCCTGAGCCACATGCCAGGGTCCAGGGACCACAGGGACAAACAAGATTTGGACCTGCATTCGAGATGTCCTCAGTCCCTTAGAGGAGATGGACAGGACAGAGGAGGGGCTCTGGGCCCAGGCAGGCACGGTCGGGGGCAGGCCTGGAGGGGGGAACACCAGTGCAAAAAGCTGAAAGGAAAGCAGGAATCAGCAGGGTGCTGGGGTTTGGAAAGGTGTTGCAGGAGGGGGTTGCAGGCCAAAGCATGCTGGGAACTGGGGGCTCCTGATGCAGGTGAGGAGAAGCCTTTAGGGAGGCAGGGGCCAGGTGGAGAAGGGCCCCGGAAGGACACCTGATCGAGAATGCAAGGGAGTCCTGTTGTGAGTGGTTTTAAGTAGGGCAGGGATGTGATTAGAACGGTTTTAAAAAATCCCAGGGTGGAGCGGGGAGCATCTGGGTGGCTCAGTGGGTTAAGCATCCAACTTCAGCTTAGGCCATGATGTCACAGTTCGTGAGTTTGAGCCCCACATTGGGCTCTGCACTGACTGACAGTGCAGAGCTTGCTTGGGATTGTCTCTCTCCCCCTCTCTCTCTGCCCCTTCCCTGCTCGAGTATGCTCTTTCTCTCTCTCAAAATAAATAAATAAACTTAAAAAAATAAATAAATCCCCTCCCAGGGGGAGGGGTGCCTGGCTGGCTCAGTCAGAAGAGCATGTGACTCTTGATCTCGGGATTGTGAGTCCAAGCCCCATGTTGGGTGTAGAGATTCCTAAAAAAGAAAAAAAAAAAAAAAAAAGTAAACTTAACAAAAATCCCAGGGGGCGACCAGCAGGCCTGTTAGGAGGCTGTGGTGGCCAGATTAAGGGCCTGTCAGTGAGGATGCAGAGACTGGAGAGACTCGGGACAGAGGAGGCACAGCGGCCTCAGTGTTTGGAGACGGGGAGAGTGAGAGAGGGGTCAGGGACGGCCCTGGGGTTTGGGCTCAGGCGCAGGTGTGAGGAGAAGAGTTCTGTCTGGGACACGTGGTTGCACCTCTAGGTAGAGGATGATGCCCGCTGGGGCCTTGGAGGCACAATTCTGGAACCCAGGAAGGAGGCGGGGCTGGTGGCACACGTTTAGGGCCCATCACACATTTCAAGTACGGAAGCTGTGAGAGTGGATATGGAGTCACCCGGGAGGCCGGGCAGGAGCCCACTAGGAACCAGAGGAGGGACCCCTGCAGAGGTCTGAGGGAAGTGGGAGCATGTGTCTCTCCGAGGGGGGGTAGCAGTGGGGTCAGGTGCTGCCTGAGGCCCAGCAAGGCCAGGACCGTGGAGCATCCAGTGGGCTCACAGTGAAGTGGTCCCAGTGACTCGGGGAGAGGGGGGTCTGGAGTAGTGGGTGTCAAAGCCAGAATTCGGGAAGGCACCCCACCTCGGGCTTCCGTGACCTTGGGGAGTGGAGGTGAGAGGTGGTTTGTCTGAGGGACGTTGGGCGGGGTGAGGGCTGAGGAGGAACCAGGAGCAGTTTGAAAGGCCTTGGTGGGAGCGCGGCGTCTGGGGAACCCGAGACGGCGTCCCCGACAGAACCTGGCAAGGTTTTACACCCTGAATGGAACAGGGTCCGGCCTCCACGGCTGGTGCGCTACTCTCGCTGCCCCTGGCTCTCGGCGTGGAGAGGCCAGCCTGCCGGCCCGAGCCGAGTTGCTGAGCTGGGGTGGCTGTGCACACCTTCCTGGGCTCTTGGGGCCTGTGAGTCCTCCCAGCCCTGTGAGGCCTCACTTCTCAGTCTCGGACCATCACCTCATCCCACCCCCCGCCCCCCGCCGGACCCGACCCGGGATCTGCAGATTTGGGACATTCAGGGCAGGTAGGTGAGGCTGTTGGGATCCCCCCCCTGAGCCTCCGAGCTCTGCCGGGGCTGGGGTGAGCCGGCCAGGGGAGAGTATGTGGACCCCGTAGTTCGCTGCTCCTTCCACAGACCCCAGCCCAGCCAGGAGACCCTGAGAGCCTGGGGTGAAGAACCCTGTCTAGGCAGGGGGGAATCCGTGCGGAGGCAGAATTTTGTAGAGGGTTTGAATCCTGCCTCCTCCGCTGACCAGCTGTGTGACCTTGGGCAGATCACCTAACCTCTCTAAGCCGTCGTTTTCTCCCGCGTGAAAAAAAAGGGATAATGAAAACATTTACGCTCATTGGGGGTTTACCACGTGCCAGACTCTGTGCTAAGTGCTTCACGGGTGTCATTTCGTTTACACCTCATGTCCGCCCTGTCATTAGGTACCCTTTTTATCCCTCGTTGTCAGGCACAGAGAGGTTGAGTCACCTTTGCACGGGCTCACGTGGCTTGTGAGCAGATGTGCAGCAGGCAGCCTGGCTCCAGAGCCCGGGGCCGGAAGTCACCTGCCAGGACAGCCTCGATGACTCCTGGCACCGCGGGCCCGCACAGCCCTGCCTTCAGGTGGTTGTGGGCACGTCAGACACTCAGGTCTCCCCTGGCTCCCAAAAGACCCTCCCTGAGTGCTGTGACCCTCCTGGGCTGTGTGCCTGCAGAAGTGGAAGCTGCGGGGGACACGGACAGACTCACGCCCGAGGCGCTGAAGAGCCTGGTACAAAAGCCAGAACTGCTTGCGCTGACGGAGAGCCTCACCCCCGACCAGACGGTGGCGTTCTGGATGCCCGAGTCAGAGATGGGGGCGATGGAGCTCGAGCTGGGGATCGGGGTACGGCTGAAAACCCGAGGCGACGGCCCCTTCCTGGGTGAGCAGTACAGCCCTGACGTGGTCTCGTGTCCCCGTGGCCCATAGCGGTTCCCGGCCTCCTGTTTAGGGCTCCTCGACCCCACCTGCTGAGAACCCACGTGAGTGGGCCAGGTCTGCTTATTCCCAAGACTTCTTCCTAAGTCTCCGGACAAGTGCCCTGGGGCCAGCAGCCTAGACACTCTGGATCCTGGGGTGCCGCCCAATCCCGTGGTTCCCTAGGGTGACCTCTCCTATTTAGTGCCTTGGGGGTCACACTCAGGGCCTTCCTGAGGGCACTGAAGAGAGCAGTGGTTTAACCCGGGCCTAGGGTACCCAGCAGAGCAGGCCGGCCCCCCACTATTTTACCACTATGGAAAGACAAGCCGTTCAACTTCTTCCCTTCTTTCAGAGTCATTAGCCAAACTTGAGGCTGGAACAGTGACCAAGTGTAATTTCGCTGGTGATGGAAAGACAGGAGCATCCTGGACGGACAACATCATGGCCCAAAAGTCTTCGGAGGAGGCCACGGCGGAGATCCGAGAGCAGGGGGACGGGGCAGAGGACGAGGAGTGGGTAGGTCGAGAGAGATGTCTGTGGGCCTGGCATTGGTACGGTTTATCTTTTGGCGGGAGCTTCGTACATGTAGGTTGTGGTTGGGTGTAGGACAAGGACACGGCAGCATCAATTTTACTCCCCCCAGCTTTGGTGTTCATGGAATTTCTGAGAACGTGTTAGCCTCGGGAAAACTCCTTTCGAGGCAAGAAGGGTGACAACCTGAGAGACCTTTCTTTTCGGTAGGTGTGAACTGTGCCAATCTACACGAAAGTTCCAAAGATGGATAAAAGCAAGGGCTGGAAAGAATGGAATTCACAGGGAAACCAGGGAAACCTGATGCCATTACATCTCCAAACATTATCACTTCAAGTGAACACATTAGCCATGTTGTGGCAGCTGAGCTGAATGAGATTTTTTTTTTTTTCTCCTTCGTTCTGGGCTCTCTGCCCAAAGTGGCTGGAAAATGGCTGGCTTGGTCCTTACTAGGTTTTTTTTTGTTTTTTTTTCTGCCAAGGATCAACCCCCCCAGTCCATCCTTAGCCTATCTGCAGTTGATGTGTTTTCCTGAAGCATATTTCACCTGAAGGTTTGATGTCAAAAGGCCCCAAATTGAACATTTACAACAAAGTCACTGAAAAATGGGTTATTCACCCATGGCGAATGATGACATTCGCCAGAGAAAGCAGGGCAGGAAGAGTATAGAGGGTCTGGATTCCCCTTTGTCTTACTAAAGGGAGTCTCGGAATGAAAAATAATCAGGGCTGCCAGGCCAGCTCCTTGGGCCAGCTCTAATGAGGGAAAGCCAAGGAGGATGGCCGAGGGCCCCATTGGTACCACTCGGTTGAACCCTTGTTTGTCTGATGCCTTGTAGAAGACTTTCATGAAATGTGCTCTCTTCACACCCCTTTACTTAACTCGCAGGATGACTGAGGTCACCTCTGGGTCCCACCAGCGCTGCTGAGAATTTCTTCCATCAACGTCTACTCTGGAGCTCGGCTTACCTGGTTCTTCCCTACAGCCGCCATGGAATACCCTTTGAATAAGCGTTGCTAAAACCAAATCCCAGACCGTGACATGAGCAGTGGGGGCCCCATGCTGTGGCTCATGCAGGGCCCGTCTCTAGATATTTTCATGGTGGCCATTGCCCTGAGTGGCAGCCTTGTTTCTAGAGGCAGGCAGTGGATGGGTCCCCCCGGGGCAGTCAGAGGAATTGAACTTGGTCTTGGCGTAGACTTGGGGAATGTCCCTCATCTGCATGCAGAGTGCCTCAGGTGTTCCTTCCTCTGTCCTTGTTGTATTTCTTGCCTTCCCTGCACACCTGTCGCTTTTCCCCAGTGCCCAGTGGTGTAGCCTCTGCTCTCCCGTTCACACCTCCCTTTCCCCCATGTGCCCTTTTCTTCCCCTACAGCTGCCAATTCTTTATCCCCCCTCTGGTTCTCTGCCACACGGGGGGCTCCTGTCTCCTGACCTCCCTGGCTGCTTTCCTGGGGCTGCTCTCTGGGAGGCCTAGCGTATTCACAGGTATGGCTGGCTGATCCCTACCTTTCAGACTCACTCTACCAGGCCACATTTTGATAACATCTTTGTCTTCATTTTTTGTACTTTGAGAACTTTTTTTGAATGAGTAAATTTTCAGAAAAGGATTCCTTTATGCTGACTGGGTTACGTCAGGTGTGAACAGTCTTCCAACTGAGCGGTGATCCTGTAAGAAGGAAGCCGTGTCTTTTTGATCATGAACATTTCCTTGCTGGGTAGTGGGCCCACACCCAGATCTGTGACGAGATGTGGAATTGACTTCTACAGGTCCCAAGAATGGGCACAGACGTGGTGGCATGTGGGTCCTGCTTGCCTCGGGGACAAGAGGGGGCGGTGACGAGTCCCCTGATGTATCAAACACAGCACTAGATGCTTTCCGTGATGATAATTACAGCCCGCTTCCTGATGCTAGTACAGATGTCCCCCGCTTTAAGAAAGTTCGTGTTATGACCCTTGGCTTTTATGACAGACCTACCTTAGTACCTGTTTTTGCTAACCGAAAGCAATCTGAAGGGGGTTTTCATTTTTATGAAAAAAGGCAAAAACTGAAAGTTGTGTTCAGCATTTGTTTTGCAGCGAGCCGTTACAGAGGCTGGGCACACCCCAGACAGCGAGAGTGGCCCCATGAGTCTCCTTCCCTGGGAATGACACTCGGCATCCAGCCCCCATAGCTTTGAACTGTCTACGAGCACCTGCTTCACCTCAGTCGATTATGGGCATGCGTTAGCAAGATGTGCCCTAAGGTTTCAGGAAAGCCTAAGTGAATGCTCAAAAAATTTCCCATTGTTTCTTCACTTTCTGCCATTTCAGTTTATAAAAAGTTTCATAGGATTGCTGTACTTTTTGCATAGTGGGGGAAACTTATATTTGCTCAGCGCTGGCAAAATGTTACTTTTCACAGCAATCCCATGAGGTACCTGTGATTATTTTTTAAGGTGCATGTGATTATTATTCCCATTTTTTTTTTTTTTTGTATGATTTTGAAACTTACAGGCTCCATCCGTAGTATATAGAGGAGAGAGGACTTTAAACCCAGGCACTCAGATTTCAAACTCTATATTCTTTACTGGCTTATTCTGCTTCCACGTGTATGTAACAGGGAAGAAAGGGGGCTTCAGAGAGGTTGAAGCAACTGGCCCAGAGTCACAGCTAATAAGTGAAACAGCCAGAATTCAAATCCAGAGATGTCCAAAGCAAAGCTTATGTTCCTTCCCCTGTCCTTTGCTTCCTTGGCCTATAGAAGGACCTTGAATTCAGGGGCCTGAGGAGTCCTGGCCCCGTGAAGTAGGGTTATATTCCTAGACTTGAGGGAACTTGTCTAAATCCTTGACTGCTGACCTGCCCAGGCTGAAGTCAGTCCTACTGATTAGCAGTTGAGCAGGTAATATTATGCCTCCAGCAGTTATTATCTTGATTCCAGTTTTCATTTACCTTCTTGCATATTTGAGCCAGTGCTCGATGATATGGCTGTGAGGTTTGGGATTAGCGCTCCATTGGGGCCACCTGAAGTTATGGGTCACTGGGCTGCTCATAGATCTCTTCTGTTCTTGTTGCCCTTTTCTTAGTTCAGATCCTTGTGACCTTTGACCTCAACCATTATAGAAGGTGCCTCCCTGGTATCCTGTGTCTGAATGGGGCTGGCTGGGACCTCCACCGTGGGGATGGCCAGGGAAGTGGTTAAGCAGCAAGAGGACTGGGGATATTGACTAGAGGCACCCTGTGAAGGGATCCTGCTGCCCAAAGCACCGTGGCCAAAGGGTATGGCAAGGTCATATAGGCAGGTCACCATTCCAAAAAAGGAGGGCCAGTGTGTCAATAGGGGAAGACCTGGACAACAAATGGCTTTGGTGTCTTGGGGGGGCGGGGGGAGGGGTGGAGAGGAAGGAAGGAGGAGAGGAAGGGAAGGGTCCTTGTGGCTGGAGCTCAGAGAATGAGTAGAAGTCGTTTGAGATGAGGCTGGAGGTCAGCCTTGGCATCTTTATCACATTAAGTACTTTGGGACTTTATCCTTAATTTCCTGGAAGCCAGGGATTCTGGGGAGAGTGGTAAGATTTGATTTGTTTATATCCAAGATCACTTGACTGCAGAGAACCTGAGAGTAACGAATCCAACTGGGGCTGCTACAGTTTCACAGTGACGGGGCTAGAGTGGTTTGGTGTATAACGGCGGGAGCGGACAGGACAGAAATTCAGGTGGAGGAGGAAAGGGACTTCCCAGCAACAGAAGAACACCTGCAGAGCGGAGGTGGGGGAGTGGCCCGCCCATGGAATATGCAAGTTCTGGACATGGTTGCTGTCATACCATACCTACACATAAAATCCTTTTTCCATTAGTGTTGTATGATCGCTTTCCATGTTGCTACACAGTCTTCATAACCATTGTTTTTTAAGATTGACTGCCTTCTCATAGCTCTGTCATTGCCCAATTTGGGGGTAATTGATTCCTATTTGGAGCTAAAATAATTAATGTTTTAGGTTATATACTGTTATATAATTATATACAACTGTTTTAGATTATATAGTTCCCTCAGTCTCACCCATACAGCTTCCCCCACCCCACCCCACCTCCTGCCCTCTCTTCCCCACCCCCACCATGCCATATTTTTGTATCTTGGGGTTATTTCTTTAGGGACAGATTCCCGCAAGTCAGATTCCTGGGAATTTAGGAGTTTTTTTGTGAAGGTCTTTTTAGATCATCAAATTTGCTTTCCCAAAGGGTTGTTCTAAATTATAATTTCACCAGCAATGTAGGAGAGACCCATTTTCATACTTCCCCTGCCAGAATTGAGTGTGATAACATTTTAAAAAATGATATTTGATCAGGTAAAAATAAAACAAGTTTTTTTATTAAAAAAATTTTTTTAACGTTTATTTATTTTTGAGAGAGAGAGAGTGCGGGCTGGGGAGGGGCAGAGAGAGAGGGAGACACAGAATCCAAAGCAGGCTCCAAGCTCTGATCTGTCAGCACGGAGCCTGATGCGGGGCTCTAACTCACAGACCGTGAGATCATGACCTGAGCCAAAGTCAGCAGCTTAACCGACTGAGCCCCAAACTTAAATTTAAATCTTAAATTTTGATTAGCTTTTTCCCCCGTTAATAGTGAACTTAAACTTTTTTTTCATGTTCATTTCCTAGATATATTTCCTCTTTGCTTCCTCAATTTCTTTGCCTGTTTATATACTTGGGGGGGGGGGGGGCTTTCGGTTATTTATATTTTAAATATAACCATTTACCGTATTTTAACAACCTCTTTTGTTTTTAAAAAAGGGGATTTTTTACAAACATAAAAATCTTTGTATAGAGCTATCTGTTGACTTTTTGTGATTTGTATCGCTTCTAAGCTTATATTCTCCTTTCAGATGTTAGATATTGTCAATTTCTGTTTCTTCCATTTTGGTTATTATATGGTTTTACATTTAACTCCTTAATCCACTCTGCCTTTAATTGTGAAAGGGTAGGAAGTAAGATAAGCAAGATAATTATTTTCAAATGGCTAACCAGTAATCTCAACATAGTTATTGGATTCCTTCCCCCTCTGAAGTTAGGATGTCTCCTATATCATATACTAAGTTATTTAAAACAATTTTTTTAAATGTGTATTTATCTTGAGAGAGAAAGAGAGCACAAGCAGGGGAGGGGCAGAGAGAGAGGGAGACACAGAATCTGAAGCAGGCTCCAGGTTCTGAGCTGTCAGCACAGAGCCTGATGGGGCTCAAACCCATGAACCATGAGATCATGACCTGAGCCGAAGTCGGAAGCTCAACACTTAACTGACTGAGCCACCCAGGCGCCCCTAAAGTTATTTTATACCTAAGTTATTACATTTCAATAAGTCTCCCTGTAGTGACAATTTGAACTATCATAGGCGGCTTTAAGGTTTTGTAGAGCTAGGTACCCCTCATTACTCGTCTTAGAATTTTGATATTCTGCCTCAACATTTGAAACATTTCGTCAAGTTTCAGTGCGCATTGACTGCCTTTGGGTTTAAGTTAAAAAAAAAAATCTGGCTACAAGAGTAAGACTCTTGTATTTTAGAAAATTCAAAAAATGAAAAACATAACAATTTCACCACCGTTTTTGAAACCGCTTGTGTAGGAAATCAGTTACATGCCATGCTCCACGTGGTGACAAACAGTAACTAATTTTGTGTTTATAACCGTCTAAGGAGAATAGTTTTTTTTTTCAAGTAGAAAAAAGTCTAGTATTACAGTAAACGAAACTGATACCACGCCTGTTCTACGGATGAGGACACTTGCCCGAGGGGCCCAGGTGGTCAACAGAGCTAGGGTTCTAACCAGGGCAGTGTTGTTACCGTGGCCAGTGCAGAACCCTTTGTGATGCTGCCGTTCCATGAGACACAATTATTATTTATATTTTAGTGTATCTACTTACAGTCTTTTACAAAGTGGGGTATCCATGTACATACTTTGATCTTTTCACTTAGATATGTCATGAACATTTATCTATCCCATAAACCTTTCACAACATTATTATTTTTTAAGTTTATTTATTTTGAGAGAGACGGAGACAGGATGAGCAGGGGTGGGGCAGCCAGAGGGAGAGAGAGAATCCCAAGCAGGCTCCACACTCAGCGGGGAGCCGGACACGGGGCTCGAACCCACAAACTGAGATCATGACCCAAGCAGACACCAAGAGTCAGAGGTTTAAATGACTCGGCCACCCAGGCGCCCCTCACATTGTTTTTAATGACCATTTAATATTCCTCATGTGCAGATAGAACAATGCATTTAAGGATCATCTCGTTTCGGAATGATTAGTGTGTGTCCCGTTTTTCCCTGCAGTTAACATTGCTGAGATGTACATTCTTGAGGCTTTTCACACATCCCACAATCCTTTTATTATAAATTCCAAAACCGTAGATGCTGGGCCTCATGTTCTACATATCGTAAAGGTTTTTGCTCCCCACTGCAGAACAGTCCTCTGGACAGGTGATTCCGATTCGCAGCTCTATGGCTGCAACAAGGGACCGTGCTCCACCTCACCCCAAGTCATTAAAAGAAGAAAGGAAATCTACAAATTTGGGATCGTCACATGGATTTGCGCTGAAGATTCCTTAATTCCACCACTCGCTACCCACCGTGGAGAAACGGCCCTTTTGCACCAGCAGGCATTAATATTGCCTGCAGCGTTGTTATGTATATAGTACTGAAAATCAAAAATGAACTTCACGTTCCCTAAGCGGGCAACGGCTAAATAGGCTGGTGTCTCCACGCTGCGAACCGTTCTGCAAGTGTTAAGGGGAGAGGCAGGACTGCACGTTTCGCGTGGACGGGGAGAAGGGGAGACGGGGAAACAGGGAGCCCCCCGCCGCCCAGTCGCCCGGGAGAGCGGCTGCTGTCAGGGACTTCGGCTTCGGGATCTGCTTTCCCGACGTGCTCCGCCCGAGATTCTGCAGCAAGCGGTCCGGCCGGCCGAACGGCAAGAGATCCGGGTTCGCGCCCTGGCCAGCCCCTGACTGGCAAACCGGTGCCAGCCGAGGTGACGACGCTGCCCAGCCTCGGGGTCCGCAGCGGCCCGCCCCGCGCCCCCTCCCCGCTAGCCCACCCTGGCGCTTTCTCCTTGCGGTGCCGGGAAGCCGGACTCTTCGCGGCCGGGCCCCTTGGGCGCCGGGGCACGTTTCCGCCGGCCGCGCTCAGCAGCGCACCAAGCGGAAGTGGCCGTGTTGTGGCGGAAGTAGATGCTTTGTGGGGGCCGCTGGCGCTGAAAGGAACGTGGCCGGCAAAGATGATTCAAGCGATTCTGGTTTTCAACAACCACGGGAAGCCGCGGCTGGTCCGCTTCTACCAGCGTTTCGTGAGTGCGGCCCAGCCTCGTCACGTCCCTGCAGAGCGTCCGCGCCCCCCTCCCTCCCTCCGGCCCCACCTGCCGTCTCCCCACCTCGGGCTCCCGCACCGGGCGTGACCCTCGCACCCGTCACCCTCCTTGCGGGACCGGGGTCGGCGTCGGGCCTCACGTCCTACCCCCGCTCAACCCTTCCTGGACCCCTGCATCTCTCTGCCGTTTAGTGACATTTCTCCTTGCGTCTCGGGGCTCTCTAAAGGACGGTTGGGGGGGGGGGTGTGCCCCATTGAAAACTTCACCCATCTAAGCCCCTTTAATCTTGTTGGTCGTACGAGTAGGAAGAAATATGCAGCTTATTAAAGTTTTTGCTTTAGCCCAAAGATCTGGAAACGTGCTTTCTTGGGATTATTTTGCTTCAGTGCTGGGTGGGACTGCCCAGGGACTGGATACCCTTCCTTCTGTAGAGTTGAAGAAAGTCAGCTTCCAAGTGGGAAACGGTGAGAAATTATAAAGGCTGCCGCGTGAGGGCTCCATAAACGATCACGGAAATTTGAGTTTCCCCAAAAACTCCTCTGGGAAAACAAACATCATTCTTTGTCTCCTGACCCCCAGCGTTGTATTTCTTCGCGGCGAGGTTTCAGAAATGTTCCATACATTATCGGTGAAACGCAAGAGGGTTAAAAGTCAGAAAACTCCTGTTCGGGCCTCAGCTCACCTTTTTTTTTTTTTTTTTTTTTTTTAAACCCCTGTGTCTATTGACCTTGTGTTAGTGTGTGTGTGTGTGTGTGTGTGTGTGTGTGTGTGTGTCAAATAGGAATGAACAAAATAATTTTACTTTTTCATAGAATTTTTAAGCTAGATTACATTTAATAATTATTTCCAGATAAAAATACGATCATTCACTACAACCAGTTAGTTTGTATTTGCATTTGTGTGTGTGTGAATTTTTCTTTTTTTTTTCTTTTTTTAGGTTTTTATTGAGAAATAAATCACGTACATGTCGTTCACCTTTAAAGCATAAAACGTTCACGTTTAAAGCATACAGTTCAGTGGATTTTAGTACATTTGCAAAGTTGGGGAACCATCCCCACGGTCAGTTTTAGAACATTTCCATTTCCGCAAAAAGAAACCACTACCCATTAGCAGTCATTCCCAATTTCTTCTTCCGCTCCTTTAGCCCTAGGCAACCACTAGTCTACTTTCTGCTTCTCTCAATTTGCCTATTCTGGACATTTGATATAAAGGGTATTCAATATGTGGCCTCTTTCACTTAGTATGTTTTTAAAGTTAATCCCGCTTGTGGCGTGTATTCATGCTTCATTCTTCATTGCCAAGTTAAATTCCATTGTATGGATATACCACATTTTGATTGTCCATCAGCCTGTTTCTACCTGTGGCTCTTGTGAAGAATGCTGCCGTCAACATTCACGTACAAGTGTTTCTGTGCACATGTTTTCATTTCTCCTGGTTAGAAATCTAGGAGTAGAATTGCTGGGCCATAAGGTAACTTTATGGTGAACCTTTGGAGGAATTGGCAAACTGTTTTCCACAGTGGCTGCACCAATTTACGTTCCCATCAGCAGTGTATAGGAGTTCCAATTTGTCCACCTCTCTATCAACATTTGTTATTATCTTTTTGAATAAAAATACTATAATGGGTATAAAGTGGGTTCTCACTGTGGTTTTAATTTTCCATTCCTCTAACGAGCATCTTTGCGTGTTCTTATTCGCCTTTTGTAAACCTTTAGAGAACATACGAGTTTTATGAGAACCACGTTAGCCCGTGAGTGAAAATTGACCTTGAAAACTGCAGAGTACTAAAAGATACGCGGGACTGTTAAAGTACTTGAGGCTTGGAAGCAAGTGGTAGTCCGTCTTTTTGTTGAAATCAGAAATTAGTTAGCTTTACTGTTTCATACCACTTTCCCTCTGTGGCCATTTCCACCTAGGGTCAGGTAAAAGGCTTTGTTTGGTTTGAAAGCTGTTTTGGTCAGCTTAAAAAAGTGCTGATGCTTAGCACGTTTTCTGTTTCCAAGTACGCAGAGTTAATCCTTTACAGCATCCTGGCGTACTCAGACTTATAGTGACTAGTCTTCATTCATTCAGTAAATAACAGAGGGCCACTGTATGTCCATGTTGAGTCAAAGTTCTGAAAAGTAATTTCACAATGACATCTTCTTGTTTGGTTCTCTTTCTTTTAAATAACTGGTGATTTCAAACAAATTCAGTGCTGTAGAAAGAAGGCATTAGCGTTACTTCAGTCTAGTTTCTGAGTCTAAGGGCAAGTCCGGTCTGAAGATTTTCTTAAGCTTTGCTACTCAAAGTGTGATCTCCAAACCAGCAGCTTTGGTATCCCCTGGAATGCGATACAGTCTCAGGACTTACCCCAAACCTACTAAATTGGAACCTGTATTTTGATATCATTCCCAGGTCACTGGTCTAGAGCTTTTTATTACTTTTGTCTTAATGATTAGTTTCTTCCTGCCATCATCCTTTTTTAAAACCATACTTACTGTGAACCTCCTCTGTATAAATAGAAATCAGTGTAAGTTATCAAGAGATGTTATTACAGTTGAGCTTTCTTGTATATAGTAGTTAAAAAAAAAGTATAACTCTATTCCAAATTCTAATCTGTAAATAGAATTTTTTCTGTCTTCCTCAGTAATACTTTGTTGGTAACACCCCATTATACCATATTACCAGTGCAAAAGATGGAAAATTCGGTTTTTAAAAACAAAGTTACATGATTACATCTTGACCTCCTTGAAGGGTTAGACCTATTGACGTTGGCATAGATGTTTTCTAGGGGAAGACAAAATATTCCAGGACTGGTCTTCTAGTTATTCTTTGATCTTTTAGGAGAGTTGATCAGTGCTCCTTTCCTTGGTTGTTAACTATAAGGAAGTATCACTTTACCTATCAGGACAATAATGGTTAGTGACTAGATATCTAGGTAAATATACCCTATCTTAATTCCTGTAACTGAGTCTTAATCTATTTTTCCATAGATTTCCCTTTTATTTTTTCTTTACTCCTCATTTTTTATTTTTTCTGAAAACTGGTACCAAATGTTCCGATAATTCCCTGCTTGGAAGCATTTCTCTCCCGGTGTATCCCCATCCATGGAATGTAGTTTTTCAGACCTCCCCACTGAGTCACTTTATTCATTTTATTCCACAGCCAGAAGAAATTCAACAGCAGATTGTCCGAGAGACCTTCCACCTAGTTCTCAAGCGAGATGACAACATCTGTAACTTCTTGGAAGGTGGAAGGTAAACGATGGGTTTCAGTTTTCTACCCACACGTCTACTATTGGGTGGCCTTCGTCGCTGTTTCCTCAAGTGTCGGGTGGGTGCCTGAGCTGCCCAGGAAGAGTCCCACTTCCGTTTGGAAGCTGTTGCTTGGTTGTGCTTCATCTAGAGGTTTGGTTCCTGGGAAGATGGCAGAAGAAAAGGTGAGGTCAAGGGGCTTTAGGCATCTCGGCCAAACTTGGTTCCTGGTCCCGTGGGAGAAATGGCCTATTGTTTGGCCCATCCTCCCCTTTCTGTTGAGCCCGTTCTCATTCTTTGGCACAGGGTTTCTTGGAGATGGGTTTAGCTTGGATACAGCCATTTAAATGTTTCCCATTTTCCACAGTTTGATTGGTGGCTCCGACTACAAACTCATCTATCGGCACTATGCTACACTGTACTTTGTGTTTTGTGTGGATTCATCCGAGAGTGAACTTGGAATCTTGGACCTCATCCAGGTATGTGTAGTCAGCTAATGATGGCAGCCAGTAAAGAATTCGCACTGGATTTTTGCGTAACCATCCTGTAGGTCTTGTTGTCAGTCTCTTTATTGACGCTGGTAAGAGTTGCCGGGCGTCCACCATACGGTACTGTAAGAAAGCTCCTAGCAACCCGTGAAAACTCTTAGAACTTTTGGACTCCTTGGTTTCTACCCAGCTCTCTCCCTGCCCTTGGTTTTCGGGTACGATTCCGACACCCAATTCCAATTTGTCTGTTTTCTTTCCCCGACACTACCTAGCAGTTAGCTCAGTTCTCTGTGGTGTCCCACAAACGAGCAGGTGTCCCACAAATTTAACTCCGTTCTGACGCCATCTACCTGGAGATAGATAGACACGACACCACTCACAAGTCCAGGTTGTCTGTCACCTGTGCTTCTGACCGGCTGGCTGTAGATCAGAGGTTCCCATGACATCCTCCTTGGGTTTGATTAATTTGCTAGAAGGGCTTATAGAACTCTCTAGAAGAACATTGTACTTACTAGATTACCAGCTTACTGTAAAAGGATGCACAGGGCAAGGAAAGGGGAAAGGGCATGGAGCTTTTATGCCCTTTCCAGTCAGGCCACTCTCTCCCATCTCCATTAACCTGGAAGCTCCCAAACCCTGTCCTGTTGGGTTTTTCTGGAGATCTGGGGTGGGACTGAAAGTTCTGATCCTCTGATTGAATGGTTGTTTTTCCTGGCAACCGGCCCCCATCTTTAGGTGCTTTCCAGAAGTTACCTTATTAACATAAACAAGACACCTTTATCACTTAGGAAATTCCAAATTCCTTTATCACTTAGGAGCCCTGGGCCAGAAATAGGCATGAATACCAAATATTTTCTTATTATAAATTATAGTAGCATACTATGTTTAGAAATTTTCTTCAGCTATCAAACCAAATGATATTTAAGAATTCATACATTTTATTTTCACTTGTAATTGTAGCCTAAGACAAAGAGGCTTGATGTTTTAGTTAGTCTGTGCAATCTTAACATAGATCAACATGATTTTTTTAGGCTTTTTAAAAGTTAGAAATGGCTTACAGATCCTTTTTCATTATCTTCATGGAAACTGAGATGCCTAGGGACCCTAGCTTGGGAACCATTAATTTAGTATATAATTTCATCATTTTAGATTTTTTTTTTTTTTTTAAAGTAATCCTGCACCCAATGTGGGGCTCAGATTCACAGCCCTGAGATTAAGAGTCTTATGCTCTACTGACTGAGCCAGCCAGGCGCCCCTAATTCCATCATTTTATAGGTGAAATTTTAGGCAGGCTTCCTTTAAGTGACTCGAATAAGTTACTTAAGTAGAAGGCACTGAAGTAGAAGCTTGCATTAAAACCTAACTAACAGAAAAGTAAACTCTCTAGCTCTAAGAATACAAACTTTACATTCAGAAAATGATTTAAGGTGATTAATTTAAGAGTTCATGCATTTTATTCGCTTATCGTACATAACAGTATAAATAACCTAAAAGAGACTAATCCCTCAGATAATTTTAAAAACTTTCTTAAAATACCTGAGTCAGATTGGACATTGAGTCAGTGTGGTATAATAGAAAGAACTCCAGATCTAGAATCATAGAACCTGCATTTGAGTCACAGACCTACCATCTGAATGTAGAAATACCAGGTTGTAGGATTCAATTATGACGATGTATTTTACAGTGTTTTAAACTGTAGAATGCGATAGAAATGTACATATAAGTGTGTTAGAATAAAAAGGAAATATGTGATAATATATTTTAAAAATTGAGATGTACTTCAATATCTATATTAGCAAGAAAAAGAAATTAACTTTATAAGGTAATGGACATTCTGGATTTGGGAAGATAAGTAAAAGGGTGAAAATAATAGGAACTAAAGGAAAATGATAGGTTTGATCTTTGAAAAGACAATAAAATCAACAAATAGTTGGCCTAATATATTGAGGATAAAAGTCAGAAAACAACGTTTTTAGAGGATGACCTGCATAGTTGTATTACTAATGTATTTGAAATAGCTGACGTCAGAACATGAGTACCAAATGAGATCAACAACAAGGCTCTTAATCCAGCATCGGGATGAAATAAGAAAGGTGTAAAAAAGAACTGACTCCTGGGACGGCTGGGTGGCTCAGTCAGTTAAGTGGCCGACTCTTGGTTTCAGCTCAGGTCATGGTCTTGTGGTTTGTGGATTCGAGCCCTGAGTCGAGCTCCGCACTGGCAGTGCAAAGCCTGCTTGGGATTCTGTCTCTCTCCGTCTCTCTGCCCCTACCCGCTCGCGTGCGCGTGCAATCACTTACTCTCTCAAAATAAATAAACTTTAAAAAGTATGGGGCACCTGGGTGGCTCAGTTGGTGAAGCATCCAGCTTCAGCTCAGGTCATGATCTCATGGTTCGTGGGTTCGAGGCCCGCATTAGGCTGTGTGTGGACAGCTCAGAGTCTGGAGCCTGCTTCAGAGTGTTTGTCTTCCTCTCTGTCTGCCCCTCCCCTGCTCATGCTCTGCTTCTGTCTCTCTCTCAATAAGTAAACATTTAAAAGTAAAACAAAAACAAAACGGTCTCCCTAATAGATTCGGTAGAATTCTTTTTAAATGTTGAAGTATAATAAAACCTCTATCTTGTAAAAGGTATTTCTTAAACCGAGAATAAAAACATACTACTTAAGCGATTTTACAGTGTAAATGGTTTGTAATCCAAAAGCCTTGCAAAAAAATATTTTGAGTAATATTGCATATTAGTTTTGGTACAAAATTACTAAAGAAAATCTTAGCCAATAATCACTTGTAGCAAGGAGTCACCAGACCTGGTTTTTGTTTCTTTCTGTCCCATTAACAAGCATTGTGGCCTTGGGGTGCCTTGGTGGCTCAGTTGAGCGTCCAACTTGAGCTAAGGTCACGATCTCACAGCTTGTGAGTTTGAGCCCCACGTGGGGCTATGTTCTGACAGCTCGGAGCCTGGAGCCTGCCTCCAATTCTGTGTCTCGCTCTCTCTCTGCCCCTCCCCACTCACATTCTGTCTCTCAAAAATAAATAAACATTAAAAAAAAAAAAGCATTGTGGCCTTAAATCTTGGTTGGCTCTAGGGTTCTTGTTTTATGTTTTGGCTTGTGTGTGTGTGTGTGTGTGTTGATTTACAGTATACTAGTTCTTAGGGTCTGTTACAGCAGTAAGAAAAATAGTGGAGACTGATAGAGTTGCATCAGTAGATGCCGAGAGAAATGATTATCCAAATTATATTCCCGAAATGCTCTCTTTTTTATTTAAAAAAAAAAAATTTTTTTTTAAGGTTTATTTATTTTTGAGACAGAAAGAGACAGAGCATGAGCAGGGGAGGGTCAGAGAGAGAGGGAGACACAGAATCTGAAACAGGCTCCGGGCTCCGAGCTGTCAGCATGGAGCCCGACTCAGCCGGGGCTCAAACTCACGGACCGTGAGATCATGACCTGAGCCGAAGTCGGACGCTCAACCGACTGAGCCACCCAGGCGCCCCACCAGAATGCTCTTGAATTGAAATAAGAAACATTTTTATTTGATTATGTAGTGCATGTTTATTTATTTACCATAAACTATTTGTTGTTGGGGAAATAAACCACATTTAGATGGTTCAGGATTCAAAAGGTGAACCAAGAATATATAGTGAAAAGTATTTTTCTTCTTTTCTCCAGTACCTAGTTTATTTTTCTAGAAGAAGCAAATTTTAGGGTTTTTTTCCAAGGTTTTATTAATTTATTTTATTTTATTAATTAATTTGTTCTTATTTTATTGTTTACGTTTATTTTTGAGAGACAGAGCACAAGTGGGGAAGGGCAGAGAGAGCAGGAGACAGAATCCAAAGCAGGCTCCAGGCTCTGAGCTGTCAGCACAGAGCCTGATGTGGGGCTTGAACTCACAAACTGAGATCATGACCTGAGCCGACGTCGGACGCTTAACCAACTGAGCCACCCAGGCGCCCCAAGATTTTATTTATTTGTTTATTTGTTTATTTGTTTATTATTTATTTATTTATTCATTCATTCCTTTAATAAAGTAAACTCTGCACTCAGTGTAGGGCTTGAACTTATCTCAAGATCAAGAGTCATGCGCTGTACCAACTGAGGCAGCCAAGCACCCCAGCAAATTTTAGTTTTAAAACCAAGGACCAGTGTTTTCTCAGGAGAGAAATCTATAGGCATTCATGAAAACAAGGATATCTCTTACTATTTACTCTAATTTGAACAAACATTTGTAATGAGTTATAAAAAAGGAAATGAACAAGTAACATGGTAAAGGAAGAAAGAGAGATGAGTTGTCACTATAACATGGCCCGATTATATACCTAGAAAACCTTTAAAAAAAAAAAAAAAAAAACCAGCAAAAATTATACCAAGTAATGAATGATATGGGCAAAATGGCAGAATATGAGATAAATTCATCAAAATTGAAGTTTTTTTCTGTGAAAACAGGTAGAAAAAACCTTAATTTCAAAAAAAAAAAAAAACCCTCACAATAGTGATAAAGGATATTGAGTGTTTAGAAATTAATTTAGTGTGGAATACTTAACATTAATTCAAATAAAATTATAAAATATTAAAGGAAAGACATAAAAGAATACTTAAAATAAATGGAGCTACAAGTCCTCTGCTTGTTGGGAAAAGTCAAGCAAAGGTAATAATAGTAATCAATAAATTAAATGGGAAACCAAGTGTAATTGCATCAGAAAATCTTACAGAACTTTTGGTGAAGGGAAAATTTATCAGGAAAAATGAATGGCCAAGCAATGTGAAAGTACGTTTTGAGGGAAAAAGATCAGCAATTGGGGATTGGCTTTACTGGGCTTCAGAATATATAATGATTACAGATGAAATTATTACCTACCTAGGAAATCTGAAACAATCAACTGGTAAACCATTAGAGCTATTAATAGAGTTCATTATGGGGACAAGTTTAACATATAAAAGTCAATAGCTTTTCCTTAGCAATAATAAGGAAATCTTTCAAGGGGCCCACTCAACAAAAGCAAAAAGGTCCATAAGATATCAAGAAATAAACGTAAAACATGTGTAAGATGTATATGAAGAAAACTCTCAAAATCTACCAAAAATATGAAAAAAGAGCAAAATAAATGAATTAAACACACCCTTTGCCTGTTGAGAAAACTCACTACGATGTCCCTTACTTCCAGATTATCCATTTACTGAAAACCCAATCAGAATCCCTGTAAGATTATTGTTTTTAAAATTATTTAAAAAAAATTTTTTTTTTAATGTTTATTTTTGAGAGAGAGAGAGAGAGAGAGAGAGAGAGAGACAGAGCACAAGCAGGGGAGGGGCAGGGAGAGAGGGAGACCCAGAATCCGAAGCAGGCTCCAGGCTCTGAGCTGTCCGCACAGAGCCCGACGCGGGGCTCGAGCCCGCGAACCGTGAGATCATGACCTGAGCCAAAGTTGGAGGCTCAACCGACTGAGCCACTCAGGTGACCCTAAAATTATTTTTATTGTGAAACATGTATATACAAAAAAATAACGCTAACCGTGCTGATAAGTCTAAAAAATGCCAGTAAGATGAAACTCACCCAGATTAAGAAACAGTACACTCCTAGTGCCCTCAGGCTTGTGCGTGCATTCCTCGCTTCCATCCCCTCATCCGTGGCATCCTTCCTCCGACATTTGAGTTGCTCACCCCTTTGCTTCTCTTCACGGCTTTACCATGTGATGTGTATTCCCTGACTGCCGTTTGTCTTAGTTTGGAAAATCTGAGTGGCAAAAGCACAGACGGCTGAGGGAGGCTGGTGTCGCTTGCCGCTTCTCCGTGCAGGCCTCCGAGAGAAGGTCAGCTGAGCAGAGTGTCTGGGTCACGGTCTGGCTTCGGTATCCCTGAGAATGTCCATGAGCTCCTGCTGGGGACACCCGAGGGCAAGGCGCGTGAGGGCATCTGGAGAAACAGAGCTCGCCGTGGGCGGGGCACCTGGCTTTGGCATTCCAGCGGAAACGTGGTGAGGAGGACTCGACCAGGCCACGTTTTCTGTTTCTCAGCGTGTCCCGACCTACCTCGCTTTTCCAGGAGTGAGTCAAAGCAGAACGTTTCAGTGGGGGCAGTTTGAGTGTCCTTAGCCCATCCGGCCGTAGGGGAGTAGGAGAGAAATTAGATTGTCTCCATTTGTTTTTTTTTTTTAAATTAACACAGACAAAACTACTGCGTGTCTTTATGCGGACCGTTGGGCTAATTTACCGAATAGACAGAAAACAGAATTCCTGAGTCAAAGATACTAATATTTCTAATTATAAGGCAGGTTGCTAGGTAGATATACAGAAAAGCTATATTAATTTATAATGTCTCCAGGAATATTTGAGTTCATGTGTCTTCCTACCTCTAACATTGAAATGTGTCATTTTTAATTTCTACTCTGAGGTAGAGTGCTGCCTCACAGATGTCTGAATTTTTACTTTTAATCATCCTGCCTACTTTTTCCATGTGTAGATTTCCATTGTTCTTTTCATATACACCTATTATAACATAATTGAACCACTTGTCCAGTAAAGTCTAGAACCTGGTTCATGGTATTATATTACATATGTTCTAAGATGCACATTTTTTTCACACTTTAATGACTCCAGCATCAGGATGCATATTATATTAGATGACCTCTCACGATTATAATTGACATCACTTTCATCTTAGCACACAAATGATTTCTCTTCTCAAAAGTAATTCTCTGTATATTTTTTAGTTTATGTTAAAACTAACATTTTTTTCTGAATTATTCGATGTAAGCTATCCATTTTACCTCCCTTTGTTGAAGAAACCTTAATGTATAATGTGTTTAGAGTAAAATTCAAACTCCCTGTCAGCCTACAAGGCCTGACGTGATCTGGCTCCTTTGTCCTTCTCCGTCTGACCTCATCATACTCACTTTCACCTTCACACCACTCTAGCCATTTCAGTCTTCTTTCTGTTCCTCAGACACAAGTGCAGTTTTGCTTCAGGGCCTTTGCACTTGCTCTGTCCACTAGAACACTCTTGCCCAAATCCCTTCCCTCTATAGCTCTTCATTGACTCGCTTCTTTAGCGTTCATGACTCGGTCCAAGATCCTGAGACCTTCATGACGGCCTATCTGAAGTAACCCCCATCATACCATCCTGCTCATTTCCTTCAGAGAGCTTATGATGGTGGAAAAGATCATGCTCATGTGCCTCGTTCTTCCCACACTCGGAACGTAAGCCAGCCGAGAATGTGACTTATTGACCAAGGTAGCCCCGGAGTAGAGTGGTAGGTGTCTAGCACATAGTAGTCACTCACTAAACATTGGTTGAATAAACTTTATAATACATAGTGAGATTTAGTTTTTACTCATTGTTTGTTCGACTAAGTTGTGTTTCTCTTTCTGCATGAGTTTCACCCTGTTTTATTTATTGTCGTTAATATAAGTTCATATACTTAATAAGACAATATCCCCCTTGGGTGCAGTTCTCTTTCAATATATTCACTGATACTTATGACCATTTGTTCATCTGGATACATTCTTGAATAATTTGTAAAGGTCCCATAGTCTCTGTTGGGTTTGTACTTAGAAATGTATTAAAAATAGCATTTCTTGGGGCGCCTGGGTGGCTCAGCCGGTTGAGCGTCCGACTTCGGCTCAGGTCACCATCTCGCGGTCCGTGAGTTCGAGCCCCGCGTCGGGCTCTGGGCTGATGGCTCAGAGCCTGGAGCCTGCTTCAGATTCTGTGTCTCCCTCTCTCTCTGACCCTCCCCCATTCATGCTCTGTCTCTCTCTGTCTCAAAAATAAATAAACATTAAAAAAAATTAAAAAAAAAAACCTTTAAAAAAAAATAGCACTTCTTTCCATTTCTTCATTCTTTCAGATCTTAAAGTTTTTTTTTTCAAAGAAAGTCCTAATATCTTATGGTTTATTCTGAAATTTTAAGATATCAAGCTTTTATACGTCATTATGTTCACAGATATTTCTTACACAACATTCCCTTTAATTCTCAATTTGTGATTGACATTGTTCACTCTCCACTAAAACTGTGCTTATCTCCTCTACTTTTTCACTAGTTATGAGTTTATCTTCCTATCTCAGTTGTTTTCAATTAAAAAATATATGCATTTTTAAGCCTTTTAGAACAAAGATTTATTTCAGTATATGTTGAGGTACGGAACCGAGTTACTTTTTTTCCATATCGTTATCTAGTTTCTCCAAATTATACGGCCTCCCATTGTTTAAACTTAACTGTCTATATACATTTAGGCCTATTTCCAGAATTTCAAATATATTACTTCGTTTTGGGTTTTTAAAATTATACAAGTAGTACGTGAACATATTCTTTCTTTTATAAAAGATTCAAACAGCAAGTTTATTAACGGAGAACGGAGAAGTCCTTCCCTTAGCATTCATACCCCCTCACTCAAACACCACTCCCCTTCCTAGAGGCAGCCGCTATAAAGTCTTTAAATGCATGGATATACAGGGGCCCCTGTGGGTGTCTCAGGCAGATACACGACAGAGTCTCGGTTTCGGCTTAGGTCGTGATGTCACAGTTCATTAGTTTGGGCTCCGCGCTAACAATGCAGAGCCTGCTTGGGATTCTCTCTCTCCTTCTCTCTCTGCCCCTCCCCTGCTAGCACTAAATAAATTTTAAATGGTAATAATGCATGCATATATATACATGTCATATACGTTTACTTTTAAAAATAAAGAATAGTCACACTACATGCTTCTGTAACTTGCATTTCTATCACTTCATGATAAGTCTTGCAGCTATGTCCATTTCATATATTCTTTTTAGTAGTGCAGGATTTTTCCGTAATACAGGTATGTCATAATATTTTATTCAGTACCCAGTTTCTCACTGTTTTAAATAGCACATACCCTTGTACATTCATCTGTATGCCCATGTGTTAGTTTCTTTGGTAGGCTCTTAACATTTGAATTGTTGCTTTGATTAAAGGGTGTGCACTTTTTAGTGTGATAGGTTTCTCCCAGAAGGCCTGTTTCACCATCATGTCACCAACTTTCAATGTTAAGAATATTCTCAAATGTTTGCCAGTCTGATAGGTGAGAACCTAGAAATTCATTGTCTTCCCAAGCTTTCTTGAGTGTTGCTGAAGCTGCATGTCTTTTAGTGTTTACCAATCGTTTATACTTGAAAATATCTGACCACATCACTTGTCCGCTTTTCTAATGGCCATTTGTTTTATTCATTGGTAAGTGTTGCATTTTTTTCCTAGCTTCATGGGTATTAAATCCTTTTTCTATTGTATTTATTGCAAATATTTTCTCCTAGTCCATTGTTCTTTTTTTTCTTTTTGTTCTTTTAACTTTAGTTATGTTTGTTGATGTTTTTCCTTATAGCTCCGAGGTATAAAAATGTTATCCAATATTGCAGTTCCTTTTTTTTCTTTTGAGAAAACCATTTTTTAAATTTTCTCTTCATAGATATATACATACACACACACACTCTATATATATATATATATACATATATATATATATGTGTATATATTTTTATTCAGTAAACCCTTGATTGATGACACATAAAGATAACTCTTCTTGGGGCGCCTGGGTGGCGCAGTCGGTTAGGCGTCCGACTTCAGCCAGGTCACGATCTCACGGTCCATGAGTTCGAGCCCCGCGTCAGGCTCTGGGCTGATGGCTCGGAGCCTGGAGCCTGTTTCTGATTCTGTGTCTCCCTCTCTCTCTGCCCCTCCCCCGTTCATGCTCTGTCTCTCTCTGTCCCAAAAATAAATAAAAAACGTTGAAAAAAAAAAAAAAAAAAAAAAAAAAAAGATAACTCTTCTTATTCTTTAGCCATTCTTTTTTTTTAAAACCATTTTTAAAGACTGTACAGTATAATTAACATACAATGTTATATTAGTTTCAGGTGTACAATAGAGTGATTCAACAATTCTATACATACTCAGTGCTTGTCACTCTAAGTGTACTCTCAGTCCCTTTTACCTATTTCACCCATCCCCTTCCCTCTGGGACCCACCTGTTTGTTCTCTGTACTTATGAGTCTTTTTTGTTTTCTTTTTTTGTTTGTTCATTTGTTTAGTTTCTTAAATTCCACGAGTGAGTGAAATCATATGGTATTTGTCTTTCTCCAACTGACTTATGTCACATCACATTATACCCTCTAGATCTGTCCGTGTTGTTGCAAATGGCAAGATTTCATTCTTTTTTATGGCTGAATAATATTCCATTGTATATACGTACCACATCTTCTGTATTGTATCCATTCATCTATCAGTGGACACTTTGGTTCCTTCCACACTTTGGTTATTGTAAATAATGCTGCAGTAAACACAGAGAGGTACGTGTATCTTTTTGAATTAGGTTTTTTTTTTTTTAATGTTTATTTTTGAGACAGAGAGGGACAGAGCATCAACGGGGGAGGGTCAGAGAGAGGGAGACACAGAATCTGAAGCAGGTTCCAAGCTCTGAGCTGTCAGCACAGAGCCCGACGCGGGGCTCAAACTCACAGGCTGTGAGATCATGACCTGAGCCGAGGTCGGATGCTCAACCGACTGAGCCACCCAGGCGCCCCTGAATTAGGTTTTTTAAATATTATTTGGGTAAATAGTAGTGGAATTACTGGGTCATATGGTAATTCTGTTCTCAATTTTTTGAGGAACCTCCGTACTGTCTTCCACAGTGGGTGCACCATTTCGCATTCCCACCAGTGGGGCACAAGGATTCCTTTTTCTCCGCATCCTCACCAACACTTGTTTCTTGTGGTTTTGATTTTAGCTCTTCTGACAGGTGTGAGGTGATATCTCAGTGTGGTTTTGATTTGCATTTCCTTGATGGTGAGTGATGTTGAGCATCTTTTCATGTGTCTGTTGGTCATCTGTGTGTCTTCATTGGAGAACTGTCTGTTCATGTCTTCTGCCCATTTTTAAATGGAATTATTTGTGGGTTTTTTTGGTGTTGTGTAAATTCCTTATATTTTTTGGATACTAACCCTTTATTGAATGTCGTTTGCAAATATCTTCTCCCATTCAGTAGGTTATCTTTGGATTTTGTTGATTATTTCTTGTGCTGTGCAGGAGCTTTTTACTGTGATGTCGTGCCAGTGGTTCAACTTGCCTTTGTTTCCCTTGCCTCAGGAGACATCTCTAGAAAAACGTTGCTAAAGGGGCGCCTGGGTGGCGCAGTCGGTTAAGCGTCCGACTTCAGCCAGGTCACGATCTCGCGGTCTGTGAGTTCGAGCCCCGCGTCGGGCTCTGGGCTGATGGCTCGGAGCCTGGAGCCTGTTTCCGATTCTGTGTCTCCCTCTCTCTCTGCCCCTCCCCTGTTCATGCTCTGTCTCTCTCTGTCCCAAAAATAAATAAAAAACGTTGAAAAAAAAAAAAAAAAGAAAAACGTTGCTATGACTGATGTCAGAGAAATTAATGCCTGTGCGCTCTCCTAAGATTTTCATGGTTTCAAGTCTCACATTTAGGTCTTTAATCCATTTTGAGTTTATTTTTGTGTATGATGTAAGAAAGTGGTCCAGGTTCATTCTTTTGCATGTGGCTTCCAGTTTTCCCAGTGCCATTTCTTGAAGAGACTTTCTCCCGTCGTGTATTCTTGCCTTCTTTGCTGAAGATTGAGTGATCATATAATCATGGGTTTATTTCTGGGCTCTCTATTCTATTTTCTCTTGACCTGTGTGTCTGTTTTTGTGCCAGTATGATAGAGTTTGATTGCTATAGCTTTGAAGTATTTCTTGAAATCTGAGATTGTATGTGATACCTCTGGATTTCTTCTTTCTCAAGATTGCTGTGCCATTTGGGATCTTTTGTGGTTCCATATGAATTTTAGGATTATTTGTTCTACTTCTGTGAAAAATGCTATTGGTGTTTGATAGGGATTGCATTAAATGTGTAGATTACTTTGGGTAGTATGGCCACTTTAACAACATTTATTCTCCTGAGAAAACCATTTTTATCATTATTACCACCTAGCTTATTTGTGCTGGATTTTGTAGCAAATGGCCAGATTGTCTAAAGAACATCTGCATAACATTTCTTTCATGTTTCAAGAGGTGAAAATAACTGTAAAAAGTTAGCTACAAAGATACACAAAATGACACAGAAAATCCTTGTCTGATATTTTATTCCACCTGCGGCATTTATATATTTGAAAAGTAGAATTCACGAACTAAAAATTACTGTCCTGTTGAGTTTAATGGAAGATTTAGCCTGATTACAAGATTAACACCAGTATCACTGATTTGATATTTACCAAAATTGATGTTTTTTTCTCTTTCTCCCAGCTTTATTGAGGTATAATTGACATGTAGCATTAAGTTTAAGGTGTACAGTCTATTCATTTGATACACTTACATATTGCAAAATGATTACCACTGTAATCACCTCTTATTGCATCACATAATTGCCATTCTTTTATTAGTGAGAATCGTATTTTTCAATAAATTAAAGTCAATGTGATACCCACGCAAGCTAGAATGCTCTTTGGTGAACAAGGACCTGACATCCAAACAAGAAGTCTGTTAAGTCCCACACTGTAAAAGTGTGATCTTTTTCAAACTGAATCCATTCCTTGCATTGAAGATGTGAAACTCAGCCCCATTCCTCTTTATGAGTGGGTTTATGATCTTGCCATTTCATACTGAACATCTAGATTTCCAAATACAGTTGACCCTTAAACTGTGCCGGTCTGCTTTTACATGGGTTTTTTTTCAATAAATATAGTACAGTACCGTAAATGTATTTTCCTTACGATTTTTTTTTTTTTTTTTTTTTTTTTTTGAGAGAGAGAGTGAGAGCAGAGGAGGAGCAGAGAGAGAATCCCAAGGAGGTTCCACGCTCAGCGTGGAGCCCAACACAGGGCTCGATCCTATGAACTGTGAGATCATGACCTGAGCCAAAATCAAGAATCTGATGCTCATCCAGCTGGGCCACCCAGGTGCCCCCTTATGATTTTCTTTTTTTTTTCTTAAAAAATTTTTTTAATGTTCATTTATTTTTGGGAGAGAGAGAGGCAGAGTGCAAATGGGGGAGGGACAGAGCGAGAGGGAGACACAGAATCCTAAGCAGGCTTCAGGCTCTGAGCTGTCAGCACAGAGCCTGATGTGGGGCTCGAACTCACGGACCGTGAGTCCGTGACCTGAGCCCAAGTCGGATGCCCAACCGACTGAGCCACCCAAGCGCCCCTCCCCTTATGATTTTCTTAATGACATTTTTTTCTCTAGCTTTCTTTGTTATAACAATGCAGCGTATAATTCATATAACAGACAAAGCATGTGTCAGCTGACTGTCTATTGGTAAGTCTTCCAGCTACTAGTAGTAGCTATTAGAAAAAAAAATTTTTTTAATGTTTATTTATTTTTGAGACAGAGGGAGACAGAGCGCAGGTGGGGATGGGGCAGAGAGAGAAGGAGACACAGAATCCGAAGCAGGCTCCAGTCTCTGAGCTGAGAGCACAGAGCCCGACGCGGGGCTCGAACCCATGAACCATGAGATCACGAACTGAGCCGAAGTCAGACGCTTAACCGACTGAGCCACCCAGGCGCTCCTGGTAGTAGCTATTAGTAGTTACATTTTGGGGGAGTCACGTTATAGATGGATTTTTGAGTGTGCAGGAAGTGGTGAGGGTTGGGCAGCACCCCTAAGCCTTGTGTTCTAGAGTCTCCCGTCCTTCCCATCGCTTAAAGTCTTGGGAGTTTTCTTCATCAGCCGAGCTGTATCCAGCTTCATCTTTACTCGTAATATTGCTTAATTTGCTAAGCTTGACATTTTGGTCCTCGTTTTCAAAATTCAGTTTATTCCATATTTAAGTAGGCTGGGATTTGTCCCTTCTTTTTTGTCTTGCTGAGGTGTCTTCCTTTCTCTTGTTCAGTCGGTTTCACTGGATTCACAACTGCTAGGTTGTAATAGTTAGAGAAGGCGAGTCTGATCTCTGCCAGAGTGTTAGTTGGGGCTCATACTTGAGCCACAGCTGTGTGAGGACTCAGGGTAGCCCCCCTTTTATGCACGGCTTCGTTTCCCTGGTCTCGCTTACCTGGGTCAGCCGCAGTCCAGAAGCAGATGATCCTTCTTCTGACTTACCGTCAGGTCAGTAGCAGCTGAACGCTGGTCCCGGTGCCTACGTTGTGTAGGCACTGTGTCATCTCGCATCCTCAGAAGGGTGAATACAGGACAATAAGAGAGAGAGAGAGAGAGAGAGGGACCACATTTATATAACTTTTATTACAATATATTCTGATTGTTCTACTGTATTATTATTAATCTCTTAGAGGGGCTAATCAACAAACTATCATAAATAGGTGTGTATGGGAAAAAGCGTAGCGTATGTAGAGTTGGTTACTGTCCATGGTTTCAGGCATCCACAGGTTCATGGAACGTACCTGCCGTGGATGAAGGGGAGCTTTACTGTCCTTGCCAACAGGGCAGCAACACTGAGAACAGAATCTTGAGCAACTGCGGCTACTTCCTGTTTTTGTTTTTTTAGCTATTTCCTCTTCTCGCTGCTGTTGTCATTTCCAACCTCTGCCTTTTCCGTCCTCTGGCTAAAGCTTTTTGTGCATCCACTGCTATTTCTGCCTCAGGAGACGTACACTAGGAGTCTGGCTTAAACTTTTGCTGACTTTTCTTGGTTTTTCTGTTTTCTTCTTTCTGTCTTGATGTCTCTTCCTATGCTGCTCCGGCTTCTACCCGTGTCTTGGTCCTCAGCAGGAGCTAGATCTGATCTGCAGTGTTCTTCCCTGCTTCCGGATCATGGTTCTTCCTCTCTGACTTCTCTTTCTGTTCCTGGATCAAGATATTTCCACTCCCCACTTCTATGATGATGCCTTTAATGACCTTAGATCTTGAGTGACTTCTGCCTCTTGATGACCTTCTTCTTTCTTTGCATTTGTATCTGTCCTCACCATTTTCATATGAATTTAGTCACTCCCTTCCTCTTTAAGAAGAATGGTCTTTGTCATTATGTTCCTCAAATCTATGAGGATTTTTTTTTTTTTTTTTTTTTTTTTAGTTTCACGTCTTACTATTTTGCTGTCCGAGTCTGCCGCATCTTCGGTTTCTTCATGCGTTAGCCTACCCTTTGCTTCGGCTCTGGCTCCTGCACTTTCTTCTTACATTATCTGACTTTTATTTTCTTTCCCTCTTGATCATGATCTTGAATGATGATATTTTGAGGTTCTAGGAGAAACAGATACATCTGACTCCTCTTTTTTGATGTTTATCTGGGGATATCTTTCCTGGAACTATTCGATCTCATTCCATGTTACTAGCCTATGTGAGAACCCCATTGTTATGGACTAAGTTGTGCCCCCCCCCCCCAGGTTTATATGTTGAGGCCCTAACCCTCCGTGTGACTATATTTAGAAATGGTGCTTTTACAGACGTTATGGTTAGATGAGATCATAAGGGTGAGGCTCTCACCCCAAACAGTTGGCATTGTTCTTATAAGAAGAGGAAGAGACACCTTCCATGTGCACCAAGGAAAGTCCCTTCAGAGACACAGTGAGACGGTGGCTCTTTGTGAGCCAGGAGGGGAGCCCTCATCGGGAACCAGTCCTGCCAGACCTTGATCTGGGACTCTGGCCTCTAACGCTGAGAAAATAAATTTCTCTTTAAGCCACACAGCCCGTGGTGTTTTGTTATGGCAGCCCCAGGCGACTAATATGCCAATCTTCATGTCATTAACCCTCTTTAATAAAAACGGCGGCCGAGAAATATGGTCTGTCTTTGTTCTGGGCATCCTACTCCAGAGTCCCGGCTGCTGGGGCAGCACTTATGACAATACCAACCACCTAGAAGCTTCCCGTAGACTGACTAAATCCGCTCCCGTGAGAGACGTGAGTGGCACAAAAGGAACCTGCCATTGCTTTTTTTAGTTTGCTTTTTACATTTAGTTCTGTAAAACCTGTAAGGTACTCTTATGTCTGTACTGAGACAGGTCACTACCTTTAATTTTCCCCCGAAGGACAGCCGTGTCTCCTGGCACTGTTAACTAGTGCGTGTTTTCCCCACCAATTTAAAATACCGCGTTTGTCAAAAATTGTGTATTCTTGACATGACAGGCCCCATGCACGATGAAGCGTCCCCACACCTTGCAGGGCAGGGAAGAGGAGCGCGCATGGGTAATAGAGGCAGAGGGAGAGGGAGAGGGAGAGGGTTCGGTGGCGCCAACCCCTAGAGGCCGCGTGAACACGGTGCAGGTTGTGGGAGCTCGTCTTGGAGGCAGGCTGGCCACAGCAGGAGGCAGGGACACTCACAGACTGCCGTGGCTTTCATGGTTTTGGTCTTCCTAGAGCATCTAAAAATATTACACACAAAATCAACTTTTCACTCTAATTTTCTCCAACTTCAAAGTTGCTTGAGTTGCTTCTTGAGTTGCTGGATTGTAAGGGCTCACAGCTTGTAAATTCACAGCTGAAATTCTTGGAGTTTAGAATTCAAGACCATGGTAGATTTTATCATGATTTGCTTTTGAACTTGGTCTGTTGAAGTTCACAGAAAGTGGAAAACTGTTGTTAGAGAATTCATTTTTGTTCAGAATTGGATGGAATTCTAGAGCCAGCATTGTTCAGCATTAAGTCAAAAGCCCACCTTTGCTTTTTATAGAAGGTGTTACTTTATTTAAGAGATAGATACGATGCATTTTAATCTACCTTTATCTTAGTTTATAGCAGATTTTGTATGAATTTTAGCTTCTTAACAAATTTCCAAAACTAGATTATGCCTTTGACAATAGTGAAAATTATTTACCACTTCTTGGGGAGAAGGATGTATTTTCTTATACACTGGTATATGTTTCAGTATTTTATATTCTGTCCCATTTTTTAAATGTTTATTTTTGAGAGAGAGAGAGAGCGAGCATGAGCAGGTGAGGGACAGAGAGAGAGGGAGACCGAAGATCTGAAGCCAGCCCCATGCTGTCTACACAGAGCCCAATATGGGGCTCGAACCCTCCAATCCTGAGATCATGACCTGAGCCAAAGTTAGGGACTTAGCCAACTGAGCCACCCAGATGCCCCTATATTCTGTCCCATTGATCCATACTTTTGTTTCTACCTTAGTTTTATACTATTTTAATGACCAAAGTTTTGCAGTGAATTTTTTAAATTTTATTTATTTTGAGAGAGAGAGAGAATGAGAACAAGTGGGGGAGGGTCAGAGAGAAGGAGAGACAGAATCCCAAGGAGGCTCCACACTATTAGTGCAGAGCCCGACGAGGGGCTTGAACTCACGAACTGTGAGATTATGACCTGAGTCAAGATCAAGAGTAAGATTAACTGACTGTGCCACCCAGGTGCCCCTGCAGTGAATTTTGATACCTAGTAAGACTAGTCATTCCTTATCATCCTTGTTTTTCTAAACATCTTGGCAGAGCATTTTCACATTTTATTTTCCGTTAAGAACTTGAGATTTTGTTTCATTTTTTTTTTTAAGTCCTCCTGAGACCTTCCATGCTTCCAAGTTCATTTTTTTCCTTGAAAACTAAGGCTACAGGGACAGGAGAGGAAACACTAGCAAGAAACTTCTCGAAAGGAGCAAAGAATATGGATGTTTGGTAATTGACTTGGCAAGTCCAAGGACGCCACATCCTGGGCCAGCAGTAGGAGCTGATGGGCAAACTGCTACACGCTGCGGGCGCCTCGCCCGGCCCAGAGCGGGCAGCATCGTGCTGGGTGTAGTGTGGAGGGGGCAGGAAAAGCTGTCTGAGAACAGTCAGATCCCTGAGTTTTCCCAGCTCCAGTTTTCCGGTTTGGGGGCCACCAGAGAGTTGCTGGCGCAAGTCAGGGTGGTGAAATGAATGTGTGCCTTGTGAATGTTGTATGCTAACTTCCTAGCCCTTTCCCGCCACTCAGCTCCCGAGTTTCAGGTAGCCAGTCTTACAGCCTTTAGGCTGGAGATTGTCACATTTCTCTGGGAAATCTGATCAATCTAAGGGGACGGAATAAGAAAGCCTAAGTGGATGAAGGGGAGGATCCCCAACAAGTAGCTATGATTGCAGAACTGCCAATCGGCCTTTTATTCTTAGGAAGAAAAAAACAAAGGTAATCGGTGATCTGAGGAAAGCCTCTAACATGGAAGATAGAGACTAAAACCGACAAACTCTAAAAGGCAACGTAAAGTAAATAGAGCCCATACAAAGAAAGGAAAACAGTAAAATGAGCAAACCCCTGTCTTGAAGCCACAGGGAAATCAAACAAATAAAAACAGGCTGCAAAATCAACAAGAAACACAGAACAAAATGATCTCTTAGAAATTAAAGATCTGAGCGAAAACTGGAAGAGAACAGATAAGAGCTTAAGGAGGTCCAGCACCTCAGGAGAAGCAGCCCCAAAAAGGAAGATTAGGAACATGGAAGCGGGGAAATTCTCAGCCAAATTACTTGATACAATTTTCCCAACCTGAAGGTCTTGAGTTGCTGGATTGTAAGGGCTCACTGAGTGCCTAGCACCTGGATAGAAAACGCCCTAATTCAAGAATGTTATCCTTGCTGGGAAATATTCAGCCTCTGATAAAAACGTAGTGCCGTTACGAAATTAGCATACGTGTTTTTTGGCACACATGTGTGCATTTCTGTTGGGGACGTACCTAGGGTAGAATTGCTGCTGTAATAGATAATGATGTCAAGTAATTGTCCAAAGTGGTTAGAAACAGGATTTCCATTTATGTCACTCTATGCCCCGTCAGAAGCGGAAAATCACTCAAATGTCCCACCTGTAGGAGATGGATGAATATTTCTATGCGGTACTCTATGGCAGCGAATACGAACAACGAATTTTATGACACACGGCAACATGGAGGGGCTCCCCAGCACTGTTGAATGAGAGAAGTCAGACAGAGTACTTGTTGTGTGACGCCATCTGTGTAAGTTCAAAGACAAGAGTCAGGATGGCGGCTACCTTTGGAGGGGCGTGAAGGGCGCGGCTAGAGCTGGTGATAGTCCACGCGGTATCCGGATGGTGGTCGGTTACGTGATATGTTCATTCTGAAAATTCACTAAGCCGTACTCTTCTCATCAGTACCCTTTCCTGTTATATTAAGAAGTTAAAAACCGGGGCGCCTGGGTGGCTTGGTCGGTTAAGCATCCGACTTCGGCTCAGGTCATGATCTCACGGTCCGTGAGTTCGAGCCCCGCGTCGGGCTCTGTGCTGACAGCTCAGAGCCTGGAGCCTGTTTCAGATTCTGTGTCTCCCTCTCTCTCTGCTCCTCCCCTGTTCATGCTCTGTCTGTCTCGAAAATGAATAAACGTTAAAAAAAAAAAAAAATTAAAAAAAAAAAGAAGTTAAAAACCTAAAGTTGTGAGCTTGTTAACAATTCGTGGAAAGGCATTTTGAAGTTTTAATGTTCACTGAAATGAGCGGGACAGACCTATAGCAACACCGAAATAAGGAAATTTTGTTGTGGGTACAGGTGGAGGCTTGGGGAAAGGACACAGTGCTGCAAGTAGTTGGTATTTCAGTTTGTTATTTTTCTATGTAAAGTAGCATCTTCTAAAGGGGGAAAGAAAGCCCCACGTGTCTGCTGGTTGTATTGCTGTACTGAAAACAAGATTGACCTGGTCTAGACTGTGCCCTCTAAATTGGGATAGTAGGATGATTGCCTAATGCTGGTAGTTGTTTTGTTTATTCTGAAATTCATCATAAGGTAAATGGTATCACGACTGCTCCCCTTTACTTTCAAATGTGACAGTGACGAAGATGTGAATATGTTCTGATTTCTTTTCTTTTTCTGTTTCTCCTTGTTTCCTAGGTTTTTGTGGAGACCCTGGATAAGTGTTTTGAAAATGTTTGTGAGTTGGATTTGATCTTCCATATGGATAAGGTACCTTCTCTCCCTGAGCAGGGTTGCTAGAAAACTATCCATCTCTACACCTTCCTGTTCTTTCTTGTGGCTTTTTACTCTGGGAGTAGTCCCAGAACATGTTTCATTTAATAACTTGAGTTTCATAATTTTGGGGGTATTTTGCTAAGATCTGCTATTAGTTTTAACACACAGGTGATTATTACCGGGCCCATGTCATTGTCCATCTTGACCTGGACAGCCTTCTTGGTATAGGGCAGTGATGTCACGGTGATGACTGGCTGATGGCCACACCGAAGGTGAGAGAAATTGCTTTGTGTGGCTTGTGAAACGAGTTCCCTAGGCATAATCCAGTGACACAGTGAAGCTTTGGAAGAATCATGACACAGGGTCTTTGACCTGGCTAGCAGAGTTTATAATTTTCCCCAAGAGTAATAGAGTGACTCAGACATCAGTAACACAGTTTGAGGTCAGGTGATACTCAGTAGGGAAGCTGACTGTCAGGCAGAATTGAAGGACAAAGTACATGTTCTCAGACTTGTGCTGCCGGCATAATTTTGACGTGGTCTGTGTCCTCATGTGCCAAATTCAAGGCGAGAGATAGCCAGCAAGGGGATGGGAACTGCCACATTTGTTTTATCCAGCGGGGCTCATGCCGTACCCAGTGCCGTTCACCTGGCGTGTCTTAGTTGTGCTTGATCCTGGTTTCCTTCAGCGGGTTGTTGTCACTGTGATTCATGGCCCTTGGAGAGAGGGAATGATTTTTTATAAGACAGCTACTCAGTGCTAAGCCGTGATCCTTTATGAATTTATTTTTATCACAACGAAGTAGTTGTTTTCACATCCCTCATCGCTGGCATCGCCATCTGGAGGCCTTTCGCGTCATTTTCCAGTAGGATCTTCAGTCTCTGTTCACTCTCCCGAGACTGTCGGATGACACTTTCCAGACAGATGTGGTGAGTGCATTCTTAAGGTTGGATGCTGGAATGGAGTGAAGTTTTCTCTGTCAACATCTGGCTTGGCTCCACAGCTCCAGGGGAAGCCTGGTACAAGAGAGGCACAGAACCCCACTCTTGCTGTAGATACTTGACTCGGTGCTCCCCGATAGGCTCACGAGGCCCCCGGAGCTCATTGGTGCTTTGGATGTGGTCACTCTCCCTTTTCATATGAAAGAATCTTAGAAATTTCAGAGACCTCTTAGCCCCCTCTTTGCAAGCATTTAGAGTTGCTTTAGGCTTGTCAGTTGTTAAAGGTGCCGCTATGTTGTAATTTCTCTTAAGGAGAACCACAGTTCAAATCTACCTCCCATCTATACCAGTGGGTGTGGCTTTCAAAGGAAATAAAAAGTCATAAAAATGTTGTTCTTTCTCCTATGTCTTATCTTCAGATAGGTTCCATAAAGTAATTTGCTGCTGCTGCAGATTTCTTTTATAGTTGATAAAACTGTCTATTTTTAGTTGTTCACCTGACATCGGGAAATTGCTATCCCTGTTTCCTGAGATTTTGGAAAGTGCTGATGCAAGGCGTCAGCATCTCCCCCTCCTCCCTTGAAGAGTGTCTGAAGGTGTCTTCCAGCAGGTGACTTTCTTGTAGTGAGGTTTCAGGCTTGTCTTTGCCCTCAGGTAGAGCAGCTGCTAATTCAAGTTCATCTTCTGCATAGAGGTGGAAATGGTCTTTTTACTCAAGTAGGCAAAGGACCTTGAACTCCATCCTTCGGAACCGAAGAAGTTTCTCTCTGCCTTAAGTCTCTTCACCTCTTCACCCCTTCTTCCTGCCTTAAAGGAAAGTGTGTTTCATTCCATATGTAGAGCCACAGCCACTTCCTGTCTCTACCCAGCATACACCGTGATCTCAGTGTCACCTCCTCTTTGAGGGGCCTTGATTTGTTCCTTCCCCTGTAACCCCAGTCTCACAGAGCACGGCTCTTCCCACGTTTTAACTGTAGTCTTATCTCCACACACTTGCACTAAAGGTAAACATCTTGAGTGCGTGACTTACGCCCAGCCTCCCATTTCTACTTCATCTTTTCCCTTTCTGGAGCCCTGGGGCCTGCTTTTCACTCTTACCCAAAATTCACTGGCGATTTCCTGCTCTCATTTGCCAATATCACCTTCTGTCGTGTTCGTGCAGCATTTGAGGCTGTGGATCCTTCCGTGGCGCACTGCTGTCTTAATCCTTTTCCACCTTTGTTTCTGTTACACAGAACCTTTCTGGCTTCTCTCTTACTCTCTTCCCACCTCCTGTCACTAACTTAGGTTTGTCATCTCTTCCCTCGCTCTTCTCACTCTCCTGTTCGGATCCTAGATTGTATCCACTTTTCAGTGTAAATTATCATCTGTCTGGGTAATTCCCAAACTTGTCATTTCTAATCCAGTGTGGCCTGAGTCCCGTCCCTGTCTTTCCCGCTACCAGATGGCACCTCTTCCTCAATTCATTCCAGCCGCTTCTTCCCCAGAGCCAGATGCGGCACGTGTCTCCCGAAAGCCGTTTCCTCCTCCGGCCTCCCTTTCCCAGTGCTGCCTCCATCCTCTGTCAAATACACTCAAAACCTCTCCTCCCTCTTCTTTGCCACCAGTAGCCAGTCGGTCACTAAAACCTGTTGCTTCTTCCTGTAGCCTTCTTATATCTGTTCTCACCAGTTACTCACATTTGGCCCACTTGTCTTTATGTCTCTCTCTAGACGTACATACTTTTCTTCTTGACCCATCCTGACTTCTCATCCCTAAGTACTTCAGCAGGTGTCTCCTCAGAACAAGGAAATCGTCTTATGTAACCCGTTGTGCATAGTTCTCTAATTAACATAATTAATTGGGCCGCCTGGGTGGCTCAGTTGGTTGAGTGTCCAACTCTTGATTTCGGCTCAGGTCACAATCTCGAGGTTCGTGAGTTCAAACCCCGTGTCGGGCTTTGCGCTGTCAGCACGGAGCCTGCTTGGGATTCTTTCTCTCCCTGTTCTCTCTCTGCCCCTGTCCTGCTCGTGCTCCCCCCTCAAAATAAATACACATTAAAAAAAACAATTAACTACAATGTAATTAACATATTTAAAATTTAACACTTATAAATACTATTATTCGGTATACAGTTCATATTTAAATTCTCCACTTGTCCCACTTAACATCCTTTATATTTTTCAGTCAGATTCTGACTGTAGGTCAAGTGCTATCTTTAAGTTATAGTGCCTCTTGATGTCAGTTACGCCTGACAAGTTTTCTAACCTTATTTCCTCTTCTTTATTATTGATCCTGCACACTGGAATTATATATTTTTTCCTAAACCACCCTTTAGACTAACTGCTCCCTTGAGCATAGACCATTTTTGGTCACCTTGACCTCCTAACCAGGCATTCACGGCTGTCCACAGTTGTCCCTTTTCTATCTTAGTCTTCCTTACCAGTACTTCTTGCGGGATACCCCTGCTGCAGCGGACTGGACCAGTCTCAGTCACGCTGTAATTCCTGCTCAGAGCCTCGGCCCGAATTGCCTTTCACATCTTTTTGTACCTGAATCCAGCCTGTCATTCAGGCTCAGCTCGAATCCTACCACCCTAGTAAACTTGACCTCGTCACCTTGGCCCATCATGATCTCTGTGGGCCATTTATAGTGTTGTTTATGGCATTATGTGCCTTGGTTTATGTAAGTTTGTGCGTGTTCCCTACTTGATTAGACCGTCCTTATCTTTGTGTTTGTCCTTGTCTCCCTCACTGAACCCAGCGTGGTACCTGTTGCTGAGTGAGGTGGTCTTCACGTGAGCATCACCAAGGAGTTCCTAGGTAACTAGACTCGTGAGGCCGCTCATGCTTTAAACTGCCGCAGGCTGGGTGAAGTCTGATTTCACAGTCTCTGGGGGTAGTCTTCAATCCAGACCGTGCCATATGGAGCTTATCTTGCCAGGGGCGATTGGTTCCCTGTGGCATTCGGAGACCCCCAGCCCCAGCTCGGTGTCACGATTGAGTTAGGTATCGATGTTCATTGCGGTGAATTGAGTTTTGCTCAAAGAAAACCATGTGGGCAGCCTAACGTTTTGATCTACCAGTGCCTCACCACCGAAGCTGGATTGGGCTCTCAGTTGGGGCGCTCAGCGTTCGGTCATCAGTCACAATTCAGTGGCTGTATCGAGGGAATTATCCGTCCTTTTTATAGATTTCAGTTTGTAACGGGCAGTCTCAGCACAGTTGCAACATATGCTTTGGGGCGGGTCTGAGGCCAAGAAACCTCATAGTATGGAATTTAAGACTCTCTGCTAAGTATAGGCTGCTGACATGGGAAAATGCTGAGGGCTGAAAATTGGAATGAACTGGTGAGCCCAACATGAGAGGATCATAAATGTAATAATGGACAGTGCTTATTAAATGGCCCTCCTGAGGACAGAGCTGTGATAACAGAGCTCATTAAGGCCCTCCACACCCTAGTGACGTTAAGGCCCTCCACACCCTAGTGACACTGAAGCTGGTATCCTGATTGCTAGTTCCCAGGAACGCAAGAAAGAGTAAGGAACACATATTTTGTGTGTTTTTAGTGACGAAGGAGTTGCGGTTTGGGCACAGAAGAAGAAGACATTCTGTTTGAGTTTTAGTGCTTGAGAACGTGCCAGTTGGCGTGCTGACCATGCCTGGCTACCTGTTTCTTTCCGGATATGCCCAAGAGAGAAGAGGGGGGAGCCTAGGCCAGCCTTTTGTGTCATCGTATCCTGAGCCCTTGTCTGCTGATGCTTGATGAGAATTTTGTGGCAGAATATTTTTCAGAAGCGCAATATCTTACCCTTTCAGAACAACGGACAGACTAGCAGTAATGATTTTTAAAATCTTTAACTTCACTATACTTTGTTTAAAACAAACAAAGAAAAGCTAAGACTGCGCCAAACCACACTTAACGTCTGCTGCGGTGCACATTCTCACTTTCTTTACCCGAACTTGCACTGCCTCGGTGCGTGGTCTCACTGTCTGCCGCTTGAAATTACAGAGAGCCTTCTTCCTCTGTTTAATCATTCCTTATTAATGGTTAAGGGCATTTAGGAGGCCAGTGTACACAAAACAGCAAAATCTGACCTTTAGAAGTATCTGTTTGTTATCCTGCCTTTTCAATAAAACCTAGTGTTTGTCAAGATTGCAGTCAGTAGCAAAGCTTATGACTAATTATATTACTTGGATATGTTACGGATAAAACAAATTGTGTATCGCTTTGATTGTTGATTTGTAGGTGCCCTGAAAGGTTAGAATTGAGGCTCCATCCTACTGTTCTTGCTGTTATCCTTTATGATGCAGGAGAGGATTGTACTGCTCTTAAGATAAAACCCAGAATTTCTTGATCCCTAGTTGAGAGCCCTTTGCCAGGCTTGACGTTTGTATCAATCTAGGTAGAGGAGGTAATATAGAACCCCCAAATTCTAGTAGCTTCCGTAGCAACAGGGTTGATTTCTCATTCATGCCGTGTGATCATTGTGGTGTCTCTGTTCACTGTAGTCACTTGGGTGTTCAGGCTGATGAAACCCTCCTCAACATGTACTTCCACCTGGGCATTTGTGTCTTGGCTCTTAAAGCGCCACACCCCGCTGTGCTCCCACTTCATTGGTCACAGCAAGTCACATGCCTACACCTAAGTGGCTAGGGGAGTGCATTCCTACCATGTGCTCGGGATTAGGGGGAGCCTGAAATTGTTTTCAGAATTACTAATGACTACCACATTTTTTTCATTTATTTCTTTATTTGGTTATTTATTTATTTTAAGATTTTATTTTTACAGAATCTCTACACCCAGCATGGGACTCCAGCTCATAACCCTGAGATCATGAGTCACACGCTCTCCCGACTGAGCCAGACAGACACCCCTTTTCATTTATCTTTAAGAGGAAAAGCTGACATTTGCTTCAGGTTCGCTTTACAGGCAGGAACTTAGAAATTTCAGTGTCAGAAAAATAGAGGAATGCTTGCGTAAGAAGGAAGCATGGTTGAATCTCGGAAAAAGACCTCTCGTGTAGCAGCCTTTCAGTTTCTACTAGAATTTATGACATTTGGGGGTACCTGAGTGGCTCAGTCGGTTAAGGGACTGACTTCGGCTCAGGTCATGACCTCACGGTTCGTGAGTTTGAGCCCCACATGGGACTCTGTGCTGTTGGCATGGAGCCCTTTTCAGATCCTCTGTACTCCTCTCTCTCTGCCCCTCCCCTGCTTGTTCTCAAAAGAAAAGAAAGAAAGAAAGAGAGAGAGGGAGAAAGAAAGAAACAGAAACAAAGAAAGAAACAAAGAAAGAGAGAGAAAGAAAGAAAAAGAAAGAAAGAAAGAAAGAAAGAAAGAAAGAAAGAAAAAGAAAGGCAGACATTTATATCCCATACTTCTCACATGAAGTCAAGGTGACTAAGAAGTTAAAATTCCTTAACAGAATAAATTGTTTCCATTATCTGGGAGACAGGTACGTTCTTCCTTACAGAGACTTTCCACAAATCATCTCTCCTTACCTGGGCTCTGGGACCAAAAGTACTAATGTCTGTTGAGATTTTTTTTGGTCTTTTTTTCCCTCCAATGGTTATCAGACAAATAATAAACGTTTATTAATAAGAAGGACACTGTACTAGATATGGAGATACAAAGACGGAAAAGACAAAAGCCCTATCTTCAAGAAGCTCATAGGCCCAGCTAGAAGGATGGGTCACATACAAACATTCCTTGGCCTTGGAGTAAGCCACATTTTTGGAAAAGATGCCATAAGTTGAGTCTAATTTCTCAGTAGGCATGGTATTATATAAGGGAGCTCTCATCTTGCCCTATTCATAGAAGTGGTCATAGGCACTGCGTTTAGTCACACATATATAGTACATCTGCATATTGTACATCTTAAAACTAAGGTGTATATAAATTATTGGTCTGGAATAATATAGTACCGAATCGCGACTTCTTTTATTTAATGATATGTGATCAGAGGTGGAGAAAGAAGAGTGAGACTTTGAAGAAATGGCTGTTTCTGAGGCTCGGCTCTGAAACGGAGGTGGGCGGGATAGATGGTAGCCCATCGGTGCTTTAGGCTGAGCGTCCGGGGTTCTCGGTGTGGGAACAGGTTACGCAGCCCACTGAGTGCAAGTGACCTGTGACCTGTGCTGACTTGTAATGACATGAATGAGGCTGGGCGAGTAGCACAGGTGTGATGGCCCAGAGTCAAATAATTGGGGGAAGACACCAGCAATTTGCGGTAGAAAATCATGGCTAGCGGAGAGGAGCAGTGAAGGCTGTATAAAGTCAAGAACAGCCATCAGGGGAAGGGAAATTAATGTCGATTGGCAGCTGCCAAGTGCCGGGCACTGTGGTGGGTACCTCACGCCCAGTAACCTTTCCTAAAGGAGGTGGTAATAGCCCCGTATGACAGATCAGCAAGCCGAGGCTCAGGCTGAAATGCCTGAAACGTTAAAAACCCACATTCTTTGCACTGAATCTCAGACTTTGAGAATTTTAAAGCATGAATAATATGATAGATAAGATAGGTAGAAATGTATAGAATTTGTCCATTTCTGTTTTCCAGAACCAGACTTCTAGGAGACAGAGCAGTGTAGGTAGCGAAGGTAAGGTGAAGGGTGGGGAGGAACATGTGAACATTAGGGGGGACTTGGAACCATGCGTAAACTCATCTTGAGCCAGAGAGGGTCTGCCATTGGAGGCATTATTGACATTTTGGGTAGTGCAGTTTTTCATTGAATTGCTGGTATTTAGCATCCCTGACTACCCTCTACCACATGCCAGCGGGGCCCCTGCCTGGTGCGTGTGCAAACGCCCTGCAGGGTGGGAGCAAAGTTCACAGGAATAAATGGCACCCAGGCTGTGGAGAGCCCTGTCCTCTTTGGTGCTGGGTCCAGTGAGCATTTCCCGGTGCCCTTCTCCCCAAGCAGTTTCCATACCTCTTCATTCTTAAAGTACTCTTTGTTCCTCGTTCCCATGGCACCCCTTCACCTGGTCTTTTATCCACCTTTCTGGCCATTCCGTCTGGCCTTTTGGGCTTCTTACCTCTTGTTTAAGCCCCCCTTCTCTTTTCTTTTAGACGCTCTCTTCTTAGGAAGTCTCCCACAGTCGGGGCGCCTGAGTGACTCAGTCGATGAGGCGTCTGGCTCTTGGTTTCGGCTCAGGTCATGATCTCACGGTTTGCGAGTTCGAGCCCTCCGTTGGGCTCTGTGCTGACAGTGCGGAGCCTGCTTGACTCTCTCACTCCCTCTCTCTCTGCCCCTCCCCTGCTCGCACTCTCTTTCCTAAAATAAATAAATTTTAAAAGAAGAAAAAAAAGGAAGTCCCACACAGTCATCTGTCTGCTCGTAATTTCTGAATTACCAACCAAACACACTTCAGTTTGAACTCAGTTGTATCCGAAACCGAATCTCATTTGTATCCAAAACGCTGCCTCTCCAAACTGACAATTCTGACTCACCCTTCAAAGAAGTTAGTCTTTGAAACCTTTCTGACATTCCTTTCTCCACCCGTAGACTGAAATAGGTATATTTGTCTTGTGCCCCCCAGTGCCCCTCCGCTACTTTTGCCACTGCCCTTAACACAGTGTGTTGTGGGTTTTTGGAGTTTTTTTGGTGTTTTTTGTTTCTGTTTTTGTTTGTTTGTTTGTTTGTTTGTTTGCTTATGTACCTGGTTAAGAGCACAGACTCTACGGCCTGTGTAGTTGGGCTTGAATCCTGGTTCTGCCACATAGGAATTGTATGACTTGTGCCTCAGGAACTTACATGTGGACAGGGAATCGTGACAGCACCTAGCTCATATGGTGGTTGTGAGCATTAAATACCTGGGAAATGCTTGGAATAGGGCCTGTACATAGTAAGTATTTCATTCTTTGGTTTGTTTGCCACTTGCACACCCAATAATATTATTAAGGTAGGGATCAGACTTTCTGGTTGACCACTGTGGATCTGGTTGTAACGCAATACTTGGCACCGACTGACTACTCAGTTATTTTTGAATTCGTTTATTCATCCACTCTTCTAGGTGCTTGGGAAACAAAAAAGTTCTGTCCTCACGAACCTTGTATCTAGCAAGGGGAAACAAAATGTACGTCAGGTGATGATGAATGCAGGCAATAAAATAAAGCTGGCTAAGGGTTGGGGAGATATGTCTTGATACTTTATGTAGGGTGGTTAGGGAAGAAGGCATCTCTGATAAGATGGCGTGTGAGCAAAAACCTGAAAGAGGAAAGGGAAGTGAGAAAGATGGGGCTTTCTGGATAAGAACATTCTAGGTAGATAGGATAGCAAGTACAAAGACCTGGAGGCCAATATGGCTGGATGGAAGTGTGGAACGTGGGAGGTACAGTTGATCCTCCAACAGCACAGTTTTGAACTGTGTGAGTCCACTTATATGCAAGGTGTTTTGTTTTTTAATAAATACAGTACCATACTATAAATGTATTTCCCTTATGATTTTCTTTTTCTTTTTTTTTTTAAGTTTATTTATTTATTTTGAGAGAAAGTAGCAAGTAGGGGAGGGGCAGAGAGAGAGAGAGAGAGAGAGAGGGAGAGAGAGAGTCCTGCATGCTTTGCGCTACCAGCACTGAGCCTGACATAGGGCTTGATCTCATGAGCCATGAGATCATGAGGTGAGATGATGACCTGAGCTGAAGTCGGGAGTTGGACGCTTAACCAGTTGAACCACCCAGGCATCTCTCCTTACGATTTTCTTAATGCTTTCTTTTTCTAGCTTACTTTTCATACGAATACAGTATAGAGTACATGTAACATACAAAATGTGTTTTACTCGACCATTTATGTTATCGATGAAGCTTCCAGTGAACAGTAGGAGTTGAGTTTGAGGAAAGTCAAAAGTCCATGCAGATTTTCAACTGTGCAGGGGTACAGGGCAGGGTGGTCAGTGCCCTAAGTCCCAAATCATTGAAGGGTCACCTGTAATAGAAGTTGAGATGGGGTGGGGAAGAGGTTCAGATAGGTCCTTATAGATCACTGTTACAGAAGAAATTAGTAAGAGTTACTGCCTCTGGGGAGGGGAACTAGGTAAGTGTAGGGACTAACTTTTGAGAAATGTTATACAGGAAAAGATGAATATGTGATTTCACTCATATGTGGAATTTAAGAAACAAACCAGATGAACATAGGGGAAGGGGAGAAAATAAAAAGAGGGAGGTAGACAAACCATAAGAGATTCTTAAATCAGAGAACAAACTGAGGGTTGCTGGAGGGATGCTGGGTGGGGGGGATGGGCTAAATGGTTGATGGACATTAAGGAGGGCGCTTGTTGGGATGAGCACTGGATGTTATATGTAAGTAATGAATCGCTAAATTCTGTTCCTGAAACCATTATTACACTACATGTTAACTAACCGATTTAAATGAAATTTTTAAAAAATAATAATAATAAACAAGAAAAGAAATGTTATATACCATGTACATACATTGCCTGCCTGTCATCCTGGGTCTTTAGGTCCACTGCACCGAAGGGTACAGGCAGTTCTCTCTCTACACAGCTTTATTGCCTAGCACGGTAAACATTAAGTGCTCGCTGCCGTTCTAAGGCAAAGTCTGAGCTTAAAGCCAGATAAATTGATAGATGGTCTGCAAATTAGCCCCTTCACTCTAACCTGGGAACTATGATTAATGGCCAGAGCACACGTGGGGAGGGCCAAGGGAGTGGTGTGCAGAGTTAGGGTAATGGCCCAGAGTGTGCCTTAGGGTACATTTATGAGTCTGAAAGCAGATGGGAGAACAAATGTTGAACCTGTTTGTGACGTCAGCCAGGTCTGTACCCTGGTACCCTGAGACATTTTCAGCAGCTATGGCAGAGGCATGCCTGGGCCCACCCCCGCTGGTTTAAGTAGCGAGACCGCTGAAGAACACAGTCATCCTGTCAAAGCCAGGAGCTGAGCACTTGCCTTTTGTTGGCCCAGTCATGACACAAGTGCGGCCATTTAGATTTTCAGAATCCACATACCTGAATTCGCCCTGTACATATCATGTGTAATGCTGGTCATGGAAGCCTCTTGAAGGTTCTCTGCTGACGGCCTGACCCTTTGGGCCTTAAGACTGCTGTTGCTTTTCCTGCCTACCGAGTGAGAATGATGGGTCTACCCCCCACATCTCAGCCCCCGGGCGCCCCGCTGCCTTTTCCTGTATGCGTGCCCCCTTGAGCACGCGTATGCTCTGATCTAGGTGGGCGACACATCTGCGTTTCATTCTGACCTAGCTCAAGGCTGTTTCCTGGAATGTGTGACCCCACTTCACCTGGGTGACCTGCCACCACACCAGTCCACTCATTTTCTCCCCTTGGGTCCACCCCTTTCCCACCTGCCCTTCACCCGCTAACCTCTGCACCTGATGTCTTCTCAACTTCCCCAACCTGCCATCGACATCGACTTTCTTCAAGGCCTGCAGTCTCAGGGATGTGGGCTTTACCTTTGAGCCCTAAGGGTTCACCAGCTGGTGTCAGCTCTTCTTCGAGTATTTTCTTCAGGTCTGCTTCTCCCTTCCCTCCCCTCCCTTCCCCGCCCCGCCCCTCCCCTCCCCTCCCCTGAATCCAGGTAACTAACATATCGGCGCTAGGTGGCTACAGCAGCTGTATTTTGCCTTTTCCCAGCCTCCCTCACTGGTCCCATCTTCCATAGAAAACATTTCTCCCATTTGCCCTTTAGTCAACATTCTTCCCTTTTGCTTCCAAAGATCTCTGGATCGTGGACCTTCGTGGCCCTTAGGCTTTCTCTGCTTTGGGATACCAACCCCACAGGCCCATCAGATGCATCCTCCAGACATACTGTGCCTGGGCCCACACCACTCCCCTTCACCCCCAGCACCCCCGCCCCCGTCCCCCTGTCAAGGTTCCCAGACCTCCAGGCCCAGCCCAAGTCTTACATTCGGTGAAATTTTCTCTGAACTCCAGTGTTGTGGTTCTCCCAAGTTATTTGTCTTGCTCTTGCTCTAAAGTTTTTAGTCCTAATTGTTTCCACTATATTGAAAACTGTTGGAATAGTGTCAGTTTGTAATGTTTTGTTGGTTTTCTGAGCAGCACAGGGCACTCAAATATAGCTGACTGGTTGACATGTGATAAATGTGTATCCTAATTCTGCACGTGTGGTTTTTTAAAAATTTCCAAAGTACTTTTCAGATATAATATCTGATTATTAGCACACACAGAGACCTCTTCTTATAAATGAGATTTTAATTAGACCTTGACTTTTAAGGTGTATGACCTGTGCATGCTCGCGAGTTTCAAAGTGAGACTCACTCAACTTTGCCGTTGCTCCCTTGGCAGATGGGTAACCTTTTCACGGGCGCACGAGAAGCCTTGTGTTCCTTGAGTGCGGTTCTGCCTAAAGTGGCTTTGTAGACTTCTGGATTCCAGTTGTGTGGCTTAGGCCACCCTCTTGAAGACTCTTCAAATCTCCAAGACTCTTGTGCCTCACTGTCTTCGGTTGTAAAACGGGGGTGATCCCATATTTCATTGATTCTTAGACTCCCATTTGGGGTAATATTTGTGATTTTAACATCTCAGGTCAAGAGTTGTCTTACATCACTGGCATTTCATAGTTTAATTGGCAACATTTTTCTCTTCTAGTGGTACATAAAATAACGGTGTGTTTTATAATCAGTGGAGTCTTGGCCTTGATGAAGTAAAGTAACATCCGCCATTCATGGTTATTTTGAGGACTGGAGTTAGTAATTGCCTAGCTCAATAAATGGTGACCTTGTCTTTATTTTCTTTTTCCCCACTGTTCTCTCTGCCTCCAGCATTACTCCCTTAAATCCATCCTTTACACACCTCCCTAATGACATTAAAAATGTGTTTTGACTGTTTGCTTCCCTTGTCTGAATTATTCAGTGGCTCTATATCCTACACAGCAGTGATTCTTAAAGAAAAGGAGGACACGCCTCACTCCCCTGCTGTCCTCAGAGCCCGCATGAATGCTAAAATGCGTGATTGAGGAAGCGTGTCATACAAATGAATTCTCGAGAGTGTAGAAGGAGCTGGGGACCACTGCCAAATGGCTGGCGCCGAGGCCCCTTCATGTTGTTTACAAGGACCTCTGACATCTGTCCCACCCTGCGTTACTAGCCTCACCTCTTGCCATTTTCTGCCTTGAACTTTGTGCTGAAGCAATACTGAGCTATTTACTTATGGGGTATTATGGCTTCATCCGTTTTTGAGCCAGCATGTAAAGAGCCGGAGAGGGTGGAGCGGGGTCCATGGCCCTCTCACGACCAGTGCTGTAGAAGGGACGGGAACTTGCAGATGTACCTCACCTCCTTAGAAACAGGTTTGTGGATCCAAGCAGGGCATTGGGATTTTTTTTTTTCTTGATGGTCAGATAAATCGCGCTTCCCTTACCTGACTGCCTGCCAATTGGTCAGATCAGGAAGAGTGATAGAATCCCAGGTAGAGGGCAGGGATTTTTTTCTTTGTTCCTTCAGCGGGCATAGGTAGGACCAGGTGATGGAAATGGTTCCAAGCACACTGCAGCTCAAAAAAACTAAGAAGGTTCTGACGGTTCCTTCTGCTCCACAGTAGACTGGGCGGCTTAGGAACAGCAGCGAGCTCTCTCCACTTAGGTGAAGGGTCTGTTCTGTCTCAAGAGCTGAAGAATAAATTCTTGCATCAGGAAGGAGGTTGGACAAGGTGACTTTGAGTATAATTACTCCATTAACTAGTATTCATCAAGTGCTTACTTACATTTCAGGCACACAGTAGCCAGGTGCTTTAAATATAACCTCTCATTTCCTGCGTTACCTTATTTTGTCCTTAGAATAGGCCTGTCAAGTGAGAACTCTAGTTCTCCCCATTTTGCAGATGAAAAAACTGAGTTTCGAGGTAGAAAAGCTCTGTTTCTCTAAGGTCACACGGTCCTAGTAAGCAGAGACAGAATTCGGACCCTGGATTTGCTGACTGCAGAGCACACACTCCCCCCACACTGCCCTCAGTGTCCTCTTCTGAGCTAGTGCCCTCAGTGTGGAAAGAGATGTATCTGGGTCACGTTTTGTTAGCAGATAACCAGTCAGAGAGAGGATAAAATTCAAGCGGACAAGGCCCGGACCGTTTTCTTTACCCGGTACTGTGCTTCGCATATGGGACCAGTATTGCAGAATACGGGAAATAGGCAGGAAATGAAGGAGAGTGAAACAGACGAGTAAGAAAAAGTCCTACTGGGACATCTTTTTAAAATCTATGTCACAGAGCACTCTGACTCATAATAGGAATTCTTTGGAAATTAAAAAAAGGGGAAGAAGGAATAACATGCAACGAGTCTGCTTTGCTGCAGAGTGTGAAACATGCAGCCAGCGTGCGCAGAATCCTTTTCTTCAAGAGCTGTCGGCAGGGCTCGGAGGGTAGTTCGTGAGTTGTTGGCTTTGTGCCACATTCCCTCTGCCCAGATGCCTTCTCCTCCGTTTACTCGTTCAAGACCCAACCTCCTCCAAACTGCCACAGCATTTTGTACTTGGGTCATAGTACTTTCACAGTCTTCCTTTAATCAATAGTTAATTTTGTACATGTTTTATCTTCCTTATTGGATTCTAAGCCCTTTGAGGACAGGGTTCACATCTTATCTTCACTTCCTTCTTCCAGCTCTTACCATTCTGTGATGTTAAGCATATTTGAAAACAGATGTTGTCACAGGTCACATTCTTCTGGTGAAAATGAGTGACTGCCTTGAACCTAAAGCAGCATCTTGTATATAGTGGATACGGTGGGCTCACACACACATATTTAGCTTATATGGATTCAACTCTAACCATATGGAAAAAAGAGGATGAAAATTCTCTTTTATTTTTATTTTGTATTTTTGTTATTTTTTTAAGAGAGAACAAATGGGGGAGAGGGTCAGAGGGAGAGAGACTCTTAAGCAGGCTCCGTGCTCAGCACAGAGCCCAATATGGGACTCGATCCCACAACCCTGGGATCGTGACCTGAGCCGAAATCAAGAGTCGGACGCTCACCTGACTGAGCCACCCAGGCGCCCCTGAAGATTCTACGTACAGAATGATTCCACCCACAATTCGACTCCGTCTGTTTATGGCTGGCATGAGTGTGAGTTGGGAGACTTGAATCCGCTCTTTGCCTCTGTTCCTATGTACCTGTCATGTGCCTCTCACCATCTTATGGTGCTCGGAGTGATTTAATGCTTAAAGATACATTACAGAGTTTCCGTCCGTGTGGTTCCTAAACAAGCCAGCCACTTCAGCTAGTGCTAACCGTGCTAACTGGTTTAAAAAAAAAAAAAAAGGCAGCAGCTCCATTGGCGGAGGAGGACTGTATAGGAACTTGGGGCTATGTATATTTCCCGTCTCTTCTGGTGACTTTAGAACTTAAACTTCTGTAAGATGAGATTCCACTAGATTCATTCATTTTTCATGGAAAGAATGTATGGTCATGTGAGTGTAAAAAAGAAAGAAAATCAAGGGCAGGGGATTGAGGTTTGTGGGGTTGCATGACATGACATCTGGAGAAAATCGTGCAAATGTCCTGCCTCTGTCTGAAGTTTAAGGAAGGTCATAAAAGTAGTTCGGGAGACACTAATAGCAAGGAAAAGAGAAAAACAACTTTACAAAGCAGGTTGTTTCTTTGCCTGCTTTCTTTTTTTTTTTTATTTTTTTTATTTTTTATGTTTGTTTATTTTTGAGAGAGAGAGACAGAGCAGGAACCAGAGAGGGGCAGAGAGAGAGAGAGGGAGACACGGAATCCTAAGTAGGCTCCAGGCTCTGAGCTGTCAGCACAGAGCCCAATTCGGGGTTTGAAGTCACAAACAGAACCGTGAGATCGTGACTTGAGCAGAAGTCGGACACTCAACCAACTGAGCCACCCAGGTGCCTCTGCTTTCTTCTTTTCTTTGTTTTTTTAAGAGAGAGCGTGTGAGCGGGGGCGGGGGCAGAGGAAGAGAGAGAGAATCCTAAGCAGGTTCCCTGCTCAGTATGGAGCTTGACGTAGGGCTAGATCCCACAACTCTGGAGTCATGATCTGAGCCAAAATCAAGAGTTGGTCACTCAACTGACTGAGCCACCCACGTGTCCCCGCCTGCTTTCTTTTACTTTGGCAGAGCTGCTTGGGACCAGACAACCCTGTCCCCAAGGGCATCTCAGCGTCATAGTGCATTCAATATGGATGTTAACAAGCAGCACAGAAAAAGCTAAATTATGTTCACGATGTTCTGTTTTAGAAATCATAGAAATGAGTAGTACACACTTTTTCCTCTTCTTACCGTTCTGTAGCCAGTTTATTTTTAACCTCATACGGCATCAGCATTTTTGTAACGTAATATTCCTCTACATCATAATTTCTTTGGCAGTGCAAATACTTTGGAATAACAAAACAATCCTCATTCCTCCGTACTATCCCTTGTATGATGGCTGTCATTTATCTCACTTATACACGAGCACATACATACACACAAGCATACATCATGAACCACATGTTGCTTTTTTTTGTTTTTTGCCTTGCCCTTATCTTTTTATTCTAGCCAGATACATCAATCTACAAATTCCAAATTTGGAAGTTAGTTTTCTCATCCCTGGAAACAATATAAAACCTAGAGCTCCTAGTCTTGTGTTACTCATTCTGAGTCAGTTTTTCTGGGAAATCATCTGATCTGTTCAGTATCTCTTCACCATGTAAAATCAAGTTCCGTGTGTTTTCTTTTAATCGTTGAGTATATTTTCTCCATTTCTGTTTCTGGCATACCAGTTTATGCATGTGTTGTATTGCTCTCTTTTTATTTTTTTACTATTTTGATCCCCTGTCACACATTTCTCCCACCCCCTACTCCGTCATCCCCCCTCCCCCTGCCTCTGACAAACACTCTCTCTTCTATTTATGAGTTTGTTTGTTTATTTGGTGCTTCCATGTATAAGAGAGATCATATAGCACTTGTCTTTCTCTTTCTGACTTATTTCATTTAGTATAAGGCCCTCAGGATCCATCCATGTTTTTACAAATGCCAAGATTTCCTTCTGTGCTGTTGAGTAATATTCCACTATGTATCTATATTCCACATTTCTTTATCCATTCATACGTTGATCGACACATTGTTTCCATGTCTTGGCTATTGTAAATAATGTTGCAGTGAACAGAGAGTACGTATATCTTTTTGAGTTCATGTTTTCATTTTCTTCCAATAAATATCCAGAAGTGGAATTACTGGGTCGTAGTTTTGTTTTTAATTTTTTGAGGAACCTCCATACAGTTTTCCATAGTGGCTGCATTCCCATTTGCATTCCCACCAACAGGGCCCAAGGGTTCATTTCTGCCCACATCCTCATCAGCACTCATTCGTTCTTGTCTTTTTGATTCTTGCCGTTCTGACAGGTGTGAGATGATATCCCATTGTGATTTTGATTTGCAATTCCCTGAGCATCTTTTTGCGTGTGTGTTGGCCATTTGTATGTCTTTGGGAAAATGTCTATTCAGATCTAATGTACTTGTGAAGGTTTCCATTAAGATAGTTTAATGGTGATTTAATGTTTGACTATTTCTTGCATTGTTTTGTCTCTCTCACCGGAAAGCCAGCTTCCCGATGGATCCAGGTATGCCCGGTACTCTGTGTGGTCCGTAGTATTCATTGCAGGTACACCTACACAGGTACTCACCTGACAGCTGTTGAGTCTGATTACCATGGGTTCGTTCGTAGGCAGGGAAGGTGAAAGGCAAACCACGGAGATGAGGACAGGCACTCCTGGCAGGTCTCAAAACACTGATAGAACATTGGACTTTGGAATGAAAGTAGGGATAAGGGAGAAGAAGGCGTATGTACCAGGTTTCTGGGAGGTGTTTTTATATGCTCTTCCCCTTCACATTCCTTTCTAAAATTGGCCATGTGAGAACTAGAGACTGACTCTCGGCCAGGATGATCCTTTCCCCCTGTCAGTGCTGAGTCCACTTAGAATCTCCTTCCTTTGGCCTGTCAAGAGCCACTACCCTCCAGCATGGGCGATGAGGTAACGCAGACCTCATCCTACCAAGAATTTCTTCCCTCCCTTCCCTCTGGAGGTCTTTCCTAGCAATTAAGGAAACCAGCCAAGCCAAGAAGAGGTTGAAAAAGTTATCAGCACTTAGCTTTCTTCTTTTTCCTTTTCTTGTCTTTTTTTTTTTAAAGTAATCTCTACACTCAATGTGGGGCTCAAACTCGCAACCCCGAGATCAAGAGCCACATGCTCTTTTGACAGAGCCAGCCAGGCACCCCGGCACTTAGCTTTCAATATAGTAAAGTGTGTATCTTATCAGTGATTCTTTCTTAAAACTTGAGTGTTGCAATATTGGTATCCTCCTGTACCAGTAGTACAAGCACCGTGACCGTGTTATTTTGTATTTAATTAGTGTTTTACTGTCTTCTGTGGTAACACTGTCGTTTTTAGAAAGATGAGAAAATACGGATAGGTAGTGGGGATGGATCCCTTGCCTTTTGTGATACAACAGGCTTTTGTCGTCCAGTGCAAAAATCTGGGAGGGATTGATCTAGTCTAGAGGCTTCTATGGATGTGATCAGCTTGGAGTGTGGTGTACCTTCATGTGCCACTAGTGTCTCAGAAGATCTTTACCTACCGTCTGCCCGAGGAGTTCTGCTAGATAGGTTCCTGCCATCCCAAGATGGAACTGAATTTTACTAAAGAGGCAGTATTGGGGTACCTGGGTCGCTCAGTCTGTTGAGTGTCCAACTCTCGGTTTTGGCTCAGGTCATGATCTCGCGGTTCATGGATTCGAGCCCCGAGTCGGGCTCGGTGCTGATGGTGCCACAGAACCTGCTTGGGATTCTCTCTCTCCCTCTTTCTCTGCCCTCTCCTGCTTGCGCTGGCTCTCTTTCTGTCTCTTGAAATAGATAAATAAACTTTAAAAAAAAAAAAAGAAGAGTAGTATATTAAAAAAAAAGAAGAAGCAGTATTATTCATGGCAGATACAGATGCAGGGGTGCTCAGTGGTACCACATTCTAGGTACCATTATGGATTTTTTTTTAAGATTTTTTTTTAACGTTTATTTATTTTTGAGAGAGACAGAGAGTGTGAGTGGGGGAGGGGCAGAGAGAGGGAGACACAGATTCCAAAGCAGGCTCCAGGCTCTGAGCTGTCAGCACAGAGCCTGATGCGGGGCTCGAACCTACGAGCCATGAGATCATGACCTGAGCTGAAGTCGGACGCTTAACTGACTGAGCCACCCAGGCACCCCGGTAGCATTATGGATTAAAGTCAGCTTTAGCTGTGGGCTGCTAGCATGAGAACCTTACTTATTGTATCTATGGAAAAATAATCGTAAGTTTCATACTTAAATTTATGGAATACGGCCAGTTTGAGGTCTAGCGACTGTGTGTTTTTACTAGAGGAAAAAGTAATGTCTTGTTTGTTATCTTCAGGCTCCAGATCAGTTTGGTTTTAGCGATAGTCTCCGTTGACCTGGGCTTGGATTCAGAACTTTGTTAACCTCCGTGAGAAACATAACCAAGACTAGTACTCTTGAAGATCCTGGAATCCTCTGTCCTTGGATAGGGTTGTCGAAACTGATTTGCCTCCCTCCCCAGCAATTCCAGAGCTGTGTCCTAAGGAGCATCTCTGTCCTTGAAGTGACACTTTTACGTTCCCTCTTCGACTCCCGATCCTGACACGAAACTAGCAAGTTTATTGTAACCCACCCTTATCCGTAGAGGTTAACTCTGTGTCCTGGGCGTAGCACTAGTTTCTTGGTGCCAGGATGGGAAGCCAGACCTGTGTGTGTGTCCTCGGGATCAGAGCTTTTGAACTAGACGAGCTGCTCTCATCCATTCAGCTGGCCTTAGGAAGGTTGAGCTGTTACCAAGCACCGTGCTTGGCACTGGAGACCCAGAGGTGAGTGTGACATAGATCTGTCCTCAGGGAAAATCACGGTCGGACAAGTAAAACATATGACAACACACCACATGAAGGACCTCAGGAGAAGTGCCTGCAGGCCGCAGTACTCTGTCTCAGAAGAGGGGGATTGTCTTAGCCTTTCTTTTTTCTTTTTTTTTTTTTTTTTTTTTTTTTTTAATTTTTTTTAACGTTTATTTATTTTTGAGACAGAGAAAGAGCATGAACGGGGGAGGGGCAGAGAGAGAGGGAGACACAGAATAGGAAGCAGGCTCCAGGCTCCGAGCCATCAGCCCAGAGCCCGACGCGGGGCTCGAACCCACGGACCTTGAGATCGCGACCTTAGCTGAAGTCGGACGCTCAACCGACTGAGCCACCCAGGCGCCCCTGTCTTAGCCTTTCTTGAGCTTACTTGCCCTTGGCTGTGGGTATTCACCTCCAATTCTGGAAGAATGTCTCTGATTTTTACAGAACTTAACAGGATCAGCGTAAAGAATGGTAGAAGGTAATCAGGGTTAGGATTAGATCTCAGCAGCATCGGTGGCGGTGCAAGCCCTTGTTCCAGTTTGAGAAAGGCTTTCTTTTCCTTCAGGGAATCCCAGCAGGTTCGACAGTCATTAAACTCTCCTCTGATGCCTCCCGGTGTCATTTTCCCCTTTCTGTGCATCTTCACAGTGGAACTGCTGGCCAGGCCTTTGTTGGCCCAGAACCTCTGACTCCGGCTCTTCAGAACAGGAGAGTCATGCTTTCTAGGAGTCCCCAGGCTTTACCTAAGCACTGTTGAGTCCTCAGCATGCACCAAATTTGTTCTTCCTGTTTCATCTATTAAACTGGGTCGCGGAAAAGCTTCCGGGGGAGCCTTACGAGCCGCAAACTTGTAGGTCCCCATCCTGATCAGGACACTCATTACTTTTTATTTATTTTATTTTATTTTATTACTTTATTTATGGGAGGACGCAAGTGGGGGAGGGGTAGAGAGAGGGGGACGGAGGATCCGAAGCAGGCTCTGCACTGACAGGCTGACAACAACAAGCCCAATGTGGCACTCGAACTCATGGCCTGAGCCGAAGTTGGACACTCAAGTGGACTGAGCCACCCAGGCGCCCCAACATACTCATTATTACCTCTAGGGAGTGAGATGGGGATGAGATGGGGAAGGTCTCAGTTAACTTATATTGATAGAAAAGAACAGTTAGGCCCAGTTACATGCCCAGAGGATCCATTTATAGAAGCAGGTATCTTCAGGGGAGGGGGGACAATGTGCCAGCTTCCTAGAAGAGAAAAATGAAAGGAAGACAGCTGTCCAGATGTGTCAGGAGCATAGTATGGAAGCTTGATAGCAGGTTAGATTGCCTTCAGAGGAACAGACGTTATTCTGGTGTTTACCGTTTATTCTTGAACAACACAGGGTTGGGGGCACTGACCCCCAGCGTCAGAGTCCACATACAACTTTTGATTCCCCCCAGTAACTTAACTACTAATAGCCTTCTGTTGACAGAAGCCTTACCAGTAACATAAACAGCTGATTAAAGCATATTTTGTATGTTATGTGTATTCTATACTGTATTATTCAAATAAAACAAGCCACAGGAGAGAAAGTGCTCTTAAAATCATAAGGGAAGGGGCATCTGTGTAGCTCACTCGGTTGAGCATCTGAACAGCCCGCTTCAGATCCTCTGTCCCCCTCTCTCTCTGCCCCTTCCCTGCTCACTCACACATACGCTGTCTCTCAAAAATAAATAAACATTTTTAAAACTAAAAATAATTCAAAAAATCATAAGGAAGAGAAAATACATTTGTAGTGCTGGACTGTATTTATCAAAAAAAATCTGTATATAAGTGGACCCACGTAGCTCAAACCCGTGGTGTTGAAGGGTCAACTGTATTTTATTTTTTGATTGTTTTGAGAGATTTTAAGAGAAAATTTTAAATAAGACAAATATAAACACCAACCTTTGGCTCACTAAAGTGTGGCCATAAGTTTATGTCTCTTTGATCTTGTAATATATGTTTCTACCCAGCATTTTACCTGTTAAGATTTCAGATTCGTCACCCAAAGTATTTTCTCTGTTGCCTCCCCGTTACATCAAGTTGACCTATTGGTTTATTGGGGTTATCTTAATCTTTATGGTCAGATGAAACTGTTCCTTGATGTGATTATTCTTAGATCAGCTTACCGTTGGATTTGCTGAGAACTAAGAAGTCAGTAGTGTTTTTGTTTCGATTCTCTTACTGGTCCTTCTGAATGAATCTTGCTATTGTCGTCGTTTTAGATGGTTGCCGAAATAGAAAGCTATGAATTATCAAGGAATTATAATTATATCAAGTATGTAATTACTTGATAATTCATGTTTGTTCAGTGCGCATGATGTTAGGCTGGGTTAGGACTCTTGAGGACCTTTACTTCTTTGCTTTCTTCTGTTGTGCTTCTTACCGCCCCATGTGACTTCGATTTCAGACTTCCTTTCCCCCCCACCTCCACTTTGTTGGTTTGGTACTTTTAACTCACAGTGTTCTCTGAGGACCTCACCTCCACTTCTGCTGGCATCCTTGAGGTCAGTCCATCAGTTAACTCTTGTCATTTAATTCTTTGTGATCTGACTGTGTGTAGTTTTTTTAGGTACATGAGTTTGGTATTGATTCTTCTTCCTTTTTTGCTCAAGTATAATTAACAATACGGCGTTATATTAGTTCCAGTTGTACAATATATTGATTCAGCGATTGTGTACGTTTCTTAGTGCTCACCACGATAAGTGTACTCTTGGTCCCCTTTATCTCTTCCACCCCTCCCGCTACCAGCCTCCCCTCTGGCAACCACCAGTTTATTCCCCGTTTTTAAGAGTCTGGTTTTTTGTCTGTCTCTTTTTTCCCTTGTTCGCTTGTTTTGTTTCTTAAGTTGCACATATGATTGAAATCACATGGTTTTTCTCTTTCTCTGACTTACTTCACTTGGCATTATACCCTCCGGGCCCATCCATGTTGTTGCAATGGCAGGCGCTCATTCATTTTTATTGCTGAGTCATACTTCTGGGTGTGTGTAGTATTGACTCCTGGCTGCGTTCTCTATACACCCAGGCTTAGCAACCTCGAACTTTCTCACATCCCCTGTGTTTCCTCTGGCAGAAACGTTACTCGTCTTTCATGGCACACTTCACGTTCAGTGCAAGGGGTCTTCATGGACTTGTCAGATGAACGAGGGCAGCTGGCAGGCTGACCCTTCGTGGCTCACTCTCTGCTCATCTACAGCACATGAGTCACTGTGCTGACCAAAGGTCAGCTGTGATATTTTTAGACCTGTTGATGCCAGTCAAACTGATATTGTAATTATATAACTGAATCATATACAGATAAACCGTAATGAGAAAAGAGAATTGTTCTCTGAAAACCAAGGTGAATGCTTTGGAAAGGTAAGTTACTTCAAAAAGGAAATGAAGTTGAATCAGGTTTGGACAAAGATAAATATAGAAGGTAGAGATGGAGGCTCCGAAAAATCTAGAAGCAATCTGTACTTACTGTTTCACAGGAGTCTGAGTTCTCCCTGTACTTCAGAGAAACTGGAAATTGTAGGTGATGCATTATGGGTGAATTTTATGCAAGAAGAGTGGCACAGAACTCTGGTCAGCAGCAAAGATCTTACTGGCCCCAAATCATTAGTTTGGTGGCTCTCAAAGTATTGTTTATAGCAAGTGACTCTGGGCTTGGATACGGCAGGGGTTGGGGGGGATCACAATAAAAGTCATAATAACTAGATCTTCATTACATGAGTTGTTGGTTTTCACGGATACCCATTGACTCTCAGTTATTGAGAGTGAGGAAGTCAGGGTTCTTGTACCTCCTTCCTTCCCCCAACTTTGTCTTCCTGACTTTCTGCTGGCTGTAACTTTCCTTCATTGTCAGGCACATAGCATTGGCCTCTATTGTCGCTCTAATCCCACTTTAACCTCAGTCCTCCCTGTAAGCGGACTCGGTGCTCAACGCCAGTCTCTCTGCCATCACCCCTTGGCTGGCAGTTTCTCAAGACAGACTCATAGGAACAGGGTTTTTCCTATTCTGTTACTCTTGACTGGTATAAATTCTTGGATTACACTTTCTCTCTTTGGGAATTTTGTAGGTATTACATCTTTTTCTGCTAGCGTTGGATTTTACTGTGGAAATTTTCAAGATTTTGCCCCTCTCTTAAATAATTTGATCTTTTTGCCTCGTTGCAAAAATCTGGAAATGTTACCCTCAGGGTCTGTCTTGGCGTTGACCGTAGTGGGTCAGTTTTCCCCAGGATACAGTGTGGCCTTGCAGTATGTGGACCCTCTTTCGTTTCAGAAACCTCTTGAATCATACTTTCACATAGTCTTTATGAACACCTCTTTTCCTATGTGTTTGCTCCGCGTCCTGGTTTCCCTTGATACATCCGCTGCATGTCCTTTGCTGGCTTCTCTAACTCTCCTTTTTCTCTATTCCTTTTAACCCCTTTTCTGTTTCATTGTACCTGCTTTTTTCCATCTCCCTCCTTTCTGTTCCTTACCATGCTTTCGGCAGTGTCTCTTCTCCCTTTGCTTCTTTCCAGCTTTACCTTCATATCCGTACTGTTTCCTTCCACTTCTCCCCCAGCGGTTCCCGCGAGGTCTTCTCTTGTTGCCGCCTCCCCACCCCTCCCACAAGTGCCTGCTCTTCTGCCCTGAGCTCTCGCTTCACTGTTTGCTTTTTTTCAGTTTGGCAAAAAGATTTTACTGTCATTCGTTTCCTCCGTGGCGGCGGTTTCCCAGTGCACAGTCCTAGTCTGCTTTTTGGTTTTCCCGTTTCTTTCCAAATTTTGTTCTTGTTGTATCTTTGTATACATCCGGTGTAGATTTCATTCTTACAAGTCCTCTTCGAGCAGGTGAGTTTCTCAGGGACTAGCTATTTGCAGGATGCTTGTTTAGAGGAGGTCCCAAGTCTGAATTCCAGGCTGACTGCAGTCATTCTCCTGATCTAGGGTTTGGGGTGAGTTCATTTACCCTGTATCTCCGTCCAGCCAGTAGAGCGAGGCTCCTGCAGACTTTTCCACAATGCGGACGCCACCATGAAGCTGAACTTGTGAGGCGAATACAGCTCGTTTGTGGTGGTTTCTCCTCTGCTTCCCGCTCCAGGTCCACAGACGTTCCTGCCTCCCCAGCAAGGAATCTGTTTGGTCCCAGAGCGAGTGTCCTTTACCCACAGGCAGTATATTTTGGCAGATCTTTCTCTCCAGCTCCCATGTTCCCTCTCTGTAGTATCCTTTCTTTTCTTTCTCTAAGGAAAGGAGCCTTGCTCGAACTCCTTGCTTTTGACAGCTTTTCTAGCTGTTTTAGGGTCTGGGATTTGGGTTGTCTTCCAGTTTTGTTAAAAATGGAGTTTGCGTTTTTATTTATTTCTCCTTTTTTGCACTTGGAACACATCTTGAATAGCATCTTAGAATTATGACTTCATGATACCATATTCGCATCAGAAGTCTTAACATATGCTATCCAGCTGCTAGTGGCCTTTTACTACCTTCTCCATCAGGCCTCCATCACCACACTGCCATCCATCTTCTAAGCACCTAAAGCCCCAGGAATATGCTGCTCAGGCTTAGGAAAAGCCTTTTCATTCAGTCAGCATGCCTGCGGCTCACTAGGCCTTGAGGACGAAGCACAGAAGAATTCATGCAAAATCTTTGACACACCAAAGGCAAGTCTGAAAATGATTCCATATGGACCAGGAGTGAGGGATGAGCAGGTAGAAGACACAGCTTGGGACTCAGAGGAACCGTGGCGGAAAGGGTGCCGAACATGAACTCTGGAGTCAGACGGGCCCGGACTCGGTGCTCTGTTCTGCTACTCAGACATGTGACATTGGAATAGTTCATTGCCTTTTCCATGTGTCAGTTCCCTCATATATAAAATGAAGATTATATTACCTACCTCAGATGGAGATTAAAATGAAGATTATATTACCTACCTCAGATGGATATTACTACATTTTTTTTTTAACGTTTCTTCATTTTAGAGAGAGAAAGAAAGAGACAGAGTGCGAGCAGGGGAGGGGCAGAGAGAGAGACACACACACAGAATCGGAAGCAGGCCCCAGGCTCTGACCTGTCAGCACAGAGCCCAACATGGGGTTCAAACTCACGAACCATGAGATCATGACTGAGCCACCCAGGCGCCCCAGATATTACGATGTTACACACCGATACATAAACTTAAAGTAAGAACCATGTAAAGTGCTTATCATAGTGGAGACGCTCAACAAATACTACTTCCTGCCATGAAGGAGCTCATTAAACAACAGAATAAAACACTAGGAGTCCTGGTGTGGACACTTGTATTTTGTTTTTTCAGTTGTGAATTTTACGTAACGTAAAGCTTTCCATCTTCATCTCTAAGTGTACACTTGAGTCGTGCTAAGTGCATCCACACGATCGTGCAGCCCTTCTCGGGAACTCTCTTCATCTTGCAAAACTGAAACTGGTTTCGCATTAAACAACAGGCGTCCCCTCCTCCCTCAACTCCAGCCACCAGGTTTCCACTTCTACCTCTGATTTTGGCCACGGGTACTTCACAGAAAGAAATCGTACCGTATTCGTCCTTTTGTTTCTGGCTCATTTCACTTAGCGTAATGGCTTCGAGGTTTATCCGTGTCGCAGCATGTGTCTGAGTGTCCTGCCTTTTTAAGGCTGAATAATATTCCTTTGTATGTCTGTATCACATTTATCCATCCATCCATCGATGGGCACGTGGGCTGCTTCTACCTTTTGGTTATTCTGTGAATAATGCTGCTATGAAGATAGGTATAGAAATGTCTTTTTGAATCCTTGGTTTATATCTCTTAAGTATAAACGCAGGTGCGGAATTGTTTGATTGTATGGTTATTCTGTTGCTTAAAATATTTTGAGGAGCCATGAGAATGTTTTCAGAGGTTGATTTCTTCTTCTTTTTTTTTTTCCTTTTGAGAGGGAGCGCTCGAGTGCAAGCTGGGAAGCTGGGGAGGGACGGGGGGGGGGGGAGAGAGAGAGAGAGAGAGAGAGAGAGAGAGAGAGAGAGAATCCCAAGCTCCATGCTCAGCACAGAGTCCAATGTGGGGCTCAGTCTCACAACTGTGAATACATGACCTGAGCCAAAATCAGGACTCAGATGCTTAACTGCCTGAGCCACCCAGGAGCCCCCAGAAGCTAATTTCTTGATGGGGAAGTATAACAATGAATAATTTTAAGACCAGTAGCATTTAACATTTTGTAAATTATCTAAATATGAGAATTTTACCATTAAATCCCCATTTGCATTTAAATAATGAAATGATTCCTCTTGTATAAAATTTAAGAATGCCACATGAGTGTGTATGTATAGACAGGAAAGTGGTTAATAAAACTCAGTGTAAGTGAATATACTTTATTTGTACGTAAAACACACGTTCTTATGCTCTCTCCCTCCATGGGCAAAATATGAAGAACTAATATGCCCGAGAACTTCACGCGTCCAACATGCATGTGCACAAGCACACAGACAGACACGTCTTTTATCTTGACTCTTCATTGCCCACAGAGTAAATTGGCCTCACCTCCTCCATGCTCCAGTCTAGACGCTAGACCAGTGGGTCTCAACTGGGGGCGGTTTCACCAGGAGACATTTTTGGTGGTCACAGCTGGTGGGGTGCTCCTGGGATCGAATGAGCACAGCCCAGGGGTACTGTTAAACAGGCTACCGTGCACAGGACACCCCCCCCACACACACACAGAAAATTATCCGGCCCCAAGTGGCAATAGTGCTCAAACTTTAGACCCAGACGACCTCGTCACTAGGTTCAGTGTGAATACTCCTCTGGGCACCAGGCTCACGTGTGCGCTCGGGTTCCATCCAGCCAGCCCTCCTCAGCAAAACTGAATCTCCGTGTACTTGACCGTTGCGCTGACTGAGCCTCTGTGCTGACTCAAACACTGCACCCCACGGTAGCGAGCGAGCTGCCATAGAAACCCCCAGAGGGTCGGTCAGAGGTGTCTGCTGGGGTGTGTAAGGGGTGGCACTTCTTTCAAATCAGATCCTGTCAACATGGCCTTCGAGGTGCCACCTTCTATTGTTAATTAGGCACCAGATCAACAGCCCGGGAAGGAAGAGGGCAGCTAGAGAGACCAGAGAGATTCACTGAGACGGTGGAAGGACCGAGCTGGTCTCTGACATCAGAGAAGTGGGAAGAAGGACTTCGGGTGAAAGGCACCGGAGGAAGCAATTCTGCCGGTGGTGGGTCTGCAGAGCCCCTGGATCTGCCTGGAAAGGCAGATTTATGCGAGAGGCCGGAGCCAATGCCGACAAGGTGGTCAGGGCCTAGAGAACCCAGTTTCTCATCCCAGCTGTAAGAAAGGGATAAGGACAGGTACGAAGGCGCGGGCCTGTTTTGCCACCAGCGTAACACGGGCTGGAGGGCCTATCTTAGGAAGCCCGGGAGACGTCGCATTTCACGCGGGATGTGCTTGGGCAGGGATTGTCCCTCTGCCCCTGCAGTGACCGAGTGTGCGTCCGTCAGCGGTGCTGCTGCCGAGAGCAGCAATGAGCGCCATCCTGATTCATTTAGAACCCGGTGTGGGGCAGGCTGGGTGTTTGGTAGAGGTTATCTCAGTCCTCACCAGAGTTCTGGAAGGAGGCTGGGGAACAGAAAGGATAGTTCGCCCAAAGTCACCCAGCTTAACCTGTGTGACTTCAGAGCCTGTGCTCTCAGCTACCACCTTCCCGCCCAGAGTGTGGCCAGCAGGTGGGAAAGAGCTACGGAATGAGCTGCTCACGGAAGAGGTTCGCGTGACGGTGTGCCGAGACGCGGGGGCCACCCCCTGTGGTCTCACGTGAGGGGTGGAGGACTCGGGCTTAGGTGTCTTGGGAATCAGGAGCTGGTGTCGGGTCCAGCCGCTCTGCTGGTGCAGGAGAGCCCGCGGGGTTTCTGTTTGGGCCACACCCCGACTACCGCAGGGTGCTCCAACCCTTCTCGTTCCCGCTTCCCCTTCAGGTGCACTACATCCTTCAGGAGGTGGTGATGGGTGGGATGGTGTTGGAAACCAACATGAATGAAATCGTCGCTCAGATCGAGGCTCAAAACAGGCTGGAGAAATCCGAGGTGAGTACACCGCTGTACTTCTGCCCCAGCCAGTTCGGCTCGAGAAGACCCGGTTCGAGAAGACCGGGGCAGAAGGAGAAAGGGATGCATGTGTCGGTTTGTGTTGCTGGGGAACTTTAGCAATGTGTATACGCCTCTTCTTTCTTCCTTGAGTCCATCGAAACTGATTGGAAGGCCCGCTGATTGGAAGGCCAGCCCTGAAAATTAAAACGTGTAAGAATAGGCTAAAAGTGTGAACGGAAAAGCCAGATGGCCCACAAAGACAGACGCCTCCTGGCTTGGGGGACTCTGGCCGGTGCCTGTAGTTTGTAATTCCTCCTTTCAAAGGTACACGTTCCTTGGAGGGACCCAGAATCCCTGTCTCTGGTCCCATTATGGTTTTCCAGTGCTCCAGGAGTCTGCTCTCCCAGCGGCCATTTCTCGTGGTATCTTTCAGACCTCCGACCTGCCAGTTCCCTTATTTCCAGTTAGCCCTGTACTCAGCTAGGACAGAATTTGGGCTGGGTTTACAAACAACATACCCCAGCCCACCCCCACACAGTGCTGGGCTTGATACAAACGCTCCCACTAGGGGCACCTGGCTGGCTCAGTTGGAGCATGAGACTCTCGGTCTCAGGGTCGTGAGTTTGAGCCCCACGCTGGGGGTAGAGATTACTTAAAACTTAAACAAAAACCGCTCACGGTAGATTCTGTCCTACCCCCCTGAGGTTTCTCTATCACCTCCGTCAGCCTAGCCGGAGAGCAGCGTAGAGGCTACAGGCCTACACCTTCATACGCGGCAGGAAGAGAATTTTAATTATCTGAGTGTCTTCGAGAGCTTCATTCCTTCTTGTGATGGAACTTGACCTTGCAAAGAGCCAAGAATTCCTGTATGTGAGGACTGGTGGCCCTGCTGACGAAGCTCCGCCAGACTACCACTGGAGCGGCACCACGGTCCTTTAGTGACACAGGCCAGGGAGCTTCCGGGAATAGTGAGTGAGTCACAGGCAAGGGGTTTGGAAACAGGAAGAATGGAGACGTGCTGGGCGAGAGCGGGACTGGAGTCGGTGTCCCGACAGTCAGTAAGGAGGACGGGGTTCTGGGAGTCTCGTCGGCTTCTCCCCTTCTCTGCCCACTGGGGGCGAGCCAGCGGGGAGCGCCCCTCATCTCTGTGTTTGTCACAGTCCTTCCGTGGCTGCGGGTGTGTCAGACCTTCCACGGGTCCTTCCGCCCATCTTGCTGCCACGTGACATTTCCAAAGCCAGCTCTTTCCCATCTCACGTTGATAGTTGGCAGGCAGCTGCCCTAAACGGACTTTCCTTTTTCTCGTACGCGTTTCCCTGTGACTGCACCCGCTTCTAAGAGTGTTCAGGCTCTTCGGGAAAGGGCTTTGTTTTGTAGTCTGAAAAGTGCCCCTGACACAGAGTATGACGTGGTCAAACCGTCTCCGGTTATTCCGGCAAGCGTGGACTGAGCGCCTGCTGCGTGCCAGGCACTGTTAGGTGCGGGGGCTAGCACCCCGCCTGAGCCACCACCCCTTCGGGAGCGCACGCTGTGGAGCCCCTGTCCCAGAGCCCCCGTCCCACCTCAGGATTGCTGCGTTGGCCATACCTTTGAGGAATAAGGAGGAAAAATCAAAACGTGTGTTGTGTGTGCTCGGTGTGGACACTTTCCGGTCTCCGTCACTTGTGTTTTTAAGCGTTAAGCAGATGACACCGAGCGTTTGTCTCATGCCCCCTCTCGTGTCTCCTCAGGGTGGCCTGTCAGCAGCCCCCGCCCGGGCCGTGTCCGCTGTGAAAAACATCAATCTGCCGGAGATTCCTCGGAACATCAACATTGGTGATCTCAACATCAAAGTCCCCAACCTGTCCCAGTTTGTCTGAGGGTCCACGACTACCGAACTGGAGCCCTTGAAACCAGCCAAGCCAGTCCTGCCACAGAACGCACTCTGAGCCTTAGAAGGGTCGAGCCCCGGGCCCTGACCCTCGCTGCCGTGGAGTCGGGGGTGGGGGGAGCCCTGGGTTCACCGCTAAGCATGTGCTCGGTTCTCACCTGTGCCGACTTGCCGGCCTCTGATACGTGTAGCCACCGCAGACGTGAGGGGGGCCCCTGGCCTCCGTGGGGTCAGCGTGCCCCAGCCACTCGTACCTTTACCTCCCACGTGTAGCCGCTTCCAGGGACTGGGCGCTGTACTGGGGCCCTCCTGCTTCCTAGAACCCGCCACCAGGATATTGTCTGACGAGAGTCTTTCTCCTTAGTACCACGAGGCTTCCGCGGTCCTATAGCGTTCACTTTTGCTGGTGAGATGCCATAGCTAGTGAAGGGCCGACCCTTAGGGGATGCGGTGAGTGGCAGAGAAGAGCAGAGTTTTATGAGAACCCAGAGTTGCCTTCTGGCTGTACTGTGTAGGCAAGCTTGCTGGTTACCCCGCCCCCAGAACACGTCCCCCACCGCCACAGTCCTTGCACAGGGCGCCATCCAAACCACGAACCTGGTGCATGCTGATAGGGAGAACGCCCCCTTCCCCACGGCCATGTCTCCGGCACAGCCCGAGGGTCCCTCAGCAAAGGGGAGAGGCCCGTGTCTGTGGAAGGTAAAGCTGACAACATGTGAAACGTCTCAGAATTATGACTCTTTCCAGGTTTAAAATACGTTCTTCTGATGAGCAGACGGTCAGTTGCTGTGTTAGAAGTGACGGGTTTTCTCCATACGGGAGAGCCACTGCTGCCTGCACCAGCCTGTGGAGCACGAGAGCTGGGATCACTGGTTCTAGAACGGGCACTGGGAAGACTGGGGACACGGGAAGTGTGCTGACTGAGACCCGTGGCTCTGCGGTGTCTTGTCCCCACTGTGGGAGGAGCCCCTCCCTGTTCCCCCCAGGTGACATCCTCCCACGGTTGGCTTCGGAAACTTGTAAATGTTTACGTGTGATGAGTGTCTTTCTGTGGTTAACGTGGAGCTAAAACTGCTCCTCCTAGTAGTGCCTCTTGCCGCGCTGCCCCGGGGTTAGGGAGCTCGCTGCGTCACCATGGCGACGTCTCCCAGCCAGGGGGCTTCCCGTGCCTGCCGGCGGGGGGGCCCCGGACCGCTCCAATGTCCTGCTGCCGCTGCAGAGCCCGTCTGAGATGGTGCCCCCCCCCCCCCCCCGCCCCCAGGACCGCGGTGCTCCCGTGCTTGGTGCCCTCTGCTCCCCACAGCCTCCTGTGCTCACTCGGGCAGACCCTCCCCGGTAGCCTCCGGGACGGGCGGGCGATCAGAAGGAGGCCCTCTGTCCAAAGAGGGAGAGGAAGGTCTGATAGCGTTCTTTTGAAGGGTTTGGGATTTCTGTAACAGACGCTTCAGCACGTCCGTGTCCCTCTCTCACGTTTGCTAAGTGTGGAATAAGAAAGGAGGAGCACGGATGTGAGGCGGTGTGAGCAGGACCTTCCCACAGGCCTTACAGCCTTACAGCAGGCATCATCGTCCCCATTCCGCAGGGACAGTAAGAGACAGGTCGAGTAACCTGCTTTGCGTCGCACGGGGCTGAGAATTGAGACTGACCTGCCTAAGTCCAAAGTCCGTTTTCTCTCACTGCTCAAGACGGCTTCTTCCAATTTTATCCTCTTTGTTCTAGATAAGGAAACTGAGTCCCAGAGAGGTTAGTAGCCTCTCACAAACCCTGATGAAACCAAACCTGGTTTGCTAAGGGGGCCAGTGACGACGTCCTCAGAGGGCGAAAGCTGGAGGCTTTCGGAGAGCTGATGAGCAGCCCAGAGTATTAAGTGTTGTGCTGAGGGTCATGAAGCTAGAACCTGGTCATTTCTCTGGAGTTTACGTATTTGTGTTGTGGTTTAATGCATCAGTGCAGGGCACCTGTCTGGCCCGGATTTCCCAGGACGGCCTTCGAATGTCTACCTGTCAGAAACCGATGTTTTCTGGTTTCAGCTCTCCTCCCACAGACCACTGACTGGTCCCGGAGACTCCATCCAGTGAGCATCCCATCCTTACCCCTGAAGCTGCCTCTAAAAAAATGGCCTGAAACTTCAGCCTGGTTTTTTATTTGCAAAAGTCCATCCCTTGGACAAGCCACGGTGATCGTTCGTTAGCCACTCGAGGTTGTCTGCAAATCCAGCTAGCTCTCTTGCGTGCTTCGAGCAAAGCCATAAACTTTTTTTGTTGTTGTTTTAATAAGAGGAAATCGTATGCTGTTTTTGAAGAAAGATACAGATACTGCAGCTGAGAGATTCAGTTAGGAAAATAGGGACTGGGCCTAAATTTGAGAGTCCTTGGTCCTGGATGATTGATGCTGAGGGTTTCCTGAAGTGGAACAGAATACTGGGTTTCCAGGGCTCACGGCCCGTAATTAAAACCAAAAATTCTGTTGCGCAGTTTGTAAGCGCCTGGTGCGTGCCAGGCTCAGTCCTAGGCACCGAAGACGGAGAGATCTGAGGCTCAGCTCCCGCCGTTGTCTCCGCCAAGGACCCCGGAGTGCCCAGATTGAGCGACTGGAAGCCTGAATCTGTAGTGACCGGAGTTGGTGGCTGTTCTGTGGAATAGTTAAAGGACAAGAACCCATTTGCCGCCCCCGGCAGCCTCCGTCGTGCCCCGCTGGGCCATGCTCCAAACAGCCCTTGTGCAAGCTGCTGTAACAAAAAGACTGGCTGGTGGCTTAACATTTCTCACAGTTCTGCAGTCTGATCAAGATCGAGGTGCCAGCAGATTTGATGTCTCTGAGAACCTGCTTCCTGTTTCACAGGCTGCCATCTTCTTGCTCTGTCCTCACATGGCGGAGAGAGAAGGCTCTTTGCTCTTCATCCCCTTATAAGGGTGCCAGTCCCATCATGGGGGCTCCACCCCACGACCCCATCCAAATCTAATCACCTCCCAAAGGCGCCCCCCCCCCCCCCGCCCCAGATACCATCCCACTGGGGATTAGATTTCAACGTAGGAATCTGAAGGACGCAGACATTCATCCACAGGTCACATTATCTGCCTGTCCTCTTGGCCTACACGGCCGTGTGCTTGTCACATGAGGATTAATTCAGGATCTCTTGAGGCTTCTCAAGCCCCTGTTATTCAGGCCTCCGCCCCTTACAAAGCCGGCCCTTCCTCGCCGCCACCTCCACGGAGCCACACTAGCGAAGCGCTCTCTGGCCCCAGCTCCACCCAAAACCACGGGAGCGCGCCGGCTAAATCCTGTCTGGTGGACCGGTCTTTAGTAGGGCGTTTCCTTCGTGTAGCCGTCCGTCCGTGGCTTTCCAAATAGGATGCATCAGTGGCGCCTGATGATAAAAATCGGGGTGAACGTGACAGCCAAGATGGAGAGCCACTTACGAATGAGAGACCGGGGCGTTGTCGGCTCCCAGCGAGGACCCTGCTCTTCAGCCTTCCCTGTCCTCTACCTGGTCTCCTAGGGGCACCTGTCTCGCTGCGCTGAGGACCCTGCTCACGTCGCTTTGCCCTCTCGGGAGTGTGGCAGGGCTCCCGTCTGCTCTGACCTGGCAGCGGCTGCCAGAGATGCAGACAGGCCCTCTCTAGGGAAATAGTTCCACGAGAATAATTAATCTTTTCCAAAAGACTGGGTACGTTCTTTCCTATTCAACGAGTTAATGTTTTAAAAAGGAAGTACATTCATGTAGTTCAAAATTTAAGATAACAGAAGCCTGTTCAGCCAGATTCCCACCGTGTTCCCACAGACCACCAAGTTACCCCCCGACCCCGTGGCAACAAGTGTTTCCAGTTGAAAGGATTAAGAAATAAAGTCCCTGGGTTTTTATTACCAAACTGACGGTGTGCTCTTCCTCAGAGAGTTACGTTCCTTTTGACCTCGGTGACTGGCCTCGGCCCTCTGCAGCCGTGCCACCCTCTGGACGGAGGAGGGCCTCCCAGACCACCCCGCATCAAGGAGCCCCCCTGCTTGGGCATACCTATCCCAGCTCTGCTTTTCCTGTTTTCAGGGCACTCCGACCTGATGTACGTTTGGATCGAAGTTACTATCTGTCCCCACTAGGATGAGTGTCCCCACGGGCGGGCGTTGTCTCGCTCCACGCGGTGGGGACAACGCCTGGTGCGTGCTCTCAATAAAGAAGTGTTGAATGAGCGGCCGGTGGAGGCTTTCCCGGGCCCCGCGCTCTGCCCTCTGGGAAGGAGAACCAGGGCAATGGTATTGGGAGCAGCAGGAGGGGAGCGACCCGGTGATGGCCTGTGGAGGCCGAGGGAGAGGAGAGAGGCGAAGCTGATGACCGTGGAACCCAAGTGACTGCAGGACCAGTGAGGGGGTTCCTCAAGAGGAGGAAGTGGTTTGGGAGGAAGAGGGGCCCAGAGTGTGGATGAGACGGGCCTGATGGGGAGAGTCGGAGGGGAGCGGGGGCGGGGGGCTGAGGTCCGCCAGCCAGCTGGGAGCCTGGGCGTGGGCAGGAGAGGAGACGGCTCGAAGCTGTGGGGTGAGCCCCGGAGCCCAGAAGTGGCAGGAGGGGTGAGGATACAGCCTGCGGGCGAGGGAAGGGAGGGGAGACAGCAGGGCAACCTCAGGTCAGGGAGAGGCCAAGGGGCTGGGAACTGAAGACGTGGCCTCTGAGCTCACAGTTGTCCTCCAGTGAGGCAGCACCACCAGAGAACTCGGCGGTTCTAGCCAAGTGGAGCTTTTGAACTGCAAGGTGGTCACGTGAGAGTGTGAGACGTGCAGAGCCCTCGGAAGGTCCCTGTCCTCTGCCATCGAAAGAGGGACCAGGAACTCCTTCCCGCCTTGGGGACTTGTGAGGTTTAACGAGAGGACTGGTGTAGACCGCGGAGGCTCCCTGAACCTGGCCACCGTCGTCGTGCGGCTTTTTACAGAGGGAGTAGGGTAGATCCAGGAAGCTGGGAGGGGAGCCCAGGTGGGCCTCGCAGGGCCCTGGCTGCTGGCCTGGCCCCACCAGCGAGCCCCAGGCCCACATCCCGAGGCCGCCAAAACTGGATAAAGCGGGGGAAGTGGCAGAGTGTCTGGAAAGCGAAGATCCCGGAACCTGAAGGGTGGGAGGTGCGGCCAGAACTCCCTTCCCCGTCAGCAGGGAATTAAAGACACGCAGGGGGCTCAGTGGAGGGAGTCCGTGTAGGGGTGAGGCAGGCCTGCCTGAGAGTCAGGGTCCTGGAGCACTTCCCTGAGAAAGGGGATCGTTGGGCCTTCTCAAGGGCAAATCTCCCATTGTTCTTCCAACTCTGCCATCAGCGGGGCCTCCTGAGAACACTCGGGAACAGGGGTGCCCTCCCCTGCCTCCTGGGAGTGGGTGTGGCTTCAGGAGGGCAGCTTGAGGGTCGTCTTCCGGATTGCTGAGAATGAATGCCCTGTGCGAACTCAGGACCTAAAGGCACAGCTGAAACGGGAAGGAAGGAAGGTAGATTCTCAGGGATAGGGGAAGACCAGGCCCATTTCTCATTGTTCCCCCAGATTGAGGTGGTTCTCAAAATCTTGACCAACTGGCATGGTTCAGGCATTGGCCAGAGTGAAGGTACCAGACCGAGAGTGAGGGTGTTACCGGTGGTGTCCGTGTTGGTTCTGCCCCCAGGAAGGACCCGGCCACTCCGGAGGCGACAGAGGCGAGAACCCGGGAGGCAGCCACTCCTTCGCCTGCCTCCTCCAGCAGGGGCAGTGCGGTGGGAGGGGGCCTTCCCACGCCCCGTCTCTGGACCCTCCCCAGCTGGCAGCGAAGCCGGAGGCCGACGGGCAGCCACGAACCCAGGGCACTTCCCATGGCCGGAGACCGCTCCTGCTACCCTGGGCAGCGTGGGTGGGGAGCTTTCCTCCAACCCCTTGGTCCTGAGCGATTGGCACCCAGCGCCCTTTTGACTCCTCCCCGAGCCTCCGGGTGGCTCCCCAGCTGGCCGCGGGCCGAGGGGATCTCACCCTGGCTGCCCGGCCCGAGGAAGCTGTGGGCCAAAGATGTCGACATGCACAGGCTGGGAAGTCATTGCTCCTTGCTGGGGAGTGCTTGGCAAACAGGCAGGCTAGGATTTGCGCTGCCAGCTGCTAAGCCAGCTTTCCTGGAACTTTCTTTGTGTGGCCGGGAGGTGTGCGGAGACCTGCCCCCCCCCCCCCCCCCCCCCGGGACCCTGAGGAAGGTGCTCCCGCTCAGATGCCGGGCTGGGCACCTCGGGGCGTTCTCTGCTGAAATCCTTCTTCCCAACTTCCCAGCCTCTACCTGCCTCTTCTCCGGCAGTCAGGCCCTCCTGGGCCCTCAGAAATGTCAACCAACCCGTCAGCTGCTTTAAAGGGCACGGTGACGTGACAGGATTGGAAGGAAACCCTTGGGTTCAAACTGTCTGTGCCAAACGGGCAAACGCCACAGCGATGCTACCTGGCGTGGAGCCATGCCTGGCACAGGTTGACAGCCCGGGGCGGGCGTTCCCCATCAGGCCCTTCAGGCTCCCCATCAGCCCAGCCCTGCTCAGCTCCGGGTGCTGGTGTCCCCAGAAAGGCCACGGGCCCAAGGCCAGGCCAGGCTCTCCTGGCCTCTCTGTGACCTCAGAGGTGGCCCCTTTGTTCGGGATCTGCAGTCCCCACCCATGTCCCTGGTTGGAGCCTCGGGTGGTGCAGCCCCAATGTTCCCACCCCGTCGGAGCCCCCAGGTTAAGCCCTCTCCCTGGGACCCCAGTGCCCACCGGTCTCAGATCCTGTCTGACAATCAACCAACTGTCCAGTAACTCACATCTCCACCCAACGTCCCTCATCCCCTGCCTGGACGCCACCACAGCCCCTAAACTGTTGCCCCCCCCACCCCGGCCCCGCCTCCTCATGGCCCTGTTTTATCACCCAGCAGGCAGACTGAACCTTCCGAAGTATTAATCAGACCACGACACCGGCCTGCAGGCCTTAAACCCTCCCAAAGGCTTCCCACTAGTCTCGGAACAAAACTCGGGGCCCTGCTTAGCTGGCTGCTATCCATCTTTTGTCCTCGGTTCCTGCTGCCCCGCCCAGCTCCCTGCTTCCCCCTCTCCAACCACACGGGCCTTGGTGGGTCCCTGAACACGGGGGGCCTTTGTCCCCACCTCCCCGCTGCCTGTCTTCCGCCCTTCGTCACTCCAGGGGGGGTCCTCTGTTCAAATGCCTTCAGAGGACCTCCCTGTCCCGCCTGCCTTCCCGATCACTCCCTGTCCCCATCCCTCGCCCGGCTTTATCCTCCATGGGCTTGTCCCCTGACACGACAGCGTAATGTCTCCTCTGCTGTCTTCATTACTTCTTGGTGCTGTTGTGCTGGTACCTAGCACAGTGCCTGATCCCTGTGAGCCGTCAGGAATTAAATGATCGTCGGATGCATGAAGGCACGTTCCCGTCGCCCTCCCCGTGTGCTGACGTTCCACACTCGCTCAAGCTTTAGGGCAGGAAGCTCTGTGGGTGGGAGTCATGCGGCCTGACTTCTTGACTCTGTGTGACCTTGAGTGAGTCATTTAGCCGCCTACTCCCAAGTTGTAGGCATAGTGTACGAGAGAGTACCCATCAGCTTAGACAGAAAGCCCTAAATGGGGTATAAACTTGGTGTGAGTCCCGGCTCCACCAGGTCAGCTGTGTGACCTTGGGCAACACCCGTGACCTCCCTGTGATTGTTTCCTCATCTGTGAAATGGGAATAAAATAGCTCCCTTGAATCGCCCGGGGTTCTCGGTTGCAAACAATAGAACCAACCCAGCACGGGGAAGTTCTGGCAGGCCCCAAACCAAGCTGGCCGGGACACAGGGAGAAACAAATCCTCTGGAACGTGTCACCTCCAGCGTCAACACCGGACCCCGAGGCCACAGACCCTGCCGGCCTTCCTCGAAGACACAGAGTCCTAGGCAGGTACCTCTGATTGGTGACGCCCAGGCCCAGGGCCTGGACAGACGCGGAGGGGACTGGTCCCAGAGACAGCTGTCCACCACACTGCGTGCAGAGGGCAGTCGTGCGGATGCAGAATTCGTGCAGAACTCTCCTCTGCAGCCGGTGGGAAACCGTCTGTGGAACCCGCGGGAGTGAACGCACGCTCATCCTTTGACTCGGCGGTGCCAAATGAGTGCACGTGTCCAAGCCGAAGACACGGACAGGAATGTTGGCGGCCTGGCGCGTCATCGCCAAGAAGCAGGAACAACCAAACGCCCATCTGAATGGAAGGCAGGAGTGAATAAGTAGCCTGGAACGCCACACGGCCCGAGAGCGAGCCAACTCCCCCGACGCGTGACGTCGTGCATAAGCCCAAGCAACAGAACGCCCGGCCGTGGGAAGCCAGGAGAACAACGTAGGTTGTGTGGTTTCATGTGTCTGCCCTGCGGGCACGGGCGACGTGAATGTTCGGGAGAGCGGGTGTCCTCCCGGAAGGCCAGAGACAGACGGGGCAGGAGGGGGTTTGCCGGGGTGTCGGGCACGTCCGCTCCCTTGATCCGGACGCTGCTTCCCCTTACGTGTTCACTCTGTGAAGCTTCCACGGGCCCTTCACTTAGGATTTCGTGGGTTCCTCCAGGTTTTGTTACACTTCGACAACAAATAACATGGGTTTAAGGAAGAAAAAAAAAAGTGCATCGGAAGCACTTGGGACCAGTGGCTCACGGTATGAGCTGAATAAACGTGAGGTCGGTGTTGTCACTGGCTGGTCTCTCTCCCACGCCACCCCTCCCCTCCCCCACCCTCCCAGCCGGGAAGAGACCCAGGAGTCCTCGGCCCTCAGTAGACAGAGCTGGCGCCACCATCCAGGGGGCTCTGAGCTCGTTTGCGGGAGGTGGGAGAGACCCCCGGGACCACACGGCTCAGCTCCTTCATCTCGGAATTAGCCAGCTCCCCACAGAGGCCAGGCGGCCAGGGAGCGTAAGGGCCGGCCAGCAGACAGAGCAGGTGTGGAGACAGCGAGGCCGGGGAGGTGACCAGCGCTGGGACCTTGCGAGCCTGTCCTGAAGACAAGCAGGAAGCCGGCGAGCGGCTGTGCGTGTGTGTTGTGCACGGGGAGGGTGGTTACGGGTCCAGTTTTGCAGTCTGGCTTTCGCACAGAGAGTGGGTGAAGAGGGAGGGAAAGAATCCCAGGAGGCCTTCCGTGGCGGCCCAGACCGGGCCAGGGCGGGACCGTGGAGGTAGATGCGGACGACGCGCGGGACGTCGTGGGGTTAGAGCTGACAAGTCTTGGGGCTCATCGTGCAGCGTTGATGGGCGTGGTGACCAGGGCCCCGGGGCGGCCGTGCGGCCAGTGCGGGCCTCTCTTGTCGGGCCCCGCGGGAGGAGCAGGAACCGGGGTGGAGGGTAAGTTAGGTTTGGGGAGCAGAGCAAGAAGAGAGAAGACGCAGCGGGCAAAGCCTGTGGAGGTTCCCGGCCACGGGAGGGAAGGGAAGCTGCGTGCTCAGAGAGCCATTGGGAGAGCGGGGGCCGTGGCAGGAGGGTTTCTGGGTCTCAGTGGGAATCGGGAAGGGTGCGGAGTGGGCTGGGGCCAAGGATAAGAGATGTGGGGCCTGGTGGACTTCCCTAATCTCTTCATTTCCCAAACCGCGAACCGGGCACTGGTGGATGGGAAGACTGTCGGTGGAGAGGAGGGAGCCCAGTCCGGGGCGACGGTGCCTGGGCCAGGAGGCCGGACCGTGTGTCTGTGGAGCCTTCGCGTCATCTCCAACCCGAGGGAGGGGTTGAGCAGAAACAATGATAATGATAATAACAGGGAAAGCAGCTGCGGTGGACATTATCACCGTTCGAAAGACCTATCGCCTCTCTCCGCTCCGGGGGAACACGGCACTCCGCGTAACTCCGCCATCAAGCTGGGCAACCTGATCTGCTTTGGTGGCCTGACCGTAAGTGAGATGTGCCACTTCTAAGAAGAAACTTCGGGGGGCGCCGGTGAAGGGGGGCTCAGTCGGTGAAGCGTCTGACTCCCGATTTCGGCTCCGGTCGTGATCTCGCGGTTCGTGGGATCGAGCCCTACGTCGGGGTCCTCGCTGATTCTCCCTCTCTCTCTCTCTCTGGCCCTTCCCTGCTTACGTGCACTCTCGATAGATAGATAGATAGATAGATAGACATAAAATTATATAAAATCTTAAAAAAAAAAAAAAAAGGGTGCCCGGCTGGCTCAGTTGGTAGAGAATGCAACCCTTGATCACAGGGTTATAAATTCGAGCTCCACGTTGGGCATAGAGATTACTTAAAAATAAAATCTTTTAGGGGCGCCTGGGTGGCGCAGTCGGTTAAGCGTCCGACTTCAGCCAGGTCACGATCTCACGGTCCATGAGTTCGAGCCCCGCGTCAGGCTCTGGGCTGATGGCTCAGAGCCTGGAGCCTGTTTCTGATTCTGTGTCTCCCTCTCTCTCTGCCCCTCCCCCGTTCATGCTCTGTCTCTCTCTGTCCCAAAAATAAATAAAAAACGTTGAAAAAAAAATTTAAAAAAAAAATAAAAAAAAAAAATAAAATCTTTTAAAAAATTAAATTATGTATGCTTACAACTAAATAAAGTATATTGAAAACCAAAGGCACTACTCAAAGCTCATGGCTTCTTCATTACGTCCCCACGCCTGAGCGGTGTCACGTGAGGCCCAGCACGCCGACGGCGTCCCTGCGGTGGGGCAGTCTGCAAGGCCGTGCCCTCAGCGTCTGTGCCCAACTCTGCCTGGCGTGGGGGATGGAACTCAGAAGTGGTGGGGTTATTTATGCCCCAGAGATCGGAAGACGCTAAAGCGGGGCTAACCCCTCACCCCCACCACCTGCCAGTCGTTACACATTTAACCAACGGGTCACCGAGCCCTACTGTCTGGCCCCTGACCGGCACGTGAAGGGTGAGGCAGGAAAGCCGGAGGCCGAGGCCCAGGGCTGCCTGTCATAACAATGATAAGATGGCTAGGGCCTCTGCGCCCTGCTGCCTGATGAGTGTTTTGTGTATTCTCCCACTTAACCCTCACCACACCCTGTGAGGCAAAGTGCTATGACTGTTGGCAGATGAGGAAACTGAGGCACGGAGGAGCTACCTGCCCAGTCGCTCAGCTAATAAATTGTCACGACCGGGATACAAAGCCTGACCCTTAATGATCACTGTCCATACTCTGTCCCCGGTGTCGGACACAGGGTCTGGTCTCTTTCCTGAAACCCCCAGGGAGGTGCAGACCCCAGACACCCCGGAAGCCTCGAGTGGGCTTCAGGGACCAGCAGGCCCATGGCCTCACCTCTCCTGTGGACAGACAGTCTTGGGGACCACATTTTATCAGCTCCGAGTGCCAGGGAGACCCAGGCCAAGGGTGGGGGTCCTCTTTCCCAAAGCAGCTTGAGGATATTCTTGGGAGCCCTGGAGCGCTCGGGGTGAGGCTGGGCGGCCCGGGGCTCTGACAAGTGCCTGGATGGTGCAGCCTGAGGGCCTCTCAGCAGGTCAGTGGAGGGTGTGAATGGAGAGGTCCCTGGGTTGAGAAGGGGTTAAACTGTTCAACATCTGGGGTTTGCAAAAGAGAGAATTCTAGAAAAGGTCTCAGGCTGCCAGAGCAAGAGGAGGAGGCCTCCCTGGTCCCCAGGGCACGTGGGAAGATGCTGGAAGCAGGGAGGCTGTGGTGTGGGGTGTGGAGGGAGGGGTCGCTATGCTCTAGGGAAGCCACATGGCACTGGGCCGAGGCTGGCCTGGAAGAGGCTAAGGGGTGGGTTGAATGGTGGCCCTCCAAAAGATGTCTATGTCTTAGTCCCCAGAATCTGTAAATGTGACCTTATTTGGGAAAAGGATGTTTGATATAATTAAGTGAAAATCCTGGACATGAGGTCATCTTGGATCACTCAGGGAAGCCCCCATTCCAATGACAAGTGTCCTCATAAGAGACACACAGAGGAGAAATCCCTGTGACCACAGAGGTGGAGGTCAGAGGGACACAGCCACCAGGCAAGGTCCACCCGGAGCCACCAGAAGCCGGAAGCGCTGAGGATCCTTGCCTAGAGCCTCGGAGGGAGCGTGGGCCTGCCGACGCCTGGATCTCAGACATCTGGCCTCCAAACGGGGAGACAGTAAGTTTCTATTGTTTTAAGCCACCCGGTTTGTGATCATTTGTTACTGAAGCCAGAAGAAACCAACACAGTGGAGGCGAAAACCCGCGTTTTCCTCCACTGCACAGGGCGGCGCCTGGGCCGGGAAAGGGGGTTTGCAGACTGGCAGGGGGGCAGAGGGAGGGGGAGCCAGGGAGCGGGCTGCCTCGTAGCCTTGGGTGGGCTCAGGCGGTGGGGGTGGGGGGTGGGGTGGGCACAGGAAGGCCTGACGGATGGACGAGACCCGGGGTGGGAGGGGGGCGGAGGCCCGGAGCTCTCAGAGGGATGATGGGGATTCAGGAAAGGGCACTTTCAAGAGATAGCAGGGCCCGGGAAAGGATGCGGGAGGGACGGCTGAGAAGGCACATGGGGATACCCCAGAGCTGGGGATTGCTGGGAACAAGGCCGTTGGCCCCAGGAAGAGGCATGGCCAGAGGGGGCACGAAACTTGCCAAAGCGGGCAAAGGCGGACATTTGCATGGTAGGGTCTTTACAGAGGGCTCCCTATGCGCTTCATGAGGGACTGTGCCCATTTTACAGATGAGGAAGGTGAAGCCTCCTCGGCAAGTAAGCGCTCAAAGTCAGTTACGTCACTTGTATGCATCAGACCCGGACTGGAGACTGGAAGCCGAGCGTCTGGCTGCAAAGCTGGGCTCCTACTGAGCGCCCTGCCTGCCCTGGGGAGGCCCCCCCGTGAGTCGGGTGCTGAGGCAGCACTGGAATGGGAGCCCACCCAGGGGTGCGGGACTCACTCTGCCTCCCCGCCCTGCCTGCCTGTCCCTTCTCACCCCGCCTGGGGGCCTCTGTCCCTCCCACTGTGCTCTGGTCAGTCCTGTCCCTTCCGAGGCCCAGGACCCTGCCGGGCCCAGCTCCACATCAAAAGTCCTTTCCTGCTTCCTGCCTGGCCAACAGAGTTTGCTCTCAAAGCCGCTCTTTGTCCTCCTTTTTTTCCCCAAACAATGTGTTTTTTTGTGTGTTTTTTTAAAGATTTTTTAAAATGTTTATTTATTTTTGAGAGAGACAGAGACAGAGTGCAAGCGGGGGAGGGGCAGAGAGAGAGGGAGACACAGAATCCGAAGCGGGCTCCGGGCTCCAGGCTCCAGGCTCCGAGCCGTCAGCGCAGAGCCCGACGCGGGGCTCGAACTCACAAACAGTGAGATCTTGACCCGAGCCGAAGTCTCAGGTCAAGCGACCGAGCCCCCTAGGCGTTCCCCCAAACAATGTGTTTTTAATCAATTTTATAATAAAACCCAAACTGACTTCTTGAAAACAGCAGCAATGAGAAATCATAATCATAAAATCCCAGCCCTAGCGGCCCCTCTGGATTGTCCTCCCTCTCCGGACACCTACCTCCTCAAGCCCGCAGTTCCTGGTTATCAAGCCCCTTCCGCGAAGCCCCTGCCTCCGCTGCTGGGTTTCTCCAGCCTCTGGAGAGCCTGAGCCCCCTCCCAACGCTCTCCCTGCCTCCCACCCGACTCCCCTCCACGCTGGTCCCAGAGTTGCTCAGAAGTCATCAGGGACTCGGCGTCCCCGAGGAGTAGAGCCTAAAATCCTTATCGTGGCATCCAAGGCTCTCATGTCCTGTCCTCACCTGCCCCAGCCTTGTGCCCCACCGGACACTTGACCCCCTGCCTTTACAGATACCGGTCCCTCTGCTCAGGAACAACCTTCCTCCATCTGCCTGTTAGGTTAATTCAACTCAATCCTCAAGACTCAGCCCAGATATCTCTCCCTGCTTGCTTACCCTCCCCTGCCCTTCCCCAGGCACAGAGCAGACCTCCTGCCACCATCATGACAATAGTGTGGAATTTGGTTCCTACATTCACTCGGTAAGCGCCAAGTCCCGTGCTAGGCACTGGGGCGCAGCGGAAAGCAGTACAGATCCGGCCCCTGCACCCTGGGAGTTCATCATCCCTGCTACTGTTGCCCAGGTAGACCACGGGTCCCCTAGAACAGGTGCCACCTGTGTCCACAGAGCCAGGCGTGGTGCCCCCACACAGTGTGGGCTCCTCAAACATTTGTTGACTGACTGACCGACCAGATGAGTGAATGAAGAAGTGTAACCCTTTCTCTCTTCACTGTCCCCCAGAGCCGGGAGCTGAGTCACCTGCTCACAGCAGGTGTTCCGTTCAAGGACACAATCCATCGATCGATTGTTCCCCTGGGAGAGGAAGGAGTGTGTAGGGAAGGGACACTGAGGGAAGAGAAGGGGAGTGCTCCCGGTGCTCAAGGCTGGGGAACCCCGGGAGTCTCCACCCCTCTCCTGCCTACTCCCACCCTACTTCTGAACTCACGGGGAGATGGAGACCTTGAAGGGATTGCCCTGGTCCCTGGCCCACCCTGACAGCCAGTACTCCCCACCAGGGCCCTGCCCAGAAGCCTCAGAGCCACGGAGGGGCCCCACGCGGGCTGGGCAGGGCCTGACCCCTCCCATCTCCCCCTTCCCCAACGCTGTCATCTATCCTTCCCGTTTGTAAGTAGCATTTGACTGGTTTGGGTGGTTGTCGCTACAAAATTAGTGTGTGTTTGTTCTCCGGTGTAAAGAGAACACAAGCGTCTAAGAAAGCAACGTCAGTCTCCCTGCCCTCCCTCCCACCCCCTGCCACCAGCCGGCCTCACTGAGAACACCCAGGTTAATCACTGGGCACATGCCTTTCCACTCGCCCCAACACTCGTGACACCGCAGGAGTATTCATGCCCCGAGAGAGTTCTTAGGAAGATGAAACATAGTAACTGTGTTCCTGTAGCACTTGCTTTTTCTTTTTTACTTAAAAATATACACAGACATCGGGGCGCCTGGGTGGCTCAGTCGGTTAACCGTCCGACTTCGGCTCAGGTCACGATCTCACGGTTCGTGGGTTCGAGCCCCGCGTCGGGCTCTGTGCTGACAGCTCAGAGCCTGGAGCCTGCTTCGGATTCTGTGTCTCCCTCTCTCTCTCTGTTCCTCCCCTGCTCTCACTCTGTGTCTCTCTCTCAAAAATAAATAAAAGATTAAAAAAAAAACTCAAAAAAAAATATACACAGACATCATCCCAAGGTAAGTATACGGCATTAACTCATTCTAACTGCTGTGTAGTGCTTCCCGTGGATGTTTGATAATTTGTTTAAATGGCCCCCTACGGACACTTTGACCTTTTTTTTGTTGTTGCTCCCCCTATGACAAGGAATACTTCAATAAACCTCCTCCTACACATCCTTACGTTTTTGATTTTTAATTTTACTTTCTCGAGCAATCAGAGCAATTGACAAGTGTGCTAGGAGCTGGTGTCACTGGGTCACCGCACCCTGGCTAACTGTAGGTGTGGTGCATTGTCTAAACCTCTGCCAGCCTCCTGGGCAAAACCTGACCTCTCATTGTTTTGAAATTGTGTTTCCTGAATACAGCTGAGGTTGAATGACTTTTCATATGTCAATTGGCCTTTTTTATTTCCTCCGCTATGAGTTTTTGAATCTAGTCCTTTGTCCTGGTTTCTTTCTTTTTTTTTTTTTTTTTAACAGAGAGAGCCAGGGAGAGGGCTGAAGGAGAGAGAGAGAGAGAGAGAGAGAGAGAGAGAGAGAGAATCTCAAGCATGCTCAGGGCGGAGCACGACATGGGGCTCGATCCCACACCCCTGGGATCATGACCTGAGCCGAAACCAAGAGTCGGGTGCTCAACAGAGTCACCTAGGTGCCCCCATTTTTAACTTTTTATTACAGAAATTTGAAAACATACTCAAAAGTAGTAAGAAGAGTTCAGTGAACTCCCCGTGTCCCCATCTCCGAGCTCCAACAGTGATCAAGGCAAGGTTGATTTTTTCCCCCCCAGTATAGAATTTTCCTTTGGATGTCGCTTTTTGCAGTGCAGAGATTTTTTTTGCTTTTACGCAGTCGAATTTCTTAGTCTTTCCTTTTGTGACTTTTGGGCTTTGTATAATTCTTAGAAAGGTCTTTCCAGTCTAAGGCTATTAGCAAAACAAAAAAAGATTCTTCCACTACTTCTAAAACATGATTTGTTATTTTGTGAATGATGGCATAGCATTTTTTCACACGGAGGACCGTAATTTATTGAACCAATCCGCACTGGCTGAGCATTAAGACTGTCTTCGATTTCCCCCTATTTTAAATCACGCTGTATTGGGCAGTCAGCCCTGACTTCCCCACCGCACCTGGATTATTTCAAAGCAAACCCCAGAAATCAAGTCTTTTCATCCATAAACATATAAAAGTCAAAAAAAAATTTATATCGTAAAATCTGTTAATCCTCTGGTCTTTTTGTCTTGCACTTTTTATTTACGTTTGAATAGACAGCATATGCACACGGCTAGACATTCAAAAGGACAAAAGCAAGCATGGAAAAATCTGTTTTCTCTCCTGTTCTCGGGCTGCCCCGTTCCCTTCCTGGAAAACCACCAGTCTTATCAACGTCTTGCGTATCTTCAGTCATTACTTACACGTGTAAAAGCGAATTGTGTGCTTTCTCCTGCTTAAAACACAATTGGCAATCCACGTAAACAATGGTCTGTGTATTTGGCTCTAAACACATTTTTATTTGTTATTCTCGTTCCTTAACAGCGTGCCTTGGAGATTGTTCTAGGTAAGCATCCTCCTTCTTTTTTTATCGCTCCATACATCCCACTGCAGGGACACAAAGGAAGGGTTCAGCGACGCTGATCCTACCTCTGCTGGTGGTAGGTTCCTCCCAACTACAGACGGTTCTGCTTCTGCCCGTGAAAAGCCTGCATTCACCATTGCACTGGTGGGTGAGGATATCGGTAAGATAAATGTCTAGGAGTGGAAGTGCTGAGTCAAAGGGTACGTGTGTTTCTATGTTCGCTAAATATTGCCAAATTCCTTCCGTCAGGGGTTTATCAGTTTACGCACCAGCCAGCCGGGCAGGAGGGCGTCTGTGTCCCCCGCCCCAACCCCGCAAACCTCGTGTGTTACCAAACCTTGTTGTCTCCGCCCATCTGATGTCAACCAGAGTATCTTTGGAGATCAAGTTTTCGTTTATCCTTTTAGGAGAGTTGTTGAGCATCTTTTCACACGTTTAAGAGTTCCTTTGAATTTCCCCTTTCCCTACTGTTTCTTCATATTCTTTGCCTATTCCGCAGCCCCCCCCCCCCGCCCCCGATTGGCGTCATTGTGGGTTCATTTAAAAACGATTTGTGGGAGCCCTTTATATATTAGAGAAATCATCCCTCTGCCTTTGTTATGACCCGCAGCCCCTCACTCCCCAGTTTCAAGGTTTTCTGTTGACTTGAGGTAGTTCGTGCGAGGCAGAAATTTTAACTTTTTTACGAACTCAAATTTATCAATCTTTTGAGCCTTCAGGTTTTGGGTCATACTTAGGAAGGCCTTCCCCACTCCGGGATTTGTTGTTAGTGGCGGTGCTGTTTTTTAGTTCTCCCATGGGTTCATTCAGTAGTTATAAAACATGATTTGTTTTTCATGGTGGAGTAGTATTTCCTCGCACGGGAAGACCATAATTTATCTCACCAGTCACCTACAGCTGAACGTGTAGGCTATTTCCGATTTTCCTGAATTATAGAAGTCACGCTGCAGCGGAGGGCCTTGTCCATAAATATTCTATTTCATTAGGCTAAATTCCTGAAAGTGACCTTCATTCCTGTCCCCAAACTACCCTCCAGAAAGTTGGGCTGCACTCTCCTGCTGCGGAGGCATATGTTTATTCTTCTCCAAATGCCCTCGGGGCCTAAGGCGGAGCAAAGGGACCCAGGGCAGAAGATTCTCTCCTGCCCTGATTGAATCTTTCCTTGGCTTCTGGGGCCGGAGAGCAGATTATGAGAAATATGCTGGAGGAGGGGACGGGGGCAGGATGAGACCCGGGGAGAGAGAGAGAAGGAAAACCCAGACCAGCTGCGGGGCCTCACTCAGAGCCTGCCTACTCTTACTTTACGCACAGTTCTACATTCCACTAAACTTGTGAGCTGGCTGTTAACAGCACAGGAACAAATTAGGAAGGGGAAGCAAGACTGCTGCATAGGGGTACCCTGGTCCGCTGTGCAGTTTCCAAGGAAGAGCAGGTGAAAGTATAATGAAATGGGGTCAAGCAGCAACGGCCCGGACCGTGCGGTGAAGTGCTTAACTGTCCCACAGCTCCCAGGACAGATAAGGAGAGCAGATGAGACTGGCTGATCTCTAAATGTGCTTCTAAACCTGAGACTCTGGCAGGCACCTTGAACGTCTTGTATACGCAGAATGCTGCCCTCCTCCCCAGAGATGTCCTCGTCCTAATCCCCAGAAACCGTGACCACTGTCATGCTACGTGCCAAAGGGCCCCTGAAGTTGCAGATGGAATTAAAACTGCTAATCAGCTGAACTTAAAATGGGGCGATTATTTGGGATTCTCTCGGTGGACAATGTAGTTACTGGGACCTCAGAAGTAGAAGCAGGAGGCAGAAGAAGAGTCCGTGTTGGACGGATCCAAGGGCAGGAAGGCCGGCCATCGCCGGCTTTGAAAATGGTGGCCGATCCGAAACAAGGAATGTGGGCGGCCTCTGGAAGCCTGAAGAGGCAATAAGTGGATACTCTGTAGACCCTCCAGAAGGAGGCCCTGTGGACACCGCTGAGTTTAGTCTAGAGAGAACCCTAAGGTACTAAATGTGCATTGTTTTCAGTTTGTGTTAATTTGTTGCAGCAGCCAGAGGAAAGGAATAGCGAGTCTCACCAGGGACTGTCCAGTGAAAAGATGCCCAGAGAAGAAGAAGGCCCAGCCGTGGCTGCACAGCTTCTGGAAGCCGAATCCGAACGAGAAGTGCATATGTGCATACTCCTGGCCCTGGTATTTTTATTTTTATTTTTTAATTGCTATTTTATTTATGCATTTATGTATTCATTTATTTGCTGAACCCTGCTTCTTCTCTGCCTTCTGATGATGAGCCCCAGGCATCACCAAAGTTAAATTATGTCCTGGCAAGGGGCGCCTGGGTGGCTTAGTCCTTACGAGTCCGACTCGATTTCAGCTCAGGTCACGATCGCAAGGCTCCTGAGATCCAGCCTGATGTCAGGCTCCACGCTGACAGCGCCGAACGAAGCCTGCTTGGGATTCTGTCTCTCTCACTCTCTCTCGCCCCTCCCCTGCTTGTGCTCTCTCTCTCTCTCTCAAAATAAATAAAAACATTAGGACATATATGTTGACTCTTAAAATATATATATGCTGGCGAGATTCAGCGATCTGTTTTCTTTCTGGGTGACAGGGCCTCTCTCTCCCCACCCACAACTCCAAAGGCGAGGAGGCTCTGTGTCCCTCCTTCGGTGGCAACTTCAGTCCAGATGTGGAGGGGCGGGGCGCTGAGGCTGCGGGGCCCCAGGGGGACTCGGTGGGGGTGGGGGGGGAGGGGAGGGTGCGGGGGACCAGGAACCCAAGGGCGATTGGGGGCTGCGGGCGGCGGGGGCGGGCGCGGGAGGAGTCCGGGCGGAGCCGGGGGCGGGCGCGTGGCCTGAAAGGGGTTAACCGGGAGGAGTAGTGGTCGGGTCAGGTTACTTCCCTTTTAAACAGACGGGGAGAGGAGGAGTCAGGTCCTGGTGGGGCGGTTTTCGGTGGCGGCCTGGCTCCTGGACGTCGTCGGGGAGGAGGCTCCCAGCCGGCCTGGGTCGAGCGCCTGTGCGGGTCCCTCGGGCAAGTGCAGCGCGGTGGAGGGCTGCGGGCGCGGAGGGGGTGCGGGGCGGGGGCGGGGCTGCGGGCGCGCAGGAGGTGCGGGGCGGCGGCGGGGCCGTGGGGGGGGGGTGGGGGGCCGCGAGCCGGCGGGGCAGGTGCGGGATGCTGCAGGGGCGGGGCTGCGGGCGCGGAGGGGCTGCGCGGCGGCAGCAGGAGTCAGGCAGGGACCGCGACGCCGGCAGAGGACCCCACGTCTGCTGCCGACGCCCCGTTCTCCGTCCGGCACACTGAGGCCCAGGGAGAGCGAAAACTTTTCTTCCTTTCTTGTCTTTTTTCTTTTCTTTCTTTTTTTCTTTTCTGTTTTCTTCTGCTTTTCTCTTCTCTTCTTTTCTCCCGCCCCTCCTCCTCCTCCTCCTCCTCCTCCTCCTCTTCTTTTTACAAAAGATTATTCCTAAATGTGCAGCAGCTTCCAGGACGACCCTTCGCTCTAGATGTAGGTGGCAGCAGATGCTGTGGCAGGGGACCCAGATGTTTCAGCAGGAATGCAATGAAGGATCGCCAGGGCCCCAGGCACAGGAAGGGCTTACTTGGGCCAGATTTCTTCATTCCACCTGTGGCCAGGGGGCCCTTCCCCGCGGCTTCGTGTTCAGCTCCTGATGTGTGTGTCCTGCCCGTCTCTCTCCACTTCTGCTGGAGTGCCTTCTCTCGGCCGCCTCCTTGGCCAGCTTCTCGGGCTGCTTCAGGGACTCCTTGCTGCACCTCGGTGGCCCGGCTGGGTGCCTGCTGTCCCGTCCCCGGGGCCCCGCCCCCAGAAGTGCGAGGAATGCCTTTGGCAGAGATCCTGCTGCGATCTTAGGGCCCGCTCACCCGCTTCCCTGTGAAGCCTTGGAGTTAAGGCTAGACCACCTGCAGAAGAAAGTTAAGCTGCTTCCATTTCGCAGGTGGGGAACAGGCCCAGCTGAGTGCGGCAGCCCAGCCCCCTCCTTGGATTCCCACCTCCCCCACCCCAGTCTCTTACCGCTCCCACATCTCTAAGTCAGGTCCTCCAGCCCCTCTGCTTGAAGTTTGTTTGCTTGCTTTTGAAACTTTTTTTTTTTTTTTTAACAGTTATTCATTTTTGAGAGACAGAGCACGAGCAGGGGAAGGGCAGAGAGAGAGGGAGAGACAGAATCCAAAGCAGGCTCCAGGCTCTGAGCTGTCAGCTGTCAGCACAGAGCCGGACCAGGGCTTGAACCCATGAACCGTGAGATCATGACCCGAGTGAAGTCGGACACTCAACCATCTGAGCCACCCAGGCGCCCCTGAAGTTTTACTGCTCAGCAGTCTGGAGAGACGGCAGGGGTCCCCACATTGGAAGGGGTGGGGGGGGGGGGAGAGTGGGGGTTGGAACTGGGTGTGGTTCCAGGGCTTGTGGCTCTAGTGGAAGGTCCAGGCCCCCTTGCTGGGGGCTCCTGGACGGTCTGAGGGATGGCAGGGGTGGTGGGCGAGCCGTTCACACTGAAGTCCCCTGGTGCCTTCCTCCGCGTCAGCCGTCAGCCATCACCACCTGCCTGGTCCCAACCCTAGTTGTCTGTCATCAACAACCCTACAGTGGCTTCAGCTGCACCCATGGAGGTTGGGCCAGGGGCCTCCGCAGGCAGCCCCCGAGCACTAACCTATTGCCAAGAAGTTCCACTTTCTAGAACCACCCTTCCCCCCCCCCCCCGCCCCCCCAGCTTCCTGTCCTGGAGGCCTGGGGCTCCTAGCCCTTTCGCAGAGCCCTCAGGCTGGCTTCCATCAGATTTTCAATCTCTCAGCCACTGCAGCTCCTTGCCCCTTACTGTGCCTAGAAAATCCAGACGGGACACCATTCCCCTAACTGACGATCGGACCTTTCATCCTGCCCAGATCTGCCTTCTGTAACTTGCTGTCTATCATGTGTTGTTATGCTAAAAGGTGTTTGTCTCCTCCCTCCCGGGGTCCCTAACATTTCCTGGGCACTGCACCGGAGCCAATAGGGGCCCGGGTAGGAGGTTGGGAGGATGCTTACGTAGTTGAGCCTGTAAAAGCTGCCACTAACTAGCCGTGTGACCTTGGGCGAGTCACTTAATCTCTCTCAGCGCTTTGGCTTCCTCAGCAGCCCACTGGTGGTGATTATCCTGGTGGGGCACACACTAGGTGCTCAGTTACACAGATAGCAGTTGCCAGGCAAGAGCCACAGGCCAGAGTGCCCCCCCGCCCCCCGCACACCCCCACAAGGCCTCTCTGCTCCTTCCCTCCTGAGTGCCCTACGTGGGGCTAGAAATCTGTAGCGGGAGCTGACTTCCCATTAGGGCCCTTCTGAGGTTCTCACAGGATGAACAACGTCTGATGCTCCCAGAGGAAGCACCCTGGGGGGCTGGCCCACACCCAGCCTCATGCAGCTGTGGATTGAGGCCTCGGAAGTCTGGGAGTAGGCCAGGGCCTTGAGGGGCCAGAGCGTGCCCTGTGCTGGGGCCCTAGCTGCGTCCCTGCCTCCCACTCACTGTTCCTTCAGGACAGACAGATGGGCTTCAGATTGTCCCTAGAACCCAGCCTGCCCAGCCCTGCAGGTGATGGGGAAACTGAGCGAGCACTGAGAAGCGGCTTACCGAGGGGTCTGTGAGGGAGCCTAGATCGCACCCGGCTGCTGGTCCTGGGGTCTCCCCACCACGCCCCCTCCCAGGCTCCTGGTGTTTCCATGTTTGAATAGGAGGCAGCTTGTACCCCACATCTGAGACAAAGGTGACTTTTACTTGTTTAGCTGAGGTCTCCTGCACGTGTGGCTCTGGCTTAAATATTCTCCAAGTTGTCAACCTTAATTTTATTTTATTTTTAATTTAGAAGAACCTTTGTTCTCTAGACCAAAATATAGATAGCCATAGGAGGACTGCTTTGGTTGAGATGGGGCTGGAGTTCCTCAGCTTCTCCCCCATCAAGAGATTAATGGTAAAAGGGGGCACCTGGGTGGCTCTGTCGGTTAAGTGTCCCGCTCTTGATTTCAGCTCAGGTCATGATCTCACAGTTTGTGGGTTCGAGCCCCGCATCGGGCTCTGTGCTGACCGTGTGGAGCCTGCTTGAGATCCTCTCTCTCCCTCTTTCTCTGCCCCTTGCCTGCTCAATCTCTCTCTCTCTCTCTCCCAAAAAAGCAAACTCAAAAAACAAATAAACAAATAAAAAAAGAGATTAACAGTAGAAGGAACACACATTTTGCTCCCCTGCAGAAAGGTCCCACTCCAAAGACAGCCCGCAGGGAACACCACCCCCAGGATCACACAGGGTGGAACAAGGATTTCCAGAGTGAGTGCACTTATGCAAGATGATTTTAGGGGCCACCTGGATGAATAGGTTTTAAGTCAATAATCTTCAATTAAAATGTGTATCGGAAAAACGATAACACATCTAACCGTGAGTTCATGGTCATTATTGCCCAGAAGTAGAGTTAAGTAGTGGATGGAGTTAAGGAAAGATATTAAGTGAATAATACACAAGAGGATCAAAATTTGGCAAAACTCACAAAGGTGGTCTGTACGTATGACCCAGGAGCCCAAGAAGAAGGTGAGATGTGGGGGGTGGGGGGCAATCTGCCCTGAGGATCGAGTGTCTGAATTACACTGAGTTCCATCTTTAACCACGGTCTCGTTTTCTTAGTGATGTATCCATTCCACAAACATGCGTCACCTGCTGGCTGTGCTAGGTGCCTGCCTGGTGTGGGGGATATTATCCCCGTGGTGCTCAGAGTCTTTAGGGGGCCGGGAAGGCTGTGCTGGGACAGCAGCGCTGAAGTGAGCCTCCGGGATGATGGGTGAGGGAAAGACAGGAGCCTCCCAGCCCCAAGGAACAGCTTGTTGCTGGTGGGGAGGGGGTTGCAGTATGTGGCTAGAAGAGGGAGAATGTGGTGGGCTTGAGGAACAGGAAGAGGCCAGTGGGCAGAGCCCAGGGGGGTGACAGGGCAAGAAAGCCTGAAATGAGACCGGAGAATCCTTGGGAGCTGGATCACGCCAGACCTAAAAGCCATGGCAGGGGTTGTGTGCGTTATCATTGATTTAGCCAATATTTACTGGGCTCCTGCCCTGTGCTTGTGATGGAGGGGTTTACAAAATTAGAGTCTTCCTTCAGGGGGCTTAGGTCTAGGGACAGGTCTTTGGACACAAAGATGGCCTATTCGTAAGTGCTGTGTTAGAAGTGTGACCCAGAGGCCAGTGAAGCACCGAGGGGAGAGGAGCCGTCAGGCACGAGAAGGCAGTGACATGTGAGCTGGGCTTTGAAGGATGAGTAGGAGTTGGACAGGAGGGAGGGGAAAGGCACTCCTAGGAGCAGAAGCAGGATGAGTAAAGCCGCCGAGGTATGGAAAGGTGTGGGAAATGCCTGCGGCTGGAGCCACACTAGGCTTTGGAAAGAGGAGAGGCCAGAGGGTGCAGTTCACAGAAGGTCTGAGGTTTCATTCCGCAGACAAGAAGGAGCCGGAGACCCTGTTCGAGCGGGAAAGGAAGATCCTTCTGCTGAGGCGTGTGGCGAGGCTGGGTGAGGTTGGGCACTTGCCACCACGACCCAGTGGGGTGTGAAGACGGCCGGGCTTGGGCCACGGCATGGTGGGGGGGCTTCTCAGTGGAATGGCAGGTGGGAGCCACGGATCATGCCCTCTCTGAGCCCCCGGAGCAGAGACCCCTTATCACAGGGCAGGAGGCTGCCTGCTGCACCAGCTTTGAGAACTGGAGGCTCTTTCCAAAAGGGTAAAGATTCTAGCCAGCTGGGCCTGCGGTCCGTGTCCAAAGCAAACAGGAAGAGACCACACTGGGCCGGGCGGGAGGAGGAGGGATTGTGTTTGGAGGAGGGACTCGGCCAAGTGGGCTGTCGGGACTTTCTGCTACAAAGGTGGGAGGGGGCTGCAGGCCCAGTCGGAGACAGAGTGAAACTTAGTTCAGGGGGACACGTGGCCCTGGATGCCAGCCTCCGGGGTTACGATAAAGATGGCCTCCCTAGGCGAATCCTAGTCCTGATGGTAGGAGATCGGGAGCACGTGACACGTCACCCTTGGGAGCCGCAGTTCCCTGTCACCATGCCCCAGCTGGAGCTTTCTCTTGGGCTCCTGGCTTCCCATTAGCGCAGCCTGGGCCTGAGGGGGTGGCTCCCGGCCGTGGCGGTGGGAGGTCCACACCGCCCGGGCCCGAGCCCTGTCGGCGGGTCTCTGTGGAAGAGGGAAATGCCAAGGGCTCAGAACACCCTCAGTCTGGGAGGTGGGCACCCAGGGTTCCCCCGCAGACCCTGCACTCAGACCTCGCGTCCCCTGGCCAGATGACGGTGGCAGTCATTCCTTCTGGCAGTTACACGTGAGTGAACTGATCTCCGCGTCCCTTCACTTACGAAGCCCTCGCCCAGGCTCAGGGGATGAAAGACCCGAGCCAGGGCGGGGAGTGCCAGCCACGTGAGGTTCCTCGGGAATTTACAAGCTGATGGAGCAGGCGTATGTGAGCCCTGGGATGCATTTGGCCCCAGCAAGAATACTGCTTGTCTGCCATGGTTGGAGGAAGGTGCAGAGAAGGGGGCAGGCAGTGCTCCCCGGGCAAGGGTGGGGGCAGGGACAGGGCTGGAAACGGGCTAGAAAGCCTTCAGTAAGGAGGGACTCCTGAAACGACTCACGCGTTCACCTGTTCGTGCGTGTGTGCACTCAACAAACGTGTGTGCAGCACCTAGTGTGAGCCAGGCACTGTGGCAGGGCTGATGGGGACCGCAGCTGCCGGGAGAGACAGGCAGGACTCGGGTCTTCACCATTCGATCAAATGGAAAAAACTGCACTGAGTTATGGAGCTTTGAAGAAGAGGTTCGTGGGACTAATGGGGACTAATGGGAACGAATGGAACTCATGGAACTAGGGGGACTTGACCTGGTCAGGGAGGTTGAGGTGGCTTCTCTGAGGAAGACTTGAAGGATGACTAGGACATAGGTGGGGAAAGAGGGAGGAAAAGGTGATTCAGGCAGCAGGAACAGCATGTGCAAAGGGCCTGTGGTGGAGAGGCTGGATGAAGCCCAGAGTGGCTGGACCACCGTGACAGAAGGGAAGAGTCAGAGACAGAGACAGAAGAGTCTGGGAAATGGGCAGCTGAACTTGTGGGTCCCTTTTAGAAAATTTAGTCTGGATTTTATGAACAGAAGGAAGGGTTTTTTTGGTTTTTGTTTTTAGGAGTTTATTTTTGGGGCACCTGGGTGGTTCAGTCGGTTAAGCATCCACTCTTGATTTCGGCTCAGGTCATGATCTCACGGTGGTGGGATCGAGCCTCCTATCTGCGCTGAGTGCAGGGCCTGCTTGGGATTCTCTCTCTCTTCCTCTCCCTCTGCCCCTCCCCCCGCATCCTCTCTCTTTCTCTCTCTCAAATTAATAAACAAACATTAAGAAAGAAAGAATGATGGGAATGCAAGCTGGTGCAGCCACTCTGGAAAACAGTATGGAGGTTCCTCCAAAAACTAAAAATAGAACTACCTTATGACCCAGCAATTGCACTACTAGGCATTTATCCACGGGATACAGGTGTGCTGTTTCAAAGGGACACATGCACCCCCATGTTTTTAGCAGCACTATCGACAATAGCCAAAGTATGGAAAGAGCCCAAATGTCCATCGATGGCTGAATGGATAAAGAAGATGTGGCATATATATACAATGGAGTATTACTCGGCAATCAAAAAGAAGGAAATCTTGCCATTTGCAACCACGTGGATGGAACTGGAGGGTATTATGCTAAGTGAAATTAGTCAAAGACAAAAATCATACGACTTCACTCATAGGATGACTTGAGACAAAACAGATGAACCTAAGGGAAGGGAAACAAAAATCATATAAAAACAGGGAGGGGGACAAAACAGAAGAGACTCATAAATACGGAGAACAAACTGAGGGTTGCTGGAGGGGTTGTGGGAGGGGGGATGGGCTAAATGGGGAAGGGGCACTAAGGAATCTACTCCTGAAATCATTGTTGCGCTATAGGCTCACTAATTTGGATGTAAATTTTAAAAAATAAATAATAAAATTAAAAAAAAAAAAACAAGAAAGAAGGAATGAAAGCTGACTAAATTTTAAAAAAAGATTTTATGTTTCAGTGATCTCTACACCCAACAGGGGGCTTGAACTCCCAGCCCCAGGCTCGAGTCGCACATTCCGCTGACTGAGCCAGCCAGGAGACCCAGGAAGGTTGTAAGCCGCGGTGAAAAATGAGCCAATTCTTGGGCCAAACAGGTTGGAGGGGCCCGAGCGGAAGTGGTGACTCCGTGAGAGTATAGTGGTGTCTACTTAAACAGGGAGAGTGACTTTGACCAAGGACATGGTCAGATCAGAGGATGAGGGTAGAATTGGATGTGGAGGTGAGGGTCAGGAGGGGTCAAGGTCTGAGGCACTGAGCTGCTGGATGGCAAGAGTGATCACGAACATTATTTTATTAAGTATGATGAGTGACATCTTCGTTCCACTGAGGATGGGAATAGAGGCCTGGCCGAGCTCTGAGTGGGGAAGAAGGGCGTGATGTTTCGGGTCTATTATGTGGAGTTTAACGTGTTGTCTCAGTAAATCTGTGCAACAAACCCGAGAGGTGAATGCTATTGTCTATTTATGAAGAGAGAGATCTCAGAAAGGGAAAGTTACCTGCCCAAGGTCACAGTGGGGAAGAGGTTAAGTCTCCACCAGCCTCTTCTCTCTCTCTCTCTCTTTTTTAAAAAGTTTATTTATTTATTTATTTTGACAAGGGTGGGGGTGGGCCAGAGAAAGAGGGAGAGAGAGAGAGAATCCCAAACAGGCTCCGAACTGTCAGCACAGAGCCTGCTTCGGGGCTTGAACTCACTAACCGCGAGATCATGGCCTGAGCCAAAATCAGGAGTCAGACGCTTAATTGACTGAGCCACCCAGGCGCCCCAGCCTCCTTTCTTTAAAAACAAAACAAAACAAAACAAAACAAAACAAAACAAAACAAAACAAAACAGGGGCGCCTGGATGGTTCAGTCAGTTAAGTGTCGACTTGGGCTCAGGTCATGATCTCACGGTTCATCTGTGCGGACAGCATGGAGCCTGCTTTGGATTCTCTGTCTCCCCTCCTCTCTGCTCCTCCCCTGTTCACACACACTCTCTCTCTCTCCCTCTCTCTCAAAAATAAATATACATTTTAAAACCAACAAAACAAAAAAAACATGGCAAAACATCTTTCTTTCCCCTCAGTATGCCGATAGCTGACATAGAAGTTTTGGGCAGGAAAGGGTGAGAGGGGAACCTGGAAGGACTCCCTGCTCTGGAAGAATCGAGGGAGGGCTGGGGCCCCTGTCGCCGACGAGCCCCGGGCACCCTGCCAGGATCCAGCCACAGGGGTGACCCAAGGCACTCTTGACCCAAGCCAGAAACCGATCCTCTCCTCCCTTGTATCGCCTCCTTCTTGCTCCTGGGAAGTCCTTCGCAGACTCCAACCTCGGTCCTCCTCCTCTGTCCCCGCTGTCCCGGGGCACAGGCCGATCGATGCCACCCGGCCCTGCCGCTCCCTCTACCCGCTGCCTGCCCGTCAGCCCTCCTTCCTGCAGCCTATAACCGGACACTGTTTGCTCCCCACCAGGCACCCCCAGCACGCTGTTCCTGGATCTCAGCCTCTCCAGGGCCCGAGCACAGGGCGCCCCTGGCCAGCCCACTGACCTTTGCCTGCCTGAGCCCTGGTTAATTTTTGCCCAATCTGTGGGCTGTGGGGCTCCTCCCCCTGCCCCTCAGGGATATAAGTCTGGCCAGACGCTGCGCCTGCTCCTCGCCGTCCTGAACCTCCCCCAGCTCCCCCCCTGCCCTCACCATGGCCCAGGGCTTCTACATTTCCAAGCCCGTGGGCATCCTGGCCATCCTCCTGGGCGTGGCGGCCGTGTGCACCATCATCGCTCTGTCCGTGGTGTACTCCCAGGAGAAGAACAGGAGCACCGAGAGCTCCACGGCGGCCTCCACGGCGGCCTCCACGGCGGCCCCCACGGCGGCCCCCACGGGCCCTACCACCACCGTGGCTACCACCTTGGACCAAAGCAAGCCATGGAACGTCTACCGTCTACCCAAGACGCTGATTCCCGACTCCTACAACGTGACGCTGAGGCCCTACCTCACCCCCAACGATAAGGGCCTGTACGTCTTCACGGGCACAAGCGTCGTTCGCTTCATGTGCAATGAGTCCACCAGCGTCGTCATCATCCACAGCAAGAGGCTCAACTACACCAACCACCAGGGGCACATGGTGTCCTTGTCGGGCGTGGGGGGCTTCCAGCCGCAACCTGTCATCGTCAGGACGGAGCTGGTGGAGCTCACCGAGTACCTGGTCGTGCACCTCCAGGAGCCGCTGGTGGCCGGCAGACAGTACGAGATGAAGAGTGAGTTCCAGGGGGAGCTGGCCGACGACCTGGCGGGCTTCTACCGCAGCGAGTACATGGAGAACGGCGTCAAAAAGTAAGCTGCGTCTGCGTCTGCTCAGTGGGGCAGGTCCCAGAGGCTGAGGCAGAGCCGGGTCCCGGGGGCCGAGGGAGGTTTTGGGTTGCGGGCCTCGGAACCGCCTGGAGCCTTCGGCTGGCCATGACTCCATCCACGGGGGCCGGGGGTGGGGGGCCCCTGGGGAGCCTTCCTGGGGACTTCCTGGGACTCCTTCCTGGGGAGCTTCCATCCCCCCCCCCCCCACGAGGGAGTCGGGGGCAAGTGGCGAAAGAACCCCTCGGACAGATAGGAGAACTGGGGCTCAGAAGAGAGAAACTTGCCCAAAGCCTCCTAGTTAACTCGGGCACGGATCCTGCCGGGACTTTGACCCCGACTCCTGAAGGAGTTCTGCTCTCCCATAGGAGCTGGCCTGTCGGGGCCCAGAGGCTGTTTGGGGGAGGCGGGGAGGGCAGGGATGAGCCGGACCGGGCTTTCATGCCCAGCAACATGCCCTTCTCCCGCATGCCCAGCGGCGCCCTGAAGCCCCCGCCCTGCCCACCCTCACGGGGTGCAGGCATTCTGCCAGCACACCCTCTAATACCCCGGTCTGGGCAGGGTGCTGGCCACGACACACATGCAGGCTACAGAGGCCCGGAAATCCTTCCCGTGCTTTGACGAGCCCGCCATGAAGGCCACGTTTAACATCACCATCATCCACCCCAACAACTTGGTGGCCCTGTCCAACATGCTGCCCAGAGGTGAGCGGGTCTGTCCCAGGGGCCACACAGCCTTGGGAAGAAGGCAGCCCAGGGTTGGGATGCTGGGCGGGGGAGAGGAGGCGTCTCCACATGCCTGAACGGTCCATGCCCAGGCCCCAGCGTCCCGTTTGATGGAGATCGCACCTGGAAAGTCACCGAGTTCGAAACCACACCCATAATGTCTACTTACCTGCTGGCCTACATCGTTAGTGAGTTCTCATATGTGGAGACAAGAGCTCCCAGTGGCGTCCTGGTAAGAAGCTGGGCCTGTCGGCCCTTCCCCGGGATTGGTTCTGGCCTGACGGATATTCCTCTTTTATTAATTCCCATCTCAGCCCCTGAGTTGTTAGGCCGGTGTTTAAACCCCAGCTCTGAGTGATCTTGGGCAAGTGTCTTAAGTTCTCTGAACCTCGGTCTCTGCATCTGAAAAATGGGTCTGTCCTCGTGAAGGGAGTTCCCAGCGCATGGATGCCAAACGGATGATGGCCGTGGCTATTATTATTCCCAGAGCTCCTCCCTAAGGCTCAAAGCCCCCCAAAGACCCCCCCAGCCCCTCATTTTAACCTAGTCATCCCCCTTACTAGCCTGGGATCCCCACGGCTTGGCCCATCTGCACCAGGAGCCGAGGGGGGCCTCTGACCTACCCCCACCCTCTTTGCAGATCCGGATCTGGGCCCGGCCCGGTGCGATCAACCAGGGCCATGGCGATTATGCCCTGAAGGTGACAGGCCCCATCCTGGACTTCTTTTCCCAACATTACGACACGCCCTACCCGCTCAACAAATCGGGTGAGTGAGGGGGCGTTGTGGTGGGGGCGGCGGGTAGGGTGCCCCACCCAGAGGCCGTCCTGACAATGGCTTTGGCCCACGCCACCCCCAGACCAGATTGCCTTGCCTGACTTCAACGCTGGCGCCATGGAGAACTGGGGGCTGGTGACCTACCGCGAGAGTGCGCTGCTGTATGACAGGCGGTCCTCCTCCAGCGGCAACCAGGAGCGGGTGGTCACCGTGATTGCTCATGAGCTGGCCCACCAGGTAGCCCCTGCTTCCCAGGGAGGGTAGGGAAAGGACACGGCCCAAGTCCCCGCTCTGCTCTGGGCACCTGCGAAGGGAGGAGGGTCCCACCCGACAGGATGGCAGAGGGGAGTCACGGCGAGGTCGGTGGAGTCCCGAACCGGTGCCTGGCGCGTGGGGGACACCCGGTGACCGTGAGCACAAGGCCAGCGTGGCCAGCCGGGCTGACCTTCCCCCCACCCCCCACCCGACAGTGGTTTGGGAACCTGGTGACCTTGGAGTGGTGGAATGACCTATGGCTGAACGAGGGCTTCGCCTCCTACGTGGAGTACCTAGGTGCTGACTTTGCAGAGCCCACGTGGAATTTGGTGAGCCGGCTGCCCCGGGCCCCGAGGTCTGGGGACGAGGGGCTGGGGGAGGGGAAGACCCGGGTCATCCCGTGTCGGGCCGGTCTCCTGACGCCCAGCGGGGCTTTGCAGAAAGACCTCATGGTGCTGAACGACGTGTACCATGTGATGGCTGTGGACGCCCTGGCCTCCTCCCACCCGCTGTCAACTCCTGCCTCGGAGATCAACACGCCGGCCCAGATCAGCGAGGTGTTTGACTCCATCTCCTACAGCAAGGTACTGAGACAGTGTGTTTTTTTTGGGGGGGGGGGGGCGGGGGCGTGTGGAAGGGGCGGGGACACAGCTAGGGCACTGGGAGCATCTGCCCTTGTCCGGTGGGGGCCCAGGGTCCGGCTGGCTCCGCACAGCCTTCTGAACCCCCTCTCCTTCCCCAGGGAGCCTCTGTCCTCAGGATGCTCTCCAACTTCCTGACTGAGGACCTGTTCAAGATGGGCATAGCGGTGAGTCCCCTCGGCCAGCCGTGGAGGCGGGGGGGGGGGGGGGGCGGTTTCCTCCAGCCCCCGAGGTGCGTCGCCACAGACACTCAGTGGTGGAGGCTGGGGAGCACCGGCTTTGCCCTCACTGCGACCTGTCTTTCCACAGTCCTACCTCCATACCTATAAATACGGGAACACCATCTACCTGAACCTGTGGGAGCACCTGCAGCAGGTCAGTGACAGCCAAGCCCCCTGCACCCATCGTGTCCCTAAGTCCCTAGGGGCGGCACACGTGTACTAGAATGTGTCCAGCTCTACTGCTCACCAGCCCAGGGGGGTCGTTTGAAGCCTTGTTGCTCATCTGTAAAGTGGGGGCCATGATGGCTCCTTGCAGGAGGCGTGAGACCATGGGTCAAGACCATGGGCAGCTTGCCTCAGCCCGTAGTGAGCTCCGTGATGGGAGCCGAGGAGCACCCCAGGTCTTAGAGGTGAGGAAACCAGCCCTCCTCTGCCTGGAACTTTGGAGCGAGTCTTTCTATCTACTCAGCACTCCTGGCTGCCCTGTGCCCCGACCGGCCCCTCCCAGGCATGAATTTGCACACACCAGCACCCCCCGCACGAACTTTGACCCTCCCACCCAGCCCTGCCTTGCGTTCCTGTGCACTCAGACCCCAAGCAGCCCTTGCCTGCAGTGCAGACCCTCGGACTGCCCCTCTCCCCGCCCCCTCCCCCGGCCCCCCTGCCTCTAGTACGGCTGGAGTCTGCACACTCCCCATCTTCCCCCAGAGCTTCCCTTCTCTTAGGGCTCCTTCTCGGCCCCTCCTCAGCCCCACTGACCCCTCCGGGATCCCGAGCCCGGATCCACCAGGGAGGGGAGACCCAGGGCCTTGTCTCAGAGTCACAGCCGGGCTCCAGGGCCCTCCATGCTGGTCTCCGGCCCAAATTCTTTCTTCTGGTCTGTCCCCCTCCCCCGCACCCCTTCCCCGCCCTGACCTCCCACAACCTGCCGACAGGGGGCTCCTCACTGCCTCGGTCCCTCCCCTCCACATCCACCGTCTTCCTCGCCTGCCTCAGTTTCCCGCTCCTTCCTCTCCTCCAAAGCTGAGCCCTCCTCCACGCCTGCTCTACCCCTGCCTCCAGGGTACTCCCTCTGTGCTGAGCCTCCCCTCTCTCTGCAGCAGCACCCAGCTCCCCTCCCTGTTCAGCCTGTGCCCTTCTGGTGTTCTTTATCCTCTTTCCCGTCTTACTTTTCTCAGTCATTAACAGATGTTGTTGGCTTTTTGCCGTTATTACTAAAGCAGTGCACGTGCATGGAAAAAGATGAAGAAAGACCCAAGAAGACAGTAGCGACCGCCCTAAGCCCGTCCCCAGACCACCCACTCCTGCCGCCTGTCTCTGCACCCGCTCGTGCCTCGGACTATGTTTTCCCTCCTCTCCTTCTCCCCTCCCCTCCCATCCTCCGAGGTTCGAGCTGAGCTGGGACCCAGGCTCCTGCCCACCCCCACCCCCACCCCCACCCCGGGCTCCTCCGCTGGCCCTGCCTCCCTGCAAGGTGGGTCTTCCGAGGCTGCCCTGGGCGGGCCACTGACGGCCGGGCACCGTCTCGCTGTGCTCCAGGTTGTAGACAAACAGCCGACCATCAAGCTGCCCGACACCGTGAGTGCCATCATGGACCGCTGGATCCTGCAGATGGGCTTCCCCGTCATCACCGTGGACACCCAGACAGGCACCATCTACCAGCAGCACTTCCTCCTTGACCCCCAGTCCGTGGTGACCCGCCCCTCACAGTTCAAGTGAGCAGCAGGGGGCACTGAGGCGGGCGTCCCGTGAGGGCTCTGAAGGACAGGTGCTGTGGTGTCCCTTGACCGTGGTGGGTCCTGACCTGCCGTGGTCCCAGCCCCAGCACCTGGCCCCGGATGGGGGGGTGGGGGAGGGGCGTGCTCAGTGCCCAGACGGAGCCGGGCAGAGACTGGGAGGCTGGGCGGGGCTGCTCTTTGCTGGCAGTGACCGAGAGCGGCCGGCTGTCATCACCTGGCGTCTGGGTCTCTTGTTGCAGCTACCTGTGGATCGTTCCCATCTCTTCTGTCAGAAGCGGCAGACCGCAGGAGCACTACTGGCTGCCGGGCGTCGAAAAAGGTTATCCAGCCCCGCCCTTGTGGACAGCCGTCCCCTCCCCCACACCCCCAGCTCCTGGCCCACGTCCTGGGGGTTCCGGCAGGCCTCAGTGACCTCCTTCATGGTCTCATTCAACAAATGGAGCCCACTTCTCTGGTTCTAAGCTCTACTGTGCGGCCGCCCAGCTGTGTGGCCCCGGGCAGGTTGCCATTCCTCTCTGGTCTCCCATTTCCTCATTTATAAAATGGGGCTAAGAACAACAGCGGCCCGGTTGAGTTGTGTGGGGACTAAAGAAGAGAACTCACATGAGATGTTTAAGACAGTGCCTGGCACAAAGTATAAACAGCCCTACTCCACCAGGTACTGGGGAATCCGGTCAAGGCAATTCATCCTCTGCCGAGGCCAAAACTGCAGCTGAAGAGAAGGAAGGAAGAGAAGCAGCTAAAACTTTCTAGAGCTGTGTTGGATGCCTTAACAGAGGCATGTACAGGCTGCTGGGGCATGGGGCAGGGAGCCAGGAATAAGGAAGTTTCAACTTCACAGAGAGGTGAGGGAAGGCTTCCTGGAGGAGGTGAGCTGAGTCTTAGAGGAAGAAAAGGACTTAGCCAGGCTCGTGGGGGCAGAAGAAAGAGCAAGTGCGAGGCAGGAGAGAACTAAGGACTGTGGCTAGGGCAGAGGTATGCCCTGAAGGTAAGGCTGCTTCCCAAGGTCCCTGCGGACGGACGGCAGGACACAACGGCTGTGTCCTCCGGCCAGGAGGAGCTGGGGCAGGTGGGAAGTGGCAAGCGGACGGCCCCCTCTGGCTGCCGGGGAGCAAGGCTGGAAGGGAGGGCAGAGAGGGGCAGCACTGGGGGTGCTGACTGGCGGGGGGCGGGCATTGCCTGGGCTTCCCACTAGGTGACGGGGTAAGAGGGGAGGAGGAGGGAGGGAGGGAGGAGGAGCAGCAGCCTGTGGAGGCGGTCTGGGTGTCCTGAGGCTGTGCCGATGGAGAAGTCCGGGCTGCTGTCACTGGCCCAGCCACGTGGAGCCTGTGGGAGACAGGAAGGGCACCGAGGGGCAGAGATGGCGCTTGGTCCCTCTGAGGGCAGAGTTTGGCCTGGCAGCCCAGTCCTACCTACGCCCCTTCTCCTCCCCCTTCCCTTGGCATCGCCCGAGGCTTGAGGGCCAGCCGGTGCCAGGCTGCATGGGAGGCCTGGAGAAAGACAGGCCAAGGGTCAGCCTGTGGCCTTCTGAGCAGCCCCACCTAGCTCTGATCTCTCCCCGCAGCCCAGAATGACCTGTTCAAGACCACAGCTAATGACTGGGTTCTGCTGAACCTCAACGTGACGGGCTACTACCTGGTGAACTATGACAATGAAAACTGGAAGAAGATCCAAACTCAGCTGCAGACAGACCTGTCGGTGGGTGTCGGCCCTGCCCACCCCCATCCCCCCCCTCCCCCCCCCCCCTGCCCCCAGCAGCAGCCTGAGGTCACACCCTCTGTCGCCCCTTCTAGGCCATTCCTGTCATCAATCGGGCTCAAGTCATCCACGATGCCTTCAACCTGGCGAGGTGAGTGCCCCCTTCCTCCTGGGGCCCAGCCTGTCCCTGGCCTGGTGACTTGGGCAAGTGCTGTTCTACAGCGACAGACCCAGGCACACTGCTATGGGCTCCCTGTGCTTCTCTGCGCCCCTCCCTGGGCCCCCACACCCCTGCAGATTGCTAGTGTTACAACCCACTTTTCCCAGATAAGGAATCCGAGACTCAGAGTTTGATTGAGTGCTTTACCTGGGGTCACTCTGTAGCCCGTGACAGCCAGACACAGGTCTGGCCAACTCCAAAACCACAGGGTCCTTCATAGCACCAGGCTCTTCCTGAGGATTAACTGTGTGCCAGCCTGCCATGGCAGATGCTACAAAAAGTCTGGGAAGGACAGAGCAGGAGAGAGGCGGCATGGATAAACAAATATTTATTCAGCACCTACTGTGTTCCCAGCAGGTGCTAAGCTCTTTGACTTAGGTGATGTCACCCATAGACACGGACATTTATGAACCACAGGTGCACAGATGGTCTGAGGAGGAGGAGGGAGGAAGGCACAGGGGGCCGAGCAAATCAGAGAAGAGGTGGGCAGAATAAAGAGCAGAGGTTTTTTGTCCTTATGCATCTCAGCTCTGTCTCTTATGGGCTGTGTGGCCTTAGGCAAGTCACTTTGCCTCTCTGAGCCTCAGCTTCCCATTTGTCAAATGGGGATAATACGCAGGGGAATGTGATTGGCAGTGGGTGAGGACAGGGCCCGAGCTGACCTTGTCCCCCATCCCTCCCCACTCCCCGGCCCCACCCCTACCTACCCCCAGGCCCATCTACAGTGAACATTGGAGCTGGCTCATTTGGGGCTCTCAGGTTTCAGGAAGGGGTTGGGCCCCCCTCAGTGGGGACTGGACTTAATGGGGATGCTTACCTGAGCCCTTGTGTCTATCCCCAGTGCCCAAAAGGTCCCTGTCACTCTGGCGCTGAACAACACTCTCTTCCTGATCCAAGAGACCGAGTACATGCCCTGGCAGGCCGCCCTGAGCAGCCTGAGCTACTTTAAGCTCATGTTCGACCGCTCTGAGGTCTACGGCCCCATGAAGGTACAGGGGGGCAGGGCAGGGTTCGAGGGCCAATTTGCCCGGTGCCAGAAATGCACCATTAGGGAGTTACTAGAAATTTTGTCTGGAGCGGTGGCACCCTTCGGGCCGACAGGACACCGGGTCCTTTTCTGAGAGCAGGTGGGCAGAGTGGCAAGAGGGATGTAGGGTGAAGGGAACAGGTACTGGAAAGGCAAGCAGGTTGGGTAGGGCCGAGAAAGGACACAGACGGGGGCGCCTGGACAGCTCAGGCCGTTAGGTGTCCAACATGGTTTCGACTTAGGTCACCGTCTCATGGTTTGTTGGGTTCGAGCCTTGCATTGGGCTCTGCACTTACAGTGCAGAGGTTGCTAGGGATTCTCTCTCTCTCTCTCTCTCTCTCTCTCTCTCCCCCTCCCTCTCTCTCTGCCCCTCCCCTGCTCTCTCTCTTCCCCCTTTCTCTCAAAATAAATAAATAAATTTATTTGTTGAGGCTCCCATGAGGGAGATAAGAGAGAAACTCAGCAGGGTGATTTACAAAAGAAAAAAAAAAAAAAGAACCCAAAACAATTGTCGAACAGTTGGAGATTGGTTAGGTAAACTACAATATCCATTTATGGAATATTATGCAGCCATTAGATGAAACTTGAAGAGATCATTTTTTTTATTAGCTTGTTTTATTTTTTATTTTTTAAAATTTACTTCCAAATTAGTTAGCATCTAGTGCAACAATGATTTCAGGAGTAGATTCCTTAACGCCCCTTCCCCATTTAGCCCCTCCCCACTCCCACCACCCCTCCCATAACCCTCTGTTTGTTCTCCATATTTATGAGTCTCTTCTCTTTTGTCCCCCTCCCTGTTTTTATATAATTTTTGTTTCCTTTTCCTTAGGTTCATCTGTTTTGTCTCTTAAAGTCCTCCTATGAGTGAAGTCATATGATATTTGTTTTTCTCTGACTAATCTCACTTAGTATATAATACCCTCCAGTTCCATCCACGTGGTTGCAAATGGCAAGGTTTCATTCTTTTTGATTGCCGAGTAATACTCCATTGTGTATATATGCCACATCTTCTTTATCCATTCGTCCATCAATGGACATTTGGGCTCTTTCCATACTTTGGCTATTGTCAATAGCGCTGCTATCAACATGGGGGTGCATGTGTCCCTTCGAAAGAGCACACCTGTATCCCTTGGATAAATGCCTAGTAGTGCCATTGCTGGGTCGTAGGGTAGTTCCATTTGTAGTTTTTGGAGGAACCTCCATACTGTTTTCCAGAGTGGCTGCACCAGCTTGCATTCCCAGAGGTCATTTTTTAATTAAAAATTTTTTTTCTCGTGCACTTCCTATGATGTTGAAAGAGGTGTGATGGCAAGTGAGATTTTAACTCTTTAACCTACCTGCGTTGGATTTACTCCATCCTCCCGATGTAGTTAAGTCACAATATTTGATCAACTCAGTAGTCAGCATTTACTGTATTGTGGTTATTGAAATTTTTTTTATTTATTTATTTATTTTTTTTTTTAATTTTTTTTTTCAACGTTTTTTATTTATTTTTGGGACAGAGAGAGACAGAGCATGAACGGGGGAGGGGCAGAGAGAGAGGGAGACACAGAATCGGAAACAGGCTCCAGGCTCCGAGCCATCAGCCCAGAGCCCGACGCGGGGCTCGAACTCACGGACCGCGAGATCGTGACCCGGCTGAAGTCGGACGCTTAACCGACTGCGCCACCCAGGCGCCCCTGAAATTTTTGTTAATGTTTATTTTTGAGAGAGAGACAGACAGACAGACCGTGAGCAGGAGGGGGGCAGAGAGAGAGGGAGGCACAGAATCCAAAGCGGGCTCCAGGCTCTGAGCTGTGAGCACAGAGCCCGGGACGGGGCTCGAACTCACGAGCCACAAGATCATGACCTGATCATGACCTGAGTCAGACGCCCAACTGACTGAGCCACCCAGGCGCCCCAGTATTGTGGTTATTTAAATATCATTCTCTGCTGAGCCACATGGACTACTATGTTTATGTCCCCCCCCCCTTTTTTTTATACATCTTGGACAAACGTCATCAGGGCATATGCTAGATTTGCTGCATTTTCCTGGAGGCATCCCTCCCTGCCAGAGCCCGCAGTCCCTGTGCTCCCTTCTGGAACTGCGGCTCAGCCCCACCCCTCCCCCGAATGGGAGGCTCTCCCCCGGTGTGGCATCTCATGTTTCCTGAACCAGTGGGTTCTTCCTTGAGTTTTCTCTCCCATAGTGGAGCACCTTTTCCAGGAGTTTTTGAGAAAGTGTCCCTAAGAGTGGAGGTAGATCACGCACAATGGGTTTATTCCATCACCACACGGGACCCAGAATTTACCTGGGATTAGAAGTTTCTAGGTTGGAAGCTACTATTCCTCAGACAATTTCAGGCCTTGCTCCGCTGATGCCAAGCCTCTCGTGCTGCTGTTGAGAAGCTCAGAGGCTTGCTCATCTCTGGTTCTTTGAACGTGGCTGTTTTTTCCCTTCTGGAAGCTTGTGGGCTCTTCTCTCAGTCCTGATGTGTCTTTCTCCTCCTCCTGTAGCCCCCTTGGCTACAGATTGTGGGCGTTTCTTCTATCATATGTTTATTTTTAAAACATCTTTTTTTAATGTTTGTTTATTGGAGGGGGGGTGGTAAGAAGCAGAGAGAGAGAGAGAGAGAGAGAGAGAGAGGGAGACACAGAATCTGAAGAGGCTCCAAGCTCTGAGCTGTCAGCACAGAGCCCGATGCGGGGCTCGAACTCACAAACTATAAGATCATGACCTGAGCCGAAGTCAGATGCTTAACTGACTGAGCCACCCAGGCCCCCCAGTGTTTTATTTTGAGAGAGAGAACACATGCACATGTAAGTGGAAGAAGGGCAGAGAGAGAGAGACAGACAGACAGACAGAATCCCAGTCCACGCTGAGCTTGGAGCCCGACGTGGGGCTTGATCTCACAAATCATGAGATCGTGACCCGAACCAATGTCAGGAGTCAGACGCTTAACCGACTGAGCCACCCAGGCGCCTCTGAGCATGTGACTCTTGGTCTCAGGGTTGTGAGTTCAAGAACCACATTGAATATAGAATTTACTAAAAATGTACACACACACACACACACACACACACACACACACAGTATCCATGAGTGTGTTTCCCTGAGACCAGGGAATCACCCTTTATGTTGTATAATGAGGCTGGTGATGCCCACTTTCTACGACTGGCGGACACGGGGGACAAAGAAGCTGACTAGAGTTGCCTCCAGTTAGGATATAAACTTTCACCTCTGCAGTCGGCCAGCCCTTCTGCTATGTCTGGGGGCCCCCGATTCTGAGCCCCACTGATTCAGCCTCACCTGTGGGGGGGGGGGCTGTTGCCCTGCTGCAAGGAGAGAAGTAGGAGCTTGGGGGTTCAACTACTCCCGCTGCGGTCTTGGACTCATTCCCCCTGTGTTCAGCCCCCGCCTCACCCCTGTCTCCTGCAGACCCGTCCCTCTGAGTCTGAGCCTTGTCTGGGCAAGCCTTGCTTCCGGTTCCAACCCCCCCTACCCCTGCCCCCGGGGCCCGCACTGTGACTCTGCCCTGTCCCTCCCTTCCTCTCCCCACCTTGCAGCTTCCTGACTGCATGGGCATCTCCTCCACTCTTTTTCCCTTTCCGTTCTCTTGGCTCTCGGAGGTTTATTCCTTTTACGTTTGGACGTGGATTCCGGTTGGGGCCCGTGACGAACTACCGTGTTGAACCCGAGTCTGTGAAGGGTCTTAGTAACAGGAGGCAGAACTTAACCTTCCAGCGTCGGGGGCAAAGGGCAGCAGACAGAATGACGGATCTGCTGGGTAGACAGGGGAAAAGAAGGGGTAAACTCACCAATTTGAAAATCGGTTTGGGGAAGCTCCTGGGCAGTTTTCATTTTCTGCACATGCTGCTCTGTATTTTCCACACTCTTCACAGTACACACGGAACACTCACCACCGGGATTGGTGGTGGAGCGGCGGTGGGGGGGGGGGGTGGGGACCCAACACTATTAAAAACTGGTGACGCAGACAAGGAGTGTTGGAGCTGACTGAGGCTTTCAGGCAGGAGAGCCTCGGGCCAGTCATCTGAAACCTGGCCCGTGCGGGCCCCTTTGGGCCCTGCTGGCTCCCTCGGGGCCCTGAGCCTCCGGCCTCTCTGCCTCCGTAGCCACCAGCCCTTGCTGCACCTACACCCACGTCAGAGGCTGCAGGGACTCCAGAAAGACCTGGCAAGAGTCTTGCCTTCAAAGCTCTCCGTGTTTTCTTTTGCCCAGAGCTACCTGAAGAAGCAGGTCACGCCCCTCTTCGATCATTTCGAAAGACTCACCAAAAACTGGACTGATCACCCGCAAACCCTCATGGACCAGTGAGTGGACCGTTGAGAAGCCAAGAGCCTCTCTCCTTTCCTTGTTGCTGGAGGCCATGGGCGGCCCAGCTACCCTGACCCGGGGAGTCCAGGGCAGGGCCCCACAGTGTCCTCTGGAGGCCATCTCTTGGCCGGGGCCACCAGGCGGGAGGAGGAGGCCTGCCCTGAGCTTCTGTGCGGCCTGGGAGCCCGTCTGACCTCTTCGAACAAGGGACCCAGCTGAAACTCTGAGGTCCCCTCGGGGTCTTGATCATTCAGATTCTCGGCGTTCAGGGAGGGGCCGCAGCCTGTGCTGACTCCTCTAAGTCCCTGGGCTGCCCAAGGCGCAAGGCCACGTAGGGGATCCAGTGAGCAGCCTCAGGCAGAGCCCGGGCCCCGCCATCCTTCCCGGAGCCGTGTGTCGGCAGGGGGGTGTCTCTGCCCAAGTCCGGGCCGGGCGGCCCATGGGCCTGCTGACGGAGTGTCACCCGTGGGGCAGGTACAGCGAGATTAACGCCGTCAGCACCGCCTGCTCCTACGGGGTCCCTAAGTGCGAGAAGCTGGCCGCGACCCTTTTCGCCGAGTGGAAGAAGAACCCCCAAAACAACCCGTGAGTGTATCCCCCGCTCCTCCCCTGACCTTCATCCGTCCCTCGAGCCCACAGCCGAGTCCTCGTCAGACCCCGTCCCCCCGCTTCCCTGCCCTGACCCTCTCACCCCTCGCCAGGATCCACCCCAACCTGCGGCCCACTGTGTACTGCAATGCCATCGCCCAGGGCGGCGAGGAGGAGTGGAACTTCGTGTGGGAGCAGTTCCTAAAGGCCGAACTGGTGAACGAGGCTGACAAACTCCGCGGAGCCCTGGCCTGCAGCAACCAGGTCTGGATCCTGAACAGGTGAGGACCGGGGCCCAACGGGGCCGCGTGAGTTCCCCTCCCCACGGGGGACCCCACGTGGGAGAGCAAGAACCAGCCGGGCCTCTCATTCACGGCATCCTCACAAACCTGTGCGGTGGGGCGGTGGGGCCCCCATGTCGCAGAGGAGGACACTGGGGCTCAGAGAAGCGAAAACAACTCGCCCAAAGTCCAGAAGCTTTCGTAAGTGGTGGAGCCAAGATCTGAACCCACGTCTGGGTCTCTGTCCCACACTTTTAACCGCTTTGGCTTCTTGGACGGTAGTTGACAGAAGCTCAGTTTTCCTCTCGGCCAAGGGCTCTGTGGCAGCTGGGCCTGGGTCCTTTTGGACGTCCGGCGGGGCACGCCCCAAGCTCCTGGCTCCCACCGGCCACCTGCATGTCATCTCCCGGACCCCAGTAAAGAAGAGCCTCCCTCAGTGTCAAAGACAAAGGTGGCTGCCGTGCCTGGGACAGGGCTCCCGGCTCTGGTACTCCTTCCTGTCTTCATTCATTCATCATCAGTCATCACATATCCATCGGGCACCAGGTCCGTGTCAGGCAGGGCCAGTGACCCTGCCTGGGAGACTCAGTGTCCCACCTGTGAGAGGGAGGTAGGACGAAGAGGTCTTTAACCCTCAGTCGACTGAAGGGACATTAGGAGGATGCCGGAGAGGTGTCGGGGGCGGGGGAGGGGATCCTTTGCCTTCCTGGGTTCTCTGTCTCGTATCATCTGACTACAGAAGTCACTGGAAGTGGTCACTAACCCAGCATCCTTCCCTCACAGGTTCCTGAGTTATACCCTGGACCCTAACCTCATCCGGAAACAAGATGTCACCAGCACTCTCAGCAGCATCTCCAGCAACGTCATCGGGCAAACCCTGGCCTGGGACTTTGTCCAGAGCAACTGGAAGAAACTCTTTCAGGAGTGAGTCTGGGGGAGCCTGCTGGGAGAAGTGCCCGTCAAGGCTGGGTGTCCGGGGCCGGAGGGAAGGGTCCGTGTGTCTGTGTGCATGGGACACCGCAGGGCTGGAGCATGGTGGGGGGCTGTGGACACCGCCTAGGAGTGCTGAAAAATTAACCCAGCTTGCGGTCAGGCGCGGGGGAGGGCGGGGAGGGCCAACATGGAAAGACGAGGCAGGGTATGGGCTGTCCTTTCTCCCACTTGGGGCAAAGAAAGTCTGTTTCTCTGGAGACAGGGGAGCAAGGATACTGAGATCAAACCTGCGGTCGTGTCCCTCGGGGTATCACCTTGGGTGTGTCATTTCATCTCACCTCCAAGATGGGGACAGTCGCAGAGCAGACGTGAGGGTATAATGGCACCTGCCAGTCACGGAGCATTGCTTCTTCCGCCCCTCACGGTGTCTTCTCTCTCCTGTCCCCACAGCTATGGCACTGGTTCCTTCTCCTTCTCCAACCTCATCCAGGCAGTGACCCGACGATTCTCCACTGAGTTCGAGCTGCAGCAGGTAAGAAGCCCGGGACCCTGGGGCGGCATCCAGAGGTCCATCGCGAGTCTAAAAGGACCACCATTCAGCCGGCGCCCCCTGGGTGTGGTCAAGGAGAGCCCGGGCTCCACGTTGCCAGGCCTTCCTCACCTGCAGGGGAAGCTGGGTATTCAGGCTTTTTATTTATTTATTTTGTTTTTTTTTTTTAATTAATTTCTTTCTATATTAAATAAATATTTATTATTTATTTAACTATTAAATAAATATGTAGTTAGTGAACACACAGTGTAGTATTTGTTTCAGGAGTAGAACCCAGTATCCAGGCTTTTTAAATGGTGACGATTCAATCAGAAAACTTCATCTTGGAACTCTCATATAGGCAAAAAGTAAAGACAATAATATAAATGAACCTCCACGTACCTACCCATTACCCAGATTGAACAGTTATCAGCGTTTTGCCGGTTCTATTTTGGGGGTGGAGAATTTTCAAGCAGGGATCACTAATATCATACAGTTCACCTGTCTATGATTTAGTCCTATTTAAAGGAATTTTTAAAAGATAATCTCAATGTTATTAGCAAAGCCAAGAAAAGGAACAATTCTTTACGTATCATATTCTGCCTGGCCCATTTTTGTTTGTTTGTTTTGTTTTTATTTTTGAGGGAGAGAGAGAGCAGGGGAGGGGCAGAGAGAGGGGGAGACAGGATCTGCAGAGGGCCCTGTGCTGACAGCAGAGAGCCCGAGGTGGGGCTTGAACTCACGAACCGTGAGGCTGAAGTTGGATGTTCAGCCGACTGAGCCACCCATGTGTCCCTCTATCTGGCCCATTTTAAACCTTCTAGGTTGTTTCTTTTAAAACTCATTTTGCAGCGATATGCATGTTTGAATCAGAAGCTAAAGTTAACTCATTGTATTAGGTTGATATTATCTTTTTTTTAATTGAGATATAATTAATGTACTATAAAACTCGCCATGTTAAGTGGCTTTCAGGGTATTTACAAGCTTGTAGAACCATAACCACCATCTACTTCCAGAACATTCTCATTACCCCCGAAAAGAAACTGTGGCAGTCGCTCCCCAGTCCTCTGTTGTCAGCCCCTGGCAACCACTAATCTACTTTCCGTCTCTATGGATGTGCATATTCTGGATATTTCATGAAATGGAATCATATAATATGAGGCCTTTTGTGGAAGTTTCATCCATGTGGTAGGGTACCACTCCTTTTTATGGCTGAATAATATTCCATTGTATGGATACAACACATCTGTTTATCCATCGATCAGTCGATCGACATTGGATTGTTTCCACTTTTTGACTATTATGAATAACGCTGTTATGAATGTTCATGTACAAAGTTTTGAGTGAACATATGTGTTTGGTTCTTTTGGGTATACACCTGGGAGGGGAATCGATGGATCATTTGGTAACTTTATGTTTAACGCTTTGAGAAATTGCCAAAATGTTTTCCTAAGTAATTGCACCAATGTACTTTCCACGGCTCTATGTCTTTGGACACTTACGTTTCTTTTCTTCCTTCGTTCCTTTGTTCCTTCATTCCTCCCTCCCTCCCTCCCTCTGCTTCCTTCCTTCCCTCCTTCCCTCCTTCCCTCCCTCTTTCCTTCCTTCCTTCCTTCCTTCCTTCCTCCCTTCCTTCCTTCCTTCCTTTTAAATTATAGCCATTCTGTGGATATGAGATAGTATGAATTGCATTTCTCTAATGACTAATGATGTTGCACATCTTTTCATGTGCTTATTGGCCATTCATATGTCTTCTTTGGAGAAATGTCTGTTCAAAACCTTTGCCCAATTTTTTAATTGGGATATTTGTCTCTTCATTTTTGAGTTGTAAGAGTTCTTTATATATTCTGGATACTAGACCCTTATTAGATACCTGATCTGCAAATGTTTTCTTCCATTCTGTGGATTGCCTTTTTACTTTCTCAATAGTGTCTTTCCATACATTAACATTTTTTTTATTTTGATGAAGTCCAGCTTTCTAATTTTTCTTTTATGGCTTGTGTTTAGGCATATCTAAGAAACGATCGCTTAATCCAAGGTCATGAAGATTTATACATGCTTTTTACTAAAAGTCTTACTATTTGAGCTCTTACATTTAGGACTTTGATCAATTTTGGCTGAATTTTTGTATATGGTGTGAGGTGGGGGTCCAACTTCATTCCTTTGCATGTGGCTATCCGATTGTCTCACTACTATTTGTTGAGCAGACTATTCTTTCCCCCACTGAATGGTCTTGGCACTCTTGTTGAAAATCAATTGACTGTAAATGCGAGGGCTTATTTCTGGACTCTTAATTGTATTTCATTGATCTGTCTGTCCTTCAGCCAATACCACACTGTCTTGATTACTGTAGCTTTGTAGTGAGTTTAGGAATGTCAGCCCTCCAGCTTTGTTCAAGAGTGTTTGGCTATTCTGAGTCCCTTGAATTTCCTTATGAATTTTAGGATCAGCTTGTCCATTTCTGCAAAAAAAGGCAGTTGGAATTTTGATGTGGATTGCGTTGAATCTGTAGATCAATTTAGGAACCGTTGCCATGTTAATAATATTAAATCTTCCACTCCATTAACACAGATTTGGGTCGATTTGGGTATTGTTTCCTTTTATTCAGTCCTTCTTAATTTCTTCCAACAGTGTTTTGTAGTTTTCAGCATTACCAGTCTTGTATGTCTTTTGTCAAATTTATTCCTCAGTCTTTTATTCTTCTTAATGCTATTGTAAATGGGACTGTTTTAATTTCATTTTCGTATGTCTCATTGCCAGTGTGTAGAAATGTAGTATGATCTTGTATGTTGCTCATCTGAAACCTTGCAGAATTTGTTGGTTTTAATAGTTTTTTGGGGTTTTTTTGTTTTTGGTAGATTCCTTAGGATTTTCTGAATACAAAAATCATGTCATCTGCTTATAGAGATAGTTGTACCTCTTCCTTTCTGGGTGCCTTTTATTTCATTTTCTTGCCTAATTGCCCCGGCTACAACCTCCTATACTAATATATCTTTTAATCTGTGACTTATTTATTTATTTATTATTTTATTATTTATTTTATTATTATTTAAATTTTTTAAAATGTCTATTCACTTTTTGAGAGACAGAGAGAGACAGAGCATGAGTGGGAGAGGGGCAGAGAGAAAGGGAGACCCCGAATCTGAAGCAGGCTCCAGGCTCTGCGCTGTCAGCCCAGAGTCCGCTGGGGGGCTCGAACTCATGGACCATGAAATCATGACCTGAGCCAAAGTCGGGGGCTTAACTGACTGAGCCACCCAGGAGCCCCGAGGCTGTGCTTATTTTCACCTCTGCCCTAGATAAGGACTTTATCCCAGGGACAGAGAAGGGCCAGCCCTTTCTCTCCTGGAGAACAGGCTGTGGCTTCTCCATTTGCAAGGGCCCTAATGTGGACAGGGAGGACAGAGGACTAGGCCGCCCTCCCCTCAAGGCTGTGTGAGAGACCCAGCCTGAGGCTGAGAATCTTCGTTTCCCTGGCAGCTGGAGCAGTTCAAGAAGAACAACATGGACACAGGCTTCGGCTCAGCCACCCGAGCTCTGGAGCAAGCCCTGGAGAAGACCAAAGCCAACATCAAGTGGGTGAAGGAAAACAAGGATGTGGTGCTCAGGTGGTTCACAGAAAACAGCTAATGGTCCTCGGTCCTTGCAGTCACCTGGCCCCCATGTGAGATGCCTATTATGTGTCTGTCCCAGTGGCCCACGGCAGGACCCCTCCCTGGAGCCTGAGGCAATGGCGTCCTCACCCCAGGACAAAGTCTCTGGCCCGTGTTTTCTCCACTCTGCCCATGGGGCCAATCCAGTTCCTGATGGCCAGACTGCCCCAACACCTCTCAGTCCCTGCCCCTCCTGCCAACTCCACCCCAGGCCTGGCATGGTGTCTGTCACCCGGGGCCCTGGGGCTGATCTCAGGGAAGCCCAGCGCTGGTCAGATGAGCAGAAGCCCTTGATGGACGATGGATGGCCTTAGGGGGCGGCCCTGTGCCCTCTCTCACCTTCCCATAAATTTCCTGAACCTGAGGAATCAACAGGGCACCAGATCTATATATTTTTTTTCTAAGAGAAAATGTAAATAAAGGATTTCTAGATCAATGCCTAGACTCGTTACTACACTAGAGTGGGAGTGAGTAGGTTTGCACAAGAGCCGGGAAGCCTGGGAGGGACCCCGGGGTGTAGGGGACCCCAACGGAGCACAGGAGGGGAGAAGTGCCCAGCCTGCTGGCCCTTCCTACAGAACACCTGGGTGTCCTGTGGGGTCGGCCTGCGGTGTTCATTTCATCCGAATTCCCGTGGCAGGCAGGAGATGCCGGGTGCCGGAAACCGTGAGGAGGTGGATGCTAGCAGACCCAGCGGTTCTCATGATGGAGTGGAGGGAGCTGGGGCTTGGTGCCAGGCGCAGAGCAGGTCCTGACAGTGGAGGGAGTCTTTTTCAGAAAGCAGAAGTTTCTGTAGTTTCAGACACTATGATCCGCACCTGCCCTACCACGAGGTTAAGGGAGCAGGATGCTGACTGGGATTCTCTTCTTGCATGCAGCCAGCATCCCGGGGACACCTGGGACAGTGAAGGGGGCTTGCGGTGAGGATGGCAAGCCCTGGGACCCAGGCCTGGTCTGACCACCCACTGGCCAAGGGCATGTCCCGCCCCTTCTCCAGGATTCATGGTGGAAGGTGATCTCAATTCGTAAGGTGGTTGTTTTCAAAAGCAGCGTGCGGAAAAAGACAGGCGCCTCTCCAGATCACCTGGGGCAGCCCGAGGTCAGAGCCTATTCTGAGGAGTCTGGGACCCACGCGGCTCCACGGCTCACATTGGCCTTGGTGGACGTTTCTTAGCAAATGGAGCCAGGGTTTGGGAAGCTCAGCTCAGCCTCAGCCCCAGCCCCACAGGACTCAGTGGAGCATCACAGTCTGGTGGAAAGAAAGAGGAAGGTAATAGACCACAGGGCTCTTTGGGGGTTTCCTCCCAGTGAGCCACTGGGGCTGGAGTCTGGGAGACCAGGGGGCCTGGTTTCAGATCACAGCTCGGGCTCCAGTTTTCGCACCTACACCTAAAGGCAGTGGATCCCAGGGTCGGGGTGTGCATCTAAGGAGATTCACGTATGTGGGGCACTGCCTGACACAGGAAGAGATTTGGGTATTGTTATCCTTAGCCCCGTCTCCTGGCCTGCCCTCTTCCCTCACAGCCTCTATTCCCCCTTGGGAGCAGTGGGGGTGGGGTCTGGGACCGAAGGCTCCCCAGCCGGCCCCTGCAGTCCCTACATCAAAGGTGGGGCGGCTGGAGGGGTGAGGCCCGCCCAGGTTATGGGGTGGGGTCTCTCCACCAATCGGGAGGCTTCCCTCAGCCCAGCCCCTGTGGGCCAGCCCTTCCTGTCGCCAGTGCCCAGCAGCCCTGGCTGGCACTTAACCTTCTGGGGATCAGAGGGCAGGCCCCCTCAGGAGGTCCCGCTGGGGGAGGGCCCAGCCTCACAGGGTCCCTGGGAGAGAACTGGCCTCCTGGGAGAAGAGTCAGCAGGGATCCTAGCCTCTGCGCCTGGCACTGGGCAAAGTGTTTATGCGCATTATCTCATTTGGGCCTCAACAGTCCCAGGAGATAAGGATTGTTTTTGTCTCAGTTTTGCAGATAAGGAAACTGAGGCTCAGGGAGGTTAAGTCAGTAGAGCTAGAAGGAGATGCGGGCTGTAAAGCCTGTGCAGAAGGGAAGCCACCTGTGGCAGGGTCCGTGGCATCCCCACGTTACGTGCTCCCACCACCTCATGGCGTACGAGGCTGGCATTCAGAACGCCCTCAGTGGCTGCAGAAAATCAATTCCTCGGGAACGCCGTCAGGGCTCACACAGCCAGACACCTGCCTGCAGAACCCTGCACAGGGTCGCACACAGAGCAGGGGCCGACTAGAACTCAGGCTGTCCTTGCCTTCCGGGCACCCTGCGGTGGGGCCAGCAGGGAAGGCAGCCCCTGGGGAGGGGCAAGAAGCAGCGGGGTGGGGGGGGGGGTATGACTCCCACCTCCCCCCACCCAGGAGGCTCTCCGGGAGGCATGTCCCCTACAGGCATTGAAAGAATGTCCAGTCTCTTGACTCCAGCCGCAGTCAGGAACAGCAAGCCCAGGGTGGAGCCAGGGGCTACTGCTCCTGAGAGGCAGGCCTGAGCCTTCCCTCGCAGAGGCTGAGGACAGGGGTGGGAAGGTCGCTGAAGCCCCCCGGGCCCTGCCCCTGGGTCCAGCCGCATCTCAGCAACTCTAGCTGGAGGCCTCTCGCCTCTGCCTTTGCATCTCCTGGAAGAGGTACCTCTTGCAGTGAGCTGGGAACAGGTTACCAAATTCCAGAAGACGCCCAGCTCTGGCTGCTGCTGGAGAAAGCCAGTACTCTCTCGGGCTCGGGCTTTGGAGCTGGAGGAGCATGGCCATCAGTGACCGGACCAGGGCATATCTCTCTCTGTCCCTATAAGGACTAACCCCAGATCTGTGGGAGCCAAAGGAAAGAGGGCAGCTCTTTAGCTCTGCTTTTGGTGAAGTTGCTGCAAGACTGTGGAACCAAGACCTCGGGCCTTCTAGGGAAAGAGAGAGCACTGAACAGGGAGTCAGGGGCCTGACATCCCTACCTAGCTGGGGTGCTAGGGAAAGTTGCTCCTCTTCCCCGGGCTGGTTTCCCCAGCTATAAAACGAAAGGGTGAAGAATAACCATCGAACCCAAACCTGGTTGAGCCCCCAGAATCCCTGGGAAGGACATTCTTAAAGCCCCGGGTTCCTAAGCCCCAGCTCAAGGCACTGGATCATGCCCTCAGGGTGGGACCCTAGGACCAGATGCTTCAACACGCAGTCAGGTTAGGGAACCTCTGGACTGCGTCGTCTCTTAGGCCGTTCAGCAATTACTACGTGTCAAGCCTAAGGACCCTAAGGAATAGATAGGGTCTATCATGGTCTCCTTTTCACAGCTGAGAAAATTGAGGCTCAGGGAGGTTTCTCAGTTTGCCCACAGCCATACAGTGGGTAAGAGCTGAATGGAATGTGCACCCGGGTCAGCAGCGCCCTGTATCCGTCTCCTAGCTGTTCATGACCTCGTGAGAGGTTTTCTCATCCTTCCGGGTGTGGCTGGCAGCCCCCTAAGGACACAAGACCCCAGGTAAGAACCAGAACCCTAGAAAGTTAGGGGAAGGAGCCACCTCAGTGGTCGCCTAAACCCATTCCCCTTTTAGGAGATGGGGAAACTGAGGCACAGAGAGGGAGTGACTTGTCTGACATCATCAGGCACATGGGCAGGTCATGGGTCACCGTGCAGGGTGAGATTGTGCTCTGGTCTTCCACCCTCCCCTGCTCTTGCCCTGCACTGTTACAGTGGCCTCCCTGCCCGGCTCCATTTCTGCCAAGCACCCAAAGGGACCAAATGTGCCTGTGACAGACTCATCTCCCTTTCCCTACCTTCAATGCCTCCCCATTAGCCAGGAAAGAGGCCATATGGGGGAGGGGTCCCCACAACCTGGTCTCTGAGCCCCTTTTCCAATTCTCATCTTCACCTTTGCCTGCCAGTTCTGGACTCAGTTTCTTCTGCCTAGGTCACTCTCCACTCACTCCTCTTGGCAAACTCCTGCACATCCTTCAAAACCCACCCCCCTCCCCCAACATCCTGCAATTCTCCTCCACCCGGGTCAGCAGATACAGAATGACGTCACCACAGCTGCTGGCTCCCCAGCCCATGGCAGCTTTTGCTAATGGATCACAGATTCCTCAAGATTCTTTACTCCAGGCAGCATAAATCAACGCAGCGGCATTAACCAATCAGGTAAACTCAAGAAAGAAACTGTCGTCAGCCCCATCTCCCACCAGGCTGTCACATCCCCTCTGGTCCCTAAGCTCCTTTATTATATAAACTCCCATCCTTGACCTGGTCTTTGACCGCTTACTTGCCTGTAATTCGCCTTGTTAGTTGAGGAATGTTTTCTCCCTGGCATCTAACATTGGCTATTATGGGCTGAACTGTGTCCTAACATGGTAGAGTTCTAACCCCCAGGACCTCAGAACAGGAATGCATTCAGAGATGGCGCCTATAAAGAGGTAATTAAGGTAAAATAAGGCCATATAGGTGGGCCCTAACCCTGTATGACTGGTGTCCTTACAGGAAGAGACCGACAGACACATAGGCCGCAGGGTAATTATGTGAGGACACAGTGAGAAGGTGGCCGTCTGCAAGCCAAGGAGAGGGGCCTCAGTAGAAACCAAACCTGCTGACACAGCCCTTGGACTTCTAGCCTCCCGAACTGTGAGAAAAGATACTGTTGTTTAAGCCACCTGATTGGTGATCTTTTCTTATGGCAGCCCCAGATACACTGGGCCTCGCTGGTGGGAGCTAACCATCATGCAGCCTTTAATTTTTTTTTTTTAATGTTTATTTATTTTTGACAGAGACAGAGAGAGCACGAGCAGGGGAGAGACAGAGGGAGAGGGAGACACAGAATCGGAAGCAGGCTCCGGGCTCCGAGCTGTCAGCAGAGCCCGACGCGGGGCTGGAACTCACGAGCCGTGAGATCATGACCTGAACCGAAGTTGGACACTTAACCAACTGAGCCACCCAGGCGCCCCACCATGCATCCTTTAAAAACACTTTCATATAACTGTGAAGGAGCCCTCTGGGTCAGCAGGAGGGCACCCAGGAGAATGGCAAAGGTGACAGCTGTGGGGCTGAGGCAGGTGAACGGGCCCAAACGTTAACCCGCCCGTGTCACCTTGCACAGCAGGCCAGGTGGAGCCCTTGCACAGTAAAGACTGTCCAAGTGGCAAGTGAGGGCACACATCAACCTCAGGAGGCCTAGAACCGGGGAGGGGAAGAACAGAATGACTGCTCCCCGCAGGATGGGAACATTCTTCCTTTTCCCAATAAGGCAATAAGAACCCAGGTTGACAGAAGAAAAAGAGACCACACCAAAATTTGTGTTGTTTTTTTAAGAAGCACAAAATCTAAGCATACAGGCTTCTCCCACCCCCCCCCCCCCGCCAGCCACAACCCACTCCCCCACCAGTCCCAGCTGGCTGAGTCTGTGCTCAAGCAGCTACCACCTTCCTGTAGGTCAGGCGGTGCTCTGTAGAGCACTGGGCATTCCGGGGGGGGGGGGGGGGGGGGGTTCTAGGAATGGAGGGCCCTGCCCCAGCCCTGACTCCAGCCAGGGAAGCCACCCACGACCTGTTTCAAACACTGCTTCCATAAAAGACATCCCTTGGAAAAGAGATGCTTGGTTTAAAAAAAAAAGCAAAAACAAAAAAACCTTGAAGACCTCAGAGGCAGCAGATGGAGGGCAGCCCACCCTGGAGGCCTGACTCCTGGCCGACAAGGGGACAGCGCAAGGCCTTTAGTAGAAGATGCCCAGGTGGGCCCCCTCCAAATCTTCTTGCCAAAGTTCAGGGCAGCCACTGAGCTGCGCGCCTGAGCTCTGGGAAGGGCTCTCATCACCGAGCTGGAAGGCAGGGCCTGGTCCCTGGTCTTCTGAACCGGGGAGCATCTCTGCGCTGTGGCTCCAGCCACCCCACTCGGTCTGAGGCTGGAGTCTCTGGCATGCTGGGCGGGACAGGAGGGGTGGCGTTTCTGGCAACAGACAGGACTCTGGAGACACAGAGATACCCTGCAAGAGAGACAAAAGCAGCTGGTTAGTGGGCCACTGCGCTGAGATAGCTTGAGACCTTGAACCTGGATGCTCCCTGGAGTGTGGCCGGCAGCTTCTGGACAGCCCTGGTGCCACGGGTGCAGTGAAGCCAAGTGGTGAACAGCACTGGCTCTGGAGATACACTGCCCGGGGTTCGAATCCCACCTCTGCTACTAACTAGCTGTAAGAACTCGACCTCTTTCATTCTGTTTTCTCATCTGTGAAATGGGGATGATGGTAACAGTTACTTACTCCATGGAGCTGCTGGAGGGCTGACTGAGTAGGCACATGTACGCGTACAGTGCCAAGAATGGTGTCGGGCAGTGAGCAAGCAATCATTTTCGCTTATTAACATGCTCTTTCGTGGACCATGATTCATTCATTTGTGGGCCTCAAGAACAAATGAAGCTTGAAGAAAACGGGAAGGTCACCAGCTCCAAGCCCCTCGACTCCGGAAGTCCCTACCCCCGGGGCCAACCACTGGAGCACCTGGGGCGACTTTCTTGCCAGCGGCCCTTGCTACCTTCCATCCTGCCTCTGGAGCAAGTCCGAAGATTGCCCCTCTTCCACGTGGCTGCGGTGGTGGTGGCCTTAATGACCCGGGGCCCTACCTCTTTCCCCAAGGAGGTTAGGGTCCTCTCCATACTCCCTTCGGCTCCTCTCTACCCCCGCCTGGGTTGGATTAGATAAACGGGGATCTGAAAAGTATGAAATTCTCTGCAGATGAGAGCCAACTCACCGTCTCCACCCCCAAACGAACCTGGGGACCATCCCCAGGGGAAGCAGCGGGGCCTGGGTGCGTACCTGGTATATTACAGCCAGCTCAGGGGCCGCGGGGGAAGGCGTCCAGGGTGTAGCCTGATTCCTGGACTCTGGGGACGTCTGCGTTCCTGAACAGCCCTGGGGCGGTGTCCAAAGGGCCCCGTCGGGGCCTCTCCCTCGGGACAGTTGCGGGGGCGACTGCATCCCAGGGTGGTAAGGGGGTGTAACCCAGGGACCCATGTCAGGTATCCTGCTCCCCAGGCGCTCGGGGGCCGCTAGTGCTTCGGGACACGCCGGCGGGGACCCCCAGGACGCGGAGGGGCTGGCGGCTGAGCCCAGCGCCGGGGCGCGCGCCTGCACCTGCGTCTGCGTCTGCGTCTGCGCGGGGCCGCCGTCGGGGCAGAGCGGGCAGCCCCGAGGCACCGCCGCGTCGCTGCGCCGCCGGCGCCGGCGCTGCAGGCCCTCCTCGCTGAGGCCCAGCACCGCCGACAGGTGGCCGATGTAGCGGATGGCCAGGCGCAGCGTCTCGATCTTGGTGAGGCTCTGGCCGGCGGGCGCCACGGACGGCGGCAGAAAGCGGCGCAGCTCGTGCAGGGCGCGGGCGAGCGTGCGCATGCGCAGCTTCTCGCGCTCGCTGGCGCTCTGCCGCTGCCCGGCGGCGGCTCCGCTGCGGGCTCGTCCGGGCGCCGTCGGGGCGGCCTCTGCGGCGCGGGCGCCGCGGGCCTGGGGCGCGGGCTGCGAGGGGCCGCGGGAGCCGTCGCAGGGGCAGGAGCCCGACGAGTCCGAGGAGGAGGCAGGGGACGTGGAGTCCGGGTGGCCGGCCCAGCCCCAACCCTGGGGGAAGATCCAGTGGTCTTGGCCCAGGAGGCTGTGCAGAGGAGGGGACTGGGCCATGGCCGCGGCTGCTGCGGGCTCTGGGAGGCTGGGCCGGCCACCTCCAGGCCTGAGCTTTTATCCGGACCAAAGGTGAGAGGTGCCCCCCTGCCAGGTTGCAGAGAGGTGTCAAAACCCACAGAGCCCAGGGAAGGCCTGGGCAGGGGGGGGCCTTGGGAAAGCGGGCCCATTTGCGGAGGTGTGGATTCTGACTCCTCCGGGGCTCTAATGGAGGCCCCTGCAGCCCGGGAAGTGTGGGAGGGACAATTCGCATCTGGATGGAGCTGCTAAGCTTCTTACCGAGTTCCCACCCACCCGGGCTCGTGGCGCGGTGAGTGCCCAGGGGCCCGACAGTGGTGGGCAGTGCCATCATCTGGGGGCGACCGGGCTGCCCCTCGTGTGAAGAGCGGACCCGGGCGCCTGTCTCAGCCTGTCTCATCACCAGCCCCGTGGCGGGGGGGGGGGGGGGGGGGGGGGCTTAGCCCAGTAACTCCCCACTAGCCCAGAGGGGTTTGCCCATAGTATGTGGGGTGGGGTGCAAATAGGGGGACATACAGGTGGATCCTTCCTGGGTTGCCCCACCCCCACCCCCGGAACCTGCACTTGCCGGTTTGCCGAATGACATGAAGAAAGTCATCTCACTATCCACAGATAGTTTCTGTCCCTGAAAAATCAAACAGAGCAACCTGAGATGAGAAGAGGAATCGGGTGCAGTGGGTGAGGAACATGGAGGGAGGTGGGCCCCCAGGCAGGCCTGAAGCTATTTGCTGTGTGACCTGGGCAAGTCCCTGAACTCCTCGGAGGCTCAAGCTTCCTCAGTCTCCTAGCAGTAATAATCCCATATCCCCACCGCCTAGGATGGCTGCTGGTACTTAGTGGAACCGTCTGTGGAACCACTTAGTATAGGCCTGGAAAGTGGGCTGAATGTTTGCTGCTATCATTTTATTTTATTTTTTTATTATTATTTTATTTTTAATTTTTTTTTCAACGTTTTTTTTTTATATTTATTTTTGGGACAGAGAGAGACAGAGCATGAACGGGGGAGGGGCAGAGAGAGAGGGAGACACAGAATCGGAAACAGGCTCCAGGCTCCGAGCCATCAGCCCAGAGCCCGACGCGGGGCTCGAACTCACGGACCGCGAGATCGTGACCTGGCTGAAGTCGGACGCTTAACCGACTGCGCCACCCAGGCGCCCCGCTGCTATCATTTTATAGGCAAGGTACTTCCATTTCAAGATGCTGGAGGCGTTGCTCATTTAATTCATATTTTTGTTAGCCACTGGTAAATGTCAGGCACCCCAGGGTGAACAGGCTAGTTGCGGTCTCTGCTCTCGTGACATTTCAGCCTTGTGGGAGAGACAGGTGAACAGGCCATTATACATTGAGTAGGTCCACCACTAACTAGCTGTGTGCCCTTGGGCAGGGCTCTTAACTTGAGCTTCAGCGTCTGCTCCATTAAACAGGGATAATGTCATTATAGTATCTACTCAGAGGACTGTTGTAGTCTCTGAGGATAAACGCCGAGACTCCAAGAGTAAAGCTCTCACTCCTCAGCAGTGATTACAGTTTAAAGGAGGCATCAGTGTCCTTTGTGATCTGCGGAGAAAGGGCTGAACTCAGAGGCTAAGGGCCACATGAGGGGCAGGGACGGTAGGGCTCTGGCCACAGAGCTGGAGAGGTCACAGCTGGGGCCTGAACCATGAGTAGGACTTGGGTGAGGAGAGAGGCAGGTAGGGGGCATTCTGGCCGTGGGAACTGCATAAGCAAAACCTGGCAGTGGGACTTGCCAAGGTGCTTCTGGAAAATTCTAGAGCAGTGTGCAAGCAGGGTGGTGTGGAGAGCTCGAGCACACCGTGCCTGGGGCCGGGCTAAGAAATTGGGGAGCCAAATGGACTTCATAGCAGAAGTATGACATGAAAAAAAATTCAGTAATCGATAGCTAAAGGTCAGCATGATGAAGTTTCTGGAATAGATTGGCCTGGACCAGCTGGAAATAGTAAACGGCCTTGTACTATTTGTGGCTGTTCCTAAAAGTAAATATTTAGTTACACAAATTACATAACTAATACATTCTCTTTGTGAGCAACGGGACTTTGCAGATAAAGCTGGAGTCCCTATTACCCCCTCACTAGAGGTAGCGGCTGTTAAGTCGTCTGGTGCCTTTCCAGTCCCGGCCCAGGCATTCACACTGACATATATAAACAAGGTAACATTGTAGCAGGCTTTCTGTAACTTGCTTTCTATCATTCAACAGCGTGTCTTAGAGCAATGCCTGTCAGGATATTGTAGCTGATGCATAGACTGTCATAGTTTGATTTAAATGGGTGAATATTTAAACATCCTACAAGGGTGCCTGGATGTCCCACTTTGGCTCAGGTCATGATCTCGCGGTCTGGTCGGTGAGTTCCAGCCCCACGTCAGGCTCTGTTTTGACAGCTCAGAGCCTGGAGCCTGGTTCGGATTCTGTGTCTCCCTCTCTCTCTGCTCCTCCCCCGCTCGTGCTCTGTCTCTCTCTGTCTCTCAAAAATGAATAAATGTTAAAAAAAAATTTTAAATGTCATATGAACATTAGAGTGGGTAATTTTAACTGGGGAAAAATGTAAAAAGACAGGAGGTGCAGATAAACCTTCAATGATGACATTACATTACTTTCTGCTCAGAACTTACTATTTTTTTATTTTTTATTTTTATTTTTTTAAATTTATTTTTGATACAGAGAGAGACAGAGCATGAGCAGGGGAGGGGCAGAGAGACAGGGAGACACAGAATCGGAAGCAGGCTCCAGGCTCTGAGCTGTCAGCACAGAGCCCGACGCGGGGCTTGAACTCATGGAGTGTGAGATCATGACCTGAGCTGAAGTCGGATGCTTAACCAACTGAGCCACCCAGGTGCCCCAAAACTTACTATTTTTTTGATATTAGAGAAAATTGGGGCACCTGGGAGGCTCAGTCAGTTAAGCATCCAACTTTGGCTCAGGTCATGATCTCATGGTTCATGGGTTCGAGCCCTACCTCGGGCTCTGTGCTGACAGCTCAGAGCTTGGAGCCTGCTTCCGATTCTGTGTCTCCCTGTCTCTCTGCCCCTGCCCTTCATGTTCTCACGTTCTTTCTCTCTCTCTCTCTCTCTCTCTCTCTCTCTCTCCCTCCCTCCCTCAAAAATAAACATTAAATATTAGGGAAAATAGGCCGAAATTACCAATCTATGCAACATGATGATGAAATAGTAATTGACATTGAATAACGTTGGTCAAGGCAACTCGTGTTTCGTTTATTCTAGCTGCTGCGAAGGAGGAAAGGAAAATTTTAATTCATCCATAGCACAGGAAGAAGCTGAATCACTTAACAGTGGCTTTGAATCCACACGGGCTTTCTTTGGAAAGAAGCAGGCAGTTATGCAATATTTCATGACTCAAGAGGATTTAAACCAAGTTAAAAAAAAAAATGATAATACTTTTTCCTAAGGGCAGCGGACACTTAGAAAACAGCCAGTTCTACACTTTCTAGGTCGAAATAATGGCAAATCATTTAGAATAAGTCGTTATTCATCCAAGCCTGCACAGTACTAAAAAAAGCTTGTCAGAGTGTACTATCAAGGAATTGATATGCATGTGGTTGACGGTTGTAAACAAAATTCATATGGTTTCATGTATATTTCTTGATCCAGACTCTGAAGTTTTTCAGGTTAATGTGCTGTTGACACTGAGCTTTCTGACTCACTCCTTTTAACATTTCTATAATACTCAATGGCATGTGTGCACCAGCCAGGCCCTTATCGATGCATCTTTAGTGTGTTTTTATTTATTTTTATTTTTATTTTTATTTATTTATTTACTTTGAGAGACCAGGCAGAGAGAGAGAGAGAGAGAGAGAGAGAGAGAGAGAGAGAGAAAGAATATCCCTAGGCAGGCTCCACACCATCAGCGTAGAGCCCTGTGCGGGCTTAAACTCACAAACTGTGAAATCATAACCTGAGCTGAAATCAAGAGTCTGATGCTTAACCGACTGAGCCACCCAGGTGCCCTTTTAGTCAAGTGTTTTTAGTTTTTGCCAAATAGCACTGCCCTTTTGCTCAGGCAGGTAGATGTGGAGAGGTGGATTAGCCTTGTGAGCTCCTGGAAGGTTCTGGATATCCAGAGTCCTCCTCCCCCCACCCCCTTAGAGCCAGCCCAGAGGCATTTCCTATGAAAGGATTTGGTGAATAATGAGAATCCACTGCCAGCACAGAGCCCTGCTTACTATCCTTTCCTCTGTAGGGTAGCCTGGCCTCCTGTCTTGGTTTGAGCTAGCCCCAGAGCCCAGGCTTCAGGCTGACTGGGATGTCAGAGCGTAAGTTCTAGAAGACGGGGCCCTGGCTCTTCACCAGGCCCCTCAGCCAGGCTCTGGAAGCACAGGGACACACTGTGTGCCAGCCCCACTCCCAGGGGGGATGCCAAAGTGGATCCCCACCACCCCATGCACTGGGCCTCCACCTAAGCACAGGGAGGCAATGTAGCCTAATAGTTAGGATGCCAGGCTGTGGAATCAGACTGACCTGGCTTAGAGTCCCAGCTTCACCCCTTATAAGCCGGGAGAACTTGGGTGATTTACTCAGCCTCAGTTTTCTCATCTGGGAAGTGGGGATTCTGATCTCCAGAGCGATTGTTGAGATAAATAAACATAATGCGTGTCATAGAGCTTATCACAGAGCCTACGTTTATAAATCTTGCTTATAGCAAGTTCAGGGGCAACAGAAGGAAGTAGGCAAAGGACTAGGTCGGGGTGTGGGTAAGGATATCTTTTAGTCTTAACCCTAGAAGAAGGTGATTCCTTCCATTCCTGAGACTCTCTCTTGCACCAGGCCGAGTGCACCCCACCCCGTCCCCCTCCTCCCTCTCCAGCCTTTCTCCGTGGACCCAGTGTGGGGGTCATCCTCAGCAGGGCACTCCAGCTCCTGGCCTGTGGCAGGGGTCACCACAGCTGTAGTACAGAGGGAACGGGAGAGCTCAGATGCCTGGAGCTGGAGCCAACCAGCCCCGCTAAAGCTAGGAAACGGAGCATCTGAACCTGTTCCTCCTGGTGGCTGGGTCCTGGCCCAGGTGCCTGTCCAGCTTGCCTCTGGGACCCTCGAGCATCCCCGCTCTGTGCAGGAGCCTGCCCCAGGTGCTCGGCGAACAAGCTGGGTCTGGGCCGTGCTCCACGGCGTCCTCCCATTGAGCCAGCTCTGTTTCTGTCTTCCTCATCTGACTCTCATGTTAAAAGGAGGGACATCTAAAGCTGTACGCTCTTAGATAAGGCGATTACCTTCTGGGCCTCAGTGGGCTACTGGCCCCGGGTTCAGCCCCTCCTGATAGGAGGAGGTGACGGCTAGATCAGGGAAACATGGTCAGTAGTGTTCCCTAGTATTGTAGACACTTCTAGTTGTACACACAACGTCTGGTACAGCCTCTATTCTTGTATCTTTTTAAAAATGTTTATTTACTTAGAAGAGAGAGCGGGGGGAGGGGCAGAGAGAGAGGGAGAGAGAGAATCTGAAGTAGGCTCCACGCTGTCAGCACAGAACCCAATGTGGGGCTTGATCTCATGAACCGTAAGATCACGACCTGAGCTGAAACCAAGAGTTGGATGCTTAGCCAACTGAGCCACCCAGGTGCATCCTTATATATATTTTTAATAAGAGGACTGTGTATTGTTGAGGGTGGCAATGTGCCCGGTAAGAAACTACATTTCCCAGCCTCCCGTATTCATGGAATGGCCAATGAGATGTTAGTAGAAATATTAAATGGGGCTTCTAGGAAAGCTCTTTAAAGTAGAGAGGTACACTCCTACATTTCTACCCGCTTATATTTTCTTCGTGGAAAATGTGATGACTGGAGCTTCAGCAACCATTTCGTGACACTGAAGCAATCCCAGGGACAGAAGTCATACAGTAAGGATGATGGAGCAGAAAGAAGCCTGAGGCATTGATGATCACACAGAAACACTATACCGGCCCAGAACTGTCTATCCCTAAATTTCTTTACTGTGAGAGAAAACAAATCACCAGCCTGTCTTAAGCTGTTCACATTTGGCTGTGTATGAACAGCCACACATAATTCCTGTGCACATGAGAAAGAAGTGCCTGGGATATCCTTGTCAACAACAAATGGGGCCATGTGAGCTGGATGAGAGTTAAGCGAATTCACAACAGATTCAGTGTTCCCACAGATGAAGGATGGGTGACCACCTGGAGGAAGGTCTCCAGCGATGTGCCACCGACTCTGTTCCCAGCCTTGTCAAGGGCAACGCTATGATCTTGAATGAAGATATGAACTGATCTAATTTGGGGCAAGTGCAGCAAGTGAACTAGGTAATGAAGAGACGCTGACAGGCTGGATCTAATAAGGAGGGATCCACAGGGCTCCACGTGTCCTCCGTCCCCGTTCAGGGCCAGGCGGCGTCGTGTGACCAGCGGCACACGTGGAAAGGGCATCGTAGTCACTGCCTTCCAGGCATCAAGGGCACCAGAAGCAAATGTGATCCCATTTGCATTTGCAAGAAACAGAGGTCTTCAACCAAGGAGGCGATGGCCTCCTATTTTCTGTGCAGGATGGGCCCTAGCCAGAGTAATTGGGCCAAGATTAGCGAGGGGGATTAAAGCCGGTGGGGGGGGGGGGGGTTGAAGGACTCAGTGATGTTTTGTCCAAAAAGAAAAAAAAACCCACTCAGGGACGTGATGGTTGTCCCCAGGTGCCTGCAGGGGGAATACTCCAGGGAGATTGAAGAACTTTCTAAGATCAGAGCTGCTGTCTTATGAGGGAGTGAGCGGCCGGTTGGTGGAGGTGATCAAGGAGAAGCCAGCCGAGTACGTGCTGGGCGCGTGCAGGAGCTGGAGTGGATGGCTGTTCTTGCCTCTGCCGACACTGACCAGCCCCTCTAAACGGGGTTCGATGGGATAATCCCTGAGGCACTTCAGGAGCTGGGGCCGGGAATCGGGGGGGAGATGGGGCCGCTGCCTCAGGACTCTGGGCTGTGTGGGGGCAGCCGTAGGGGCCCCTTCAGGCACAGAACGAGGCCTCCCAGGTGCCTCGGTAGTCCGGATGCTCTCACCCCTGTTCTCTGGGCCTGAAGCCTTGGCTCAGCCGGGCCCCGTCTTGGGCCGGCGCCACGAGGCCAGCATGGCCCCGGCCAGGTTGACGCTCTGGGGCAGGCGGTGTCCGTGTCGATGATCTTATTACGCAGGTGAGGAAACTGAGGCCTCCGTCCCATCCTCCCCTGTGGACTTCCCAGGGCTTTGCCCCGGGCCACCAGTCAGATGAGGAGGGCCGCGGCCCAGGCCTGACCAAACGCGCTCACTCAGCTCTGGCCCTGCTCACGGCCTCGGGGCGGGGGCAGTGACTGTGGTCCAGCCTGCTCTTGGTGGCCTCGCGCGGGCCTCACCGTTTGTTCACCCCCGGCCCTGCTCCTGGAAGCTCTGCACCTGCTCTTTCTCCCCGGACAGGCAGCGCAGGGCCCCCAGGAGCAGACCCAGGGACCCAGAGCGGAGCCCGGGGAAGGCCTGGACTCTATGGGTCTCCTTTCCCTTCCTCCCCCTCGAGTCCTTTCCGGGCCCTGGGGGTGTCCAGGCTGTGGGAACGTGGGAGGGAAGGACGCAGGCAGGGCTCGTGGGGCCTGTAGCCACAGTGTGGTATTCTCATTACCAGCCCGGCCTCTCCCTCGGCCACCACCGTGGCTGCCTTCACACCTCCTCTCTGCCTGTTGACACAAGGCCGCCTCCCCCAGGGCAGAAGGTGTCGACTTGGGAACGAGGGTGTTCAGGGGCCTCCAAAACAGCCTGGCAGCGGTCCTCTCAGCAACCCCGAAACCCCTTATGGGCTGGGGGCGGGGGCTGCAGGTCCCCACCCTGGGAGGCCCAGGGAAAGGCGGGGCCTAGGTCCCTGAGAGGGGGAGAGAGGGAGGGGGGAAAGAGGGAAGACATGAGCTCTGAGTCCACCTGCCCAGATAGTCCTCTCCCCTAGCTCCGGGGGCTGGTGCCTGACACGGCCTGCCAGGCAGAGTGCCATCGGTGTCACCGGGAGGCCCAAGACTGAAGCCACCAGGGCAAGGGCACCCTGACCGGACCTTAGAACCGCCTGGTCTTCTGAGCACCACACACTGTCCAGTGCCCAACACTGTGCCTGCAGTGAGGGACCCATTCAGGGCTTAAACCCCATAATTTTGTCGGCCTGCTGTTCTCCCCTTGCTTAGATGGGCCGGGCCGGAGAGATCAGTTCCTTTGCCTCAGTCCCCAGAGTCAGGATTCGGACCAGCAGAGGGCACACACCGTGCCATCAGCGAGGCTCCAGGGAGGGACGTGCCCTCCGGGATTCAGAGGTTGGAGGAGGCGAAAGGCAAATTCCGAGTCTGTGGTGGCCTGGGTGCGGGTACCCCGGGGCCACGGAGAGGCACTATGTGGCCAGGTGATCAGGGCAGGTCCCAGGAGGAAGGGAGGGACCCGAAGTCGTGGGTTTTCTCCAGGTGGAGGTGCCGGGATCCTAACCGAGGGACCCGGTGTGAGCCCAGGCCTGGGAGGGGAAAGGCAGCACTGGTGTGGACCGTGAAAGTGGGCTGGAGCCCCGAGGGGAGCGGTGGGAGGAGCTGGCCAGGATTGAAAAGGCCTCCCGAGTGGGGAGTTTGGACAGAAGTCCTGAGGAGGGGGAGGGTGAAGAGGCGGAGGCAGGAAGCCAGTCGGGCGACAGCAGTCAGGCGGGGTGAGGGCTGACTGGAGCTGCGGCCTTTGGGCCCAGGAGCCAGTGGCAGAGAATGTGGAGGTTGGCGGGGAGGACGCGGCCCCGTTGGCTAGGGGAAGCACGGGAGGGCTGGAGGGCTGCCCAGCGGGCCAGGGGCACAGGGGTGGGCCTGCCACTCTTCCTCCAACAAGAAGGCCAGGCCACGGAGGCTGGTGTGGAAGGGCCTGTGGCAGTCCCAGAACTGCCTGGTTCGGTCCCGGAGGCGGCTCAGGCCTAGGTTCCCGCCGTGCCTGGGCTCTGGTCCCCACCTGAGCCTCAGTCTCCTCATCTGTGAAATGGGTGTCCTTGCTGGGACATGCACTCAGCATGTGGGACTGGAGAAGTCTCGCCTGCCTGCCCTGCTGGGGGGAAGCGGTCACCTGGGGTCCCGCAGCTCTGGGGAAGGACAGTGTGGGAGAGTGAGTGGTGCACAGTCCTGCCGCCCGGTCCCTGGGAGGGAAGACCCAGCCTCCTGGCCCCCAAAGCCATAAGGGGGCTCAGACCCACCTGCTGGAATGCAAACAGGTTTGGGTGGTTCTGCAAAGTCTTTTCCTCCCTCCCTCTGCTCCGTCCCTCCCTCTATTCCCTCCCTCCCTGCCTCCATCCCTCCCTCCCTCCCTGCCCACCTGCCTTCCTTCCTTCCTTCCTTCCTTCCTCCCTCTTTCCCTCTGCTCCCTCCCTCCCTCCCTTCCTTCCTTCCTCCCTCCCTCCCTTCCTTCCTCCCTCTGCTTCCTTCCTTCATTCCTTCCTTGCTCCCTCCCTTCCTTCCTTCCTCCCTCCCTCCCTTCCTCCCTCTGCTTCCTTCCTTCATTCCTTCCTTGCTCCCTCCCTTTCCTTCCTCCCTCCCTCTGCTCCCTCCCTCCCTCTTTCCTTCCTTTTCTTTCATTTAATTATCAAAGCATTCCTTCCTTGCTCCCTCCCTTCCTTCCTCCCTTCCTCCCTCTGCTCCCTCCCTCCCTTCCTTCCTTCCTTCCTTTTCTTTAATTATCAAAGCAATGCATTCTCATTTCAGGAAAGTGAGAAAATGCAGACAATCAAAAAGAAGGGAATTTTATTCTATTTTCAGGTTTATTTATTTATTCTGAGAGACAAAGAGAGACCAGGAGAGGGGCAAAGAGAGAAGGAGAGAGAGAATCCCAAGCAGGCTCCGTGCTGTCAGTGCAGAGCCCGACTTGGGGCTTGAACTCGTGAACTGTGAGGTCGTGGCCTGAGCTGAAATCAAGCCTCATAGGTCGCTTCACCGGCTGAGCCACCGAGGCATCCCAAAAAGAAGGGAATTTTAAAAGGCCCCTGGTTGCATCCTGCCAGAGAGAACCAGGTTAACACTAGGTTGGCCCCAGGTTAGCACGGACCCTGCCCCTGCATCCTGTCCTTTTCCAGGCTTCCCTGCAAGTACGTGAACATAGACATAGACGCATCAAGAGAAAGCATGTCGGGGTTTTTCTGTTTTAGTTTTTCCATTTTTTGAAGTTTCTGGTATATGTTTTCTTTTTCATACCAGCTTTATTGGGATTTGATTCACACATCATACGTTGACCTGTGTAAAGTGTATAAGTCAACAGTTCTGTGTGTATAGTACTTAAAATTGTTTTAATTGGGGTAAAATATATTTATCATAAAATTTGCCATCTTCAATCATTTTCAAGTGTGCAATTCAGTGCCATTCATTATAGTCATAGTGTTCGGCAGCCGTCACTTTCCACAAGTTTTCATCACCTCACGTAGAAGCTCTGGACCCAGCAAGGAAGAACTCTCTTTACCCCCAGTCCCTGGTAACCTCTCAACCACTTCCTGTCTCTATGAATCTGTCTGTTCTAGGTGCCTCACAGAAGTGGAATCATACAGTACTTTTTCTTTGTGCCTGACTTACTTTACTTCTTAAAAGTTAATTTATTTTGAGAGAGAGAGAGAGAGAGAGAGAGAGAGAGAATCCCAAGCAGGTTCCACACTGTCAGCGAGGAGCCCGACCCGGGGCTCGAACTCACGAACCGCGAGATCATGACCTGAGCCGAAACCAAGAATTGGACACTTAGCCAACTGAGCCACCCAGGTGCCCCGCATATGGCTTCCTTTCATGCCTTCAGGGTTTGTCCATGGGTTAGCGTGTGCCTGAACTTCATTCCTGTTCGCGGTTGAAACATACTCCATTGCACGTACAGACCACATTCTGTTTCTCCATTCATCCGTTGCTGGACATTTGGGTCGTTTCCACCTTTTGGCTCTTGTGCCTTAATGCTCCTACAAAAGTTGGTGTCCGAATCCCTGTTCTAGTGCCTGCTTCCAAGTTCTTTGGGTATGAAGAGAGCCTGTGGTTTTGTGACCGACTCTTCTCACTAACGTATCCACATTCTCTGTATCGTCAGTAGATGTATTTCTGCGATGAGATGTTTAGGGCACGCCTAGTGCTCCCATGATGTGGTGGTAGCAGGTTAGCCGAGAAGTTCCCTGGTGCACACTGAGATGCCTTACAGTTTTCCACACAGGGACATCCTGATACCTAGATTTTAAAAATTATTTTTAGGTTGCATGTGTAAGGGGCGCCTGGGTGGCTCGGTTAAGTGTCCACCTTCGGCTCAGGTCATGATCTCGCGGTTCGTGGCTTTGAGCCCCGCGTCGGGCTCCGTGCTGACGGCTCAGAGCCTGGAGCCTGCTTTGGATTCTGTGTCTCCCTCTCTCTCTGCCCCTCCCCTACTTGCACTCTGGCTCTCTCTCAAAAATAAATAAAAACATTTAAAAAATTTTTTTAAGAAAGATAAGTTGCACGTGTAATAAACGAATGCAAACTCCTTGTGAAAAAATTAAGCATTCCAGATGAGATGAAAGTCTCCCTTGACCACCTCCCAGAACCCAGACCTGTCCTCGCCCGCCCACCGAGTAAGTCCCGTAGTCACCCACAGATTGGCTGAGACTCCTACTGTGTGAGACTTGTCTGTGCACGTACACACGTGCGCACAGTAGACCCTTCGAACACGCACGGTATCGTTCGATGACTTTCTCTGCAGGGGTTGTTTTTTAGATCTGTGTTCTCTCTTGTTTTTGCGTGGATCGGTGGTGGCGTCCTACTGGATGGATTTTTCTGGAACTTGGTTCTGCCACCCAGCGGCGGGTCTTCATGGGCGCCTTGCAGCCTTTTCTAACCAGAATGAATGCCCGCCAGGGAAACCGCCTGGTGGAGGGTGTGCTGAGGCTGTTCTGAAGTTGCAGGCTGGCCTCGGAGAGGCCCCAGAGGTGGGCTGTCGAGGCCAACGTGGTTTTGGGCAGCTGGCCCGGCTGGGGGCCCCAGCTAGCCCGGCCACCTGTGCCATGCCGTGCCGGGCATTGCGAGTGCGTTCCCGGGCTGGGGCACCATCTCCAGGGGGGAAGGAGGTTCCCTCGGCTCAGGCCAGGGGCTGATCTTGGATTTCTCTTGCTGAGGGAGCCTCGAGAACAGAGGACTGAGTTCATCCTTTCCCTCAGTCTTTAGCACGTCCTCTGTACTGACCAGGTAAGACCCTTCTGTGTGATTTAGTTATCTGGTCGCTTTAAGCTCTGTCCCCTCCCCCTAGATGTTCTCCATTCTGTCCAGGGACGTCCCTGTCCCCCCCCCCCCCCCCCCCCCCGCCTCTGGCAAAGAATCCTCTGCCCGGAGTCGGCTCACTCCCCCAGGTGCTGGCCAGGTGTTCAGTTCAGTCCTAGGAGCCCCCACTCTGTTTTGTTTTGTTTTTTTAAGTTTATTTTGAGAGCAAGAGGGAACGTGCCTGCAATGGGGAGGGGCAGAAAAAGCGGGAGAGAGAATCCCAAGCAGGTTCTGCAACGTCCGAGCAATGCCCGACATGGGGCTCCAACTCACAAACCATGAGATCGTGACCTGAGCCAGAATCAAGAGCCGGAGGCTTAGCCGGCTGAACCACACAAGCGCCCCCCTCCCCTCTGCTTTTTATTGGGCCTGATGTCAGATGCCTCGGGGGGGTACCCTCCTTCTCCTGCTGAGTTGGCTGAGGGCCCGAGCCGCCCGGTGACCTGGTGGGGGGCTCGTCGCAGTCCTGACACCTCACCACACTGTTGTGAGTGGTCAGCAAGGGTAGGGGTGGGGTTACAAGGAACCCCAGAACTGTCCATCCTGCCTGGAGGGAGGTCTATCTTGTGCTTCCTGGAGGGGCTGGTGTTGGACATGGCCTCGGTCAGCAGCTGAGCTAGACCTGCAAATCCTTATCGGGGACTCAGCAAGGGCACTGAGCCCAAGGCATCCGCGGCCTAGAGTTTCCAGCGGCTTGTGGTCTTTTTTCAGCCTTTGCTCCCAGGAGCGTATAGGGAAGGCCGGGGGACCCGAGCCCTGCCTGGGCCCTTCCCTCCTGGCCCGTCCGCCTTCTCCTCACTCCTCTGGGCTCTGTCCCTCTGCTTCTCTGCACACTTGTACGTTTTTCCCAGTGACCAGATGAGCAGGCAGGGCTCCAGAGAGGGCAAGTGGCATATCTGGGAGTTCCACAGCCCATCACACTGGCATTGAGCTGGCTTCACCCACTTCTTAAGTCAGCCCCTGCATCTCTGGTTCCTGGTGCCTGACCCTGGCCCTAGAACAAAGGCTTGTTACCGGCAGGTCCGCCCTGCTCAGATCCCCAAATCCCAGGCGGCTGGGCAGTGCCCTCTGCTGGCAGTGGCTGGGAATTTGAGGACACTGGTCCCCAACTGTCCACCCAGACGTCAACTCTCTGGCCTGGGAAGGGAACCTTCCAACCAGGGCAGGCAGTGGAGAGTCCTGGCTCCATTTTACAGTTGGGGAAACCAAGGTGTCACGTGACAGGCTTCCCCACACCCACGTGTCTGCATCTCTGCTTTGGGCCGGTTCCCCTCCTTAACCCCTTTATGCCTTGGTTTCCCCACATTATCCTAGAAAGCTGCCATCTTCCTCCGCTTTCCCAGAGGAAGCAAAGAAGCATAAATGTGACTCCCCTACGAGGGAGGCACTGTCTGCTCCCCCTGCGCCCTCAGCCCCGCTCCCAGAACTGCGGATTCTGCCACTTCCCCTTGAGTCTCTCCTGGAATCCGCCAAATCTCTCTCCTTTCTTGCCACCCCCTCCCTCCTCATCACCCCTTTGCCTCCTGTGACTTCCACTGGCTGAGCATCCAGCTGATCCATGACCAAGATAATCAGATTATCTCAGGTCCGGAATAATCTATTCCATATGGCTTGCCAACTCTGAGGCTCCGGGAGCTAAAGGTGTGAGGACAGGGGGTGATCTTAGTTGGAAGGGTCTCCCTGGGAGCCTTGGGGCCTCAGCTGGGAGGCTGCTGGGGAAGGAGGGAGGTGGCGGAGAAGTCGGGGGCCTTCCTGCTGAGCCCCCTGACTGCTTTGGGGCTCCAGGTGGCCGCAGCCACATCCACCCATGACCCACGGGGGTTTAGGAACCATGATGGGGGGCTGGACACTCCCAGTGCTTTCTCCACTCTCTGGATTGGGGTGGGGGTGGCCACGCCACTATAGGGCACTGCTTCTCAAAAGTGGCTGAGCTTCATAATTCTGGGGGAGGTGGTACTTTTCTTTCTTTCCTTTTTAGTGTTTGTTTATTTTTGACAGAGGGAGATAGAGCACGAGCAGGAGAGGGCCAGAGAGAGAGGGAGACACAGCATCTGAAGCAGGCTCCAGGCTCTGAGCGGTCAGCACAGAGCCTGACACGGGGCTAGAACCCACGAACTGTGAGATCATGACCTGAGCCCGTCGGACGCTTAACCGACAGAGCCCCCCAGGCGCCCCGGACATGGTACTTTTCATACCCAGATTCTCCAGCTCTGGTGCAGCAGGTCCAGAGTGGGTGTGGAAACCTTTTTATTTTTACGTCTCCCATGGTCCCTGTGACTTGTGACAAGATGTTGTGGGCACTTGAGGTCTCTGGGGGAATCTCCTCCCACGCCAGCACCCTCACTCTTGGGGCTGCCTCTGGGAGGTAGGGGGCCCCCACGTCTTCCAGAAGAGACAGGAGAGGTGGTGGGGAGGAGAGAACCCGGGCTTTGGCCCCACACACAGGCAAATGGGCCCCAGCTCTGCCCCTGCTAGCCACGTGACCTAGAACAACCTCCCTACGCCCATTCCCTCACATACAAAGGGAGGCAGAGACCCCCACATCGCCACGTGGTTGTCAGCTGTGACCCAGCCAGGCCCCAGCACAGCGCCAGGCCCCAGTGACGGCAGCAAGCGTGCTCGTGGGTGTTGCCCAAAGCCCCGTCCGTATACTCTGATCCGATCCTTACAATATGTCAGCACAGCAGGCATTACCCCCTGGCCCAGAGGCAGAAGCTGTGTGGGCCCCGAGATGGAGAGTGAGTTACCCACATGACAAAGGTGCTACATGGCAGGACGGGGACTCTATTCTGACCCACACTGGCCACACTCCAGAGGGGTGTTCTAGGCTGCCTGGAGGTGGCAGCTCCTTAACAATGAAGGGGCTGCCTCCGGTGGGTGCTGGGGTGTGGTGGGAAGATCTCAGCAAGCAGGGGCACCTGAATTAGGAGCTTCCCAGGAGATGCGCCTGCTGATGCTAAGCAGGCTGGCGGTACAGGGGGGCTGCTTCCTTCTCCTGGGGCCTCTGGCTCCGGCGGGCCAGGGATTAGGGGCTCCAAGGGGCTATTGACATAGCACCTTTGATTAGCACTCCTGTGTCAGAAGGGCTGGCCGGGAAATGAGGGCATTGAGGCTTGGGGGGGGGGGGGTGTCCAGGACCCAGGCTGGGCCTGAGGAGCGGGCTGGTTCCTAGCGGGAAGGCTGAGAGACCCCGGCCCCCCGCCCGGGAGGATGCCGCCCTGCTCTGCCCGCCCCCACCCGGGCCAAGGACCGCAACTGAACTCTCACCTCTGCTCAGTGGGGCTGCCCCGAGGCCTCATTTCCCAGCCTTACACGTTGGCAGGCGAAGGCAGGCTCGGGCCAGGGGAGCGGGAGCCACTGGCACCGGCACTTGTCAAAACACAGGCCCCAGAGGTGTGAAGTCCTCACCCCAGCGGGAGGGCGTGTGGGCCCTGCAGCCCGGAGAACTCATTAACGGGGGCAGCTCCCAAATGAACCCACAGGAGAGGCTGGCGATAAGGAGATCAAAGGTGATGGGGGGAGAGGAAAAAGGGAGGCGACTGACAGGAGGTGGTGGAGCCCAGGCCCCAGGTTGGGGGGGGGGGGTCCCTCCTCTTCCCCAGCTTAGCTCCATCAGGCCCACTGGCCGTGGCCCTTGTACAAACTGGGCCTGGACACCCCAAGGGCAGCAGGAGAGGGAGGGACTCCCAGGTGGCAGCCTTTAGGGCTGAAGACGCCAAGGTTGGGGTCGGGGGTGGAACCCTGCCATCTGCCCCACCTCTCTCATGCCCTTTTTGTGGGCTCTTTGACTCCACACTGGCCCCGGGACTTTTTAGCCCTCCTTCAGCCTGCCATGCACCGCTCACGGTGTCCTCCCCTCCTCCAGACCTCTTGGTGGTTCCCGGGCAGGTGCCGGAGGGATGTCAAACCTCAGGTCCCAGATGTGAGAACCCTCAGGAGACAGAGCTGCGTTTTTTCAGGAGCAACAGTCTGCCTCCCACACATACGGCCTGTTGTCCAAAACATGTCTGGTTGATTTTGTGCTTTTACAATAACAAACCGGCACCGGTGGTTTCCTCTGGACACAGAATGGCAGGCCTCAGAGGCGGGGATAGTAATGAACTTTGTTATACCCTCATTACCTGTTGAGCTTTTGACTTTCCGGTCACACACACATACTGTATTTTCAGAGATGAGAGTAAAGCAAAAGGGTGGCTGATTGCCTAGGAGTTTTGGGTTGTGCTGAGTTTCCTCAATTAGCTACAAAATGAAAATCAGAATTCTGTGGGGATTGGAGGGATTTTTTTTTTTTTTTTTTTTTGACATTCAGAAGGTTGGCAGCAGAGGCTCTGAGCCCTCTCAGATGCCATCCCTCCTGCTTGACGGGTTTTTATTCTGCACCCCACCCCCCCCCACCCCCGCCCCTCGCCTGAGTGCACAACATACTCTACCAAGTCCCAACTGTTTGTCCCCTTGGGTCCGGTGGGATCAAAAGAGCCCAGCCACTGGGCTGCAATACCAGCTTCTTAGCTTGGATCTGGAGCCCCAGGAGGGCATCCATCGAGCAGGGTCCAAAAGGAGCAGACCCTACTGACAGCTTCAAGCTGAGGAGGGCTCTCCTGGACCAGACTCTCCTTGGGAATGGGTCCTACGGCAGCTCCCCTTCTCCCCAGGGGTGGGTTGGGACTGCCTCTCCTGGATGTGACCGTGGGCGTAAGCATTCTGGGGCTGCTGGGACAGACTGCAGAGGAAGGGGGTGTAGAAGGTGCTGGAAGAAGCTGAGGGCAGGAGAAGATAAACGAGTCGAGGGCAGGGGACGGTGGGGGGCAGAGATGCCCAGGGAGAAGCCACTAAACCACTTGGCCTTCTTTGCTACAGACCAGCTCACCCGGCAGTCACAGGGCTGGAAGGCATTGGGGATGCAAAATGTTAGACCCCTCACACTGGAAGAGACCCTATGTACCGCTTCTCTTGAAGACATGCTATGGACCAGGTACTTCACAGTCTAGGTGGACAACAGACATCTGTGCATGAAGTAGCTATCATGACAAGGTGTGTAAACTCAAACTCCTGAGGGATCAGGCAGGCAGTATCGGTTCCTTGAGATTTCCTACGTAGACAGTCTTGTTGCAAGTGGAGACGGTTTAGTCTCTTCCTTTCCAATCTGTATGCTTTTCTGTTTTTGCACAGCCAGGCCCTCCAGCGCACTATCGAATAGGCCTGGGGAGGAGCAGACATCCCCTCCTGGTTCTCAACATTATGGAAAAGCATTCACTCTTCCACTATTTACTATGATATTAGCTGTGGGCTCTTTGTGGATGCCTTTTATCAGGTTGAGACGGTTCCTCTCTATTGCTAGTTGGCTGAGAAGTTTTATTACGGAGGGGTATGAATTTTGTTACGTGCATTTTTCTATGTCGTGTCCACTCACGTTTCGATGGCAAAACCTGATATACCTGCCCCCAAATGGTAGGACGCCAACTGGTGGCCAGTGGTGGCAGCTTGCCAAGCCCTTGATCCTGCCAGGGAGAAGGTGCCCTAGAGGGCCTGAGGCTTCCCCTCCCTCAGCTCACATGGTCCAGCAACGTGGCCATACTTGGCCAGCTTGTTGGATTTGCCTGGCATAGTTTCCTCATAGTACTCCCTCCGTCCCCCCACCCCCGATCACCACCACCAGGTAAGGCCACGTCCAGGACCGGTCTGCCTCAGAGGAGAAACGGATTACTGCTCCTTTCACCTCTAGCAGGGATCAGGGCCCCACTCCGGGTCCCCATCCTATTCATTCTGCAGACCTGGCTGCAGTATGCCTCAAGGCTCCCGTTATACAAACTGGGAACGAATTTGCAAGAAAGCGTAAGAATTTGCATAAGGTCCCAACAGGTGAAGGCAGCCCCAAGCCCAGGTACTGTACTTCCAGTTCCCCGGACCGCGCTTCCTCTGACCTGCTGGGCTGGCCCAACACGCCAGGCAGCGCGGGCAAGAGGCCCCAGTGGCTGGCTCCGGTGCCCATGCGAGGGCCCAGGTGGGGCCGACCCGGGGCGGCCAAGGGGCCCGCACCTTCAGCACCCCCCCGTTGGTTCAAAGGGTATGGCCCCGCCCCCTCCAGGCCCCGAGCCCGCTTTGAAGTGCTGATGCGGCCTGGAAGGGGCCACTTCACACCTCGGGCTCGGGATAAAGCGGGCGCCGGACGCCGGTCCGCAGATGCGCCGCCGCCACCATGGCCCAGTCCCTGTGCCCGCCGCTCTCCGAGTCCTGGCTCCTCTTCCCGGGTTGGGGCCCGCCTCGGCCTCTGCCGCCCTCCGACAGGGACTGCGGCTGCTCCCCCGCCTCGTCCCCGGACTCCTGGGGCAGCGTCCCGGCCGGCAGCCCCGAGCTGAGCCCCGGACGGCCCGGCACCCACGCGGCCGCCGGAGCCCGGAGCGCAGGGAGGCGCGGCGCGCGCAGCAGCCGCCTGGGCTCCGGGCAGCGGCAGAGCGCCAGCGAGCGCGAGAAGCTGCGCATGCGCACGCTCGCCCGCGCCCTGCACGAGCTGCGCCGCTTTCTGCCGCCGTCCGTGGCGCCCGCCGGCCAGAGCCTCACCAAGATCGAGACGCTGCGCCTGGCCATCCGCTACATCGGCCACCTGTCGGCGGTGCTGGGCCTCAGCGAGGAGAGCCTGCAGCGCCGGCGGCGGCGGCGGCGGCGCAGCGACGCGGCGGTGCCTCGGGGCTGCCCGCTCTGCCCCGACGGCGGCCCCGCGCAGACGCAGGTGCAGGTGGAGGCGCGCGCCCAGCTTCTGGGCTCAGCCGCCAGCCCCTCCGCGTCCTGGGGGTCCCCGCCGGCCTGTCTCGGAGAACTAGCGGCGCCGCAGCCGCGCGACCCGACAGTGTTTTATGACGAGGCGGCGTGTTCGGAATCGCAGGCAGTGGAGCCGAGCCCCTCGTCTCCGGTTAGTACTTCCTTCCCCGCGCGGGACTCTCTCCCCCCACCCACGGGGCCATCGTGGGTGCTGCTACCTGTCGTCCGCGTCCGCCGCTCACAGGCCTCCTGCGGCATCCCCGCCGGCAGCCTGGCCGTGTCTGCTTGCTGTCCCGAGCACCGTAGCTAGTGTGCCTGGGGCGCTCAAGCGGCGAGGGGAGGGAGAGGACACGCAGGGGACAGGCTCTTGTGCCCGAGTGGAACCTACGAGCGCGGACACTCACGCGTGGCGGCCAGCGCTGAAGGTAACTCTATACCCTCTCCCCCCAGCTCTTTCCCGGCGACGTGCTGTCCCTGCTGGAGACCTGGATGCCCCTCTCGCCCCTGGAGTGGCCGCCGGCCTGAGTCGAAGTGACGACGTACAATTGGCGCCCTGTGAGCATCGAGGCCCTTTTGGCTTTCAGCACCTTCAAAACGGTCCCTCTCCAGACTCCCTTTCCTAGGAGAGGGCACCTGCGATACTGGCATGGGCATTCCTGAGAGCAAGAGCCCGTCCCCACCCAAGACAACTCTCCCCAGCCCCTCCGGCAATGGAGGGACCCACAGGTTGACCCTTGGAGGCAGGCAGGGGGCGCCTGCCTACTATGTATTTATTTATTTGTGAATAAACTGTGCTGGTGTCAGTTGACCGTTTCTTCTTCCTTCGCATGGACACAAAGCTCCCTCCCCTTCTCCAAAGAAGAACCTAGGAGAATTAAGAGAGTTTCTGGCAATCTTCAGCCCTCAAAGCACAAAGGCCCAGACCCTTTCCCCTTTGCCCTGGCTTAGCCTGTCCTATTCCAGGAAGGCCAGCCTGGAGCGGGGAAGATGCTGTATGTGAGAAAGTGGTAGCAGTGGAGCCTGTCCCCCTTTTCCTTGAACCTGGTGGGAGGTGCATTAAAAGCAAAGTATCTGTAGAAAATACGTTTTCTTAGTACTTACTGTGCATCATCAGGTCCTTTACACATTTTATACCCAAATAACGATTTTACTGAGGGTCAGCACTCAGGGTCGGTATGAATTCAGAATCCCAAGTTCTCCCTGGTCAGGTTTTGCCAGCTCTGGGGTCTGAGAGGACACCAGCTCCAAGGACTCAGTCCATGCATCCCAAGTCCTTATTCCCCTGTACTGGAGCTTTGTGGCCTGGACCTTGGGATTTTCTTATCTCCCTTCACTCTGCTTTCTCTTCCAGGTGGGCTAGGGACATTAACATTTTATGAGTCAGTCCCGAGTTAACTGTGACCTCCCAGAGGCCTAGCTAGAGTGGAGAGGCTCATGGGGTTGCCTCCAAATCCACATAGCTAACCTGGAACCACACTCGTGTCTGCATCGCTGGGTTCAGATCAGGGATGCAGTGTATGGGGAAGAAGGAAGCCTTGACCCAGAAGGGGCCTGGCTTGGCTCAAGGGGTCTGGTAAGCAGTCAAGCCTTGTGGGGGAGTTGAGGTGAGGCTAGGAGATGTAGCCTCTGCCCAAGGGTCCCCCAGCCCTCTATGGATACCAAGTTCTCCCCTCCCTGCCAAGCAACTTTGAAACACAGGCCTTAGCATTTGTTTTTTATAGTAGCTTTATTGAGATATAGTTTACATATCATGAAATTCAACCTTATAATTCAGTGACTTTAGTATATTCGTAGTAATGCAACCATCACCACTGTCTAAATCGAGAACATTTTCATCACCGGGGAAAGAAACCCTGTGCCCATTAGCAGGTGCTCCCCTTGACCCCACCCACCCCTCCACCCCCCACCCCTCTCCAGCCCAGGCATCTACCTTCTGTCTCCATAGATTGGCCGGTTGCGGACATTTTGTGTAACTGGAATCACACAATAGAGGCCTTTTGTGCCCTGCTTCTTTCATTTAACGTTTTCCGGGTTTATCCGTGTGGCCTAGGTGCATCAGTATTCCGTTTCTTTTTATTGCCCGGTGATACTCCATTGCACGGATATACCACGGTTTATCTGTTTATCCGTCGGTACGGATAGGTTTGTTTTGAAACCACCTCAGAGATCAGTTCCAGTGCTCGGGCCCAGGCCGGGAGGGGCAGGAATTCGGCGTGGCCGGGGGCACCGCTGTGACGTTCAGGCGTCCAGGCGCACGCACCCTGGCCGGCATTTGGCCGCACAGAGTGGGATCCAAAAGCGGAGGCCCTGCAGGGGGGCTGACCTCACACCTCCGCTGATCACCCCCTTTCCCACACCTCGCCCCTCATCTTGCTCTCCCCTCCCAGGACCCTAACTGGAGCAGAGCGAGAAGTCTTTTCCAGGGGCCCTACCCAGTTTAGAAAATCTGTTTGCATGGCAAAGGCCCTGCGGTTTCGGATGGGGAATTAAAGTTATTAGCAAGTCTTTTCACAGATAAGTGGGGCTCATCGGCCAGCGCCCTCCCCTGCGGAGAGCATTCTCCTCCCTCTCGGAGCCGGCGAGGCCCACTGTTTATCAGCACCTCGGTGTGAATTTTCATTAACACGTCTCTGCTAATAAGACGGAGGACGGCGGATGGGAAGGGGGCTCCTCCCACCTCTCCTGCGCCTGCGCCCGAGCCCCCTCGCTGGGCCGGCGCCGCCCGCCCCCGGGAGGAGGCCCTGTGTACGCGTCCCAAGGCCTACGTCAGTGAGCACCGTCCAGGTAGGTGACAGCGTGCGCTCGCTCGGTTCTCAGCACCTGTGACAAGTGGCCAGTTGGTGGGAGAGTTAAGGAAGGGAGAGGCTAGCCGACGCGCCGGAGCGGAGGGTGGGTGGCCGCTTTGGCTGGGGACCCGGATGTGAGTGCGGCGCCTGTGTGCCTCCCCCGGGGCGCACGGTTTAGGCGACAGCTGAACGCCGGCCTGTCTCTGGGACGGAGGCTAGGTGGCGGCACCTCACCCGGGGCCCTGCCAGGGTGCCCTGGCCTGTCGCGGCGGGGGCGCGTGCCTGCTGGAAGGCGGGAGCCGGAGCGTGGCGTGGGCACGGGGTGCCCCACCGGGCCGCTGGCCCGCGGCGCTGCGTCCTTCGGAAGAGCTGCTGTCCCGGCCGGCCGGGTCGGATGGGCAGAGCGGTTGGTTACCCGAGCCGGGCTCTGTGTTAAAGGCTTTCATTTCACCGTCTAACCTCAAGTCGCCGCAGGTGAGGCGGACAGGTGTGTGCGCTTATACCTATTTAACAGATCGGGACACTAAAGCACAGAAAACAGGGCATTTTTCACAAAGCTAGTACCTGGCCGTTGGGACGGGGACAACGGTGGGCGGCAGTTGACCAGTCAGGTGTTTGGAACAGTCCTGGCGGGCAAGCGTGTGTGTTGGGGGGCGGAGGGGCTGGGGGTGTAAAATAAGGCCCCACTGCACCATGGCCACCAGTGCCATTGCCAGCAGCGAACATTCTGCCTACTGAGCCTAGATGTTGCTCCCGCTGGGGAAACTGTACTGTGTAGGTGCTGGTTGGGCCAGGTTCTAAGGCGGGGCAGCTAAGCGGAAGGCCCTGTATTCAAGACATTGATTCAAGGACAGGCTGCAGGGGTCACAGTGTGGAAAGGGGGAGGTGGTCATGAGTTGTCTGCATGGGCCCGTCCTAAGGTCCTAGGCATAGGACTGAGGGGGGGTCCCCTGCCTTGGGTGGGTGGCTGGTGCGTCTGGAGGAGGGCCAGCCCGGTGTCCCTCTGGCCACGCGGTACCAAATAAGCAGGTCCATCCAAAGGGCATGTGGATGTGCCAGGATTTTGCAAGGGCCTGGATCTGGAGAACCAGGTGGCCCCAGGCTGAGGAGGGAAGCTAGCCCTAACCGCTAAGCCCCGCTTGCCCCGGAGTGAGGCCAGGAGCCCACCCTGACCCCCACATGTCATCCCTGCATTTGCACAACCCTAAGGGCCCTGCCTCCCAAATGTTGCGCCTTGGGTGCTCCTTCCACTCACACTGGTTCCAGCCTCCCCTGAGGAGACCCAGGTTTCTTGGTGCTTCTGAGGGGTCCCTTTGCCCAGTGGGCAAGCTCCTCTTTGGGGACCGCTGGCGCACCAGCCCCGAGTGGGGCTAGAGCCGTGGGTCCCCAGCTCAGCGCGGCTCAGGCCCCTTCCACCCATTCCCCGGAGCCTTGCCAGGCCCTCTGCCCTCCAGCCTCCTCTCTTCCCCCTCCTCCCTCCCTTGGACCTGGCCTGTGAGGCTTCTTTCAAATGCCCCAGCTCCCCTCTCCCCTTCCTGCCCTCCCCACACACACTAGGAGATGGGGAGGTGGCCTGGTGTTGGCAACACGTGACTTTGGAGAGAGTGGACAGGGCCACCTCTGAGGTCTTGGCCAAGCTTAGCACCCCTCCTGCCTTCTTCCCCTGAGGTCTGGCATTTTTCTTTCTTCAGACAGTGCTCTCCCCTCCTTAGCTTCAGTGGGCACCCCCTCTGCATTGCTCCAGGGATGGGCACGTGACACAGGCCCGCACAGTCAGCACCGAGTGGTTCAGGCATGAGACCACATTCGGGCCAGTGAGAAGCAGGCTCCGGACTTTGCTGGAACCATCAAGAAAGGGACATTTGCGAATATACATTCTTCTCCAGTTCATATGGAACGTTCTCCAGAATAGATCACATACTGGGACACAAATCAGCCCTCAACAAGTACAAAAAGATCGAGATCATACCGTGCATATTTTCAGACCACAACGCTGTGAAACTCGAAATCAACCACAAGAAAAAATTTGGAAAGATAACAAGTACTTGGAGACTAAAGAACATCCTACTAAAGAACAAATGGGCTAACCCAGAAGTTAAAGAGGAAATTAAAAAGTACATGGAAACCAATGAGAATGACAACACCACGGCCCAAAACCTCTGGGACACAGCAAAGGCAGTCATAAGAGGGAAGTATATAGCAATCCAGGCCTTCCTAAAGAAGGAAGAAAGGTCTCAGATATACAACCTAACCTTACACCTTAAAGAGCTGGAAAAAGAACAGCAAATAAACCCCAAACCAGCAGAAGACAGTAAATAATAAAGATTAGAGCAGAAATCAATGCTATTGAAACCAAAAAACCCAGTAGAACAGATCAATGAAACCAGAAGTTGGTTCTTTGAAAGAATTAACAAAAAATCACCCCCTAGCCAGATTGATCAAAAAGAAAAAGGAAGGGACCCAAATGAATAAAATGAAGAATGAAAGAAGAGAGATCACAACCAACACTGCAGAAATACAAACAATAATAAGGGAATATGGTGAGCAATTATATGCCAATAAAATGGGCAATCTGGAAGAAATGGACAAATTCCTAGAAACCTATACACTACCAAAACTGAAACAGGGATAGAAAATTTGGACAGACCCATAACCAGTAAAGAAATTGAATTAGTAATCAAAAATTTCCCAAAAAACAAGAGTCCAGGACCAGATGGCTTTCCAGGGGAATTCTACCAAGCATTTAAGAAAGAGTTAACACCTATTCTCTTGAAGCTGTTCCAAAAAATAGAAATGGAGGGAAAACTTCCAAACTCTTTCTATAAAATCAGCATTATCTTGATTCCAAAACCAGACAAAGACCCCACGAAAAAGGAGAACTATAGACCAATTTCCCTGATGAACATGGATGCAAAAATCTTCAACAAGGTATTAGCCAACCAGATCAAACAATACATTAAAAAAATTACCACGACCAGGTGGGACTTATACCTGGGATGCAGGGCTGGTTTAATATCTGCAAAACAATTAGCGTGATTCATCACATCAATAAAAGAAAGGACAAGAACCACATGATCCTCTCAATAGATGCAGAGAAAGCATTTGACAAAATACAGCATCCTTTCTTGATAAAAACCCTCAAGAAAGTAGGGAAAGAAGGATCATACCCCAAGATCATAAAAGCCATATATGAAAGACCCAACACTAATATCCTCAATGGGGAAAAACTGAGAGCTTTCCCCCTAAGGTCAGGAAAAACACAGGGATGTCCACTCTCACCACTGTTATTCTACGTAGTATTGGAAGTCTTAGGCTCAACAATCAGACAACACAAAGGAATAAAAGGCATCCAAATCAGTCAGGAGGAAGTCAAACTTTCACTCTTGGCAGATGACATGATACTCTATATGGAAAACCCTAAAGATTCCACCAAAAAACTGCTAGAACTGATCCATGAATTCAGCAAAGTTGCAGGATATAAAACCAATGCACAGAAATCAGTTGCATTCCTATACACCAACAATGAAGCAACTGAAAGAGAAATCAAGGAATCAATCCCATTTATAATTGCACCAACACCTGTAAAATACCTAAGAATAAATCTAACCAAACAGGTGAAAAATCTATACACTGAAAGCTATAGAAAGCTTATGAAAGCAATTGAAGAAGACACACACACACAAAGGAAAAAGTATTCCATGTTCCTGGATAGGAAGAACAAATATTGCTAAAATGTCAGTACTACCCAAAGCAATCTACATATTCAATGCAATCCCTATCAAAATAATACCAGCATTCTTCACAGTGCTAGAACAATCCTGAAATTTGTGTGGAACCAGAAAAGACCCTGAATAGCCAAAGCAATCTGGAAAAAGAAAACCAAAAAAGGAGGCATCACAATCCCAGACTTCAAGCTGTATGACACTTTTTTAAAATTGTTTATTTATTTTTGACAGAGTGTGAGCAGGGTAGAGGCAGAGAGAGAGAGAGAGGGAGGGAGAGAATATGAATCAGGCTCCAGGCTCTGAGCTGTCAGCACAGAGCCTGATGCGGGGCTTGAACTCATGAACCGGGAGATAATGACCTGAGCCAAAGTCGATGCTTAACCGACTGAGCCACCCAGGCGCCCCTCAAGCTGTATTACAAAGCTGTAATCATCAAGACAGTACGGTACTGGCACAAAAACAGACACTCAGATCAAAGGAACAGAATAGAGAACCCAGAAATGGACCCGCAGATGTATTGCCAACTAATCTTTGACAAAGCAGGAAAGAATATCCAATGGAGTAAAGACAGTCTCTTCAAGTGGTGCTGGGAAAACTGGGCAGTGACATGCAGAAGAATGAACCTGGACCACTTTCTTATACCATACACAAAAATAAACTCAAAATAGATGAAAGACCTCAATGTAAGATGGGAAACCATCAAAATCCTCAAGGAGAAAGCAGGCAAAAACCTCTTTGACCTCAGCCGCAGCAACTTCTTACTTAACACATCTCTGGAGGCAAGGGAAACAAAAGCAAAAATGAACTATTGGAACTTTTTATCGAGATAAAAAGCTTCTGCACAGTGAAGGAAACAATCAGCAAAACTAGCTTCTGCACAGTGAAGGAAACAATCAGCAAAACTAAAAGGCAACCAACGGAATGGGAGAAGATATTTGCAAATGACATATCAGATAAAGGGTTAGTATCCAAAATGTATAAAGAACCTATCAAACTCCACACCCAAAAAACAAGTAATCCAGGGAAGAAATGGGCAAAAGACATGAATAGACACTTCTCCAAAGAAGACATCCAGATGGTCAACCGACACATGAAAAAATGCTCAACATCACTCATCATCAGGGAAATACAAGTCAAAAGCACAATGAGATACCACCTGACACCTGTCAGAATGGCTAACATGAACAACTCAGGCAACAACAGATGTTGGCGAGGATGTGGAGAAAGATGATCCCTTTTGCATTGTTGGTGGGAAGGCAAGCTGGTGCAGCCACTCTGGAAAACAGGATGGAGGTTCCGCAAAAAATTAAAAATAGAACTACCCTACGACCCGGCAATTGCACTACTAGGCATTTATCCAAGGGATACAGGTGTGCTGTTTTTTTTATTTTTATTTTTTAATGTTTATTTATTTTTGAGACAGAGACAGAGCATGAGCAGGGAAGGGGCAGAGAGAGAGGGAGACACAGAATGTGAAGCAGGCTCCAGGCTCTGAGCTGTCAGCACAGAGCCCGACGCGGGGCTCGAACTCACGAACTGTGAGATCATGACCTGAGCCGAAGTCAGACGCTTAACTGACTGAGCCACCCAGGCGCCCCCAGGGGTGCTGTTTTGAAGAGGCACATGCACCCAATATTTATAGCAGCACTTCGACAATAGCCAAAGTATGGAAAGAGCCCAAATGTCCGTCGATGGACTAATGGATAAAGAAGATTTATATTTATATATATATAATTTATATACATATACATATAATGGAGTATTACTCGGCAATCAAAAAGAATGAAATCTTGCCATTTGCAACTATGTGGATGGAACTAGAGGGTATCATGCTAAGCGAAATTAGAGAAAGACAAATATCATAGAACTTCACTCATATGAGGACTTTAAGACACAGAACAGATGAACATAAGGGAAGCAAAAATAATATAAAAACAGGGAGGGGGGCAACACATAAGAGACTTAAATATGGAGAACAAACAGAGGGTTACTGGAGGGGGTGTGGGAGGGGGGATGGGTTAAATGGGTAAAGGAATCTATTCCTGAAATTATTGTTGCACTATATGCTAACTAACTTGGATGTAAATTTAAAAAATAAATACAATAAAACATTTTTAAAAATTAAATAAACTTTAAAAAAGTAAAAAATAAATAAAAGAAAGGGACACTCGCTGTGGGTCCTGTTGGCAGTCATGTTGCCACCCAAGCAAAGGGCATCAAAACAGAGATGGAGAGAGATTCCTGTTGTTACTCAGCACCTGGACCCGGCTCCCCAGAAAGCATTACGTCCTACATTACGTGAGCCAACCCTAAAGTTCGTTTGAGAGCCGGGTCTCTGACACTTGATGTTGGAAAAGCCCATTAGGTCTTGATACGGGCTGTTCTGAGCAGTGACCTGAGCCTCCATTTTCCTTCTGTACAACGGGGATAATGATCATCTGTACATCTCACAAGGTGTACTTGTAAAGCAGACACATCACAGCAGGTGCCCCATCAGTGTTAGTCCTCTGTTACATTTAGGGGGTGTGCGAGGCCAAGGCCATCATCCTGAGTTTTCCTCCCTCATCTCAAAAGGGAGTCAGTGCCTGCTGTTTAGAGGAACAGGACCCGTTGGTGTAAAGGTTATTTTTGCTGCTGTTTCTGTTTCCATGGGCAGGAGAGTGAGGGGCGGAGCGCCTCAGGTGGGAACCTCTTCATCCAGGGACGTGCTGCCGGTCAGTACCAGCGCCGTGAAGGAGGGACCAGGACAGTGAGGAGCATGTGTGTCCCAAGGGAGGAGATGGATGGGGACACAAAAGGAGATGCCTGTCACCAACCCCGCGTGCAGTTGACCACGGGGAGGCTGGGACATGTCAACCACCTGCAGTTCTCAGAGACACCACACGGTGTCCTCGGAGAGGCAGGCATAGGCCTTGAGCTGCGGGGACCCCTCCAGCGGGTTTTCCTGGGAAGGGCAGTTTCCAGAAAAGAGAGGCACCTCTCTGCCCTCATCCTGTCCCCCAGCCACCCCACCCTGAAGCATCCCCCCACCCCAGGGTCCCAGGCCACAGTTCCTGCCTGCCACCTTGCCTCTCAGACCCATGTGACCTCAGGCAGTCACCCAACCTCTGATCCTCCTCAGCCTCTCCGAAGCAATTCCAGGAAGGTTGTGTATGAGCCAACTCAGAGAGGGAGAGGAAGTGGGTGGGGAGAAAGAGGGCCACATAGCAGCTGGGGTGGCCTGGGGTCTTGGTCATTTGAGCAAAGTGGCTCTCCTGGGCTTAGAAGGCGAGGGTCCCTCACACGGCCTAGGACTGGGCCTTGCTGGGGTCTGGACTGGGTGGGAACAAAAGGACACACACCACAGCGACTTTGGAGTCTGGAAACAATAGCACTGTTTATTGGGGTGACATCTGCCCACCCGAGGGCTCTGACAAGCGGCCTAGGGTTGGAGGCTCCCCAGATCATCCCTCTCCCCTTGCTGAGGTCCCAGACTGCCCGTCTAGGCCCCTGGGGACCTCTGTCACCTTGTCTCTTGGCCTCGGAGCGTCCTGAGGCGAAGCCTGCCTGCCGCCAGCCTTGCAGAGAGCCCGGTCACTTCCTGGAGGTCTCTCTCTGGAGAAGCAGGGAGTACCTGCGAAGCCGGGTCCAGTGCTCCTGCTCTTTCACCTTCTTCTCCAGCTTCTGGAACCTGTGGGCCACACAGGTGGAGATGAGAGGAAGCCGCTTTGTGCCTCGTCACCCTCCTGCCCCCCGGCTCCAAGGTCCCCGGGGCAGACCTTGACCGCCCTGTGCTAATCTCAGAGCCTCTCCGAGTGGCTCGTCTGCGGCACGACTGTGTCCTCGGGGCTCCACCCGGTGCACGGCCAGTACTTGAAACACCTTTACTGCGTGACGACGGGGCCTGCGTGCTGCGGGAGGCGCCCCACGGAAGGCGCGGTACCACGGGGGACTCACGGCCTGTGCGCGTGGACCGTTAGCCACGTCCGAATGCCCACACCTCCAGGGAGTAGACGCCGCTAGAGCATCGAGTGTCACCGGCTAGACTCCCAAGACCCGACCTTGACTGCCCACCTGCTCAAACTCACCGACCTTTGTCCCACATTCTTCCTTAAATTCTTCTTTCCAGCTTCTCTCTTAACTCAGGCAAAAGACCCGAAGGGCATAACATCCCGAGAAGGAAACCAGAACCGCCCCGCCGGCAATAACGACTGACAGCCCAGACAGAGTTCTGGAGGCCCGGCCAACCAGACCAGTCTGAACTTAACCCCCGGCTCACGCCTGCGCACACGGGACCGTGCAGTGACCCAGGGAGGGACCAGCGGTGACCTTTGCCTCATCATAATACTAAAATCTGCACCGAGGGGGTCTCGTCTCATTTACGTGACATACAAAGCATATGTGTAGACGTGTTTCCTTAGGGCGCATGCAGGACCTCATGCCCACCTCTGCGTACAGTGACAAGGCTTCCCTAACCCTCAGTTTCAGGAACCCACCCGCCCCTGCTCTGAGAGTCACGGCTTTTGAAAGTTATTCCCGGTGATGTCCTTATCCGCTGCGAATAAAGCTTCCCTTGTGCCACAATTCACCTGCTGTAGTTTGTCTGTGTGGCTCACCACGGAGTGAACTCCCACTGGTTTAGTTACGCTAGTGACAGGCAAGGGTGCAAGTGCGGGAAAGATCCAAGTGGCTGAAACAGCCCTGCTTCCCCCCACCCCAGCTCCATCAGGGTGACAGGGGGGAAGGACATTTGTAATTTGAGGCGTTTTAAGTGCCACAGAGGTCGAATGGAGGGAGGCGGGAGGGATCCATCCACCTTGCCTGGGGAGCTCCTGAAAGAGAAGACCCTCGAGTTGGGTCTTTTACAAGATGTTAATTTTTTTTTTTTTTAAGTAACAAATAAATGCGCATTCAGTACAGGAAAAGCAGGGCAGCCCAGGATTCACCCCTCATTCTGCCTGTGCGGAGATGGCCGCTGTGGGGGTGGGGGGGAGGGGGGAGGAAGCCTACCTTCTGGGGAAGGGGTGCCCCTGCTGTCTGGGTTTCTGCCTTGGGTGCCTGAGGGCACAGAGGATGTTAAACCACTTAGGGCAAGCAGGAGGAGGGCTACTTCCGGGGAGAAAGACCATGGTTGCAGCTTTGGATTTTTGAGGCTCTACCTGCCAAGGAACATCCACGTGGAGATGTATCTGATACTCGATGCGTGAAAACATTTGTATTTTATTTTATTAAAAAAAATTTCTTAATGTTTGTTTATTTTTGAGAGAGAGAGCGAGAGAGAGAGAGAGAGACAGCATAGGTGGGGAAGGAGCAGAGAGATAGGGAGACACAGAATGCGAAGCAGGCTCCAGGCTCCGAGCTGTCAGCACAGAGCCCGACGTGGGGCTCAAACCCATGGGCTGTGAGATCGTGACCTGAGCTGAAGTTGGACGCTCAACTCAACTGAGCCACCAGACGCCCCTAAAATATTTAACTTGAAAAAGTACTCTATACTTTGATTTTTTTAAAAAATGGAAGAATACAAGTGGGTATACAGTTAGAAGCAATTTCCTTCTCTCCTCAGATCCTTATTTTCTGTTCCCAAAGCAACGGTAATTAACGGCTCCTTGTAAATCCTTGGAAATTACGTATACACATACAAGCGTAGACATGTGTATAATCTTTTTTTTTTAATGGAAGTGTGCCATGCACTGTGGTGCACCCTGCTGTTTGCAATGAAACCGTATCCCAGAAATTGCTTCCAGGAGGCACTCCCAGTTCTGCCACAGTCTTTTTCCCCTATTGGACACTCGGGGTTTCCACTCTTTTGCTAATGCTGTCCAGGCTGCAATGAAGTCTTTGCCTGCGTGTGAGAGCGATGGGCAGGGAGGAGGAAAAGCGTGTGCATGTTACAAACTCGGGCTTTGAACCCACACTGCTTGTGCTCAAACCCAGTTCCTTTGCTTACAAGTTGGTGACCCGGGGCAGGTGGCACGACCTCATCAGCCTCAGCTTTCTGGCTGTGCAGTGGGGAAATAATAGTAAAAAATAAGATGATGCCTGCAAAGCACTTAGCATAGCCTTGGCACACAGTAGGTGCTCAGTAAAGTTAATTATAATAATATTTCTGCTGATAAATAAGTGGGTGTGAAATTTTGGGGTCAGGAGGTCAAAACAACATGGATTCAATAAGGGACCATCCAGGAGCGCTCAGCTGGCTCAGGTGGTGGAGCGTGCGACTCTTGATCTCTCAGGGTTGTGAGTTCAAGCCCCATATTAAGTGTGAGATTACTTAAAATCTTTAGGGAGGCACCTGGCTGGCTCAGTCGGTGGAACGTGTGACTCTTTTTTTAAGTTTATTTATTTGTTTTGAGAGAGAGAGAGGGAGACCACAAGCAAGCGAGAGGCAAGAGAGAGAGGGATAGAGAATCCCAAGCAGGCCCTGCACTGTCAGGTTGGACCCCAACACGGGGCTCGAACCCATGAACTGTGAGATCATGATCCGAGCCGGAAACCAAGAGTTGGATGCTCAACCGACTGAGCCACCCAGGTGCCCTGGAGACTGTAACTTCTCGACCTAGGGTTTGTGAGTTTGAGCCCCACGTTGGGTATAGAGATTGCTTAAAAAAAAAAAAAAAAAAAAGAGCAACCGTCCAAGAGGCAGCTGGATAGATGGAACTAGGGCAAGTTTTAAAAGGAAGCCTGAAAATAAAGTCATCCGTGTGTTCAAGACAACATGGATGACGTTCAGAACATAATGCTGGCGGGGAGAAGGCCTTTCTCGATGATCTCGTGGTAAAGATGCTCAGCCTGGTTAACACTTCCAGCGTGTGCCAGGCCACGTCCTATGCGGAGATGCAGCTGTCACCCACTTTACACTCGGAGACGCTGAGGACCGCCCCGTCGCACAGCTAGAGCCCCCGGTCTGTGCCCTCGTCATACTGTAGAGCTTGCACCCCGAATTTGAGGCCCTTTACACCTGCCCCTCAGCGAAGCCTAAGGGACAAGGCGGAAAAGTCCAGCTACTGGACACTTGAAACTTCTGTCTGGCTGGGCGAGCAACTCCAAATACTCCTCCCCAAAGACAAACCGGGAAAAATTATTCACAGCACATTGACAAAGAACTCTTAAAATCAAAAGAAAATGAACTCACGCATAAGAAACAGATCCAGGGCAAGCCAGGGAAGGAGTGAGGGAAATGTACAGTATATATAACAGAAAGATGCTCAGTGTCCTTCGTTCCCTAATTAAAATAGCCATGAGCCGTCAGTTCCTGCCTGCCCAGCCCCTGGCCCAGAGGGCCAGGTGCCCTGTGGACCCAGAAGCCCGCCTTCTGGCAGACAGGTGGGTGGTTGAACCTGAATCTTGCTTGGCTTTGTATTCCATAAGGAATAAAGGGAGAGAGAGACAGAGAGAGGAAGGGACACTCTGTCTGCTTCCTGGTGTCCAGAAATTTCTGTCTTGTGATCAAGTTTGACCTAGCCAGGGATGGCAGAACTCGAACGTGGAAACGGTGCCTGGAGCCCCAAGTTGCACGGGAGCAGAAGCCAGGCCTTGGGGTGGGGGGTGGGGATGCATATTTGTGGCTAGCTGGCCTCCTTTTAAAGCCCCAAAGGCAGGTTCCCTTTCACACTGGCTATTTATAAAAGTCCCAGGGGCAGGTTTTGCAAAAACATTTTGGACAGATGATTGCAAGCTTGAAACTCTGAATCGATTGCCACATAACCCACTGCCTTGAAGTTTCACCTAGTTTTAGGGCCAATGGAAGCGGTTTCAGACACGAGGAGTAAATAGGGAAAAACAAGATGAGATTAAAACCTTTGGGACATGTATGGATATGTGGGATAAACAACAATAGGAAAATGTTAATGGCAGAATCTAGGTTGTGGGTATATGGATGTTCAGTGACTTTTTTTTTTTTCAAAACTGCTGTATGTTTGAAAATTTTCAAAATAAAGTGTTGGAGCGAGGGGGGGGGGGGGGTGGAGGGCTACTTTTGGGAAAGTCCCAGATAGCAGACCTCAGAGCAAGTAGAACAGGAAAAGCCTTCTTTAAATCAGTTTTTCCCAATTTATTGCTGGGACCCAATCTGGAAAATGGGTTGCCACAAGGGATATAATTCAAACACTGTGATCAGGCCGAAGTAAAAGTTCCTTCAAGCTGGGCTGGCCCCAACCACACGATGCGACCCCTCCCAGCTCCTGCTGGGTCCCAGGACCCAGTGACAACTTCTCTGAGCTTTTCTGTTCCCAAGCTCCCATGGTTTGGGTCAGCCCCAGGCCCTGCCCCTGGCCACCCCCCCCCCCCTCAGCCCCCCGCCCCCACCTGATCAGCCCCAAGGACTCCAGCACTCTTCCCTGACAAGCTTCCCTGGGAGGGCAGTCCTCTCCACCCCCTCCTGGCTATGGGGGCCACCCCAGGGAGGGGCTCAGGCATGACACCTAAGAGCTAAGCTCTGCCGACAGGGAGGAAAGACTTTGGGAAAGTAGTAGAGTGAGTCCCATTCCTACAGGAACACAGACTGGAGGGGGCAGGGTGGAAAGGACCATCTTTACAGAGCAGGCCCGACCACAGGGGAGTGGAGAAATGCCCTGCAGACACATCCTTTCCACAGAAAATGACATTGGCATATTTATAAGGAAGGTTTTCTTAAAATTAAAAAAGAATTAAGTGATATTCTGGAGTGACAGAAAGCCAGATTTAAAAGTTGAACTCGGAACGTGACCTCAACTTAGTGAAAACACCAAAGGGAAAACCAGAAGGAAATGCACTGACATATTAACAGCAGGGCTAGGGTTTGGTGATGGTCGTGGGTGGTTTACATTTTCTTTTCTGCGCTGTCCTGTTTTCCAGATTTCTACAAGTGCGTGTATAACTTCTATCAGAAATAATAACTTTTTTTTTTTTTTTTTTACAACGGGGAAGTGCTCCGTTATGGTCGTAGTGTGCTTGAAGCAGATTTCAGGGGCTGAGTGGGGCTCTGCAGGTGTCCGAGTACCGATCTCCACTCATACATTGGTTGAGGGTTGGAAATGTCAGTCAGGGACTGAGGGCGGCCTGAGTTGGCCGGGCCCCTTGCTGCCAGGCAGGAGGTGAGCCGCCCGGCGCTGGACATGTCGGTCCAGCCTCACCCTTTCCAGGCCAGTAAAAGAGGGCGTTAAACTGCGAGGCAGAAATGGAAACAGTCTCCTTAAACACGGAGTTCACTAGGCCTCATCAGGAAAGAGCTCCGGAAACTCCACACCATGACCCAGGCGTACAACCTCACCATAGCTATGACCTAAACTCGTACTCTTGACTTTTTTTTTAACCAGTTTTTAAAATTTTCCAAGAGAATGTTTTGTTTTGTTTTGTTTTGTTTTGGTAGGAAAGCTGCAAATAGGGAAAATACAAAAAAAAAAAAAAAAAAATCACATACATCATCACCCAAATAGAACTCCTGTTATATTGGTGTACACATTTCCAGACTTCTCTCAAAATCAGGATTATACTGTAAACGGTATTTCATAACCTCTCTCCATCTTTTGTTTGGAAAAATTTCAAACCTGGGGCGCCTGGGTGGCTCGGTCGGTCAAGTGTCCGACTTCAGCTCAGGTCATGATCTCACGGTTCATGGGTTCGAGCCCCGCGTTGGGCTCTGTGCTAATGGCTTGGAGCCTGGTGCCTGCTTCGGATTCTGTGTCTCGCTCTCTCTCTGCCCCTCCCTCACTTGCACTCTGTCTCTCAAAAATGAATTTAAACGTTTAAAAAATTTTTTTTAAAAAGAAAAATTTCGGGGCGCCTGGGTGGCTCAGTTGGTTGAGCGGCCGACTTCAGCTCAGGTCACGATCTCGCAGTCCGTGAGTTCGAGCCCCACATCGGGCTCTGTACTGACAGCTCGGAGCCTGGAGCCTGTTTCGGATTCTGTGTCTCCCTCTCTCTCTGACCCTCCCCCGTTCATGCTCTGTCTCTCTTTGTCTCAAAAATAAATAAACGTTAAAAAAAAAAATTAAGAAAAAAAAATTTCAAACCTACATGAAAGTTGCAAGCAGTACAGTTAACCTGCACCTGTGGTCACCGATGGTGAACATTTTGCCTGGCTGTCTGTCTGTCTCTTTCTGTGAGTATTTTCCTGGGTTTCACTGGTTGTTAACATTTTCTCTTCCTCTCTCTAAATGTTTTCCTGGTCTGTGCTTCAAAGTAAGCTGCAGACGTCACGATGCCTCACCCTTCAATTCTTCAGCTGTGTCTCCTCAGAATAAGTCAAGCCGTCAAGGGTCAAAGCAAGAAACTGCCATGTAAAGAACAGCCAAACGCTCTTGGTTAATCTTTAATCAGGGGAAATGCCCAGTGACCCCTCCTTCACTGTCCTCCCCCCGAGACCCACAGACCATCTGCCTCTCCTGATGAATGGGCTGCCTCCTTCCAGGAGATATTGAAAGCCCCCCAAGAACCCCCACAACCGGAGAACCACAAGCAGCAGGGAAATGCAGCCTTGGGGATTCACGGCGCCACCTTGCGGTGGTGTTTAGAATTTCCCCAGGCACGAACTGGAAGTAACCCAGCATCCTTCTGGAACCTACCATTTACTGAGCGACCACCCAATGCCCAGCACTAGACGTGTATTATCTCTGGAATACCCACAAAACCTGAGGGCTGGGCACCATCAAAGTGTCCACAGCACAGCCTGGCGCACTGCAGGTGTTCAACACACCGGTTTTGAACAAAGGAGGAAACTGAGGCTCTCGGAGGTGAAGGCACTCACCCAAGGTCTCTCAGTTAGGAAGGGGTGGAATTGGATTTCAAACCTGAGTATCCTGGCCATTCCACTTCCTTCCTCTTGAGGCAAGAGTAAATAGAAAAAGGGGAAATGGTCGTAAAGGGATATCGTGGGGACTGGAGAGATCACAGAGTCTCTGAAGACCCTGGAAGGAAGGGGCCACCGAAGTCCCCCCACCCCCACCCCCAGGAGAATCCAGGGCTCCGCTGGTAACCTCCTCCTGCCAAAAGCGCAATCATGCCAGAAACCATCAGCAAGAATTTGCAAACCGCCGAGATGAGTGGCGGATGGATTAGAAGAGACACCTGCTTCTCCAGAGCAGACAGAGCACAGCTCCTTATGCTTTTACAGCAGAAAGGGCCACAGGCAGAGTCCCCACGGGCCTGGGGGTCACAGAAAAGGGAGAGACGCGTGGCCAAACCGTTTGTCCAGACGACGGTTAAAGCCAAGGGGGCTTGGACCAGGGGCTGGCGACCAGTTTGTATAAAGGGCCAGATAGTAAATGAGGCCGGCTTTATGGGTCGTGTGGTCTCTGTCACCACTGTTCAAGTCTGCTGTTGTAGCACACAAGCAGCCATGATGAGACATAGCAAATGGGCCGAACCTGGCCCATGACTTAAGCCCCTGTCTCCCAAGACTGGTGTCTGATCATCCAAATACAGTTTTACAAAACCAAAGAATCCAGAAAGCAGGAGGACAAGACAGTCTTGACGAGGAGAAAATAGCGACTGGCAGGCAGTCCTTCTTCTTTACCAGCCTGAATCCGGGGCTCCCTTTCCTGCCAACCCAAACGGGAAATTGGAGTGTGGCTCACGGGCTACAATATGGCAGGGTCCCCCACAGAAGGGGCAGTCGAAATGCCGGACGGATCTGACCATCGAACACACTCCGCTAGTCCTCAACCCAGAGACAACCCCAGGAGCAGGGATGGGAAGCAGACCCGGGACTCTACCTCTCCTGGAGGAAACTCTCGCATCTTTTCTCCAAGGGCAGCACCTGGGCGAAGGCCATGCTATCGGTCATGTCCGCTTGAGGAACGGTGCAAAGGTTGCAGATGTTTTCCAGGAGCGGGTAGGCCTCGAGATTAAAACAGAAAATAGAATTCTGGATGTCCTTGGCGTCGTCGGATTCAATTTCGTCAGGATGGTCTCCTGAGATGAAACAAAACACAGCGTTCTGTAGAGGGATGACCTTCTCTGTGGGCTGGATGGGCAGCTGGGGGCAGCTCTCTGCTGGTAAAGGCTGGGCTGTCAGGGCTGAGCTGTGAGGGGCTCCCTTGAAGGGGGTCGCAGGAGTCTCTCTGGAATCCTGTGTTTTAGCTAAGTGCCTCGTGAGGGGCTAAGCAGCAGTGTCCTTTTGGCCTGTGGCGCAGGGTTGAAGAGCAGGGAAGAGATTGGGGGCATCACCCTGTGCTTTGGGAAGGGAGGGAGAAGGTCAGGCAAATAGCAGCCCCCAGGGCCCCCCTCCCATACCTCGGAGCAGGAAACACGGGCGGTGCAAAGACACGACAAACATAGGCGTCCAGGGCACTGCCAGATGGTAGGTTCTGGGTGGAGCAAAGGCACAGATGATCTGGGGCTTGGCCACGTCCATGAGCTGCACAGAGCCATTCCTGGAAAAGGTCAGCACCTGGGAAGCAAAGGGATGGCAACGGGGACTTCTCTGTCACCCCCGTTTGGAATAAGAGAGGCAGCTGGACATCCAGGCCAGCAACAGAGAGAACGGATTTGCTCGGGGAGCAGAGAAACATGTGTGTTTACTTCTCCGGTGTCCCCAGCAGCAACAGGCCCTTTTCCAGGTGCCGTGTCTGATGCTGGGTGGCGCTCCCCACTCCTGCCCGGGCTTCTCTTCTGGCTCACCAGCATCCCTGTCCGGGAGCTGGCCCTCCACGTGGCCGGACGCAGTGCCGCCCTCTGCACACGTATGCTTTCCTCCCCATCCTCGGAGACCCCGCTCCATCCCAGGGCCCTTCCTGGCGCAGGTTCGGAGGCCGGCCTCTCTCCTGCCTGGCTCCTTCCTCCCTGTAGGTGAACCTGTTAGATGCGCCTGATCGAATCGTCCTCCAGCTGCCACACCACCTCCCCGCCCCTCACACTCCGACACCTGAGAGTGCGACCTCACCTTCTCTGCCCCGTCCTGTCACTTCCTCCCGAAAGCAGCCCCCCGCCCCCACTGACTTCTGCAGGCTGAGGTGGTGACCCCTGTCTCTGTTCTGTGGCATCCAGGGCCCAGCGCATCACGGCCTCTCTCGTCTTCCAGGGCAGCTGCGCGGTGATTCGTCTGTCTTCCCAGCTGAACCGTGCGATCTGCGAGGGCGGCGGCTTGCTCTTTCGTCCCTGTGCGCCCCAAAGCTAGTCTAGTGCCTCGCGCTTGACAGGCCTTCAACAAACAGTCTTTGAAGGGAAAACGAACACGCTTGCTGAAGAGGAGTGAGGGGCGTGAGGAACCTACCATGCCAGGTAAGGCTGGGACTGGGGCCACTGCACAGATGGCTTCGTCCAGGTACTTTACCGGCCTGTGGGGAACCAGACACATAGACATTCGTCCTGGAAGGAGTTAAGGCTGTGCTATCCTCTCCTGGCACGCATCTAGGAGACACTCTTGTGAATAAGCATCGGGAGACATGTCAGAGATGGTTCATAGTAGCAGACGCGGGGAACAGGCGCATTACCCGCTGGTAGGAGAATGCCTTGCTGTGATATATTTATTACACGATGGGATGCAGTAGAGCCGGGAAGATACAGACCCGGCGCTGCATTCACCAACATGTGCGACTCTCCTGAACAAGGCTGCAGAGCAAGTTACGGAATAAACAGCCCCGAGAAACAAGCTGGAGGATACAGAGCATGGGAGTCCCTTTACGAATTTCCCAAATAGGCACAGCTAAACAATGCGTTACTTGGAGATGCGTGTGGCTAATTCTTACAGGAAAGCGAAGGAGTGGATGATGAATTTTGGAAAATGACACAGTTGATTGAAAAAGAAATCGGCCGTGATATTTGGCAGCGACTCCCATCAAACGGTGGAGTCAGTTTCTCCACTGCCTGACTGCGGGTGTGGCCACGTGACATGCTTCGTCCACTGTGACGTGAGCAGAAGCTTGGAGAGTGTACGTTGCGGTTGCCCTCGCTTGCTGAGGGGACCCCTTAGGCTGTGGGGCGATGGAGGCTGAGACGGCCCGCAGGAGCCACCACAGGGAAGAGAACCAAGTGTCCTGGCCAACGGCCACCCAACTGCCACCTATGCAAGTGAGGCTGTGCCAGACCATCCGGCCCCCAGCCCAGCTGCCAGAGCTTAAGCAAGGCCAGTGGAAGAACTGGCCCAAATTGCTGGTCTGCGAGATCAGGGGCTACACATTGACTTGTTTTCTGAAGCCATCAAGTTGTGGAATGGTTTGTTATATACAGCGATGATTACTAAGGGGGTCACCTCTGGAGAGGAGAAAAGGGTGTGACCAGGGACAAGGACACAGCCTTAACTGAATTGGAGATGATCTATTTCTTTTTTTTAATGTTTGTTTATTTTTGAGAGAGGGAGGGAGAGAGAGAGAGAGAGAGAGAGAGAGAGAGGGGCAGAGGGGGGAAGAGAGAATCCCAAGCAGGCTTTGCACTGTCAAAGCAGAGCCCAATGCAGGGCTCGAACCCATGAACTTGAGATCATGATCCGAGCCGAAACCAAGAGTTGGATGCTTAACCAACTGAGCCACCCAGGCGCCCCGGAGATGATCTATTTCTGAAGGTTCATGATGGGTACAGGGGAGTTTCTACCTCCCTCCCTCTCTCCCACTGCCCACTCTCTGTGTGTGTGTCTCTCTCTCTCTCTCTCTCTCTCTCTCTCTCTCTCTGTGTGTATATATATAAACACCCAAATACATATACACATACATATATACTATACATAGTGTATATATAGCTATATCCTAAATATACACATGTATATATTGTATAGCTTATTTGCATGCATGAAGTATTTTCACAACTTCAGAAAGAGACTCTTGAGACAATTTAAAAAAGAAAGCCTCGAGGAAACTGATAAAAGGCGATTTTGGCAGAAATGACAAATGACGTGAAAGCTGTCATTTGTGCTGTCGCACAATTTTGTGAGACAAGTTTTACACGTGCACATAAAAAAGATGGGAGCTCACAGGGAGGGTGTTGACTACAGAGCCAGTGGACTCTAGCTGGGGAGCTGGTCACTTTCGGCTGGCCGGTCATTTGCCCCGTCCTGCGCTCAAGCCACTGACCTCTCGACCAGCACACTGACGGTGGGTTCTTGGGTCCCCCTGGCTGTCACCAGATGGACAGAAGAATCTGTGCACAGCACCACACATTTCATGTGGGATTTCAAGGGCCCCTCAGGATACACGTTCTGTCCCTGGTGGACTAAGTAGTATTTGAGGAAGTGAACACTCTGGCAGGAACATCCCTTGGGAAGAGCGACGACCCCAAGAGGGAAACCTGGAAAAACAATGGCACAGGCAGGTCAGTGAAAGGGGGAGGGCTGATGCAGCCTGGGCGCAGGGTCTGTGACCAACAGGCATATGAGGGGTGTGAAGGCAAGATCCGGCAATGAGAGCCTTCTGGAAGTGAAGCCAGAAAACCCCAGTGCCCAGTGGGAGAGAAGAGCCCCCCCTTCTAAGTATGGAGGGGGGTGGGGGACGGGGGAGAGCCCCGGGGAGGGGGCCAGAGTCAGTGCTGGGACAGAAGGGACAGTGCCCTGCCAGGTACGGAACCACGGCTGACCGTGGTGGGTCAAGGTATACCAGAGAGAAGGTGGTTCTCTGAGAAGGGCTTTTTTATGAGAAGGGTGTATATGTGTGTAGTCAAACGATATCCAGGACGTATCAGTGTCCGGACAAATGAAAACAGCCTATTGAGCAAGGGAATGTGAAATTATGAGCATTGTTCAGCCCTTTAAGTATCTTTCACTCTTGTAAGAAGACTGGGTGAGGAACCAAAATTCAAGAGGGCGCGTAGGGATGTTTATCTCCCCACCATGTGGGCCGAGTGCCGGCTAAACGGAAACCACCACTGAATCCTTCAGATGGAAGCAGCCAAGGGAGGAAGGCACCTCACTGACCTGACAGAAGGCTCCCCGAGATGGCCGTAGACAGGGCACTCTCTCTGGTTCTCACCAGCGCGCTGGCTGGGAAGGCTGCCCACCTCTACTCTCAGAGGAAACACCCATCCAGTTGTACAATGACAAACCCAGCGATTCAGTCATCACTTCTAAGAGTTTGGTCAGAGGGAGCCTTTCCCTCAGAGGCTGATGGATCGACTTAGGGAAACTAGACACCACTGATTTTCTGCACCTGCAGAGCTGGACCCGGGATCCTGGGACTCCAGGACTCTAGCAAGGTGCCACCCACCCAGCATGGCTACTGGTCTTGCACTGGCCACCGTACAGGCCTCTTAGCTTCAATAGCAGTGGGCTTCCTGCTGACCGCGGTGGGGGTGGGAGAGCAGGAAGACTTCGTTTGAGAACTTGGGGGCGGGTGGGGGAGGGCCAGGGCTGCCCTACCGTCACATCCTGTGCTGGGAGACACCTCCTCCCCGGAGTGTGATAATGAGGTAACTAACAGTCTTACTTCCAGGACCCGCTCCAGTGCGGGGCACGGGGCGAGCGCTCAACCAGTGCACGGGGATTGGGAAGTGTCAGCACTTATCGTGTTCAATAAGTGACTGAATGAATGAGGGGAAGGCGGGACCGGCTCCCCACACTGACTTAAGAACACAGAGTAACTACCAGAAGGCCCAGAGCCTGCAGGAAACTCCAGAGCTCCCCGGGGTCTCATAATCCAGGGGTGAGGCGGGGGCGGGGGGGGGGGGGTGCTCACCTTCTGCCAGGTCCCACAGCGTGAGCACGCCATCCTCGCAGGCCAGCACCAGGTAGGAACAGCAGCAGCTGAGCTGAGAGACAGCAATGGGTGCAGCACAGGGCCACGCGCCCTCCGGGTCTAGCGGGGAGGACGGCACTCACTCGGCCGCCCCTGCCCCAGCCGCTGCACCCGCCCACCACCTCCACGCGCACAGCTCACGGCCCGGACTAGTCTGCCCGGCTGGCACACGGGCAGGGGTACCCGCTGGGCTCTCTGCAATGCTACCTCTTTAGGACAGAAGAGCAAGTCCCACTCCTCTTGCACTGACGCTCACACTGAATGAGTACTTGCCAGGCGCTAAGCACCGTGGTAAGCACTGTATGTGCACCCTTTCGGTTCATTCTCGCAAGGGTCTGGTGAGATGAGTCCTGTTGGCACCCTATTTCACAGATGAGGAGACTGAGGCAGAGAAGTCACCTGCCCAAGGTCAGAGCCAGTCAGTACAGAGGTTGAGATTAGAAGCCACGCTGCCTGAGAGGGCGTTGGGAGGAGAGAAAATTCTTCCTTTGTACACTTTTAAACATTAAAGTATAATCCCTTTTTAAAACTTTTTAACAATGTTTCTTTTTGAGAGAGAGAGAGAGAGACAGACAGACCGTGAGTGAGGGAGCGGGAAAGAGAGGGAGACACAGAATCCGAAGCAGGCTCCAAGCTCCGAGCTGTCAGCACAGAGCCCGATGCACGGCTCGGACTCATGAACCATGAGATCGTCACCTGAGCCGAAGTCAGACACTTAACCGACTGAGCCACCCAGGGGCCCCAAACATTAAAGTACAATTCTAAAGAATGATATCCGTGTACAGCTCAAGGAATTACCACAAAGTGAACCTGCTCACGTAACTGCCTCCAAGAATTTGTAAAAACCAAAAAAGACCACGTAAGTGGTGGTCCTAAGTGCCTTTCAATTTCAAAAAGCTTTCACATACAGAAACCCTCTGGATTTTGCGATCCACGGCAAGCACGTGCAGTCAGCAGGGATGGATGGTGTGATGAATGAGCTCTGTGTTTCAGATGAGAAAACAGGGTTGGGGGCACGCGGTGACTGGCCTGGGGCTACACAGCTTGCGGGCCTTCATTGGGCCGGGGCCGGATCCGGCCCCTGATGCCAAGCCTCTTTTTGCCTCAGCTGCCAAAGGAGCCCTGTGGACCTGACCGGGCTTTGTCCCTATCGACCTATTCTCTTGGAGAAACGGGACCGCCCAGAGACAGAGCTTTGCGCTCACACCACAGGCCCTGAGCCACCTGCTTCTGCCTGCACAGCTCTGGTCCCCTAAAGTGACGTGTCAGTCACGTGCTCTCAGCTAAGCTGGAGAAGGACACGTTCTCAGGCAGCTCCCATCTCAGCAGCCAAGTACCGGCTTTATCCTTCAGAGTTCGGTTAAGTGAATAGAGGAAGAAGTTGTGGTTTCCGGTCCAATGTATGCCAAGGACACAGGCTACCCCTGGGAAAGAAGAGAGGAAAGGGGCGTCACGTGAGGCAGCTGGGTAGCCCCGGGTTTGTACGGAAGGTGTTTGCCCAAGCGGAAGTCGGTTTGAAGTCAAAAGTGGTGCGTTCTAAGGGGCAGCGCCCAGCAGAGGGGTGAGCCTCCCGGGGAGGAGGGCTGAGCATCCCCGGGAGGGCTGTTCCCACGGCCAGCTGGCCTTCCCCGGTGAGGAGGACGGTCACGCTGCCCCTCAGCGGCTTTCATGTCGTCTAGATAATTCATGTCCTCTTGGCTGTCAGTGTTTTAAATAGCATGTTCTACACAGTGAGTTCATGTTCAGAAGCAGCCTGGCAGGATATGTGCTCAGACCCTCCTCTGTGGCGAGTCACTGCCTGAAGACAGCACGGTCTCCGTTATCAGGGAGTCTGGGCTGGGGCACCATGCGTCCAGACACCGTTAAGTGGCGACCTACTCTCCGCCTCATTGCCTCCCACCGTGCAGGGGTTGCTGGGGTGCTCCCCGAGTGGACCACCTGCCCAGGACAGCCACCTGCATCGTGTTCATTTACCCGAGGGGCTCTTGACGTCTGCTGGCATGGTGGTGACGCGGCCAGGAAGGAGGAAGTGGAACGTGGCCATACTGGGGGAAGAAAAAGAGACACGAGTCAGCCACGGCAGGCTCCTTGGCAAGGAGACACCCTGGCAGAGTCATGGTACTAAAAGCAGAAATGGGTAGTTAGGATGGACCTTCCCAGGGATACAGGGCCATGAGCTAAGTCACATGGGATGTGCCGGCCCTGGTGGCCGCAGACCTGGGAAGTTGGTGAGGGCAGGGCAGGGCAGGCAGAGGCGCGGGAGTCACTCCCGGGCTGGGAACGGCACCCAGCACCCAGAAGAACCTTCTCTGTCCTTGGGGAAGATCCCCTAGTGACCAGACTTGGCTGCCGTGAACAAATGCTCCCTTATGCTGGGGGCAATCCAACCAGGGTGTGCTGATACATCTGTCCTTAAGAAAAGAACAAACCAATTTCCTGAGGTCTATATAGAGTTTGTAGCTTCTTGTGGTATAGAATCCCACTACAGACAGACATTACCCGCAGGTTAACAACGAGCCTGCAGCCAGGCAGCATGCCCCTGAACCTCGCTGGGGCCCAGTTCAGGGCTCAGGTAGCTGCTAGGAGGCCGTAGCCCTAGGAGTTTGTGTCCTGACGTGAGAAAATTCAAGGTGCACTTGGCAGCAAGATGAGGGGTTTCTCTTCCTCTGTGAAGCAAGAATGTTCCTGGTTCCTGAGCTCCACGGTAGCTGTGAAGAGAGCTAGTTCCTAAAACCAGCTCCACCAGATCCTTCAAAGCCTTGGGCTCGGTTTTTACAGTCACAGCAGGGGATTCCTGAGCCCATCTGCTGCCTGAGGTTACAAAGTAAGGTATTTTAGTAATTCTTCGTTAATATATTACATTGAGAAAGACTGGATGGGAATGGAGGAAAATGTGAATAGTGGCAACTTTTATTTCTGTCTTTAGGATCTTCTGTGTTGTCTAGATAATCAGGAAGAAACTTAAAAAAAAATTTTTTTAATGTTTATTTTAGAGAGAGAGACAGCGTGAGCGGGGGAGGGGCAGGGAGAGAGGGAGACACAGAATCCAAAGCAGGCTCCAGGCTCTGAGCTGCCAGTACAGGGCCCTGATGTGGGGCTCGAACTCACAAACTGTGAGATCGTGACTGGAGCCGAAGTCAGCGGCTTAACCGACTGAGCCACCCAGGTGCCCCATCAGGAAAAAAGTTTTTAAAGAGAAGATATACATAAGATTGTAAAACAAACTCGACTTCTCCTCTCCATAGATGTCTATTCCCTCTTTGAAATGCACATGATCAGCCTTTGTTCTAACTCTCTTTGAACAATCTCCACATATCTCTTCAAAAAATCTGAAATTCTCGGGAAAATCTCCCAAACCAGAAACAGCTTTTAATTCAAGTGCTTGGGTTGATTCCTGTGTGTGCCCTGAGAGGAGACACTCTGCCCAACCCCCACCCCCCACTCCGGCTGGAGGCGAGGGAGGGGGAGGGAGCCGGGCCTCCTTCCTGCTCACCTGAGCTGCTCCTCCCCGCACTCTCCATCCAGGTACTTCTTGAACAAGGCTTTGAAGATGGCCTCCTGCTGCTCCCACTGAGTGTCCTTGATGAAGTGGTTCTGCCCTGAGCCCAGCCCGTAGCAGTCCTCTATCTTTGCAAAGACTTCCAGGGGGCTTTTAAATGTGGTACCTAGGTTGAAAAGATCCCAGAATTGGTCAAACCATGGGACTTCCCCCTTCCTGATTTTCCCTTCCTTCCTCCACACTTTCCAGTTTCCTGCAGAATCTCTAGTCCTCAGAAATCCATCTGGGAAGCCAGCGTTCAGTCTTCTCCCCGCCTCTTTCCTCGCCAGGCGGCTTGGCTCAGTGAGCACAGGCTAAGGGCAACCGCCCTCCCCCCTCCTCCTCCTCCAGCCTCACCATCACGTCCTGTTTCCAGATGCCCGGATCCCCAAACAAGGCCAAAGAAAAGTTCACGAGGTCACTAGAGACCTTAGATCACCGTTGCCGTCTTCCCAGCCCAGCAAGGCCCCAAATGTGCCAGTTGCCATCACTACTGAGCCGCTGCTGCAGGGCCCACAGAAACAGACGGTCCCGGCCTCTACCTATGTTGACGTCTATCCAACTACCTTCCTTCAACCATCTCCCTTCTCTGCCAGTCACTTTTCTTACCATTCCCCTTCCCCCCCCCCCCCCGAAAACCTTTCATTTCCTTCTTTTTTCAACTGTTCCTAAATCCACAGTAAAACTGGGTCATTTATTTTCTAGGTTCCCACCCCAGCTTTCAGATGGAGGGTGCCCAGGAGGCCCCCAGTGCCCCAGGTCTCCTTGGCCGGAAGCAATCATTGTTATTCATTTCTCACAGAAGTTTCTATAGGGAGACCACCTTTGTATAAATAAATGGTAGCACAGGATACACTAGTACCCCCCAAGTGTGGTTCCAAGATGAGCAGGGATCTGAGGGGCTCAACCGGAACTTGTTAGAAATGCAGATTCTCAGGCCCCAGCCCCAGCCTGCAGAAACACAAACTGTGTGGCTGGGGCGCAGCATTTTGGGTTTTAACAAGTTCTCCGGCTGAGTCAGATCCAGCTAAAGTTTACACCAGCCCCCTTGCATTTTCCACTCACAAATAGCTTGGAGATCGCTTCCTTTCAGTGCTACAGACCTTCCTTATTGTTGCTTATTTTCATTTACTAAACCTTTTTCTTACTGTGAAATAGAACACGTTCAGCAAAGAGCATTAAAAAATGTATATCTTGGGGTGCCTGGGTGGCTCAGTCGGTTAAGCGTCCGACTTCGGCTCAGGTCATGATCTCGCGGCCCGTGGGTTCGAGCCCCGCGTCAGGCTCTGTGCTGACAGCTCAAAGCCTGGAGCCTGTTTCGGATTCCGTGTCTCCCTCTTTCTCTGACCCTCCCCCGTTCATGCTCTCTCTCTGTCTCAAAAATAAATAAATGTTAAAAAAAATTTTTTTTAAATATATATATCTTAATAAATTATTACAAAGCAAATGTCTGTCTCCACTCAGGTCCAGAGACAGAACATCACCTGCTCCCTGGAAGCTTCGCAGGGGCCCGTCTCCAGTCACAACCTCCTGGCGAGAGCCGCACCCATTCTCTTGGCTTTTCCATAAGCACTGCAGTAAGTTTGTTTTACCTTTGCTGTCTAAATGTGCATCTACACGAAAAAGCTCTGCTTGGCCTGCTTCTGACCGTTACACACAGATGGAATCGTGAAGAGTTAACTCTGTGTCTGCCCTCTTTTGCTTAATATTGTGAGATTTGTCCATTTGGTTGTGGACGGCTGCAGTTTGTTCCTTTTTATTGATAGTATTCCATCAAGTGAATACATGTTCTCTTGTTGACGGACATTTCGGTTGTTTCATGATTGGGGCTATGGAGAATCATGTCACTGTTACCATTCTCGTACATGTCTCCTTGTACGTATTTGCTTGCACACTGTCAGGTACATACCTAGGAGGAGGCTGACCACTTCACCCTGGTTTGCTCAGGAGTTCCCTATGTTTAGCTCTGAAAGCCCCACATCCCAGTAGACCAACCCCTCAGTCCCGGGCAAGCTGGTACGGTCGGTCAAACTGCCGCTGAGTGTAAGTGCTGGGTCTCAGGGTATAAATTATCGTCACCATCACTGGAACAAACCAAACTATTTTCCAAAGTGGTTGTGCCGATTTTCATTGCTAACTGTCGTGTACGAGAGGCCTGCTTGTGATACATCCTCACCAACTTGGTATGGCCCGCCTCTTTTAAATGTTGCCCTCCTGGTGGGTGTGGAGTGGTAGCTCATTATGGTTTTAATTTGCATTTCCATGATAACTAATGATGTTGAGTACACACATTCATCTGTTTATTAGCCATTTGAATAAACTCTTGCCTGTTTTATACTGGATTATCTCTTTTTCTTAATAAGTTGTAGGAATTCTTTACATATTCTCAGTAGGGACCATTCCTAAGTTTTATGTGTTTTGCAACTATCTTCTCCCACTATGTGGCTGCTCCTTCATGCTTTTAATGATGTCTTGGGATTACTAGAAGTCCTTAATTTTAGCAGCCAAATTTGTCAAATTTTTCTTTTATTGTAAGTGCTTTTTGTGTTTTGTTTAAAAAGTCTTTCCCTATGAAATCATAAAGATACTGTCTTATATTATTTTCTAAAAGCTTTACTGTTTTCTCTTTCATATTTGCTTCTATGGGTCGTCTGGAATTTATTTTTGTGTATGGTGGGAGGCAGGAGTCAAGTCTCACTTTTGTTTCCATATGGACAGCCAGCACCATTTATTGAAATGACCATCCTTTCTCTCCTGCTCTGTAATGTCACCTCTGTCAGTTATCAAGTGTCCATTTATGCCTTGGTCTGTTCTGGCCTATCATGTTTATCTATTTTTCTACTACTATATTCTGTATACTATTTCTATCTATATTTCTATATTCTCTCTATATATATTTCTATCTATCTACTATCCACTTATCTATTTTTCTATTGTGTCTTAATTACTATAGCTTTATAATAAGTCTTGATGGAGCAAATCATATCATCGTGTTCTTTTACAAGAGTGAATTGGCTATTCTTGGCCTTTTGAATTTCCTTCTTTGTTTTTGAAAGTTGTAAAGTATTCCTTTGGATGAGTGTACCAGATTTTATTTAATTAGTCTTTTACCTCTATAAATAATGCTGCAGTGAACATTCCTATAGATATATCTTTGAGGTTCTGGGCAGGTATTGAGAGGATATACTCTATCCTCTGCCTACAATGGACTTCTCTGCTCCTCTTGACCTACTCCCACTTGTCCTTCAAGTCCTTCTCCCTCCGCGCCCCCCCCCCCCCCCCGGCAGAAAAAGACCTTCCCAAATGTCCCTTCCTTTGATAAACCCTCTGCCTCCTCCATGGGAAGAGTTGGTCACTCTTTCCTCTATGTTTTCATGGTCCTAAATGTTCCCCATTGCTGCACTTATCATATCCTACAATGCCACTTTCCTCTTATTCTCCCTTGGTAGAACAGCAGCTTTTAGAGTATGGAAAAGGTGTCTTACTCATCTGTGTGCTTGGTGCTTCACTGGCACTCAGCAAATCCTGATGAATGCATTAACACAGGAATACAGAAATGGATGAACTCCAGCTAGATGCCTGTTTTTCCTGATTTTCCAATTCTGTTAGTTACCTATGTCCTTGTAACATTTATATTTTTGTCCTTAGATCCCAGAGCTTATGACTTTTAACGTTTTTTTTTTTTATTTATTTTTGGGACAGAGAGAGACAGAGCATGAATGGGGGAGGGTCAGAGAGAGAGGGAGACACAGAATCGGAAACAGGCTCCAGGCTCTGAGCCATCAGCCCAGAGCCTGACTCGGGGCTCGAACTCACGGACCGCGAGATCGTGACCTGGCTGAAGTCGGACGCTTAACTGACTGCGCCACCCAGGCGCCCCCAGAGCTTATGACTTTTAAAAAAATTTCCTCCTCAGAACTATACTTGTAATTTAGATATTGCTGCTAATATCTAGAAAAGATGGGAAATTTGGACGAAAGCAAAGAAAGAAAAAAACAGAAATTAATATCAGAAATAAAAAGAGTATTAGTTGAATTATACTAACCTGTAACTGGTTTGGGTGGTTTGATCTTCATTATGTGAACTGGCAGACTCAACTTAATGTCTCCTCTAAAACAAATGTTTATATCCTACACGAAGGAAAAGGCACAGCTAATAAGCCAACAAAGGAGATATAACAGAATCATTAAAAACACATCCCAAAAGAAGACAGAAACAGAGGGAAAGGAAGAAAAACAGATGTGACAAATAGGAAGTAAATAGCAAAGTGATTTATTTCAATCCAAATGTATGAACAATCACATTAAATATAAATGGCCTAACTACCCAATTAAAAGGTAGAGACTGTCAGATTGTCTAAAAAGGTAAGACCCAGGGTGCCTGGGTTGCTCAGTTGGTTAAGCTTCCAACTTCAGCTCAGGTCATGATCTCATGGTTTATGGATGCCAGCCCTGTATTGGGCTGTCTGCTGTCAGATCCTCTGTTTCCCCCCCTCCCCCCACCCCTCCCCTGCTCTCTCTCGCTTTCAAAAATAAACTTAAAAAAAAAAAGTAAGACCCCATTATATGTTGTCAAAAAGAAACTAATTTTAAATACAAAGACACCAAATCTATTAAAAGCATAGTAAAAATCCGTCTTGTAAAACTAATCAAAGAAAGTTGGGGTGGCTATATTAATATCTGACATAATAGATTTCAGAGAAAAGAATATTAACAGGGATAAAAATTCACTGAATAATGATAAAATGGTCAATTCATCAAGCAGACATAACATTCCAAACGTTTATGCCCCTAATAACAGAGCTTCAAAATACACAAAGCAAAGATTCATTGAAGTGAAAGCAGAAATAGATAAATCTGTAATCTTAGATATTTGAATACTCCTCTCTCAATAACTGATAGAACAGACAGATAATCAGGAAGAATATAGTAAGGATATAGAAGGAAAAGCAGACATAAATAACTTGACTAACAGCAGCAAAATACACATTTTTTCAAGTGCGTGCAGAACGCTGACCAACAACATAAACCATATTCTGGGCATAAAATCTTAATAAATTTAAAAGGTTTCAAATTATATGAAGTATTTTGTCTAGTCACAATGGAACTAAATTAGAAACCAAAAAAAAGAAAAATATCTGGAACATCACCAGTATTTAGACACTAATATACTTCTAAATAATTCATTGGTCAAACAAGAAATTTAAAAAAAAGCAAATAGGAAGTATTTTGAAGTATTTTTAAAAATGAGAACATCCCATCAAAATATAAAGAATGCAGCTAAAACAGTGCTTAGATGTAAGTTTATAGCACTAAATGCCTATATCAGAAAAGAAGATCTCAAATACATGACCTAGCTTTCTGCCTTAAGAAACTAGAAGGCAAGGAAAAACTTAAACCAAAAGTAAGCAGAAGAAAGGAAATAATAAAAATCAAATTGGAAACTGGTCAGATAGAAAACAAAACAAAAATGTGGAGACAAAGAAATAAAAAACTGGCTCTTTGATAAGATTAATAAAATTGACAAAACTCTAGCCAAGCTGATTAAGAAAAAAAAAGAGAGAAAACACAAATTACCACCATCAGAAATGAAGAAAAGGACATCAAAACAGGTTTTACAGATAATAAAAAGATAATAAGAGAATATTAACCACTTTAAGTCAATACATTTGATAACTTAGGTAAAAATGGACAAGTTCCTTAAACGACACAAAATACAAAAGTTTGCTTAAGAAGAAAGACCTAACCAGGGCGCCTAGCTGGCTCAGTCAGAAGAGTGTGTGACTCTTAATCTCGAGGTTTGAGTTGCAGCCCCATGTTGGGGGTAGTAGCAATTACTTAAATAAAAACTGAAAGAAGGTGGGCGCCTGGGCGGCTCAGTCCATTAAACGGCCCACTCTGGCTCAGGTCATGATCTCATGGTTTATAAGTTCAAGCCCTGCGTCTGGCTCTGTGCTGACCACTCAGAGCCTGGAGTCTGCTTCGGATTCTGTGTCTCCTCCTCTCTCTGCCCCTCCCATGCTCATGCTCTGTCTCTCTTTGTCTCTTGATAATAAATAAAAACGTAAAAAAACAAAACAAAAAAAAAAACCTTAAAGAAGGAGAAAGAGATGACCCTTTGTCACTAAAGACACTGAATTTATAGTTCCACAAGGAAAACTCCATGGCTAGATGGCTTTACTGATAAATTCTATCAAACACTTTAGGAAGAAATAATACCAATTCTACACAAACTCTTCCAGAAAATAAAACAGGAACACTCTACTTATTATATGAGGTCAGCATCATCCTGATACTACAACCAAAAGATGTTAGAAGAAAATAAAATTGGGGCACCTGGCTGACTCAGTCAGTAGAGTGTGCAACTCTTAATCTCATGGTTTCGAGTTTGAGCCCCACACTGGATGTAGAGATTACTTAAAATCTTGAAGGAAGGAAGGAAGGAAGGAAGGAAGGAAGGAAGGAAGGAAGGAAGGAAAGAAATGAAAGAAAGAAAGAGAAAGAAAGAAAGAAAGAAAGAAAGAAAGAAAGAAAGAAAGAAAGGGAAAGAAAGAAAACAAAAAATATCCTTCATGAACACAGATGTAAAATTAACAAAATATTGGCAAGTTAAAATCAGTGAGTTAGGGGGCGCCTGGGTTGTTCAGTCGGTTAGGCGTCCGACTTGAGCTCAGGTCATGATTTCACATTCCCTGAGTTCGAGCGCCGCGTTGGCTCTGTGCTGACAGCTCAGAGCTTGGAGCCTGCTTTGGATTCTGTGTCTCCCTCTCTCTCTGCCTCTCCCTTGCTCATGCTCTGTCTCTCTCGCTCTTAAAATAGATAACATCAAAACAAAACAAAACAAAAATCAGTGAGCTAGATCCATTATGAACAAGGAAGGGGAATAATGTAAGAGACAGATTTTAATTTTCATACTATAGGAGAAACATATTTACATATATCTATAGTTATATATCTACACTAATAAATGACTTCTGACTGAAATTGGCTCAAAAGTTTTTGAAATGATGGACTCATAACCATAGAAGAAATTGAAAACATAAGATTTTTATAGACCTAGAGGTCAAAAAACAAAAAACAAAAAACGACATCCAACTTTCTTTACAAGGCTAGCATAACGCTAATACAAAATTGTGTTAAGAAATCCACAAGAAAAAAAAAAAAACACCACTATAGGCCAATCTCATGTTTGAATTTAGATACTATCTATGAATACAGAACTATCAGTTTGCTTTGCTGGTATTTTATTTAGGACTTTAATATTAGCAAAACACACTGAAGTATAATTAAATGAATTATTATCAAGCATGGATTACCCAAGAATGGAAGTAAGAAAGTTTTGGAGCACCTGAGTAGCTCAATCGGTTAAGTGTCCAACCTTTGATGTCAGCTCAGATCATGATCTCACGGTTCTTGAGATCAAGTCCCGCTCCGGGCATTGTGCTAACAGCATGGAGGGTGCTTGGGTTTCTCTCTGTCCCGCTCTCTCTCTGCCCCTCCCCCCCCCCACACACACTCACTCTCTCTCTCTCAAAATAAAGAAACATTAAAACATATTTTACAAAGAATGTTTCAACATTAGAAAATCTATTAATGCAACCTACTACATTTAGCAGATGAAGGAAGAAAGCAGATGAAGCAGATGAAGGAAGAAAGCTCTTCTCAAAAGATGAGGAGAAAGTATTTGGTCAATGTCCATTCCTAATTAAAAAACAAACAAACAACAAACTCCTAGCAAACGGAGGCTAGAAGAACACATGCTTATCTTGATAAAGGATATTTATTTCAAACACCTATAGTAAGCTTCGGGCATAATAGGCAAACAGTTGGAGGACCCCTGTTACATCCTGGATAGTCTATCACACCATGACTATTCAGCATTTTCCTAGAGATCCTAGAACATAGAACAAGGCAAGAACAATAAATAGGAGAAATAAATACTTGAGAGAGGAAAAGTTGTCAGTATTTATAGTTATGGTTGTCTAGCTAGAAAATCCAGCAGTGTCAGCTGGCAAACCATTAGAACTTCAGTAGAAAGGCCAACAGTCCTGAGACTAGGGTAAATAAAGGAAGTGAGGCACTTTCAGGAGGCACTCACTCTTAGGTGCCCACCCCCACACTTGCATGACCCCAACAGTGTCTATGTTTTGCTGACCTCACCGTAATCTTGGCCGAATATAAGATCAACATACAAAAATCGATAGCTTCCCTATGTACTAGTGTGGTGGCCATTGTCATCATTTTGGCTATCCAGCCCTCAACATCTTTTCTACCTTGAGGGGACTCACCTATGGTGTGAGTCTGGGAGAATCTGTGTCCCTCTAAGGAACTGAAGGGACCAGATTCTTCTTTCTGTCCCTTGGAGGTTAGGGTGTTGGCACATGACCAAGGCTCAACCAGCTGTGTGCTCCTGCCTGGGACTGTGACTCTTGAGGAAGTGACACAGAGATCCAGAAGCAGGAGAGAAATTATTCACAGTGGAGGTGGCCATGTCGAGAGCCCAGTGACAGAGCCATCATGGAAAGCCCAGCATCACCTTTGGTGGCTGTGTCTCTTGGGCGGGGGGGGGCGGTGATGGTCAGGAGTAGTGGTAGTAGAGTTCTGGCTACAATGTTTTCACTGCCTACCCTCCCTTGTGCCTTCCAGTTCTCTGAAACTTGATATCCTTACAACTTCTTTGCGCAAATGAGTTGATGAATACTGATACAGCCTCGGATCAGCAATAACTAGCTAGAAAATATAGATGGTAGTGTGAACGGGTAACATTTAACACCTCTCCTTCCTGAAACCCCATGAAAATGACAGGAAGGTGCTTTTTAAAAAAGGAATAGGGGTGCCTGGGTGGCTCAGTCGGTTAAGCGTCCAACTTCGGCTCAGGTCATGATCTCACAGTTCGTGGGTTCGAGCCCTGCGTTGGGCTCTGTGCGGACAGCTCAGAGCCTGCTTCTGTCTCCCTCACTCTCTACCCTTCCCTGCTTGTGCTCTGTCTCTCCCTCTCAAAAATAAAAATAAACATTAAAAAAATAAACTCATAAGGAATAAGAGAATAAAAAGGAAACAAAAGCAAGAAAATTTTGGACTTGGGAAGCAGGTGGCTAAATGATTTAGCAGACCTAAGAAAGATCTGAACCCGGGGAGAAAGCCTGGGAGTCACTTGATTCACATCACAAAGGCCCTAAAGACTCAAGAAAATGACAGCTCAGGTGTCTCTGGATTCAACAGGATTGGTTGAAAATCTCTTTAAGACGCTTTTAAACTCTTAGACTCCCTAACTGCAAGTAGCAGACAGAATGCAGTTAAAGTTTACATACTGAATGTTGAGGTCACCCCTCCCACACCCCAAGGCATGTTCCCCAACCGCCTCTGCAACTCAGGTGAGAGCTGGGTTGTTAGAGTAAAGGTAGCACCTGCACTGAGCAGTAAGCGAGGCCTCGCCCACATCCTTCCCGGGGAGCCGCACCCAGCCTGTGGGCGCCGCGCACCATAGCTTTCCCCGGTGTCTGTGAGCATCTGTGCTTCATGTCGATTTATCTTGTACATACATTAGCAACCCTAAGAGAGGTTATTTTGGGGGTCTGGGAATGCTCAAACGTTGTCCCACGTAAGTTAGTGGTAATTGCTTCTTCACTTTACCCCATGTTGGCTTAGAAAGGTGTTTCATAGGCACGCTCTACTTAAGGACAGCAGGGGAAACCTGTAGTCTCAAGACACAGACAGGAGTGTGTCCCAACACTGCAGCCCAGCTGGGGTACCCTTTAGCAAAACCAGTTAACAAGCCCCACCCATGCCCACAGGGCTGGCTTCCTGTCAGTTTCTCAGTGACCCCTACCTTTAGATAGGAGTAGAGAGCCAAGTGAAGAAAGTGTCCGTTTGGAAAGACAGAGACCAAAACAAATAGTAGGGAAAAAAGCAACTTTGGGGAAATAGACCAAACATGGAGAAGAAACATCAAAAATTACCATAAATGTTTTTAGGAAAGTCATTAACATTTATGAAAGAAAGAAAAGAGAAAAGAAAGAAAAAAGGGGGAGGCTCTTGTAAATGAAAATATGATAGCAAAAATGAAAAACTCAGAGAGTGGAGACACTGAGCAGATGAGCTCTCCCCAAAGGTAGAACAACAACAAAAATATGGAAAATAGAACAGAAAATACACAATAAGGTCACCCCGCTAGCACGTGGCATTGACGAGATTAGAATCCTGGCAGTTTTGCTCCAAAGTTCATTAAGGTCTTGGTGCAGGCAGATGAGTATTTTAATGGAATAGGATAAAGAACATAGAAATAAAGTAGGAATGATAAAAGGTCACATTTCAAAACAAATGGGAAAAGATGACTCAAAAATATTTGTGTGACAATTGGCTACTTAAAAGAAACAGATGAAAGTTGGCTCCTTCCTCACTCTGTTCACAAAAGACACTCCCCTATGAATTAAAGAGGGAAATGTCAAAAATGAAACTCTGAGATTATTAGAAGAAACCACAGGAGAATTTATTTATAACCTTGAGGTAGGGAAAGCCTACTTACGTGCGATGGGTATAAAAAAAAAAAAACTCCAACTGCATCAAAACTTATAACTTCTTTACAACAGAAAAGCACATAAACCAAGGAAAAAGGGAAACAACAAACTGGAAGAAAATATATAACGAGCAAGTGATACAGGCAGGCAATTCAAAGAAAACCTCAGTGGCCAATAAAAAAATATGAAGAGATCAGTGAAAATTACATGAGATGCCATAGTATTCCATTAGTTTGCACCCCCCCCCCACACACACACACTGGAAAGCATGGTATGCTCTTGGCCTCAAAGGGAGAGCTGGGAAGGCCCCCGCCCCGGGGAAGCCACTCTGTTCTCTAAGGTATCCCAATACAGAGATGAAGCCCCCCAAGAAACTTGGCTTGGTGGAATGGGCTGTTATTTTGGCAGGGGCAAATTGGGTTTCATGGGACCTGAGTATATACATTTTAGGGGTCTCTAAAAGAAAGAACACAAAATTTTCAACACAAAATGCCCATAGCCACCCTAATACCACCCAATATGGGGGGAAATGTGACAGGGGAAGTTTGAGTGAAAACAGACAGTGGTCCTAAGTGACTGGTTAAAATATTACTTTTGCTAATTTCACAAAAAAATACATGTGAACACATTGGTCAGACCCCTCACAGGGCCTTGGAAGGGGCCATACAAGTGAGGGGCCCTGAAATTTAACCCCCTGTGTCTTCTTGGAAATCTATCTCTGGACAACTGACTTGGGTCAATTATCCTCAAGGATAGGGGACAATTCTCCATGGATGAGGCATGAGATTAAGTCACAGAGTATCTGAAAAGAGTGCCCTGTTGGAACATTTCACTAGTATACTTGATATTTAAAGTAAATTTCAAGTCAAAATAAAAATCTATAGCATGCGGCTTGAATCTGTCTCCCTGGAGATTTTCTTTGAAGTTCCTTACCATTGAGGTGCCTGGGTGGTTCAGTCGGTTGGGCGTCCGACTTCCGCTCAGGTCATGTTCTCACGGTTCGTGGGTTTGAGCCCTGCGTTGGGCTCTGTGCTGACAGCTTGGAGCCTGGAGCCTGCTTCGGATGCTGTGTCTCCCTCTCTCTGGCCCTCCCCTGCTCACACTCTGCCTCATTCCCTCTCTCAAAAATAAACATTAAAAAAATACATAAAGTTCCTTACCATTTCCAAATTATCTGAAGTCACAGAATCAGGAGTATTCTGAGGAAAAAAGTGAGAAATTAATTCATAATAGGCTTGATGTACGTCCCCCCACCTCCTCTGAATCTCTTTCTTCCCCTGTTACTGTTGGCAGTAGTGACCTGTAGAAAGAAACAGAGGACCGATATTTGTGTGGTCCTCTGGCCTGCAGGATATTTAACACACGATCCCTACTGTCTAAGATCTTAAAATGTAGTAGGGGAAACTGGAAATAATGATACGAGGAAAAATGAATGAACAGAGGTAAGGAGATCAGTCAGGAAGCCATTATAAAAATCTAAGTCGAAGTGAATATTCCTGATTGGCAAAATATATTGGCGATGTTGGCAATTTTATTTAACCAACTCTACATGTAATTCACAGTACCAGGACTACCCCCGGGACTGGTGATATTTGGTTGGTTCTCAGTTATGGAAACTGAGTGAATTATGGTGAGAAACATCCCCTTTCCAAGGTAGTTTTCCCAGTTGGATAATAAATTAAGCCCTCAAAAAAATGTATCTTTTGGATACAGAGTATGATACTGTGTGGTTGGTTAATAAGGAGTAGAAGGTGTGTTCTTAACAGTCCAGAAAATTATCATCTAGTTAATTAAAAAAAAAAAAAACTTTCATGCACAAAAGGATAACTAAAATTCAAGGTAGTATATGGGGAAATGCCAAAAAAGAGGTATAAGAAATAAATTCTGTAAGAGTTTAGAGGAGGAAGATCTCTGGGCTGGTAACTCTTCCAGTGATCAGGACTACACCCCTCTTTGAAGACATTCACTGGGGAGAAAAGGCATTTGTTTGAAGCCACTCAGTGAACTCAGTGGTGAATGTGAGTCTCAAACTCACTCTCCTATATTAATAAGTTCATAAGTCTTTTGCACCTGATACAGTGTGTTTTAAAAGCTCACCCAATTAATAATTGTTGCTGGTTAAAAACTAGTAAGTGCATATTGGATGGATGAGCAGATCAGGTCTCAGAATAATATTTACTGAGGAACTATATTTTAAAGACACAGCACAAGGTCCACATATAATTAAACTGAAGTGGGGGCCTGTGCTGGCTCAGTTGGTAGAGCATGCAACTCAAGATCTCGGGGTTGTGAGTTCGAGCCCTACGCTGGACGTAGAGATTACTTAAAAAAAACTAAAAAATAAAAATAAATAACCTGAAATGGTAGAGCTCCTGATTTCTAAGAATAATGTGAAAAATATATATACTGTATTCTCATATATCAAGAACAACCTGTTTATACCATAATCTGGGAAATTCAGTGGAATGCAAGGCATGAAAGGATTATTTCAGCCCAGATGGGGAAAAAAATTACCAATGAAGCAGGAGTCAGGATAAAAGATGACCCCCTCCCCGAAATGCCTGGGAGCGGCTTTGGTACAGAGGCGACTCTCAGACCAGAGACAGAGTAGGGCTCCCACTGCTGAAGACACCTCTATTTTTTAATATCTCGTTTTAACCAAAGCAAATCGACTTTGGAGTCGTGGGCCGGAGCACCTGCTGTCCTCTCCTACAGCCTCTGTAGGGCCCCCTTCATCTTGAAATTCCAAGGAGGATTTAGTTTGGATGTGGGTCAAGGGTAAGGAGAAACCTATCCATGGGAAAGGGAGATGTCTCCTACCAGTTGCAACTGTCTGACTTTCTTCTTTGGATTTATAGCAAGTTGGGGGTGCTCCACTTCCTTGAGCCAAGACTCCTTGGGCAATCTGTACACATCCAGCCAAATATCTCCGGCTCCTGCATTGGGAAACCACGGACCCGTTGAGCAATCGCGAGCAGGCGATAAGTCTCCTGTGAGGGATGGCCTGTCGTCTCAGAACCCCTGGCCCAGAGACCTGCTGGAGCCCTCGGAACGGCAACTTTGACAAACGGAAGGAGATGTCATTGCAAGTCCTTGCTCCTGGAGAACTGGTGAGCCCCTCCCGACGGGCCTCTGCCACCTGAAGGAAACAGGGCCCCTCCCACTCACAGCACTGATATGACCGTTTTTTAACCAAGCTGCCTGCTCTGGCCGTTCCCCATGTTTTCTAGGCTCCAAATGGTAAATTCCAGTGACATTCTGTCTTACAGTTTTTCCCGTCTGGGGAGGACGGTGGTATAAACAGCCTCAGTAACTGAGAGGGGCATGGCTAAGGGCTAGAATTGGGAGAGATCGCTCAAGAGCGTTCTTCTGGCTGATATTAGAGGAAGTCACAACCCACGGAAGTGACTGTGGGGCTTTAACTCATCATAGAAACGCACTCAGCTCCTATCCGGAATTCCTGTCAACCTGGGAAGGCTTGCTTTCCCATGGTGTGGGCACCTGGCTCAGTGTTTCCTCTAGAAAGTAATCATCTGGACACGTGGATTTCAGACTTCTGCCCCCCAGTCCTGTGAGAGAATAAATATCTTTGGTTTTGAGCCACCCGGTTTGTGGTGCTTGGTTGGGGCAGCCCCAGGAACTTCTAAAGAGTATAAAAGCTTCCTCTGATGCATAAAACATTATGAAGTATACGCTTTCTCTCAAGCACTTCACATTTGAGGGGCCCGGGGCAAGAATATAAATAGAGGCCCAAAGTTAAAAATCAAGCTAACAGTCACTTGAATAAAATATGTCCTATCACCATAGTAATGATTACAGCAGGTAGGATCCAAGATGAATGCTAGAACTGGTGGCCATCCTTTAAGGGGACCCAGGATACGTGCGTTGCCTCGTGTTTATCATTACTGTGGCGGTTTCAATATATGCCTCCAAATTCTTTGATCCTCCTACCTCAAAGAGGTAGAGAGGCTTAAATCCTCTGCCCTAGAGTGTGGTCCAGGCATAGTGACTTGCTTCTAACAGAGTATGGGAAGGGAAGTGTTTTATCAATGGAGGAATCTGGCAGACACCTGTTAGGCAGGTGATGTCGCTAGCACATACACCCTGATATACAGTGACGAGAGCACTTCACCCCTGTGGCATTTCCCCCAAATCCTTAACCCCAGTTGAATCCTGAGAAAAATATCAGGCAAATTGAAATTGAGAGACATAGTGCAAAATATCTAATCGGTATTCTTCAAAAAAGCGTCAAGGTCAAGAAAAACAAAGACCAAGAAATTGTCATAGATGGGAGTAGACTAAGAAGACACGATGAGTAAATATAATATGACATCCTGAACTGAGCCTTGGAACAGAACTATTAGTGGAAAAACTGGCGAAATCTGGGGGGGAAAAAAAACTTTAGTTAATAGTATTGTACCAATGTCATTGCTTAATTTTGACAAATGGTCACATTAAATGTCGGTATTGGGGAAGCTGGGCGAAGGGTGCAGGGGAACTCTGTACCTATCTTTGTAGCTCTTCTGTAAATCTTTGCAAAGTTTCTGTAAATTATTTCTAAATAAAACGTTTGGAAAAAAGGTGGTCGTCTGCAAGAGACTACACATCTGAACCTTCTCAACCACCTTTGGTTAATCTTGCCTTGTAGGAGGAAGGCTGCGAAGTCGCCTCCGTGGGAGATCTCCGTCTTCAGACAGGTGGTTTGCTTGCTGATATCGTCCTGGGAAGAAGAGAGGGGCGGGAAGAGGGAGCTCAGCCTGAGGACAGATGGGAGTGTGTTTCGGGGTCTCTTGGGGTTCATACCAGGAAACATGAGTCCTTTTAAAGCTCGTGACATAAAAAAGATGTCTCGAAATGCTTCATACTTCCCATTTTTGTACAGGAGTTGGTCAAGATCGTATGTAAAGAAGCAGAACTCGATTTTCTGCCTGAACATTTTTGGACTTATTTCCTGGTTTTTTAAATACTCCAGATGGTTGTGGTGATTGCATACTATCTGTTCTCCTGGTCATATCTGCAAACTCTAAAGACCTGCGCCAGCACTCAGTTATTCAAAATGAGATGAAGAAAGTTCTACTGAAAACTCTGGTCAGCCACTTGAAGAAAGGCTCCATCTGGACCTTAGCAGTGCCTCTGTCTGTTCCGGCTGCTATAACAAAATACCATAGACTGGATGGCTCACAAACAATGAACCTTTATCTCTCACAGTCCTGGAGGCTGGAAATCTAAGATTTCCAAGGACTTCAAGAACCTGGCCGATGCAGTGCCTGCTAAGGGCCTATTTCCTGGTTCACAGATTTCCTGCCTGCCACCTTCCCGGTGTGTCCTTACATGGCAGAAGGGTTGAGGGAGCTCTCCTAGGCCTCATATAAGGGCACTAATCCCTTGCCCTTGTCCTTGATGAAGGCTCTGTCTTCATGACCTAAACACCTCCCAAAGGTCCCACCTCCCACTATCATCACAATGGGGATTAGGATTTCAACCCGGATTTTGTGGGGACACAAACATTTAGTCCATAGCAAGTAGAGACTGACTGTAACCCTAGTATGAAATCTACTCGAATTTCAGGCCAGGTGAGAGACTCCATGTTTATGGTTGTCTATGACTTGCTTTTTAATTTTCTTAATTGTATCTTTATAATAACAAAGATAATTAGTAGTAGTAGTAATATTTTAAGTTTATTTATTTTGAGAGAGAGAGGATGAGCAGGGGAGGGGCAGAGAGGGGACAGAGGATCCAAAGTGGGCTCTGTGCTGACAGCAGAGAGCCCGATGTGGGGCTCGAACTCACGAACCGTGAGATCGTGATCTGAGCTGAAGTTGGATGCTTAACTGACTGAGCCACTCAGACGCCCCAAAGATAAGTATTATTATTTTTAAGGCCTTTATTCAGGCTCTGTGCTGACAGCTTGGAGCCTGGAGCCTGGAGCCTGCTTCAGATTCTGTGCCTCCCTCTCTCTCTGCCCCTGCCTTCTCTCTCTCTCTCAAAAATGAATAAACATTGAAAAAAAAAAAAAAAGAACTTTATTAACAGGTGCTTGCATTTTGTTGACTTTTTGAAAAAAAATCAAGTTGTAATGTTTTATTGCAAATTAAAAATGAGGTGCTTAAAAATCTCAACTTGGCTAGATACGAAACAATTTTAAAACCATTAAAAAAGTATATTGAAAAAAAAAAGGCTTTTTGAAAAACCCATTTGGTATTACCAAAAAGAGACATCTTCAGGTAAAAATAAAAATCAGGGGTACCTGGGTGACTCAGTCGGTTGAGCATCTAACTCTTGATTTCTGCTTAGGTCATGATCTTGCATTTGGTGAGATTGAGCCCCACATGGGGCTCTGCCCTGACAGTGCAGAACCTGCTAGGGATTTCCCCCTTCCCCCCTCTCTCTGTCCCCCTCCTGCTTCTGCACTCTGTCTCAAAATAAATAAACAAACAGGGGTGTCTGGGTGGCTCAGCTGGTTAAGCGTCCGACTTCGGCTCAGGTCATGATCTCTGGATTTGTGAGTTCGAGCCCTGCGTCGGGCTCTGTGCTGACAGCTCGGAGCCTGGAGCCTGCTTCGGATTCTGTGTCTCCCTCTCTCTCTGTTCCTCCCCTATTCATGCTGTCTCTCTCTCTCAATAAACATTTAAATTTTTTTTAAATAAATAAACATTAAAAAAAAACAGATGCTGGCATAAATAGTGACACTAGTTCCAGTTGTCTGGTCAACAGTAGAAAAACAAGGTCTTCAGCTCCGATCTTTCGTTTGCCCCTTACTGCTGGGATTTCATAATCATTTCTATTTCCCCCGTCCCCCCATTCCCTCCCCTCCAGCAACCACCAATCAGTTTTCTGTATTTAAGAGTCTGTTTGTTTCTCTTTTTTGTTTGTTTTTGTTTCTTAAAATCCACATATGAGCAAAATCATATGGTATTTGTCCTTCTCTAACTTAGTTCACTTTGCGTAATACTCTCTAGTTCCATCCATGTTGTTGCAAATGACAAGATTTCATTCTCTTTTTATGGCTGAGTAATATTCCATTGTGTGTGTATATATATACCTCATCTTCTGGATCCATTCATCAGTCGATGGACACTTGGGTTGCTTCCGTAATTTGTCTACTGTAAATAATGCTGCAGGAAACACAGAGAGGTACGTATATCTTTTTGAATTAGTGTTTTCATTTTCTTTGGTTAAATCCCCACTAGTGCAATTGTTGGATCATAGGGTAGTTCTATTTTTCATTTTCTGAGGAACCTCCATACTGTTTTCCAGAGTGGCTGCACCAGTTTGCATTCCCACCGACAGTGCACGAGGGTTCCTTTTTTCCCACGTCCTCGCCAATACTTGTTATTACTGTCTTTTTGAGTCTAGCCATTCTGAGAGGTACGAGGCAATATCTCATTGTGGTTTCGATTTGCATTTCCCTGATGATGAGTCATGTTGAGCATCTCTGCCTGTGTCAATTGACCGTCTAGATGTCTTCTTTAGGGAAATGTCTGTTCGTGTCTTCTGCCCAGTTTGTCATTGGATTATTTGGTTTTGGGTGTTGAGTTGTATCAGTCCGTTGTTTATTTTGGATCCAAACTCCTTGTCAGGTGTATCGTTTGCAGATACCTTCTCCCATTCCCTAGGCTGCCTTGTCATTTTGTTGAAGCATTCCTTCACCGTGCACCTCTTATCTTGGTGTAGTCCAGGTGGTTTATTTTTCCTGATCACGTCTTGTCAGAGGACTGAAGCTGGCGGTGGAAGAGTAGGTAAGCCTGCATTTACTCAGCCCCTCCCTGCTCCGCCTTGGGAACCAGGAAGTCTCACCTGAATTCTTGGCTGCTTTTGTCCCTCTGCCATCTTATGGCTTAGGTTTTCTGGGCGTTTGCGTTAGTAACAGAAGTTGCGGGGTTGAGGTGGCTGCTGACCTTGGCTCTCATCTTGATTTTCCCCCAATACAGATTCTCTCACTGGTGTACCTGGTTCTGCGCCCTGCTTGTCAACCCCCTCCATCCATTCTTCCTGCGCAGGAGGGTTGGTGTGGTATGGCGGGTCTCTGCCTGTACACAGGTAGGGACTGTTGCCTGCACAGGGCCCAATGCTGCGGGGCCTGACCTTCAGGGGCACCTTCTGACCCCTCATTCCTTCCCCCACTCTCACTAGGTGGGATCCTGCTGGTGATTGCATGGAGGTCCAGCCGTAGACGGGGACAGCATTCACAGTGGCTGTGTTCCCCTACAGATGTACTGTCTTGTGCTGAATTCCACCAGGGCCTTAACACCTGCTGCCTCACACACTTTCTTCTCCAACAGTACCAAACTTCACCGTCTCGCCATCTCCTCCACCGAAAGGACCCTTCCTGGGGTTACTCTCTATGGCAATCTGCCGTCCAAATACATCCTCCTTGGTGTCTTTCCTGCTGATGAAACCCTGTCTGTTCTCCATGTGGAACCATCTGACTGTTCCCTAACCATCGTTGCCATGACCTCCTTGTCCCCGCCAGCAGGTGCCAGTGCTCCCTGCAACACGGCAGGTGGTGTGGGCAGGGGCCTCCGCCTCACTGCTCGGGATTGTGCTCATGCTGTCCGGGGCCAGCTGTGACAGCGGTGGCTCCTCCTGGGGTGTGAGGGTCACTGGGCTGGTGCCGGCAGTGGTGGGGGAGGGGGGCTGCTCAAGGCTCTCAGGGCTCCAGTTAGTTCCTGCTACAGAGTGAACTCTAATAACATCTTTTGATGAGGAGTTTTAATTCTTTTCAAACAGCTTTATTAGAAATATAATAACATATACTAACTACACATTTCATGTTTATTTATTTTTGAGTGAGAGAGAAAGAGCAAGAGGTGGAGGGGCAGAGAGAGAGGGAGACACAGAATCCGCAGCGGGCTCCAGGCTCTGAGCCGTCAACACAGAGACCGACGCGGGGCTGTGAGATCATGAGGCTTAACTGACTGAGCCACCCAGACACCCCTCGAACTACACGTTGAAAGTGTACAATTTGACGTTTCGACATATGTATATCCCTTAAAACCATCACAAGACCGTGAACATATCCATCACCCCCAAAAGTTTCATCCTGCCCTTGGTAATCATTCCTTCCACCTTCCTCCCACCGCACCCCAGGCAAAAACTGATGCTCTCCGTCACTACCTTAGTTTGCATTTTCTAGCATTTTATATAAATGGAATCATTCAGTATGTACTCTTTTTGTTTCTGATTTCTTTCACTCGGCGTAATTATTTTAAGATGCATCCACATCGTCATGTGCCTGAATATTAGTAGTTCATTCCATCGTGTGGGCATACCGCAGTTGGCTTATCCACTCACGTGCTGATGGACTTTTGGGCGTTTCTGGGTTTTGGCTCTTACGCGTAGAGCTGCTTACAAACAGTCATGTGCACGTATCTGTATGGAGATATGCTCTTATTTCTCCTGTGTAAATATCAAGGCGTGGAATGCCTGGATTGTATGGTAGGCGTACGTTTAACTTTTCAAAAAAACTGCCAAAGGGACGCCTGAATGGCTCCGGCAGTACAGTGAGCAACCCTTGATCCCGGGGTTGTGAGTTTCAGCCCAGTGCTGGGCGTAGAGATTAAATTAATTAATTAATTAGTTAGTTAAAAAAATAAAACCTACCACAACGATTGTACCGTTATACTTGACCGCCAGCAGTGCACGAGAGTTCCAGCTGTTCTGTGTCTGTGTCCCTGTCAGCACTTGGTATGGTCGGTCTTTTTAATTTTAGCCAGGCTAATACATGCACAGTGGTAGGTCATCGTGATCTTGACTTGCATTTCACCAATGACTAAGGATGTGGAGCATCTTACTGTCTTTCCAAATAGCTTCTTTGGTCAGCTGTCTTTTCTTTTCAAATCCTTTGCCCATTTTAAAAGCTGGGTGTTTTTAATCCTTCATTTTCGAGTTTGTGTTTTGAGAGTTCATCACGTGTTCGGGATTCAAGTCATTTCTCGGGTCTGTGATTTACAATTATTTTCTCCCAGTCTATTGCTTGTCTTTTTATTCTTTTACCAGTGTCATCTACAGAAGAAGTTTTAAATTTAGATGAAGTCCAATTTGTCAGTTTTTTCCTGTATGTTGTGCTTTTGATGTTGTAGCTAAAACCTTTTGGCCTAACCCCAGGTCACGAGACTTTCTCTTATGTTTTCTTCTAGAGGTTTTATGATTTTAGATTTTACATATAGACATATGACCCACTTCAATTTTTGTGTTTGTTGTGAGAATAAGAAGTTTTTAACTTTGATGAAGTCCAATACCAATTTTTTCTTTTATATTCAGTGCTCTTCATGTCCTAAGAAATATTGTAGCAAATATATTTTCTTGTGTTTTCTTCAAGAACCCTTTACATTTAGACCTGTAATCCACCTCAAATTAATTCTTTTTAAAATGTTTATTTATTTATTTTGTGAGAGAGAGAGAGAGAGAGAGAGAGAGAGCGAGCACGGGTGCACAAGTGGGGGAGGGGCAGAGAGCGAGAGAAGGAGACAGAGAATCAGAAGCGGGCTCCAGGCTCTAGCTGTCAGTGCCGAGCCCGACGCGGGGCTTGAACCCATGAACCACAAGATCATGACCAGAGTTGAAGTCAGACGCTCAACCAACTGAGCCACCCAGGCACACCTCGAATTAATTCTTATATATGGTATAAAGTAAGGCTGAGGTTCATTTTCCCTCCCACTTTTTTTTTTGATGTTTATTTTTATTTTTGAGAGAGAGCATGAGTGGGGAAGGGGCAGAGAGAAAGAGGCAGGGACAGAGGATCAAAAGCGAGCTCTGTGCTGACAGCAGCAAGCCTGATGCGGGGCTCGAACTCACAAACCATGAGATCATGACCTGAACCAAAGTCGGACGCTCAACCGATTGAGCCACCCAGGTGCCCCATCCCTCCCACGTACTATTCTAGCATTCCAGCATCATTTGTTGAAAATACTTTCTCTTCCCCACTGACTTCCTTTGATGCCCATCAATGGTATTCTTTATAAGACAATGGTATTTTTTATAAGGCAATTAAAAATTTTACGGTGGGTTCATTGAGTCACAAAATACTTTCTGAGAACCCACTGAATACAGGTAGTGTGCTAGGAGCAGGGGAGGCATGGGTGAATAGTGTCCCCTGCCCTCAAGAAGGTTATGTCCAAGAGAAGAAGCGGTCATACAAACAAATAGGATGGAGGGTGGAGAAAACACTGTGACAGAAAGTCGTGCCGTATGGGGGTAGACAGAGGAGGGAGAGACCGGGTCCTTGGGGCATAAGAGGGAAAGTATCTCAGAGGATATATTTGAGCTGGTCTTGAGGGAAATGTAAGGAAGGAGGGAGATTTAACAGGCGCACATGGTAGGCAGGGAGGCAAGGAGAATACTCCCAGCAGAGGGAACAGGATGTGAAGCAGCCTGGAAAATTCAGGGACTTGTAAGTAGTTGTTGAATGTGTCGGTCTGGTGCTCAATCTGGAGTTCCTTAGTAAGCGTCTTCTCTGGACAACATGGTAAGTGAATCCAAGGCATTCAGCATGTGCCCTTGGATGGCGGGGCATCTTTTAATCGGATCTCTTAGAGGAGGTGCTCTGTCCAGAGAGTCGCTATCTTTCTACTCTAGGACAGCTGTCGTCACCTCCATATTAAAAGTAAACTTCATCTGCTACAGCTCTTAGCCCAGCCACAGGTAAGAGAACAGGAACTTACCACTTCATTGATGGCTTTGATTAGGAAAAGACCATCCTTACAAAAATAAAACAGTCTAGCGATACCTGAAATGGAAAAATCAGTGACAGACCATTGAGTCAGAGAAGAACCGGAATTTTATATCTGACTTTCTGAATTCTCATCGTGCGCTCATGGGTCCTTAGGCCTCCTCCTGGCCCCTCCACAGCCCCTGCTGATCTCAGTCTCCCTGCTTTCCTCCACCCCTGTCATGACATGTTCAGGCTGTTCTCCCTCCTGGATCCTCCCTACCGACGCTGGCCCATCCTCTTGTCCTGGAAGCCTCTGGAAAACACTCATAACTTGCCCCAATACCCATAATCCAGAAGGGCAAAGGCAAAGGGCCCACCCTGTAAGCAGGTCTAACTCGACCCACTAAACATCTGAGGGATATCTGCTCCATGACCACAAATGTCCCAGGGACAGCCAAGACACTCTCTTCCCTCAAGCGCACTGCACTGAGGGTCACACGGACGTGAAAGCAAGTAAACATGCAGCGTGGTAGATGCGATCCCATCTTTAGGCCCCACTCCTCCTGAGTATCAACATTCCCCTTCCTGCTGCCCCAGGGCTGCGCGTGGTCAGCTCAGACCGCTGAGGCCTTATTCCCCTATGACTGCTGTCAAGGAATGGCATCATCGTCCACCCCATTATCTAAGGCAGAGAGGAGGACCATTTTTCTCACCTCCCCACTCACATCCCTGCTCACCTACCCCATACGCATATTCCACTGCTGGCCGAGTTTTGCCATTGTGTTTACCTTTTTGTTTTTTAAACTTTTTATTTTGAACTAATTTTAGGCTTGTAGAAAAGTTGCGAAAATAGTTGAGTTCCCATATATTGCTCACGTCACTTCCCCCGTGATAACATCTTACATGAACAGAGCACCATTTTTCTTTTCATTTTACCAGCCTGTGCCTTGGTTCAGAACTTCATAGTTTCTCTCTTCGATGAATGCAACACTTCTTCTTGGTTTCCCTCCCTGCCCTTTTTTTCTTTTTCTTTTTTTTTAAGCAGCAAAAGATGGGTTTATTTGGGAATAGTAGAGAATTGCAACCCTGGACCAGCAAACTACTGCAAAACCACATCTCTGCCTCTCATTTTGACTTTTCAGACTGCTACCATGGTGTCCTTCCTAAAATGCCAATCTGGTCAGGTCACTCACTCTCCTGTAGAAACAGGGCCCTCCAAGACCCTATGGTTCCATATACAATAGTCCTCATGAAGGCCTGATTCATCCTCAAGCTGAGGGAAAAGAACCAATCCCTGGTTTCTATGAGCAGCAAGATTTCTGAGTACCCAAAGGGTGGGGACTCTGGGTCCACGTTGGCTGGTTCAAATCCTGCCTGTACCCCTTACCTTCTATGTTACCTCAAGTGAGTTATTTAACCTCAGTGCCTCAGATGCCTCTTCTGAAAAACAGGGATAATAAACTGTACTTACTTCCTAGGGCTGCTGTGAGGGTTAAATGGGCCAACCTATGTGTAACGTTAGAATAGTGCTTGGCACACCATCCTATTCTGTAGACGTTAGTTAATGCTACGTGGTCAGGGAGAATTCTCCATGTCTGGCCTCACCCATACCTGGAAGGGAGATTTAGTTGAACGGTCTATAGACACTTATAAATCAGGCTAAAAAATAAATAAAAAGAACGAGTACCCGTTTCATCCACAGGAGCAATAAGTATTTCACTTCCCAAATCTGCGGCCCAGATGGAAGTGACATCAACCTTAAGTTTCTCCCAAATATACAGTCGTTTAGCATCGTACAGATTATAGATGGAGAACCCTTTGGCTCCTCCAATGAACACATAGTCTTGGGAAACAGCCATACAATTTGGCATTTTGTTGAGCTGGGAAAACAAAAACAAAGAAGAAAGGAATGCTTTTCAGCTGCCCCCATCTGCAAGAATATGAGCTGACTTTTCAGAGTGGCATGTGGGTCCTTCCTGGATATAGCATCACCCCAAATAGTGCTCATCTAAATATCTTGCCAAGCATCAAGACAGTCATAGCATTCTACTTTTAGGGGAAAGGAGCCAGAGAAAACAAGTACACATTCACAACACTAACCCTGACCACGAGCCCTCTGAGGAGTGGACAAGTGGTCCCATTCCCTGTACTTTTTTCATGTAGAACACTGCGGAAAGAGCTATAGCTGAGGCACTGGCAGATTCTCAACCATCAAGCAAAAGGGTGATTAATATATTCAGAAGTATTTTTAAATAACAACAGAATATAAAAGACTTTCTGTATAGTCTTCAACTAACCAGAATATCCATTTCCCCGGAGCAATTACAAGACCCATTTTAATCAACGACAGCATGCTTATAATCTTTCAGAAATGCCCCCGTCTTATTGAATGAAGGATCCTTGGAGGAATTCCTTCCCCGGATCAGGCGTTTTCATTTATTAGTACTCAGCTGGGAAACAGGGACTCGTGGTCGGCGGTTCCGTACCTTGCTTTCTACAAGCGGAAGGTAGATGGTGGGCTGGACCCGGCTGTGCTCCGCTTCCCTCAGCGCATCCCTCTTCATGATCACTTCCCAAGCCTGGTCAAACAGAAGGTTCACCATCTTGTTGATCATTCGGTAAGGCTGAGGCAGGGATTCCAGCTCCTGTTCTGAATCTTTGAAGGCAAAATCCTTTTCATCGTCCTGAGGCCAGTCCTGCTCTGTTGGGGACGGCACCTCCAGCAGCACCTTTCGTACAAAGCTGGAGAGCCTCATCTTACGGACTTGACTTCCTCCGGGGGCTGACATCACAGAAGCCGGCCCTGGAAACTTCTATGAAACTCTGAAAAGCTGATAAAGGAAGCAAGCGAAGGTACTTTGAGAAACAGGGAAAGTTACCAGAAGACAGCACGTCATCCCTTCTAGCACAAAAATAGGCCCATGGGGACTGTTTATTCTAGAGACGGGCACTTTCCTTATTTACCACAGGGCCCTTCCTATTAGTATGGATATCATGTCAGTATGGATATATGCTTTTCATATTAGTAAGGAGAGCAGCAGAAACGGGTATTGACAAGTCGCATCTTCCAGGCCAGGCTGGCCCAAGATGACGTGTGTGCACTATGGTGCAGGGAGAGGACTTAGGTATTCTTGTTGCCCTTCTCCTTCTGCTAAGAGAGCGTCCGTCTCAGTGCCAACTAGAAGCCAGCCTACCCGCTACGTTCTCCTGCTTCTTCCATCTCCGCAAATGGCTGTGCCCAGGCCAGCTGGGTGGCGAGCCACGTCTGCTCTCCTTCGTTTCTTTCACCTCCGACCAGATGCCGTTAAGCACTTCTAACCCTTGCTGTCTCATTTGCTCCTTTCTCTCTAAGCCCACAGCTACTAACCAGGAGTTCTGTAGGCACAGTGCCCAGGGCCTGTGAGATTTTTCTAGGGGCTACAGAAATGTTTGAGACTTGAAAATTGACTAAAAGCAGACAAAACCCCCGCAAAATCAAAACTGTTCATCATTCACAAAAATATTGCAACTTTCTGGCTCCAGCCTGCATGTGGGCATCATGTTTCTGTACAAACCTGTACATATTATAAAAAAGGCTTTCAAATATTATAGTTAAATAAAGGCATTTAATGTGGCACATGGGGTCTGTTTTAAGATGAATAACATGTAGCAGAGTGGGGTCCTGCACTGTCAGCACTGGGGGCCGTGGAAGTCTTGTAAAAACCCATGGCCGTCATCTTTCCTCACCTGCTAGGGTACACCTGTGATGTTTCCGGCGCATGGGTAGAGGAGCCAGGTGTCTGAATATGAGAGAAAAGAACCACCTGAAAGAATTGGTAGGGACAGTAAACTGAGCTCCCACGGGGCCAAGAGTAATGCCTGGTGGAAACAACCAGGGAGAATGGAAAGCCTCGTAATTCACAAGCTTTGGGTGGAGTGCTCAGAAGAGTCTTGCCAAGTAGCGGGGAAAATTAGCCCTCGAATAAATGCCGCTCTGGCATTGCCAATCTAGTCTTAGAAGTTACGAGATCAAACGACTGATAAATAACTGCATACCAAAACAAAGCTTAAGAATACTTAGAGGAATACAGAAATATCCAGCATCTAATGAAGGAAATGTCTGGGATCCAATAAAAAAACTACCTGGCATTCAGAGGCAAGAAAACACACCCATAATGAAGAGAAAAGTCAATTAATTGAAGCTGACTCATAGTCAACACAGCTATTAGAAGTAGCAGGGAAAAAACAGTTATATATATAACAACAGAATATAAAAGACTTTCTGTATAGTCTTCAACTAACCAGAACACCCATTATATATATATATACATATATGTATATATGTATATATATATATACATACACATACACACACACACACATATATATATATATATATATATATATATATATATATATATATATATTCCACATGTTCAAAAACGAAGAGGAAAAGTCAAGTAGAGATGTGGAAGGTACAAAGTAACCCAAACTGAACTTTTATTTATTTAGTTTTAAACTTTTTAATGTTTATTTATTTTTGAGAGAGACAGACAGACAGGGCATGAGTGGGGAAGGGACAGAGACACAGAATCTGAAGCAGGCTCCAGGCTCTGAGCTGTCAGCACAGAGCCCAACACGGGGCTCGAACTCACAAGCTGCGAGATCATGACCTGAGCCGAAGTCGGACCCTCAACTGACTGAGCCACCCAGGTGCCCCACCCCAACTGAACTTCTGGAGATGAAAACTACAGTGTCTGAGATGAAGAACACGTTTGATTAATCACAAACTTTCAGAGAAAAATAAACTAGAAGATTAGTGAATTTGAAGATACGGCAATAGAAACAACCAGAAAAAATGAAGTGAGGTGTGGGAGTTAACCTGAAGTTCCCTAATATGTATGACTGAAATCCCCAAAGGAGGGAAGAAACAAAAAAAAATCTGTAGAAATAGACAAAATATGTCTAAATATGATAAAAACTATAAACTCACAGATCCAAGAAGAAAAACAAGTCCTAAGGAAATGAAACATGAAGAAATCTATACCAAGGCACATCGTGATCAAAACTAAAGATGCGATAAAGACAAATTTTGAAAAGCAGCCAGAGGGAAAAAAAAAAGACGTGAATAAAGGAACAAAATACAGGAGAGCAGCAGATTTCCTGAAGGAAAGCACCAGTGAGAGAGCAGTGAAGCAGTGTTCTAGAAGACTCTAGCCAACGACAGCAGTGTTCAGCTTCTTTTTTAAGTACGTATGAAACATTTACCAAGACACATCACATCCGGGTCTGTAAGCCAAGTCTTAATAAATTTAAAAGTACTCAAGTCATACAAACTATGTTTTCTGACCACTCAGAATTATTTTAGAAGTCAATAACAGAGATTTAGAAAGATGCAAAACCTCAAAAATAACACGCTTCTTAATAACTTATGGATCACTACACATACTTATTAGAATGGCTAAAATAAAAAAAAAAGTATTGACAATACTAATAAAGATGCAGAGTAAGTGGGCAGGAATACAAAATGATACCACCCTGGAAAAGGATTTGGCAGTTTCTTATGAAGTTAAACATATATTTTACTCTATGACCCAGCAAGTGCGCTCCTGGGTATCTACTCCAGGAGTATGAATACTTACACTCACACACAAGCCTGTACACAAATGTTTATAGTGGCTCTACTTACAATTGCCAAAAATAAAAAAACAATCCAAATAGCCTTCGCTGGGTAAGTGGATAAATCAACAGTGGTGTATCCACATAATGGAATACTCCTTGGTAATAAAAAGTAAAAAACTACTGACACACACAAAAATCTGGATGAATCTCAAAGACATTATGCTCAGTGAAAGAAACCAGTCTCAAAATTTATGTGCAGCGATTCTATTTATATGGCATTCTAGAAAAGACAAAATGAGTAATGGGGGACAGATCAGTAGTTGCCAGGAGTTATGGGTGGAGGAAGAATATTATTAAAAAAAAGGATAGCATGAGGGGGGTTGGGGGGGGGGCGATGAAGCTGTTTTACCCAGATTGGAAAGGAAGATTTAAAGCTGTCTTTATTCCTATTCAATATGATTATCTACATAGGAAATCTGATGAAATCTACCAAAAAATCTACTAAAACTAATAAATGATGTTGGCAAGGTTGCAGGATATAAGTTCAATATACAAAAACCTACTGTATTTCTATATACTGGCAACAAAAATCAAAATTGAAATTAAAAAATACTATAATAGTATCAAAAGTATTATATAGGGATAAACCTGGCAAAAGTTGTATAAACTGTACACCTAAAGCTGTAAAATATTGCTGAGAGAAATTAAAGGAGACCTAAGTAAATGGGTTGAGATACTTTGTGGGTTAGAAGACTCAATTTTGTTAAGATGTCAATTCTTCCCAAATCTAAAATTCAACACAATCCCTATGAGAGTCCCAGATGGCCTTTTTTTTTTTTTAAGAAATTAAGAAGCTCATTTTATAATTCATATGGATATGCAAAGTACCTAGAATAGCCAAAATAACTTAGAAAAAAAAGGACAGAATTGGAGGACCAACACTACCTAGTTCAAGACTATTATAAAACTACAGTAATCAAGACAGTGTGGTATTGACATCAAGCTACACAAATAGATCAGTGAAACCAAATAAAAAGTCCAGAATTAGACTCACATATGAACAGACAGCTTATTTTTGACAAAGACGCAAAGCTAATTCAGTGGGAAAAGGATAGTTTTTTTTTTTTCCAATAAATAATGCTGCAGCAATTCAATATCCACATGGAAAAGAAAATGAACTCTGATCTATACCTTCAGCATATACAAAAATTCACTCAAAGTAGATCATAGACCAAAATGTAAAATTTTAAACCATGTAACTTCTGGAAGAAAATATGGAGGAAACCTGTGCAATCTTCAGTTAGACAAAGATTTCTTAGATATGACATTGAAGCACAATCCATAAAAGAAGAAATGGGTAACTTAAACCTTTCAGAAATAAGTGTATGTTTTTCAAAAACCACCATTTAGAGAATAAAAGATAGTCCACAGTCTGGGAGAAAACGGTTGCAGGTCATATATATGATAAATTACTTGTGTCCAGAATATTTTGCACATTCTTAAAACTCAGTAATAAGAAATGACTCAATTCTTTCAAATGGGCCAAAGGTTTGCGCACTTAACCAAAGAAGATATAACCGACGGACATGGGCACACGAAGAGATGTTCCATGTCATTAGTTAGTGAAATGGAAATTACAAGCACAATACATGTGTATTAGGATGCCTAAAGGTAAAAAGATCACACCAAGTGTTGTCAAGGATGTGGAGGACCCGGAATCCCTCCAACTACTGTTGGGAAGGTAAAATGGTACAATCAGTTTGGAAAACAGTTTAGTAACTTCTTAAAAAGTTAAACATATGGGGCGCCTGGGTGGCTCAGTCGGTTAAGCGTCCGACTTCGGCTCAGGTCACGATCTCGTGGTCCGTGAGTTCGAGCCCCGCGTCGGGCTCTGGGCTGACGGCTCAGAGCCTGGAGCCTGCTTCCGATTCTGTGTCTCCCTCTCTCTCTGCCCCTCTCCCGTTCATGCTCTGTCTCTCTCTGTCCCAAAAATAAATAAACGTAAAAAAAAAAAAATTAAAAAAAAAAAAAGTTAAACATACTACCTACCACTATAGCCAGTCATCCCACTCCTCAGTATGATATAAGGGAACTGAAAACACATCCACACATAGGCTTCTACATGAATGCTCATCATGGCTTTATTAGTAGGAGCCCCAAACTGGAAACAACAAATGTTTATCAATAGGCAAACAGATAAACTCCCAGACAGTCACATCCCATATTTAGTGGGCATACAAAATAGCACAGCCACTTTGGAAAATAGTCTGGCAGTTTCTCACAAAGTTGAACATTCACTCGTCCTATGATTCAGGAATTCCATTCCTACATATTACACAAGAAAAACTTAACATTTCATATGAAAATCTGTACTGTGCTATATTTATAGCACCTTTATTTATAATTGCCCCAAGCTAGAAACAACACGTACTTCAGTGCGTGAAGAGTTAATGAACTATGGTAGGTCTATACAATGGAATACTAGTTAACAATAAAAAGTTATAAACTACCGATTATGCGAAGTGAAAAAAATCAGATAGAAAAAGCTACATACTACATGATTCAATTTGATATTGTGAAAAAGCAGAGTTATAGGTATGGAGAACAGACTATATAAATCTGTGTTTAGAAGCACCCTGTGCTTTATCATCTAACGTATCATTGTGTTGTGTTTACTATTTACTCGCATCCCCCATTAACCTTTTACCTTAGGCTGAGAGCTTAGCACAGTGGTCGGGACATGGCTAACATTCAATAAATTTGCCTGCAGTATTGCCCTACCCTGGGACATAAATTTAGAGGATACTTCTGTCTCTCTCCCAAGCACTTCCCTCTGAAAAGGATGAGTAATTTGTGGGGCCAAGAGATTATACCCACCCAGAGCCTAGATGCACCCTTCTGGAGTCTAGACCGTGTTCAGGTACCTATACCCCTGAAGTTTACTGCCCAGATGATGCCAAGGCCTGCACAAACTTCTTTCCCAGCTTTCTCTTGAGGGCAGGCCCAGATGCTAATGTGTGCACCCCTAGACGTGAAAGATGGCCAAGGCATGGCTATTTGCAGGGGCAGGGGCAGGGGCAGGGGCAGGGGCAAACTTGGATGTGGCTTGGAATATCCACACATTGCACGTAAGGCCCCTCTCAGTGATGTGAATGGCAGCCAGGAATGAGAAGAGAAGGGGTGTGGGAAAGGACCAGGGGGCCAGCTCTCCCCACAGTACCATATTCCAGCTGGGTTTCCAGGTATTCCAAGCAGCCCAAGAATTCCTTTTTTTAAAAATATAATTCATTGTCACGTCAGCTCACATACAGTGTATACAGTGTGCTCTTGGCTTTGGGAGTAGAGTCCCATGATTCATCGCTTACATACAACACCCAGTGCTCATCCCAACCAATGCCCTCCTCAATGCCCATCACCCATATTCCCCCCTACCCTGCCCCCCCATCAACCCTCAGTTTTTTCTCTGTATTTAAGAGTCTCTTATGGTTTGCCTCCCTCCCTCTCTGTTTGAAACTATTTTTCCCCTTCCTTTCCCCCGTGGTCTTCTGTTAAGTTTCCCGAATTCCATATGAGTGAAAACATACGATATCTGTCTTTCTCTGGCTTATTTCACTTAGCAGAATTACCCTCCAGTTCCATCCACGTTGTTGCAAATGGCAAGATTTCATTCTTTCTCATTGCCAAGTAGTATCCCATTGTGTATATATACACACCACATCTTCTTTATCCATTCTTCAGTTGAGGGACATTTGGGCTCTTTCCATAATTTGGCTATTGTTGAGAGTGCTGCTATAAACATTGGGGTACCTGTGCTCCTATGAATCAGTACTCCTGTATCCTTTGGATAAATTCCTAATAGTGCTATTGCTGGAGCCCAAGACTTCTGAATGTGAAACTGGTAGAAGGTAGAAGAACAGAACATATCTAATGTGACAATTGGGTTACCTTGACTTAAAACTTTTAAATATTTAAACGTATGGAATGTGTGGGGCGCCTGGCTGGCTCAGTCAGTGGAGCACAGGAGGCTTGATCTTGGGATCATGGGTCTGAGCCCCACTTTGGGTGCAGAGATTAGTTAAAAAAAAATCTTTGGGGCACCTGGATGGCCCAGTTGGTTGAGCATTAGGTTCTTGATTTCAGCTCAGGCCATGATCTCACTGTTTGTGAAATCAAACCCCATATCAGGCTCTGCACTGACAGCACAGAGCCCACTTGGGATTCTCTCTCTCTGCCCCTCCCCCACTCTCTAAATAAATAAATTTTAAAAAATAAAATCTTTAATATTAATTAATTAATTAATTAACATATGGTATGTGGGTCTCTATTTGTAGTCCTACCCCGGGGCCTGCAAATGTTAAGGGCAGGCCTGACAAAGGGAATAAAGATTACAAAAATAGCTCACCTTACTTTTTGATTACAGGGGTACATTATAAAATTACTGCTATGGAAGGGGTGGGATTTCACATCTTCAGGCCCCAGAAAACTGCCATTCAGTGGTGCAGTTTCATCATAATTAACTTCTGCCTCCACTGTGTTCATGTTAGCCCTTCTAGGACTTCCTCAAGTAGCAATCTTCTTACAGTACTCAAGAAACCTAGCAGACAATTCTCTCACTTTACCCAGCTCTCCGTGCTAGAAACACATGCCACAAACTGGCTTATCTCTGCTCTAACCATTTCCTTCCCCAGACCTGGAGCTGCTGTTCCTCAAGGGAAACCGAGGCACAGAGGTGGGAAATGATGCGGCCCCAAAGACCCCAAGCAAAACCTGAAGGGAATCTGCATTCAGGATGCCACATGAGTTTTTCCTGAGTTCCCAGGGTCTCCGGGAACGCCAGTGGTTGGGGAGACGGCCCCCCGTCCCGCAGAGCCCCCCTCTAGGAGACCCTAGATATCAAAGGGCGTCTGGGGACACGCGGGGAACCGCTGAACCCCAGCCCAAATGCCGAGCTTCCGCTCACCTGCGCCGGCAGCTTGGCGTCGCCTTAGTAACCGCCACTTCCGGCCGCCACCGGAAGTCCGCGAAGTCCCTGGTCGGAAGGCGCGTCCGCCCCCACGGGGGCGGGGAGACTCAATCTGTCCCGCGGGGGACCCGGCGACACCTTGGAGGACTCGAGACTGCGCCGCGGGTGGCACGTGGCCTCGGCTGGGCGTCATGGATGCCTTCACCCGCTTCACCAACCAGACCCAGGGCCGGGACCGACTCTTCAGGTGAGTCAGGAGCCCGCGGCCTTCACTCCTTCCGGTGCCGCAACCCGAGCTGGTCCCGTGTGGTTCGGCCCCGGAGGAGGGACCGAGTTCGTTTCTGGAGCCGCTCTCCGGCCCCTCTCTGGCACTCTGCGGGACTCCGGCGGAGCCTCCTCCCGGCAGCCTCCGAGGCCCTCACCGTGGTGGACCAGTCCCCCAGCCCTCTTTTTTTTTTTTCGAGTAATCACTACACCCACCATGGGGTTCGAACTCACACCCCCCAGGATCAAGAGCCCCACGCTCCACCGCTACACCTGAGCCAGCCAGGTGTCCCCGCCAGGATTTTTTTTTTTTTTTTTTTAATGTTGATTTTTGAGATAAAGAGAGCACAAGCAGAGGAGGGGCAGAGAGAGAGAGAGAAACAAAGAATCTGAAAAAGGCTGCAAGGCTCCAGGCTGCCAACGCAAAGCCCCAACTCAGGGCTCGAACCCACAAACTGAGATCATGACCTGAGCTCAAGTCCCAAGTTGGAGGTTAACCGACTGAGCCACTCAGCACTCCCCCATCTCCCCATCCCCCACCGCCACCCCCCACCAGGAATTTTATAAGATGAACTTTGGGTTGGCATTTGTGGCCAGGGAAGCCAACCCCTTGGCTGTGGTTTCAAATACCCCATGAAACGCTTATGGAGACACAGAAATTGTATTTATCTTTTATCATCGTCCTGCCTACCTCATTGAGATTGTAGGGAAGGAACAATTCTTCCTCTACCTTCAAGGTCTTTCAGCCAGCCAAAGAATTAAATTTACACAAAACAGGTTCACAGGAGGAAAAATCAAAAAACAAAAAAATCAAGGATGTGTGCACAGTGGCTGGTATTGAGACCTGAAGAAATGACCAAGGCAGGGATTTTTTTCTTCTTTTGAGACACAGAGACAATACATTTATGAGGAATTGACAGGATAAAGAAAGCAGGTGTTTGGAAACTTCAGTTAGGAGGGAATCCTAAACAGAATTTAGGCTGAGTTGGTAGGGTTAGAAAAAAAGTAACCAGGTTCGTTTCTGAAGCTTTCTCTGTTTTGAAGTCCCTATCTCTGGCGACAAGGATGTCCTTTTACTTCCTTAGTACAGGGAGGCTATTTTGCACATGGAAGATGTGTTTCCGGCCTTCTGGGTGACAGAGGAGTCTCTGAACCGCTGTTTCTTAAGTAATTTTTATTTATATGCCAAAGTGGCACATTTTGGGGTGGCCTACCCTTGGCCTCTACGGTTCCCTTTTCTGAAACTTCCCTGGATGTTTTCTTGCTTTAAAAGTTGAGCTGATAAATTGTCCCGTCTGCTTGAACCAGTGTCTTAGTTCTGAGGATAGGTCGTTTTAGTTAAACTCACTTCGGGAGGCGGCGATACAAGTGTGTTCTCACAGTTAGGCCTGTGGTTCAATTATCCAGGTAATAAATAAGGCCTCTCTCTGGAAATTAAAAGAAAAATAATGACCAGTGATTGGATCAAGTTGTAAAACCAGTTTCTGAGTCCTGAATGTAGCCAGTCCAGAGGGTTTCTAGTTGTCACGCCGAAAGCATCTTTACATAAAGTGAGGGCAGGCAGTGGCAATCTGGTGGAGTTTCTTGGTTTGTAACTTGAGTGTCTCTGGTGATCATTTCGAGTGGCCCATAGAGCACCAGGCACGAAGATCGTTTATGTATGAGCTTTTTCTGAAGTGCTCATCAAGTTGTTCATACTCAGTTTGCAGGGCTTCGGGGAAAAGCGTGGTCTTAGTTATCAAATGATTTCAAGTCAAACAGATAGAACATATCAAAAATAATAGTTTGGAGAATTGTAGCCAAGCACTGGAAGAAACTAAAAGGAAATCAGGATCTAGTCCAGTTTATAATGAATTGTATTTGAATCTAATATCCACAGAGGTGTGTTACTGAGACATTGTTTTTTTTTTTTCCCATAATCACCTTCATTTTACTAGAGATAGCCAAATTAAGACTAATTTCTTTGCCAAATGAATCTAGTTTGGATAAACTTGGCCTGATGATTTACATAAGTACAGCAAAAATAGTGATTAATCACACAGGCTCTTTTAAATCCAGGGCCAGCTGGGTGGCTCAGTCAGTTGAGCATCCAACTTGGGCTCAGGTCATGATCCCACGGTTCATGAGTTTGAGCCACACCCTGGGCTGTGTTCTGACAGCTTGGAGCCTGGCGCCTGCTTCGGATTCTGTGTCTCCCTCCCCCCCCCCCCCCCCCGCCCCCTCTTAAAAATAAACATTAAGAAGAAAAACACTTAAATCTGCTGTTGAACTTTAAACAGCCTCTTGAGGCCAGAAGCCAAGCCAAATACTTGCCATCAGACTTCACCTGTAATACCTATAGGTTAAAGTTCATTGCTCTCTTCTTGAGGTCCCCCAAATACCCTGAGGTTCTTGCACCTGCCAGGAAGTGACCTCCTTTACTCACCTGGTGAGAGGCTTCTGCTGGGAGCCCTGCAAGCAAGGTATTAGGCTCTTCTTCCAAAAGGCTTTACTGGCTCCATATGATCACCATTAGTGCCTTAAAACTCTCTAGCCATATCTGAATTTATGCCTGTCTCCCAAATGTGACATTCCAGTCAAAGCCTTGGTAATATAACCAGTGTTTCTAACCATGTCCTGTGCAAGGAGAACAAACTCTCATTGAACTTACCCAAATAAATATGTTGTCAAAAAAACATAAGAATTCAATGAGAGTTTTTGAATTCTAGAGGGATCAGACAGGGAGAAAAAGATAAATTGTTGTGAATCATAGCTTAAGAGAAAAACTTTTCTTAAATCTGGAAAAACAAAACATTAAAAGTCAGTATTTCAAACAAAAATGTCATTAAACTTATAATTATCCTCCTCAGTTCGTTTATGTTATTCTTGATCTGCTTAAATTCAGTTTTTCCTTTAGTTCCAGACATTCTTACCCAGTTCAGTTTTATGATCTTAAAATTATCAGAACCCTGCATTTGTCAAAATTCCTTTTTATGAATCTCTCAAGATGAAACGCATTTGCAGGAAGCTTTTGGAGAAGCATCCAAGTAAAGTATTAACTGTCTGTAAATGCTAACAGAATTAAAAATGGCCATGGTTACAGATCTGCTTAGAGTTTGTCAGGGAGCAAGAATTCCTGTCCACTCAAAGGTCCTTCTAGAATCAAATTGACATGAGACAGATTAACAAGAAAAAAATCAAATTTGATAATGGGGATCCACGTAGACATGGAAATTCCAAAGGCAGGCAAGATGAGGTATATATGTCATTCTGAACTAAGGAGAAGGGATAGGGGTCTGGGGCTTCAGAGGAAAGGAATGTACTTTTACAGTGTGGTAAGAACAGATGTTTGGTAATTTGACGTTTGCCCTACGGTACAGATGGGTCATTCAGACAAGGGTCATTCAGATAAAATGTATCTTTGCTAATCACCCTTATTCTGGGAAAGAACCTCAATTTGGATTCTACGTAGTTAAGGAAGGGGCAGAAGTTTCCCTTGAGCCCACAGGGTCTCAAGTGCCTTCAGCTCAAAATAATCCACATGCCAAAGGGGTACATTTTGAGGGGACCTGTCATGAACCCCTTTAAGTTCATTACAGTGCAACTGACAAGGAAACTTATTTCTGTGACATCTAACACTTCAAGATAGTTCTATACCAGTACATATCAGATTTCTAGGAGTTTCATACAATTTCTAGAACACATATCTTAGTAATATATATCTATACAAATGTAATTTAAGAGGGTTTAGTATCACTTACTTGACAATGCTTCTCATGTAATTTAACACAACAAATAAACCTAATTAATGTAATAGCTCCTTTTTATAAAAGGAGACCAAATATTTTGAAATGTTCCATGGACCCTCTGGAACATTTCAGTTAAGTTGTAGACTTGATTTTAGAATTTGATGTTGGGAAGTTTGTCAAAAAATATCAAAACATTTGATTAAATAAGATCACAGATCATGATGAAACAATATCAATTTAGCTAAAGTGACAATAAAATTTTTTTTAATGTTTATTTATTTATTTTTGAGAGAGAGCACAAGCAGGGGAAGGGCAGAGAGACAGGGAGAGAGAGAATCCCAAGCAGGCTCCCTGCAGTCCACACAGGCCTCACTGTCCTTGAAGTGCCCGACACAGGGCTCGATCTCACGAACCATGAGATCATGGCCTGAGCCGAAATCAAGAGTCAGACGCTTAACTGACTGAGCCACCCAGGCAATAAAAAATTTTAAAGACAAATACAAAGGGTTACATAGTTGTAAGCAAAACTTAGCTTTTTTGGTATTAAGAAGACTCAGTTTTTTTGAATAATCAAAGATCTGATAAAGACAAAGCATTGAATCTTTGTTTTTCTAGGCAGATTACATGAAAGGTAAAAAACTCTTTACAATTTCTTATAAAAAGCAAACCAATAACCTAAGAAAACTTCTTCCTTTCATTTTATTTCATTTCATGTCAATTCCAGTATAGTTAATAGAGTGTTATGTTAGTTTCAGGTGTACAATATAGTGATTCAATGGTTCCATATATTACTGAGTGCTCATCAAGATAAGTGTGCACTTAATCCCCTTCATCTATTTTACCCATCCCTCCACCCACCTCCCCTCTGGTTACCATCGGTTTGTTTTCCGTAGTTAAGAGTCTGTGTTTTGGTTTGTCTTTTCTGTCTCTCTCTCTCTCTGTCTCTCTCTCTCTCTTTTGTTTCTTAAATTCCACATATGAGTGAAATCGTATGGTATTTGGCTCTGGCTTATTTCACTTAACATCATACTGTCTAGATTCCCCCCAGGTTGTTGCAAATGGCAAGATTTCTTTTTTTTTTTTATGGCTGAGTGATATTCCATTGTGTGTGTGTGTGTGTGTGTGTGTGTGTGTGTGTGTGTGTGTCTCCTTTAACCTATTGATGGGCACTGGGTTGCTTCCATAATTTAGCTATTGTAAATAATGCAGTAAACATAAAAGTACATATATCTTTTCAAATTAGTGTGTTTGTATTCTTTAGGTAAATACTCAGTAGTGGAATTACTGCATCATATAGTAATTCTATTTTTAATTTTTTAAGGAACCTCCATACTATTTTCCACAGTGCGTGCCTGTACCACTTTGCATTGCATTCCCACCAACAGTGCAGAAGACTTCCTTTTTCTCCACATCCTCAACACTTGTTTCTGAAAACTTCTACCTTTTGAAAGAGAAAAATTCTAATTTTGCACCAGTATACTTTTGATATTAAAACTCATTTTTTTTTTTAAATATGTATTTATTTGGAGGGAGAGCGCAAGTGGGAGAGGGGTAGAGAGACAGGGGACAGAGGATCTGAAGCAGGCTCTGGGCTGACAGACTGACAGCAGTGAACCCGATTTGGGGCTCGAACTCACAAACAACGAGATCATGACCTGATCAGAGGACACTCAACCAACTGAACCACCCAGGTGCCCCTTAAAACTCATTGTTAGATAAGTTTATTTTAATCTTAGCCAGTACTGACACATATAAAATTCGTTTTCAAAGGTTCCTTTTCCCTAAACTTTCTACAACCTTTTTTTTTTTTTTTTTTTTTTAATATTCAGATTTTTGTCGTAAGTTTTCCCTCTTTAAATGATTAGCCTCACTTTAGGATAAAAAATTTTTTTGCCCCCCAAAAATGTATTTCCGTTCTTCATACTTTTTCTTACCAAAAACATACATTTTACTTTCCTTGAAAGTTGTTTCTTTTATTATTTAAAACATTTTTTTAAATTTTTATTTATTTTTAATTTTTTTAATGTTTTTATTTTTGAGACAGAGAGAGACAGAGTGTGAGGAGGGGAGGGGCAGAGAGAGAGGGAGACACAGAATCCGAAGCAGGCTCCAGGCTCTGAGCTGTCAGCACAGAGCCCGACGCGGGGCTCGACGCAGGGCTCGAACTCACGGACTGTGAGATCATGACCTGAACCGAAGTTGGACGCTTAACCGACTGAGCCACCCAGGTGCCCCTAACACATTTTTTTAATGTTTATTTATTTTTGAGAAAGAGAGAGAGAGAGTGCAGGCAGGGGAGGGGCAGAGAAAGAGGGAGACACAGAATCTGAAGCAGGCTCCAGGCTCCGAGGTGCCAGGACAGAGCCTGACACGGGGCTCAAACTCACAAACTGCGAGATCATGACCAGAGCCAAAGTCGGACGATTAACCGACTGAGCCACCCAGGCGCCCCTGTATTTTATTTATTTTTTAAAGTTTATTTATTTTGAGAGAGAGCGTGTGCTAAGGGGGGAGGGGTAGAAGAGAGAGAATCCCAGGCAGGCTCTGCATTGACAGTGCAGTAGCTGATACAGCACTTGACCAGCGCTTGATTGTGAGATCTCATGAGCTGTGAGATCATGACCTAAGCTGAAATCAAGAGTTAAGATGTTTGACTGAGCTACCCAGCACCCCTAAAGTTTGTGTGTTAAAGAATGGGTCTTAGGTCCTAAAGCGGATGGGGATAGAAAATTTGTATCATAGAGGCATAGAGAAGGTATCCAAGTTTTTTCTAAAGTGGGCTTTTTTAAAGATTTTTTTAAAATTTAAGTTTATCTTAGAGAGTGAGCAAGCAGGGGAGGGGTAGAGAGAGAGGGAGACAGAGAGAATCCCAACCAGGCTCTGCACTGTCAGCACAGACCCTGACGTGGGGCTCGAACTTATGTACCACGAGATCATGGCTGGTCATGGGCCAAAATCAAGACCCAGATGCTTAACCAACTGAGCCACCCAGGTGCCCCTCCTGTGGTGGGCTCTTTGGGACATACTGGTCTCTTACTAGAGTTGCTAGAGCCTGAGCATAATATTCTTTTTAGCAGATTTTATTTTATTTAAATGTTTAAGTTTTATTTTATTTAAGCTTTTAAATTTAAATTTTTAGTTAAATTTAATTTTATTTAGAATTTATTTTATTTTTATTTTTTATGGAAGCAGTTTATATTTTATTTATTATTATTTTATTAATGTTTATTTTTGAGAAGCAGTTTATATTTTATTTATTTTATTTTATTAATGTTTATTTTTGAGAGAGAGAACACACAAGAAGGGGAGGGGCAGACAGAGAGAGGAAGACACAGAATCTGAAGTAGGCTCCAGGTTCTGAGCTGTCAGTGGAGAGCCAGATGTGAGGTTCGAACTCACCAGATGCAGGGCTCAAACTCATGAACCATGAGTTCATGACCTGAGCCGAAGTCAGATACTCAACCTATGAACCACCCAGGTTGCCCCCAAAGCAGCTTATATTTTAAAAAGTTGCCCTTGCTTTTTTCTTTGGTCTCAGGCTATCTTAGGCCGTGTTTACATTTTGAAGACACGATAAGAGTCTTAACTCTGAGGGACAGAGAAGGAATACAGGTTGATTTTTTTTTTCCTTAAGAGATTTTTAGCTAAAATAGGAAATAATTCATGCCTTTGTAAAGTCTATGTAAAGCATTTATATAAAAGCCTTCTTTTTGAGTGAGGAGGTCTTTTACTTCTTAGTACAGGGAGGGAGGGTATTTTTCACATGGGAGATGTGTTTCCTACTTTCTGGGGGACAGAGGAGGGGCTGAGTGTCCTTGTACCGTTGTTTCTTAAGTGAATTGTTTAAAATAATCATTATAGCAAAGTGGCACATTTTGGGGCAGCCTGCCCTTGGCCCCTGCAAGACACTGAGTGTGAAATAGTTTTGTGAACTGTGGAACAGAGCACAGTCTGGAGAGCACCTCTAAGATACATGCCATGCTATGGAAAATCCTAAGCAGAGATAGTGCTTTAATCCTAATTAAGTCATGATGTTTCTTTTAGAAATGTGGTTGATTCTTACTCAATAAAAAAAAAAAAAAAAAGAATAGTTACGGTTGAGGTTTCGACAGCATCCCCTTCTCTTCTGGGTGTACAGGTACTAATACAGACAGTCCAATAAGACTAGCCCCAATACTGGGACTTTCGGAAGCTGACTTTATGCCAGGTACTGTTCTCAGTGCATCACAGCTGTACATTCATTTAACCCTCATTACTACTCTAAGAGGTAGATACTCTGAATTATTCCCCTTTCGCAGACAGGGAGACCGAAGCAGAAGGTTAATAGGTCCTAAGTGGCAGCGCTGAGATTTAAATCCACACAGTTGATTCCAATGCCCACCATTTTAACGGCCAGCCCATACTACTGTTGTAATTCATTTGATAGGCTTTTTTAATGATCGCATTGTATGTGAGCTTCATTAAAATAGAAGCCTTCAATTTCAGTGCACTTGGAATGTGCCCTGCAAGGTTTATCAGTGAGGTTGGTTAATAAAATAATTGTTCGGATGTACTTTTCTGTAAGATCTGAGATCTCTAGTATTCATTTCCCGATGCCCTTGGTGATCCATGGCTCCTGTGAACAAACTGGCATTCACAAAATACTACCTTGGTTTTGGATGCATTCCTGTTTTTCGACCAGGTCTGAGAAAGGGGGACCCATTGCCGTGACTGGCTTGAGCCCTCTAGCCAGGAAGCTACTTTAAAAAAATTTTTTTAATGTCTGTCTATTTTTGAGACAGAGCACGAGTGGGGAAGGGGCAGAGGGAGAGGGAGACACAGAATCTGAAGCAGGCTCCAGGCTCTGAGCTGTCAGCACAGAGCCCAATGCAGGGCTCGAACCCACGACCTGTGAGATCATGACCTGAGCTGAAGTCAGACACTTAACTGACTGAGCCACCCAGGCACCCTGGAAGCTACTTTAAAAAGGAGAGACAAAAAGATATTCTTTTTACTTCATCCTCAATAACAAGTTTACCGTTTTGGAAAATGTGCCACATTTTTATTGAGAATAATATTTGTAGCCTAAAGGGATTCAAATGCAGTTACAGAACTGTAGGAAACAGGCACCTACTTTGTTAATAGGCTGCCAAATGCATTTAGATGTTTGATTATGTGATATAAAATTTCTCGTGTGTTAGTAAGGCATTATTATTTGTAGTCATAACAATAATCACTTTATTGAATATTTAGTATTAAATAGTCTATATATAAAACACTAGTTTTGAAAGACAAACATAAAAATATATCTAGGCTTATTCACGTATTGGTGTGTATTTGATCCTTTTCTAAAAAATTAAGCAATGTGGGGCATCTGGGTGGCTCAGGCTGTTGAGCGTCTGACTTCAGCACAGGTACTGATCTCATGGTTCGTGAGTTTGAACCCCCTGTCGGGCTCTGTGCTGACAGCTCAGAGCCTGGAGCCTGCTTCTGATTCTGTATCTACCTCTCTCTCTGTCCCTCCCCAGTTGCACTCTGTCTCTCTGTCTCTCTCTCAAAAATAAGTGAACATTAAAAAAATTTTTTTTTAATTAAGCAGTGTGCAAACAACTTTTCATTTGGTTCTGGTTTGAGTGTGTGTCCTATTAGATAAGTATTTGGTTAACTACATGATAAAAAGTTCATTTTAGGAATCTGAAAAGTCACTATACAGGAGAAAATAAAGAATGTGAATCTTTGCAGACTTGACCTGGGGGAGATTTTTGGGCAGTTCACCACTTTGGCTCTATCCATTTCTCTGTGCCAGCAAAAGGCGTTTTGGGGGGCTGCTCACCGTAACTGCAGAGTTCCCTTTCATCACCTTTGTGTCACATTTGCATCACATGCTGTATCTACCCTTTGGCCCTGTGGGGTCACTGTTGCAGAATTATGCTCTTGTAAGAACTGCTTATGTGAGAAATTGTCTTGGAAACTTTGCTTTTAGCAACACACATTTCTCCTTTCTTTGCTTCATGAATCAAATTTTATTTGGTTTATCAATCATTCTCATTTTTTGTTTTCCATTTCAGAGCCACTCAGTACACATGCATGTTGCTTAGATATTTGTTAGAGCCTAAAGCTGGCAAAGAGAACGTGGTAATGAAGCTCAAGAAACTGGAGTCCAGTGTGAGCACTGGCCGTAAATGTAAGTACCCTGTCTCTTGAGGGACAGTGGCTCCTGGTTTCGAATCGTCAGACCTTGTCATTTACAAAATACTCTGTAGATCATTCATTACTAATCAATCAGGTTTTTTGATGAGGTTGACCAGTAAGGCTGCCCTCATGAGATGACAGGCCAAGAAGATTGAAGTTTTGCTGCAGACCATTCACAGACACCCTGCAGACATGCAGTGTATTAGCTCAACTGTAGTTCTTAGAATTACACAATGTTTTGGCAATCCCTGACATGAGCTTCCGGCTCTTGGAAGGCCTTTGTATTCTCTAGAACAGAATAGCTTGCCTTTTCCTTGCCTTTTCCCTTCTTCTCTGGAGGAATTACTAGAGGAAACGGTTAAGGTGGATCTCGGACTGTTTGTGGAGTGGTTTCACGTTCAAGGCAAAAGTGAAGTCCGTGTTTTGTACTCATCTGATTTGCTTTAATAATAAAGCGTACTGGGAAACCCATCCTTCTAATAACAATCGCATGGCTGAGTGGTTTGATGAGAATCAGATATTGCTACAGTAGGTAGACAGAGGTGTTGGAATGGAATGTAGAAATCAGATGTTGATCAGTTATTTTGGAGCACCTGCTTTAGGTATAGTTCTGAGCTTTCTGAAAGAACTAAGATTACACGGTGTAAATAATGGTGTAAGATTTAGTGCCAAATATATTGGCTAGGATAGAGGAAAAGAAAGGTTTGGGAGGAGGTGGAACTTGAGGTGTGGCTAGAGAGAGTGGGAAGGAGAGCCTTCTTGAAGGGTGATTTCCTCCGTGAAGGCTCAAAACTGTTCATGAGCAAACTGTTGTATTGGAAGGTCAATGAGAAACGAGTTTGACAGCAGTTGTCCAGCAGAGGGATGTTGGAAGGTAGGGTGAGCTTTTCTGGATGGCTTTGAAGGGTAGGATTAGAAGTTCTCAGATTCTTTAGTGTGTCAGAGCTCACTAGTCTCCGAGGTGCAGGAAAGACTTACCCAAGGTCATTCAGCTAGCTAGTGCAAGAGCCAGAACTGGAACCCAGGATTACTCATTACATATTCTGTTTTGTGTTATTGTTGACACAGTAATCCCAGGCATTCTTCTGAGGTAAGTCTCTTGAGGGTAGCTACTTGTGAACGTTTGCTCAGTCTAAGATAGAGTCCTTTAATGAAGGTACAGGTACTTCTTTTGGATGGTCCATAACGTTTAGGATCATAACTCATTCTGAGCAGGTGCTCGGTAAATACTTGTCGATTGATACATCCCAGATTCATTGAATTACATGCTCAGATAAGGATATGCCTCACAGTGGTTGATTTCATTCGACTAGGAACACTTTCCGTAGCCACTACATCCTGCCGTCTCTACTTTGTCTTCTTGACAGTAGGGAGCTGAAGAGGGTTTGAACCACAGAGATGGCAAGATGATAACGGCCTTTTATAAAAAAGCAAATCTTTTGTCTGGAAAGTAAGTAAAATCTGAGGCATCAGACTCTCCAAATGAATACTGGCATCTGGGTCAGAGAAATGCCCACAGTGAATTAAAGCTTCGTATGTGAAAATAATAATAATAGTCGCAGTAATGGTACAGCTAGACTTCCTGTGATCGTAGTACTTTTCTCCTAAAGACGTACAGCTGGTAATATTCAGACGTCACAATCCACACTCGTGATTGACCTTGCCTAAAGTATATCGTAAGCCACTGTTAAGGTATCCACTGGAATGGAGGTGATAAATTTAAAGTCACTGTCTTCTGTGCCTTCCAGAATCATTTTCCGTGTCCTTCGTGTACTGTAAAGTCCTTCCTTATTCCTGAACAAAGACTGAGCCTCACATGGCAGCCACCTGTCAAGACACCAGTGCTGGCCCCTCACCCTGAGGCAGGGATTCTGCCTTCATGGTACATACCAATTAAATATTTGTTAACTGTTGCGGGTTCCTCTTGCAGGGTTCAGGCTGGGCAACGTGGTCCATGCCATACAGGCGACTCAGCAGAGCATTCACGCCACTGCCCTGGTGCCCCGCCTCTGCCTCACGTTAGCCAACTTGAACCGCGTGGTTTATTTCATCTGCGATACCATCCTCTGGGTGAGGAGCGTAGGGCTCGCCTCGCACGTTAACAAAGAGAAATGGCGAATGTGGGCTGCCCGCCATTACTGCTGTTCTCTCCTGCTGAGCCTGGCCAGGGATCTGTACGAAATCTCCCTGCAGATGGAACAGGCGGCACGAGACGGGGCAGAGAGGGAGAAATCACCACCTCAGGACCCTCCGGGGTACAGCGTGGCCGACGAGGAGACAGAGTGGCTCCAGTCCTTTCTCCTTCTCTTGTTCCGGTCTCTGCGGAAGCATCCTCCCTTGCTCCTGGACACGGTGAAGAACTTCTGCGATATCTTGAACCCCTTGGACCAGTTGGGGATCTATAAGTCCAATCCTGGCATCATTGGACTCGGAGGCCTTGTGTCGTCTCTAGCAGGCATCGTCATTGTGGCGTATCCTCACATGAAGCTGAAGACGCAGTGAAGCGGTTTCGGGCTCGAGACTGGCACCTGCTTTAAAAGACGCCGTCTCAGGATGGACATCTGCGTGAGGCGCAGACCATGTCAGACTGTGCTTAAAGACGGGTTCTTGTGAGCGTTTAGTGACCAGTGATGTGAGCAAGGGCAGGGCCAAGAGTGGAGAAGGGGACTGCATGAAGATTTACACGTGTTTTTTAGAGTGCTGGAGTGACTTCTGAATTTCCGAGTATTTCCCTTTCATCTAACATTTATTGAGCCTCTCTCGTGCTCATAGCGGGAGCTTACTGTCTACCGAATATATAAAAATTAGAAAAGGCCCAAAGCACTGAACACTAATGCACCGTGACTTTGGGGCCGAGAACCTCACTTCCGTAGATCTGCTGCTCAGCTGTCTCTCAGATCTAGTAGGAGCCTCTTGTTCCTCTGATCGGTTACCAGCCCCGCCCCCCGCCTCTGCATAGATCCCCATGCCAGGGTGCAGGGGGCTGGGCTGACGGCCTTGCATCACTGCACTCCTGTCCTTCCTCTGTCCACAAGGAGACTCAGAAACGCATCAGCCACCTTCGTGGTATAAACTGTGACTTCAGGTAGTGAGTGAGTAAGCAAAAATCAGAAGCACATAGAAAGGACTGAGGTAAAAAATGATGTGCATGAGAGGTGCCTGGGTGTCTCAGTTGAGCATCTGACTCTTGATTGCAGCTCAGGTCATGATCCCAGGGTTGTGGGATCGAGCCTTGCACCAGGCTCCATGCTGAGGATGAAGCCTGCTTAAGATTTTCTCCCTCTTCCTCTGTCCTTCTCTCCCACTCACACTCTCTCTCTAAAATTAAAAAAAAAAAAATTCTTTTTTTAATATGGAAGGTCACGGTGGGCGCCTGGAGGTAGTAGCCTGTGACAGATGAGGAAACTGAGGCTAAAAAAGTGAGGCCAGCGCTTCGGCTTTCAGACTCCCAGTCCAGGGTTCTTTCCATTATATTTCATTGCCTTCCTGGGTGAGTGGAAGTGTGAGACTCTCCAGAATCCTGTGCGAAAAGGCTTTTTTCGAACTTTGTTAGTCATTGGTTCACATAAAAATTAAAACTATAGCTAGATTTATCAGCTGGATTGTCGTATTTAAAGCCATATAATCATTTGGGCACTGCTACGTTGTCATCAAAGTGTACGCAGTTAAGAACTTTTTGGGAATACTCTGAATGTGGGAATGCCATAATTTTCTATGATAAATCAGACCTCCTATGTGTGGGGAGGTTGGGGGGTGGGAAAGAGCAATAAGGGACCAGTGACAAGGCCGTTTATTCGTGTCCTATTTTCCGTCTTGGGTGTTGAGCTGTGATTGCAGATCCTCCGATTTGAGGGCAGTGAGATAGCAAAATAGGATGCCATCAGGCAGGAGGCCGGTGTCAGTCCTGCCAGTAGAGCCGTTTCACTTACCTGAACGGAAATGAGAAAAGAAACGTGCACTAAATTTCCCAGGAATGTGAATGAGATTCTTAAAAACTAGACTCAGGTCCTTGGCTCTCTTATTTTTAAAGTGATTGATCAAGATAACGGGATTTGAGAAGACACTCGGGGAATTTTAAGAGAAATGAAAGCTGCTAGGTCAGGGCAAGTAAAAAGTTTAAGTAACCAATTCTACTTTGTCCAGATCCTTTGCTGTCATAGATTACTTATGTCTAATAAATTGCTAGACAAAACAGACTCCTGACTCTGTGAATGTGTTCTGGGAATGAGGAAGAGCGAAAAGAAAGCCAATCCAGAGACGATCAGAGTGGACACGGTAGAGAGGGCTCCGGTACAAGGAGCTCCCACCTGGAAGGTCCAGGCTGAGGAGGAGGGTGAAGAACGACTTAGGTTGGAACGTCTGGGTTGAAAGACCACTAGGATGATCTCCTCCGGGAGAGGGTCTTCTGGACCAGCTCTGCCAGGTGGTGGTCTGGCTTCTGCCTGGAGAAGTGGGGCTCGAATCTGCGGTCGCCTGTCACAGTGGCGTCCTGCTTGCTGCTTTTGTCCTCTGCACTTTAGCGTGAGCGATGGGGAGTTTGGGAAATGCCATCTCTTCTAGAATGTGTGAAAACCTGAATGGTACCCCAGAACCTCCCTCTCTGCGTTTTTCTTGCTTCTAACTAACCATCCCCACCTCCAAGCCTCCACATTCATGAGGGATTCTGAAGACCAAAGACATTCATTCCTAATAGACGCACAGAACAACTGAACATTGTTCCCTGAGAATTAGCTCAACAACGAATGTCTGAATACCATGCTTAGTTTGGGGATCCACTTGTGCACAAGAGGACCAAGGCCCCTGTGTTCAAGTCGGGGGGTGAGGGGGCAGGTGGGGGGGGGGGAGGAGGAAAGGAAATAAACCTGCGTCTTCAAGCTGTGGCTGGAAGATGGACTGCTCCTGGGGGACCATCCTAGGCCCTTTCACCACTTCTCCCCTCTCACCCACATTCCGCACTCCCGGCCGAGGCGGCCAAAGGACCAGCTTTGTCAGCAGAGCTTGCAGGCACAGAGCCCTGTACTCTCTGGCCCAGAGCCACCGCTCCAAAGCCCTGGAACTGCCCTTTGGCCCAGTTTGCTCTCCAGACACAGCCTCATGGATGAATTGCCCTGAACCTTGAGGCGAGGTTTTTAAATGCTTCCATTTTTAAATGCTTCCTTTCCTCCATCACTGTCTTCTATTTTAAAAGGCCCCAGTCCAGGGGCACCTGGGTGGCTCAGTCGGTTAAGTGACTCTTGATCTCAGCTCAGGTCATGATCTCATGGTCAAGAGATCGAGCCCTGCCTCAGGCTCTGCACTGATAACTGCTGATAGCTCAAAGCCTGCTTGGGAGTCTCTCCCATCCTCTCTCTCTGCCCCTCCCCCCCCTCAAATAAATAAACATTAAAAAATAAAAAATAAGGGTTCCTGGGTGGCCCTCTTGGTTAAGCGTTCGACTTCAGCTCGGGTCATGATCTCACGGTTCGTGAGTTCGAGCCCCACTTTGGGCTGTCTGCTGTCAGCGCGGAACTCGCTTTGGATCCTCTGCCTCCCTCTCTGCCCCTTCCCTGTGTTCTCTCGCTCTCTGTCTCAAAAATAAGTTTTAAAACATGATGTAAAAAAATTAAATATAGAAGTCCCAGTCAAATCAATAAGTACTGAACATACCACATATTTATTACTCCTTTTGGAGGCTCCCTGCGTGACTCTTTCCTCCCTTTCCTGACCTCTCATTCCCTGCTTTATTATATCACAGATACAGAATTGATGACCAATGGAGAAAGCTCCATTTCTCCTCACCTCCTGCCCTTCTCTGGTTGCCCACAGCATACAGCTTAGCCGAGAGTCCTCGACAGAGATAATGCGACGAACAATAAGGAAAATAAGTTTGTACCCCCATTATTCATCTTATTATTATTTTTAAGTAAGCTCTAAGCCCAACAGGGGGGTTGAAATCAGGACCCTGAGATCAAGACTAACTGAGCCAGCCAGGAATCCCCCCACTGCCACCAATATCCATTTTAAGAGGCCCTTAGATAATCTGAAAACTGGCTTCCACCATACTCTGTCATCTTTGAAGCCAGGAGCTAGAACTTGGGCCCCCGGCTGGTTTGTACTAAGGAAGGGATGAGAGGTGATAGTTCTTGGTTGTTTGCATGCTTCAATAAGTCAGAGGATCCTGGCCAACACTGTTTCAGACTCGGCAAAATCCAGTTAGCTCTCCCACGGCATATTCTGGTGGCATCTTAGACCGGGTGGAATTCAATAAACTTCCTTGAAATCTAGGAATTTACAGAGGTTGAAACTGCTTCCTCAAAGGCTAGATTGTCAAAGAGTCAACCCCCAGCTCTGGCCCTCTTCTTGAGAGTAATGTATCAGAGAGAGAGTAGTACATTTGGGTGAGCGCTGTTCCTGCGTAGGTTTAAATCTTACTGTTCAAAATTCACTCTTGATAGTAAATAATAAGGGATGAGGGAAATGGGTTGAAAACAGTCCCACAGCACACTCTGAAAAAGGAACCAAAGACTATAGACCTTTAGAATTCATGAGTTTAATGACATATTCCAACACCTTCTTTCTGGAAGACAGGTGGTTTTTTTGTTTGTTTTGAGAACCGGGGGCCAGAAATGTGTTACAGAATGGATTTTTCGTGGCTCTGGAATAATAACGCCTCGGCCTGGATTTCCATCAGCTCTGCAGTCCACCTCCTAGTTGGCCGTATCTCCTTACAGAAGTTAGGGTACGTTCAGGGGGCCCTGGCTCAAATAACCATGACAACTGGCTGACCCAACGTTCTCTTCCTCTCTGCCCTCCTCCAGCTGGGAGGTGTTAGTAGCATTGCCCAAGGCTTCTCTGGAGCAGCTGGAAGGGTTTCTTCTGGGGAGACACTCAGAAGCCTGGGCTCTGTGGGACCGAGGCAGCATCCGCTAGCGTGAGTGCAGGGGCCCAGGAACATCTGCCTTACCTGCTTTGTTTCCGAGAGTTAAAGGAAAGAAGCTGAGGGTAAGGGTGTCCTGAGAATTTTACTGAAGATGAAGAGGCCTGCAGGGAAACCACTGAGGGAGAGATTACTCAAGGTGAATGACCAAGAGTGTAGGATAGATATCCTGGCGCACTAGCTTTTCCAGAACGCTGCTGAAATAGCTGGTTTTAAGAGTGACTGCTTTCTTAGTTGAGCATTCCAGGAAGGACCGGCAGATACGCTTGCTTAAAAAGAACAGAATTAATGCAGAACTTTTTCACCAAAAAAAAAAGACTAAACCTGAAACTTATTCTTTCAGTCTCTTTTGGATCTTCATCTGGGAGCCTCTTCATCTAAAACCTCTTACCTCGTAAAGCTACCCTTATTTCTCATTTCTTACCCTGAACCCTTGTAAGAAACATCAGTCTTGACAAGTAGGCTGTGGGGCAGCTCCTCCCAGTGGGACTCCAGGGAGGGGCCGCTAGTCCTTGACATTCACCCTCCAACCAGATGCCTTCTGTTGAGGGAGCTGGAGCCCCTAGGCAGCCTGGGCCTCGTCAGTGGTCATGAGAGGTAGGGGACTGACCCTGCAAGTGTCAAGCTGAGAGCTTTCTCATGGACCTGGCACTCTGCTTTGCAGCTTGAAGAGCTATGACGGCCATCAACAAGGGCCCAGCCTTGCCGGATGGAGACCTCCCCGTAAGTAACTTGGGCCTTTATGAGAAGGGAGGAGGGGACCACTGAGTGGGGGAGGGAGGACAGGTTCAGGGGATTTAGGACAATATCTGTCTCGATTATATTCACCTTCCATTGACCATTATGTCTTCATTATTCTCACCCTCACTACCTTTTGCAGGGGGCTCTTAGAGGAGGGGGCGGGGAGTGCCTAATGAAAACTAAACACCTCGGAGGAAAGGACAGAAATATTGGCTGAGAGGTAAAGAAGGGAGGGGAAGGGAGCTACTTACTGAGTTCTAAACCCTGATGCAAAAGCCCCTGCTTTGTCCACCCAGGTGGGGTGTCGTTTGAGACGCTGAGCCGCTGTATTCTGTAACTCTGGGGCGTTGTGTGTGTTCTGTGCGAATGGCACCTCTCTGAGTTACACGCGGCACAGCCTGTGCTGTGTATGGGAAGGGGGCCGAGGAACGGTGTTTCCAGAGTTGTGTGTCTAGGCTGGTTTTCTCTGCGACTCGGAGCGGATTGACACCTTCAGGTGTACCTGATGGCTCCGTGCAAGGCCTCTCCGATTTAGGCACAGTTCAAAGAGTCAATGAAGCTTACAAATTGTGCACCCCTATACTGCCCATCTTGTCCCCAATTAGGGGACCTAATTTAAACTAACCTTTGCACTTGGAATCACCACGTTAAGTTTTATATCAAATCATAGAACATAGGGGCACTTGGGTGGCTCAGGTCATTAAGCTTCCGACTTGAGCTCAGGTCATGGTCTCTTAGTCCGTGAGTTCGAGCCCCGTGTCGGGCTCTGTGCTGACAGGCCGGAGCCTGGAGCCTGCTTCAGATTCTGTGTCTCCCTCTCTGCCCCTCCCCCACTCACGTCCTGTCTCTCTCTGTCTCTTCAAAATGAATGGATGTTAAAATCAATCAATCAATCAATCAATCAATCCTAGAATACAGAGGCATAAAATGAACAAGTGGGGTCGGGATCGACCCTCTTTGGCTCTGCCTACAACAACCTCCGAAGATTCTGTCCAAGTGTTAAAATATTCTCGTTTGCAGTCATAATCTTTGTCTAGTTCAAATTTCAAACTCACCTGCAAAATGAAAGCTGAAATGCCGTGGCCTGCTGTTCTGAGTCTCCTTGCTGGGTCTTCTACCTCAGCCTACAAATAGAGAGGCCAGGTCCTCTCCTCCAGAGCAGAACCCTGTAACAGGGACACATCCGACTGCAGAGAGAGCCCCCGCGCCTGAGTCAGACGGGGGGGCTTTCTCTTTTCACTTCCTATGTGGCGGTTTCTGAGCATTCCTGCGAGCGGACAGAAGCAGAGAATACCCCTCACTAGCTGCCACGGCCGCTCATCAATCCCGTGGCCGGTCTGGCCTCATCCACACGCTCGCTCACTCCTCCGCCTTGCAATATTTTGAAGCAAATCACAGGCCATTTCAGGCCTCAGTTGCAATCCTGACTCTGCCACTTACTAGCTGTGTGATCTCGGGTAAGTCACTTCACATCTCTGAGTGTCTGTGTCCTCGCAGGCAAAGTGCTAGACCTCAGAGGGTCGCTGTTAGAATTCAGTGAGGTCTTGTCACCAAAGCACCCTGATCCGTGCCTGGGGTATAATGGCACTGAGGAGACGTTCCCTTGTGCATGACTGGAGTCCACATTCTTTCAAGCACCTGTGTTTGTTCACTGAGAGTCCCAGGCCACCTCCAGTTTAATTCGGTGTAGGTGACTGCTGTGTAGGTGACACGCATTAGTAAGGACATGGCTCCCCGATAACAAGAAGTGACGGTTTCACTATACCCCATGTGCTCAGACCACATCTGGAATGCTGTCTTCAAGTGTGAGTGCATATATTGAAGGAAAGCAGGGGACCAGCAGACCAGGGTGGTAAGCTAAATTAGGATCTGGAGCTATTGAGCACAGAGGAGGGACCGCTACAGGCAGACATATATATTGCCTTCAAATATGTGAAGGGCCAGCCCATGAATGATGAAATAGGTTTGCTCAGTGTTGTTCCAGAGGACAGAGGGTGGAGCAGTGGGTGAAGGCACATTGTAGCTCAGCACTGGCTGTCCAACAAGGGCCACGGCCACTCTAGGAGGGGCAAGACCCATCCAAGGAGACATCTAGAGACAAGTCTGCCAGAGAGGCTATGGGAAGGAGGCATTTTTGCTGCAGAAGCTCCCGGAGATCTGAACTTCCGTGATTCCGATCTAAACTCACCCCTTCTAGGTACAGCCCCGGCTGATTCGTTTATTCAGCCAACATTACTGCGCAGGTTTTAGGCTAGGCACTGGAGATGCAAAGAGGACGGATGGCCGGGAGAGAGACAGGTACACACATGATCGCAGCACCATGTGATGCGTGTGGAGACAAGCCAGGAGGGAGTGGAAGCTTCTGACGTGATGGAAGAGGGTCAGAAGCCTCACAGAACCAGTGAGCCTCAGGCCGTGTCTTGAGGGAGTGGCATTTTGCCCGACAGAAAGGGGCATGGGAGGGCAGGGGGAGAGTGCCCAAGGCGGGGACTGGCATGCAGAGGCCGGGAGGCCACGTCCCAGCAGCTCTCCAGAGCCTGGATTGTGGCCAGGAGAGCGGAGCAGCCTGGCTCTTGTGTTCCCCCTCTGGCCTGAGTTCCTCCTGGGTCGCTTGGACCCCGGCTAGCCTCACCGGTGGGCGCCGTGACCCTGGGCTGCCTTCCCGAGAGGCACGAGAGGGCAGAGGGACAACGTGATTGCCTTCTCTTCTTCCAGGAGCAGGAGAACGTCCTGCAACGGGTCCTGCAGCTGCCGGTGGTGAGCGGCACTTGCGAGTGCTTCCAGAAGACCTACACCAGCACCAAGGAAGCCTACCCCCTGGTGGCCTCTGTGTGCAATGCCTACGAGAAGGGTGTGCAGGGCGCCAGCAGCCTGGCGGCCTGGAGCATGGAACCTGTGGTCCGCAGGCTGTCCACCCAGTGTGAGTCTTCGTGGCCCTTGCAGGCCACCATCCGTCAGTCTGTCCGATCGATAGCTCGCTTGTCTGTCTGCCGACATGTCTGTGCAGCTTCTTGTCTGTCTGACCGCCTTTCTTACCACCTACATCCCATTACACAGATCATGCAGACGTAGAATAGCTACAGATATGGACATACATCTCTTCTCATCCTTACATGTCTCGTCTATCGCCAAGTTGGCATTCTCCTGGGATCACATGATAGGCCAGAGAGTTGGCAGGAGGGGGAATGGGCAGAGCCGTGTGGGCCGTGGTGGGAGTGAAGCCTGTGGCAGACCAGACACCCAGTTTGGCCCCAAATCTGGCGGCAGCAGGAACGCATAGAGTCTGACACACAGGCAGGGTCCCTAGGTGCTAGGGCTGGCCCGGCAGGGCCTGGGGAGCGGGGGCACAGGAAGCTCTCCGGGCCCAGGAGCTGATGGGACCAGCCGGTGACAGTCCATATGGCCCCTGCTCTCAGACCCCCCCTGTTCAAATTGTCCTGCCTTATTTGTAAATACAGTCTCCAAAGCAAGGCGCCCTCTCTCTCTCTCTCTTGCTCTCTCTCTGTTTTTATTCCAGCAAGGTTAACATACACTGTTATGTTAGTTTCAGGTGTACAAGATAGTGATTCACTAATTCCATACATCACCCGCTGCTCATCACAACATCCAAGGCAGGGCTCTTGACAGGGCTGAGGGAAATCCCAGCAGCACCAAGAAGTCTAGGACCTTCCACCATCCTGATTAGAGAATTATGGGTGTCTGAGGATTCTGCCCTGGGCCAGCAGCCTCCCTGCCTACAAACTCTTCAAATAATTTCCCTGGGTCTCATTTCGCCCAATCAGAAGATGGCCAAGTCATCTGGGTTCTCTGCTGCTTGAGAATTTTGTGAAGAAATGTCACCTATCTGGAGAAAGCATATGTGAAAGATTATGTGAGAGAATATAGAACCCGTCTCCATGGTCACGACTGCAGGGCTACATCTTCGGCAGCCCCTGGGCAGTAATCTCCTAGAAGCATTTGCGTCCCCTGGGACTTGCCCTGCTCTCTGGGGACAATTCCTTTCTCTTCCCTGTGACCCTCTTCCCGCTGCTGATCATCTTCCTCCTAGAGGTCAGAAGGAAGGGCAAGGACCGTCTGGGGCCTGGGCTGGCCGTGGCTAGGAGTCGGTCACCTCCAGAACGAAGCCGTGCCCGCCCTACTCCCACCAAGGCCCCCGGAGGGCCCTGCTGCCCCTGCTCACACGCCTTCCCTCTCCTCCTTCGTGCCCACCCAGAGTTCACCCAGAGAGGGGAGGGAGGGCAGGGAGGGAGAGCCCGCTATTTGTTGGTGATTCACAGAGTTTCTGCCAGTTCCTCCTGCAAGGTAGGATCCATTAACCCACGTCTTACGAATGAGGAACCGGAGGCTCGGGCAGGTTGTGACTCCCCCGAGGCCACACTTTGCAGGTGCAGGCTCTGGGCTTTGAGTGCAGACCTGCCTGACTCCAGAGTTCCTACACAGAGGGAAGACACGGGCCTGGCCTCCAGGAGTTACCGCGGACTGGAGGGGCTGCAGGGGAGCCCCAGGTTCCCAGATGCGCTGGAGGCAGCAGGGCTGGGGGTTTTGAAGGCTCTGAGGCACCTTCCCTGGCACGGAGGCCACTGCTAGGTTCTCACGGCTCACCCCACCATGGCCCTTCACTTCCAGTCACAGCGGCCAACGAGCTGGCCTGCCGAGGCCTGGACCACCTGGAGGAAAAGATCCCAGCCCTCCAGTACCCTCCTGAAAAGGTGAGCCCCTTTCCTCTTCCGGAATGTGCCCCGTGTTCCGTTGTCCCGCTGCTCAGGAGGAGAGGGCACAGAGTGACGATCCATGACTGTCAGTCTTTCATTTCTGTGGTAGGCGTCTTTCCAGCTTGGGGGTGGCTGCCGGCTCCTAAGTCCACACAGCAGGCTTCCTCCTCTCCCTGTGGTGCCAAATGAAGGCAGCCTTCCTGGAAAGCAGGCCCCGCCCAGGGGCAAACTCAAACAGGAGCTTGGGGCGGGTCTCACTGCTTCCGATCCCACCACCCCCCCTGCCCTGCCCCATGACACCTGGTGGACCCACACTGGGCCACTTGCTAACTATAGTCCCCTAACATCCTGGGCCACACTCATCAGATCCCGGGACTGCAGTCCCATGTCCTCAAGATCCAGTCCTTTGTGGACCATGAGACTGAAAAGGTCACTTTACCTAGATACACGTGCATTGGGCGTTTGCTAGGTAAGGGCTTTGGGGATAAGCTCCCTCCCACTGACCAACTATCTACTCATCCCACAACTATTTCCTGAGCCCTACCCTGTGCCAGGGGCCGTGTTACGATTTGTGGAGCCCTCCCATTTAATCCTCTTGTCAGCCCTCTGGGACAGGGCAGGGATCCCCTTTTTACAGATGAGAAAGCTAGTGACTTTTCCCTGGCCGCACAGCCGTAAGTGGAGGCCACGTGAGAGCGGGTCTGCTTGGCTCGGAGGCCTGTGCTCTTCACATCTTTCCGGATAAAGGGCACCTTTGTCACAAAAGGGCTCCCAGGCTAATAGGAGAGAAAGATCAATTATTTCGGTACAGAACTGGTAGGGTGAGCAGCCACATCTCTGAGGCAATATAAACACAGGTGGGAATGTGAGCGGTGTTCTGAGGGAAGAACAGAGAAGGCATTAAAGGAGTTTGGGAGTGGAGGTGCCTTGAGTGCATGAGAATCTCAAGACGGGTGTCATCAAGGAGGTGGCCTCCGTGGGGGAAGGATGGTGAGGATCTTGACAGGCGGAAGTGGGGTGGGAAGCAGCCAGGAGATCCATGCACAGGGAGAACTGGAGCTCTTCCCCTTTAAAGCCCAGCGTATTCAAGAGGCCCAGGTATTGGTGCCAGTCCCCGGGGCCTTTATTTTCTTTTTTAAGTAAGCTCAACGCCCAGCGTGGGGTTTGAACTCACAAGCTTGACATCAAGAGTCAGATGCTCTATCGACTAAGCCAGTCAGGCGCCCCTCGCTTGGGCCTTTAATTGAGGCCTTCCTGGGAGCTGGGCTCAGGGCTACCAGACCCACAGGCCTGACCCACCCCCCCCCACCCCCTTTCCCACAGATCGCCTCTGAGCTGAAGGACACCATCTCAACCCGCCTTCGCAGTGCCAGGAATAGCATCAGCGTTCCCATTGCCAGCACTTCGGACAAGGTCCTGGGGGCCGCTCTGGCCAGCTGCGAGCTCGCCTGGGGGGTGGCCAAAGACACCGCTGAGTATGCTGCTAACACCCGAGCCGGCCGGCTGGCCTCCGGAGGGGCCGACCTGGCCCTGGGTGGCGTCGAGAAGGTGGTAGAGTACCTCCTCCCTTCCGCCAAGGAAGAGTCAGGTATCTATCGTTAGGGGGGGCTGGCAGACCTCCCCACCCCCACCCCCCTGGGAAGGGAGGCGCCTACCCATGCTGCCTGGGAATTAGCGACAGGCAGCCAGGACTCACCCAGCCACTGCTCTGGAACAGGGAAGGTCTGGCAAGATATTTAGATGGAGCCACCCTAATATAGCCTCCTCTCCCCATTTGTAAGTGGGGCAAGTGAGTGACCCGAGTCACTAGCAGACTTGTGGTGGAACCAGGGTGACCGCTTTCCAACCCTAGACAGAGGCCCAGCTTCCCTAGCCCCTCTCTGATCAGCTTTCCTCTCTTTTACCCCCAAATCCAACCCAGCCCCTGCTGCAGGACACCAGCAGGCCCAGAAGCCTCCCAAAGGCAAGCCGAGCCTCGTGAGCAGGGTTGGGGCCCTGGCCAACACCCTGTCCCGACACACCTTCCAGACCACAGCCCGCGCGCTGAAGCAGGGCCACGCCCTGGCCATGTGGATCCCAGGTGTGGCACCTCTGGTGAGTGTCTGCCCTGATCTGGCTGACCCTCAGCCTGGGTCCCTCCCACCCGACTCCACCTCTGGTCCTAAGAACATTCCCTCCTCCAGCCTGGCCTGGGACTTTTGGTCTAAGGACAAGAGGCCTTAAGGCGTTTGAGGGCCGGTCCTCTGGCTGCAAGGGGAAAGAAAGGACAGGACATGAACCAAGGGCAAGCCTGCCTTGCTAGGGTGTCTCTCCCTGTCCCTCTGAGTCCCGCCCCCCAAATTCATCCTCCTAGGGGGCCTCCTGCTGTGGACCCTCCTGCCTATGAGGGAGCAGAGGCCCCCGGCTGCTATCCAGACACTAGGGAGTGTCCCCTGTAAATAATCCAGGCCCCAAGCTCCTTCTGTTGGGGAGAGAGCCCTGGCCAGGCTGCATCCCTGACCGCCCCAGATTTCAAAATTTCCTTTCCAGAGGCTTCTCATTTGCATCCTACTTGGCCCTAAGGCAAAGCCTCCTTTTCTAGGTGCACGTAGGGCTATCTCCCCACCATACCCGCCTCCACCTCTGTGTATTTTAGCAGAGATAGACTGCATTTTTTCGTAAGAAACAAAGACCAAATAAAGGAAAATAAAGGAAACACAAACAACATTACAGCATAAAGGTCAGCAAACAAAAGAGCCATTTCTGAGCCATCATTTGGGTGACACTTTTAAAAGCTCATCAGCCCTGGATCATCCATTCAAGCTAATGTTTGCTGAGAACGTGCTGTGCGCCAGCTTCTGTGGCTCCAGTAGGGATACAGGACTGGTAGTTCCCTTCTGTCCCCTGTACTGGGGGGTCATTTCCCAGCGGGGGCTGAGACGGACCCGTGTGCCAGCCTTACGTGTAGTCGGGAGACCCTACTGTACCGTGCAACCTCAGGCACCCTGTTCACATAAGACATACTGGTGTCCCCTGGAGTTGAATAATAAATGTTTGTGGAGCTCCCTAGGGTCCAGAGTGAGCCAAGCTGTGCCTCAAGGGGACACTAGCCCACCTGCCCAAGTCTGTTTCCGCCCATGGGACACTGTGGCCCTGTTGATTTTTTCACTCTTTAAAGATCTCCAAGCAGTAGCTGCTAAAGCCAACCACACATACCCCCTAAGACCCATCGATTCGACCCGCCAGCAGTGAGAGCTTATGTCCCCCAAAAGACACATCGAAATGTTCCTATCAGGCTTTATCCTTAGCCAAGAGCTGGAAACAACACAGACGTCCATCAACAGCAGAATGTGTAAATTATGGCATGTGTACACGGACTTATCACAGGGAAGAGAAGGAGCTATTTTGAACGCGCAAGAGCACAGACGAATCTCACAACATGATGTTGAATAAAAAGCCATTCGTGAAAGAAAACACATTGGATGAGTCCATTTATATGAGGTTCAAAAATGGGCAAAACCAAGGCATGGTGGTAGAGGTCAAAATGTGGTCCCCCTGTGCCACCCACCCGCCTGCGTGGGTGGCACAGGGAGACTGGGGGGTTGAAAAGGGTCTGTGTCTTGATCTGTGGTAGTTACACAGGCGTGTGCTCAGGAAACCTCACCGAGCTGCACATGAACGATGTGCGCACTCCAGGTATGGAAGTTATCCCTCAATGACAAGTTTTAGGAACAGTCTGCTGGGGCCTGACCCTGGGGGTGAGGGGGTCTGCCCCTGAATCCAGCAGCCCGCGGCCTTCCGTCCCTCAGAGCAGTCTGGCCCAGTGGGGCGCGTCCGCGGCCATGCAGGTGGTGTCCCGGCGGGAGAGTGAGGCGCGGGCGCCCTGGCTGCACAGCCTCACGGCCGCCCAGGAGGAGGACCACGAGGACCACACGGACACAGAGGGAGAGACGGAGGAGGAGGAGGAGTCAGACACCGAGGAGAACAAGCTCAGTGAGGTAAGGGGGCGAGAAGCTGAGTGGGACCAGGATGCCTCCGGGTCCCGCGGCCCAGTGAGGGGACGAGAAGCAGAGGCACAGGGTGAAACAGGGTCTCTGCCCCCCTCCCACCCCAACCCCCCCCCCCCACACCGGGGCTCAGAGACGCAGTGCCTGCCTCCTGCACCGCTCCCCTCACTTACACACAGCCTCTGTGCCCCTCCCTCAGCTGACCCGCACAGCAGGTGGGGAGACTGCCAGACTCATTTTGCAAATGAAGAAGCGGGTTCAGAGAGGGGAAGTGACCTGCCCAAGGCCACACAGCTGGTGGCAGAGCCGAGCCTACGGCTGTTTCAATTTGGTGTCCCCCGTTCTTTCCCTTCTAGCTCTGGGGGTGGTGGGGAGGGGGAGGGCCAGGGGAGCCGCTGCAGGAGGTGCTGACCTAGCTCTGGCCCGCAGGTAGCAGCCCTGCCCAGCCCACAAGGCCTCCTGGGCAGCGTGGCCCACACCATGCAGAAGGCCCTCCAGAGCACCATCTCGGCCGTGATGTGGGCGCCCGCGACTGTGCTGGGCTCGGCAGCCAGGATGCTGCACCTCCCCGGGGCCCCTGCTGTCTCCTCTGCCAAGGGGAGGGCCATGTCCCTGTCGGACGCCCTGAAGGGTGTCACTGACAACGTGGTGGACACGGTGGTACACTATGTGCCGGTGAGTCCCGCCCCAGGGGCCTGGAAAGGACGGACACAGCAGCTTTGACTCGGCTGCGGTGGCCTTCCCGTCCCCAATCTCCCTGGCGGTCCTCCGGATCCTCAGCGCCCCAGAAACGTTTTGACAAACCACGGCCTTGACTGGGGGCTCTTGCCAAGAGTATAGAGCCCATGACCCTGGCCTGAGACCTTTCCCCACATGCCCCCTTCTGACCATCAGCCTGGGGTTGCTGGTGGCCCAGCCCTCACCTCAGCAAGCAAGGGTGTGCTGCTTCCTGGGAAGGGGCTGGAGGGAGGTTTCCAGGGCACCCTGGGGGCTGGGCTACGTTCCAGGGCACAGTGGCCGCCCCATCCCAATCCTAGCACCTAGCAGCAACAGGAAAAACCAAGAGACACCAGTACTGTCTGCATGGGCGTCCCCGGGGCCCCTTCCCAGAGCAAGTTACAGGTTGTGTGGGCTCCATGGCTGCCAGCCAGGCGCCGGGCCCCTCGGGGCTAGCAAGGCTTGGGGGGCAGGGGTCGCTGAGTCACTCGCTTTCGAGAGGCAGGCCAGGGGTCCCGGCAGCCAGCCTGTTCACCTTGGGCCCCAAACAGGGCCAGGCCCGGGCACCCTGACCCCGGTGGGGACAACGTGTGGGCCATGCTTAGTGCACAACTCCGCCCCAAGGAAAGGTGGGAAAGCCACTCTCTTTCCACCGAGGGACCCTTGAGGGAGGCTCAAGGTGTCCAGAAACTGGGAGGAGGGGATGCCTGCTTTGCATAAGGGTCTGGCCTGTGGAGACCACTGGAGAGAGAGGGCAAGACATCATTGATCTCCCCTGGGCCCCTCCTTCCCCCCGCCTGTGTCCCAGGGCACTAAAGGCTCAGTCCTACACTCCAGGCGGTGCCCTCCCCCTCGAAGGTCGCTCCTGGGAGGCGTGGATGCGAGGGTCCCAGAGAAGCGGTGGGCGGGAGGCGCAGGGACCGCGGCCAGGCCGGGGCCCTAACACGACTGCCTTCAGCTCCCCAGGCTGTCGCTGATGGAGCCCGAGAGTGAATTCCGGGACATCGATAACCCGCCTGCGGAGGCCGAGCGCCGGGAGGCGGAGCGCAGGGCGTCCGGGGCGCCGCCCGCGGGCCCGGAGCCCGCGGCGCGCCCCCCGCAGCCCCGCGGCAGCCTGCGGCCCGCGCGTAGTCCCGGGGCGCCCCCCGGCCCCGGGCAGGAGGACAGGGCGGACGCGCCCGCCGCGCCGCGCCCGGTCTTCCCGGCGGTGGCCCGCGAGAAGCCCGCGCGCAGGGTCAGCGACAGCTTCTTCCGGCCCAGCGTCATGGAGCCCATCCTGGGCCGCGCGCAGTACAGCCAACTGCGCAAGAAGAGCTGAGCCCCGCGCGTCCGTCCGCCCGGCCCCCGGCCCCGACGGCGGCGAGGCCCCCGCGGGCTCTCCAGCCAAGAAACAAAGCCCAAACTTCCAAGTGAGCGCAGACTTCTTCCAAGTGGGCCCCATTCCCGCGGCATCACCTTCCCAGCACCTTTTTTGGGCTTAGCTGTCAGAACCTATTCTTAAGAAGCATCGGAGCGGCAGCTTGCTTTGCTTGTATGCCTTTTGTTTTTGTTTTTCCAAAGGATTGTCTGACTCGATGTCTCACTTCTTTAACCAGATTTGTTGCCAAATGACGTTTGTTTCCAAAATGTAGATCCAGCATCCGTAGACCAATAGTAAGCAGGAGTTTGTGACCCATGTTTAAGCCCTGAGCTCAGAGACTCCCCCTGAGTATCCGGGCTCTCCGCAGACTCCTTTGAAGGGAGCAACGATTAGGTGCGAAAGCTGTTGTACGTTTCTGTAAAGAGTAGCCTCGCGTTTCCGAGGACCCGCTACTCTTCCCAGGCTGAGCCCCGGCCTGCGCTCTGTAGCGCCACCTTCTGGCTCATAGCCACCTTTCCGTTCGCGTCCTTCTAGCCTTCCTTCCATCTGCGCGTTCACCCTTCCGTCGCCTTTTGACCGCTGGCGCCCTGGTGCTGGGGGACAACGGTGACCTTTCACCTCCTTGAAGTCTAACCTAGACAGACTGTGTGTATGGGCTCTGTGACCACGGTTCATTTCAAGCCCTGTTTTTGAAAAGGGCAGTATTTGGTAAATCTAGGGAATGGATACGTACAATTTAAAAACTCAAATATTGCAAAAGGGTGTGTGTCTTCCTCACTGAGTTCTCCAGTTCCCCTTCACAAAAAGCACTGTGCTGTCAGTCTGTTGTGCATCCTTCCAGGTACAGGCTGTGCGTGTGCAAGCCCACTTTGTACACTCCCCACCTTGTTCACACAGCTGTGGGATGTTATCCTGTAACAATACATCTGAGAGATCTTTTTGTATCCATATCACAAATACCCCTTGCTCTTTTTCACGACCATCCAGTAAGTGCTTCGTGATATAGATGTGCTATCTTTGACTTCACTAGTTTCCTAATAATGGACTTCTAGGTTGTTTCCTTTGTTTTGCTCTTGCAAATAGTGCTACAATAAATGTCTATATACAAAATGCTTTATGCTGATGTGTAGATAATCTATAGGAGAAATTTATAACCTGGAACCAGGACATGCTGGGTAAAAGAGTATGTGCGTTTTAAATATTGTTAGATGATGCCAAGTAACCTTCCAAACCAAACTCAGTTTTTCTTGTTATTGTCATCTGCAGCTGTCAGTCCTTTTAAATATGTATTTATTTATTTTGAGAGAGAGAGAGAGAGAGCGCGCGACTGTGTGTGTGTGTGTGTGTGTGTGTGTGTGTGCGCGTGCCCCCGTAAGGGAGGGGCAGAGAGAGAGGGTGAGACAAAGTCCCAAGCAGGTTCCTCTGTCAGCACAAAGCCCAATGCAGGGCTCCAACTCATGAACTGTGAGATCATGACATGAGCCGAAATCAAAGTCAGATGCTTTACCAACTGAGCCACCTCGACGCCCCTCTGTCAGTCCTTTTGGATGTCCATATATACATTCCCCATAGGTTCCCCTCAGGCCTGTGAGCACCCTCTCGGCCCCCACTCTGTTGCACCTCTGAGAGCCCAGCTTTCTGAAACTGACTCTGGGTCCTGGCAGAGCTTTGGTGTAATGAGTTGTTGACCTTGATCCATGGTTCTGGAATCTGAGGATGCCCGGAGTGGGGGATGGAAGTGCCAGTGACATACACATGTGGACATGGCCAGGACTCTGAGCTGGCCTTGGCACCCACCCCACCTGTGCAATCCACACCACCCCAGCAGTTCCCTGGGGAGGGAATGTGATCTGGCAAGGGGGGCCCTTATAAATAAACTGATATGTGGGGCACCTAGGTGGTTCAGTTGGTTAAGCGTCCCACTCTGGCCCAGGTCATGATCTCACCGTTCGTGGATCTGAGCCCCGCGTCAGGCTCTGTGCTGATAGAACCTGCTTCGGATTCTGTGTCTTCCACTCTCTCTGCCCCTCTCCTGCTCATGCTCTGTCTCTCAAAAATAAAATAAAATTAACATTAAAATTTTTTTAATAAATAAATAGGCTGATAGGACAGGGGCTAGAAAGATAGAGTCCCGCCTGGCCCTGGCAGGGCTCCCGGGGGCAGCTGCTGGAGCACTGACCTCAGGCCTGGATGTGTAGAGAGAACCCCCAGCTGTCCTGGTCCCCCCTGCCCATGCCGCTTTCTTTCTGGAGCTTCAGAAACCACACTCCGACCATCCACTCCTCCATAGTCCTGTGGCTCCTCCTTCGAGGCCATACCCCAAGTAGCAGAAAAACTGCCCTCTCAGCAACCCCGAAGAGCTGGGTCCCTGACCAGGCAGTAGCTGTCAACACAGCTGCTGGCCAGGCCACACCCCTCACCCCTCAGGGTGCTGGGGCCAGTGTATGGGGCAGGATAGCCCAGGAAACAAACAGTTTAAGTTGTAAAAGTCTCTTTTTATCATTAAAAACCTCTTGATTGGGTAGCAAACCACCCAGAGCCTGGCTCTCGGGGTTCCTGAACACTTTTTGGAGACAAATGAGAGCAAAATGTTTCCTCGAAACGAAAGAAATGTGCTTCAGTGGCTGGTGTGGGACTTTTCGCTGTTCTGAAAGACATCACTCTGGCGAGCCTCCTTGTGCACATGGATGCGAAGGTCTTGCACACTCATCTTCAGTAGTTCATGACCTCAGAACACCCCACTTCACATTGGGATGCCAAGGCCCCTCTCCAGAGAAATGCCCTATCCCCTATCCCCTCTCTCCAGCTCACGAAATGCACCTCCAACTCGATCTGGAGATGGAGAAAGGACCGTTACAGACCATAAAATACATTTATCCATGCAGTTATTTACCACTTCTTTCTTTCATAATTAAAAAAAAAATTTTTTTAATGTTTTTATTCTTGAGAGAGAGAGCATGAGCAGAGAGAGAGGGAGACACAGAATCCGAAGCAGGCTCCAGGCTCCAAGCTGTCAGCACAGAGCCCCATGTGGGGCTCGAACTCACAAACCCTGAGGTCATGACCTAAGCTGAAGTCATGTGCTGGATGCTTTTTTTTCTTTTAATGTTTTATTTATATTTGACAGAGAGAGAGAGAGAGCACCCACCCAAGCAGGGGAGGGGCAGAGAGAGAGGGAGACACAATCCAAAGCAGGCTCCAGGCTCCGAGCTGTCAGCACAGAGCCCCATGTGGGGCTGGAACTCACAAACCCTGAGGTCATGACCTAAGCTGAAGTCGGATGCTTTTTTTTCTTTTAATGTTTTATTTATATTTGACAGAGAGAGAGAGAGAGAGAGAGAGAGAGCACCCACGCAAGCAGGGGAGGGGCAGAGAGAGAGGGAGACACAGTCCAAAGCAGGCTCCAGGCTCCGAGATGCTTAACTGATGCTTAACTGGATGAGCCCAGGCGCCTCATCTTCCATAATTATTTAGGACCTTAATATCCAAAGGACTTCTGTGTCTGGAGACCAATAGCACTACAACTTGGGCTTTAATGCTCATTGCGTTGAGCATCATTTTCCTAAACATTTAAACACTTTGTACTTAATCAAAACTTATAGAATGCATACATCAAATTATTTTAAATATCCAAATGTCGGTTACAGACAAAATGTCAGGTTCTTTCCAACATTCCTAGAAGGCCTGAGTCAGTGGAAACGTCTGCATGTTTCACTGGCATCTTATTACAGACAGCAACCTCCAGGGGATCCCCCGTCTGCGAAGGGGGCGCTGAGGCTGCACATAGTACAGGAAGGACCCTTCCCCTGCCCACCTCTCAATGTAGGAGACAGAACGCAAGCAGTACCATCAGAACGTCCTTTGCGGCATCTCTATTCCCGCCCTGGCCTGCCCCCAGGAACCACAATCTGGAATTTTGTGTTTACTATACCCTTGCTTTTCCTTATAGATTCCTTTCCTATGCATATATCTCACTCCAACAGTATTTAGTTTTGCATGCTTTGACCTTTAAGTGGAATTATATGTATTCTTCTGAGACTTGCTTTTTTTTTCCGCTCAAAGTGAAGTTCCTGAGAGCCACTCATTTTCACTAGAAATTTTTTTTAAACATTTTTTTAAAAATCTTTATTTTTGCGAGTGAGAGAGAGAGAGAGACAGAGCGTGAACAGGGGAGGAACAGAGAGAGAAGGAGACACAGAATCCGAAGCAGGCTCCAGGCTCTGAGCCGTCAGCACAGAGCCCGGCGCGGGGCTCGAACCCATGAACTGCGAGATCATGACCTGAGCCGAACGAAGCCGGACGCTTAACCGGCTGAGCCACCCAGGAGCCCCAGAAACTTTTTTCTTGTACAACTATTGCTGTGGTCTCATTGTATCCCTCCCGCCAAATTCGTACGTTGAAACCCTACCCCCCAAAGATGAGAATATTAGGAGGTGGGGCCTTTGGGAGGTGATAGGGTCATGAGGGCTTCATGGGATTAGTGTCTTTGTAAAAGAGGCCCCAGAGAGCAACCTTGCCTCTTCTGCCGTGTGAGGACCCAGTAAGGCACCCCGGCTCTGAGCCAAGGAAAGGACCGTCACCCAAATGTGACCATGCTGGAGCTATGGCCTTGAACTTCCAAGCCTCCAGAACTATAAGAAATAGATTCCGTTGTTTATAAGCTACCCAGGCTGTTTTCTGTGGTGTTTTGTTATAGCAGCCCAAATAGACAAGTACATTTTTATGTTTAATAAGTATATTTAAATATACCGTAATTTAGTCATTTGTATTGGAATTGATTCAGTTATTTTTAAAATGTTTTAAATGTTTACTTATTTTTGAGACACAGAGAGAGAGACAGGGCATGAACGGGGGAGGGGCAGAGAGCGAGAGGGAGACACAGAATTCAAAGCAGCTCCAGGCTCCAAGCCGTCAGCACAGAGCCCTCCGCGGGGCTTGAACCCACAAACCGTGAGATCATGACCTGAACTAAAGTTGGACGCTTAACCAACTGAGCCACCCAGGCGCCCCAGAATTGATTCAGTTTTGAGAGAGAAAGCCCTAAATAACAACGTGTATTAGTCAGCCTTTGCCATAACACACTGCACAATAAACTATCCTAAATAGTGTGGCTTACAACAACGTGCATTTATTCTTATGTTTGTGGGTCAGCAGGTCAACCGTGGTTCAGCTCATCCCTGTGGCTCTCCTAGTGACTCTGCTTCAGCCTGTGGATCATCTGCACTTGGCTTTGGGCTGTGTATGGGTTCAAATCTGTTCTAGGTGTGCTATTTCAGGAAGCCCGGGTAAGTAAGGGTCAGGGGCCATCTGGGGCATGCTCTCCCAACACGAATCACTGCCTTCTGCTTGCATCATATCTACTCATATTCCATTGGCCGAAGCATGTCACATAGCCAAGTCCACACCAGTGGGGAAGGGGAAGAGGGAGAGGAGCAAATATTTGCTGAACAATAGTACAACCCAGCACACCGTGGTTTAAATACGATAGTTTATTTCTCTCTCGTGTAAAAGCCCAGAGATGAGCGGTCCAGCGCTGGACCGCACTCCCCAGTGGCCGGAATCCAGGCCTTTCTATCTTATTGTTCTGCTGTCAGTGATTTTCTTTCCTCAAGTCGTCTCACAGGCCAAGAAGGCTGCTCCTGCCCCAGCCATCAACTCCATTTTCCAGCCACAGAAAAGAAACAAGGGGGATGGAGAAATTATACACATGACTTCTGCTTATAAGTAACTGAACAAAACATAGTCACACAGCCACATCTAGATGGAAAGGAGGCTGAGTCTTTATTCAGAGTCTTTATTCAGAGTGGCTATGCATCTAATTAAAAATCAGAGGCCTTAGGGGTGCCTGGGTGGCTCAGTCGGTTAAGTGTCCGACTTCAGCTTAGGTCACGATCTCACAGCTCGTGAGTTTGAGCCCCGCGTTGGGCCCTGTGCTGACAGCTCAGAGCCTGGCACAGATTTTGTGTCTCCCTCTCTCTCTGCCCCTCCCATGCTCACATTCTGTCTCTCTCTCTCTCAAAAATAAACATTAAATTTTTTTTTTTTTTTTTAAATCAGAGGCCTTAAAAGGATGGAAACTGGACCCCGGGGGTGGGGGTGTCTGGGGTATGCAATCTCTGCCTCACCACTCTCCTGTCAACAGTCATTTGGCTTATTTCCATATTCTTTTTTTTTAAGTAGGCTCCCTGCCCAACATGGGGCTTGAACTCATGACTCTGAGATCCAGGAGTCACATGCTCTACTGACTGAGTCAGCCAGACACCCCTCTATATTTCTACTATTCCATAATTTTGGCAATGAACATTCTTATGAGTTTCTTAGAGAATATGACTGAGTGGGACTGCTAAGCCATAAGGTACGTGTGTTTGCTAGATATTGCCAAATTTTCCTCCAACGTGTTTGTTCTGATTTATATTCTCACTACAAGTACGTTGACCCTTGAACTACACGGGCTTGAACTGCACAGGTCCATGTATGCACAGATTTATTTTTGATAAGTACAGTTCAGTACTGTAAATTGTACTTTCTCTTCCTTATGACTTCTTTAATAACCTTTTCTCTAGCTTGCTTTATTATAAGAATACAGTACATAATACATATGACATCCGAAATTTGGGTCAACTGACCGATTATGTGATTAGTAAGTCTTCCGGTTAATAGTAGGCTGTTAATAGTTATGTTTCTGGGGACCCAAAACTTACCCATGGATTTCTGACTGGGCAGGGGGTCGGTGCCCCTAAGCCCCACCTTGTTCAAACATCAACTGTAATTTGTTCTTACTCAACATTCTCACGAACATTTGATATTGTCTATGTTTACCATTTTTACAAATCGGTAGTGTGTAAAATAGCATCTCATTGTGCATTTAAGTCCCTGATTAGCAATGATACTGAACATCGTTTATTATGTTTATTGAGTATTTGTGACGTGTCCCTTCTGTGAAGTATCTGTCAAAAGTTTTGAGCAATTTTTTTTTAATTAAAAAAAAACTGAAGTGGACATACATTGAACAACCTTCTTTTTTTTTTAAGTTTATTTATTTATTTCTGAGAGAGAGAGAGAAAGACCAAGCAGGGAAAGGGCAGAGAGAGAGGGAGAGAGGGAGAGAGAGAGTCCCAAGCAGGCTCAAGGCTCTGAGCTGTCAGAATAGAGCCTGATGTGGGGCTCGAACCCATGAGCCATGAGCTCACTACCTGAGCCGAAGTCAGATGCTTAACAGACCAAGCCACCCGGGTATCCCAGAACAACCTTCTATTAGTAGTTTTTCTCACTGGTTTTTAGAGGTGTTTTTTTTTTTTTTTTTTTCATATTTTCTGGATAAACATTATAATTCTTTTATGTTTTGTGATTTGGAGTTATGTGTTAAAAACTCTTCCCTACAATGAAGTCATGAAGATATTCCCCTGTATTTCCTTTGAATATTTCCATAGTTTTGCTTTTTACATTTAATTAATTTTGCTGTATGATTGAGGTAGGAATCCAATTTTCTTTCCTCCACACGGATAACTGATGGTCCTGTATATTTTTCTTAATTTCTTGAATTTTTAGTTTCTCCTCAGTGGAAGTGCACACTGTGAGAAGGTTAAGAGTGCCCCTCGGAAGTCAGCTGGGAGCTTCTGCCCTGCTGACGCCTGAACTTGAATGATGTTTCCTTGTTTCTTGCATCCAGATAGGGCTAAGAGACCAGGTTCTGGCTCACGTATAGCCTCGCTGGGCTTTCGTTCACTGATCCACCCGCTAGCCCTGCCACAGATCAAGTTTCCAAACACGTTCCGTTTGTCTGTTCCTGTGGGATGAACACGTCGTCTGAATTACAGTAGTTTAAAGTATGTTTTCATATCTGGCTGGGCAGGCACCCCCACCCCACCCTTGGCCCTTCTGTAGGAATGTCTTTACAACTTCTGGCTCTTTGTTTTTCCATTTAAATAACAGAGCCAGGTTGTCAGTTTCCACAAAAGAAATTTGCACAGACTTGACTTGTCTCAAGTGACTACAATTATCCTTTGCTCGGATGCTCAGATTGTCACAATTTGGCCCCATTAGTTGGGACCCTTTTTCCCTTCAGGTGTACCACAGACATTTTAAAGTCATCTGAGTTTTCTGCCCGCAAAAAAATGATCCCAGTTCTTGACCTAACGTGTGGAATCAACTACTTTGAATAGGAAATCACGACAGAGCCCAAGTTTGGACGCTGGGGCACAAATATCCAATGGTTCCATGTGCCTATTGGCGACAGACAAAAACAAAAAACAAAAAACAACATTGCATATCCACTAGTAAGAGCTGGAAAGAAGGTATATCTTTCCAAAGTCATGAATTTACATCGATAGTTTCAGTGAACTCTGACATCACAAAATTCGCTCAAATTGTTACTGTAAAAATTTTAATTTTATTTTCTTTAAGCTTAATAACTATTCTTATAATTATAACCCCGTACCTCCTTCTCTGAAACATGAGGTTTCGCCAACCATTACCAATCTTTGTTACATTTATGTGCATGAAGGTCCAAGTTTAGTCTCCAGCTTCTTCACATTCAGAGTCTGAATGAATCGTTTGGTTTTTTTTTAATGTTTATTTTTGAGAGGAGAGAGAAGGAGAGAGAGAGCGCGCGTGCAAGCGGGGTTGGGGCAGCGAGAGAGGGCAGGACAGAGGATCCAAAGAGGGCCCCGAGCTGTCTGCACAGAGCCCAACTCGGGGCTCAGACTCACAAACCACAAGATCATCACCGGAGCCGAAGTTTAACGCCCTACTGAGCTACCCAGGTGCCCCTAAATGAATTGTTTTGACCACTCTGGTAACAGGCTTCTCCGTATCGTTTCAGCTCAGGACCCCAGCTGCTTTAGAATAGTTGGGACCAACAATATAATTCTACAGCATATCAGAGAAAGTGGGGGGGGGGGTTTCACCTACTTTTCCCAAATGCTTGAATTTTTATTACATTATTGCATATATCGAATTATATTTTGAATTATATATCGCAGAAAGTGCCATATCTTCTGGCAGCTTCTGACGGAGAGAGGCTTGGTACCTGAATTAAGAACGTTCATGACACATTGACCAGCCTCTCTTCATCTTTGAAGAATCTAGGACACGGTGGCAGATGACGTCCTGTCTTTAGAGCTCTCCAAAGAAACGGATCCAACAGGTCTGTTGGTATATATATAAGTATATACCAATAGGAAATGTATATACACGGAGAGAGAGATTCATTACAAGGAATTAACTCACACAGTCATGGAGGCTGGCGAGTCCTAATATGTACAGGGTGAGTCAGCAAGCTTGGGACCCAAGAGAGCCAATGGTTTGTTCAAGTGCAAGCCTGAAGGCCCGACTACTGGGAGAACCGATAGTATAGTTCTAGACCAATCCAAAAGCTGGCAGGCTCAGGACTCAGTTTGAGTCTGAAGGTGGGATAAAAGCCAAAGCCTCAGTGCAAGGAAAGTCAGGCAGGAAAACTCTTATCTGGGACGGGGTCAGCCTTTTGGTTCTATTCGGGCCTTCACTTGATTGGACAAGGCCCACCCACATTGGGGAGGGCAATCTGCTTTACTCAAAGTTCACCAATTTATATGTTAATCTCACTCAAAAACACCCTCACAAAAACATCTAGAATAATGTTTTGCCAAATGTCTGGGCACCCCACGGCCCAGTCAAGCCAATACATAAAAGGATGGGAACCATCACACTTCCCAACACCATGCAGACTCAGGTGCACATTCTAAGCCATCATAATCAGTCCGCCCCTTTGCCAGTGGTTACTTCCAGAGGGAAGCCCTCAGCTGTTTGGTACATGAGGTGTGAACCCTGCTCTTAGGGCTCCTAGGAAAAGCTCCCTTCATCCGAAGAGCGAAGAGCCTGCTCATGATACAGTGCTCTCTTCCTCCTCTGCATGTTTTATGGTCGAAGGTGATGATGGCCAGAGAAATGGATAAGCTAGGTCCTTTGTCACGTTGCCACTGACTCAGCCTGCCCCGGAGCCCTCCTCCCTCTCATCCACCTCTCAGCTGAGATAAGAAACGGCCTTATTGTTCAAGCCACTTCAAGTTGTGGTGTGTGTTCCTTGAGGTCGAGGCCTTCCTAATATAGATCTACCCAAAGAGACTTGCCCCTCTCTGCAGCCTTTAATTACACTGCCTGTCTATGACAGGCAATCTTCTGTAGGCATAATAAATTAAATGTCACTGCTGCATCAGGGTTCAGTTTTTCTAACGACATTTAAAGTGACAAATATGTTTCTAGATTTTAATTAAAATTCAACCATGCATGGTGCTCTCAATGCAATCTATCCATCAGAGGTCACAGAGGTGAAGACACTCTCTCCTTGAGGTGGCACTTAGACACCTGTCACCTCTCCTGGTGCCAGGTTTCCCTTGGCAATGACTACAAGGTGTAACTCGATGTCACAAATGTTAAAATGTGAGAAAAATGCGAAACTTAGAACTGAAGAAGCATCTTTTTTGTTTGATGTGAGGAGGTAGATGTTTCTACTGGGTTTCTTTTTCTGGGGGGCGGAGGTCAGGACTGAGAGTGGAAAACGGAGATGACCAAAGAAGGGACTCTGAGCTGAGGACGGGATCGCCCGGTCTGCAGATGGGGGACTTGACTCCTAAAGCAGAAGATGCCACAAAGAGGATGCTCCTTTATTCTCCAGGTATGTCCTGTGCACCGCTCTGTCACTTTGTGCCCACAGCAGGAAACCATGAGCCACGGTGACCCGTATTTCTGCTAATGCGAAAAGGTTTTCCTTCCTTTCTTCAATAACTGTTACCAGAAACCTCTACAGAGTGATGGTGCCAGGCCTTGGGCCAGGGACAAGAGACACAGAGGTAAATAAGGCACACTCCTTTCAAGGACCTCAGTGTCGCAGGTAAAGTGCACCAGCGATAATACGTGTATCATACGTGTGTGTGTAATAGATACGTATGTGCTTGTATATCGTAGGGCTAGAGTCTGGATGCGCGTGTCCCCCCGCAAGTTCATATGTTGAAATCCTATCCCTCGAGGTGATGGTATTGATGGCGGGCCTTTGGGAGCTGATCAGGTCATGAAAGTGGAGCCCTCGTGAATGGGGTCAATGTCCTTATAGGATACACCTCAGAGAGTTAGCTCAGTCTCTTCTGCCATGTGATGTGGGCCCCCTGGGGCATCCAGGAAGCGGGCCCTCATCTGACACTGAATCTTCCGATGCCACGATCCTGGACTTCCCAGCCCCCAAGGCTTGAGAAATAAATGTTTGCCATTTATCAGCTGCCCAGTTTGGGGTATTTTGTTCTATTAACCTGAATGGACTAAGACACACAGAGAATAAGAGTTGGAAGGGAACCCTCCAAGACATCGACTTCTCTTACCTGCCTCCTTCATATTTTGGACTCTATTATTTTTTAAAAACTTTTAAAATGTGTATTTAAAAATTTTTTTTTAATGTCTATTCTTTTTTTTTTTTTTTTTGAGAGACAGAGAACGAGCAGGGGGAAGGGCAGAGAGAGGGAGACACAGAATCCGATGCAGGCTCCAGGCTTCGAGCTGTCAGCACAGAGCCCCATGCGGGGCTCGAACTCACAAACCGTGAGATCATGACCTGAGCTGAAATCGGATGCTTAACCCAAGTGCCCCTGTTAATATAATTTTAACTGGCAGGTATTACAGAGATGGGAGGGAGACCAGGGAGGAGGCTCTGCAGGGGTCCAGGTGAGGGATAGTGGCAGCTTGGGTGGCCAGGGCGTAGAGGACAAAGAGTTTTGCCTGGACTGGAAGCTACAGAGGAGGGGAAGGAGGGGCTCAGTCCTGGACAAGAGAAGAGGAGGAGACAAGGACGGCTTGAGTGATGGGATGGATGGTGGGGGGCACACTGGAAGGGCTGTTTGGGGGCAGTGCCTCGGGTAGCACCTGCCCAGGTAGATGCAGGATGAACAACACCTCTGCAAGGTTCCCTTGAGCTGTTCACTCAGCATAAGCTCCCTAACTGGAGAGGTTGGCTAAGAACCCCACAGCAAACCTCACCTCCCAGTGGCCTCTTTCAGGGGCAGCTGTCCATCCAGCACCGGAGGCTGGGTGCCAGTGCGGTCTACCAGCGGACCAGTGGTTCCCCTGCTCATTATAAACTGGGGGCTTACAAGCCAGCGCTGTGGGGCCAGGCCTTGTCAGGGCCTGTCCTGGGTGAGGCTCCCCCGGAGGCAGCTCCATCCTGCTCTCTGGCACGCTAGAAGGCCTGAGTAGCAGCTCTCTGGGGGCTTCACCCATCCACCCCCTGTCTGGGTCACTCTGGGCCTTGGCAGACAAGGGCCCCAGCAACGATTGTTTCCAGTGTGAGTGCAGAAGGTGCAGCCAGGGCCCGTTCACACAGGGTGGAGTGGGCCCCCAGCCCAATCTCCAGAATCTCATGGGGGAGGGGGATGGATCCTTCTCAGCTTTAGAGAAGGGGTCGTGAAATCAGGGATAAAAGCGGGGCGGAGGCTTCCCGAGGATGGGGAAGGGAGAGATTTGCTGAGCTTTCAGGGGGCGTCGGCAGTGCTGGGATCGAGGGGCAGCCATGGCGGGAGGAGATCAGGTCTGCACCTGAACGAATCAGTTAATGAACAAATAGTAGCTTATCTTTAGTCCAACTGTTACTCAGAATCGAGAGTTGGAAAATCCACTCTCCCCTCGCGGAGCGAAAAAGTCTCCTGGTTAGTTTTCGTCTTCTCACCTGTTGCAACTTGCGTTGTAAGATTGCATGAGCAGGCGGGCTTCTCCCGCTCGGAGAATCAGGCCCGCCTTGGTGGTCGCCGCGACCCCAGAATTCGGCAAGTCTGCGCTGGAATCAGAGCGCGGCTCCGGCAACCCGATTGGCCGCCCCACACCCCTGTCGCGCCCTCGGACAAGGCCCCGCCCAATCCCCGCCCCTCCAGCCCTGACCCCGCCCTGTCTGCGGACCGACTCCACGGCGCCGCCCGGCTCGCGCCTCCGCCCCCGAGTTCCCAGGCGGGCGGAGCTGCGGGCGAGGGGCGGGATGTTTTGGGGGGCGGGGGTCCCGATGACGGCATCGGAGCGCGCCGCGCGGAGGCTCGGAGTCTGACTGCACCCCTGGGGGACTGTGCTCCCACCCGAGCAGGTGGGTTTGGGGCCCGGGAGGGGTGGAGGTCGAGGAGGGGGGCGGGGGAGGCGCGCCCTCGCCCCCTCCCTGCGCAGGCCTGGGCGGGGTGGCAGCGGGAGCCGGCACTTGGGGAGCACTGGACCGAGCACGAGGAGCCCCGATCCTTGCATATCAGCCTCCTGGAGGCCCCTCCTTGAGCGGGCGGAAGCGCCCCCTTCCCTAAATCGGGGGCCTGAGGCCAGCATCCCGGGCCTGGCCGGCAGGGGCGAGCGCCGACGCTGGGAGAGTCGGGCCCGCATGTGTAATCACTTTCCCAAACTCCGAGAGATCCTGTCGCGTGCCCGCCTCCTCTCGCGCCAGACCGCACCCGTGCAGTTGTCCCGGAGCCTTGGGGGCGCGGAGTTCTGTGTCCCGAGCGCTGGAAGAGCTCAGGGTGCGGGGCGAGCCGAGGCGCCCACTGTATTGCGCGATAGTTACCGCTGTGTCCCCAGGGCCGGGCACCCAGCAAGGGACTGGAGGATTGAGTGAGGGAAGGGACGAACCGTTACGTGTGCTCAGAGAAGTTCAGTAGTGACAAACCAAGTGCCGCGGGCCGGGTGGGTAGGAGGCGGTGTGGACCGTGATGAGAAGAGAACGGGGACGGGGAGAGTTTTTTGGATGCAGTTTCATCATCACTGTTGGGCAGCTACTAAGCGTCCGACCTTGTGCTGGGCGGTGGAGATCCAGCAGGAAGGGAGACGCAGGGTCCCTGCCTCCCAGCTCCCTCTGCCACAGAGTGGCCAGTGGCGGGTGGGAGCGTCACCGGGCGTCGTGTGTGCGCCGCGGTGCGGACACGGAGCAGAGGCGCTTCCCTGGCTCCCTGAGGGAGAGGGGGCCAGTCCAAGACCAGAGAAATGAGGAGCCTTGGGCAACACGGGGTGGGGTGCAGGAGGGGAGCAGACAAGGTAGGCAGGGCTGTTAAAGTTTGGATGGCGGTGGGGAGCCTCTCTTGGGAGAGTGTCAGCAGGAGGGTAACATGATTGCATTTGCAGTTTTGAAAGATGCTCCTGGTTGCTGCGTTGGAGACAGAACAGTGAGGAAGCTGGTCACGGCCATCCTGTGGAGATGTCAGTGGCGGGGAGCGGGGCTTTGGCAATAAGATGGGGAGAAGCGGGTGCACTTGAGAGATATCTAGGAGATGGAATTGGCAGGTGTGGTGGTAGGCGTTTGGTCTCGAAGGATCTGGCTTTTTTGAAGAAGGCGGGGCAGGGGGGTGTGAGGGGACAAGGGCGGAGGTGATGGAGACCCTGGTGGGTATCAGGGAAAGGGGCTCCCTGATGTGGTGGTGGTGGAGCGTGCGTGTTCTAGGAGATGGGGTCACCGGGGAGGGGTGCGGCTGGAACACGGAAGCCCTTGGGAGTCAAGTGGAGGAGTTGGGGGCCTTCTTTTGCCAGTGACGGGAACCACGCAGCGTTACCGTGTAGGACCGCGTGTGGCCCTCGCAGTATTCGGACACCAGGCACCCTCCCTTCCATGTCTCCAAGGTCCGGGAGCCCCGGGATCTGGCTCCGGGTCACCTGCAGGTGCTGACGGCCAGGGGCCTCTTCCTCTCTCTACAGGACCGGGAGCTGCCCTCCCCCAGCATGGGGCTGGAGGCCCAGAGGCTGCCGGGGGCCGAGGAGGCCCCAGTGAGGGTGGCCTTGAGGGTCCGGCCGCTGCTGCCCAAGGAGCTGCTGCACGGGCACCAGAGCTGCCTGAGGGTGGAGCCGGGGCACAGCCGCGTCACCCTTGGTCGAGACCGCCACTTTGGCTTCCACGTGGTGCTGGATGAGGACACGGGGCAGGAGGCCGTGTACCAGGCCTGCGTGCAGCCCCTCCTCGAGGCTTTCTTTGAGGGCTTCAACGCCACGGTCTTTGCCTACGGTCAGACGGGCTCCGGGAAGACGTACACCATGGGGGAGGCCAGTGTGGGTGAGTGACCCGGCGGGAGGCCCCGCGTCCTTGTGGAGTCTCCCCAACCTCTGCCCCTGCGTTCCTGCTGCCATACCCCCGTCCAAGGCGAGCCGGGTTCCCAATCTGACCTGCGGCCCCGGGTGGGAGCGGCCGTGTCGGGAGGCGGACCAGGACGGGAAGGAACAGTCCTTGACGTGGGGAGCCTTTTGCACCTCCACAGAGATGGGGTCACACTGTGTGGCTCCGGGGACCTCAGGGGGAGGAAGGGCGGGGCAAGTCGGCCGGTCTCTGGAGGTCGTCAGGATGGCTGACACGGCTCAGGGACCCGTGTTCTAGTCAGAGTAGTGGGAGGGGGGGTTGTTCTGGAAGAGCCGAGTTTGGCTGCTGCCCGGCAAGGGGGCCGGCAGTTCAGTGAGGCCCTGGAGCGTTCGTTTGGGAGGGATGCTTTGGGCCAGTGGAAGGAACTGCCCCACGTTAAGTAGCACAAACGTTCTCTCTCTTAGGTTACAAACGCATACAGGTGTGCCGTAGAAAATTAGGAAAATACAAACACGAGCATTTGGTACTTTCCAGAAATCACTCGCCCTGATACCATTCCGATTTCTCTGAGAAAATCATTTTACCTTTTAAAAAATGGATTATATTGTACCTGTGCTTTTATAGCCTGCTTTTTTCTTACAACATATCATACACATGTCTCTAGATCATTAAATATTCAAGCTAATTTAAAAAAAAATTAATGTTTATTTTTGAGAGCGAGCGACAGAGTGTGAGCTGGGGAGGGGCAGAGAGGGAGGGAGACATAGAATACAGAGCAGGCTCCAGGCTCCCAGCTGGCAGCACAGAGCCCGACGTGGGGCTCGAACCCACAAGAGATCATGACCTGAGCTGAAGTCGGACACTCAACCGACTGAGCCACGCAGGCGCCCCTCCAAGCTGATTTTTTAATGGTGGCTTGGCATTCCATTGTGTATCTAAGTTAACTTATTTAACCAGATCCCTATTGGATCGTAGGATGGACTCTTAGGATGTTTGCATTCTTTTGAAGTTACGAAGAGTGCTGTTCCGAACACCCTCTTATTACTTCCTTGGGATAAATTTAGGAGGTCCTTTAGCTAACTGAGCGTAGACTATAGTAATGAGCTCCCTGACCCGGGGAGTAATCAAGCCAAGGGTATCTGATGATCTAGCAGAGATGTGGTGGAGGGGATGCTTATTACTTCATGAAAGGGGTTGGCCGAACCTTGAGAGGTTGCTGCCAACTCTGAAGTTCCATAATTCCGCCTGACCTTCCTGGAGGGTGGTCTGGCTCAGGCTACCCAGCCGTCCTGGCCTCCGCTGCGACGCTCACGCTGGAGCCCTGCCCTCCAGCTGCTGGCTGGGGCCCTGGGGCCTCGAGCCATGTCCGCTGAAGGCATGGTGGCAGGAGGCTCTGCCGTGTCTCCCCAGCCTCCCTTCACGAGGACGAGCAGGGCATCATCCCACGGGCCATGGCTGAAGCCTTCAAGCTGATCGATGAAAATGACCTGCTTGACTGTCTGGTGCACGTGTCCTACCTGGAAGTGTATAAGGAGGAGTTCCGAGATCTGCTGGAGGTGGGCACCGCCAGCCGTGACATCCAGCTGCGGGAAGATGACCGCGGAAATGTTGGTGAGGAGCTCCTGGGGCCTCCACTGGCCGGGAGTGGGACGTGTGGCTTGATGCGGCTTCACCTGCCGAGGGGTGGCTCCCCTGTCTGGGAGGGCTACCTCCTAACTGGGAAACCCGAGCCCTGGAAGGTTTTGCCTTCCTTTCTCCCGTCTCCCCTGAGTTCGGTATATACTTCTGTACCCAGAGTGCAAGGTGGGCACGGGCAAGCGGGAGCCCCTGGGGCCGGAGCCAGGATGGGCAGGACCCGCCCCGCCCCTGCCTGTCAGGCATGGGGAAGGGGCATCTGAGTCGGGAAGAGCTGGAAAGGGCTAGCCCTGCTCTGCCTGCCCTCCTGGCCAGTCCCGGGCTGCCCCCGCGCTGGGCTCACAGCCTTGCGTGTCCTCAGTGCTGTGTGGCGTCAAGGAGGTGGACGTGGAGGGCCTGGACGAGGTGCTGAGCCTCCTGGAGATGGGCAACGCGGCGCGGCACACGGGCGCCACACACCTCAACCGCCTGTCCAGCCGCTCACACACCGTCTTCACGGTGACCCTGGAGCAGCGGGGGCGCGCCCCCAGCCGCCTGCCGCGACCCCCGGCGGGCCAGCTGCTGGTCTCCAAGTTCCACTTCGTGGACCTGGCGGGCTCGGAGCGGGTGCTCAAGACGGGCAGCACGGGCGAGCGGCTCAAGGAGAGCATCCAGATCAACAGCAGCCTCCTGGCGCTGGGCAACGTCATCAGCGCCCTGGGCGACCCCCAGCGCCGCGGCAGCCACATCCCCTACCGGGACTCCAAGATCACCCGGTGAGGGCCCTGCGGCCCCACGGGAGCAGGGGCCCCTCTCCGGCCGCTGGGGGTCAGGGGGCGGCGGGAGGCGAGGCGAGGAGGGGGTGGGGCCCCTCTGGCTTCCCGGCCGCGCCGCCCACCGCTCCGAGGCCCCCCGGGCGACGAATCAGGGTCCCGGGGCCGGGCGCGTCCTGGCGCTCCGGCGCCCCTGACGCGCCCCCACCCGGCGTCCTCAGGATCCTCAAAGACTCGCTAGGCGGGAACGCCAAGACGGTGATGATCGCCTGCGTCAGCCCCTCCTCCTCCGACTTCGACGAGACCCTCAACACCCTCAACTACGCCAGCCGCGCCCAGAACATCCGCAACCGCGCCACGGTCAACTGGCGGCCCGAGGCCGAGCGCGCGCCCGAGGAGGCGGCGGCCGGCGCGCGCGGCCCCCCGCGCCACCGCTCGGAGACGCGCATCATCCACCGCGGACGGCGCGCCCCCGGCCCCGCCGCCGCCCCCGCCGCCCCCGCCGCCGCCGCCGCGGCCGCCGCCCGCCTGGGCGCCGAGTGCGCGCGCTACCGGGCCCGCACCGACGCCGCCTACAGCCTCCTGCGCGAGCTGCAGGCGGAGCCGGGGCTGCCCGGCGCCGCCGCCCGCAAGGTGCGCGACTGGCTGTGCGCCGTCGAGGGGGAGCGCAGCGCCCTGAGCTCCGCCTCCGGGCCCGACAGCGGCATCGAGAGCGCCTCCGCCGAGGAGCAGGCCACGCAGGGGCCCGGCGGGGGGCCGAAGGTGGCCAAGGGCCAGGTGTGGCCCCGGGGAGGGAGGGAGCGGGGAAGGGAGCCGTCTTCATACGGCCAGCGGCGCCCCTGCCCCTTGTCCATCAGCGCAGCGCATTCCTGATTCAGAGGCGATTCTGATGACTTTGACCACGTCCTTTACCCTCCCGAGTCTCAGGGTCTCTGTCTGTGAAACAGGGATAACGTGGGTACCTACCTCCTAGGCTTGTTGTAAGGGCCGAAGGTGCACCAAGTGCCCAGCGCAGCACGCTAGTGGAGCCTCAGTGGGTTCCCAATAATAGTGATGCCGTTGTTATTGTTAATAAAAGTATGATTCATAATCCAAGAGATGGCCCAAATAGCTTGCAGAGGGGACCACAGGCTGGGTGGGCTCTGGAGCCCCACTGCAGGCAGGGCTTGCAGCAGAGTAGCAAGCTGGACTAGGGGAACCCCTGGCAGGGCAGAGAGAGGGCCGGGGTGTCCCAGAGACAGGCAGGCTTGTCCGCCGGCTCCCGCCCCTGAAGCCTCTCTCCTTGCCCCTATCATAGGAAGATGGGGCACTGCAGTTGCTCGCCCTGCAGAGCCAGGTGGCCCGGCTGGAGGAGGAGAACCGAGACTTTCTGGCGGCCCTGGAGGACGCCATGGAGCAGTACAAACTGCAGGTGGGGGCAGGCTTCCTCAAGGTGAAATCGAGCTGAGCTTCCGGGAGAAGGGGGAGTTAGCCAGGGCGGGCTTCTGGCAGGGTGGGAAGAGATGGAGGGGGCACAACTGAGCGACAGCGTGGAGGTGAGGAAGAGAATGGTGCGGGTGGTTGTGCCTGACGGCCATGACCCTGGATGAGAGGTGGGACTGGAGGGGCAGTCGGACGGGTCCCCGTCGTCCCAAGGCAACTGGGTCAGCATTGCTCCCGGCGCCCTCTGGCGGCAGTGACTGGCATGAACGTGGAGGACTGACCTGGAGCTAGCTGGGTGGGGTGAGAGCTTGACCCTGAACAACTGGTGTGCGTGTGTGTGTTTGGGCAACAAGTGGTCAGAGGTATCTGGCCCTCCTCAGTTTTAGCCGAGAGAGGGTGGGGTGGCCCCTTTCTTCAGTTTCCCGCACTTCTGCCTGCCAGCATCCCGGCACCCTCCCCGTCCGCACCCCCCATCAGCACCCGGAACATGTCTTCCAGAGCGACCGGCTTCGGGAGCAGCAGCAGGAAATGGCGGAGCTTCGGCTGCGGCTAGAGCTGGTGCGGCCTGGCTGGGGGGCCCCAGGGCTCCTACAGGGCCTGTCTGCCGGCTCCTTTGCGCCCCGGCCTCACACAGCCCCCCTCGGCGGTGCCCACAACCACATGCTGGGCATGGTGCCCCCCGTCTGCCTTCCTGGAGATGAAGTTGGCCCTGAGAACTGGGGAGAGGTGAGGAGGTGGCGAGGCCGGGTGTCTCGCATTGGACAGGCTCGGGCAGGGGAAGGGCGGTGCTGCCGAATGTATCCAGCCTTTCCCGGGACCAGCTGTGAGATACCCCTTTCCAGTGCTCCTAGAGAAAGGGCCAAAATTTGGGGGACTCTGTAGGGCCGCTCAGAAGGGTCTGGTACCACTGGGCATCCCTGGGCTGGCTGGAGATTTTTGAAGTGAGGAAGTTACAGAGGGAGTTGGGCTTCAGGCGCTGGATGGAAAGCTTGCACACCTCCAGAGATGGGGGGCTTATCACCTCTGAGGCCACCCCTTCTGTCTTTGCAAGTATACTTTTCCATGAGCCCTAATCTCCCTGAGCCCGGCCTTCTAGTCACTTGGGACCTTCTGGACAAAGGCTGTCCTGCGTCTTCCTGAAAGTTCTGGGTCATCTCAGCTGTAAAAGCCCAAGGCATTGCGGGGAGGGAGGGTGTGAGTTTGACCGGAGTCTGTTATACATCCACCACTCTGGCAGGGCACTGCTGGTGAGCTGTATACAAAGATAGGGCAAACTGTCACCCGTGGAGTCCCAGGTGCTATGGGCGCCACAGGGGAGGAGGCGCTGGCAGGTTGGGAGGAAGCTCCTACTCTCGCTTGGGATTGGCAGGGCTGTGAGGAGGGCGGGCAGGGCCGGACATAGGCACGAGCAAAGATTGATGATGGAAAATGGCTGATGGACGGTGCCCTGGGTGCTTTCTGTCCTGAAACCCTGGCACTCCCCTAGCAGGTGACAAATGGCAGAGAGGCTGGCGCCCAGCTGCTGGCAGAGGCAGACAGCCAGGGGAGCGGCTCTTCAGCTGCCTCGGAGGAGGAGGAGCAGGAGGAGGGGCAGGAGGAGGGGCAGCCGCCCCTGCGGCCCCCGCACCTGCGCAGGTGAGTGGGACCAGCTGCCCACCTGACCCAAAGCACCTCAGGACCCAGGCTGGGCTGGAGGAGGACCCCACTGTGGTCTCAGGGAGCCCTCACCTATGTTGCCCCGTCCGGTGGGGAGAGCAGATGGGGACTGTGGGCTTGGAACCGGTGGGGTGAGTACGCCACAGGGTGGGCCCCGGGCCTCCTGGTTCTCGGCCTTCACGGCGGCCTTCGGTGCCCCCAACAGCCCAGCCCCCTGGCCTCGGTTCTGCCAGGCCGATGCCCCGAGGCCCCATTGACCCTGAGAGGACAGAAGACCACAGTGGCCTCTCTTCCTTCCTCTGAGTCCTGCTTCTGTCTTCCAGGAACGGGATCAACAAGTGGAGCCAGAGGGTGGGGGCCCGCCCAGGAAGTCCATGTGCCGGGAAGGGCCCAGAGCTTCCCCCCGAAGAACTGGGTGCAGCCATCCCGGGGCCCAGAGGTGAGCTGGGCCTGGTGCAGAGAGGGCTCTGACCCTCCCCTCCGTGATCCTGGACTGGCTGTCCCAGACGGTCCACACGCCATGCCTCGCCGCCCCTGCCCGGGGCGTGCCTCTCCCCTCCCCCGCCTGCCCCACTGATCGTTGGGGTGGTGGCCTTGACGGCGGGCTTGTTACAGTAGCCGGTGGGAGCAAGGCCCTGGCGCGGCCCCGCCGGACCCCAGCTGCCACGGCCTCTGAGCGGCGGCTGGCCCAAGCCCAACAGAAGATCCGGGAGCTGGCCATCAACATCCGCATGAAGGAGGAGCTCATTGGCGAGCTGGTCCGCACAGGTGAGGCAGTGGGCCTTCGGGCGGGCCTCCCGCCCGAGGGTGGTTAGGAGCGGGGACCAGGTGGCTTAGTGTGGTAGCCGACTCAGCCTCTTGGGCCTGTGTGACCTTGAGCAAGTAGAATAGCCCCTCTGTGGCTCTGTTTCCTTCTCTCTAAAGTGGGGCTAGTAATTGTACCTGCTTTTTGGGCCGTTGAAGGGACTTCATTCAGCTGAAGCGCTAAGACCGGTTCTCAGAAAGCAATACCTATTCGTGGTAGCGGTAGTTGTATTTGTCAGTTGCCTGCCGCGTTAGGCACCTTGCTGGGCACAGGATCCCCTACTCTTAGGGTGCAAACAATGGCCCCAAATCATGCTACGTCCGCCACTGGTGACACATGTAAAGAAGCAGCTGAGCCTTTTTATTTGAAGGGTCGTGTATTTATTACAAGATGCATTATGAAGGGACGCCTGGGTGGCTCAGTCGGTTGAGCGTCCGACTTCGGCTCAGGTCACGATCTCACGGTTCGTGGGTTCGAGCCCCCTGTCAGGCTCTGTGCGGACAGCTCGGAGCCTGGAGCCTGCTTCGGATTCTGCGTCTGTCTGTCTGTCTGTCTCTCAAAAATAAATAAATGTTTACAAAATGCATCATGAAGAATTTCAAACACAAGAGGAGGAAGGCTGGCACAGCAGGGCCCCGTGCGCCCGTCACCCAGATTTAGCGTCACGAGGTTCTCCCATACATCCCTTTCCTTTGTCTCTTTTGTCTTCGCTGAGGTGTTTTGAAGCAATCCCAGGCATCTTGTCATCTCACCCCCACACCGTTCAGTTTGCCTCTTTTTGGACACGTTAACCGACGTGCCACGAGCACGTCTAACGAAGCTCCACGTCCCCCCCACGCCCAGAGCACAAGCCTGTTCCCTCAGGTCTTTGGCAGAGTCCGTGGACAGCTGATTTGCTGGCACCCGGCTCCACACATGTCCCACACCGTGCTCGTGAGGTCTCTAAAGCGTCCCTTCTCCTGTCTCCTCACAGTCCTGGAGACTGTCCCAAACCCCTCGTGTTCAGGACTTGCCCATTGGCTTCCTTGTGGTGGTATTTAACTCATCCCTCCGCTCGCCAGATTTCCCGCCAATGGAAGTCAGTTCTGGAGGCTTAATTACATGCAGGCCCAACCTGTGTATTTGTTAGTAGGTGGCAGGTGAAAATAAAGCCAATTTAGGGGTGGCCTGGGAGGCTCAGTCGATGAAGCTTCCGACTCTTGACTTCGGCTCAGATCGCGATCTCACGTCTCGTGAGTTTGAGTCCCGAGTCAGGCTCTGTGCTGGCAGCGCGGAGCCGGCTTGGGATTCTCTGTCTCCCCCTCTCTCTGCCCCTCCCCTGCGTACATGCACGTGCATTCTCTCTTTCTCTCTCTCTCTCTCACAAAAACAAACATTTAAAAAAATAAAGCCAGTTTAACCCCTAATTTCTATGGGTCATTGCTATGGATGAGGCTAATTTTAATTGAAAAAGTAAGCGGCTTAAAGGAAAATACAGTAAATAACTCACGGTACCAGTGGTACAGAGGCTTGGCAAAACCCCCACAGGTGACCATGGCTGACAGAGGTCTGGAACCCCTCCCAGGGGAGCCGAGCGATGGTCCCCTTGGGGGAGAGGCGCTGCCTGTGCTGATGAGGCCCCCGCTCTTTCTTCCAGGCAAGGCGGCCCAGGCCCTGAACCGGCAGCACAGCCGGCACATCCGGGAGCTGGAGCAGGAGGCGGAGCAGGTGCGGGCGGAGCTGAGCGAAAGCCAGAGGCAGCTGCGGGAGCTGGAGGGCAGGGAGCCCCAGGACGCCGGCGAGCGGTCCCGGCTCCAGGAGTTCCGCAAGAGGGTCGCTGTCGCCCAGAGCCAGGTGCAGGTCAGTACGGGGATCCCGGGGCAGTGGCTGGGGGCCTGGGATCAAGCCAGGTGGGCCCCGAGGCCAGGTTCACCGGCACCCGTGGGCGCTCAGGCCCTCGTGGCCCAGCCCCTGGCTGGCTTGGGGAACGACCTCCGACTCCCAGGGTGAGGCCGGTGTTACACAGAAGTCAGCAGCGCTGAGCGGGGTGTCTCAGCTGTAAACACAGCAGAGGCAGGGAGGCCAGTGCTGCCTGCAGCCCAGTGAGGGGGGAAGGGTGGGCATCGAAAGCAAGCTACCCCTTCCTCATGCAGCCCCCCTCCCCTCCCCCCCAGCTCCCCGGCCACTTCTCTCTCCGTCCCGTCTTCTCTGTCTACCCCTCGGGCCGTCAGTCTGTCTGACTCGAACATCTGTCTATCACGCTGTTGGTTGGTAACCCCCGCCCCCTCCGGAGCTTCCTGGGTGTAACCTGAAATGGGTCCCTGCGAGCAGAGGGCAGGGAGAGACCAAAGAAAGAGGCAGCCACCCCAGGTAGAAAGGTTTCCTAAGCAAGGGAGCTTGCATACCAGTCTTGTCTTGGCGGCAGCAAGGTGAGTGGATCCCCGCACCCGCGCACCACATCTTAAAAGTTTGTGAGGCTCCCTGAACTGCGTTCAGTCGTGTGTACACGCAGCGTTCTCAGCGCCACATCACTCTCTCAAGGTCGTGTCCTTAGAGCCGCCTCGGGGAGTGGGAAAGGCGAGCAGAGCCCACGTTCCAAGGACAGGGGAGGGAGTGAGGAGCCTCTGATCACCTGGGTCCACCCAGCTCATGGGTCAACTAGATTCAACAAGGATCACACGTTAGCCGAACACACAACGTTGTGATTGGATAATGGCACAGGGGCCTCCTCGTAGGACAGTAATGTCCAAGGCCATTCTATTTTGGAGGATAGCTGTTCTCATCAGAGACCTTTCAGTGTTGAGGACAGGCTTCTTTGGCTGTCATTTAAGCTTGCTAGATGAATTTAGTAAGGGCTTCTCTGTGTGCTATACTGTCCTCCAGCCCAGTGGAGGGAACCAAGATGGCGGCCAAACGATCGTACTGTTGGAAAACAGCGTCCGCCTGGCCTTGAGGAGAGGGAAGTTCGAAGCTTTAGGATATTGACCTGGTCGTGCGTACCGTACCTGTTGGCTGGGGGAGGCAGCTCTGCCAGGCGTGAAGAGATGGACTGGGGGATGTGCCCAACCAGGACTCCCACCTTCTTCCCTCTCCCAGTGGCACATTTACCATTCCGCGTCTAGTGCGTTTCACCAGGTCGGGCTTGTAGCAGGACAACAGGATCCCAGTGGAGACCGAGGAGTCCCCTCGAAGTAACTCACCCATCCAGATGGGACACCCTAGGCAAGTTCTGGTAGACCATCCCTTTCCCAGGCGTGGTGGGGCTTGGTGTTCTCAGCAGCACAGCACATGGCTCCATGGTGAGAGTTGAGACAGTGGCTGTTTCCCATGACTTCCATACCTCGACGGGATTGGGTGCCTTGGCAAGAGGCCCCAGTCTGGCATATGGGGCACGGGCCCTACTGGTTGATCACTCACATGTATGAAAGCCTGGGGGAGTACTTTAGTCCACCCAGCCAGAGTGGTTTTATCTGTTACTACTGTAGTCTGCTGGGTTGTTTTGTTTTGTTTTTTTTTTGAAGTATAGTTGACGTGTTACATTAGTTTCAGGTGCACAACACAGTGATGCACCAAGTGTGTACCTATGCTGTGCTCACGGCAAGTGTAGCTACCATCGGTCACCACACAACGTTGTTACAATCCCATTGACTTTATCCCCTATGCTGTGTCTTGTCCCATGAGTTATTCATTCCATAACTGGAAGCCTGTACCTCCCACTCGCCTTCACCCGGGCCGCCTCCCCCTCCCCTCTGGCCACCGTGAGTTTGTCCTCTGTATTTATGGGTCTGTTTGTGCTACTTGTTCTCTGGATTCCACATATAAGCAAAATCATACAGTATTTGCGTTTCTCATATTTCACTTAGCATGAAACCCTCCAGGTCCATCCATGTTGTTGCAGATGGCGAGATCTCATCCCTTTTTTATGGCTGAGTAATATTCCATTGTACATATACGCCACATCTTTATCCCTTCATCTATCGATGGACACTTGGGTTGCTTCCATATCTTGGCTATTGTAAATTACGCTGTAGTAAACATAAGGTGCTTATATCCTTTCAAACTAGTGTTTTCATTTTCTTTGGGTAAATGCCTAGTAGTGTGATTACTGGATCATATGGTAATTCTATTTTTAATTTTTTGAGGAACCTCCATACTGTTTTCCACAGTGGCTGCACCAATTAGCATTCCCACCATCAGTGCATGAGGGTTCCTCCCCCCGCCCCATCCTCACCAACACTTATTTCTTGTCTTTTTACATCAAGCCATTCTGACAGGTGTGAGGTGATACCTCATTGTGGTTTTGATTTGTATTTACCTGATGATCAGTCATGTTGAGCGTCTTTTCGTGTGTCTGTTGACCGTCTGCCTGTTTTCTTTGGAGAAATGTTTGTTCATGTCTTCTGCCCATTTTTGATGGGAGTATTTTTTTGTGTTGAGTTGGGTAAGTTCTTCATATATTTTGGATGCTAACTCTTGATTGTCAATGTCATTTGCAAATATCTCCTCCCATTCCATAGGTTGCCTTTTAGTTTTGTTTACTGTTTGTTTTGCACAAGCTTTTTATTTTTATGAAATCCCAATAGTTTATTTTTGCTTGTTTTCCTTGCCTCAGGGGATCTATCTAGAAAGAAGTTGATGTCAGAGATGTTACTGCCTGTGTGCTCTTCTAGGACTTTTATGGTTTCAGGTCTCACATTTAGGTCCTTAATCCATTTTGAGTTTATTTTTGTGGATGGTGTAAGAAAGTGGTCCAGGTTCATTCTTTTGCATGTGACGGTCCAGTTTTCCCAGCACCATTTGCAGAAGAAACTATTTTCCCCATTGTATATTCTTGCCTCCTTTGTTAAACATTGACCACATAAGTGTGGATTTATTTCTGAGCTCTCTATTCTGTTTTATTGATCTATGTGTCTATTTTTGTGCCAGTACCATACTGTTTTGATCACTACAGCTTTGTAATGTAACATGAAATCTGGAGTTGTGATACCCACAGCTTTGTTTTTCATTTTCAAGATTGCTTTGGCTATTTGGGGTCTTTCATGGTTCCATACAAATTTTAGGATTGTTTGTTCTAGCTCTGTGAAAAATTCAGTTGGCATTTTGGTAGGGATTATATTAAATCTGTAGGTTGCTTTAGGTAGTATAGACATTTTAATAATATTTGTTCTTCCAATCAATGAGCGTGGAATGTCTTTGCATTGGTTTGTGTTATCTTCAGTTTCTTTCGTCAGTGATTTATAGTTTTCAGAGTATAGGTCTTTCTCCTCTTTGAATAAGTTTATTCCTACATGTTTTATTATTATTTGGTGCAGTTGTAAATGAAAGGGTTTTCTTAATTTCTCTTTCTGCTGCTTCATCATTAGTGTATAGAAATGCAACAGATTTTTGTATAATTTTGTATCCTGTGATCTTACTGAATTAATTTATCAGTTCTAGTAGTGTTTTGGTGGAATTTTTAGGGTTTTCTATATATAGTATCATGTCATCTGCATATAGGAGTTTTACTTTCTCCTTACCAACTTGGGTGCCTTTTATTTCTGGTCTGCTCGCAGTGGCTAGGACTTCTAGTACTATGTGGAATAAAAGTGATGAGAGTGGACATACTTTCCTTATTACTGACCACAGGGGAAAAGCTCTCAGTTTTTCATCATTAAGCATGATGTTAGCTGTGGGTTTTTCATATATGGCCTTTATTATGATGAGGTATGTTCTCTCTACACCTACTTTGTAGAGGATTTTTATCATGAATAGATGTTGTACTTTGTCCAATGCTTTTTCTGCATCTATTGAAACGATCATATGGTTGTTTTCTCTTATTGATGTAATGTGTCACATTGATTTGTGACTGTTGAACCACCCCTTGCACCTCAGGAGTAAATCCTACCTCATCACGGTGAATAATTTTTTACATACATTGTTGGGTTTGGTTTGCTAGTACTTTGTTGAGGATTTTTTTGTCTATGTTCATCAGAGATATTGGCATGTAGTTCTCTTTTTTTGGTCATGTCTTTGACTCGTTTTGGTATCAGGGTAATGCTGGCCTCAGAACGGATTTGGAGGCTTTCCTTCCTCTATTTTTTGGAATAGTTTGAGAACAATAGGTATCACTCGTCTTTAAATGTTTGGTAGAATTCTCCTGTGAAGCCATCTGATCCCGGACTTTTGTTTGCTGGGAGTTTTTTTTGTTTTTTTTTTTTTTTTGTTTTTTTTTTTTAATTACCAATTCAATTCCATTGCTGGTAATCAGTCTGTTCAAATTTTATTTCTTGGTGATTAGTTTTGGTAGGTTATGTGTCTAGAAATTTATCCGTTTCTTCTGGGTTGTTCAATTTGCTGGTGTATCATGTTTCTTAATATTCTCTTTACCATCCTTTGTATAATTTCTGTGGTGTCACTTATTATTTTTCTTCTTTCATTTCTGATTTTGAGTCCCTCCCCTGCTTTCTTTTTGATAGGTTTGGCTAAAGGTTTATCAATTTTGTCGATTTTTTTCGAGGAACCAGCTCCTGGTTTCATTGATCTGTTCTATTTTTTTTAGTCTCTATTTTATTTCTGCTCTAATCTTTATTATTTCCTTCCTTCTGCTGGTTTTGGATTTTGTCTGTTCTCTTTCTTGCTCCTTTAGGTATAAGGTTAGATTGTTGATGTGAGATTTTTTTCTTTTTGAGGTAGGCTTGTGTTGCCATAAACTTCCCTCTTAGAACAGTTTTTGTGGCATCCCAAAGGTTTTGGACCATTGTGTTTTCGTTTTCATTTGTCTCCATATAGGTTGTTGATTTCTTGGTTGGCTCACTCATTGTTTAGTAGCATATTTAACCTCCATGTATTTGTGTTCTTTCCAGATTTTTTCTTGTGGTTGATTTTTAGTTATGGTCAGAAAAGATGCATGGTGGGACTTTGATCTTTTGGAATTTGTTGAGACTGGTTCTGTGGCCTAATGTGTGATCTGTTCTGGAGAATGTTCCATGTGCACTTGAAAAGAATGTGTATTCTGCTGTTTTAGGATGAAATGTTTTGAATATATCTGTTAAGTCCATCTGGTCCAGTGTGTCATTCAAAGCCACTGTTTCCTTGTTGATCTTCTGTTCGGATGATCTGTCCATGAATGTAAGTGGGGTGTTAAAGTCCCCTATTATTATTGTATTACTATTAATTAATTACTTTTTGTTATCAACTGCTTTATGTGTTGGGTGCTTCCATGTTGGGTGCATAAATATTTATGATTGTTCTATCTTGTTGGATTGTTCCCTTAATGACTACGTAATGTCCTTCCTTGTTCTTGTTACAATCTTTGTTTTAAAGTCTATATTGTCTGATAGAATACATTACTACCCCAGATTTCTTATCACATCCATCCCCTCACTTTTTTTTTTTAAGTTTATTTATTTTGAGAGAGAGAGCGAGAGCGAGCATGATCAGGGGAGGGGCAGAGAGGGAGAGAGAGAGAATCCCAAGCAGGCTTTGCGATGACAGAGTGGATCCCAATGTGAGGCTCAAACCCATGAACCATGAGACCATGACCTGAACCGAAACTAAGGGTTGGACACTCAAGTGACTGAGCCACCCAGGCATCCCACCATCCCCTCACTTTCAATATGCAGGTGTCTTTAGGTCTGAAATAAGTCTCTTTTAGGCAGAAAATAGTGGGTCTTGTTTCTTTAATCCATGTCACACTGTGTCTTTTTTTTTTTTTTTTAATGTTTTCTTATTTTTGAGAGAGAGGAAGGGAGAGCGGCAGAGAGAGAGAGAGAGAGGGGAACAAAGGATCCGAAGCAGGCTCTGCACTGACAGCAGAGAGCCTGATGCGGGGCTTGAACTCATGAACCATGAGATTATGACCTCAGCTGAAGTCGAGTACTTAACCAACTGAACCATCCAGGTGCCCCAATACTGTGTCTTTTGATTGGAGCATTTAGTCCATTTACATTCAAAGTAATTTTTGATAGGTATGTATGTATTGCCATTTTATTGTTGTTTTTTATAGTTCCTCTCAGTTTCTTTATTCTTTTGCTCTTTTCTTCCCAGTTTGTTGGCTTTCTTTAATGATATACTTGAATTCGTTCCTCTTTATTTTTTGCATATCTATTCCTGGTATTTGATTTGTGGTTACCGTTAGGTTTATATCTAACCTCTTCTACAAATGGCAGTCTATATTAAGTTGACGGTCGGTTAAGTTTGAACCCATTCTTTACTCTTCTCCCCACCACATTTTAGGATTTATGATGTCATACTTTACAACCTTTTACTTTGTGAGTCCCCTGACTAATTTTTACAGATATACTTATTTTTACTTCTTTCATGCTTCCTACTTTTCTTACTCTTACTTATGATCTTTTCTTTCCACTGAAAGAGTCCCATTTAACATTTCTTGCAGAGCTGGTTTAGTGGTTGTGAACTCCTTTAGCTTTTGTTTGGGAAATTCTTTCTCTCTCCTCCTATTCTGAATGGTGGTGTTACGGGGTAGATTATTCTCGGCTGCAGACTTTTCCTTTCAGTGCTGTGAATGCCATTCCCTTCTGGCCTGCAAAGTTTTTGCTGAAAAATCAGCTGATGGTCTCATGGGGTTTCTCTTGTATGTAACTGTTTTCTCTTGATGCTTTTAAAATCCTCCATCACTACTTTTTGCCATTTTAATTACTCAGTGTCTTGGTGTGGGCCTCCTTGAGTTGATTTTATGGGGCGATTTCTGTACCTCTAGATCTGGATATCTGTTTCCTTCCCCAGCTTCAGGAAGTTTTCAGGTATCAGGTCTTGAAATAAATTTTCTGCCCTTTTCTCTCTTTTCTTTCTGGGATCCTTATAATGCCAATGTTGCCACACTTGATGGAGTCACCGAGTTCCCTAAATCTGTTTTCATTTTGCATAATTTTTTTCTCTCACCTGCTCAGCTTGATTACTTTCCATTACTCTGTCCTCATCCATTCTTCTGCTTCTTCTAGTCTGCTATTTATTCCCCCTAGTGTCTTTTTAGTTTCATTTATTGTGTTCTTCATTTCTGGTTGGTTCTCTTTTTATGTTTTCTGTCTCCTTGTTCAGGGTCTCACTGATGTCCTCCACTCTTTTCTCAAGTCCAGTGAGTATCTTTATGACTGTTACTTTAAATCCTCTATCAGGCATATTACTTATTTCTGTTTTGTTTCGGCCTCTTGCTGTGATTTTGTCCTGTCCTTCCATCTGGGACACATCCCTCTGTCTCCTCATTTTGTCTAACTCTGGGTCGGGTTTTGTGTGTTAGGAAAGCCAGCTACATCCTCTGCTCTTGAAAATGTGGCCTCATGAGGAAGAGGTCCTGTAGTGCAGTGTCCCCCGTTCACCAGAACCTGGTGCTTCACAAATATCTCACATGTGCATCGTGTGCACCTGACTGTTGTGGCCGCTTTTGCCATCCGTCCAGTGGTCTGCAGGGGCTCTCTTTGTCTGCTGTGGGCAGAGTTTGGTCCCTGTGCCGTTAGTGGGCCAGTCTGGGGCCACGCCGGGCTTGAGTCAGATCAGGGATTTGCCAGAGCCGTGGAAGCACCGAACTGCAGGGCCCTTTCCCTGTGTTTTCCCGAGAAGCTTTTGTGGATGCGCACGGCCTCCAGCAAGACCCTCTGTCTGCCCCCAGCCCACTGCTGGCGCCGCAGTCAGACTAGTGTGGTTGTCTTCCCATCTCTCTGGGGCAGGAGTCACTTTGGAGTAGTGCCGGCCTCTGTGGGGGCTGCTTCCACACTGCCAGGCTGTGGCCTGGGTTGGATGGGCTCTGGCCCAGAGCATATTAGAGCGGACGGGTCTGCGACGTGCACAGGGGCAGGGCGTCCAGTTTTAGCGAGGTTTGTGAGCTGTCCTCTTGTGAGAGGGGACCTCCTGCTACTATGTCCAGGACCCGCCACGGGGGCGGAGGAGGTGGATCTGTAAAGTGCGGGGTGCGTGGTGTCTGCAAGGTTTGTGCCCGCCTTCTGGGGGAGGAGTCCTGTCTTGCTGGGACTGAGGCAGGTCTGGCTGCAGGGGCAGATCTGCTGGAGCGCCGTGGGATGAGGCTCAGTGTAAGTTAGGCAGTGAGTGTTGGTGTCGCGCTGGCCCCCACGAGGGGCTGTGTGTTGATGCTGGGGGGGGGGGGGCGGGCAGAGCCTGGAAATGGCACCTGCCAGGTCCTCTGTTCCTGGAGGAGTCCCTCAGTGATGTCTGTCCCTCCAGATTAGTAAATGACTGTCCCTCCATACGCCCTGGGCATTTTTCAAACTCCTGCTTCTGTCTGTATCTCCATGCCTGTGTGTTGTGCTGTCTCTTTAAGGGTGGGACTCCACTTCCTGTGGCCCTTGGGTTCTCCCAGACCTGAGCCCGCTGAGTTTTAAAATTCTAATTTTTATTTATTTATTTATTTTGAGAGAGAGAGTGTGCGTGAAGCAGGGAGGGGCAGAGGGGAGAGAGAGGGAATCTTAAGCAGGCTCCATACTTAGTACAGAGCCTTACATAGGACTCGGTCTCATGACTGAGATCACGACCTGAGCCGAAATCAGGAGTTGGATGCTTAACTGACTGAGCCACCCCGGCACTCCTAAAGTTCCATGCTTTAAGTCCCACTACTTTTAAGAACTCTCAAAATTTGGCCCCTCTGGTTTTCAAAGCCAAATGTTAGGGTGATTGATCTTCCCCGGGCAGGCTCCCTGGTGTGAGGGTCTGTTTTTGTCCCTTCTCCGCTTCCTTGGTGTCCCCCTTTCCCATGGACGGTCCTGTCGTCCATCTAGCTCCCACCGTGTCTCCGCCCTTCCCACCCTCTTCCACGGGTGTCTTCTCTTCATTTAGTTTGGTTTGTTCTGCCTGTCTTCTGGTTGTTTTCTGGGTTGTTTGCTCCCATGTGTTTTCCAGTTGCATCCATGAGATGAGGTGAGCTTAGCGGCCTCCTACAACTCTCTCAGCTTTCATTTCAGTGCTCCAGCCATGAACCAGCCCGCTCACATGGCTGGAGCTTTTATTGATATTCGTGATCTTTCAGAGGCTGTGGACTGGATTTTGGACAAGGGAACTCCTCCAGCAGTCTGCATTTTATCGTGTTTTATTTTAATTTTTTAAATGTTTATTTTTGAGAGAGCGTGCGCAAGCAGGGAGGGGCAGAGAGGGAGGCAGAGAAACTAAAGCAGGCTGCGTGCAGTCAGTGCAAAGCCTGACACAGGGCTCAAACTCCCGAACCGTGAGATCATCACCTGAGTTGAAGTCCGATGCTCAACCGACTGAGCCACCCAGGTGCCCCAGCAGTCTGTATTTTAAAAGGTCCCCACCCCCCCCCCTCCCCGCCCCACTTTGCCTTTTTCAGTCTCTGTGGGCAATGCTTTGGTCATGTCCTGGGGTGTTTATATTTCAAAGACTAAGATTTACTAAGAATTGCTAAGACTTACAAATTCAAGGGACAAAGCATGCAAGTTTTCTTCAAGGAGTTTGGGGTAATTGCTATTTAAATTTGTCCTTTGTGGGGCGCTGGGTGGCTCAGTTGGTTGAGTGTCTGACTCTTGATCTCGATTCAGGTCATGATCTCCCGGTTCATGGATTGCGCCCTGCGTCGGGCTCTGCGCTGACAGCGTGGAGCCTGCCTGGGATTCTCTCTCTTCCTCTCTTTCCGCCCCTCCCCAGCTCACACGCTCATGCTCTCTCAAAATAAATAAACTTAAAAAAAATAAAAAGTAAAGGAAATTTTTCCTTTGTGTCAGGGTCAGAAGACATGGGGCATCTTGTCTGTTTCCTCCTCAGTTACCTCCTCATCCTCCTCACCTTCTCAGAGACTCCAGCTCTTAGCATCTGAATCAGGCTTTGTCACAAGCACCCGGATGTCAATCAGAGGCATCTTGTGCCCTCGTAGCTTTATAAGGTCTTTACCCCACACCCCTTACCCCGCACTCCAGCCCAGTGGGCAGCAGAATAGCCTTACCTCTTCCTTCTTTGCCCCGGCGTGCCGTGCAGCTTCCCAAGCCAGCCCCTAAATCAGCGTTTTAAGGATGCCCCCATGCTCATGCGGCCATCCGTGAGCGTCTGGCATAGGGGCCACCTCTCCCCACCCAGGTCTCTGGCCGACTCCGGGTTTCGCCTGCTGCCATTTTCCGTGGCAATCTGCTCGCGAGCTTCCCGGATGTCACTTTAAACCGGTCCCCGCATGCAGAGGGCGGGGGAAGCTATGAAAGAGGCAGCCACTCCCCGTGGGGAAGTCGCAGGTTTAATCAGCAAAGGGAACTTATTTACAAGGCTCGTCTTGGGTGGCAGCAGGATGAGTGGATCCCCGGGCCCACCTGCTGTATCTTAGAAGTTCATGAAAAGGTCTACGCGGGTTCAGTCGTGTACACGCAGCATTCTCAGCGCCTCGTCACCCTCTCGAGGCCGTGTCCTTGGAGCTGCCTCTGGGAGCAGGAAAGCCAAGTGTGGCCCACATTCCAAGGACAGGGAAGGGGGGGTGAGGAGCCTCTGATCGCCCGGGTCCAGCTCATGGGTCAATGGGAGATCACATCCTTTTGCTGACCTTCCCCAACACGTTTTATCAGTTGATGTGACTAACTGTCCGTTTATCCATCTATCCGTTCGTCTTTCTATGGCCTTTTATTGATCCATGTATCATCTGTTTTGTCGTTAAGATCGATTTCTTTATTAGAGAAAGTGTGAGTGGGGCAGGGTCAGAGAGAGAGGGAGAGAGAATCCCAAGCAGGCTCCGGGCTGTCAGCGCAGAGCCCAGCGCCAGGGTTCCATCTCACGAACTGTTGAGATCACGACCTGAACTGAAGTCGGACGCTTAACTGACTGAGCCACCCGGGCGCCCCCACCCTGTTTTTCACCCTTGTATGATCCCATCCATCTGTCCACCCACCCTTCCATCCACCAAACTTTATAGCTGTCTGTCCATCCGTCTTCCCCCCCTCCCTTCCCGCCTCCCTTCCTCAGCTCAGCTGTCTAAGAGACAGTTCAGTAGAATGGTCAAGGGCACGGGCTCTGGAGCCTGACTGCTTGGGTTTGAATCCCAGCCCTGCCATTTAGTAGCCTTGTGCCCTCGGTCAAGTTTCCTGCGCTCTCTGTGCCTCAGTTTCCTCGTCTGCAAAGTAGGGATAATGATAATCCTATTTTTTCCATAGGATTGTTAGGATCATTTGATACCCACAGAGCACGTGATGTGTGCCTCGTACAGAGAAAATGTCCTGGTAGCCACCATCTTTCGCCGTCATTAGTCCATTACCCACTGGCCTGTTTGCCCTTCCGTCCGTCCCTCTCTCCGTCCATCGTCCTGCGGTCCTGCCCCCCCTGGTTGAGTGTCGGGGGTGGTGCCATCTCGTGGTGGCCCAGCCGAGGCTGTGTCGGTCCAGGTGCTGAAGGAAAAGAAGCAGGCGACCGAGCGGCTGGCGTCGCTGTCGGCCCAGAGCGAGAAGCGGCTGCAGGAGCTCGAGAGGCACGTGCAGCTCATGCGGCAGCAGCAGGGGCAGCTGCAGAGGCGGCTTCGCGAGGAGACGGAGCAGAAGCGGCGCCTGGAGACCGAGATGAACAAGCGGCAGCACCGTGTCAAGGTCGGGTCGGGTCGGGGGCGCCCGGGGTCGCCGGGACTCGCGGCCGCGGGACCTCCCGAGCTGGCGGCTCGGCCTCCCTGAGTTCGTCCTCGCCCCTGACAATGAGGAGAGCCGGAGGGCACGCGAGGCGGGCGGGACTCAGGAGGTGAGCCGTGCCCGCGGCCGGCGGCCCGCAGGAGCCCAGGCCCAGGGAGACGTGGGTGGCGAGGCCATCTCCGGAGGGGCTCTGGGGAGACGCGGCCCCCCCGCCCCCCTGGGACCCTGCCCCTGAGCTGCTCGCCGGGCGCATCCCCAGGAGCTGGAGCGGCGGCACGAGCAGCAGCAAAAGATCCTGAAGATCAAGACGGAAGAGATCGCGGCGTTCCAGAGGAAGCGGCGCAGCGGCAGCAACGGCTCTGTGGTCAGCCTGGAGCAGCAGCAGGTGGGCCGGGCCAGGCCGGCGTCCCCGGAGCCCCCGTCGGCTGCCTCGGTCCCCCTGGGGCGCAGCGGAGGTGGGGGATGGGGGGGGGGGGCGCACCCTTCTCCCCCACTGACCCCGGGCGGGGGGCCCGTGGGGCCAGGGGTGAGAGCTGAGTTCCCTCCCCCACCCCCGTCAGAAGATCGAGGAGCAGAAGAAGTGGCTGGACCAGGAGATGGAAAAGGTCCTGCAGCAGCGGCGGGCACTGGAGGAGCTGGGGGAGGAGCTCCACAAGCGGGAGGCCATCCTGGCCAAGAAGGAGGCCCTGATGCAGGAGAAGACGGGGCTGGAGAGCAAGCGCCTGCGGTCCAGTCAGGTGAGGCCCCGCCAGCGGGGTTTGTGCCGGGTGAGGTCCTGCCGGGTGAGAGGCCATCGGGTGGCCCCCTCCCGTGGAGGTCCCTCCCGGTGACAACCCTGCCAGGGGAGGCTCTTCCGGGTGATGTCCCTGCCGGGCAAGTTCCAGCCACGTGAGGCTCCGTCCCCTTCGTTTCGCCCTCTGCACTTGCTGGGGGCCGTGCAGGAAACAAGGAACAGCAGGTGTGGAAAGGGGGATGACCAAGGAGACGCAGGCCTCACAGGCGCTGGAGGCCGACAGACCTGGGCAGACGGCGGCCTCCCCGCTGAGCAGTACTCTGTCCCCCCTGCGCCACTGCTTCCTCTTGAGTAAGGAGCTTCTGAGCCAGTGCCCTCTTCGGCCGGTGGAATCACAGTGGTGCCAGGACGGTGGAAAAGGGGGGGATGTCAGACCCAGAGCAGGTGCTCAGACTCAGTGCCCACGGGGGTCCAGAGTGCTCTGAAGTCCAGCAGGGTTCAGGGCGCTGCTGGATTGTCCGGTGCTGCCCCCTTTCTGCCAGGAGTGCCTTTTCCTACGCTTGCTGGGATCCTTCGGGGCCGTCTCTGGGGGTCCCTCCTCCGAGGCTCTGGTCCCACCGGCCCCACTGGCCGAGCCGCCGCAGAGTCGAGAGCCGGGCCCTCCCGCCGGGCGGTACTCCCGGATTGTAGGGCTCTTGAGGGAAAGGCCCGCAGCCTCCGTAGCATCCCGTGGCTGGGCCGCTTCTGTGACCTCTGCGAGGGTGGGGCCGCCCCCTCCCTGACCCCCAGTGGCGCCGCCCCCAGGCCCTCAGCGAGGACATCGTGCGAGTGTCCAGCCGGCTGGAGCACCTGGAGAAGGAGCTGTCGGAGAAGAGCGGGCAGCTGCGGCAGGGCAGCGCCCAGAGCCAGCAGCGGCTCCGCGGGGAGATCGACGCCCTGCGCCAGGAGAAGGACTCGCTGCTGAAGCAGCGCCTGGACATCGACGGCAAGCTGAGGAGGGGCAGCCTGCTGTCGCCCGAGGTGAGCCCCGCGGCCCGGACCTTCGCAGCCTGCCCGGCCTCGGCCCGGCCCAGGGCCGGGCCCTGCTGCTTCCCGACACGCTTTCCCTGCCAGTGAGACCCAGGGCGTGGGGTGGCCGCAGCGGGCGTGCTGGCCTGGCCCTTCCTCCCGCTGCGGCCCCCGCAGCAGGGACGCACGGACTTGGCCCTCGCGGTTCCTGCCCGGCTGGACCCTGGGGGCGCTCTGTGTCCTGAGCCGTGTCAGCCCGCGCGTCCGCGCCTCGGCTCCCCGTGTGGGAATGAGCGGTGGCAGCACGTCCCTGCGCCTCGTGGCCAGTCCCTGAGCAGCAGAGAGAGCCTTCTTGTAATAAACTCACCCCGGTGGCCCCTCTGGTGCCCGTAGCAGACCCGCCGTATCTTCTGTTTGGCGTAGAGCGCTCTGTGCTTCTGTAGATCACGCGACAGGCGATACACCAGAGAGCAGCCCGTCAGCAGAGCCTGGCCTCCCCCGGGGTCGGGGCTGTGACGGAAGCTTCCTGTCCCTGCCATACCAGTCAGGGACACTTTGGATGTGCTGTGAGCTCAGGATGAGGCGACAGAGCGTCTCCCCCGTGGCTGGGTGCTGGTGCCGTCTGCCCAGGGCCGTCATCCGGGGAGTGGGTGTGCGTGGTGTGGGCACCCGGGCCTCCCCTTCCACGCCCGCCCGTGTCCCGCAGGAGGAGCGGACGCTGTTCCAGCTGGACGAGGCCATCGAGGCCCTGGATGCTGCCATCGAATACAAGAATGAGGCCATCACGTGCCGCCAGCGGGTGCTGCGGGCGTCGGCCTCCTTGCTGTCCCAGTGTGAGATGAACCTCATGGCCAAGCTCAGCTACCTCTCGTCCTCGGAGACCAGAGCCCTGCTCTGCAAGTATTTTGACAAGGTGGGTCACCGGCTCCCGGGCCCTCCGCCACCTCCGTCTGGTACTTGTGTGGGGGAGGGGTCTGCTGGCAGCTCCCGACGGGGGTCTGTTTCCTCCCAGATGCGGGGACAGAATCAGGGCCTGCTCCAGTCTCCAGGGCTGCCTCAGACTCTCCTCCTTAAACCCTAACTTTCTTAGTGAAACGAAGACCCGGTCTCCTCTCTTCCCCCTTTCCGGCCTCCTGGCCCCTTCAGTGCACCCAGATCGGTGGTTCTCAGCAGGGATGGTTTTCCCCCAGGGGACATCTAGCTGAGTCTGGAGATGCTTCCGGTCCTCACAGCCATGAGGGTAGAGACCAGGGATGCTGCTAACCCTACAGCAGGCAGGACAGGTCCCCACAACCACAGACTCCCTGCCTGAAATGTCAGTAGGGCGGAGCTTGAGAAGCTGGGCCTCAGCAAGGCTCCGCCCGCTGGCTTAGGAGTCTGGGACTCGGAAGGAGCTTGAGGCAGGGGTAGGAAGTAAGCTTCCTCTTGACAGCTGACTCTTGTCATTTGGAAATCCCTGCCTAGAACACTGTTGAGAAGGTGTGGGAGGCCAGGTCTTGTCTCAGCGGGACACCCTGGTGATTCCTTAGCGACGTCCGCCCGTGGGGGGCGGTAGCTACAAGTTTGCCGAGTACCTGAATAGCTGCCGCTCCGGTCGGGAATGATCCGCGCTGGGGGCTGAGCCCGGCTGGGTCTTGGGACAGGTCGTGACGCTCCGAGAGGAGCAGCACCAGCAGCAGATCGCCTTCTCCGAGCTGGAGATGCAGCTGGAGGAGCAGCAGAGGCTGGTCTACTGGCTGGAGGTGGCCCTGGAGCGCCAGCGCCTGGAGATGGACCGCCAGCTGACCCTGCAGCAGAAGGAGCACGAGCAGAACATGCAGCTTCTCCTCCAGCAGAGCCGAGGTGAGGCGCCCCCGCCCGTGGCCCCTCCCCCCGCCCGCGGCCCCTCCCCGCCTTCCTCCTCGGCCCCTCCCCGTCTTCCTCCTCCGCCCCTCCCGGCCTTCCTCCGTGTCCCCTCCCGTCTAGATCACCTCGGCGAGGGGCTAGCGGACAGCAGGAGGCAGTATGAGACCAGGATCCAAGCGCTGGAGAAGGAGCTGGGCCGCCACCTGTGGATGAACCAGGAACTGAAACAGAAGCTCAGTAGCCTGAGTGCGGCGGGCCAGAGCAGGGGTGAGGCTCACCTGACCCGGTTTGGGCCGGCCTCCGGGAAGGCTTGGGAACCCCTCTAACCTCCGCTCTTCCGTGGGCATCTCCCACAGGGGAGCTGAGGCCTCCGTTTCTGACGAGCGTCGTTGGTCTCGGTGACAGGTGGGGAGAAGAGGGCCCTGTGCCTGGAGAGCAGACCGGCTCCCGGAAACGAAGAGGAGCTGCGCCCCGTGCCCGAGCTTCTCTGGCAGCAGTCCCTCCCTGAGGGGGGCCCCCGCGCCCGGGACGAGGTGCGGGACTTGGTCCGGGCCCCGCTGCCGCTGACGTGGAAGCGCTCCAGCCTGTGCGGTGAGGAGCAGGGCGGCGCCGAGGAGCCCCTAGGGGGGCGGGCGCCCCCCGTGGGTGAGGCGGGCCTGCCCTGGAACACCGGGCCCCTGCCCAAGCCCCGGCGGGACCCGCGCCGGGCCAGCTCGGGCATGATCGACGTCCGGAGAAACCCGCTGTAGGCTGTGCGCAGAGCCCGCCTCGCAGGGAGGCTGAGCCCGCTCCCGGGCACGGTCAACCCCCTTCGCTTCGTGAAAGACGGCCTTTAGCTCTCCCTCCAAATCCGGGTCCTGATCTTGACACAGTGGGGATCAGCGAACCTGGGCCACCGGCCCCAGTGGATCAGACTCCTTTTTTTTCATCTGTAAATTCCTGCCCCTCATTTCTTTGAGCTCCGGTACCGGATTGCCATCTTTTGGCTTGAGAGTTCCCAAAAGGCAATTCTGGTCCCAGACCTGCGTGCGGGTGCCCACAGTGCTGGGGTTCAGCCGGTGCTGGACACACAACAGTGAGTGGCAACCGGGTTGTGTTTTAAATGGTCTTATGTATATGGTGGGAAGTGGGAAGCTTGGCATAGTTTTAGACTTTTGTAAAACCATTTTATAATAAATGAGACTCTGAAGGGAAGAATGGGAGTTTTTACTTGGTTTGATTTACAAGACACGAGTCAGATTTGAGAACATGACAGGTGTGAAGGCTTTTTAGAGCCCCTGAGGCCCAATTCAGAACTGTGGACCGGGACCCCCACCAGGAGTCCCCAGAAGCTGCTCCTTGGGACACGCCGGGCCTCTGTGCGACTCCGGTGCGTCTCCCCACTCACGGTGAGGACCGTTGGGCACTGGCTGGTTTCAGAGCAGACCTGGGGATGTGGCTGTTCCAGGAACCACCAGAGCTCGGCCCTGGTGAGTAAGCAGAAATGCACTGAGTAGCAAGAGAGGACTTTATTATTATACGGGGAAGGCAAGAAATTTCTTCTGTCTGCCACCGCCTTCGTTTTTGTGTGTGGTGCTTTAGTTCGTGAGCCCTGCCGGGGTCTCCGGGTCCCAGCCTAACAGCAGCTTCATAAAGAACCCACGAAGGGGCTGGGGGTGGGGGCAGTTGACTGACTTGCCTTGGTCTCTCGGAGGGCAGGGCTGGAATGAGCGCCTGGTCTTACAGTTCCTGCCTGCTGCCTGACTCCCAGCCCCAGCGACACCACCTCCCCAAGGAGGGGTAGGGCTGGATTCCCGGAGAGGGAGTAAAGAATTTGACAGCTGACCACAAAGAGGCATGGGGACCGGGCTGACTGCAGCTTCCTCTTTTGAACTCCCTTGGCTCCACTGAGCCCTGGCGATTCCTGTTTTTGTGCAGCAAGCCCAGGGTTACGTGGGACAGAGAGCAGCCTGGAACTTCCAACCCGGAGAAGACCACTCAGAACACGTCTTCTGTGCTGGGGACACGGGGGCTCCGGCCACGCTCCGTAGTGTTTGAGGATGTAAGTCCCCCAACCGGTTCCAGCCTCACTAGCTAATCAGCTTCTTCCGTGTGTAAGTTCTGCCGATGGGGCGTCTCCTGGACAAGGCTCGGCTGAAAGGAGAGTCTTCTGCCGTGGCCGGGAAAACATCCATATCCTCATCTAGAGAAAGGCAGAAAGACTTAGTGGGCAGGAAGTCACTGAGGACAGAACAAAAGAAAACGGGCTTGAACTGGAGAGGCCACACCCGAAGACGGACTGACACCAGCACTGCCTGCAGGTTCTCGGGCTGTGTGAGCGCCCCCCACCCATCAGCACTGACTGGACGGCAGTAAATAATGGAAAAAGCTAAGTACTGCAGTTTGAACTCCCTCAGCTGGGTTTGTACATTCTTTTTGGCTCAGATTGTGGGGTTTATGCTGTTTCACGTGATTTATGTCTGAGTGTCAAGGGAGAGGAACCACCAAAGGCCCCCCACTCCTGCATTCCCCCCCCTTCAGTTCCAGGAGACCTTTCTAACCCATGCACTCAGCAGACGCAAGCCACGGGGTCGAGGAAAGGGAAGCCTCGAGTCTGATCACGACAGCCAGTCCTCCATCTACCACAGTACAGAAGCGTGGAACCCGCTGTGGGAAAGCTGCCAGCGTGCCACCCACCCCTCTCCTCCACACACTCCCGCCACACGGGATGTGGGATGTCCACATCTGTCACAGTTTCAAGAAGCTAAAGAAAACACATCAGGATCTGAGGACTGCACGTAACTACACCATGGGGTTCTAATGCGGAGATTCTTTGGGAAGAGCACGGGACCCTGCAGGGACGGTCCTCTGTCCCAGACCCGGCCTTCCCTAGAACTCCTCCCCCAGACGGCCTGGCAGCCCCGAGCTGACCCCGGGGAGGCACCCAGCAGTCACTCCTCAGGACCTTCCGTGAACAATTACCTCTGGCATCGTTCCACCGAGAGGAAGGCGTTCTCCCCTGGAACAGCAGTGGAGACTGGGTCAGGGCCTGCAGCCCGCTTGCAGAGACGCCGCTCCGCACGGCACAGCCGGGAGAAGGCGTGGAACCTACAGAGACGCAGGGTGAGCACGGCTCCGTGGCACCCCAAGCCACGGGGCCCGGGCCTCTTCAAGGAGCAGCTCTGAGGCGCTCCCCCCAACCCCCAAAACCCACGGTGGCAGCCTCACCTGAAAAGAACACCTCGTCGTCCCCCGTCGAGGGCAGGTACAGCACGCTCGTGCCCGGAGACCGCTCCTCGCTCTTGCTGAGTTCTGGGTCTCCTCTCTGCCCATCACACGCTCTTTTTGCTTGACACTCCATTTCCTCCTCCGCAGGAAGGAGCCTCTTCCTGGAACCCAGCCCAAACTGTCCCCAGGAGCAGGCTTCCTCGGCCTTCGGCACACTGTCCCCGGGAGGCGAATGGTCGGGCAGCTGGCACACCCCCTCGAGCTCAAAATCCCCCAAGAGGGGAGTTCTGCTGATGCTGAGCTCGGGGCCTCGCTCCCTCCTCTCCGGCTCGAGTAGGGACACCCCTGCAGGGAGGTCAGCGCTGACCTCGCTCCTCGCAGCAGAGCTGCTGCCCACTGCCCGCTTCCTGCGGGGCCAGTCTCTGATGGTGTCTGGAGTGGTCTTCCCGCTGTGCTTGGGAGACGGGGTCCAAGGAACACTGCCGTCTGTCTGAAACGGAGAGGGGGTGCTAGAGGGGCCGCGGGTGGGGGTACAGGACTGGCAGATGTACATCTGTCCCCCGCTCTTGCCAGGGGTGCTGTGTGAGGGGCGGAGGCAGGGGGGAGACACGTAGGTGGCTTCGGGTCTCCCTGAGGACCTGCCAGCCCGGGGCAGGCCAACACCAGGGAGGGAGCTCTCGTCACCCCGGGAGCTCCCCGCCCTTCGTAGGGACTCAGCTTCGCACACACAGCCGGGGTCGATCTTTCTGATGCGAAGCTTGGGCAGGCCAGAAGCTCGCATCTCCAGCTCTACCTCGTAGGTCTGCGGGCTGGCGGGGGCTTCTGGAAGCTGAGCTGACGCCTGCAGATCCTCCAGCTGCGCGGCGGCCTGGCGCTGCCTTCTGTCTGCAGTGCAGCGCAGGTCATAGGAAGGTGTCGGGGGAGAGCCAGGCCCACAGGAACGAGGGGATGGAAGAACCCCAGGGCTCGACGGAGAAGACTTCTTGGCAACCATCGTCCTTGACTGCCTCTCCTCTCCCATTGGTGCCACATCACTTTTCAAGCCATCACTGCCGTCAAGCTGTGCTTTGTCCAAGAGAGTGAGATACTCTGTGTCACTCGCCATCAGCAGCGGAGAGGACAGACGCCAGTCCCTCCTGAAGCCAAGCCCGGGGTAGCTGTGTCTTTCAGGGGAAGACCGAAGAGAGAGACTCGCTTCCTTCTGGTCCTTTCTGGCATCTGTGCTGGCAGCTGGGTTGTCAGCTGGGGCCTCTCTAGGAGCAGCAGAGGCACTAGGCTGGTGTTCCAGGAAGCTGCTCGCAAGATCCGAGGGCTCTCTGCACCTTTTTCCAGTTTTAGAAGGGGGCAGAGCAGGTGCGGGGTCAGACTGGGCATTCTGCAGGATTCTGGGAGGAGTTGAGGGAGCAGGACAGGAGAGAGGTGAGGCTACATTGGGGGCTTTCCAGGGCTCTCTCCAGTCCATTTCTCCGGGGGAAGGAGAGTTTGTCGAAAATTTCTGAAATGGACTCTTCTTGGAAGCCTTGCCTGAGGGAAAGGTGAAAGGCTTCTCTGGAGGAGGAGATGGGGGAGGCACCAGACTTGTCATCCCCGGGCTCCCGGGGGTGGAGGCGGCTTTCTCCTCTCCTTTTTCTGCTAGCTCCCCTGCCTGGGAGGCCCCGGGGACACAGGGACGGTGGTGCTCTTGGTCCGGAGGCGTCTCTCCCCGCACCCCCGAGGCTGCCGCTCGCGGAGAGGACCCGGCAGGACTCAGACCTGCGGTCCCGTTGGGGGCTGCGGGGCAGGGGGTGCTTTCTGGACTGGAGGTCACCGAGAGTGGCCAAGTAGAATTCCGCAGAAATCCAGCTGGCTGACCACCTGGCCTTCTGGGGGTTCTTGGGATCTTCTTTTCAAGAGGAGAGGTTCCTCCTTTCGCCAGGGAGCAGCCTTTCTGAGGAGTGACTTTTGGTTGAGATGGTGAGCCCCAGTCCTGTGAGGAGTCTTTTAAGGACTCCTCAAAAATGGCCTTTTTCGCAGGGGTCACTTCGGTAGGGGGTTTCTGCCACCTTTCAGGGGTGCGCAGTGGAGTTCGTGGCATACGAGGGAACCGTCTCAGCGTCGCTTTAGAAGAGCTTGGAGATTTCCGGTTACTCTTCTTGGGAGTCTGTAAAGAAATGCTCATTTCAGTGCCTGAATGTCATCACCCATATGCTCTACAGAGCATCTGAGTCACCTCTAAGACGATCAGAAAGGCACATGGGAAATCCTTAACCTGGATTTCTGACAGTGACACGTTTCAACTTCCAAAACATGATGCACACTTTTCTTTTCCTAGCACTAAGCACCAAATCCGATCTTGGTCCTAAGACCAAGAAGTGTCTTCAGATGCATACTACAGCTAAAACACGCTTCGCCTTCAACGGTGGATCACTCCACTACTGCCACGTTCTCTTCCACCGCACCGCTCCTGCTCCCTTCCTGAAGTAGCTTCTAGGTGTCACATCATCTGCTGTTCACCTGCCTTCAACATGTGCTTGCTACACGCCCGTCATGTGCCAGGCCGTGGGGGGGGTGGGGGGGATGGAGTATGGAATATATGGATACATAAGGTCCAGCAACAAAGACGACGTCTCAGGAGCGACACTCCCCAGCAAAAAATCTCCCTTCCTTCTGGCAAAATGCAGTTAAACACTCCAACAGGTAAAGCAGGTCAGACGCCCATCGTGATCATCTCAAGGGAATCCTGGTCTAGTGGGTATTTCACGTTGAATAGGGTACAGAGAGATGGTAACAGTGTCACCAGCGCACCGACAGGGATGTGCGTGGGACAACACGTGTTGGCAGCACAAGAGAGGACTGTCTAACCCAGCTAGCCTGAAGGGGGGACAGGAACAGTGAGTTAGGTCATTAAGAATGGGTATCAGCAGGTAAATGTAAAAGGTGGGAAAGCGGGGAAGAGGTAATTTTGGTGTCTTTAAAAAAAAAAATTTTTTTTTAACGTTTATTTATTATTGAGAGACAGAGTGTGAGCAGGGGAGGGGCAGAGAGAGGGAGACACAGAATCGGAAGCAGGCTCTGAGCTGTCTGCACAGAGCCCGACCCGGGGCTCGAACTCACAAACCATGAGATCATGACCTGAGTCGAAGTTGGATGCTTAACCAACTGAGCCACCCAGGTGCCCCTGGTGCCTTTGCTCTATCATTTTCTCTGCCTAAAATGAAAACCAGCAGCTGCATGCAGACCTATGTGCAACCTGACGTCACCGGAAAGGTGGAGGACAGAGCAGAGGGAGAGTGGGGGCCAGAGCCAGCCGATGGAGGCCCATGCCCATCTGGAGAGAACTGAACCTGGTTCCGTAAATCTGTGGTCTTCAAACCCATCTCCATAGCTGTGTGTCCTCCCACAAACTCTAAGCAGTTTATTGGGTTTCCAAATAAAAATTATTTTTTAACATAAGGATTCCATTTTCAGAAAACCCTGCTTAACAACAGGTCTCTAGAGCTTTAAGCAAAGTGATGCAGTCAGAAAGCTCACTCCAGGGGGTGCCTGGGTGGCTCAGTCGGTTAAGCATCCAACTTCGGCTCAGGTCATGATCTCCCGGTTTGTGGGTTCGAGCCCCGCGTTGGGCTCTGTGCTGACAGCTCAGAGCCTGGAGCCTGCTTCGGATCTTGTGTCTCCCTCTCTCTCTGCCCCTCCCCCCACTGTGCTCTCTCAAAAATAAATAAATGTAAAAAAAAAAAAAAAAGAAGGCTCACTCTGGCCTCTGGGGGCAGGATGGACTTGAGAGGGAAGAGGGAAAAGGCGGTTGAAATGTTCCAGGCAGAACTGGAATAGGGCAGAACTGCAGGGATGGAGAAAAGGGAATGGGTATAAATGGCTATGTCTGGGAGTGGCTCAGGCTTCTCACGTGGATGACTGGATTGGGTGGGTAGTGTAAGGGCAACAGATGAATGATGCCTGTACATTTCAGGAAGATCTATACGTAGTGTATGATAAAAATGGTGGACGAGACCAAGAGACTAGATGAGATCATTTCTGTTTTCTCCTACCACCTTGGCCTCAGCCAAACTGCTGCCTTACATCCCTATATACCCAATAACCATTCATCTCGATCAACCCAACCACCCCCAAATACGTATTAACATTGACAGATCACCTGCTTTCTCGTCCCTAATGTTCTCAGTGGGTTTTTTGGGCCATGTTTGTTTCTCTCCACAAGACCACACTATTTTAAACATTATAGAAATGTTATACCTGATAAGCTGTAGGTATCTCAGAACCCAATGTGCTTCTTGAAGTCCTCTGAAGTCGAGCTGAACCCTTCTCAGAAGGACTGACCATCTCATGCAATGCCCCAAAAAGCAGGCTCTTGGGAGAACGAATACTTCGGTTTGGAGATTTTTCTCTTTGGTCTGCAAGTCAAAATCAGTAATTCTTTCTCAACTCCTGCCCTCCCAATACTAACAGAACAGCCAGTCCATACAAGAAAACAATTTTTTTCGAGCTACTGGGAGTGGGGGATCCCACCTAATTATGCCAGCAACCCCAATTATTGCTGCCATCTGGACTTTTAATAAGATTGCATAGTTACCTCAGCGCTTATGTGAGGCAAGTAAAACAATTTAATTTATAAATATAAAAACACATTATCTGATGATCCAAACTAATGATGGATGAAAGAATGAAGGACAAACAGGTAGCCCCTTCCACCTAGGACCCGAGTGTAGAATGTGAATACATGGTAGAAATAACAGGTAATCTACCTGTTGAATGAATAAATTACCAAAAGGATAGTATGAATGACCAGCTGTAGGAATCCAAAGGAAGGACACTGTTAGTGAATGTCATGGATCGTCCATCACTCTACACCTCTACTGAATATGCCTGTTGTACCGCTCCAATATCAAGAAAGAAAATGCCAAGTTTTATACTTCTTTTCCCAAAAATACTTCCCGCCAAGTAGGCACACAACGAGGCGGTGGGCAAGCAAGTTACCTGACTTGTCTTTCTGGAATGAGTGAACTCTTTGCACACTTCGAGACTTGGGCTGAGACACAGAATAGAAGGAACCAGAATTTGTCCTGCTGAGTGACAACTGCTTGATTCGAGGACTTCGTCTCAAGCTTATTTCTACAAAACCAGAATCACAGTTAGTAACCAGGGAGAAACACAAGCTTTTTACGTTTGCCTGTGTATGAAATGGGTAAAATTTATGTTATACCACATACAAGATAGACTGTCACAAATTACTGACCTTGAGACTTCTGAAGTGTAACAAGGTTACAAGGGGTAGGACATATGGCTCCAACAAAGTTCAGAAAAACCACTGACCTACCAGACTGTGACCTTTGGAAATCTCAAACTGCCACCCTTTTAACCATGATACTGGGTGAAAAAAGGGTTTATATGGTGTGACTTTTGCAAAAATTTTTTTAAATTTAAAAATTGCAGTTTTCATGTTTATGATACATACATTTGTGTAGAAACGACACCTGTAAGAGTATCAATGAAGCTAAAATATTAAGTATTTCTGAGTTGTGGGATTACCAAACAATTATTAAAAATTTGGCTTCTTGGGGCGCCTGGGTGGCTCAGTTGGTTAAGCGTCCGGCTTCGGCTCAGGTCACCATCTCGCGGCTTGTGAGTTCAAGCCCCGCGTCAGGCTCTGTGCTGACAGCTCAGAGCCTGGAGCCTGTTTCAGATTCTGTGTCTCCCTCTCTCTCTGACCCTCCCCTGTTCATGCTCTGTCTCTCTCAAAAATAAATAAATGTTAAAAAAATTTTTTTTTTTTTAATTTGACTTCTCTATATTTTTTGATTTACTTTTCTGATTTTTCTACAATAAACAAATTACTTGAGTCATTAAAAACATGACTTTGTTTTTGGAAAAAACAAAATGTTTGCTTTTGGAATCCCCTGTATTACATGTACTTTAAAAAGAAGCCACGGCACTTTGTATCACCCCGTGTTAGCCCGTACCCTGACCTCTGTTCCTACTGTGTAAAAAGGTTTCTCCAGAGGGGCGCCTGGGTGGCGCAGTCGGTTAAGCGTCCGACTTCAGCCAGGTCGCGATCTCGCGGTCTGTGAGTTCGAGCCCCGCGTCAGGCTCTGGGCTGATGGCTCGGAGCCTGGAGCCTGTTTCCGATTCTGTGTCTCCCTCTCTCTCTGCCCCTCCCCCGTTCATGCTCTGTCTCTCTCTGTCCTAAAAATAAATAAAAAACGTTGAAAAAAAAAAAAAAAAAAGGTTTCTCCAGAAATTCCCTCAGGAAATTCTGTGTAAAAGACCATTTACTAATAAACATTTACTGATCTACACTGCAGGCCCAGAGCTGTCATACTGTCTGCACAATATCCTAGGACATGCTGAACACCACCACAAATAGAGGGTTTTCAAAGAAACTAGAGAAAACAGCACAAAACAAACATAGGTAATACCGTCTGCTCCTTTTTCTGGGGACTCTTCGACTATGTCAATATCAGGGCCAGGCTCCGAGGACCTTAACGAATAACAAGCATAGGGATTATTTAGTATCACTCATGGTTCATGCACCATAAGCCTCACAAAGCAACAGAGACCACAGGGCTTAAGAGTACCAGTGCTGGCAAGCACTCTCATATACTTGACCGTTCCAAGTAAAATGGTTAGAACACTTTTTTGGAAAGTGGTTTTACAACACAAAAATTAATTAAAAATATGCATGCCTTCTAACGCACCCATTTCTCTCCTTGCAATTTATCCTGTAGATAACTTGCAGAAGTATGTAAAATCTGTACACAAATAATGTCAAGATGAAACCTTCCTATTATTCCTGTTAAGTTCAGCTAAAAACCCTGGATGTTATATTAAAATGAACTACAGATTAAACAGTGACAAGAAGAGGCAGGTGGCTGGGGATCACAGGACCCAAAGAGAGACAGGGCAGTGAGCTCCCAGAGAGTTCCCTTTTTGCTTCCTGGATCCTGGACTGGGTGCTGGGGAAATAGACAACCCAAATATGTCAACAGGTACCAAAACTGCCCTAAGAAAAGTCAGCTTTCTCTAGCCAAAGAACCAGGAAAGGGGCAGCTTAGCACGACAAACTTTCAGACACTAACTACCATGGAAAACTGTGGCCCACCACACCCATAGGCTGAGCCGAGATCCTAAACTTGCAGCCTGGCCCAGCAGTGATGATGACCCCCTCCATGTAATGACAAATGCTTTTGCATTTTTGTTTTTTAATTTTTGAGAGAGAGAGCAGGGGAGGGGCAGAGAGAGGGAGACAGAGGATCTGAAGCAGGCTCCGTGCTTACAGCAGAGAGCCGGATATGGGGCTTGAACTCATGAACCACAAGATCATGACCTGAGCCAACATCAGAAGCTTAACCGACTGAGCCACCCAGGTGCCCCGCATGGGTTTTTTTTTTTTTAAGTTTTTTTATTTTGAGAGAGAAAGTGTGAGCATGTGAGGGGAGGAGCTGAGAGGGAGAGAATTTTTTTGAAGGTTTTTTAAAATGTTTATTTTGAGAGAGAGCAGGTGCACAAGGGAGGGGCACAGAGAGAGAGAGAATCCCAAGCAGGTGGCACGGAGCCTGACGTGGGGCTTGAACACATAAACCATGAGGTCATGAGCTCAGCCGAAACCAAGAGTCGGTTGCCTAAGTGACAGAGCCACCCAGACGCTCCGAGAGAATCTTTAAGCAGGCTTTGCACTTAGCACACAGCCCAACATGGGGCTTGATCTCACAACCATGAGGTCCTGACCTGAGCCAAAATCAAGAAATCAGACACTTAAATGACTGAGCCACCCAGATGCCATGAAGAATGGTTTTTAAAATTGTGCAGGGGAGGACTGGGTGGCTCAGTCAGCTGAGCACCAGACTCTTGACTTTGGTTCAGGTCGTGATCCCAGGATCTTGGGATCAAGCCCTGTGTGGGTGGCTGAGCGCAGAGCTTGCTTGGATTTTCTCCCTCCTTCTTCTGCTCCTCCCCCATGTGTGAGCACATGCACACACGCTCTCTGAAAAAAATTTTTTAAAAAGTTTATAATGGAAATGCAAGCTGGTGCAGCCACTCTGGAAAACAGTATGGAGGTTCCCAAAAAACTAAAAATAGAACTACCCTACAACCCAGCAATTGCACTACTAGGCATTTATCCAAGGGATACGGGTGTGCTCTTTTGAAGGGACACATGCACCCCCGTGTTTATAGCAGCACTATCAACAATAGCCAAAGTACGAAAAGAGCCCAAATGTCCATCGATGGACAAATGAATAAGGTGTGGTATATATGTACAATGGAGTATTACTCGGCAATCAAAAAGAACGAAATCTTGCCATTTGCAACTACGTGAATGGAACTGGAGGGTATTATGCTAAGTGACATTAGTCAGAGAAAGACAAGTGTCCTATGACTTCACTCATATGAGGACTTTAAGAGACAAAACATGAACATAAGGGAAGGGAAACAAAAATAACAGAAACAGGGAGGGGGACAAAACATAAGAGACTCTTAAATATGGAGAACAAACTGAGGGTTACTGGAGGGGTTGTGGGAGGAGGGATGGGCTAAATGGGGAAGGGGAACTAAGGAATCTACTCCCGAAATCATTGTTGCACTATATGCTAATTTGGATGTAAATTAAAAAAAAAATAAAATAAAACAAGTTAAAAAACATTTTTTTTAATTAAAAAAAAAAAAAAAGTTTATAAATGTGGAATACCCATTTGATGGACTGCTTCTCAGCAACCCCTCACCGCCCCAAAAAGGAAGAAATATGGATACATACAACACCATGGACCAATCTCAAAATAATTATGCCAAGTGAAAGAGGTGACACAAAAGAGTACATTCTGTATGATTCTCTAGCCCTCAGAATTTACAGAATGCTGAATACTCTTTAGTAATAAGACAGTTAAGACATCAGTCACAGGGGCTCCGAGAAGGTGGACAGTGGCCCGCAAGATCATTAGCAAGGCTGTGTGACTACACAAAGTAGCTAGGCAAGGGTGTTACTCACCTGCCCTTGATTTGCCTATGAAGAAGCCTTCTGGAGACTTGCTTATGTACTGGAGTCTCAGCCACACTCTTAGTCAGCAGTTTGTGATAACCTAAAATGTAAATAGCATCAATTTCATTTAACCTTATCAAGAAGTGGCAGCAAGGCAAAGCGAGCAGTCTGAAATTCTGTATGGCTTACTACTCGCCTGGAGTGGTTTTTGTTTGTCTTTACCGGAGGGGTTCTTGATTGTTTTGGGGCTAACGTCTAACCATAGGACTTAATTTAACATGACACAACAGTTAATCAGCATTAGAGATTAAATAATAAGCTAGTGTAAAATACTGTAAAATTCTAATAAGCAATTCTGAAAAAAAATAAAAATATTTATCAGAACTAATAAGTATCCATCTCACCAGTGCTTCTTATATTTATGATGAAATGATAGAGTATGAAAGTGCTGACATGCCACACAGATATTAAGATACTGAATAGCGAGCGCCATCTAGCCGGCATGCATTTCCGCAGTGGGGTATGCAACCAAGCTGATCACGGGAGGACTAGTTTAGAGGGAATTAAAAGTGACCAGGAAGAGAAGTGATGTCGGCAGGAATGTGGTGTAAGAACCTCTGAAATAACTCTTCCACAAAAGGAACGAGAACACTGGGCGAAAATGGGCAAAATCAGCCTTTTCAGAACTCTGGAAATTAACTAGTTTGCAACAATCCATGGAGTATTTATCCAAGAAAAACAGTGAATCCCAGTAACAACAGCCAAGTCCATGGAACTTTATCTTGCCCCAGCGCCCCCAGCCCCGTAGCCTTGAAAACCACCAGCCTGCAATCACTCTGCAGACCAACGCCCCTGCCCAGGGGCCTGTGTGTGAACAGGGCCAAATGAGACTGGAGCTCCTCCAAAGCCCCATTCACAGATGTCATTATCTGACCTGTCTGGCAGTTCCCCCGCAAAAGCAAAATCTCACGGGCTCAAGTAGTCTCTATTTGACCTCAGGACTCACCCAGTATGAATGAGCTTTTTCCAGGGAGCACTTACTGAAACCAACCGGCAGCAATTGTGAACATCACAGCTGCCTAGGGGAGTGATAACAGCTGGGGCAAACAACAAGCTAACCAAAAGTGTAAAAGGGGAAACTAGGGAATGAGGTGTCTATGGAGGACTCAACAAACCTTCAACATATTCCTGGAACCTAAAACTCCATGCAATGCAGGGCTGTGTGCACGCCCAGGGTAAACCCAAGAAGGCCCTAAGCTGTCACCCACGGCTCACCTTGAGGCTCTAGAAAAGCAGAGAGAAATATACGCTGCCTGGCTGAGTACTGAAGAAATGAGCCAACGCACCAAAGGCCCTCAGCAAAGGCTGAGAAACTTACTGGTTCCAGGCATCAAAGAAAATCTGTCCAATCATTAGCTGGATCGCTAAGCTAAGTGAGCAGACGTCAGTGGCCACACATGACAGAATACAGACTTTAAAGAATTAGTTCAGGAAAGTCACCAAACAAAAGCAGTAACAAAAACAACAAACACTGGAGGGGAGGGGAGAAGTCTGTCAGAAGTGCCTTATTATGTTACGTCCAGTTGTCAATAAAAAAAGAGACATGCAGGGGTGCTGGGTGGCTCGGTTGGTTAAGTGTCCAGCTTCGACTCAGGTCATGATCTCGTGGTCCGTGGGTTCGAGCCCTGCGTCGGGCTCTGTACTGACAGCTCAGAGCCTGAGCCCGTTTCAGATTCTGCGTGTGTGTCTCTCTGTCTCTACCCCCCACTCGCACTCTCTCAAAAACAAACATTAAAAAAAAAAAAAAAAAAAGCACTGAAAGGGCAAAGACTCAACCAAGAATTGAATATCCAGCAAAATTATTGTTCAAAATGAGGGAGAAATTAGCACATTCCCAGGTTAAAAACAAATTCCCCCCCCCAAAAACAGAACTTTTCAGTAGCAGACCTGCCCCATGAGTAATACTAGAGGGGGTCCTTCAGGCTGAGAGCAAAGGGCACTCAAGAGTGAGGCAAATCCATGGGAAGAATCAAAAAGCACCAGGGAAAGAACTACATAAATAAATAGAACGTACAGCACAGAAGCAGTTTCCGTTTGTAACTCTCTTCTCCTAGGAGTTGAAAAATAAAGTGATTATAAATTGATGTTGATGGGCATAGAGTGTACGAAGATGTAATGTGTATAACAACGTAGCACAAAGGAGGGGGTAGGAAACAGAACTGTATTTATAGGAGCAAAGTTTTTCAATACTGCTGAAATGAAGTTGGTATTAATCTGAATTAGGCTCTTAGAAGATAGGAATTGTAATCCCCAGAGGGAGTGATGTTACACTAAATAGTGCCATAAGAAGCTAGGGGTTGGTCTCTCCACCAAAACAGCTAGTAAACTGGCAGGGGAGTGGGGGGTGGGAAATGATCAGAATCAAGTATTTTGGAACTCTGGAACCCAAGGGGCTACTTGCAACAATGAGGGACATGATTTATGCAAGGAAGATGCTGCTGAGTTTTGGTAAGCGAGCACCACGCATGAAGCTCTGATCTCCTTTCCCCAGCCTCACCGCAGCTGTGGGGAAAGGGGCCCACATTCCGGGAGCAGGTGGCTGGTGGTAGGGCAGACACCTTGTCCTCCAAACTTGGGGTTGTGTGGTTAATCTGATGGACCCCTGATGGGCGGGCGCAGACACTTGCCTCTCGTTTTGGGACCTCCAGAAGGCAGCTGCGTTTCCCAAGATGGCTATGGGAATATTTAAAGGGACAAGAATACTTTCTTGTTTTTCCCTTTTTAGAGTCAGACATTTAAGGAAATCTTGGTCAGGTTACTGGCAAACCAGAGATAACAGAACAGAAACTTCGGTGACCACACACAATATGGACTACATGCGTCGCGGGTTTGGAAAACAGAGACAGCTGAAGTCCTCAATATGCGAAGAGGAGCAAACACTCAGGAGCGGGAGAATCTGGTTTCCAAAGTTGCCACATTATAATAGTCAGAATATCTAATCTTCAACAAACAATTACAAAATATACAAAGGAACAGGGACATAGAGCCCATCCACGGGAAAAGAAGAATTTGATGGAGACCATCCTTAAGAAAACCCATCAGAATGGCTGGTCAAGGACAATAAATCAAGTTTTCTAAATGTGCTCAATGACTCAAGAATATCACAAAGAAATAAAGGATATCACAAAGAAATCAGTAAAACAATGTATGAACAAAATGAGACTGTCAACAAAGTGATAAAAATTATTAAAAGAAACCTAATTCTCAAACTATTCCAAAAAATAAAAGAGGAAAAAAACTTCTAAATTCATTTGACAAGACCAGCATTACCCTGATACCAAAACCAAAGACACTACAAAAAACTACAGCCCAGTATCTCTGATGAACAAAAATGCCAAAATCCTCAACAAAATATCAGCAAACCGAATCCAGCAATACATTAAAAAAATCACTCACCACAAGTATGATTTAATCCAAAGATGCAAGGGTGGTTCAATATTTGCAAAACAACGTGATTCTTCACATGAACAAGAGAAAGAATACAAACTGTATGATCGTCTCAATAGACACAGACAAAACATTTGACAAACCACAGCATCCATTTATGATAAAAACTCTCAACCAAGTAGGTTTAGAGGGAACATACCTCAAAGTAATAAGGCCATAGACGAAAAACCCACAGCTAACATCATACTCGATGGTGAAAAATGAGCTTTTCCTCTAAGATCAGGAAAAAGACAAGAGTATCAACCACTTTTATTCGACACAGTACCACTGGAACTCCTAGCTGTAGCAATCGAACAAGAAATAAAAGGCATCCAAATTGGTAAGGAAGAATTAAAACTGTCACTATTTTCAGATGACATGATACTATATATAGAAAACCCTACAGATTCCACCAAAAAGCACTAGAACCGATAAATAAATTTAGTAAAGGTGCAGGATTGCAATTAATATACAGAAATCTGTTGCCTTTCTACACACTAATAACAAAGTAGAAGAAAAAAAAAATCCCATTTACAACTGCACCAAAAAGAATAAAATACCTAGGAATAAACTTAACCAAGGAGGTGAAAGACCTGTATTCTGACAAGTATAAAACACTGATAAAAGAAATTGAAGATGACACAAATAAATGGAAAGATATTCCATGCTCATGGATTTGAAGATTTAATATTGTTAAAATTTCCATACTACAAAAAGCAATCTATGGATTTAAGATAATCCCTATCAAAATACTAACAGCATCTTTCACAGAACTAGAACAAATACTAAAATTTGTATGGAACCACAAAAGATCCCAATTAGCCAAAGCAATCTTGATAAAGAACAAATCTAGAGGTATCACAATCTGTGATTTCAAGATATACTCCAAAGCTATAATGAAAACGGTATGGTACTGGCACAAAAATAGACACACAGATCAAAAGAATCAATAAAGAGCCCAGAACTAAACCACTCTTATGTGGTAAATCTACAACAAAGGAGGCAAGACTATACAATGGGAAAAGAGTCTCTTCAATAAATGGTGCTGGGAAAACCGGATAGTTACGTGCAAAGGATGACACTGGACCACTTTCATACACCATATACAAAAATAAAATGGATTAAAGACCTAAATGTGAGAACTGAAAGCATAAAAATCCTAGAAGAGAACACAGGCAGTAACTTGACATCAGCCACTTGTTTCTAGGTATGTCTCCTCAGGCAAGAGAAACAAAAGCAAAAATAAACCTTTGGGACTACACTGAAATATAAAAAGCTTCTGCACAGCAAAGGAAACCAACAAAACGACAAGGCAACCCTACTGAATGAGAGAAGATATTTGCAAATGACATATCCAATAAGGGGTTAGTATCCCAAATACATAAAGAACTCATGCAAGTCAACACCAGAAAAATAATCCAATTAAAAAATGGGCAGAGGACCTGAACAGCTATTTCTCCAAAGACATACAAATGGCCAACAGAGACATAAAAAGATGCTCAACCATCACTCATCATCAAGGAAACTGAAATCAGAACTACAATGATAGGTCACTTTACACTTGTCAGAATGGCTACAACATTCTGGCAACAGAATGGCAACAGGTCTTATGAACTGTTGGTGGGAATACCAGCTGGTGCAGCCACTGGGGAAAACAGTATGAAGGTTCCTTTATTTTATTATTTTTTTTTTTTGTAGAGGAAATTCTTGTTTTTTTAATATATATATATACATACATATCTTGATTCTAAACCTTATCGTTTTGGACTATTATTATTTTTTATTTAAATCCAGGTTAGTTAACATGTAGTGTAATAATGATTTCAGGAACAGAATTTAGTGATTCATCACTTACATGTAACACCCAGTGCTCATCCCAACAAGTGCCCTCCTTAATGCCCAATGACAGTTCATTTAAAAATTAAAAACAGAATTATCATATAATTCACCAGTATAATTCCACCACTGGGTATCTATCCAAAGAAAATGATAACTGCTAATTAAAAAAGATATACACACACCTCTGTTTATTGCAACTTTACAATAGCCAAGATATGGAAGCAACTCAAATGCCCATTGATAGATGAATGGATAGAGAAGATGTGGCATATATACAATGGAATATCACTCAGCCATAAAAAAAAATGAGATTTTGACATCTGTGCCAACATGAATGGCCCTAGAGGGTATTTTGCTAAGTGAACTAAGTCAGAGAAAGACAAATGCCATATGGTTTCACTTATATGTGGAACCTAAAAAAACAAAACCAGACTCCTCAATACATAGAACTGGTGGTCCCCAGAGGGGAGATGCGTGGGGGGTGGGTGAAATAGATAAAGGGAATTAAGAGGTACAAACTTTCAGTTATAAAATAAACAGGTCACAGAGATTAGTATAGCACTCTACCCAGTAAGAGCAGAATACACATTATTCTCAGGCACACGCAGAACACTCTCCATTACAGGTCAAATGGTAGAACATAAAATAAGTCTCAAATTTAATAAGACTAAAATACAAAGTTTGTTCTCCAACCACAATGGAGTGAAATTGGAAATTAACAACAGAAGGAATTTGGGAAACTCACACATACATGAAGGTCAATGCACACATAAATAGTCAATGGGCCAAAGAAGAAATCACAAGGGAAATTAGAAAATATTTTGAGATAATGACAATGAAAGCACAACACACCCAAACTTACAGGACACAGCTAAAGTAGTGCTTAGAAGGGAATTTGTACCTGTAATGCCTGTACTAAAAAACAAGATCTCAAATCAATAACCTAAACTAAACCTGAAAAGGTCAAAAAGATCAAACTAACATCAAAGCAAGTAGAAGGAAGGAAATGGTAAAGATTACATAGTAAATAAATGAAATCAAGAATTAAAAAACAACAGAAAAACCGATGAAACCAAAAGTCGGTTCTTTGAGAAGAACCATAAAACACCCAGTGCTTTTTAGTGAAGAATCAGTAAACTCTACTCCCATCTTTGTTAAATTGACAAATCTTTAACTAGACTGACCAAGAAAAGAGAGGGAAAACCCAAACTACTATGAAAGAGGGAACATTGCTACTGAGCTCGCAGAAACACAAATGACTATTAGGAAATACGGTGCACAACTGTGTAACAGTAAAATAGATAACCAAGAAGAAATGGACAAATTCCTACAAAGACACAAACACTGAAAACAGACTCAAGAAGAAACAGAAAATCTGAATAAACCTGTATGTAACAAGTGAAAGGATGGAAGTAGTTATCAAAACCTTCCCACAAAGAAGTTCTCAGGACTAGATGGCTTTACTGCTGACTTCTACCTAACATTTAAAAAACAATTAAATTGTTGGGGCGCCTGGGTGGCTCATCTGCCTTCGGCTCAGCTCATGATCTCATGGTTCGTGGATTCAAGCCCTGCATCGGCCTCTGTTCTCGCAGCTCGGAGCCTGGAGCCTGCTTCGGATTCTGTGTCTCCTTCTCTCTCTGCCCCTCCCCCGTTCATGCTCTGTCTCCCGCTCATGCTCTCTCTCTCCCTCTCCCTCAAAATAAATACACATATAAAAAAGTTTAAAAACCAAATTGTTAAAATGCCGACACTACCCAAAGCAGCCTACATATTCAATACAATCCCTATCAAAATAACACCAGCATTCTTCACAGAGCTAGAACAAACAATTCTAAAATGGTATGGAACCAGAATAAGATCCCAGATAGCCAAAGTAATGTTAAAAAAGAAAACAAAAGCCGGAGGTATCACAATTCTGGACTTCAAGCTGTATTACAAAGCTGTAATTACCAAGACAGTATGGTACTGGCACCAAAACAGACACATAGATCAATGGAACAGAATAGAGAACCCAGAAATGGACCCACAAACGTATGGCCAACTAATCTTTGACAAAGCAGGAAAGAATATCCAATGGAATGAAGACAGTCTCTTCAGCAAGTGGTGCTGGGAAAACTGGACAGCGACATGCAGAAGAATGAACCTGGACCGCTTTCTTACACCAGACACAAAAAGAAACTCAACATGGATGAAAGACCTAAATGTAAGATGGGAAACTATCAAAATCTTAGAGGAGAAAACAGGCAACACCTCTTTGACCTCAGCCACAGCAACCTCTTACAGACATGTCTCTGGAGGCAAGGGAAACAAAAGCAAAAATGAACTACTGCAAACTCAAGAAAACAGCTTCTACACAGCAAAGGAAACAATCAACAAAACAAAAAGGCAACTGATGGAAAAGGAGACGATATCTGCAAATGACATATCAGATAAAGGGTTAGTATCCAAAAATCCATAAAGAACTTATCAAACTCAACACCCAAAAAACAAATAATCCAATGAAGAAACGGGCAAAAGACATGAACACTTTTCCAAAGAAGACATCCAGATAGCTACCAGATACATGAAAAGATGCTCAACATCACTCATCATCAGGGAAATACAAATCAAAACCACAATGAGATACCACCTCACGCCTGTCAGGATGGCTAACGTTAACAACTCAGGCAATGACATGTGTTGGCAAGGATGCAGACAAAGGGCAACACTTTTGCACTGCTGGTGGGAATGCAAACTGGTGTAGCCATTCTGACAGTAGGGAGGTTCCTCAAAAAATTAAAAATAGAACTACCCTAAGACCCAGCAATTTCACTACTAGGTATTTATCCAAAGAACACAAAAATGCTAATTCGAAGGGGCACATGCACCCCAATGTTTATAGCAGCACTATCAACCAAAGCCAAGTTATGGAAAGAGCCCAAATGTCCATTGATTGATGAAGAGATACAGAAGATGTGATATATATACACAATGGAATATCACTCGGTGATCAAAAAGAATGAAACCTTGCCATTTGCAACAACATGGATGGAACTAGAGTGTATTATGCTGAGCTAAATAGGCAAAGAAAGATAAATATATGACTTCACTCATGTGGAATTTAAGAAACAAAACGGGAAGAAAAGATAAAAAGAGGAAGTGAGGCAAACCTTAAGAGACTCTTAAATACAGAAAACTGAGGGTTGCTTGAGGGGTACTGGGTGTGGAGATGGGCTAAATGGGTGATGGGCATTAAGGAGAGCATTTGCTGGGATGAGCACTGGATGTTATATGTAAGTGAAGAATCACTAAATTATACTCCTGAAATCATTATTACACTATATGTTAGCTAACTTGGATTTAAATAAAATTAAAAAAAATTAACACCTTAATATATATGGTCAATTAACTTTTTCTAAAAGTTTATTTATTTTGAGAGTGAGCAAACAGGGGAGAAGCAGAGAGAGAGGGAGAAAGAATCCCAAACAGGCTCTGTGCTGTCAGCAGAGTCCAACGTAGGGCTTGATCTCATGAACCGTGAGATCATGACCTGAGCCAAAACCAAGAATCGAATGCTTAACCTACTGAGCCACTCAGGCACCCCTGGTCAATTGACTTTAAGATGCCAAGACAATTCAATGAGGAAAGAAGCCATTTCAACTAATTGAACAACTGGATAGCCATATATGAGAGAACGATGTTGGGCTCCTATCTCACACAAAATAACGCACAAAAGTTAACTCCAAACGGATCAAAGACTGAAACGTAACTGTTTAAAGTTAAAAGCGGATTCTGTTCGTTTTTTTTTTCCTAAGTTAGGACACCAAACGCATGAGCAATGACAAAAATTCACAAACTGCTTTCAAATGGACTTTACCAAAATTAAAAACTTTGTGTATCAAAGAGCACTATCAAGGAAAGTGAAAAGACAACCCCCAGACGAGGTAAAATATTCGCAAATCATGTATCTGATGAGGGCCCAATATCTAGAATACATAAAGAATTCTTATAATTCAACAGTAAAAAGACAAACAACCCAATTAGAAAATGGGCTAAGATTTGAATAGACATTCTCTGAAGATCTACAAATGGCCAGCAGGCACAGGATAAGATGCTCAATACCAGTCAGCAGAGAAATGCAACTCATAACCACAATGAGCTACCACCGCACACCCAGGAGGATGGGGAGAATCAAAGAAAGAGACCACAGGTGGGGGGAGGTGTGGGGAAACTGGAACCCTCACACATTGCCAGCGGGAACGTGAAATGGTATAGCCACACTGGAAAGCAATTTGGTAATTCCTCGAAAGTTAAACACAGAGATACCATATGTCCCTATAATTTCATTCCAAGGCATGTGCCTGAGAATTAAAAACACGTCTACGTGAAATCTTGTGTGTGTTTATAGAAGCATATTCCTAACAGCTGAACAGTAGAAACAACTCAAATGTCCGCCAATTGATGAATGAACAAATAAAAGGCAGTTTATCCACACAATGGTGTATTATGGCAATAAAAAGAAATGAAGTGCTGAGATGTGCTACAACCTGTACATAAAGCTTGAAAACATTATGTTAAGTGAAAGAAGCTGGTTACAAGGACCACATAGTATATGATTCTACCTAAAAGAAATATCCACAAGCGGTGAATCCACAGAAACAGCAAGTAGACTGGTGGTTGCCTACAGCTGGGAAAGTTGGGGGAAACAGGAGAGTGACTGTACCGGATATGTGGTTTCTTTCTGGAGGGATGAAAACAATCTGGAATTAGTGATGACGGTTGCACCACTTCACGAATACAATGAAGGCCAGTGAATTGCATTCTTTACTCAATTACTACAAGAACGAAAAAGGAAAAAACCAAAACACCCAAAAGACTAGAAAAAAAGCTGGTCATTATCCTTCATTTCTTTTTCACTGGTTTGTCAAACAGATACTTGTAGGGGTGACTAGGTAGGAGAGGACTGACCAGATCCCAGGATTAAGTCTTCACCCAAGCTTGGAGGAAGACAGACCCCAAGGGGAAAACTGATGGTAACCACAGAGAGGAAAATGGAGGAGATCAATGAGCTTCTGCAACAGAGTCTGAAGACTGCTTTGGATCCAAGAATCCCCTTCTATTGGTTACCCTAAAATATAATACCTTTTGTCTTCTTCTTCAAGTTGTTAAGTTTATTCTCCAAACCTTCCACAACCGACACAGAATGGCTTCTAGGCAACCCCCGCTTTGCCAATCTCTTTGAAGGAGAAATCATTTCATGGTTGAAGAGATTTCTTCGAACTTTGGTCACTTCTGAAAGCATTAAAAAAAAACAAACAAAAGCACCAAATATTATCACTAATAAATGCCATATCTGGGAAAAGAAAGACATCCAAAACAGAAAGCGGCTGATTAAGCTTAAGGAACTATTCTACAGACTGGCTTCTATATTCACATTTCCTAACAGGATTTTCTTAAATATTATACTCATATGGTACATAAAGACTATTTACTTTTACAAATTCAATTTAAATCTAACTTTTCAGGAACACAAGGAAGGCCCACATCACTTAAACCAGAGTCTGTCGTCATTGTAAAATGGACACAGTCCTCAGGAGGCCGGTAGTGTAGACCAGGCTCTGTTTCAATGTATGCCAGAACTGTGAGGATTTTCCTCACTTTGGGCCTTTTTACTGCTTTGTACTCGGCTCCAAGGAGAAAAAGTGTTCTTCTCAAACCCACAGATTTCACTCTGTGGATTTGAGTATTTCACGAATTTGCTGCATTATTTTAAATTCTCTTCCTGACTTCAGAACATGGGAGTGTGTGACCATTTATAGACTTAAAGTTGAGGAAAGTAGCTGAAGAATCCATCAAAAACTACCTGACAAAGCCAGCAGGATGGCATCTTCACCCGAAGCAAGATGGCCTATAGGGAAGCCGACTCACTCACTCACCACGGTAACTCTTCTGAGAGCAAGTCATTTAATTACAACCCCAATAAACCATGACCCACAAGTTGGGAGGAGCCCTTATATTTACCGATCAATGACAGACATTAAAGTTAAGGACACCAGTGATACCCAAGTTTCAAAAACAAACGCCTGAAACTCATTTATGATCTGACAGCCAAGCTGGATTTGTTGGTTTGTTTTCCCAAGTTTATAAAAGTTTAACATTGACAGAAAATGCCAATGACTAATTCATTACACGTAGAGTCATCACTAAAATTCACCAACTGTCAAGTTTTGTTTTCTCCCTCCATCACTCTCTACATTTACACAGTTTCCCACCAGGAACACAGCACAGTAAGGTAGGAACACCACAAAAAATAAGGGCCTATCACCCAGCATACTACCAATCTTCACATTTCTCTTACTGCCTCAATATCCCTTATGGCTTCTTGCCTCCCTGAATTTAAGATCCAGGCAGGGATCATATAGTGCATTCAACTGTCATACTTAAAGTGCTTTCATCTAGACCAGTATCACAGCCTCAGCCTCTTTTCCTTTCTGTGGCTTTCAATAATAATGGTGTTGAGAAAAAAAAAAAAAAAAAGATTTCAGGCCAGGGACACCCGGAAGGCTCAGTCAGTAGAGCATGCAACTCTTGATCTCAGGGTCATGAGTTCACCCCCCATGTTCGGTGTAAAGCTTAGTTAAAAAAATAAAATAAAGATTTCTGGCCCGTGATTTTGCAGAATGCAGTTATTTTGAGACCATGTGAATATCTTATTCTCCTAAGATATTCTTAGGACGTATTTGGACTTAGGACATATGATACCTGGACGTATCTCATTAACCAACGATCATATAAAATTATAATTTAGAACTGTATGCAGCTGCTTAAATACATGTAATTAAACTAAGTTTGTCATCCTAGTCAGTACATGCGTACACCGAGAAGACAAAGTATACCTTGCACTGTATCTTTTGCCAGGACTGGAGGCTGCTGAAGAGTAAGGTGAGAGCCTTCCTGAAAGAGTAAATCGGCACTCATTTAAAAGAACAAAAATTCCACATGAAATCCTCTGACCCTCGCAATTCCACTTGCCGGAACCCCTAACAGAAATACTTGTAAAATGCACAAAAACAGATATATGTTCCAAGGACACTGAAGCCTGCATTGTAGTGCAAAATAAGAAACACCCCAGGGGCGCCTGGGTAGCTCAGTCGGTTGAGCGTCCGACTTCGGCTCAGGTCATGACCTCGCGGTCTGTGAGTTCGAGCCCCATGTCAGGCTCTGTGCTGACAGCTCAGAGCCTGGAGCCTGTTTCAGATTCTGTGTCTCCTTCTCTCTCTGACCCTCCCCCTTCATGCTCTCTGTCTCAAAAATAAACGTTAAAAAAAAATTAAAAAAAAAAGAAACACCCTAAATATCCATAAAGAATGAAAGACATTTTGATACATCCATCCAAAGGAGACTAAAACATTAGTAAGACCTTTAAAAATAGAGAAGGAAGGAAGACTTATCTGTACATACACAGAAAGAGCTACATGATGGGAGAAAGTGGTGGGGGTGGGAAGGAGAAGTATAGCAGCTTGGTAACGATTTGTAACATTTATGCATAGGCGTGCATCCAGGTATGTGGAAAACTTTGATGTGTGCTATTGGTGTATACAGAAAGGGGCCTGGGAAGAGGAGGGACACTCTTAACTTATTAAGGTTTCAGTTTTTTAACGATGATCATGTATACCTTCTATACTAAAAAAGTAAAGGAAAACCCGTATAAATTAGAAGATGACTATACTCTTTAAAAAAAAAAATGTGGGGCGCCTGGGTGGCTTGGTCGGTTAAGCGTCCGACTTCGGCTCAGGTCATGATCTCATGGTCCGTGAGTTCGAGCCCCGCGTCAGGCTCTGTGCTGACTGCTAAGAGCCTGGAGCCTGTTTCAAATTCTGTGTCTCCCTCTCTCTCTGCTCCTCCCCTGTGCATGCTCTGTCTCTGTCTCAAAAATAAATAAACGTCAAAAAAAAAATTTTTTTTTAATAAAAAAATAAAAAAGAAAAAGTTTATTTTTGAGAGAGCACATGAGTGGGGGAGGGGCAAAGAGAAAGGTAGACAGAGGATCTGAAGCAGGCTCTGCGCTGACAGCACAGAGCCCAAAGTGGGGCTTGAGCTCATGAACTGCGAGATCATGACCTGAGCTGAAGTCAGATGTTTAACCAAGTGAGCCACCCAGGTGCCCCACACCCCATTTTTTAAATTTTACAGTGACACTGTGAGTATGGGAGAGAGGGAGAGAGAGACAGAGAGAGGGAGAGACAGAGACAGAGACAGAGAGAGAAGAGAGAATCTTAAGCAGGCTCCACGCAGAGCCCAGTGCAGGGCTCAACTCCACAACCCTGGGATCATGACCTGAACCGAATTCAAAAGTCAGATGCTTAACCCACTGAGCCACCCCAGCACCCCAAGGATGACTATAATCTTAAGGAGTCTCTATATTAAATTATTTGCTATACAATAATCTAAAAATATAGATACAGCTATACAATGGAATTGTTTTTAAAGCTTGGGGTTGTTTCTCTCCCATTGTGCCAATGTGTTACTTGAAGAATGAACTACCACATGGAGGCTGACTTAAGGAGCGCTAGAAAGGACTGTGAATCATTGTAACATCTAGAGAGAGGAAGACTGCCACTTCTGCTGCTGTCACTTTTGGATTTCCTGCTCTCCACTCAGGATTCCAACACATAAGATTAGTGCCTGATTCATGGACACTCATGAAGGCACACCAAGGAAGTGAATACCACTAGCTCTTAAAATACAATCCCACCTCCAATCCCAAAGGACAGCTATACATATCTAGAAACAAAGCAAACCGTTGTTATGATTAATGCTTCTAAAACTAGTTCTTATAGAATTTTAACTCTTCTCAGAGTGCCTGCAGTTCCAGAAAGTTTCAAGGTACTCTCTTCTTTCCTTAATAAAACATCAGTTCTACTTAATATTAACAGACTGCAGCTGGGTTCAAGTCCTCCCATCTACTGTCACAGAAAAGCAGATCACCTGGGTCCCGACAGCACCCCTCCCCCACCCCACCTTACTGAAGTAAAAGGTACTGAAAAGCACCTTCTGATCTGCAATCAAAGTCCTATCAAGATGCACATTATTTTTTCCATGGTCTCTTTGCTTATGTTAGTTATTATTTTATGAGTTTTCTTATCTAGATATTTTGAATTCACTTATTCATTCCTAACTTTCACTTGCTGATTTTCTTTGTATCACCTCTAACTGTCACTCTTTTGGGTAAGATGGTTTGTCTTTAACAAATTTATAGTTCTTTACTTGTTGGATTAAAAACATCTACTTTTATTTCTATATTCTCCAATGACCATTTCCTCAAAGTAGAGACACTGCCTTTCAATCTTACTTATCGAATCAACTCCTGCTGGAAAGAACAGACCTAGAAGCACCATTTCCTGTCCTCTGGAAATAACTTACATGTTTTGTAGCTCTCTTGGACACTTTGGGAATTTCAATTTGCCGAAGATTCTGTGAAACCTCTGCAATGCTTTTATGTCTTATTAACGCATTTTTCCTTTTAAAAACAGAAACAAAGAGCCAAAATACATTCAATAGAGGTGACAAGTAGTTACATTAGAAAAGAACCCGAGTTTCTAAGAGAACATTAAATAAAAGTCAGTTTTTTTGACACAGGTCTGAATCTGTAGTGAAATACGCCAACTTCACAGTTTCCAAAATAACTGCTATAAATTCAACTAGTTATGAGCAATGAAGAACATCAAGAAAAACAGAAAGTACGCGGAAGCCCTCAACTTGTCTCATAAAAGGCTCCCGGCAACCCCATGCGGACAGGTAAGAAGGACACTGCGGACCACGTCATCGACACTGCACACTCCCTGGGTAGTGAAAGGCATCAGATGATGTAGGTTAGGAACTCTGAGAAGTGGTTTCTATGATTCAGAAGTAAGGGCAGCTAGGAATTCAATCAATTATTTAAAGGCAACTGCCCTCTGTCTGAACTACAACAGTGCCAGTAATTCCTCCAATCTCTTGAGCTCCCACCTTCTCTTCTTAGCTGATCTGGTACGAAGCTCCTCCAGTTGGTCAGATTCAGTGCCGCCCGACACTGATCTCTGAGCACTTGACAGAAGAGGCACAGAAAGAAGCGGTGATCTGCTCTCCTGTGTCATGGGGTCATCGCTGAAAAAGTCTAGAGGAAGGACGCCAGCTAGCTTCTGAGGAATCATAAACCCCAGGCTGTCGTAAAGAGTTCCGAGCGTCTTCGGGATGGAGCCAATATACCTGCGGAACAGACTGGTTGAACGTGGAGCAGCCACCATTCCACCCTCTCTGTTCCACCCCTCATCCAGCACGAGAAGCCGTCCTCCCGTTCCACGATTCGCACACAATACCGCACGTGGTTCCTGGCAAAAGAGTAGTAAAGTTACTAGCCCTCAAACTCACAATTCCAAAATTTCTTCCAGAAACTTCGCGAGGTATGCCGAATCCTCAGTTAAACACACCATGCGCAGCAAATCCGTCACCTGAAGAAGACAGTGGAAAATTACCATATGCCTTCTACAGGGACGCTGAAAGTCTTTGAGGCCGATTCCCAGGGGCGCTGGGCTTATATACTTGCCTCCTTCACCATTTGCTCCATATCATCTCCACTTTCATGTATGGAAGGACACTGCAGACACATCTCCAAACGAAGAAATACCTGAAGCCGGCACCTCGAGAGAAAAAATACTTGGTCATATCGATCACGAGTGCCATTTAACTAAAAGCTCCTTCCTTAAGCAAAGATCTTTTTCCAGAAGAACCGACAACCAAAAAGAAGAGTCATTGCTTTCTCTAAGTAATGACATGATTATTAGATAAATGGGTAACTCAAACTGCACCTTAAAACATCACGAAGAATCAGGCACAAAAAGCCTCTTTGAACAATTGGCAATCTATTTTAAATGAATAGAAGCAAGTCTTAGAGCTTTGTTTGGGAGTGGTGGTAAATCAATCAATCAATCAACAAAGGTAGTTACTTACTCTCTGACTTTATCTTCATCCAGTTTTTTGCCCAGATTTTGTCGAAGACTTTTGCTAGTTTTTAAGAGGTGATTTTTTACCTGATTCAGGCAGTTCATCTGAAAATACAGAATTATTACCTAGGAGAAAACTGAGTTACTTATTATATCTAATTTATTTCACAGCTGACTAATGCCCTAAGAAGGGAAGTATATCCCCTTAGGTCTTTCCCTCTTATTGAACGAAAAATAGTGAAATGAATGTTCTTATTTCGTATCTTAAAAAAAAAAAAACAGGGTAAAAAAGATATTTAAGAGCAAGGAGGTGTGGATACAACAAGCTTCCATGTCTGACCTTAAAAAAAAACAACCTTAAGGACTATAAATAACTCCTATCTATTTTTGAGAAGGAGACTGGCTTTCAGCACTAACCGTGAATAAAGACAATGACAGCATGGTCTAAACCAGTGGTTTACAATACTCCCTCTGCATAGAATCATCTACGAAGCTTTTTACAAGTACATATACCCAGGAACCAAGCCCAAGAGATCTGTTTCTGTTGGTCTTGAGGAAACCAGGCATTAGCATTTTTCAAAAATGTTCTAGGTGACTCTAAAGTCACCTAAGGTAAAAACCGCTGGTTTAATTCATGCAGCTAACATGTAGTTGAGAACAGAGATTTTGTTAGAAAAGAAGTACACGAAGGGGCGCCTGGGTGGGTCAGTTACACATCCAACTCTTGATTTTGGCTCAGGTAATAATCTCGCAGTTGTAAGATCGAGCCCCCCACGTCGGCCTCCACACCGAGCATGAAGCTTTGCTTAGGATTCTCTCGATGTGTCCCTTTCCCCCTCTCCTCTGCTCTTTAAAAAAAATTAAAAAGAAGTTCACGTAATTACCACTACCCTCACCCAGCCTATTTCCTGGATTTCTGCTTTACCGGTTCATTGTGTCTACCTCCCAAGATCTGGAATTAAGTTCACCCCTTCTCTTATTTTTGAATCACACACTGCATAGCAATCATTTCCCAAGACATATGAACCAAACCCACCAACGAGCAACCAACCACTCCACCTATAATAAACAGCAACATCCATACTCTCTTACTTCCAATTCCTTGGTGCCTTTTGACTTTAGGAATGCTTTAATGGTTGAGATCATATTCCGAGCACATGAATGCAACATGATTTCTCCTGTGGCCACAGTCTTTTGGTAATTTTCATGTATATAAGACAGGAGCTCCTCTTCAGTTTTAAAGTCTGTGGAAAAAAAAAATTAAGTTGATCATCACATCCAGCTGAAGTCACTGTACGGCTTAAGCCAGTGGTTGTCAGCTAGGTATCTTGCCTCCCAGGGCACGTGTGGCTACCTCCGGGTTGCCAGACTGGTGGGGAGGAGGAGGGTGCTCCTGGCATCTAGTGAGCAAAGGCCAGGGATGCTGCTAAACATCCTGTGGTTCAAGGGACAGCCCCTAACAGACATCCAAAATGTCAGTGGTGGGGAGGCTGAGAAATGCAGAGATCCTGATTAATTTTAAGGCTCTGCAAATCAAATGTAGACATTATAAATTTAATGATAACTATTAATGGAAAAGAAACTATAGGGGCGCCTGGCTGGCTCAGTCAGTGGAGCATGCGACTCTTGATGTCAGGGTTGTGAGTTCGAGCCCCATGTTGGGTGAACAGATTACTTAAAAATAAAATCTTAAAAAAAGAAAAGAAAAGGGATGCCTGGGTTGCTCAGTAGGTTGAACGTCTGACTAGTGATTTTGGCTCAGGTCATGATCCCAGGGGTTGTGGGATCGAGCCTCGCGTCAGGCTTCACACAGAGCGGGGTGCCTGCTTGAGATTCATTCTCTCTCCCTCTGCCCGTCTCCCCTGCTTGCACTCTCACGTGCGCGCACGCTCGCTCTCTCTCTCTCTCAAACAACAAAAAAACACCTATATAACCTCCAAACCCAGCAGAAAGGAAGAGGAACAAACAAAACTTGATTAATCCCAGTCTGCTAGAAAGGATAAAACAAAAAACCTAGAATGCACAAAATAAGACTCTAAAAAACATCCAAGCTTATCAATAATTATAAACATCTATTTCACAAATGTACATGCTGGTTAAGAGAAACTATCAGATTGGGTTAAAAAATTCCCTTATATTCTGGATGTCACCAAATATTTAGAAGTATCAATGAAAACAGAACATAGCAAACTTGTATAATGCACTTAAATTAAAACTTAAAGGAAAGTTCATAGACTTAAATAACCTTTTAAAGAAGAAAAATAAAAACCAATTAGCTAAGGGTACAACAGAAGAAATAGCATGAGAGAATAAATCCAAAAAACAAAGGCAATACTAAAGACAGGAACAGAAATGAATTAAATAGGGAAAAAAAAACAAGAGAGATCAGCAGAAACAAAAAAATAATTCTCTGCAAAACCAGATACAGAAATCTATACTAAGACTGAGGAATATTAAATAGAGAAAGGATAAATAAGCAGTATTAGAATGGAAAAATAGAGCAGAGATTTGAAATACTAAGAGGGGAGGTCAAAGTTCATTTTTTTCCATCAAGACACCCATCTGTTCCAGCACCATTTGTTGAAAAGATTATCGTTTTCCCACTGAATTATTGGGGCACCTTTGTCCAAAAGCATGTACCACTGCTGGGCGGGTCTATTTCTGCTTAGAATCTAATCCAGAAACTGTGTTAATATTAATGGCACTTGAGTACTGTTAATTTTGCTCTCCCTTGAATGAACCATCCACATTCGTGAATACTTTTTTACTAGCTCATTAAAGATGTTCTGTCCCATTCAAACTGATTACCATCTGTGAATCTAGCATTCCAAAGGTGGGGGGAAAAAAAAACTCTTCAAGGAGCAGAAAACTTTTACTCCAGAATTCTCAAAAGAAATCAAACGTAACATCATGCAGGTATTGTCCAAAGTTCACCTCCCACAGGACCAGCTCTGGTAGCGTGAGCTAAGAATGTGCCCTGAGGACAAGAAACACACTGCAGTGCAATCCATTTTTTAGCAAAGAAAGAAACAAATAGGAAAATTAACGCTACTGGATGAAATTCTTCTGCCCAACTCTGAAAGACCTCAATATGCTAGATGAGTCACAAAGCTTCCCCATCTCCCTCTCTTCCTCAATGGCTAAAGCTTCTTTAACTACCTGTCCTAGGGCCATGCCATGGCCCTTCTTGTGACTTTACTGAGGCTAATCTCCCATCTAGTAAGCTCTTCTTTTACCCTCCTGCCATCTGAATTCTGCTTGTTCCTTAAACTCCAGCCTGGGCTCCACTGCCTCCTTAGAAGCCTTCTCAGCCTCTTCTGGCCCAAGGCTGACCTTCTCGTTCTCGACGCCTAGTATGTCTTTGCTGTTGTAGCTTCTTGGCTCTCTTATGTCTTACGTTGTATTAGTCCATTATGTACTGTGTGTGTGTGTGTGTGTGTGTGTGTGTGTGTGTGTATGCTCGCATGTACACATGCATATATGAATTCGCTATTGTCATCTTTGTGATTGGATCATAAATCTGAGAATAGGACATGATCCTATTTTTATTGTATTCCCCATAACACACCTTGAGGAATTCAGCAGATATTCAATAAATGTTCATTAACTGAAGGACAGGATTAAAATTTATAAAAATACGAGGGTATGAAAGAATAAGTGTGGCCTTAGACCCCAAAACGCGATGGCATCGAGGAATAAATACCTTTAGGTTTAGAGCTTCGGAGTGTTCTCCCTCGGTTTTCCACTTTATCTGCCGTTCTTCCAACGGCTGCCCTTGGGATCCCCTTCTCCCCGGTGGCATCTGGACTGCCATCTGGACACGACTTCTGGGCCTTCACGTTCAGCCTCGCGACATTCAACATCTTTAAGGAACGGCACATGGTGTTCATCTTCTGCCTCACTGGGGTGCGAGGGACCCCTCCTACCAAAACAGCATCGTGGGAAGACAAGTAAAATAGCTTTTACTTCTGCAGAATTAGTAATGCTTTAATTCAGACTCAGTATTCTGTGAAGGGATACTGCAATAAAGTACATCCCTTCGGGAGGATGTGAATGAGGTGGTTCTCCCATCGGTCTGTACCTACAACACAGAAGAGAAAGAGAGCTCTTCTTTTAACGGAAGTTTAGGAACTAAATATGGCAACAAGATCGGATGATTTTTAGGAAGGCAGAGGCCGAACAGACCCAAGGTATCATCACCCAGTGGTCACAGAGTTGTGACCAAAGTTCTGGAAGGCAACTGAGCAGTATGCATTGCAAGCTACTTTTCCCCCACTTTTTGATACAGTAACTTGTTCCAGACAATTTACACTAAGGAAGTCACTCAAAGAATAAATCCTATGCACCCCATATACTACGGTATTACTTATAATGATAAAAATTGAAAACTGTTCAACAACAGAAAAATTTCATCAATCTTGTGAGGCAATGAGGTGGAACAGTAACTGAAAAGGCAAGGCGGCACAGGGAAATAAATATTGATGAGTAGCATACAAAGTTGTATTTGCATAAGTAAAAATGGAAATGGTTTCTTAAGAAGGTAAGATTGTAGGCGATTTTTTAACATCACTTTTGTACTAATGTAATCATTTTCAAGTTTGAAATGCAAGAACTTGTCCTCTTATTCAGTTACCATTTCAACCCCATTTTAGGGAATTCCAGTCTTTTAAAACACACACTCTCTCAAGAAAGACTGCACCAAGAAACAGTCTATGTGCATACGTTTCTTTTTGCTGTCTTCCTGATTAGACACAGTGGATTCTTCCCGAGACTTTCTCTGGTAGAGGTCAGAGAGGCAACACGTTAATTCACTTTCAGTTTTGGAAGACTCTTCCTTATTAGATGAGGCAGCCTGTAGTAACCTGCGAACAAGTCAAGATGTCTAGTACAAAGCTGAAATTCTGATTTTTCAAAATGCTTTAAAAACAAAATTCATTAGCCTTTAAAAGCTAATCAAAAGATATCCCCACAAGCAGCCTTCAAAAAATGTATTTTCTCTCTCTTCTCATTTATGATTTAAACAGACTCAGGGACAGAAGCCACCTGTTAACAAAACCATTAACCATTACATATGGTAGTGACTTCTATATTGATGAGATCCTTAAGGTCCTACGGTACATGTCTAATTTAGGCAACTATTCCATAGTTGTTTTCTACTCACTGCCCATACATTAAAGTAGAAGACGATGCAATACAGTATAGTGAGTGTCACAGTGCCTTCTGAATAATTCCTTCACATCACCATTACATCATAGTAAACTAATCTGGAATTGATGAGAAGGGGAGGAAGTGTGGCAGAGGGGATTAGATATTAAAAGCTCTGCCTGGGGCTAAACATCACTAAGGGAAACCATGAAAAGAGCACAACTTTGAAAACGTATTCCTTGTAGGGGCACGTGGGTGGCTCAGCCGGTTGAGCGTTTGACTTCGGTTCAGGTCATGATCTCACGGTTTGTGAGTTTGAGCCCTGCTCTGCACTGACGGTGCACCCATAGTGCATGAGCAGCCTGCTTCTGATCCTCTGTCTCCCTGTGTCTGTCCCTCCCCAGCTCGCACTCTCTCAAAAATAAGTAAACATTCAAAAACAAACAAAACAAAAACTTATTACTTATATTTCACTATCTTCCATTATCTGATCTAAAAGTGGGAGGAAGTTATGGTGACATTGGTTGAATGGGCTGGGCTTCTCGGCTTCACACGTGCAGTTCTGAAGCAGACTAATTCTCCCTAAGTGTGCTGGGATTTCCTTTAACTGTGGGGATGGTTTGTTTTTCATTCTGTTAATTTTTTTTAGAACTTATGAGCCTTTCAATTACACAGAAAAGTAGTGAAAGCATTATTAGATATGTTCTTCCCACAAAGATTAAATATTTGCTAAAGCTTGACCTTATCGACTTCAGATTCTTTTAATGAAATTAAGCATTATAGACACAGAAAAGCCCCAATCTTTTCCCATCCTTTCCTTCCAGAAGTATTCCTAGACTAGTATCTGATTTATACAGACATACGTATGTATCAAAACCAACATAAATTGCTATTGTATACATTGGAAGTTTTAAAAAATACCATACATCATCCTTTTGCAATTTTCTGTCTGTACTCAACATTTTTCATGAGTATATAAATAGCTCGTTTATTCCGTTTTACTAATCTATCTATAATGTTCTATTGTGTAACTATACCATAGTCTGTTTATCCGTTTCCCCGCTGAGAGACAGCCGGTTCTTTCCACTTTTTCACTTGTAACGACTGGCAATGAACAATCGAGCGTAGCTCTCCTTGTATTTGTGCAAATACTTTAATGTAGACATGTAAAAGTGGAATTGCTGGGTGCCAGCATGTAAAGCTTCTCCTTTACGAGGAATACAAACTGTTCTCTAAAATGGTTGTAACTATTTACAATTCTATCATCGAAAGTGCTCTCATTTCTTTATGTGCTATATCCGACTTACTGACCTTCGACAATCTAATGGGTATAAAACAGAATCTTGTGGGGGGGGGGGGGGGTTCTTACTGTCGTTTTCATTTCCATTTGCTTAAACTGAGCTTTTTTTTTTTTTTTTAAAGTAAGCTCTACTAGGCCCAATGTGGAGCTCAAACTCAGAACCCCGAGTTCAAGAGTCACACGCTGTACTGGCTGAGCCAGCCAGGCACCCTGAAACTGAGTATCTTATCTTTTCAAATTACTGCTCTATTGGATTTCATTGTATGAATTGCTTGTTTGCATTCTGTGCCCAATTGCTTTTCTTCTTATTGATTTTTAGGAGCTCTGTGCTAATTTAGATACAAATCCTCTGCTGGTTATATGGATTACAGCTACCTAGGCCTATGACTAGGCCTTTTCATCATATAGGAAATTTTAAATTATAGTCATATATTTTCCTTCATGGTTTCAGTGCTTGATGTTTTATGTAAGAAAACCATTCCAAGCCTGAACTCCTCCTGTGTTTTCCCTTAAGATTTTAAAGTTTTACTTTTCACATTTGTTTAAAATTTATCAGGAACTTATTACTGTGTATGCTGTGAGGTAGAAATCTAATTTTTATTGCTTTTCTTCTGGAGAGCCAATTGTCACATCACCATTAATAGAACAGTCTATTCTTTCCCCAACAGTCTACTTATAATTCTGCCTCTGGTGTATGCTGAGCTCCCATACATGTGTGGGTCACTCTTTGGGCTCTATTGCTGTATGGGTCTCTCCGTTGATCCTTGCACCAATACCACACCACCTTATTTATTAGTGCTTTATGGTAAACACTGCTATCTTATAGGGAAAAGTGCACCTGTCCTGTCTTAGCCCTGGCAAGCTATACCACATCCAGGAATCAGAAGACTCATTATTAAGTCAATTCTTCCCAAATTGATCTCCAGACTCAATGTACTCTTAGTTAAAATCCTAGCAGGGTTTCCTGGTGGAAATTAACAGAATAATTCTAAAATTTACAGGGAAATGCAAAGTTTCTCAAATAGTCAAAGCAATTCTGAAAACAAAACCAAACAAAACAAAGTTGAGAGGACTAAAACTACTCGATTTCAGTACTCAAGACAATGTGGTATTAACAACTTCTGGACTAGATTCTTTGCAGAAATAAACCTGCACAATGGTGGTGAACTGATTTGGACAAAGTGCTACAGTAATTTAATGAGAAAAAGACTTTTAATAAACAGGGTTGGAACAACTGGTCATCTATATGGCAAAAATAAACCTTGACTTTACCTCTTAATACTATTTTGAATTTCTGCTTCATCTTTTACATTTCTAATATGGTTTATGTCTTCTTTTTTAAAAAAAATTACTCAATTTTACAATAGATAATTCCATTTTATTTGACTTCTCAAAAAATCACTTTATGTTTGTTGATTTCTATTGTTTATTTTCTGTGATTATTGTTCTTATCTTTATTACTACCTTCTTTATTTTGGGGATTTACTCTGTTGTGTTATTTACTGTATTGGACCCTTAGCTAATTGGCTTTTAATGTTTATTTTTATTTTTTTATTTTTTGTTTTATTAAAACAAATTTTTTTTAAGTTTATTCATTCATCCATTCTGAGACAGAGAGAGTGAGTGGGAAAGGGGCAGAGAGAAAGAATCTCAAGCAGGCTCTGCACCATCAATGGGAAGCCTGATGTGGGGCTTGATCGAAATCACGAACTGAGCTGAGCTGAAACCAAGAGTTGGCTGCTTAACTGACTGAGCCACCTACACTCCCCTTATTATTTTTAAATGTTTATTTATTTTGACAGAGCGTGCGTGAGCAGGGGAGGGGCAGAGAGAGACAGAGAGAAAGAATCTCAAGCAGGCTCTTAGGTGTGAGCAGAGCCCAATGTGGGGCTCGATCTCACGAACCAGGAGATCATGATCTGAGCCAAACCAAGTCAGACCCTTAACTGAGCCACCCAGGTGCCCCTAACTTTTCTTCTTTAAAAGACAGTTTAGGGGCGCCTGGGTGGCTCAGTCGGTTAAGCGTCCGACTTCAGCTCAGGTCATGATCTCGCGGTCCGTGAGTTCGAGCCCCGCGTCGGGCTCTGTGCTGACAGCTCAGAGCCTGGAGCCTGTTTCAGATTCTGTGTCTCCCTCTCTCTGACCCTCCCCAGTTCATGCTCTGTCTCTCCCTGTCTCAAAAATAAATAAACGTTAAAAAAAAAAAAAAAAAAAGACAGTTTAAGCTCTTAAATCTTCCTGTATGCATAAACTTAGCTGCATTATACAAATTTGTTATTTTTCATTTTTACTGAGATTTAATACTAAATATTTTCTTCCATAATGAGAACATTTTGTTTTTGTAATTAATTTTTCCCAAGTTTTTTAATTGTGGTAAATTAAAATATACTAAGTACACTGTTCAGTAGTATTAAGTAGATACATAATGTTGTGCAACCATCACCTCCATCCATCTCCTGAGCTCTTTTCATCTTATAAGACTGAACTCTATCCCCATTAAACAATGCTCTCCATGTGTAGTTTTTAGTATTACTGGACTACACTAAGCAAATGCAGTATGCTAAAAAACCAAACAAACCCATAAGCAGATAAGTGAGGGCCGATTTCATCAATCAATAGCCAGAGAAATAAAGTTTTACCAAAATGACTCCATCAGACTTGAACTAGCGCCAGTCAGGTTAGAGCAGGGGAACCACTTCTCCATGACGGCCGCGCTCCAAGGACCGGTGCGGCCAAGCTCCTGCTGGGCCCACTCTGGAACAGGAGGAGCTACAGGGACAGGAGCAGAGATGGGAGAGGAAGGAGAGAAAAAGACTCATTAGGACCGAAGCAGAGAATCCAAACACCTGCTCCTCCCTTGGATTGGCCGCTTTCTTACAAAGGATGCACAGCCGCATCACTAACAACACTCCTCCATCCACACCACCAACCCCAACGGGTCTATGCTGTCAATGAAAAATGCCACTCCCGACAGTGTACAAAACGCAGGCTAGCTCGCGGTCCCTCAAATGTAACAGACACACACCTTTCTCAGAGTCTTGGCGTTTGCTGTTACCTCTTTGTATCACTTCCTTCAAGCCTTTGCTCAAATATTACTTTTTCAACAAAGCCTGTTTAAAATTTCAACCCCCCACCCCTTAACTCTCCCCATTCCCTTTTTCTTGCTTTATGACTATGGCACTTATCTCTTCTAAATATACTATGCAATTTCCTTATTCACTGTCTGGTCTCCCCAGACTAGATGGTACACTCTGTAAGAACACAGACTTTTGTCTAGTTTGTTCTCTGCTATATTCCCGTTACTTAGAACAGTGCCTGCCATAGCAGGCACTCAATAAATCTGTTGAATGAATGGGATAAATATCAAATTGATTATATTTATATCTACCTGGCATAAATAGGGTTTGTACTGTTATTAGTAACAATGCACCAGACTGGAGGTGGACAGAAGCACAATACTTTCACGTGCAGTCTTCAATAAGTATATTAAAATACGGGTTTCATCTCATACCTCTGATTTCACACCAGTTTCATAGAGCCTTTGGCCTCCTCAGAGGTGCTTCAGGATTTCTACAAATAATGATGATTTAAACTGCCTAAAGTATTGTAGCTTGCTTTTATCTGTTTTATAATACATATTGGGGTTCTACAAAGAGCACAGTGAAAAAAATTCTGATGGTAGAAGAAACTATAAACCACTGCCCTAGAGTATGTTAGTTATCGGTTCAGGAGCTTACCACAGGTGGCAGGATCCTCAAGTGAACTGTGAATCTGACTCAGTACAATATCCATAACATCAGAAAAAAGGGACGCTGTATCCTGGGGGCTCTCTGCCACAACTGTTTGGAGAAAATGTCTTTGAAATTCAGCCTCCTCGGTGCGGAACACAGTGAGAATTGTAGCATTGGTAGAGAGGGGGGAAATAACTCCAGTGATGGGGGGCCAGCCTTCACCAGGGTCCACGCTGGCAACCTACATCAGAAGGTCTAATTAATTGAGAAGACTGTTGATGTACAGCTAAAGGAGAAGGTAGCTTGGTAAAAGACAGAATGATAGTCTCTCCCAATGATTATTACAAAAGACAAAACTGTGGAACAGACGGGCTGGATGGGTATTAGTGCTCGAATTGAATTTAGTGACCACATGATCCTAATCTCTCAATCTATAAACAAGAAAAACCTAAGGTTACCGGGAATATTTACTAAGTACTTATTATGTGATTATAACTCACCGAATCCTCACAGCCGCTCTGAGGTAACAAAATGATTATTAGCCCCATTTTACAGAGGAGGGATTAAGGCTGAGGAATAAGCAACCTGTTTAAAGTTACTGAGTTGGTAAGAGGCAGAAGCCAAGCCTGTACGCGTATGAATTCGAAACCCATGCTCTTAACCATGAGGCAATACTACCACTTAAGGGATTTAGATACATAATTGCAGAACAGAGCAGAGGCCCAGCTGACTCCCTGAGTCCAGCTCTTTCATTAAGAACACGCCTAACTCTTAGAACATCGGTCCAGAGACTGTACAGTTTTTCTATGTTTCACAAAGGATCTAGATGACAGAAGCCTTCTGAGGTTACAGAGGCAAAAGACAAAGTAAGGTAAAAAAATTTGCCAGTAGTTGAAAATAATCATCACCTTTCAATCAAATCTGGGTACCTATGTGTTTTTCAGAAGACATTTCTAAGTTTGTGGAACTATTAAACACTATTACATCCAATTTTACAGTGAAGGGCTTCATAGCATGACATTTAGTATATAAAAATACGTAAATTTAGAAATACATATTAGAACACTCAAAAAAATAGCAAGAAACCACACATTATTTCACCACCCTAATACTTCCATTTGACCTGCTGCCTTTTCTTCCCATGTGAATATAACTTAACTTAATGGGAATCAAGGTACATGCAATTTTATAAACTGTTTCTTCACCAACAAGCACCGTCATGATGCTACCGTGAAATAGTATGATTCACAAAAACATCACCTGTGTCACTGAAAGTATGTTATGTAGATCCAGCCTTGGCTCCTCACGGACCCCTTATTGAACCGTACAAGTGCGTTATCAGACCGGAATAATTCGGCGCGTACACGGTACCTACCAGGTGTAAGTCTTGTGCAGTCAGCCTGCTTACCAGCTGCTGAAATAACAGCCTTTGAGTTGATTCGCTCTCCTCTGGACTTTGTAGCAACCAGCTATCGGTGCCCAAAATGCTACTCGCTGGGAGAGACCACCGGGCTGCTGTGCCTTTTAGGAAAATTCTGACTGGCTTCTGAAAGTGTCTCTGATGCATGGCCAAGGGCTCTAGGGTGACTGTCCATGTTTCTTGAATCTCTTTGTCTATTAGAAATAAGGAATATTAAAATTCTAATGTGAGAGGCACTAAAAATAGAATAGTAAGAAGAAAAAAATCAGATTGTCAGTCGAGGTGCTGGTAACTGTCACTTCACACTTCAACCGTCATTCCACTGCCAACAGGCTATCAGAGCAAGTTCATCTCGCTCTCTGGGAAGAGCGATAGATGAAAAGAATTACACGGGTGCAACTAAATGTCAGAACTTCTCAATAATTACGCCTTCGACGTAAGTATTCAAGTAATACTCATTACTTACAAAAAAGACAACACTGCCTCTTAAGTCCAGGGTATCAGATCTTATTAAAATGTTAAAGTCTAAAAACTAGGTATGACAGAACTGGTTAAACAAAACTACTCTTGGAGTTTCCTTAAACTGAACGTAATGCATCACATAGTTTTAGGTTTACATCTCTAGGCAGGATTACTCCTGTGTGGAGACAGGATTCACAAAGGAGATTCACCATACGACAGACCACACGGCAAAGCCGATTTACGAAGAGTTCACCATGCTGGCTCTTCCTGGTAACAAGCACCATTCTCAGCGCCTCTTAACTAATTTATTTCTTCTCTTAATCAGTCATCGCTTCTCTGTGGTCTTCAATTGTTCAATCTCTTCTATGAGGTGGGAAATCTTACCACCCCCTCTGCTTGGGCACCTGAACAATATTATCCTTCTTTACAACAGCTGGGAAACTTTTTTTAAAAATTTTTTTAATGTTTATTTTTGAGAGGGAGCGGGGAGAGAGAGGGAAAGAGAGAGTGAGCGCTCGAGCATGAGTGGGGAAAGGGCAGAGAGAGAGAGAGAGAGAGAGAGAGAGAGAGAGGCACAAAGAATCTAAAGCAGGCTCCAGGCTCTGTGCTGACAGATGAGGGGTTTGAACTCACAAACTGCAAGATCATGACCTGAGCGGAAGTCGGATGCTTAACTGACTGAGACACCCAGGCACCCCAGCTGGGAAACTCTTTAAACAATCACTCACTAGTTCTTTTCAAAGGTGGGCTGGCAGTTATACTGTGCCCATGTCCAACCGTTTCCTGTGGTACCTCTGATTCTACATAGGTATCTTTTTTTGTTGTTGTTTTTTTAGTTTATTTATCTTGAAAGAAAGGGAAAGAGAGTGGGAGGGGGGAGAGGGAAGGGGAGAGAAGGAGAAAGAATCCCAAGCAAGCTCAGCACTGCCAGCACAGAGGCCGATGTGGGGCTCGAACCCATGAACTGTGAGATCATGACCTGAGCCAAAACCAAGAGTCAGATGCTTAACCCACTGAGCCAGCCACCCAGGTGCCCCTTCACATGGGTATCTTTTAATTACAAGCATTGAGCGCCTAGGCTGCTGGAAACTCTAAACAAATGAAAAGCATGGATCTGCCTTGAGGAAATGAATGTACCTGAGACCATAAAAGCCCCCAAAATAGTATTTGCTTACCTTCAACAGGGAGAAATAACATTCCTTCCATCCGTGGAAATGAGGCTTCATACGCAGGAGAATTATAGAGCAAACAGTTTAAAGTGGCATCAGATGGCAGAGTCGAAATCCATGAAGTGAGGGGAGATTCACTTGACAGCTTTTTTTCACCGCCAAGTAGTATTTTCCCAGCTTTAGTACAATCCTGGCGGAAAGTTTCGGATGGTAAGATAGTGCCTCCTACAAGGTGGAGCAGTTGACACACTGTCCAGTACCCAAGGTGATCTGGGGACTCCCACAACTGAAATAAAAATTATAAAGAACCTCAGGTAGTTATAAATGAGGCACCCATAAAGAAAACTTAGGGGACTAAAAGGCAACCGACGGAAGGGGAAAAGATATTTGCAAATGACATATCGGATAAAGGGCTACTATCCAAAATCTATAAAGAACTCACCAAACTCCAGACCCAAAACACAAATAATCCAGTGAAGAAATGGGCAGAAGACATCAATAGACACTTTTCTAAAGAAGACATCCAGATGGCCAACAGGCACATGAAAAGATGCTCAACGTCACTCCTCATCAGGCAAATACAAATCAAAACTACACTGAGATACCACCTCACAGAGTGAGGTCAGAGTGGCCAAAATGAACAAATCAGGAGACTATAGATGCTGGAGGGGATGTGGAGAAACGGGAACCCTCTTGCACTGTTTGTGGGAATGCAAACTGGGGCACCCGCTCTGAAAAACAGTGTGGAGGTTCCTCCAAAAATTAAAAATAGATCTACCCTATGACCCAGCAATAGCACTGCTAGGAATTTACCCAAGGGATACAGGAGTGCTGATGCATAGGGACACTTGTACCCCAATGTTTATAGCAGCACTTTCAACAATAGCCAAATTATGGAAAGAGCCTAAATGTCCATCAACTTTATTTATTTATTATCCAACGAATGGATAAAGAAGATGTGGTTTATATATACAATTGAATACTACTTGGCATCGCGAAAGAATGAAATCTGACCATTTGTAGCAACATGGATGGAACTGGAGAGTTAAGTGAAATGAGTCAGGCAGAGAAAGATACCTTATGTTTTCACTCATATGTGGATCCTTAGAAACTCAACAGAAGATCAGTGGGGAGGAGAAGGGGGGTGGAAAAAAGTTACAGAGAGGGAAGGAGGCAAGCCGTAAGAGACTCTTAAATACTGAGAATAAACTGAGGGTTGATGGGGGGCGGGGGGGAGGGGAAAGTGGGTGATGGGCACTGAGGAGGGCACCTGTTGGGATGAGCACTGGGTGTTTCAATTTGGGTGGAAACCAATTTGACAATAAATTTCATATTAAAAAAAAGAAAGCAAGCTTAGGGAGATCAAGAGAAAGTCAAGCTGGCATCTACATTAAAGGATCAAATTCCACAATCATTGTATTTATTAAGCCAAACACAAATGGCCAGTATCCTGTTACTGTACAGCCTAAGAATATAACTACTACATACTATGCCTTCTAGAAAGTGCCCATGTAGTGAAAACAACACTTGAGTTCTATTTTCTGGCAAGGAGCAGAAGCGATAAAAATCACTGGAGAGGAATCATGAAATGTCAAGAGTCAAAAGAAACATACAGTCCATTAATAAAAATAATTCTGTCCTACACAACAGAACACAACAATGGCTAGGTACCAAGGGAGCTAGGCAGGAGCCCCTCTCCTAGAGGGGGATCACTGCTGACTTACCCACTCCACATGACTGTGTGGGGACCAAGCAGGTCTCAGTTCTGTCCTCACTGCTCTCACCAAAGTCCTCATCATCTCTTGCCTGAACTCTTACTGTACAGCCTCTAAAGTCTGTGTCCCGCCTCGAATCTGTCCTCCATGTTTCTCTAAGAAGTATTCTTCCAAATCATGTATCACATCATGCTATTTCTCTAAAAAACTTTCAAGGGCTTCCCACTGCCTCCACGATAACGTAACTCTTGGATAGCCCAGCCCTAAACAAACTTTCCAAACACATTATCTTTCCCTCGCCCATCGCTGCTTTCCAGACACACTAAACCACTAATGTTTCCTGAACATTCCCTGTTTTATCATCCATGCTTTTGTTCATTGTTTCCCGTGTCTTCCCCTTCCCTCTTCACTAAGTTTGGTAATCTAGCTCAAATACTGCTTTCTCTGTAAAAGCTGCTCTTCGCTTCCTCACACACAGCCAACGCTCCATTCAACCTTCTTTTAACAAGCTTTTTTTTTTTAAGGCATTAAAATCTTGCTTTATTACAACAATTTGGTCGAACTCCAATACCCATTTGAGCAAACATCCTGAACTGACCTACTTCATCAGTGGGAATTCTATCAGGGAGCATTGAGGTGACCCCCTCTGAGTCTCAACACCCAAGCATGGATTTCAAACTTTCATTGAGCAAACTTTATACGCCACAGATTAGTGAGACACAGTGCCTGTCTTCTAGAATTTTAAAGTTGGGGGTGGAATAAAACAATAATAAAATGAAATATTTAATGCAGCATCACAATATAACATGAGACTATTCAAGTAGTATGGGAACAGAAGAGTGCCTACCCCAAAATATGATTATTGTGCTGGTTTGCCTACTCCACAGGACAGTAAATAACTGTAGACAATAAATTGCTATGGAAATGTGAGGTCTTCCAGGACATCTCCAAACTTTCCATATATTCAAGTTCAAAGAGGGGCATAAGAGTGCCCAAGGTCACAGCAAGGGAAGGATAGACTAGTCCAAGAACCCAGAACTATCTTGGATAGTGCTTTTAATATGAGGGTTATGACCCTTTGATGGACTCGGATGGATCCTTTGATGGATCCATTTCCTGGCTTATGATCAGCGTTTAAAAAAAAAAACACCAGGATAGGAAATATCAGAGAACAGAAAATATCACATGTAACGAAGATAAACAATATATTGTAAGACTTTTCAGTTACGCATGCCAGTTTGGAAATTAATCAATATCTGCCATTACCATCCATGTGTCCACGCCTGTGTTCACTGCTATAAGGGAGAATGGTAAGCTAGTTCATACACCACAGATCCTGATTGGGGTTTTCCACCAAAGGGAAACAAAAAAATTTGTTGAAATTGTTAGAGATTCTGGCTAGAGGATAGCCAGGAAAAAAAAATCTGCTAATCAGTTGAAAAGTAAAGCTTTAATAAGAATTGAAAAAAAATCAACTTTTGATGAGAAGTAATATATGCACATGATTTGAAAAAACCACCATGAGGAATGCAAACTGGTGCAGCCACTCTGTAAAACAGTGTGGAGTTTCCTCAAAAAATTTAAAATAGGGCTACCCTAGGACCCAGCAGTTGCACTACTAGGTATTTACCCAAAGGATACAAAACGCTGATTTGAAGGGGCACATGCACCCCAACGTTTACAGCACCACTATTGACAAGAGACAAAGTATGGAAAGAGCCCAAATGTCCAACGATGGATGAATGGATAAAGATGTGGTATATATACACAACGGAATATTACTCGGTGATGAAAAAGAATGAAATCTTGCCATTTGCAACAACGTGGATGGAACTAGAGGGTATTATGCTAAGCAAAATTAGAGAAAGACAAATATATGACTTCACTCACATGAGGACTTTAAGATACAAAACAGATGAACATACGGGAAGAAAACATAATACAAGAACAGGGAGGGAGACAAACCATAAGAGATGCTTAAATACAGGGAACAAATTGAGGGTTGCTGGAGGGGTGCTGGGTGGGGGGATGGGCTAAATGAGTGATGGGCATTAAGGAGGGCACTTGTTGGGATGAGCACTGGCTGTTATATGGAAGTGATGAATCATTAAATTCTACTCCTGAAACCATTAGTACACTTTATGTGAGCTAACTTGGATGTAAATAAAATTTTTTTTGAAGTTATGTCAAAACAAAAAACACAATCAATATAAAGAGTATGGTTATATTTTTCATTTTTTTTTAAATTTTTTTTAACGTTTATTTTTGAGACAGGGAGAGACAGAGCATGAACGGGAGAGGGTCAGAGAGAAAGGGAGACACATAATCTGAAACAGGCTCCAGGCTCTGAGCTGTCAGCACAGAGCCCCACGCGGGGCTCGAACTCACGGACCGCGAGATCATGACCTCAGCCGAAGTCGGACGCTTAACCGACTGAGCCACCCAGGCGCCCCTATATTTTTCATTTTTATGCATATTACAGAATAACTGACAGACAAGCCTTAGTGATAGTTTCGAATCTGGAGATTTATAAATGTCCACAAGACTATAAACTCCAGGAAAGCATCTGTCTGGTTCACTTAATGGTACACTCAGCACACTTAGCAGACATGTAATAAGTAGGTGTTGAATAAATCGGAGAGAAAGCCGAAAGTGTTCCAGGAGTCTCCTACGTTCCCTTTATTCTGCCAGAGTTCTGTGCTTGGATCCCTCCTCCCCCAGTCTGTGAACCCAGGTTCTGTTTCTCCCGTTCCATTTCCCAGATGGGGAGCTCCACCAGACAGGGCCTGGATTTTCTCTCCTTCCCTTTTCTCTGCCCTTGTAGCCAGAGCGCTCCAAGGACAGGACCCAAAGCTCCCTTTTGTCTCCAAGGTGTGGCCGGGCAGAGGCTTTCTGAATAGTAAAGGATCAATCTTCACCAGAAAAAAAAATTCCGGAAAAGCCTGTTTGATGGGACATTTTCTTAGGGGAAAGGACAGAGCTAATGTGAGAAGGGAAGCCTCAGAGAAGACCCATCCCCTCAGAAGGTAGAGTGTTAGAACTGGAAGGGGTCTCCAAAAAGGTACCATCAATCTCCTTATTGCAAAGCTATTCCAAAAAGAGAAAAAGGAGAGAAGGATCTCCAAGCCCCATCTGTTAAGATTTCTAGCCAGTATTTGATATAATTTCAGAACCAAGTCTTTGTTGTGATCTGGTGTCAATCATCCCAAATCAAACACTTATGTGTTGTGCATGGGTCCAACACTTCATTTGCTGCCTTAAGAAATTTTAAGTTCTAGGATTCCTTTTTCTCCATGAAATGTTTACAATCCCCTTAAACACTCTGTCCCTTCCTTTTGACAAGCTGCTGCCTTATTTTGCATTTCCCACGCCTTTTTTGGGCTTTGCATGCGAAAGCACGTTGGAAATTTTAACATTACATACCATTATTTAAGCATCTGCTCATTTTCCATTTGTAATCTTGCAATTTAACCCACCCCTCGTTCAGTGGCAGGAGTTTTCAATAAGCGGAATCACATCTTTCACCTGGTTAACCCACTTCCCATCAATTAGAAGAAAATCGGCACTTTTACTGCTTAAGCCCCATAGATGGGCACTTGCTGAAACAAACTAAGCTCATTTCTAGGTCAAACCTTTATACCTGTTCTTTGCCTGGAATGTTCTTTCCCAGCCTTCACATTCCTCCTCCTTCACCTTCTCTGCTTATAAAGGCCTCCCCCGACCATCACCCTATATACAACAGTCCCCCTACCCTTTTACCTCCTCCTGCTCACCGGTTTGATCTGTTAATCTTATCTGTTTCATGAATCTTCCTCACCAGAAGGTAAAGCACTTCAGCTGACCACCGCACCCCCAGCAGCTACAACGTGCAGTAGGCGCTCAGTGCAATGGCTTGACTATTACAACAAGCAGACAGCAGAAAAATGAAGGTAAAAATATATACTTATCAGGGGCGCTTAACTGAAGCTGGGGCCCCAAATGAGCCACTTAGAACCGGAAGTACCTAAATGTACTCCTTTAAGTCAACAGATACTTAACTGAGCTCGCACAACGTTCAAGGTGCCATCTGCAGGGGACACAGAGGGGTGTGCGGACTTGCCTTTGAGACGTTTTTAGACCAGATGAAAGGGAGAGACTTGCACCAGCGGAACTGATCACTGGGAAAGGGTAAGTGCCACAAAAGTGGGTGGAAATTCAAGACAGAGACCGAGGTGTTGCCACTGGGCAGGGCGTTGGAAGCGAGGCTTAGACTCGCAAAGGCTTCCGGGTGGCTGATAAGACAGAACAAGCACTCAAGATTTGTTGACCCAAGAGACCATGCTTCTTCACTTGCTGGAATATTCCCTGGGAAGGCGGACAGGGCCCAAATTGTGAAGGGCTTTAAACGCTGACCTCAGCAGGGCCCAAGGACCTACCTGCTTTGTCGTGAAGACTGTCCCACTTTGTGACCACAGGACTTTCCTCCCGAACGGACCCATGCGGGTCAGGCCGGTCGCATTCTGGGTCCACTGGCGGCTCTGCGGACGCCGCCAGGTTCCGGCTGATCCCGCAGGACACCGTGCACCAAGTCGGACCTAACCATTAACTCACCTTGGGCCACTCGGTGGTGTCCACCCAGTACAAGGTGATTTTTCGGGCGATCATGACCTCCTGCACTCGCTTGGGCAGCAACTTCTCCATCACCTGCTTAGGGGCTGGCGGCAGGCGCTGGGCCTGCGCCTCGCACCCGGACACGAACTGCAGCAGCTCCCTCTGCGAATGCGGGCAGGGGGCCAGCAGGAAGACCGCGTTCACGAAGCCCCCGAGCGCAGTCTCGGCCTCCTTGGCCTCGCTCTCCACGTCCAGCAGTCTCCTCCCGCTGCTGCGCAGGATCGGCTTGGTGGGCGACGTGATCTCGGGCCGGTCCCACTGGTAGTCTAGCAGCGTCTCCATCAGGGCGCCGTGCGTGTGGCTGGCCCTGGGCGCCGGGCCCGGCAGGTGGGCGCCGTGGGCGCCGTCCCCGAGCACGGCGTCCAGCTCCTCCTCGAAGTCCTCCCAGGAGCGGGCCCCCAGCTCGCGGAAGTCAGACACGCGGGACGGCCGGCTCCGCGCCCCCTGGGAGTCAAAGAACTTGAAGGCCCAGCGGACCCTGGCCAGGCCGAATCGGCAGCTCAGGTAAGTGAGGAGGCGCAGGGCGGCCCGCCGGGCCGGGCTCCGGCCGGCGGCACCGCCCGCGGTGTCCAGCAGCAACATAACGTTGTGACAGCAGGCCATGCCGGCCGCGCCGCCGCCCCCGGGCTCCGGCCGGGGCCCGCGCCGCCGTCCTCTCGGCCCTCGCCTCAGGGAACCAGCGCCATTCACCACTTTCCCTCAGGAGTCCCGGTGGAAAAGCTCCCGCGCTCTCCAAGCGCTGCTGCCATTGGCGGAGTCAGCCCCCAGAGTCAGCTCCTATTGGTCGCTCCCCTTACGTAACTTACGTGAGTAACTCCCAGCCTTGGCGCTGATTGGAAGGACGACGGAGAAGCTCTCTGCCCGATTGGTGGAGGGCGTGGCTGTGAGCGGGTCACCCAGTTCCGGGAGAAACTTAACATTCATTGGCTTGGGCCTTCATTTTAAAATTTAAAGAGGTTGCGCTTCGGGGGCGTGTCCTTAAGTTTCCCCTTTGGTCAGGAGGCCTGGGTTTGGGCGATTGTGCGCAGGCGTGGGTGCGGGCTGCTGGGAGATGTTTACCGAGACTGAAAATTTAGGGCTGGAGGGGAACTTGAGACGGTCCGATTCAAACTGGCAGGAAGCCGCCCTAGACTTTCTATGGAGTAGAATCCGATGATGAAATTTTCGTTTTGTGTAATTTAAGAAAAATTTATTAACAATCAAAAGTTCACTTTGCCCCAATAATTTCAAGGAGTTTCTCTGAAGAAGGTAATTAGATCCAAATAAAAGACTTAGGTACATCATAGAGTTACTTACTTAATTTGAGAAAGATTGGAAAACAGCTCAAATGGGCATGACTAAAGTACGGTACGGCCTAAAGGGAAGGAACATCAAGCAGCTTTCAAAAATATTTTTATATGTAACATTAGATTTTTTAAAAAAGGACTGTGAAACAGCACATGCAGTGAGAACCCCCAATTTTCTGTGCGTATATTTTTAAACTGTTATGATAAAATTGTACCGAAAGTTGTCATAATGAGGACATTATGGTGATTTTAAACATAAACATATATACCTATTTCACACTTTTCTGAATTTTCTATTCTGTATCCCCTTGTTACTTTTATAGTCAGGAAGAAATATACTTAGTGACTAAAAAGCATTTCCTGTTGCAAATAGAAGAAGCCAGGTTTCTAATCAGGCAACAAGGTAAAGGGAATATTCAAGGTAGAGGCTGAGGACAAAGGGGGAGTGTGTTTACTGTAAGCAGTAGGGAGGTCAAGGAAGGGTGGGAGATGGGACCAGTTTAAGGGACATGTTCTGCCATTTTTGAGTGGAGTGTTCTGTAAATACCAATTAGATCCCATTGGTTAGTGTGTTTTTTGAGTGCTTCTATATCTGTGCTGATTTTCTAACTATTCTCTCAGTTGTTGAGAGGAAGATGTTGAAGTCTTCAACTATAATTGTGGATGTGTCTTATTTCTTTCAGTTCTATCATTATATTGCATCACATGTTTTGCATCTCTGTTTGATGCGTACACCCTTAGAATTGCTGTGTCTTCTTAGTGTATTGGCCCTTCTATCACTATGTAATAGTCCTTTCTTGTAACTGGTGCTTTTCTTTGCTCAGAAATAAATTTATCTGCTATTAATATAGCCTGTCTTGCTTTCTTTGATTAGTGTTTGCATAGTATATCTGGCTCGGATCTTTTTCTGTTAACTTATCTATATCATTATGTTTGAAGTGAGTTCCTTTACATAACATATAATTGAGTCAGTTTTAAAAATCTGTTCTGCCAGTGGCGCCTGGGTGGCTCAGTCGGTGGAGTGTCCGACTTCCTTCAGGTCATTATCTCACGGTTCATGGGTTCAAGCCCCATGTGGGGTTCTGTGCTGACAGCTCGAAGCCTGGAGCCGGCGTCAGATTCTGTGTCTCCCCCTCTCTCTCTGCCCCTCCCCTGCTCACACTGTCTCTCTTTGTCTCAAAAATAAATGAACATTAAAAAAAATCTGTTCTGCCAATCTATCTTTTAATTGATGTATTTAGACTATCTATGTGTAATGTATTATTGATTATTAAGGCTTAAGTCTGCCATTTCATTTTTTGGTTTTTGTTTTTTCCTCCTCCTTCCCTCAGTGCTAATTGAAACTTTTTTAAAAAAATTTTAATATTTATTTATTTTTGAAGGAAAGAGAGAGCGTGAGCAGGGGAGGGGCAGAGAGAGAGGGAGACACAGAATCTGAAAGGGGCTCCAGGCTCTGCACTGTCAGCACAGAGCCCCACGTGGGACTCGAACTTGCAAACCACAAGATCATGACCTGAGCTGAAGTTGGTCGCTTAACTGACTGAGTCACCCAGGCACCCCGAACCTTTTTTTTTAATTCAATTTTTATTTATTAATTTTGTTAGTGTATTTCTTTATATAGATTTTTATTATTATTATTTGAGAGTGCACGGGTGGGGGAAGAGGGGCAGAGGGAAATAGAGAATCTTAAGCAGGCTCCCCACTCACCACAGGGCCCAACGCGGCCACGATCCTATGACCCTGGGATCATGACCTGAGCCGAAATCAAGAGTAAGATGCTCCACCAACTGAGCCACACAGTTGCCCCAGTATAGATTTTTTTAGGGTTTTGTCTGAGTATTACAATATGTATGTATAACTTAACCACAGTCTGGTGAAGTATAATGTAGTAAAGTATAGAAATATTACCTCCTTTTAAGTCCCCTTACCCTTCCTCACTTAAAATTGTCTGTTTCCTTTATAAATATTAATACCTACATTGGTTATAATTTTTGCCTTAACCATCAAACTTCTAAAACTTGAGAAGGAAATTGTATTGTCTTTACTCATACTTTTACTCTTTCCATTGTTATTTCTTTTTTCCTGATGTTCTAAGATTCCTTCTTTTATCATTTTTTTCCTGTGATTTACAGCTTCCCCTAGCCATTCTTTTAGAGTAAGTCTGCTTGCAGAAAATTCCTTAATTTTCTGAGAATGTTTTTATTTCTGAAGGACTTTCACTGGATATAGAATTCTGGGTTGACAGATCTTTTTTTTTTTTTTTCCCCACCCCCATCATTTAGAAAATGTCACCCCCTTCCCCCTGGCCTCTGTGGCCTCTGCTGACACTGCAGGTGGGGGAACTGTGTCACCACAGGGGTTGTGCCAGTCCTGTTTCTCCGCTGTGCCTCCTCCGACATCACCCCAGCAGGGGCAGAGGGGGCATCTTGTTCCCAGCAGATAGATGTGGGAGTCCAGGTTCCCTAAGGGACCTCCACTTTGGTCCTCATTACCATCGGGTGGGGATAAAAGTGCCAGCTCCCCACTTGGCCTCTGATGCCACCCTGGCAGGGGAAGGGGCTGCCTCGTGATGCCCAGCGTGGGCGCAAGTGTGGGATCCCACTCAGCCTTTGCTGATGGGGCTGGGACACTGTTTGCTTGTTTGTTGGTTGGTTTGATTTGGGTTGGCTTGGTGTTTTTTGGAGTTTTACCTGACGGGAGTGATTATTGTCTAGAAGTTTTCTGTCTTGCTTGTCTACCCCTTTCCTGGTCTTTTGACTGGAGAGAGCACACTTTTCTCGGGGATTTTTTTAGTCTGCGTCCATGGATGTATAAGGTCGCCAGCTTCTCCAGTATCCAGTCAGATATAAAAGGACAAAAGAAAACCCTGGGAACTCACTGCCATGTCATTCTTTGGGTCTCAAGGCCCCTAGCAAAGTTTGCCTCTTCTCTCAACCTCAAAGAGGTCTTCTCATGTCTGTGTATATAGAATGTCCATAAGTTTTCAGCTTTACTTAGTGGGAATAATAGGAATATGTGTACCCTATTTTGTCTGGAGCTAGAAGTCGGGTGGTGTTGTTTTTGTTTTTTCGCTTTTTTTTTTTTTTTAATGTTTATTTTTGAGAGAGCTAGAGCACAAGCCGGGGAGGAGCAGAGAGAGAGGGAGACACAGAATCTGAAGCAGGCTCCAGGCTCCGAGCTGTCAGCACAGAGCCCGATGCCGGTCTTGAACTCACAAACCGTGACATCTTGACCTGAGCTGAAGCCGGATGTTTAACCTACTGAGCCACCCAGGTGCCCAGGGAGTTGTTTTTATTATAACTTCTCACGTTACACTGTATTCGAGCTATCTCCCTTTCACTTTCTAAAAGCTGTGAGTTCTTAAAGTTCTTAAAGGGCAAGAACTATGTTTTATTTGTCTTTGTATCCCTCTTGCCTAGCAGAGTAGCAGTAAATTATTATCATAATTGAAATGCAGTATGTTACCAAGCGTTTCCCAGATTAGGAATTTGTGCATATACACACATTACCACCAGAGGGCAGCAGCAGCAACCCTTCACCAGGGACTCTCAAGCCTACAAGCCCACTCCAGAATGAAAGCTTTCCCCAGAACTGCTTGTCCTTCATTTGGGTGAGAAAAGCAAAAATCTGGGAACTTACTGTAATTGGGCCTCTGAGGGAGAAAAAGGGACCTTGGGGTGGCTGACAAGGCTGCACCTGGAGCACGTGGGTCCCATTCTTTTGGGGAACGATGCGTTCTGTGTTCCTATAAAGCAAGGGAAGTCACATATTTCCAGCATCTAGAGGGACAGGCATAATTCTGGCCACTCTCAGTAATTCTGTGAGGCAGGCATTATTTTACAGATGAGAAAACTGAGGCTCAGAGGGGCTCTCACAGCTTGTAAGAGAGAGCACTGGAACTCTTTCACTGCTTCCCGCAGGAGATCCCAGGACAGCCTCCTCCCCTGATGGAGTGGACAGAAGGGACCTCTTTGGGCAATGGAGCCCAGGAGATCCAGCAAGCCTCTGAGCCCTGCATTCTTCGTCTTCCTTTAAAGGGGTGATAATCCAGTTTGGTTTTAAGAGCTGTGCGATCTAGGGCCAGGACCAGCGGGGCCCAGTACAAAGTGAAAATGTGGGACCCCTTATTAAAAAAATTAAACATTTCAAAACAGCAGCAACAGAGCAGTAAGTCAAGCACAGGGCCCTTCCAAGCACGAGGGGCCGGTGTGACCCTATAAGACACATGTCCACAGAGCTAGCCTGCCTAGAGCAATAAGAGAAATAGGGAAATCATAACAACTTCCCTCTTTAGGGCAACTAATTTGAACCATACTCTCTCACTTTAAATACTTGATTTCTGTTAACCTTTCTGGGGTTTTCTCCCCCTGTGTGTTCTTTTATCTCTGCAATGAGGAGGTTGGACTAAACCAGCAGTTCTCAACCCTGGTTACACATTAGAAGCACCCGGGGACTTTTAAAAACTATCCAAAGCTGGCCCTACCCGGCAAAGATTCTAATTGAGTTGGGTTGCGGTGGGGCTTGGGCATACCACCAAACTCCCTCCTTGCTCTGAGTTTCTGGTTTGTTTGTTTTTTTCTTTTCTTTTCTAAAAAAAAAAAAAAAAAAAAAATTTTTTTTTTTACACTCATTTATTTTTGAGAGACAGAGAGAAACAGAGCGTGAGCAGGGGAGGGGCAGAGAGCAAGGGAGACACAGAATCCCAAGCAGGCTCCAGGCTCCTAGCCATCAGCACAGAGCCTGATGCGGGGCTCGAACCCATGAACCGTGAGATCATGACCTGAGCTGAAGTCAGATGCTCAACCGACTAAGCCACCCAGGCGCCCCCCCCCCTTTTTTTTTTTTTTGATGTTTTTATGTGTTTATTTATTTTGAGAGACACAAACAGCACAAGGGGCAGAGGGGCACAGAGAGAGGGAGATACAGACTCCGAAGCAGTCTCCATTCTCCCAGCTGTCCGCACAGGGCCCAACGCGGGGCTCTAACTCACAAAGTGTGAGATCATGACCTGAGCTGAAGTCGGATGCTTAACCGACCGAGCCACCCAGGGGCCCAGTGAAACTCTGGTTTCTCCTTGAGGGTGATGATGACACAAATGTCCTTACCCTCCTTTGAGAAAGGAGCTGAGGTGTCTGGACCCCTCCAGCTCCCGTTGGGCAGGGAATCTTGAGGTCACAGGTCTGGGGATTTTTACTGGCATTGACATACAGCGTTTGTGTCCTTGGTGGGTCTGGATAAGGGGTGGGTCTTCCGAGGAGATTGTTTCTCTTCCACGCCAGGCATTTGTTCAACCAGAACATTCCTATTTAATCCCCAAAACCATGTGTACATCTCCATTTTAACAGTTCAGAAAAGTTAAGTAAGTTGCTGGACGTCACACAGCTCACTGAGTGGTCGCTCTACTTCCTGGAGGAGCAGGGCTGTGGCTCAGAGATGGGGTGGAGTGGGGAGCAGGAGTGCAGGCTGGGCGGTGATTGCCTCACCCCTGCCCTCTCCTCTCTCAGACCCCTCCTGACCTAAGGCCTGGGACCCTAATCTCTGGTTCCAACCTCACTCTGCTCCGACCCCAGCAGTGCTCCCTGGGAAACCAGGTCTGAGGGCCAGTGTGATTCCAGAGTCCTGTGGGCCTGGCCTTCTTTGTTGGCTGAGAAAGCCAAGCTGTGGCTGAAGCCAGTGAGGCATGGCCCAGGCCTGCCTTATCAGGACGGCACAGAGCTCAGAAACCCTTCACCTTGGGCCCTGTGACAATCGTTTGGAACACCAGGCCCACTCACCATGGGAGAAATGGAGGATGAAAGGAAGGTCCCCTGGCAGGCAGAAGCCCATGAAGAAATGAGGCCAAAGCGGTGGTTGTGGGGCCACTGCACCCGCTGAAACTCCTTACAGAATCAAAGCCCTTCTCTGAAGTCATTTATACTACAAATTAAACTGGGTCTGCCACGTGAGGAGGCAGGTAGGCAGGGAAAGATCATGGCCTCAGGCTCTGCCCCAGGGCGGGGCTAGCTTCACCCTGAAAGAAGGATCTCACATTCCCTCAGGACGCTTGGAGGGGCTTGTAGAGGCTCGGGAAAGTTGTGGGGTCCTCGTGGCAGGGCAGGAAGGAACGGAAGCCCCAGACAATTTGGGGGGGAGGGGGGTGGTGGGCAGGACTGCAATCTCCCTAATGGACCCAGGGCCAGACCAGAGGATGGGGCGGAAGCTAATCTGGAAGCCCCACCCCCTAGGCGTCCACCCACCCCCTTCGGACAGGGGGCCCGAGGGCTCACAGCCCTGCGTTGGGCTAAGCCCACGAGGCCTGGACCAGCTAATGCGAGCCAGGAGGAAAGATTTCTATCACACTGTGGATCCCAGGACTGCGAAGTGGTTTGGGAGTGGAGGGCTGGGCAACCTGCTTTTAATTCATTCTTCAAAAAGCATAGGTCAGATGAAAAATAATTTTCTAAGATGAACCGTGATAGGGGATGAGACACAGTCCTGGAGACAGATGGGGGTGATGTTTGCACAATAGTGCAAATGTACTTACTTAAGGCTGCTGAACAGTTTACTTTAAAATTGTTAAAACAGTAACTTTTATGTTATGCATATTTCACTACAATTAAAAAAGAAGAAGAAGAATATGATACTGTGCTTAGCTTAGAAAGCATGTCAGGCCAGTCTCATCTGAGGCTGAAGAGAGGTTTCCGCGCCCTCCAAGAGCACCTGTAGGCTGGGGCCACCCAGCTTTTGCGGGAGGCACTGTCTTCTCCTCAAGGGTCATCATGACCCACCCAAGAGGTTAGAAATGGCTTTTAAAGAGCCTGACAGATGTGCCTCTCTTTTCAGTCTTTCTGGCTATCATTAGGTCCATGAGATGGGATTTTCTCTCTCCAGTAATATTTGGGGATGAATGTGAGGAACGAGCCAGTAAATCAGGTTCTGGCTCAGGAAGCATTTTTTTGCCACCATGTTTTAGGACTGATGAACCATTTTACAAAATCACAGCTGATGTGAGTGTGTGGAGTTTGTAGTGGAGAATGTAGGCTTCCAACCTCAGAGAGCCAGACAGTGACCCAGAGGAGAAGGCACCCTGGGCAGAGATCCCATAATGCTCCCTGTCGGGGTCCATGGCACTGTGCTAGGAGCCCAAAGGGATCCAGGTAAGAAGCGACTTCCTTACCTGTAGTGTATCTTTTTTTTTTCTTTTTTAAGAGAGACAGAGAGCACACACACACACACACACACACACGTGTGTGTGTGTGTGTGTGTGTGTGTGTGTGTGTGTAGGGGAGGGGCAGAGAGAGAATCTTAAGCAGGCTCCATGTCCAGCACAGAGCCTGGATTCAGGGCTCCATCTCCTGACCGTGAGATCATGACCTGAGCCCAAATCAAGAGTAGGATGCTTAACTGACTGAGCCACCCAGGTGCCCCATTGCCTGGAGTGTATCTTAAAAATTCACAGGAGTGGATGATACTCTGTTTTTATTAAAAACATACAATGTCATTTTGGCAACCCATATACTGAAACTAGAATGATATGGAAGATTAACTCAGTCCCCACATAAGGATGACATCAAATTTGTGAAGTGTTCCAGATTCTTTTAGCAGTAGATAGCTGAAAAGTAAAATTAAAATAAAATCCAATTTACGATAAAGACAAAAAACCAGAAAATACCTAAGAATAAGTTTAACAAAAGATGTGCAAGACTTACATAATGAAAACTACAAAACATTCCTAAGGTAAATGTTTAAAGGATGTAAACATAGGGAGAGACATACCATGTTCATGGATTAGAAGATTCAATATTGTTAATTCTCCTCAATTGGTTTATAGATTTGATTCATAAATCATAATCTCCATAGGTTTGTTTATAGAAATTAACATGCTAATTCTAAAATTTATGCAGAACTCAACACCCAAAAAACAAATAATCCAGTGAAGAAATGGGCAAAAGACAAGAATAGACACTTCTCCAAAGATGACATCCAGATGGCCAACTGACACATGAAAAAATGCTCAATATCACTCATCATCAGGGAAATACAAATCAAAACCACAATGAGATACCACCTTACACCTGTCAGAATGGCTAACATTAACAACTCAGGAAACAACAGATGTTGGCGAGGATGCAGAGAAAGAGGATCTCTTTTGTACTGCTGGTGGCAATGCAAACTGGTGCAGCCACTCTGGAAAACAGGATGGAGATTCCTCAAAAAACTGAAAATAGAACTACCCTACGACCCAGCAATTGCACTACTAGGCATTTATCCAAGGGATACAGATGTGCTCTTTCGAAGGGACACATGCACCCCCATGTTTATAGCGGCACTATCAACAATAGCCAAAGTATGGAAAGAGCCCAAATGTCCATCAATAGATGAATGGATAAAGAAGATGTGGTATATATATACAATGGAGTATTACTCAGCAATCAAAAAGAATGAAATCTTGCCATTTGCAACTACGTGGATGGACCTGGAGGGGATTATGCTAAGTGAAATTAGTCAGAGAAAGATAAAAATCCTATGACTTCACTCATATGAGGACTTTAAGAGACAAAACAGATGAACATAAGGGAAGGGAAACAAAAATAATATAAAAACAGGGAGGGGGACAAAACAGAAGAGACTCATAAATATGGAGAATAAACAGAGCATTACTGGAGGGGTTGTGGGAGGGGGGATGGGCTAAATGGGGAAGGGGCACTAAGGAATCTACTCCTAAAATCATTGTTGCACTATATGCTAACTAATTTGAATGTAAATTTTAAAAAATTAAAAGTAAAATTAAGAATAAATAAAATAAAACTTATGTAGACATGCAAAGGATCTAGAATATCCAAAGCAATCTTGAAAAAGAAGTTAGAATACTTACATTACCTTACTTCAAGACTTAATATAAAATTACAGTAATCAACATAGTGTGGTACCATTATAAGGATCAAGCAATGCATCAAGGACAGAAGAGAGAGCTGAAAATAGACCCACACTTATTTAGTCATTTGGTTTTGGCAATGGTGCCAAAGCCAATCCAAGGGGGAGAGGAAAATATTTTTAATAAATGGGGCTGAAAAACTGGATCTCTATATAGAAAAAAATAGCCTTAATTCCTACCTCACACTGTACACAAAAAGTAATTAAAGATGGATCATAGATGTAAACATAAAAGGTAAAACCATAAGCTCTTAGAAGAAAACAGAGGTGGGGTACCTGGGTGCTTCAGTGGGTTAAGCATCCAACTCTTGATTTCTTTGGCTCAGGTCATGATCTCATGGTTTGTGGGATCAAGCCCTGTGTTGGGTTCTGTGCTGACAGCGTGGAACCTGCTCAAGATTCTCTGTCTCCCTCTGCCCCTCTCCCCTGCTTGTTCTCTCTCCTTCACTCTCTCTCTCAAAATAAATAAATAAACATTTTAAAAAGAAGAAGAAGAAGAAAACAGAGGAGAATATCTTTGTGGCTAAGAGTAGCAAATGTTTCTTAGGACACAGAAAGCAATAACCATAAGTTAAAAAACTGATAAATAAGACTTTATCAATAGTTTAAGCTCTCAAAGACCTCATTTAAAAATGAATGGGCAAGGGGCGTCTGGCTGGTTCAGTCAGTGAAGCATGTGACTTTTGACCTTGGTGTTGTTAGTTCAAGCCCCACACAGGGTATAGAGATTACTTTAAAAAAATAATAATGAAATAAAATCTTTAAAAAAAAAAAATGATGGGGCACCTGGGTGGCTCAGTTGGTAAGCATCTGGCTCTTCAGCTCAGGTCATGATCTCACAGTTCATGAGTTCGAGCCCCACATCAGAGTCTGCATGGACAGCAAGGAGCCTGCTTGGGATTCTCTCTCTCCCCCTCTCTCTCTGCCCCTCCCCTGCTCGTGCGTTCTGTTCCTCTCTCCCAAAATAAATAAACAAACTTTTTAAAAACCCAAATAGGCAAGCTATAGACTGGAGGAAACATCTGCAAACCATGTCTGAAAAGAACTGGTATCCAGGATGAGTAAAGAATTTCTACAACTCAATAAATAAAAAGGCAAACCACCCCGGTGAAAAACTGGCAAGAGATTTGAACAGATGGCTCATAAAAGATGATAGATGACTGGATAACAAGCACATGAAAAAGACAATATCATTAATAATCAGGGCAGTGCAAATTAAAATATTACAACATACGCAACAGAATTTAAACAGCTGACCCCCACCAAAGGCTAACGAGGATAAAGAGCAGCCAGAACTCTCCTATATTGTTAGTGGGAATGTAAAATAATACAACCACTTTGGAAAAGGCCAGTTCTTTTCTTTATTTATTTTTTAATGAGATGATATCACCTTCCTCACCTTCCACATTGAGCTATTTCCAAAATTAAATAAAGCAAGTAAAGCACCTGACACATAGTAAGTAGTAAGTAAATAAATAAAGTAATAAATAAAGTAATAAAGTAATAAATAAATAAAGTAATAAATAAAGCGCGTAAAGCACCTGACACATCAAGAAATGATGAAAAGGCCAATTCTTTTAAAATTAATTATACACCGGGGTGCCTGGGTTACTCAGTTCGTTAAGCATCTCTTTTTTTTTTTTTCTTTATTTTGAGAGAGACAAAGAGCGAGTTGGGGAGGTGCAGAGAGAGAGAGAGAGAGAGAGAGAGAGAGAGAGAGAGAATCCCAAACAGGCTCCATGTGGCCAGCACAGAGCCCAGTGTGGGGCTCAAACCCACGAAGCTGTGAGATCATGACCTGCGCCGAAATCAAGAGTTGGATGCTTAACCCACTGAGCCACACAGGCGCCCTCAAGCTCTGACTTGATTTCAGATCAGGTCATAATCTTGCAGTTTGTGGAATCAAGCCCCGTGTCAAGCACTGTGCTGACAACGTGGAGCCTGCTTGGGATTTTCTCGCTTCCCCTCTCTCTCTGCTTCTCCCCTACTCGTGCACGCACATACTCTTGCTCTCTCAAAATAAATATTTTTTTAAAAACTAATTATACGCCAACCCTATGACCCAACAATTCCACTTCTAGGTATTGACCTGATAGGATGTATATGTCTACAAAAAAATATGTATAAGAATGTTCATAGCAGCTTTTCCCTAAGAGCCAAAAAACTGGAAACAGCCCAGACATCCATCAAAAGGAACATGGGTAACGGGGCTAGATTCATACGATGGAATATTATTCCTAGTAAACAAAAAAAAAGAACAGGGAGCCTGGGTGGCTTAGTTGGTTGAGCATCTGACTTTGGCTCAGGTTGTGATCTCACAGTTCATGGGACATCAGGCTCGCTGCTGTCAGCGCAGAGCCTGTTTTGGATCTTCTGTTCCCTTCTCTCTCTGCCCCTCCTGGCTTGCACTCTCTCTCTCACAAAAATAAATTTTAAAACTTAAAAAAAAAAAAAAAGAACAAACTATTGGTACATGCAACAACATAAGTGACTCAACATCATTATGTTTAGTGACATAAACTTTGAACAAAAGAGTATATTCTGTATGATTCAATTTATATAAAGTTCCAGAACAGGTAAAACTAACCTAGGGTAGAACCAATCAGAACAGTGTTGTTCTCCGAGAGGTTGGGGGCAGGTATCAATAGGGAAGGGACATGAGGAAACTTTCTGGGGTGATGGTAGGGTTCTACATCTTGATAGAGGTTGGGGTGCACAGGTTTATGTATTTGTCAGAATTTGGCAGCTGTATACTTAAGGGTCTGTATCTCATTGCTTATAGATTTCACTTCAAAAAACTATAAACAAATACTGAGCTCTAGTTAACATAAACATACTGAAGTAACTCGGGGGAAGTTACCGGCGTCTGCAATTTACTTTGAGATGCACAAAAAATAAAACGTATTGATGGATGGATAGACAGAGAGACATATGATAAAGCAAATATAGTAAACTACTAATAGTAGAAATTGGGCGGTGGGTATAGGGATATTTTCACTGTGAAAATAATTATGTTTGAAATGTTTCATTTAAAATGTGGAAAACAGGGGCGCCTGGGTGGCTTAGTCGGTTGAGTATCCGCCTTCAGCTCAAGTCATGACCTTATCGTTCATGAGTTCAAGCTCCACATCGGGACTTCCACTGTGAATGCAGAACCGGACAGATCCCTCAGCATTCCCCAAGTGGAGACACAGAGGTGACCCAAGGCCTGGAGCCCCAGCATCCCCCAACAGGCACAGCGCAGAGGCTGACTTTGGTTTGGAGCTGGAGGTCCTTGCCTGGCCAAAGCCTTTTATCCCAGCCCCTAGGGGGAGTAAAGGGAAGAGGTGGGTTGGGGTCTGCTGAGCCAGTGCTGGGGAGCTGAGCATCAGGGCATCAGGCCAAGGGGATCCTCCCAGGTCACTATGGCACCTCCCTGCCTTCTGGCCCGCTGGCTTTTACTGCCAAGTTGGGTGATGGGTTAACTCTCAGTTAACCTGAGAGTGCAGAGACCAGAACTGGCAGGGCTTGGGATGGGGATAGGGCTGGCTGGGAAAAGGAGGTCTTCACAGGCAGGACCAGATGAGGAAAAGACAAAGAGGACTTGACTTCTTTCAGCTGAGGGCCAGTGGTGGCCTGCCCTGGTCAGCCCATCCTGCCCACCCCACCCTGCGATTAATGTGGCAACTGTGAATCGTCAAGATGACAGGGAATCAGCACTGATGAATAGGTGTGCTAAGCCCCCACAGGTACCTACAGGCCTGGTGTCCTTGCCTCTGAGCATCTCTGACCTTGTGGGCATGGTCCTGGGCCACCCCCCCCCCCTTACTTGTTAGTCTATTCTTTGAGTATCTTTGTGTGTTTATCCTGATTTCTTTTCTTAAAAAAAAAAAAATCTGTTATTAAAAAGTAATACGTGCTTATCATAGAAAATGTAGACAAATTAAATAAATTGAAATAATCACCCAGAGATGACCTCTATTAATCCTGTGATGTGGTTTCTGACCATGTTTATTTCCCAGTGGGTATAGAGCCAATTTAAAAAAAAAAAATTAGATTATAACATGTGTGCTATTTTGTAGACTGTCTTTTCCACTTAGCAGTATATCATGGGGGTCTTTCCTGGTCATGAAATACAAGGAAATAATGATCATTTTCAAGAGCTGCCTAGCATCCCAGTAACACGGATGTGCACTAAGTTGTTTGATCTCCTCTAGATGGACATTTAGATTCTTAAAATATTTTGCTATTATACACAGTACTGTGATTACAAACATCCTTGGACACAAGTCTGCCCTTGTCCGTGATCTTTTTGTTCGTGAATTCTTTGATGTGAAATTATTCTCTTAGATGAAGGTAAAATCTTTGTTTTAAAGTTTCAAAATCTTTGTTGGCTTTTTTTGCTAAATGAAATGGACATCCGATGTGCTCCCCTGTTCAGAATTCTTTCCCCCCGTCTTCTAATAATAGCCTTCTGTTTTTCCTGTAGGGAGCCAGGCTTCCCCCACTCCTCTACTTGAGGCAGCCAGAATCCTCTCTTAACCCTGGCTGCAGTGTTCAGTTCAGAGATGGGCATAAGATCCAGAGAGAATTAATCAAAGTATTCCCTGAGACTCTATAAACTACTGTCACAGGGGGCTCTTTCTCTCCCTTTTGGATCAGAAGTCACAAAGATAGAGCCCCTGAATCCAGCTATGCCTGAAGCCTTCCCTCCCTCGGTCTTCCCGGTTAATTGAGTCAGTGAACATCCTTTGTGTGTTTGTTTAAGCTAGTTTTGCCTGGGTTGCTGTCACTTATAAGTGAGGGAGTCCAGAATAATACTGGAAAGTGATACAAATTTATATTCTCAATAGCATGAGATGAAAATGCCAATTTCCAAGGCCCTCCTCCTTGCCACCCAGTTAACAGTATATCATGGAGGTCTTGCCGTGTCACGATTAGGGGCTTGAAGCAGTCAGCTATTCTGAAATGCTCTGGGTCGTGAAGGTGCGGGAGGGACACAGTATAATCCTAAAGTAGTGGGACCAAACGTGGGAGGTGACAAGGCAAACCTAGATTGTGAGAAAATCATTCCCCAGAATTCTGCATGAAACCAGGAAACGCACAGGCTCCAGTGAGCATAGTAGTCAATGGACAGGTGGGTCCCGCACAGACATGTGTTAGGTTTAAAAACAAATGGTCCACCAATAAGGGCAACAACCACATGCACGGACGTTTGATTGCTTGCGTCTTATAGCATAAAACTGCAGAAACTTAAGAGCTAAGGTGGCAAACTAGCATGCCATGGGCTGTATCCAGCTGAGCTACATGGTTTGTGTAACTTGCAGAATGCCTTTAAAGTATTTGAAAAAAGGAACCTAAGCTCTTGCAGAAATGGTTCATCTCAGGGCTGGAGCAGGAAGAGTTCCCTTGGGGAACATGGGACATCAAGGTGTGCCTGGAGGGGAAGAGTGACCAAAGGCAGCAGAGATACATCAAAAACCACACAGAAACCATCCTCAAGGGCTCCCCCTGGCCAAGACGGAACAATTTGAGCATCAAAAAAGAATAAAGTCTATGAGAGGAGCCTGGGTGGCTCAGTCAGTGAAGCATCTGACTTCAGCTCAGGTCACGATCTCATGGTTCATGAGTTCAAGCCCCGCATCGGGCTCTCTGCTGTCAGTGCAGAGCCTGCTTCAGAGGCTTCCTCTGTCTCCCTGTCTCTCTGCCCCTCCCCTGCTTGTGCTCTCTTGCTCTCTCGCTCTCAAAAATAAATAAAAACATTTAAATATGTTTTATAAATAAATTTTTTAAAGAATAAAGCAGCGGCGACTGGGAGGCTCAGTCGGTTGAGCGCCCGACTTCGGCTCAGGTCATGATCTCACGGTTATGGGTTTGAGCCCCGCGTCAGGCTCTGTGCTGACAGCTCAGAGCCTGGAGCCTGCTTTGGATTCTGTGTCTCCCTCTCTCTGCCCCTTCACCAGCTCACACTCTGTCTCTCTCTTTCTCTCAAAAATAAATAAACATTAAAAAAATTAAAAAGAAAAAAAAAAAAGACTAAAGGCTGTAACTGATGATACAATATTGAATACGTAAAAATCCAGCAGCCAGAATAGTGAATACTTCAAAAAGGAAAAGAACACTTTGTCGTTACAGTGGTCCCTTCTGATCTGCAGTTTCAATTACCCACAGTCAGGTGCGGCCTGGAAGCAGAGGGTCCTTTTTCTGGCATATCGTCAGAAGGTCAGTAATAGCCTGACGCTTGTCACAGTGCTTACGTCATTCACCTCCCTTCATCTCCTCACGTAGGCATTTTATCACCTCACAGCCTCGCGAGAAGAGTGAGTCCAGAACAGTAAGATGTTTTGCGAGAGAGACCACATCCACATGAGTCTTAATATAGCATAATGTTACAGCTGTTCTATCTTGTTATTATTGTCATTAACCTCTTACTGTGCCTAGGTTATAAATTAAACTGTGTCATAGGTATGTATGTACAGGAAAAAAACATAGTATCTATGGGGTTCAGTGCTATATGTGGTTTCAGACATCCACTGGGGGTCTTGGAACATGCTCCCCATGGATAAGGGGGGACTACTCTATTGGCCAAAGCTGTTGCACCAACTCTTTACTCCGAGAGTTGGTAATTAAAGCCAAAACATTATTTTTTTTTTTCTGCCATCCAGAAAGAACAAGTAGACCCAGTTTCAGGCAGCCCCAGTTGATGACACAAGAAAGCTCTTCGTCATAGAACAATGCAAGCTAATAAATGTCAAAGAAAGAGCCTTAGAAAAACACCCTCTTGCAATCCCTAATGAAGTAATTGATTCGGGCAGGGGGTATCAAGGGATGCTAAAACCATTTGGTAAAATGCTCCTGGGGGGCAATGATGATCTAAGGAAGAAAACGCAAAGCTACAAGACAGGGAATGATCTCAACCCAGTCTCTCATCTAACGTCTGTACTAATAGGACAGCGTCCTGTGCCTTCTGAGGTCCTGGATTAGGCAGTCAGCACCACCCGGGGTACATTCTTGACAAAACGTTAACATCGATGTAATCAAGCCTTTAGCTCTAACTTCCAGTTTGCAGGGAATACAGAGGATAAGGGAACAAGTTAAGTGACATCACAAGGAAACAACCAGACCTATCTAGATAAATAGGACAGTCAACAAGACACTGGTCTGAGTTCTTCAAATCAGTGTCAGTTGAAACACACACAAAAAATAACAAAACAGGGGCGCCTGGGTGGCTTAGTCGGTTAAGCGTCCAACTTTGGCTCAGGTTATGATCTCATGGTTTGTGAGTTCGAGCCCCACGTTGGGCTCTCTGCTGTCAGCTCAGAGCCCACTTTGGATCTTCTGTCTCCTCCTCTCTGTGCCCCTCCCCGCCCACGCTCTCCCTCTCTCTCTCTCTCTCTCTCTCAAAAATAAATAAACATTAAAAAAGCAACAAAACGAACAGACCAGTGGGAATCTCTTCTAGATTAAAGATACTTAAGACACATAACCACCAAATCCAATTTTTGGTCCTCTATTGGATTCTGGTTTGAACAATCCATCTAAAGCATCGTCTTTGGGGTAGTGAAAGAAATACGAATGAAGACAGGGTATTTGTTAATTTTCTTTTCTTTTCTAAGTGGGCTCCACACCCAGTGTGCAGCGTGGGGCCCAACGTGGGGCTTGAACTCACGACCCCAAGATCAAAACCTGAGTTAAGGGGCGCCTGGGTGGCTCAGTCAGTTAAGCGTCCGACTTCAGCTCAGGTCACGATCTCATGGTCTGTGGGTTCAAGCCCCGCGTCGGGCTCTGGGCTGATGGCTCAGAGCCTGGAGCCTGCTTCCGATTCTGTGTCTCCCTCTCTCTCTGCCCCTTCCCCGTTCATGCTCTGTCTCTCTCTGTCTCAAAAATAAATAAACGTTAAAAAAAAAAAATTAAAAAAAAAAACAAAACCTGAGTTAAAATCAAGAGTAGGACACTAACTGAGCCACCCAGTTGCCCTGGTGTTTGTTAATTTTCTTAGGTATTATTAACTAGCTACTACTTTGGAAAAGTAGCATCTACTTTTGAAGAGATGCCTATTGAAATGTTTAAGGATAAAATATTTTATTAGCTTCTCTGATTTTGTTACTTTAAAATACTGAAGCAGAAGAAAAGTAGATAAAATGTGGCAAAATGTTAAATCTGAGTGATGAGTGTATTTGGATGTGGGTGTTCATCATACTATCACTCTGTTTCTCTTTATGTTTGGAGTTTTTAATATAATGAAAATGTTTAACAGATCAAGAATATTTGACCAATTATTACCAAATCTGGGTATTTCACATCAAGAAATCCACAGAGATCTGGCCACTGGGTCCATATTTCCAAATGGAAACATCTGGGCAGGGACTGCTCCTTCAGTTCCTCTGTCCTCCACATGCCCTTCTCTCTGCTCACTTCCTCCACTAATTTACCTGCCTGGCCCTTGAAGACATTTGTGTTTGCCTTCAAAGACCCAACCATGGGGCGCCTGGGTGGCTCAGTCCGTTAAGCGTCTGACTCTTGTCTTCGACTCAGGCCATGATCTCACGGTACCTGAGTTCAATCCCCGCATCCGTCTCTGCACTGAGAGTTGGCTGACAGTGTGGAGCCTGTTTGGGATATATTCTCATTTTCTCTCTCTCTCTCTCTCTCTCTCTCTCTCTCTCTCTCTCTCTCTGTCTCTCAAAATAAATAAACTTAAAAAAACCCAAAGACCCAACCAAACATACGAGCAACAATTAAGCCATACCTCTGAGTTACACAGAGATTGAAGGCTCCTGGTAAGGACTCAGGACCAGCTTCAGGACCGGCAGAGTGAGTATCTGAGGACCCAGGCAGTGGGTCAGGGCCCAGGGGACTTTCTCAAGGCAGTGCGGTTGGCGCCCGAGGAGGGGGGGGGGGGGGGATGTCTTAATCATGTGATGTGAGATCACTGATTACGTGTGAACATTTATCATTCTACTTGCCCACCCACACACACTTTTCTTATTTGGGGATGCCTCTACCTTTCGAGTTTATGTCTCCCTAAAGCAGAAACCAGAAACGTACCTTCCCAGCTTCCTTTGCAGTAGGGGCATAGACGTGTGACTGGTGTCCACCGATCACGAGTTGGGAAGTGAGGGCCAGTTTGGGGGGAGGGTGTCAGAAGCCCCCACTGCCCTAGGCAGCAACGGCCCTGCAAGCAGCCACATGTGGCCCACACTCCATCGGGATGGCAGTGGCGTCTCCTCACAGCAGCTCTGCCTTGTCCCAGCTCTCCAACCTGGCCTGGCGTCCTCACAGCGATTCTCAGGGGCTCCCGAAAGGCTTTTCTGTTCACACTCGCCACAGCGGGGTCTGTTGTTTGCAGCTAAGAGCTCAGAGTAATTTACCACCTGATCTCCCCATCCTGTGCCTAAAGAGCGAAGGAGACAACGTTGCTGGGATGCAGTCAGAGCCCTTTGCGCCCATGTCCTCCACTTCTCCAAGCCCCAGTCGTGCGGGGAGTCAGCCCCTACTGAGACGCGAAGCCCCAGGGTGCTGGGGTGACACCAGCAGGACAGATGCTGAGGGAGAGAATCACTGTTCCACTGGTGATGTCTGTAAAAAGAGCAGTGTCTTGTCTACGTTGGCAATTTACTTCGTGTTTCTTGGCACAGAGGAGTCAGTCTCCTTAATCAGATCATACAAATGAGAGCTGGACTTCTGCCAAGCCAGCCCAGCAGATTTTCCCTGGGGCCTGTTTGAAATTTAAGAGTGTCCTGTGATGAATACTTCTTTCAGGGGCTCGCGAAACTCAACGGATAGTTATCACCTTGGCCCGAGGACCCCATGAGCCTGGGATCCCCAAGATTCCTAGAGACCAAGTGCGGTAGATATGAGCGGGGAAAAGGGGGAAGTAAAAGAAAAGAAAGCCGCACCCATAAATTCAGAATATTGAGCAAGAGACACCCAAATCAATTAGCCCAATGATGTATAGCAGCCAGGTCTAAACACTGTGCTGTGACTCAGCTCTGTCGGTGCCATCATGGGGATGAAACCCGCGCACGTCCCGGGCTCCAGCCATCCACCCAGGGTCCCTCTCAGCACACGGTGGAAGGGAGGGGAAGACTTCCACTGGATTTTCCACTCACCCAGCCCAAACTTGTCCTTAGCCACCTGGGTCCACCCACCTTCCTGCCTTTCTCTGGGACTTGAACCAGGAACATAGTTCTCCAGACACATGTGGCCACAATCCAGAAGCCAGCCATACTGAAACTCAGGAGACATCATGGAGTGACTTACACTGCAAATAACAATAAATAATAGCCAGCATTTTGACAACGTCCACTGTGTACCACACACCATTCTAAGAGCCGCAAGTCAAACCTTGCTTTAATGTTTTATCGATTGTCTAGACAAAGTGTTGGGAAAATGTTAAGCATTCAGATTAAACTTATAAGTGTGTTATGCCTGTGGTCATTTCACTGTGAATAGTGCACACACGCGTGCACAAGCACACACGCGCGCACACACACACACACAAGCCTGGGGAACTATTCTTCCACTATTCAAAAACAATGATCTGGGGCACCTGGGTGACTCATTCAGTTGCGCATCTGGTTCTTGGTTTCAGCTCAGATCATGATCTCACGGTTTTGTGAGTTCAAGCCCCATGTCGGGCTCTGTGCTCACAGTGTGGAGCCTGCTTGGGATTCTCTCTCCCTCTCTCTCTCTGTCTCTCTCTCTCCCTTTCTCTGCCCCTACCCCACTCACACCATCTCTGTCTCTCTCAAAATAAACAAACTTAAAAAATAATAATAACCTGATTTAGCAAAGAAGTAGCTTATGCTGTTGATTAATGAGTGAAATTCCAACATGTCTTTGTTTTCTTTCATCTTCCTCCTTTATGTAAACCAGAAAAGTGTCCACCAACATTCACGTTAGATCTAGAGTGAACCACAACCATAGGCTGGCAATGGATATGAGGGTTTAGCATAAACCATCGTAAGTGTTTTGTGTGAATCAATTGTTTGTGTCGAATTTACAGTAAAGAGTATGTCTTTTTTTTTTTAACTTTTTTTTAATGTTTATTTTTGAGAGAGACAGAGACAGAATGAGAGTGGGTTAGGGTCAGAGAGAGAGGGAGACACAGAATCCGAAGCCACCTAGGTGCCCTAGTATGTCTTTTTTTTTTTAAATGTTTATTTTTGAGAGAGAGAGAGAGAGAGAGAGAGAGACAGAACATGAGCAGGGGAGGAGTAGAGAGAGAGACACGCAGAATTTGAAGCAGGCTCCAGGCTCTGAGCTGTCCACACAGAGCCCGACATGGGGCTCAAACCCGTGAACCCTGAGATCATGACCTGAGCCAAAGCTGGACGCTTAACTGACTGAGCCACCCAAGCACACCTTATTATTTTTTTTTGTTATAAATGATGTGCTATACAATCTTTGAATCAGTAAAATTTGTGTACATATGTGTGCATACATTTTCCCTACATCCTCTGGTGGACCCCTAAGATTTATCTTCTCATCTCTCACCGGGGGGCAGCAAAGCACAAGCTCAAGGTCTCCCGTGTCCTGCACGAAACCTCAGCATGCCAGCTGGCTTTGGGGCTCCTTAACTCCAGTCTGGGAGTCTGTGGATTGCTCAGTTTTGTGTCAATTCAGTGATTCGTTTAAGAGGATATTTTGTTTAATATTGTATTCAGCATTTGGTTTTTAGGTTTGTCACTGGGAGATTCACTCAGGTATCTAGTCTACTATGTTGCCCTTTTCCATTGACACACGGGCACAGGGGGCCCGGCTAACTGAGGAAGCAGGCTTTGCTTGTTTGTGCTATGTGTCCACTCCACAAGGATGCAGACTCAGCCATCACAGTACATGCAGCAAATTAATGGATGGCACCTGATTACTGGGCCATTTCCTGTCTTCTCCTGAAACGTCTTTGGAATCAGGGCGTGAGGTTTGGGATAGCTACGTCGTTCTGTGGTGGTTTCATTTTGCAAATGGTACAGGTGGCTTTGGCTTGGGTGTGAGTTATTATTGTTGCCATCACCATTATCAACATCCTCATCATCCCCATCACCATTATAATCACCACCATCTTGGTTCTCCTCCTGTCCCATGCAGTTTGGGAAGAGCCACATTCCATGGAAGGGGAGCCATTCCTTTTAACTGGCATCCTTGGCTGACCGGTAGCAGCTGGACCCCTGTTTTGTCTGCTTGGGCTGCCAGGACAAAATGCCACAAGCTGAATGGGTTAAACAATAGACATTCACTTCTCATGGTTCTGGGGATTGCAAGTCCAAGATCAAAGTGCTGACCAGGGGCGCCTGGCTGGCCTAGTGGGTTAAGTGTCCAACTTTTGATTTCTGCTCAGGTCATGGTCTCACGGTTCATGACTTTGAACCCCGTGTGGGACTCTGTGTCGGTGGTACAGAGCCTGCTTGGGATTCTCTCTCTCCCTCTTTCTGCCCCTCCTCCACTCATACACACACACCCTCTCAAAATAAATAAATAAGCATTTTAAAACAAAACAAAACAAAAACCCCACAAAGTGCCAGCCAGTTTGGTTCCTGGTGCAAGCCTTTCTGACTTGCAGAAGGTCACCTTCTCACTATGCCCTCATGTGGCAGAGAGAGAAAGAGAACTCTCTGATGTCTCCTCTTAAAAGGACACTGGTCCTATAGGATCAGGGTGCCACCCTTATGACCCCATTCAACCTAACTCCAAATGCAGCCCCACTCAAAGTTAGGGCATCAACATTTGAGTCTTGGGGAGACACAAGTCAGTCTATAGCCGTCCCTCTGACCAGGAGGCCCAGCATCAGCTATAGAGTTGGACAGACCCAAGTTCAAAGCCCAGCTCTGCTACTAACTTTGTAAATAAAATATTTCACCTTTCAGCCCCTCCGTTCTCTATTCTGGGAAGTAGAAATAATAAGTCCTATTTCAGAGCATTGTGATGATTAGTACATTAGCAAAAGTGTAGAAGGTAGCTTGCGCAATGCCTGGCAGACAGCAGGGGCTCAACATATACTTTTCTGGATGATGCCACTCAAAGTGTGGTCCTCGGGCCAGGAGCATTGCCTGAGGTCATGACAGAAAGGCCTGAGGAGTGCCAGGCCCCGTCCCAGTCCTGACAAATCAGAATCCCTGTCTTCACGGCATTCCCAGTGATGGGACACGCATTGATGTTCCAGAGGCACGTTGAGAATGCGGTGGTATAATTCAGGGAGGCTTGGGGAGGGAGCCGGGGCCAGGCAGCCTTGTGATTGCCCTTGGCCAGTGAGGGGCCCCAAGGAATGCTGGACTGGTCACCAGCGGTTACAGAAGGCGTGTCCTGGGCCAGTTCCTCTCCCGTCTGAGCTCCTAGCTGTTGACAGAACCTGCTGTTTCTCATCTCTGGGTCTCCACGCCCGATACTCTCTTCCCGGCCCTTTTCTGCCAAGCTCCTTTCTACTTATCCCCGAAAACTTGGCTCGAAGGCCACCTTCACCCAGAAGCTGTCTCTGCCCTCCCCCCATTATTTGGTCCCTTCCAGCCTTTTCACCCCATGCTTGTGCAGTGGCCACTCGCAAGGCTCCCAGGGATGTGGAAAAGTCCAGACAGTTGTCAGTTAGGAGGCTGAACTTGGGATTGAACGCCTGCCTCTGTCACTTCCCAGCTCTGTGACTTTGAATGAGTCTCCGAATTTCGAGGAGCTTCACCTTCTTCATGAGTGAAATGGAGACACGGTTCCTCTGAGAGTTAAATAAGATAAAGGGCGTACGGCAGGCAAGACTTTGCAGCTGCAACCAGGTGCCCGAGAAACATTGCCCTTCCTCATTTGCTTGAAATCAGCTTAAGTCTGACTCCAATAGGCCGGAGGGGCCTTCAGTTTCAGTCCTTACCGGGGCCTCCTTCCTCCCCACTGCCCTCTCTGCTCACACAGTGATCTTGGCAACTTTCATGACTTGTGGAGGACGGGGGAAGGGCACTAGATCCTGAGTCCCATGCTGAACGGCACAGATTGGCATGCTTGAGCACGTAGGCTAGTGCAGTGTGGTTAAGAGGGAGGCTCTGGGGTGGGTCCCACCCCCACCACACATCAGCTGTGTGACTATGGGAAATTGGCTTAACCTCTCTGATCCTGATTCTCTCAAAATCCTCACAAGGGCCAGGGATTGTTAGCCCCATTTCACAGGAAGGCAAACTGGCTCAGAGAGGCCCAGGTCATGTGGTTGAAAGTGCTGGCGCCTGGGTGGCTCAGTCGGTTACGTGTCTGACTTCAGCTCAGGTCATGATCTCGCCGTTTGTGGGTTCGAGCCCCGCGTCGGGCTCTGTGCTGACCTCTCAGAGCCTGGAGCCTGCTTTGGATTCTGTGTCTCCCTCTGTCTCTGCCCTTCTCATATTCATGCTCTGTTTCTGTCTCTCAATAATAAATAAACATTAAAAAAAAATTTTTTTTTTAAAGTGCTGGCAGAGGCACCTGGCAGTTAAGTGTCCAACTCTTGATCTCTGCTCAGGTCATGATCTCATGGTTCATGCAATCTTGGGCCCCATGTCAGGCTCTGAGCTGACAGAGCAGAGCCTGCTTGGGATTCTCACTCTCTCTGCTCCTCCCCTGCTCACACACTCTCTGTCTCAAAATAAAAATAAATAAACTCAAAAACACATTAAAAAAAAAAAAGTGTTGGCAGGGGCACCTGGGTGGCTCAGTCGGTTAAGCACCTGACTCTTGGTTCCAGCTCAGGTCATAATCTGATGGTTTGTGAGTTTCAGCCCCGCATCGGACTCTGTGCTGACAGTGCAGAGCCTGCTTGGGATTCTCTGTCTCCTCTCACTCTACCCCTCCCCTACTCATGCTCACTCGCTCTCTCTCTCTCTCTCTCTACCTCTTTCAAAGTGAATAAATAGGGGTGCCTGGGTGGCTCAGTCGCTTAAGCCTCCGACTTCCACTCAGGTCACGATCTCGTAGTTTGTGGGTTCAAGCCCCGCGTCGGGCTCCGTGCTGACAGCTCGGAGCCTGGAGCCTGCTTCAGATTCTGTATCTCCCTCTCTCTGCCCCTCCCCTGCTCATGCTCTGTCTCTCTCTGTCTCTCAAAAATAAATAAATGTAAAAAAAATAAAAATAAAAAAACAAAGTGAATAAATAAACATTAAAAAAACAAAAAACATTGGCAGATTCAGGATTTGAATCCCCATGTGTGTGATTCCAAACACTGCCTCTGATTTTACATACAGCAAGCTGTTGCCCCTCCCAGACTGACCATTTTGTAGCCTCATGGTGGTGTCCTACCCCCTGTTAGCCCGGGGCCCCTGCAATGGGTAGGGGGCTATTTATTTGCAGGCCCTTGCCCCATGCTCCCTCCTCCCCTCCACCCTCTCTCGTCTTCCTCCATCCCAACCCCCAGTGCCCACCCCGTGTAGGTGGCTGGGAACAGGCTAGCTGTTCCTTAGGCGTTAGTCTCAGCTGGCTGCCTCTCCTCCCCCTCAGATCTCCCTTATCTTGGACCATCAGAATCTCTCCTGCCTTGCCCCCCAAGCCAAGGTCACCTCCAGAGGGTTGGCTTGCTCACTACACAGGCTCCCTTCTGCCTGGAAATGGGGGATGGTTTTAAAGAGCCAGCTCCTTTCCTTTCCGGAGTCCTCTAGTTTCCATGTCAGGGGACCATGATGTGAAGAAGGGAAAGGATAGCAGGCCTCAAACTAGAATTTTGTTCCACGCTTTGAACCTCGCTCATTGTATAGCCTTGGACTGGTCACGTCGTCTTTCTGGGCCCCAATTTCCTCAACTGGGAAGAATGTGGCTGGACGAGACACTTCTCCAAGATCTTTTCCTTCTAGGAGTGTGACTAAATCTGTGCCCTGCATGGCTTAGTGAGTTTGTGACAGGTATGTATATATATATATATATATATATATATATATATATATATATATATAATACATTATAATAATTATAATACATTATATATGTATATATAATATACATATTTTTTCTTTAATTAGGAATACTGGCAAGCCTGTGTCTCAGGATGAAGTCTCACAGACTGTTCAGCCCAGAGCAGGGGAAGAGAAAACCAATACCCAGGGGTCAGGAGGGAGCAGAGGCCGAAGCAGGCAGGGGGGACAAGAATCCCAAGGCTCAACTTTGGCCTGGGACCAGAATCAGAGACGGAGGTCTTGAAAGTGGGGTGCCTGAGTTCTATTCCAGAGCAATTAATCAGAACTTCTGGGGGTTGACCTGGGTATTCGTGGGTTTTTTGTTTGTTTGTTTGTTTTTTAAAGAGACTCCCCAGGTAAGTCAGCTGTGCCATGAAAGCCAAGAACCATTGTTTGGGAGCACTGGTCCTCAGACTGGAGCCCACCTCTGCATCCCTGGAAGAACTTATAACACACAACCTGCAGTTTCTGACTCAGCAGGTCTGGGATGGAGCCTGCGTGAGTCTCCGATTGCTGCATTGTTTTAAATGAGGTAGACACACAATGTTAGTTTCCAGTGTACAATATAGTGAGTCGCTCCCCACATTTTGCCGTGCTCCCTGCAGGTATAGCTACCGTTTCTCTGACTTATTTCTCTTAGCCTAATGCTCTCCAGGTCCATCCTCTTACGGCTTTAGCAAATCACCACAAATCTAATGGCTTACACAGCACAAATCTGTTACCTTACAGTGCTGGAGGTCAGGAGTTCGAAATGGGTCTCGGTGGGCTGAAATCAAGGGGCCGACAGGGCTGCATTCCCTCCGGAGGCTCCGGAGGAGGCCGGCTCCGTCACCTGTCCCAGCTTCTGGAGCCCACCTGCCTTCCTGGGCTTGTGGCCTCTCCCTCCACCTTCCTGCCCTCCATTATCACATCTCCCGCCCTGACCCTAGCACACCTGCCTCCCCATTTCACTTACCATGAACCTCTTGACTGTCCTGGGCCCACTCAAATTACCCAGGATAATCTCCCCAGGTCAAGATCCTTAATTTAATCAGCATGAGAGCCCACGTGAAGTAACATTTTCACAGACTCTGGGGGGCCGTGGGGGGGCCGCCGAAGCCAAGGGCACACTCTACACACTGCATGTTAGCTAGCTTGACAATAAATTGTATTTGAACCCTTTAAAAAAAATAACAATAGGGGCGCCTGGGTGGCTCAGTCGGTTAAGCCTCCGACTTCGGCTCAGGTCGTGATCTCGCGGTCCGTGAGTTCGAGCCCCGCGTCGGGCTCTGTGCTGACAGCTCAGAGCCTGGAGCCTGCTTCTGATTCTGTCTCTCCCTCTCTCTCTCTGACCCTCCCCCCATTCATGCTCTGTCTCTCTCTGTCTCAAAAATAAATAAACGTTAAAAAAAAAATAACAATAATGTGAGCCAGGATTCTGGATACCACAGAGCCCAATAATTTGCATTTCTCTTTTTAATGTTTATTTATTTTGAGAGAGAGAGAGGGCACAAGTAGGGGAGAGCGAGGGAAAGAGAGAATCCCAAGCAGGCTCCGTGCCATCAGCACAGAGCCTGATGCCATGAACCGTGAGATCATGACCCGAGCTGAAACCGAGAGTCAGATGCTCAACTGACTGAGCCACCCAGGTGCCCACAAGCTTACAGGTGAGGCTGATGCTGCTGGTCTGGGAACCGTGCTTTGAGAACCACCACTTTGGAGTTTACAGGGAATGAGATCCAAATGAGGTCAAGCTGTCCCGAGAAGAGGGTGTCTAGGGAGGGGTAGAGATGGGTAAGGAGGGTTTTGGCTGACACTGGGGGAGACGATTTCTCTTCCGCTGTTCCTATCCCGAGTCCAGGAAAGCCTCCAGGAAACGCATAAAAACACATTCTAAGTAACATCGGTGTTTCCTTTGGGTGTGACAATGGGGACCCACCCCAAAGCGGGAGCAAGTAGGCTCAGCCAATTTAAGTCATAGGTGGGAGAGAAGTTTTCGAAATCTTTCTTCACATGCCAGAGATGCTGCATATGGGCCCCCATGGGACGGAGCCGTGTAGATTGTAGCCCAAAGGCATCACTCTGTCCAGGTGGCACTCAGAAGTGTCACCTCCCTACAGACTGATACCTTTAGGACCTACAGCCTGGAGCGCTCCCATCCCCTCTCTGATCCTATGGCACTGTAACCTCCCCCTAAATCTCTTCTTCTTTCCCTTCTCTTCCCTTCCTTTCGCCCCCTACCAAGTCCTGTCCAACCTCCAGGAAAGACTTTCTTCCGGGACACTTCACAAAGTCCCTTCCAGGTTTGACCATGTCCCCCAGTTGTCCAACCTTTTCCCTCACAACTGAGACGAGGGCTCATTTCATTATTGTTTGTTTGTTTTTTACTTATTTGTATTAGGTCTGGGTTCAGAAAGGTCTTGAATCAGACCCCCCTACCCCCCGCCCTGTGACCCACATCTCCCGTGCATGAACTGCCCAGCTAAAAGGGGGCTGTCTGATCCAAACTCTTCAATTCAGCCAGAGAAAACATGCCAAGGTCCCCAGTTTGTCAGCAGCAGGACAAAAGTTTGTGTTCCTGACTCCTGGACCAGTGCTCTTTTAGAATCATCTTCCTTTCGTTCTGGGGATCAAACCTGAACTATCGCTAGGGTGACCCTAGCTATCACCCAAAACAGAGTGAGAGGGGACATTATTAATAATTACACCAGGACAGCAGGTGTAAACAGGACTGCCCTGGGCAAATGGGACACATGATCATTCTAGCATGACATCTGAATGCCACCCACTTGCCCACCAGGAAAGCTTCTCTGTAGCCTTATGACTAAAGAGACCATGAGAACTCGTTCTCACTCTCCACACCCAGTGAGGGGCCGGAGGACCAAGCAAGCAGCCTTTGAGGGTCTGGCCTTCCCAGAGATTTTCAGGGTGCTCCACAGGTGACCTGCCTAACCCACCCAGAGCTGTGTATGCATAAACAGAGGCCCCATTTTACGGTCCCTGCCTAGCAGAGGGTAAGTGCCCTGCCAAGCCCAGTAGAACTCTGATTTCTGGTGCTTCCCTCTAGGTCATACCCACTGAATCAAACCTCCATGTTGTAGAGTTTGAGTCTGCTAGAGCCACTTTATTTATATATTTTTTTAAATTTTTTTTTATGTTTATTATTGAGGAGAAAGAGACAGAGCATGAGCAGGGGAGGGGCAGAAAAAGAGGGAGACACAGAATCCAAAGCAGGCTCCAGGCTCTGAGCTGTCAGCACAGACCCCGATGCAGGGCTCGAACTCACAAACCGTGAGATCACGACCTGAGCCAAAGTCAGCCACCCAGGCACCCCCAAGGACTTCTATTTTTTTAATATTATTATATGTTTCATGTTTGAACAGGCAGCACATTCACTGGAAAAGTATTAAAGGCACACAGTGAAAGTCTTCGTCCCGCGGACCTCCCCTCTCTTACTTCTCAGTCCTCACCTCCACTCTCAACACTCTTCTTAGTAGTGACTTGTTATTTGTAATTCTTTTGCTATTCTAGTTCCACTGCCTTTCCAAATAAACTCTAAAATGAGCTTGTCAGGGGACGAGCCTGGGTGGCTCAGTCAGTTAAGTGTCTGACTCTTGATTTTTTTTTTTAATTTTTTTTTAACGTTTTTATTTATTTTTGAGACAGGGAGAGACAGAGCATGAACAGGGGAGGGTCAGAGAGAGGGAGACACAGAATCTGAAACAGGCTCCAGGCTCTGAGTGGTCAGCACAGAGCCCAACGCGGGGCTCAAACTCACGGACCGCGAGATCATGACCTGAGCCGAAGTCGGACACTTCACCGACTGAGCCACCCAGGCGCCCCTGACTCTTGATTTTAGTCAGGTCATGATCTCAGTTTATGAGTTCGAGCCCCCGTGGCCGGGGGCTCTGGGCTGACAGTGCACAGCCTGCTTGGGATTGTCTCTCTCCCTCTCTCTCTGCCCCTCCCCCACTTGCACTCTCTGTCTCTCTCTCAAAATAAATAAATAAACTTAAAAAAAAAAACCCTATAGTTCCCTTTTTTTAAAAAAAAAAAGATCGGCTTGTCAGTTTCTAAAAAAAAAAAAAATGCCAAAATGCAAAATGCAAAAATGGAATTTTTGGCATTGAATCTACAGATCCATGCAGGGAGAATTTTATTAAGCCCAGATTCCAAAACACGAACATGGTCTATCTCCCCGTGTTTTGGGCTTTCTTTGGTTTCTTTCACCAGTGTGTTGTAGTTTTCAGCATACATATCTTGCACATATTTTCTTAGATTTCTACCGAAGTATTTCATGTTTTCTGTTGCTACTGTAAATGATGTTTTCAATTTTTATCAATTTCCTCTTGTTTATTGCTAATATATAGAAATAAATTTGAGTTTTGTTTATTGACCTTGCATCCCGTGACCCTGCTAAAACTCACTTATTAGTTAACATGTATTAGTTAACACATAATAACACTAATGTTTTAATATTAGTTACAATTGCCATTCCTGAGCCATTCCTGAGCCATTCCTGCATATTCCCCCCCCCCTTTTTTTTTGCTCTAGTGTGTATTACTCTGTAGCACTTTATAATTTATCTACTTTGTTTAATGTTTGTCCTCCCCAACCCATATCATTAGAAGGTAAGATTCGGAAGAGCAGAGATTTTTGTGTTTTACTCACTGATACCTTTCTTTCTTTTTTTTTTAATTTTTCTATGTTTTATTTTTTATATTTGAGAGAGAGACAGAGAGAGCGAGTAGGGGAGGGGCAGAGAGACAGAGACAGAATCCGAAGCAGGCTCCAGGCTCTGAGCCGTCAGCACAGAGCCTGACGTGGGGCTCGAACTCACACACCGTGAGATCATGACCTGAGCCGAAGTCGGCCGCTTCACCGACTGAGCCACCCAGGCGCCCCCTCACTGGCTTATTTCTTAGTGCATAGGAAGCACTGAGTACATAGCACTTAATACACACCATTTGATTGAACGAATCAGTGAGTAGTGGCCTCCTACAGAATAAGTGGGCCGCATTGAGAGAGAAAATTCTTCTTGCCACCTAAGGTATCCCCTGAGGTGTGGGGGATCAGAGAGAAGATTCCATCCTCAGCAGACCAGGTTGGTTAGACAAGGTGACCTTTAAGCTCTTTTCCAGCCTCCTGAAAACAACTGTGAAACTTGCCTGAGTTCCAGAACGGGAGTACAAACACCGTGTGCCTGACCGGTGTGGGGGGCAGGTGTGTGCTGTGCGGTGTAGCACAGGGAGGGCCGGGTGACTCTGGACGAGGCAGGGGATTCCAACAAGTTGGTCTGTCTGAGAGAAGCATCTTCCCATTTTCCGGGCGTGCGCCACACAGAACCAGCGCCCAGGAACTGCTTACCCACAGCGGCTGCTCAGGACCACAGAAGCGGGGAGAAGGCTGGCTCTTAGGGACCCCGCGTGCCCTCTTTACTGAAGGCGTGAGCGTCTCCTTTGCTTCTCCATGAAGCCTGTCAGGAGGGGAAGAAGTGGGTGGGTCCTGTTCACTGCTCCTTCTCCCCTCCAGAGCCTCCCTCGGTGCCTGAACAGTAAGGGATCCCTAGCACCCTGGTGGCTCAGTAGGTGAGGCATCCAACTTTGGCTCAGGTCATGATCTCACAGTTTGTGAGTTTGAGCCCCACGTCAGGCTCTGTGCTGACACCTCAGAGCCTGGAGCATGCTTCAGATTCTGTCTCCCTCTCTCTTGGCCCCTCCCGCACTCGCTCTCTCTCTCTCTCTCTCAGAAGTAAATAAACATTAAAAAAATTTTTTAATTAAAAATTATATTTTGGGAAAAAAATAAAAATTATATCTTGGGGCTCCTGAGTGACTCAGTCCATTGAGCATCCTACTTCAGCCTAGGTCATGATCTCACGGTTTGTGCATTCAAGCCCCACGTCCTGCTCTCTGCCGTCAGTGCAGAAGCCCAATGCAGGGCTTGAACTCAGGAACCATGAGACCATGACCTGAGCCAAGATCAAGAGTCGGACACCCAACAGACTGAGCCACCCAGTGTCTGTGTGTTTTAAAAATGACACTGTGAGGGCTGTTGCACCTTCCCCAAAGTTGTTTTTTTTTTTTTTTAATTTTTTTTTTAACGTTTATTTATTTTTGACACAGAGAGAGACAGAGTATGAACGGGGGAGGGTCAGAGAGAGGGAGACACAGAATCTGAAGCAGGCTTCAGGCTCTGAGCTGTCAGCACAGAGCCCGACGCGGGGCTCGAACTCACGGACCGCGAGATCATGACCTGAGCCGAAGTCGGCCACTCAACCGACTGAGCCACCCAGGTGCCCCCCCAAAGTTGTTTTTTAACAGTAAAAAACTGGGGGGGGGGATCCTAAATGTTCAAAGAGGTAAAATAAGTGAATTATGGTACCTTCATTCACTTAAAATACCGGCAGCCATCAAAATGATGCGAAACTGCATTTGCTGGTAGGGAAGAGTGTTCATAAGGCATTACTGAGTGGAAAAGAGCAGGTTACAAAACATTACGTACAGTGTGATTCCAGTTTTGTTTGTTTCAAAAAATATTTTCTATATTGAAACATGTTAACACACACACACACACACACACACACACACACATACATATACATTCTAGAATGACGTGCAACGAAATGTTGACAACGGTTATCTCTGGGATTTCAGGTCATGTTTGTATTCTTTCCTTTGTTTCTATTTGCCATAATGCGCTTTCTTTCCTTTATATTCAGAAAGAACAAGACTGCTATTGTCACCTTATGAAAACATTAAATTAAGTGAAAGCACATTTCCCCGTAAGAATACAGCGCGGAAATTACGTGAATCTAGTAGAAATGAACAAGGGCTTGGGGCGCCTGGCTCAGTCAGTAAAGCGTCCGAGTTCTGCTCAGGTCGTGATCTCACGGTTCGTGAGTTCAAGCCCCGTGTCGGGCTCCGTGCTGACAGAGCAGAGCCTGGAGCCTGCTTCAGATTCTGTGTCTCCCTCTCTCTCTGCCCTTCCCTGACTCGTGCTCTTTCTCTCAAAAATAAATAAACATTAAAAACAATTTTTTTTTAAACAAACAAGAACTACATCTAATAGCAATCACCACCACTGAACTCTCCCCTCGGCCCCCAGAGCTGGGCCGCCCTCACCCATAAACCCCATTGTAACCTGTGCCATGGCAAGCCCCAGCTCTGACGCTCAGCAACCACCGGCTTGGGGGGCCTCTCTCCCTGGGCTGGGCCTGGGGGTGCAGGGAGGGACCTCGGAGCAGCCCCGGTCCCAGCTGCCGGGAAGCCTGGGGGATTGTTGCTATGGACGAACCACTGTCTATGGAGCAGGGGTGAGCTTTGGGTGCCTGTGTAAGTTCTGGGCACAGAAGTCCCTGCCTCCTACCCTCTTCCCTTCCTTTCTCCTTCTTCCACTACCCCCTCCATCCTTCCTTCTCACTCCTCCTTCCCCACCTCTCTCTTCCTTCCTCTCTCCCTCCTCCCATTGTCTTTCCCTCCATACCTTCCTCTTTCCCTCCACATCGCTGAGCCCCTGTCAGGCAAGAGAGACACGATGATGAATCACCCACTGTTGCCCCTCAAGGGATCTGTGGTCTGGAGAGGGAAACAGCTGGGTCCAGGGTGCCTTGTGCTCAGAGCCCTGAGGGAAAGCTGTCTGGAGCAGGTAATACCTGTGCTGAATCCTGACAGATTCAGAGGAGCTGGTCAGGAAAGAAAATGGACAAGAGTCAACCCTCCTGGGCAAATCTGTTGTTGCTTCAGTTTCCTAACCGGCCTCCACAGGACCAGCCCTGCCCAGAAGCCCTCCTTGGTGGGGACAGACTCCCTAGACGCTTCGTGTCACCGACTCCCTGGCAATATAGCTCACCTGGCCCGGCCATCCCTCCAGGGTTAGGCTCGGCCCATAAATCCAGCTGACTCAGGAATTGCCTTTGTGCTCAGGACTTCCCAGTAGGGGCTTGTCCCACCGCTCCTGCCGGGTCATGCCCAAGTTCCGCGTTCTCACTGCCGGTTTGGCAATTCTTCTCTGATTTGGAGCCCAGATCCTTCCTGCTGCTTTTAATCCAGGGTCATTTGCTTTATCCCCAAGGATTTAAAAAATGAAGATTAAAATCTTGTCTTCTCGCTCTGTTGGCAAACAGCTCTTTATGTGCTGGACAGGTGTGATTAGGTATGTCTCTGTCACTGCTCAGCTCCTGGAGCCACATTAAGCCGAGATGGGAGGGAGCAGGAAGGTGTTCAGAGATCTTTCTCACTGCTCTCACTTCTGCCAAGGGCCCCTCCTGGGCACACCGATCCACCTGCCATGTTTGGATTATAAGCTGTTAAAAGACCCAATTGGGGGGCGGGGGGGTTATTAGCCCTTGTGGATAAAGCCACTGCCCTCCCCATGTTTCTCTTGGTTTTGAAAGGTGTTTCATGGGAACACAGGTATAAGGGAGGTTGGTTTCAGGATGAGTCACCTTTGAAAGTGACTCCAGACATGGGAGCTGGAGATCGGGATAAGAGGTTTGGAGCAAGAGAGAGGAAAGAGACCCATTGAACTGTTTAAAGAAAGGAGAACAAATAAATATGCACGGTTGTGTGATAAGAAATAAAATTGCAGGGGCACCTGGGTGGTTCAATCAGGTAAGCGTCCGACTTCAGCTCAGGCCATGATCTTGCAGCTTGTGAGTTTGAGCCCCGCATCGGTCTCTGTGCTGACGGCTCGGAGCCTGGAGCCTGCTTCAGGTTCTGTGTCTCCCTCTCTCTCTGCCCCTCCTCTGCTCGTACTCTCTCTCTCTCTCAAAAAATTAACAAAACATTAAAAAAAATAAATAAGATTGTAATAAATTCTACTCAAAAAAGGAGAGAGAGAGAGAGAGAGAGAGGCAGGGAAGCTGCTGGAGGCAATCAGAAGGGAGCATCCACCATGGAGAAGGATGCAAAAACATCTGGGAGAGTTGTCCGGGGCAGATCTCCCACCCGAGCCAGACAGAGGGACCCTGGGCTGAAGCAGTGTCTACAGTATGATCTAAGGTTGGGGAACGTGAAAGACTTTAGGGCCTTTATTTCTCTCCTTCCTTTATTCTATTATCACTGGTGGCCCATCTCAAAGTCCTTGAGTGCATCCTGAATGCTCTGCAGCTCCAGAGACCAGCCCACCTTAATCTCCCCTAAAGGGAGTTGGGGGTAGAGGAATGTACCCAGGTCTTCAAACTGTCCCAACCCCAGGCACAGACCAGCCTCACTGCTCATGGCCCCTCCACCAGGTCCCAGATCCCCAAGGCCAGAAACCAACAAGGGAGACAGATCCATAAACGTCACCTTGTGAGACTTACATGATGGTGTGCTAAGAGCAATCTCAAGTTCATTCATTCATTCAGTACTTCCTGTGTGCTGCCATATGCCGGCCCTGCTCTAATCTCTGAGGATAGAGTTGAGCCAGACAAAAATCTCTGCCCTTTGGAGCTTACATTTTTTTTCTTCTGTACTAAGGAATAATTTATGTACAGTGAAATATATTAATCCTAAATGTAAAGCCTGATAACTTTTTAGAATTATATACATCCGAGTACTCACCACCCCCAATCCATAACTGCCTCCCCCTCGCCAACATAACCATTCCCCTGACTTTTTTCACCATCAATGAAATTTGCCTGTCTTTACACAGCAAAGGAAACAATCGACAAAACTAAAAGGCAACCTACAGAATGGGAGAAGATATTTGCAAATGACATACCTGATCAAGGGTTAATATCCAAAATACATAAAGAACTTACGAAACTCAACATCCCAAAAATGAATAATTCAATTAAAAAATGGGCACGCTTGAGGTTCTCTGTCTCCCTCTCTCTCTCCCCCTTCCCTGCCTACTCATGCACGCACACACTCTCTCTCTCTCAAAGATAAACTTAAAAAAAAAAAAAAATGGGCAGAAGACATGAACAGACATTTCTCCAAAGAAGACATGTGGATGACCAACAGACACACGAAAAGATGCTCAACACCACTCATCATCAGGGAAATGCAAATCAAAACCACACTGAGAGGTCACCTCACACCTGTCAGAATAGCTAAAATCAACAACACCACAAACAACAGGTGTTGGCGTGGATGTGGAGAAAGGGGAACCCTCGTGCACTGTTGGTGGGAATGCAAACTGGTGCAGCCACTCTGGAAAACAGTATGGAGGTTCCTCAAAACGTTAAAAATAGAACTACCCTATGATCCAGCAATCACCCTACTGGGTATCTACAAAAATACTAATTCGAAGGGATATATGCACGCCTGTGTGTGTGTGTGTGTGTGTGTGTGTGTGTGCGCATTATTTACAATAGCCAAATTCTGGAAGCAGCCCAAATATCCATCAATAGATGAATGGATAAAGAAGATATGATATATGTGTGCGTGTGTGTGTGTGTATAATGTGGAATATTATATATATTTTTTTTATTTAGCCATAAAAAGAATGAAATCTTGCCATTTGCAACAACATGGGTGGAGCTAGAGTGTTATGCTAGGCAAAATAAGTCAGTCAGAGAAAGACATATACCATGTGATTTCACTCATATGTGGAATTTAAGGAACAAAACAAATGAGCAAAGGGGAACAAAAGAGAGAGAACGGCAAACCAAGAAACAGATTCTTAACTATAGAGAACAAACTGCTGGTTACGTGAGGGGAGGGGGGTGGGGGATGGGGGAAACGGGATGGGGACTACAGAGGGCACTTGTCGCGATGAGCATGGGGTGATGTACGGGAACCGTTGAATCACTCGCACTGTGTGCTAACAGGAATTTAGATAAAACCTTAAAAAATCTTTGCCTGTCTTCAAAATGTATGTAAATGGAGTCGTAGAGCACGTACTCTGGCTCCTGACTTCTTTCATTTGTTTGTGAGAGCCATCCAGGTTGACTGCATGTGTCAGTAATTACTGAGTTTTTATTTCTGCACAGTATTCCATTGTGTGAAAAATCCGCAACTTGTTTATCTATTCCCTGAGTGATGGGCATTTGAGTTATCTACAGTTTGACATTTTTGTGAATAAAGTTGCTCTGAACATTCTTGTCTTTGGTGGACATTTACGCTCATTTCTCTGGAGTATATCCAGTGGTGAACCTAGAGTATCTGACACTTGGAATGAATTTTTTTTTTTTTTTTTTTAGGAAGACAGCAAGTGGGAATAGGGGAGGGGGCAGAGGAAGAGATAGACAGGGAGAGAGAGAGAGAGAGACAGAGAGAGAGAGAGAATCTTAAGCAGGCTTCATGCTCAGCACACAGCCCGATGTGGGGCTCGATCCCACAACCCAGGGATCATGACCTGAGCTGAAATCAAGAGTCAGATGCTCAACCAACTGAGCCACTCAGGTGCCCCATGGAATAGATCCTCTGTAATGCTCCCAGCCCTCGATACAGCAAAATTGCTTTCAGCAATAATAATGAAATTAATAATACTAATAATAATGGCAAGAAAGGAGACAGTGATATTTTATTTTATTGTACTTCATGTACATGTAATCACACTGGCAAAAAAATGAAAAGAAAATATTACCATATCCAAAAAAGGATTAATACTTTTAAAATATGTTAACTTTTTAATTATTTATTTTTTATTATGATTATTTTTAAAATTTACATCCAAGTTAGTTAGCATATAGTGCAGTAATGATTTCTGGACTAGAAATCATTGACTCATCCATCCCTTCCTCAATGCCCTCCTCAATGCCCCTTGCCCATTTAGCCCATCCCACCACCCACAGCCCCTCCAGAAACCCTCAGTTTGTTCTCTGTATTCAAGAGTCTCTTGTGTTTTGCCCCAGTTGTTATATTAGTTTTGCTTCCCTTCCCTTATGTTCACCTGTTTTGTATCTTAAGTTCCACATATGAGGAAAGTCATGTGATATTTGTCTCTCTCTTGACTAATTTTGCTTAGCATAATATGCTCTAGTTCCATCCACGCTGTTGCAAATGGCAAGATTTCATTCTTTTTGAGTAATATTCCATTGTGTGTGTGTGTGTGTGTGTGTGTGTGTGTGTGTATATATATATATATATATATATATATATATATATATATATATACCACGTCTTCTTTACCCATTCATCTGTCGATGGACATTTCGGCTCTTTCCTAAAGTGTGTTAACTTTTTAAAAAGAAGACCAAAACTTTTATCAGTTTATACTCTGTTTTACTGTTCTCAATTTTAAACACAAAAATGCCAGTAATCCCATAAAATGAAAGAACTAAAGTACCTTAGTTTCTGCTTCTTTGTCTTTAAAATCATGCTGCTACCCTTATTTCAAATACACAGTCAAGTGCAGGAGTCTGTCATACCATGGGGACTGGAGACTGGAACTGTAATCTGAAAAGGATTGAATGGTTCCAAACCTTTAGGAAAATTATCCTCAAAATGAATGCAGGTACAATGGAATATGACTCAGCCATAAAAAGGAATAAAGTCATCATCCATGTGACAACATGGAGGAACCTGAAAAACTTTGTACCAAGTGAAATCAACCAGACACAAGGGGACCAATCCTGTAGGATTCCTCTTATACCAGGTACCTCGAGTCAACAAGGTCATAGAGACAGTATATGAGAGGTTACCAAGGGACAGGGGGAGGGGAGGTGGGGGGTTAGTGTTTCATGGGTAGAGCTTCCGTTTGGGAAGATGAAAAAATCTGGAGGTGGAGGATGGTGATTGATGGTTGCACAACAGTGTGAATGTAATTAATGTCGCTGAATTGTACGTTCAAACACAGTTTTGGTTTTCAATGGCAAATTGTAGATTGCATATATTTGACCACAATCAAAAGAAAAAGTGTCATTAAATAAATACATAAATGCACAAAGCCCATGTGTCTCGGGGGCCAAGTGCATAACCAGACATCCTCTAAATCAACTTCCACAAAGAATGCAATGCTTACAAAAGCATTCATTTACATACTGTGAATATGTTAATTTGAGACCATTTTTAAAACTCAGTGGTGCCGTCAGTGAAGCATCGGACTTCAGCTCAGGTCATGATCTCATGGTTTTGTGGGTTTGAGCCCCACATTGGGCTCCACGCTGACAGCCTGGAGCCTGCTTGGGATTCTCTCTCTTTCCCTCTCTCTCTGCCCCTCCCCCACGTGTGGTTTCTCTCTCTCTCTCTCTCTCTCTCTCTCTCTCAAAAATAAACAAACAAATAATGGTAATTATAGCAATTGTTTAGAACTTAGACCAAAAAAGATGTGGGGGGGGGGCACATTTTATCATCTTTTGGCATTGCTGGTCCTGGTGCACAGATAATAAAAAGCAGATTGACTTTTTTTTTTTTTTAAGTAAACTCCACCCCCAACGTGGAGTTCAAACTCATGATCCTGAGATCAAGAGTCCCATGGTCTACTGACTGAGCCCGCCAGGATCCCCCAAAACAGACTGACTTTTAGTCATTTTCATTACTGTCCTAAATTCTCTGCAACAACATACTCCCTTATTGGCCACACACTGACTGAACTGCAGCTACCCCCTCACTTTGGATATATGCCTAGGAGTGGAATTTCGAGACAAAGAGTAGGGGTATGTTTTCTTTTGACTGATTTACTCTCCCCTCAGGCAAGGCATGAGCGCTCCCGATGCTCCACATCCTTGACAGCTTTTCTTATTGCTGATTGCTTCAATTTGAGTCATTCTGATGAGTATTATAGAATCTCATTGAGGTTTTATTTTGCGTTTCCCTGAGGACGAATTGTGTTGAGAGCCCTGTCATATGCTTACAAGCCCTTTAAATAGCCTCTTTTTCAAGACTGTTGCCCACATTTTTGTTTGTTTGGTTTTCCTTTTCTTATTGATTTGAAAGAGATCTTTACATATTAAGGACACAAGTCCTTTGTCTAATGTATATATTGTGAAAGTCTTCTCTTGCTCTTTTACTCTCTTAATGGCATTTTTTGATAAACAGAGGTTTTTATTTTAATGAAGTCCAATTTACCAATTAAAAAAGTGCTTTTTATGTCCTGCTCATAAGATCTTTGCCTGTTTGTGAAGATTCCCTCCTGTGTTTACTTCCAGAAGCTTTATTGGTTTAGTTTTCACATTTAGGTCTGTGGTCCATCTTGAACTAATGTTTATGGCATGAGGAAGGGATCAGAGCTCACTTTTTTTCCCCTTGGGAGTAGGCATAAAAACTTTGTGTTCCCCACAGAATTGCAGAAGCAATTCTATACCATATATGTATGGATCTACCATGAACAATTTTTTTTTGTTTTTTTTTTTTGTTTGTTTGTTTGTTTTTTACCATGAACAATTTTAAAGATACCACTTTCTAGATCCTCAACCTCCCTAGGTCCTCCTTTCTTTATTTTATTTTTTAAACTTTTTTTAATGTTTATTTATTTTTTTTTGAGAGACAGAGAGAGACAGAGCACGAGTGGAGGAAAGGCAGAGAGAGAGGGAGATACAGAATCCAAAGCAGGCTCCAGGCTCCGAGCTATCAGCACAGACCTTGATGCGGGGCTCAAACCCACAAACCATGAGATCGTGACCTGAGCCGAAGTCAGACGCTTAACTGACTTAGCCACCAAGGTGTCCCTAGGTCCTCCTTTCTAAAATGAATCTATTTGTGGGGTGCCTGGGTGGCTCAGTCGGTTGGGCGTCCAACTTCGGCTCAGGTCATGATCTCGCGGTCCGTGAGTTCGAGCCCCGCGTCGGGCTCCGTGCCCACAGCTCAGGGCCTGGAGCCTGCTTCGGATTCTGTGTCTCCCTCTCTCTCTGATCCTCCCCCGTTCATGCTCTGTCTCTCTCTGTCTCAAAAATAAATAAACGTTAAAAAAATTTACTTTATTTTATTTTTTTATTTTATTTTTATTTTATTTTCATTTTATTTAATGAATGTATTTGCCTCTGTCATCAAACATCAAGCCAGTTTTCCTTTGTCCTCTCACTTACCTTTCCAAGTAGGGTTCACTTTTCACTCCACCCCAGTCTGACCATGGTGCATCATCTAGATGTGTGCAAACCACTGGGGACCTAAATAAACAAAGGGGCAATTAGAACGTGTGCGCTCCTGAGAGAGAGACCCCTTCGAAAAAGCACACTGAACATCAGCCGTAAATATTAAAGGGGAAGCATCTTATTCCATCGAAGGGACAAATTCTAGGTGATGAGGCATCTATTTAGCTTAGAATTAGAATATGGAAGTGAGATGGTTGTCACCAGCCTATGCATTAATACATCTGTTTGAAGTGAAAACTGTATCCAGATTTTCCTTGGACAGATAGTCTAACTGGGTTGACTGGTTTGACAATGAATTCTGGCTTTGCCAATTCGCTTATATGGCAGAACTGTCCCATAAATGAAATCAACCAAATTTGTAACTCTGAGGTTCTGAAGAAAATATATACAACATGCAGGAAATGATATTTTTGCAGCTATTAAAATTATGCTTAGGGGGTGCCTGGGTGGCTCGGTCGGTTAAGCATCCAATTCTTAGTTTCAGCTCAGGTCACGATCTCACAGTTTTGTGAGTTGGAGCCCCGCATCGGGCTCTGCACTGACAGTGTAGAGCCTGCTTGGGATTCTCTGCCTCCCTCTCTCTCTCTCTGCCCCTCCCCACCTTGTGCTGTCTCTGTCTCTCCCAAAATAAACAAAAATAAACTTAAAAAGATTGTGACCAGGGGCGCCTGGGTGGCTCAGTCGGTTGAGCGGCCGACTTCGGCTCGGGTCATGATCTCGCGGTCCGTGAGTTCGAGCCCTGCGTCATGCTCTGTGCTGACCGCTCAGAGCCTGGAGCCTGTTTCAGATTCTGTGTCTCCCCCTCTCTGACCCTCCCCTGTTCATGCTGTGTCTCTCCCTGTCTCAAAAATAAATAAAACGTTAAAAAAAATTAAAAAAAAAAAGATTGTGACCAAAAATTTAGATATCAATTTAAAAATATGAGAGTATGTCGTTTTCCAGAATCCTTTTAGGGGGTGCACAAGCACGAAAGTTTGAAGAAACCTGATCTATAGGGCAGTGGTTCTCAACTCCTGGTTACAATTGGAATTACTTGGGGAACTTGAAAGAGGATGATGCCTGGGCTTCACTCCAGGCCAATAAAATCAAAGGAGTTGGGAGTGAGTACTTTTTAAAAGCTCCTTAGGTGATTCAAAGAGCAGACAGGCTGAGAACCACTGGTTTCCTCCTCCACCCCGCTCTGTTCCACTCAATCTAAACCTTTTCCTCTTCCTCCCCACCCAGCACCCAAGGCTATCTCCCTGACCCACACCCATGTCTAGCTCCAAGACTAGATATTGCCTCTTGGACATTTACATGTCCAAATACAACCCGTCCTAAACCAGGCTTGGCAACAATTTGGATTATGCATCAGTAAAAAATGTGGGGAGGTACACCTCAGAATATGTGTATTAAAAATAAACCACAAATATATGTTAATATGTTAGGCCCACCATTAAATGTCTATAAAATAGAAGTATGAGACTAAAAAGGAATATAAATACAAGTTCTAATATTTTCTCTCCACGTCCTATGGATGACCTCTGTGCTTTTGCACATGCTGCTCCCTTTTCCTAGAATTCCCTTCCCTTGTCTTTCTATGAACCTCCATTTATCCTTCAAGACCCAGTATGTATAACTCCTCTGAGACTCCACCACAGACACTCCCTACCTCCAATGGTGCCCCCAGGAGGCTCTCTATAGGCCTCTGTCTTTTCTCTACAGGCCTCTGTCTTTACACCTGCCATACTATATTAAGGCATGCGAATGTCTCTCTCCCCTGGGGGCTCAGGAAAACATTGAGAGCAGCACCCAGCATAGGACCTGGCTCATGATAGGTTTGCAATAAATGTGTGTTGGATGATAAAGTGAGCAAAGAGGAGGTGGTCAAAATATCTAACCATCAGGGTAGCAGCAAAGGGTGGGGGGGGTGGGGTTGGAGGAGGTGGTGGGAGTGGAGAGGAGGTTCTGGAGGGTCCCCATTAGAAGAGTGTTGATGTTTCAGCGGCTGGTTTGGGGGAAGCCCGGGGTCCAGGTCAGCACTCCGGTTTGGCCACACCACTGCATTCTGGCCGCACTTTAGTGCCAGTGGCAAATTCCCAGAGGCCTGGCTGTCCAAGGACTCAGGGACTATTTAAAATTGTCTGGAGAGCAGTACCTCCATTTAGGCTGCACAGAGAACTCCAGACGCCCCCGTGGGGACAGAGGGGTCGACCCCGTGCAAGATCTCTCCCTTCGTCTCACTGTCTGGAAGGCCAGGCCTGGCCAGGAACCCTGAGGCCACCGACACTCCTCAAAGCACATTGCACGTTGGGGCCTCTGGGGCGCCGGCCTGGGAGACCTCCCCCAGGGGGCCGAGGGTGATGAACAGGGCTCGGCCTGTCTCTGTCCGTCTCGTCTGTCCCGGTGGGGCTGCCACGCACTGGACTCCCCACGGAGAGCAGCCAGCGCAGCTGCGGAGGCAAGGGCAGCGGGAGGACAGAAGCCACGTCCAGCCCTCCCACCCCCAGCCCTGCTCCGCAGGAGGAACCTGCAGAGGTAGTACAGAGCTCACGAAGGGCTTAGCCACCTGCTCACCTCCGGAGCAGGGGCACGGCGCTCCGGCCAGGAGCAGGGCTGGGCCAAGAGCTGCCTTTTCAGCGCGTAGGTGCTCCGCCCCATTGTCTGGCAACATCTGGAGACATCTCCAGTTGTTTCAACTAGGAGCGGAGGGTGCTATCGGCACCTGCATCAAGGATGCTTAGATGCTTTAAAAAAAAAAAAAAAAAAAAAAAGCCTGGGTGGCTCAGTCGGTTAAGCGTCTGACTTCCGCTCAAGTCATGATCTTGCAGTACATGAGTTCAAGCCCCGCGTCGGGCTCTGTGCTGACAGCTCGGAGCCTGGAGCCTGCTTCAGATTCTGTGTCTCCCTCTCTCTCTCTCTCTGCCCCTCCCTTGCTCACTCTCTCTCTCTCTCTCTCAGAAATAAACATTAAAAAAAAAATTTTTTTTTTAAAGGATGCTCGGATGTTGCTCAATATCCCGCAAGGCACAGGACGGCCTCCACCACCGAGAGGCTCCAAATGTCACCCGTGCCAAGGCCGTCCACACCTTCATCCTTCCATCCCTCTCCTGAGGCTGTTCCTCCAACCACCTCCCTGCTCCGCTAAACCAGCTTGTTAAAGCCCTTCACGGCTGACATCACGTCGCCTCCTTTTCCAGATGTGCCATTCTTTAGCCGTGTGACAAACGTGTGACAAACGTAGGCAAGCGGTTGGAACCAGACTTCTCACCTTGTGGAAGACAAACACATGAGCCGAACATCCCTCCCGCGTGGTCAGCCACTGTGAGGAAGTGACACTGTAACACCCAGAGCTCCCAGTTCACAGAGCTGCTGCCGTGACAATGTCTGCTTCCGCCTTGCCCTGGACCCCGGCAATCTGGCTGTGAGTCTTTGGGTCCTGTAGCCACAACAGACTCTGTAGTGATGCGAGCTGACTCCCATGAACCGTGTGCACTGGAAACACGGGGACCCCGTCTTCAGGTGTCCGCGCCTCGTCTACGGAGGGAGGGAGTGGGTGCTGGCAGGGGGTGGGTGCTGAATACATATGTGCTGGCCTCTAGACCGTAGGGAACACAGAGGGCCCCGTGGGGCATGCGGAGTGTGAACTGTAATCAGGCAGAGGGTGTGTGGGAGACTCCCCTTGAGCCTATGACTCCGGGCTTGCGCCCCAGGCCTTGGGGAGGCACACTGGAGACTTCCAATGACAGCCCCGCAGGGCTTTCCTCCAAACTTCTTGTTGACAAATTTGCAAGCGTACAGAAAAGTTACAAGAATTAGTACGATGCACACGCATGTACCCTTCACCTGGATCTACCACTTTGGCCCCCTCTCTCTGTACGCATACGTGCACACTACAGCTCAGGTCAAGATCTCACGGTTCGTGGGTTCAAGCCCCGCGTCGGGCTCTGTGCTCACAGCTCACAGCCTGGAGCCTGCTCCCGGCTTCTGTGTCTCCCTCTCTCTCTGCTCCCCCTCCCTGCTCATGCTCTGATTCTCTCTCACAAATAAACAAATATTTAAAAAAAAAAAAAGAAGAAGAAGAAGCCAGGCCAGTCGTCTTGCAGGACGTCCCTCGATTTGGGTCTGTCTGCTGTTTCCGCCTGATTAAATTGACGGTAAGTGTTTTTAGCAGGCGGAGCACGGACGACATGCTGTGTCCTTGTCGGAGCAGCCCTCCAGGCCGAGTGAGTGAGATGTCTAGTTTCCCACTATTGGTGGCCTTACTTTCGATCCCACAAGAGGTCACAGAGGAGAGAACTTTGCAGAAAGGTCTGCATCCTGTCCCTTCCCGGCAGGCCCGGCCACACCGGAGACCTCCCCATGGGCGTGGGGCGGTGGTACAGTCTGCGGCTCTAAGGGAATGAAGAAAGAGGATGAGTGGCCAGAACTGCTTCCCGGGGCTCCAAACCGTGCTCCCAGCCCTGTGATTCTGGGGAGGGCGTGGCGCTCGCTCTCGGGGGCCGGGGTGGGGGGGGGGGGCGGGAGGGGGGCAGGCTTTTCAAAGAGCACCAAAGAACAATGCCATCATCCGCCATCCGAGAAGCCACCCCTGGTTATATTTATGACCCTACGACTCGCAAGGGACTTTCCCATTCATCTCCCATGGCATCGGAGAGCACCTGCCACACTGTGTGAAAAGCATCGTGTGGAAAGCCTTAGAGTCATTCAGACCTAACCACCCTGGGAGGCTGCTGGCACACCACTGTGTGGGTGGGAGAATGGAGTCACAGAGTGGTGAAGCCGCTTGCCCAAGTACACCCAGCTGGCAGCTCTCAGGACCCGGCCCCTTTGAACTTCTGGGCCGAGGGGCTAAGCTTCCGGGTGCTGTGCTGTGAGCATGACAGCAGGTGGGAGCAGAGAGCAGGACAGACACAGAGGACCCATTTGCAGACGGAGCCAACAAGGCCCGGACGGGCCGTGTGCACCAGTGAATCTGTGGGACTGGGACCGGCCCCAAGAACTCGTGAGTCCTGGGCTACTGGTGCCCTTGCCGCAACCTCAGGCTGGACGTGGGACCAAGGCCAAAGCTGCCAAAGGTGCTGTGACCATCTGCCCAGAGGGATGGGCACAGGGAAGGGCAATGACAGTGACTGTCTCTGCATAGCTCCCTCTCCTGTGCAGGGACAGCAGAGGCCACCGTGCCTGGAACAGGGACACCCTGACCCCAAACAGGACAATCTGAATCACCTCTGCCCCAAACCACACCACTACCACCCACCCCGCCTCCAGCCCTGCCAGCCCATGTAGCTGCTACGCCCTGTCTCTCCAGCTGGGGAGGGAACCATCCCAATTTGTCATCCCCATCTGTCATCCCCACTGGTCAGGTCACCCACATTTTAGGAGGAAGTGGCTAGCTTCTCTGGCAAACCCCTTTCTGGCCCGACAGACCTGAGCAGCCAGTTTCTTGAACCCTGGTCTCGGGATGAGCCCAGAATTCCAGCCTGTTGGTGGTCACAGGAAGTACCAGGTCAGGACGGGGATGTGGCCTGGAATCATCTGGATGGGGGGCAGGCGAGAGAAGAAAAGCCAGAGGTCAGAGAAGGAAAGGTCTACCTCCTGTGCACTCTGCAAATCCTAGACCGGTCTGCCTATTCCATGAAGCCCACCCTGATCACAGCAGTGCCCACCAGGCTCTCCTCAGCTACACAGGAATGTCCTTGATTCTGCTTTAACTACCGGGACAAGTCACCTTGTGCCTCCTCTCGCATAGTACAAACTAGGGGGTGTCTTTGTGAGGCTATTTGGGCCTGAGGCTGAGCTGTGTATTCAGTAGGTGTTCTGTACATGCTTAATTGCTGAATAAATTAAGCTCATTCATTCATTCACTCATTCAAAAAATCATTAATGAGCAACTGTCTTGAGCCAGGCTGTCTTCTAGGGGCCCTTGCCCCTGGGGATTGACATTCTGGCTTAGGAACAGATAATGTGAGGCCAGTGCTAGGAAGAAAGATCAGTGAATGAATGAATGAAAGTGGAGACTGAGGATAGGAGGAAGTGGAAAGGGGCCCGGAGGAGAGAGCTGCCATCTTTCTGCCCCAGCTGCAGCGCTCCCATCACCCAGGGAGCATAGACACTCAGCAGAGAACCAGCCTCATCCAAGGTGGGGCAGCCTGCTGGCCTGGCTTATCTTGGTAGCTGGAGAGAAAATGTTCTGGGAGGAGATTTTGTTTTTCTAGGTTTCTGAGAGCCATTCCCCCCCGGCCAGGGGCACCAGCAATAAAACTCCTGGCCATTCGGGGGAAACTGAGAGCTCGGTCCACCACCAAGACCAAGGGGGCAGATGCTCTGGAAAGTGCGGCCGCATCAAAATGCTGCTGAGGGGTAATGCCTACAGGTCAGGGGCAAGGTGGGACTAGAGCCTGCGGAAGAATCTTTTCTTTCTTTCTCTATTTTCCTTCCTCCCTCCTTCCCTTTCTCCCCCTTTCCCGTCCTCTCTCTGTCCCTTCTCTCTCCCCCTCCCTCCCCCAATGTGACCTTCCCAGGCCACTTTGTTTACATCACGCTCCCAGCCCTCTCTCTCCCACTCTCCATTTTCTTTTCCTGCACGGCACCTGTCACCCTCACACATACCGTGTACTTCTCTATTGGTTTGCTTTTGTCAGGCAGCCCCTCCCCCCAGCAATTTCCATGTGGACAATGATTGACCTCCCAGCACCTAGAACAGTGCCTGGAACACAGTTGGTACTCAAAGAATATTCTTCTCCCCTTCCTTCATCCTTCTTCCTCTGCATCCCCACTGCGCTGTGGGAAGGGAAAAGGGTTGTACGTAAGACATATCCCTGGCTTACAGGAGCTCATGGCCCCCCACCCCAGAAAATGGGTGACTCCAGAGGAAACTTGTGCCCCTACCGACTTCATCTCCAAACTTCCCCAGCCCTTGCCTCCTGCCCTCCGGTCTTCCTTTGCTATGCACTTAGATGTCTTTCTCTGCAGCAGTGGGTGCACGTATCTGCAACCAAATCCTCCTTCTGCCCTGCCCAGAGGAGGCAACCAGCATGGAGTGGTGACATAGGACAGCCCCGAGTTTGAATCTCAACTCAGTTTCATCTGTAGGATGGAGCTCCGTTATCTACCTTGCAAGGGTTCCATTGAGAATTAGAGCACATCTAAAAGGTTTAGGGGCACCTGGGTGGCTCAGTCGGTTGAGCATCCACCTTCGAATCAGGTCATGATCTCACCGTTCATGAGTTCGAGTCCCACGTCAGGCTCCGTGCTGACAGCTCAGAGCCTGGAGCCTACTTCAGATTCTGTATCTCCCTCTCTCTCTGCCCCTCTCCTGCTTATGCTCTCTCTCTCTCTTTCAAAAATAAATAAACGTTAAAAAAAAAAGATGTCAAAGAACAAGGATATGAGAAGATGTTTACAAAATATTAAGTGAATAAAGCAGCTATATGTCAATATTACAGTATGAATCTCTCCCTCTTTCTCTCATATTGGTGCTGCCTCTAGTGGAGGAATTACAGGTAGTTTTCTTGTTTTTTTCTTTGTGTTTTCTGTACTTTTTTTTGAATTTTGTTAATATTTATTTATTTTTGAGAGACAGAGGCAAAGCGTGAGTAGGTGAGGGGTGAAGAGAGACGGAGACACAGAACCTGAAGCAGGCTCCAGGCTCTGAGCCATCAGCACAGAGCCCGATGCAGGGCTCCAACTCACGAGCCGTGAGATCATGACCTGAGCTGAAGTCACGCACTCAACCGATTGAGCCACCCAGGAGCCCCATGTGCTTTCCGTATTTTCTAAAATCTCTACAGTATACTTGTGTTACCTTTTTAAAGAAAAATTAGAAAATCACATTTTGACAAAATATGGACAAAGCATAGGTTTGACTTAAATTCTATGGTTTACTCCTGTCAAGATCACACACATTGACCAACAGACCATTCCCGATCAAGCTTAACGAACTTGTGAAAAACTTAACTGTTCTGATCATCTTTTACATATGTTTTCTTAATACCCTTTTTTTCCTTTTTTTATTACAAAATTGTTTTAAGTTTATCTATTTTTGAGAGAGAGACAGAGCGCGAGCAGAGAAGGAGCAGAGAGAGAGGGAGACACAGAATCTGAGTTGTCAGCACAGAGCCCAACACCGGGCTCGAATGCACAAACTTTGAGATCATGACCTGAAGCCAAAGTCTGACTCTTAACCAACTGAGCCACCCAGGCGCCCCATGCCCCCCCCCCTTTTTTTTTCAGGAATAATTTTAGACTTACAGAAAAGCTGCAAAGATAGTACAGAGTTCCCCTATACCAGGAACGCAGTTTCCCCTGCCAACGTCTTAACTACCCAGAGTACATCCGTCACAACCACGAAACCCACATGGGCCCAGTGCTATCAACTAAACTTCAGACTCTCTGAGGATTTCCCCATTTTTTCCATTAACGTCCTCTCTCTGTTCCAGGATACTATGCGTGGTACCACACGCTCAGCACTGAGTTGTCACGGCTCTCCAGGCTTCTGTGGTGTAGGCCGGTTCTTAGACTGTCCTGGTTTTTCATGGACCCTACATGACTTTCGTGACCAGAAAAAAAAAAAGGGACAGTGGTGATGGCGGTGATCACGATCACTATCTAGGAATTCCTCTCTTGTTTCTCTTGGGGGCGGGGGAGGCAGATAATCCGGCTTTTTCTGTCTCGGGTCCCAGGACCAAAAGGGGAAAGGCACGCTGCGCGGTACCGGTACCGATGGGATGCGCAGAGGTCGGGGCTCCTGGGCCCCTGCCCACCTCCCCCGCCCCCGCCCCCGCCCCCTGCCGCTGTGCCCCGGTCCCGACGCGGGGAGCTGCGGGGGCTCCCGGGGGCAGGCGAGCCCCGAGCCCGAGGCTCCCCTTGCCGGTTGGGCGAGCGCGCGGGCGGCACCCGGGTCAGCTGTTCCGCCACCCCACGCGGCCGCCCCGCCCCGCCCCTGCCCGGGTCTTATAAGCCTCTCCCTCCGCCTCCCGACGGCCGAACTGCCCGCTGCCCTCCCGGCCAGGCGCCCCCTGCAGCATGATCTGGAACACCAATCTGCGCTGGCGGCTGCCGGTCACCTGCCTGCTCCTGCAGGTGGCCCTGGTGGTCCTCTTCGGCGTGTTCGTGCGCTACGACCTCGATGCCGACCCCCACTGGATCGGCAGTCAGCGGAATGAGAACACCACCAGCGACATGGAGAACGAATTCTACTACCGCTACCCGAGTAAGTCCGGCCACCCCGCAGGCCCCGCAGAGGCGGACGGGCAGGTCCCCCACCCTGCTCAGAGCCCTGCCTGCCGCACCTGTGCAGCCTGCTGCTCGGGAACAGGGGGCGGGGTCCTAGAGGAGGAGAAGCTGCCCGCAGCCCGCTGGCCCTCCCCACGCAGCCTCCCCACGCGGCACCTGCCAGTATCTGGAGGGAACGCTTGACAAATGGCCACATGTGCACCAACTCTTCCCTGTGTTGAAGCGATAGGGAAAGCTCGCCAGGGTGAGCTCACTCCAGGTGCCATCAGAGGCCCCCAACCTCCCCATCAGAGAGCCTTACTTGTCCTTGAAAGACCTAAGTCCCATCTCAGTCACCAACCAGGGGGTGACCCTGGCTCCCTTGTCCAGCTGTGCCCGTACTGGCCACTTCAGGAGGTAGGTCCGATGTCAAGGGCTGCAGGGATGGCTCACTGACTTGCCAGTCCTGCTATGGGGAGAAGCATATGGGACCAAGGCACCTAACCCTCATCTGGCCTGGAAGGGAAGAAAGAACAGCCCTCATTCTCTGGTATCTGCAGTGCCGGGGTTAAGAGCATGCCCTTGGAATCACCAGACCTCACTGCTATCATGGTTCTGCCATTAACCAGGGGGATAAGCCTTAGGAAAACATCAACCTCCCTGAAACTCCGTCACATCTGTCCAGCCACATCTGTCCAGCGGGGGATAATAATAGCACCTCGCGTGCAGGCATGGGGTGAAGCTGGGGTGAGACAGGGCACAGGAAGTTCTGGCACAGTGCTGGGCTGGGCATGGAACCCGCACTTCCTAATGAAGCAATTGCTGGAGGTGCACAAAACACAGATGCCCTAGGACTCAGGAGCTGGAAGAACTGGTCCAAGGTCACTCAGGTTGGCCCAACCTCCAGACCCCTCAGCCCAAGGCTCTTCCCATGCCCTTGCGTTTTCTGATTTTGGACACCATCTACCAGCAGCCAATGACAATCATTCCAACGGTTGGTGCGCACAGAGTCATGGACTGTTAGTTTCCGCGGGGACCGTAAAGCTCACGTGCAACAGCCACCTAGACCGGCTGGCGTTCCCTCCATGGCTTGAAAACCCTCAGCGATGGGAGCCTTTGCTTCCAGAAATAACATTTCACTTAGCTCCAAATAAATAACTGCATACATTGAGGATGACAGCCTGCATGAAAAAAGACAAGAGTGGGGGGCGGGGGTGCCAACTCAGTGGGAGCCGGCCATATTAAATGGCTGCCAGAAAGCGAATGCCATCACAGGTTACATTAATAGAAATACGGCGCTTAGCAGAAGGGAGGTTATGGAAGAGGAGTGTGCCCTGTGCTGGTCGAAACCACAGCCTCTACTGGGCTCCACTCAGAGTTGTATTTTAAGAGACCATGACAGCTGTGGCCTTAGAATTAAGACTCCAGATCCACTCTTCACTGCCCACCTTTACTCTCCTTGGACAGATCTGGCAAACGGAGAGGCAGGACAGCTTGAGACCATCCTTTGCCTGTTCTACTTCACTCTGGCTCTTGCTTATCTCTCGGCCATAACCAGCCCTTCAGCAAAGCACAGGGACAAGTTCTCCCATGGGCATTCATAGGTCCTTGAGGGGTCCAGACAGTGGAAGGTCTCAAAGCCCTAAAATAGGAGCTACAGAGCCTCCCCAGAGAGGGTTGCGGTCCTCACATCTCCCCAGCTCCTATCCCCACTCCATCCACACCCACCTTCCATGCCCCACCGTCATCTATTCACCCAACAACCATTTATCCATAGGGTGGCCACGTAATTTGTCAACTAGTGACACTTTTGAGAGTGAGGGAGTGGAGAGGTTGCGCTCATAGTAATTCACCAGACCAGAGACGTAAACCACAACCGTCCCAACAGACCAAGACTCAAGGCCGTTGTGGATGAACAAGTTGCATATCCTTGCTTTCTGACCCCGAAGGGCTCCCAGACTCATGGAGGGCACCCCAGCGCCTTGTCCTCAGTGATGTCAGGCTCTCTGGGCAGAAGAGATCTGAGACAGCTTCCTGGAAGGTGGTGGGATGGTGAGGAGGGGTGAGGCAGGGCAGGTATGCCAGGAACAGGTGAGTGGTGCAGAGTAGCCCAGCGGTAGGGTTTGTGAAAGGGTAGGAGGGAAGCTGCTAAGGGGGATGAGACAGCCCCAGCCACCAAGGAGGGCTTGAGTTTCTCCTGCTAGTTCCCCTTGGCCATCAACAGGAAGTGACAGAGAGGAGAGGAGTAGAGGGAGAGATGGCCGGCCTCCGGACTCCAGTCACAACAGCTCAAGCCACCAGACATGCGTTCTCTCCTTTGACCTGCCGCCCCCCCCCCCAGCCCTGCCAGGAAGGCGCTGTTGGGACTCCCATGTTGTAGACAAGGAAACTAAGACCAGAGAGGGGGTGACTAGGAAACCAGAGGGCCAGGGCAGGAGCCCTGGACATCCAGGCCCGTGCTCCTGGACCACTCCCCTTCCTTCAGGTTCACCTTTCCCTTTTCCCCCTGCCCAGCCCTTCTCAGGTCCACTGGGTCATGGTGGCTGTGGTTCGGAGTTAGAGGGCACGTGGCCTCCTGGTTCAGGTGGGACCCCAGTGTGGCAGTTCCCAGGGGCAGAGGATGAGGGCACACCCTTGTGGTACCTTCTGGGTTGTTGGCTCCAAGCTGTCAACATAATGGGCCTCATTCAGGCCCAGGGGATTAGTGGAGCCTGCTGGGCATCTCGGGTTTCCAGCGGAGTCCAGATCCAGCCGGCTCGGGCTGGGGCTCAGGAGGGCCCAAGGGCTGCTCCCCACACACAGGCCCCTCGGCAGGCAGCAGGCACAGAGCCAGCTGGAGGCTTGCCCCGGCAGTGCCCTCGGAGGCCAGCGCTACAGGCACCTGCTGCTGAACACAAAACTTCCCCGTGGGCTGGTGCTCTGGGGCCCGAGAGGCCGTTGGCAGGGTCTGGGGGAGGTTAGCCCCTGGGAGTGATCAGAGCCTGGGTTCCTGAAGCTTCCCGGGAAGACTGAAGGGGGAGCAGGACACATGTTCAGAGATCTGGCCAAGGAATAGTTTCAACTATTAGAGCATTTAAATTCCTCTGTTCTCTCCCCACTTACAAGTGCTTTTCACATGCTCTGTCAGGCAGGGCATTTCTGTCCCTCTTGTGGTGCAGCAAGTGGACGGTAGACATTTGCCCAACACTCTCGGGGTGGCGTCCGTGACCCAGGCAGGGACCAGCTGAGCCCTCCCACCAGCAGCCCAGCTGCTTTCCCGGGCCTCTGCCCCATTGCCAGGAAACCGTGCAGTGATGGGGTGGTTCTGTGTTCAGCTCTGAGGCGTGGGAGAGGTGGGCACGGAGACTTGGGCAAGTGAGGGACTGGCCAGGAGGTCTCAAAGAAAAGTCTGGGCTAGACTGGCCTACAGTGAATGGGAAAAGGGCGGCCCCAGGTTGCACCAGGCGGGGCACCACCCTTTCTGTGCTGGTGCAGCAGAGCGGAAGAAGCCGCTGAGGCCCAGAGGCGAGGGGAACTCTGGCCTCAGATTTCAGAGATTTCAGGGACTAGGCCAGCTTCTCAGGGGGAGGGGGGCGGGACCCATCCCGGGGGTGAGGAAGAGTGAGCTAGGAGGGGGGTGGAGAAGGGGAGAGTGGGGTACTGCTGCCCCCTTGTGGCAGCTCTTGTGGCTGGCACGCCAGCTGGAGTCTTCAGCTGAGAGACCAGACTCTGGGCCAGCAAGACTGCTTGTGTCACCCCATGCTGGGGAAAGAGGGGGGAAGGGCAGGTATCTCTCCAACTTCCACTGTCCCACAGCAAGTTGCCACCTCAGTGCAAAACACCTGGACAATCTTGAAGGAGACAAAGAGAAACTGTAGCTGATATTACCCATCAGTTGCTAAAGAGCCAGGCCTGTGCCCAGGATTGGATGAAGTCATTAAATGTGCACCGTAAACCTCTGGGGTGAACACCACCTGAGCCCCTGTATTACCCTCCCCCCCCCCATTTTACAGAAAAAGAAACTGCAGATCAGAGGGATTATGTCCTTCCTGAAGGTCACACGATTGGGACTTTCAAACCATTACTGGTAAAAGCGTTTCAGGAACTAGCACCAAACTTTATGAAACGTAAACTATTCCACTGTTTTATGTCTGGATTCTAAATTAGGACCAGTTTGGGAGATAAAGAGAAAGGGAGCAAGAGAATGAATGGGGAGGTGCCCAAGGAGAGGAGAAGGTGGCGTCCGTGTGCCTGAGGTGGGGGGAGAAGAAAGAGACACCAAGAAAGAGAAGGTCAAAGAGAGAGGTTGGGACACCAGAGGAGTCACAGAGGACAGAGAACTGGCGAGAGGGGGCAGGCAGGGATGATGCACGGAGAAGGGGAGGGCCTCAGGGAGAATGAAGGCAGCCCCGAAATTGCAGTACCCCCCAGGAGGGCCCCCCCATACCCCACCCCCTGTCCCTGCCCACAGGGTTCCTTTCTGCCACCAAACTGCCTCTTCTGAAAAGGCCCCCACCCTCTGTGACGCTGCCTCTTCCCAGGGATTCCTCCCACCCCTGCCAGCCAGCGCCTTCCCTGTCCCGTCTGCTAGCCTCAAAGGCAGGCCAGTTCTCAGCTTCTGTCTCCCCCTCATCGTGCCCACATTCTGACTCACATTTCCATCTGCGGGCCCGCCCAGTCTCACATCCCCGCTCCACCCCACACAGCCAGGCTCCGTTCCCCCCAGCTGCCCTGTCGACCCTCACCATCCACCACCGCCCCCCCCCCCCACATCCCCGTGGTCATCTTCAACTCCAAGGACACCAGACCCAGCCCCTCCCTCCCACTCCACAACTGCCTCCGATCCCCTGTGTCTTCCAGCAGAAGCCCTGCCCTCCTGCCAGCTCCCCTCCCCGGCTGCTGCGAGTGTCCCCTCCCTCTTTCACACCTCTCCTCCGGTCTGCCACCCATCCTTCTCCCCAAGAATAACCATAATGCCACGTATGGCGCTTCACGCGCATTAGCTCAGATTCCCCCACGACAGTTGGAAACGTGATAAACCATGAAATGCGATAATGCACGCAATCAGCTGCACACATCGTGAAACCGACACCAAGCTGCTGTTTGTTCGCGCAAATTCGCACAGGTCTCCAGGCAGGAGCTCAGAGCGCCATGCTGGGGTGAGACCCACAGCTCTCTTACATCAGCTTGCACGCCCCCTGCCCCGGGGCCTGCGGCGTGCAGGGCCTCCTCCCTCAGCCGCTAGCCAAGGGGGCTGTGGCCGTGGCCTGGGCCACAGGAAGGCCTGCGGGGGGGGGGGGGGGGCTCCCCAGACAGGGTCAGAGGTACTGGGGACCAGCAGAGTGAACAAAACCTACCGGGAGGTTTACAGTCGAGTGGGCTAGACAAACACACCGTTCTGCAAACTGTAATAAGAACCAGAAAGGAAAGAAGAGGGAGAGAACCCACTTCAAACCGGGTGGTCTGGAAAGCCTCTGTGATGAGGCAACATTTCGTTGAGATCTGCAGGAAGAGGTTCTGGCCGTTTTGTGGGAACAGCATCCCAGGGGGAGGGAAGGACACAGGCAGAGACCCCGGAGTAGCACTGAGGAACATGGAGGCAGGTGCAGCTGACACGTGGGGGGAGGGGGGAGGAATGAGGAAGGAATGGAGGGGGCAGGCCAGTGGGCCCTGCAGGTCCCCCCCACAGCCTTTGTTTTTTAACGTTTTACTTGGGAATAATTTCAATTTATAAAAAGTTGCTAAAACAGAAACAGCACAAAGAACACTGTATACTTTTAACTCCGATTCAGCTCCCTGCTCCTCCTCTCCCTCTCTGCACAGAGACCCAAACACATACACTCTTTCCTTCTCCGAATCTTCTGAGGGTGGGTCAGACACATCATGGCCCTGTCACCCTAAAGATTCCCGGGATGTTTCCCGAGAATGGGGGTATTCTCTGCAACCACAGTAATCAATTTCATAAGTGTACATTGTGCAATACGTTAATATACAGTTTCTATCGAATTTTGTCAACCTAATTTTCTAATTAGTCTCTAACTTTCTCAATAACAACCTCTATAGCTCTCCTCCCACTCGCCCCCTCACTGCCTGCCCCCCTGCCCCCGCCAGGCAAATCCAGGATCCATTCCTGAGTTAGGTATTGAATGCAGTAGACCTATTTCTCTTTATCCTTTTTTAACCTGGAACATTCCTGCGGCCTTTCTTTGTCTTTTATGACGTTGATATTGCTCAGGACTCCAGCCTCACCCCCGTTTCTAACAGCATGTTACTCATTTTCTGTTTGTCTGATGCTTCCTCACGAGTAGAATGGGATTATGCCTTCTGGGCTGGAATACCATACCGGTGATGTGTCTCCTTCAGGGTATCACATCTGAAGGCGTGTGCTATCCATCTGTCCCTTATTGGCGATGTTAATTTTGATCATTCAGTGAAGACCTTGCCCTGTTTCTCCACTTCGTAATTACTGGGTTTTGTTTGGTTGGTTTTTTTTTTCTACCTTGTAACTTGTAAGCAGTCCATGGGGAGACTCTTGAAGACAATGCAAATGTTCTGCTCTTCATCAAAATTTCTCCCTGGATTTAGCACCCACTGATGGAATCTTTACTGTGAAAATCACGATTTTCCAACTTCAGCACTCATTCTACATTTAACCGTCTGGCCCTCGGCATTCTGGTACAAGCAAGAGCCCTCCTCACGATCTCATTTACTTCCGACTTTGAGTTACTGTTTTTGTAATGGTTTTAATTCATTACAGTACCTAATTATTTTGATGCTCAAACTGCCCGATTTGGCCACCAGGAACCCTTCAGTCTGGCTCCTCTGTGTCCTGTGACACCTATAATTCCTTTTAGCGTCTTATTTTTTGTGACTATCTTTGCTTCCCTTCTGTCCTTTTCTGGGAATCTAGAATCAGGCAACGTTAGCCCTGGAAGGACAGTTAAGATCATTCTAATCCATCCTTTGGTTTTATGGAGAAAACTGAGGCTGAAGGGAAGTGGCTTGTCAGGACCACACTGTGAACTGATGAAAGAGTTGGTTCAGAATTCAGAATTAGCCTATGCCTAAGTAACAATAATAAAGCAACAATAAATAATGACACGTCCATTTTGAGCACCTATCATGGGACCGACACTGTTAGGTACTTTACATACATATCCGCATTTAATCTCTGCAGCATTTGTGACTAAGCATTCCAGAAGGCGCTGAGACCCAAGTGTGTTACCTGACTCTCCAGAGTCATCTGTCTACCAGATGGAGGAAACGGGTCCAAATTCAGGTCTCAGTGATTCAGGAAAGGGTACTTGCTGGAGGTGGAGGTGGGAGGAGACCTTCACGGGAGTGATCAACTCATGTGCTTCACCAGTCAAGATGAGACTAACTTCTCCGTACTAAAGTGATGGCGTTGAGGGGGCAGAGCGCAGAAAGTCTGGGTTCTGGACCCTAGATTCTACGTGTAATCCACAGCCTGGCCCCCATTTCAAATGCCCAGCTGCCCACCTCCACCCAGGGTGTGGATGGAAAAAGGAAGCTGCCATCTCCTGAGGGGACACCCAGGCCTTCCTTGGCCTTAGAACGAGTGGTCTCAAGTGGGAGGCTCACCCTGGTTTCCCCCCAGCCCAGCCCCCTCCAGAGGTTCTTGGGACAAAACGGGGTGGGGGGTGGGTGGGGTTAGCGGCTGTTCTATGCACAGGAAGGTCATTCATTACTGCCCCTGGCCCCAGGATCCGGATGCAGACATGGGAGGAGGGGGCTTGGAAGGCTACTGGGTGGCCAGTGGCCCGGAAGACACAGGTTCTGCGCGGGGCTTTGCTGGCCCAGACCCAGGGCTAGGGCGGGCTAAGCGACCGAGCCCCCCGGCTGCACTCTCCCCGCAGGCTTCCAGGACGTGCACGTGATGATCTTCGTGGGCTTCGGCTTCCTCATGACCTTCCTGCAGCGCTACGGTTACAGCTCGGTGGGCTTCAATTTCCTGCTGGCGGCCTTTGGCATCCAGTGGGCGCTGCTCATGCAAGGCTGGTTCCACTCCTACAAGGAAGGCTACATCCACTTGGGCGTGGAGAAGTGAGCGTGGGGCGGGTCCGGAGGGCAAGGGGCGGGGCCGGGGCGGGCTCTGCAGGGATGGGGGCGGGCCCCGGGGACTATGGGCGGGGCCCTGGGAAAGGGGGCGGGCCCGGAGGCGGGGCCCGGGGTGAGGGGCTGGCCCGGGGGCGGGGATCACCGGGCGAGAGGGCGGGTATGCAAAAGAACATTCGTCAGCCCGCGGGAAGGCCAAATCCACAGAAAGGGTTCAGAGGCAAATGGCCATAAAACTACGTTTAACGTGCAAGCCCCTGCTGTCACATATAGGGCACCAACCGGGGATCATAGGCCAGGTGTCTGAAACTTAAAACATGCCAAATACTTGCAAGATGATTAATTCACTGAAGCCAGTTAATGAATCCACGACTTTAGAGAAACTGGAAAAATAGTTGACTAGATAGAACATGGTCGGAGCCAAGAAATTAGTCTTTTGTATAAAATCTTTGACAAGAAAGTCTCACTCCCAAAGCCGTAGATCCAAAGTATGAAAACACCTGTAATATATTTCATTGGCCACCACAGCCAAAGAGCTATGGCTGAATGAAAAACAAAAGTATACAACTTTTTAAAAATCTCCAAAGAGAATTATTATGAACTTCGTGAGTTGGCAAGTTTTGGGTGAACCAGTGATTGGGTGAGTTGGTCACTTGACAAATTGAGTTTTGGCAAATTGGCTTTCAGGGGATAGATTTTCAGCAACTGAGCTGGAGCCCATTTTTGGTGCTCAGGACTGGATGCTCATGTTGTCCCTAGACCCTCCTCCTGGCTCCTGTGCCTACTTGAAGAGACCTCCAGGTCCCACCTGTCACTCTAGGGTCATGGCTCCCCTACAGGCTCTGCCCAAAACTCCGTGGGCCCTCCTAAGAGGTGACATCCGAACTTCCATCTCCCGGCAGCTGGAGGCCCAACGTCAGATGGGTCTTCTGGCTGCAGTTGTGGGAACATCAGCAAATAACTCGGCCTCTCTAAGCCTCCATGTTTCATCTATATGATGTGGCTACTAACAGTACCTCTGTGGCACAGGAGGACATGTGCTGTACCAGGCAGCTATTTCTGTGCCTGGCACTTAGTAACTGTCATGATTCATTCAGCCGGGCCCTATGTGAGGCCCTGGGGACACAGCCGTGAACAAGGCTCGTAGTGAAGCAGACGCTCCAATGAACATCCTCTGTCTTGGGAGGGACCTGACAGAACGGCCCCCATTCCACTCCCTGGCCCTACAGTCAGCTGGTCTCTTACTTCTCACCTCCTGATTCTCACACACACACACCTGAGCGTGGGGCAGGGGCACTTCCTCTGGCTGCGAATGGCTTGTGGGTCTAGCCTCTACTGTCCCTACACCCACCCCTGTTAACAACTCTCCTGACTCTGCCTCACAATCCAGGACAGCTTTGCCGCTGGCCCGTCCCAGGAAGGCCTGGGTTAGGAGGCACGTGGATGGAACCAGGGTCTCCTTTGGCCGCACGACATCTACCTGGCTGTCTGCTTCGCCATCAGCCTTCTGCTGACCGGCTAGGCTTTCAGGGTCCAGACTTAAGAAGGACCTAGGTGCTCCTCTGCTTCTGTTCTCTCTGTTGGCCTTCCTGCCCCCTCCATCCAGCCCCCAGCTCCCTACATCCTGCAGGAAGCCCTCTCTCTCTTCTCTGGACACAGATCCTCTCTCTCGGGTAAGGACATGAGAGCTCAAACCCAAGCAGAGCCCTGGTAACCAACAGAAGAGGTGTGTTTAGAGTGAGATCTAAGAGTCTGGAGACAGAGACCACATGTGGGTGGAGGAACCAAGGAAGGCTTCCTGAAAGAGGAGGCAGTCAGAAGAGGTTCTGGAAGGGCAGGTAGAGGACGGAGGGCAGGGCGCGGCTCCAAATATGCAGCATGTTCAACAACAGCCGCCAGATGACTTGGGTGCCTTGACCACAAAGTTGCCTGCAAGGAGGGGGTGCTGAGATGGGGTCACGAAGGAAGGGCATGGCCTCTGGTATGTGCCGTTGCCTTGCTGGACCCTTCACCTGTTACTTAGAGTACCTTTAGGATGTTATGTGCCCTTACGACATCATGACACGGAGGCTCAGCAAGGTTAAGCCCCAAGTCCAAATCCATGGATGACCAAAGTCCAGATTCAAACCCAGGGCGTGGAGCACAGCTTTTTGCTGCTGCCTCAGCCCCTCCCCTGACCCATCTCCCCACAGCCTCATCAATGCGGACTTCTGCGTGGGCTCTGTCTGCGTGGCCTTTGGGGCGGTTCTGGGCAAAGTCAGCCCTGTCCAGCTACTCATCATGACCCTCTTCCAAGTGACCCTCTTCTCAGTGAATGAGTTTATCCTCCTCAGCCTGCTAGAGGTGAGCAGGGATCAGAACGGGGGTGGAGATGGAAGGGCCACTTGGGGTGACAGCAGGGAACTAGAGAAAGGGAGGGCTGGGGAGATATGCCAGCTGGATTCCGTTCAATGTTGGCAAGTCACGTAACCTTCTGAATGTCAGTTTCCTCGTCTCTAAAGTGAGAGTAATGATATTTACTGGGCAGAGCAGGGGCCCCTCATGTTGGTTGTCTCCCTCCTTTCTCTTTCCTGCATATTGGGTGGAAAGAGTGGGTGTTCCTGAACATAGTCTCTCTTTTTTTTTTTTTAACACTTATTTGAGAGAGAGAGAGAGAGAGAGAGAGAACAGCATGAGCTGACACTGCAGAGCCTGATACAGGGCTCAGTCCCACGAACTGTGAGATCATGACCTGAGCCAAAATCAAGAATCAGACATTTCACCGACTGAGCCACCCAGGCACCCCCCTGAACATACTCTTACACACACACACCACATTCACAGATTGGTCTCCCAAGAAAAAGACACAGTGTATTGAGGGCTACACATATGTAAGGAAGGAGCCTTAGGGAATATCCAAGGTGGACGTGTATCGCTGCATAGGTTGTGCACTGCACGACTCTAGAAGTGACAGTCACATGGATTCTGGCAGGAATCATGCCCCTTAAAGTTGGCCAATTCAAAGAACCAAGTAAGGGGTGCCTTAGACCTCTGACTCTAGCTCAGATACTTCTTTGGTACCTTTGCAGGGGTGAAGGTCATTCAGAGACTTCATCCATTTCTTAGCCCCCAACTCCTCTACATTTGGACTCTGCCTGGAACACCCCCACCCCTGAAAAGGGGTAGAGTTTTTTTGCTTTTGTTTTTTTTACGTGACACTACATCCAGTCATTCATTTTGTCATTTTCTTCAGCCACCAGACTGACCCAGGCCACCATATCTCTACCTCTTAACTCACCTCCTAATCTTCATCCTTGCCCCACTCACCACCACAGGCCAATCCCCACCAGCAGCCATGGAGACCTGTTAGTAATGCGTATGAGACCAATTCCCCTGATTAAAACCCTCCAGTAGCTTTTAAAATTTCACTTCAAATAAAATCCACATTTGTTATAAAGCCCTACATGTTCTGCCCCCAGCCTCTCTCTCCAGTCTTATAACCTACTCTCTCCCCATCTTTCTGTGCTTTGGCCATACCCTCCTGTCTGTTCCTCAACACAGCAAGCTTGGTTCCCCCTCGGGGCCTTTGCTCTTGCCTGGAATGCTCATCCCCCAGTCATTTTCATCGCTGAGGTCTCAGCTAGAATATCACCTCTTCAGAGAGGCCCTCCCAGATTCTCCCCCCTATACAGTGTTGCCCTCTAGCTTACCCCCCTACCCCACCCTAGTCACTATGTCTCACATTGACCTGGTTTATTTTCTTCATAACATTTCTCCTTCTCTGATAAACCTTATCTGTCTGGACCATCCGTGTCCCCAGCACCTAGTTCAATGCCTAATAAGTGCTCAACAAATATTTACCAAGTAAAAACCAAGACTCTGAGTTTGACTGCATGTCAGGTAATGCCCCGGGCACTCTCACTCAGACCCTGAGGAGCTCACAATCTAGTGAGGGAACCAGGAAGTACACAGTTACCATGCAGTGTGATGAGAAGTGAGGTCAAGGGCTTGGTGACACGAAGGAGGGTGCCTGAGCCAGCATGGCAGGTCAGGGAGGCTTCCTGGAGGAAGAGACATCAAAGCTAGAAGTCAAGGAGAAAGCAACCAGGCAAAGGGGTGAGGCAGAGGAAACAGTGCAAAGGCCTTGAGGGAGGCCCACGGTGAGTGGTCTCTGGTGGCTCCATCTGGTGGAAGGAGGGTGTGCTGGGGGAGGGCTTGGGGGGGTAATGGTGGAGGAAGGGGGGCAGGACACGGATCATCAAGGCTCCTGGAGATGGTGTTGAAGAGTCACGAGGGCAACTTTGTCATGACGGCAGTGGGGAGCTATGGAGAGTTTCAGATGGGGGAGTGGCACGGCCAGACACACGTAATAGAAATGCCACTTCGGCTCTGGTGAGGACAATGGCTGGGATCAGGGAGCCCTGTTAAGAGACTGTCCAAGTCGCCCTGGTAAGAGATCATGGGACTGGGGCTGGGGGTAGTACCAAGAGAAGGAAGTGATTCAACAGATAGAAAGGAGGGGAATACACAGGCCTTAGGGACTGGGTGTGGTGGGAGGCGTGAGAAAGAAAGAAGCAAGGCTAGGCGAGGGGTGGGCAGTGGGGCCAATGGGCATGATCTGAAACAGTGAGAATCCACAGTCTTGGGCATGAGTCGAGAGACCCTCAAAAATCCCCCCAATCTGCTACAGAAATTCGGTGTGTAGTTTTTTGTTTTTGTTTTTTTGAGAGAGAGGAGAGAGAGGGGGTGGGGAGAGAGGGGGGGAGGGGAGAGGGAGAGGGAGAGGGAGAGGGAGAGGGAGAGGGAGAGAGAGAGAGAGAGAGAGAGAGAGAGAGAATCTCAACCAGGCTGTCAGCACAGAGCCTCACTCAGGGCTTGATCTCACGAACCGGGAGATCGTGACGGGAGCTAAAATCAACAGTCGGACGCTTAACAGCCTGAGCCACCCAGGCTCCCGCTACAGAAATTCTTTTAATGCCTGACAGTCTTCAGGCCTGTCTCTGTGCCAAGTTAAAATACATCACTGCTGACATGTCAGGAGCACTTGCCCTTGGCTGAGCCCTGCTCTGAATACTTTACGTGGCTTATCTCAATCCTCATCTCTGAGAAAGGCACAATTATTACCTCCACTTTACAGATGAGAAAGCTGAGACTCAGAGAGGTCATGAGGGCTCATCCCAGGTCCCAGGGTGCTGGGAGAGGCACCCACCAGGCCGGGAACCAGGAAATCCAGGCCTGTCAACAACCCCACCACTAAGCTCTGTGACCTTGGACCATACACTTACCTCTCTGGCTGGATTTCCCCATCTAAAGTGAAGGAACAAGTCTGTGATTGATTGGAATTTCCCCCCAACATGGGTTCTGAGTGGGGAGGAAGAGGAGGCTGGAGAGAGGGGAGGGGGGCACGCGGAGGAAGGCTAAGTCCACGAAGCACCTGTTGAATGCCAGGCTCTCACCGGGCGCTTTACACAAGTTGTCTGATTTAACCCTCGAGACGGCCCTGCTAAGTCACCGCCCTCTCCCCCACTTTGTAAATGAGGAGCTTCAGACCTAAAGAAATCCAGAGGCACGGAGTGGGGGAGGGCAGGAAGGGACAGAAGAGGAAGAAACCTCCCTACGTGCTCTGACTGTGGGAGACAGGAGACAGGAGGGTGGGGATGGGGTGGGTGGTGGAAGGTCAGCTGGGAGGTCATAGGGTAAGGTCAGCTGGGAGGTCATAGGCAGGATGCTGGCAGTCTAGATCGAGTGGTGCTGGGCCAGGAGTGGCTGCGTAGAAAGACATATGGAGGGGGTAGGGCCCAGGGGGAAGGGAAGGGCTCCCAGGAATGAAGATAAGGCAGAAGCTAGTGACCAACTAGGTGACAAACTAGGGGGGTGCCCTAGGTTCTAGGTCTGCTTCACCTCTTCCTGCTGGGTGACTGGTCAAGGTCCTCTCCAAGGCTGGGTTTCCTGATCTGGGCACAGTCCCATCTGCTGGGTGAGGATACTCTGGCATTTTGCCGACGGGCTCACAGCCTGGGTTCAGGGATCCCTGCTTTCTCCTCTTCCAAACTGATTGGTCTGTGGGGGGCCCCAGGCTCCCATCTTGCAGCTTGTGGAATCAGAGACAGATGGACCTGTGTGTGTGTGTGTGTGTGTGTGTGTGTGTGTGTGTGTGTGTATGTGTGTGTGTGTGTGGCGGGGAAGGAAAGTGCTCACAGGTGGGAGGGAGAGACAGTATCAGAGCCTCACTGATCCCTGTACCCCAGGTGAAGGATGCAGGGGGCTCTATGACCATCCACACATTTGGCGCCTACTTTGGGCTCACAGTGACCTGGATCCTCTATCGACCCAGCCTACATCAGAGCAAGGAGAGGCAGAGCTCTGTGTACCACTCGGACCTCTTCGCCATGATTGGTGAGGGCTGCTAGAAGGACTGAGGGCCACCCTGATGGGTGAAGGTGGCCATGATGGATGAGGGCCATCATGATGACTGAGGGCTGCCATGATGGGTGAGGACCACCATGAGGAGTGAGAACCACCATAATGGGTGAGGGTCTCCATGAGGAGTTCAGGTTCCCGTAACTATGCCTGATCTCCATGTGGTCTGGAGGGTGGTAGCCAGGTCCTCTGGGGAAAGGGCAGAGGGGGTTGCCTGTAGACATCTCCAGGATCCCAGATGATGGTCCCTTTTTCCCAGGGGGCTGGAAGAAGTTGGTCACTCATCCTGTTTTCCCTAGGATGCCCTAAGGCAGACAAAGTGGAACTGGTGACTCCATCCCCTGGGTCAGGGCAAAGTGTGAATTCCTACTTCCTGTGTCCATTCATTCCAGAGAACACCTATCAATCACCCACTCTGGTCTCCTAAAACCCAGCCCTGCCTTCAAGGGATTATTACCAGATCATTACCAGATAATCTCCCAACAGTGGGGGGAAAGATTCTCCCTCACGGTGCTGTGGGAGCAAGGTGGGAGGCATTTAGCCCAGTTACGGGGTCAGGCTACACTTTCTGGAGCACAATCAGGAAGTAAGGAAGGCAGGGAGGATGTCGTAGGAAGAGCCCCCAGCATGAGTAAGGCTGTAGGGTGGGAAGCTGCTGGGGCACGGGAGTCATCTGAGGTCTCTGAAACTAAAAAGAGCAGGAGGTCTGCCTAAGTTCTGTTGGGCCCATCTAACACCTCTTCTCCCGGGCCCACCGGCCCTGTCTGGTCCGGCTAGGCACCCTCTTCCTGTGGATGTACTGGCCCAGCTTCAACTCAGCTGTGTCCAAACACGGAGACGCCCAGCACCGAGCTGCCATCAACACCTACTGCTCCTTGGCAGCCTGCGTGCTCACCTCGGTGGCACTGTCCAGCGCCTTGCACAAGAAGGGCAAGCTGGACATGGTGAGACAGCGGGACGGGGAGCGTGGGGAGCCCGGGGGGGGGGGGGAGGTGCGGCTCTGACCGCCTGTGCCCAGTGGGCACTGATCACCGCGCCCTTCCAACAACTCCTTGAGGCTCGCAGCATCAGGATTATCAGACCCACCCTGCAGAGGAAGAAACTGAGGCTTGGGGACAAATGATTTGTTCGGATTACATAGCTGGGTTTTGGCATAGCCCAGAACCAGATTCTCAGAGATTGTTGATCTCTGAGCAGCTCCTCCTCCTCACTCTCCTCCCCCGCAGCCTGGGGTGCTGACAGCCGTTCTGGGCTGAGCACCCCATCAGACCTGCCCCGTAGGGTTGCCAGAGGCACCTCCTTCTACCAGGCTTCTGATCTTCCAAACACTGGCCCTCAGTCTCTTTTTTTTTTTTTTTTTTTTTTAAGTTTGAGATGGGGGGGAGAGAGAGAGAGAGAACGAGAGTGCATAAGTGGGGGAGGGGCAGAGAGAGAGAGGGAGAGAGACAGAATCCCAAGCAAGCTCTGCACTGTCAGCACAGAGCCCGATGTGGGGCTCGAAGTCATGAATCATGAGATCATAACCTGAGCCGAGATCAAGAGTCAGATGCTTGGGGCACCTGGGTGGCTCAGTCGGTTAAGCGTCCGACTTCGGCTCAGGTCATGATCTCGCAGTCCGTGAGTTCGAGCCCCGCGTTGGGCTCTGTGCTGATGGCTCGGAGCCTGTTTCAGATTCTGTGTCTCCCTCTCTCTGACCCTCCCCCGTTCATGCTCTGTCCCTCTCTGTCTCAAAAATAAACGTTAAAAAAAAAAATTAAAAAAAAAAAAAAGAGTCAGATGCTTAACCGACTGAGCTACCCAGGAGCCTGAGCCTTCTTAAAGCAACCTCCACCTGCATCATCCCATACCCTCAGAAAGGAAACCCCTTTGATGCTTGTCCACACCCCTGGGAGGTTGGTGGGGGGATATGGTTTCCCAGTGTCCTTCCTGTCACATCCCTGGGATAGACTGTTCTGTCATTAGTGGGGAGGGGCCAAAGCCCATAGATGGTGGTATATTCTTCTATAAAAAGAAGACCACCTCTCTATCTCATAGTCTGACGCTAGCTTCTTGACACGGGTATATGTGTGCTGGGACACTGCCATGACCCCTGGGTACACTGGACAGCCGCCACACAGAGAGGTAGGGACTCACACATCAGAGGGAAGAGAATCAGACACAGGGATGTGGGCACAGCTGTGTGCTCCCAACACCCCCACGCAGAAAAGGGCACGGAATGAGGTCAAGGTCAGGGGCTCTGGCTCCACACAGACCCGGATCGACTTACCTTTCTGCCTCTTGCTAGCCGTGTGGTCTTTAACAAGCCACATCACCTCCCTGCACCTCAACTCCCTCCTCTGAACAAGCATCAAAAGATAACGGTCCTTACCTCCTGGGCTTGTTGTAGAGACGGACTGAAATCATCCCCGCAGCCGGCAACGCAGTACCCGGTGCAGGTAGGCCTGGAGCCGTCGTAGGCCCATGGGCTCTGGCTCGGGGGTTTGCGCACGAACAGGCCTGATGTCGGCGTACGTCACGGGGAGACCATCAGACATGCAAACCTGCGCACACAGGTTCACAGGGGACATGCAGACATGCCAGTAGGTCTCACCGGCAGGGACACATGATTTGTGCCCACGCACAGTGCCCAGGCTGCTGGTGCAGAGAACACAGGAGCTAGGCCCGGGGCCCTCTGCAGGCTCCTGGCTGGCTGAGACGCACTGTGAGTCACCCTTGCCTCCCGGAGCCAGAGCGTGGGGGGTGCAGGCTCCGGGAGAGGACTGAGCTCTGGCCCTCCCTACCCAGGTGCACATCCAGAACGCCACACTTGCGGGAGGGGTGGCCGTGGGCACCGCTGCCGAAATGATGCTCATGCCGTACGGCTCCCTCATCGTCGGCTTCATCTGCGGCATTGTCTCCACGCTGGGTTTTGTGTACCTGACGGTGAGGGCCCCCCCGCCAGGGCAGAGGGCCGGGGAACCCCGGGGTCTGTGTTTCTAACTGGCAGGGGTGGGGAGGTCTGGGGGCTGGAGGGTGCTGGGTCTCTGGGTATTTGGGGCCTCTGGAATCCCGGCCTCCCCACACCCCTGCCACGGCTAAGGGCCTGAGCAACACCCTTCTCCCCTCTCCAGCCATTCCTGGAGTCGCGGCTGCGGATCCAGGACACGTGTGGCATTCACAACCTGCACGGCCTTCCGGGCATCATAGGCGCCATTGTGGGTGCGGTGACAGCATCCTGCGCCAATGCTAAGGTGTATGGAATAAAAGGGTAAGTATGGAGGAGGTGCAGGGAGCCCGGGCTCCCTCCTTCCTTCTCCATTCCTCCTTCCTGCTGTTCTGGGGTCCAACGTTGTATCTCTACCCCTAGCCTTCCCTAATCTGAACCACCGTCCGTGGGTCCCTCTCCCGAACCTCTGTCCTTCTTCAGGAGTCTTAGAGACCATCTGATCTGTCCAGTGCACATGGGGAGGCTCAAGCAAGGGTTTACTGAGCCTTGGTGCCCATTCACATTTGTGGGGCGACAGCAAGTGCTTCCTTGGCCTCTCAGTGGAGCCCTGACCTGCTCTCTGTCTCCACTCGAGGCTTGCCAATTTCTTTGGCTTTGATGGTTTCAAGACTTCCTGGGACTCAAGCATGCAGGGCAAGTTTCAGGCTGCTGGTCTCTTCGTGTCCCTGGCCATAGCCCTGGTGGGCGGCATCATCGTGGGTGAGTGGGAGCGTCTGGGCCAGAGAAGGTGGGGCCGCTGCGTGTGGGGGACCCACCAGCACGTACCAGAGGTCAGCTCGGAGGACCCAGGAATCCTGTGCGCTTGTGGTTGTGGGATTGGGTTGGGTTGGGGGTTGGGGGGAGCTTCCCATCTGTGGGAAAGGGCTGGGTAGGCAGAGAGGAAGTGGTTCCTGACCTCCTGTGACCCCCAACTTTCTTTAGGGGTCATTTTGAAATTGCCATTCTGGGGACAGCCTGCTGATGAGAACTGCTTTGAGGATTCAGTCTACTGGGAGGTGAGTTCCTGGAACTTGTTCTCCTGCCCAAAGGGGGTTCTGCCCTTCTCCACAGACCCTACTCACGTCAGCTGGGCTGGGTCCTGAGGAGCCGGAAGCTGAAGGTGAGGGACAGAGCCCCGCGTCACCTTACTCCTCCAACGGGAGACTGTGTCTCCTGGGGCGGGAGACTGTGTCTCCTGGGGCGGGGGCGGGCTGAAGGCTTTATTCTAGAGCCGTAATTCCTAAAGTATGGCCCCCTGTGCTCCCCAGAGGCAGCAGCACCTGGGAACTTGTTAGGAATACAAATTTCTTGAATCGTACCCAGTCCTCCTGAATCCAAAATTCAGGGGGGAGGCTCAGCACTGTGTTTCAACAAGCCCTCCCCGTGATTCTGATGAAACGCACACCCGCCTCTGAGAACCACGACCTTTCTGTGTGCATTGGAATCACCCGGGGAGCCTTAAAGGTTCTCCAAGCCCCGCGAGGCTCCGAGTTCATTGGTTTGGGGGTAGGGCCTGGACATTAGGAGTTTTTGTTTTTTTGGTTTTTTGTTTTTTTTTTTAAACTTCCCCAGGTGAATCCAATATGTAACCCGGGTTAAGAACCACAATGTGGTGGGGCGCCTGGGTGGCTCAGTCGGTTAAGCGTCCGACTTCAGCTCAGGTCACGATCTCACAGACCGTGAGTTCGAGCCCCACGTCGGGCTCTGGGCTGATGGCTCAGAGTCTGGAGCCTGCTTCCGGTTCTGCGTCTCCCTCTCTGTCTGCCCCTCCCCCGCTCATGCTCTGTCTCTCTCTGTCTCAAAAATAAACGTAAAAAAAATTAAAAAAAAAAAAAAAAGAACCACGATCCACCTGGAGACCTTATAAAAATGCAGCTTCCCAGGCACCTGCCCAGGATTGTAATTCAGGAGGGTCTATGTGTGGGAACAACTTTCCAGCTGAGTCTGGTCCAGAAACTGAGTTCTGTGACATTCCATTGCTTTCTGTATCAGTACAGAGACCCAACTGGAGAAACGATGTTCTACAGGCTGAAAGTACTAGGATGTCACAGGACTCCATTTCTTTAAAAAGATGCCGTGATTTGGGTTTTCAGTGACTTCAGGGAGGCCTCCCTCCCGACCAATCATTGTTGAAGGCAATTACCTTCGTTAGATGGTGGAGGATGACAGCCACCCACACTTCCCCTCATGACAGGGGGCAGGACCTAACCTGTGTCTGTGGCCCCTGTGACAAGGGCCTGCCCATCACCGCCTTTCATGTGGCTCTGTATTTTTATTTTATTTTTAAAATGGTTATTTATTTTCTTTGAGATGGGGGAGAGAGAGAGGGAGGGGGGAGGGCAGATAGAGAGGGGGAGACAGAGAATCCCAAGTGGGCTCTACCCTGCCAAACCCACAGTGAGATCAAACCCACAAACCGTAAGATCATGGCCTGAGCTGAAAGCAAGAGTCAGACGCTTAACCGCCTGAGCCATCCAGGTGCCCCTTGGCTCTGTATTTTTAACCACACCAGAAGTTTTCTGGGTAATTTCAACTGGTATCCATTAGAAGCCAATTTCATGTACATAGCTAATAATGCTTTTGAATTCATTCTCTTTAAATTATTTTTTAATTATAAAATGAATAGAAGCCCATTAAAGGAAATCTGGAAATAGAGAAAAATAGAAAGAAATCCTATCACCCTAATTCAAGTACTGTTAATGTTTTGGGTATATTTCCCTCCAGTCTTTTTTTTTTTTTTTTAATCCTCGCAGATTTTTTAATGTTTATTTATTTTTGAGAGAGAAAGAGAGAGAGTGTGTGTGTGAGCAGGGGAGGGGCAGAGAGAGAGGGAGACACAGAATCTGAAGCAGGCTCCAGACTCAAGGCTGTTAGCACAGAGCCTGATGTGGGGCTCAAACTCACGAGCCATGAGATCATGACCTGACCCTAAGTTGGATGCTTAACTGACTGAGCCACCCAGGTGCCCCAATTTTTTTTTACACAGTGGAGATTATATGCCCAATTTGAGATCCTGCTCTTTCTTTTTATAAGAAGTATTCTGTTATTACATTCTTAATAAACTTCCTTTTTTTAGCAGCATAATTATTTTCATCCCATTTTTAAAGTCAGAATTTAAACTATTTTAGACACCACAATTAGAAATCACACAGATTTAACGCCAATGAAATAAACTAAAAGATGTTATCAATTCCCATATATAGAAGTTCACTCTTGGTTCTGTTTTGATCTTTACAATGTATTCTAAGTTCACACCTTCTCTCTGCTGTAGTATACCTTTCAGCAGTGCTCCGTTTTGAGGACTGTAATTCTGTGTCAGTGGAAGTAAGCCACCATCAGGCCATCCCCTCAGCCCCTGGCCTCTGGATGGTTTACCTAGGAGATGAGGTGGCTTTCCAGAGGATGAGGGGACACAGCTGTTCCCCAGGACCTTAGATGAGGAAATCTTTTTTATTTATTTATTCTGAGAGAGACAGAGACAGCGGGAGTGGGGGAAGGGCAGAGAGCGAGGGAGACAGAGAATCCCAAGCGGGCTCTGTGCTGCTAGTGCAGAGCCCGATGCAGGGCTTGAATCTATGCAACTGTGAGATCATGCCCTGAGCCAAAATCGAGAGTTGGACGCTCAACCAACAGAGCCACCCAGGCGCCCCAGATGAGGCAATCTTTGAGATCAAAGCTAAGCCTTGAAGCCAAGGCAACGCTGATCCACCCCACTCCCACTCCACCTACCAATCCATTTCTGCTCCCCCCCTCCCCCCCACACACATCTCACCTCACCCCCCTTTTGGACCTGTCTGCTATTCAGGGAGCTTGCCATGCTGCCTCTCCCTGGCACATTACTCCTGCTCATCTATCAAGAGTGGGTTCAGCACAACCAGAATCCCCCGCCCCTGACTGGGCTATCAGCCTCTCATGTGCATTTGCAGTTCATATTGTCACTGTGCCTGTCACTTGAACGCCTTCCCATTGCTCTGGTGGGGCAAGGACTCTTGTCTCGTGCTTGCAGTGCCCCAGCACCCTGGACAGTGGCTAGCCTGATGTAGGGGGCAGGACACCTGTGTGAAGGACCGCCCTGCTCCCTGGCATGCAATCTGCATAGTGATCACAAGGTGGCGCCCGCCACACACCATACGCTGCTCCTGACTTGCCCAGGCTGTGCTAGTTCTACCAGGGACACCTGCCTGGCCTAGGGCAGGGCCCTTGGAACTGTCCTCCTGTCTCTGCAGATGCCTGAGGAGCTGAAGAGCACTGTCTTACATCCTGAGGACTCCACCCTCAAGCCCGCGGAACCTTAAACTCCCAGGGCAGGTGAGAAGCAGGTGAGAGCGTGGGCAGGGTCTCCCGGTGGGTGCCCAGCTCTGGGAACTGGGTGACACCAGCAAAGGGGCAAAAAGAGAGCATCAAGAAATGCAGATGTGGGCAAAAAGAGAGCATCAAGAAATGCTCCTGCCTGGATTGGAGCGGGCATGTGAGGGTTGGTGGCACTCAGACTCCTTGCAAGCTGGACAGGCACAGAGATATATGGAAGGCACTCTGAACTGGAAGGAATATATAGAAGGTGACCTGGGTGCACACTTGGCTTTGCTGCTTACTGGCTGTGACTTTGAGGATCTCTTCACCCAGAGCCAGAGCCTCAATTTCCTCATTTATAAAAGCAGGACTGACAGGCCTGGCTCTATTCAGTCGACCACCTCGGGCTAGTTCTACCTTCCTCCTCTGTCTCCTCTCTTCTTCCCATCAGCTCACAGTCTCCTTGCCCCCGTGTGGAATGCACCAAGCCCTTCCTCGTGCCTTTTGCATCCAACCCTCCACAGAGAGCTCTACCCGACAGGTGCAACTACTTCCCTCTTTTCCAATAAATGAGAAAATTAAGGCTCAGAAAAGTTCAGGTTCTCCAAGGCCACAGAGTGCAAGTAGAGAAACTGGGGTCTTAGCAAGTCATCACCCCTGTGCTCATTCGCGCTCTTGGATCCCCTTGGAGCCCAGAGCTTGGAAAGAGCTGCGTCTAGGGCACAAGGCTGAGTGATGTGACCACTTGCCTCTAATGCCCACCCTGTCCGGAAAAGGCAAAGGTGCCCAAGGGGCTACGGCAGGACCCCACAGTGGCCCGCTGCTCTTGGCTCTCTCCCTGCAGGCTCCACAGACCGCCCCGGCCCTCCCAAAAGAGCGGTGCCGACCAAGCTGAGAACACAGGAGCAAGGCAAGCAGCACCCCACCTGCTGGCCTGGCCCAGGGCGCCCTCCACTTCTTTCTCCTTCATCCCAGGAGGCCTGCCTGAGAATGGAGACGGGAGAGCTCTAGACAAAGTGGGCATCCAAGCCAGGTTCTGGCTGCAGGAGGCCTGCCTCCAGGGGGTCTTGGTGGCCACATCCTGAGAACAGCAGGCAGGAGTGGGGCCGGCAGCTGGGAGTGGGCGCGAGCCATCCTAGGAGACAACTTAGCCGCCAGCCCAACTTCTGGGGTCTTCCACGCCCCGCCTACCCCTCTGCCAGCACCTCCCTTGCTCCCTGGGCCGCCCAGACCTCTCTGTGCCATGCAGATGGCAGCCTCCGTGAATAAACGTTCCTGGTGTTCTTTGTAGAATGGGTGTGAATGCTCCAAACGGGGCCAGTTTGAAGGACAAAAGGACCCCAAAGACCTGGCCTCCCGCCCCTGTCCTGACCCTCCATACCAAGCTGCCACCCACAATGCGAGGGAAATCATCCTGGGATGAAGAGGAAGAATCCGGGGTGCTGGAGGCTGCTCCCGCTTGGGGCCCCCTGCCAGGCTCAGCTTTGGGGCTGGGGTCTTTCCCCAAGGCCCGTCCTTAGTTTCCATCAACCACCCTAGAAACTCACCGACCATGAAAACTGCCATGCCCACCGTGCCCTCCGTGTGGTGTGACCCTGCTCCGTTTCAAGGGCACTCAGGCAGGGTGGGAGAATAAGGGAGGAGGGCTCCTTTGGGCCAATCCCCCTACCCCAACCCTTCCCTCTTGCTCCCTGCCAAGCCAGCCTGGACTCAACAGTTTGGATCTCACCACTTCTTGTGGCCAGCCACCACCCTGGGCTGAGTAACACACACTTCCCACCCTTAGGGGCCTCACAGTCTAGGTGAGGACCGACCTGACACCCGAGATCCACCCTGAACTCTTGACAGCCATTCCATGGCCAGGTGGCTTCCCAGAGCGGGTGACCTGAGCAGGGTTTTGGAGGCTGAATAGGAGTTTACCGGAAGGATGGCACGGGGACAGCCTGGGCAGAGACCCAGAGATCAACATAGCGAGGTTTGGTGTGGCTAAAAGAGATGTGAGGCAAAAGCGTGCCAGCTGGAGAGTAAGCAGCAGAATCCAGATCCTTTGTGGAGCAAAGACTCCAGGGAGGAAGGGGTGAGGGGAGAGGGAGGAGACGGTCTCTCCTGCCTCCAAATCCGCCCTCCCCGCCCCCCTCACAATTCACACATACATACACACTCAGGGCTTCATTCTCCGTGCCAGAGGAGGTGGGGGGTGGGGGGGGAGGCGAAGGAGGGGAGGAGGGAGCTGAAATGCAACCTATTCATGTTCCCGCGATGTAACACCCCTCATTTTCCATGCTGGGTAAAGACAAAAACCCTTTACAACCTGTTTCTGGAACTTGTCAGCAGCTGCCAAGAGGAGCATGTTAATTAAACGTCGGCAAAGATGGAAGCTGGAGGCCCCGGCTCTAATTGGACAGTTTGCTTCACCGGATTGAAAAACATTGTGACAAAGGAGGAGGTGCGCGGCGGCGCGGCAGGGGTGCGGCGTGGCGAGGAGGGGAGCGGCGGCTTTGATTTGCGCGGAGCCCGGCCGCAGCCGCCCGCCCCCGGCCGCGCCGCCCAGCCCAGCGGCACGCCCACCAGCGCCTGGGAGGGGCGAGGGCCGGGGAGACCCTCCCAAAGCCTGCCCCGAGGGTCCCGCGGGCGGTCCGCGAACGGCGTGACACCCCACCGAGCACCAGGCTTTGAGGCTCTGGGGCGGGCCCCTTCCCGCCCCCCCCCACCCGCCCCTTTACCTGACCTGGGTCCCGGGGACCGTGTAGCAAGGGCATTGAGGGCAGGGGTCGGGCGGTCGCTTCAGGCCTGTGGAGGCTGCCCTGGACGCCCCTGCCCAGGCTCCAGAGAGGGAGACACCTGTGTCTACGCCCCCTAGTTGCCCAAACTAGCTCTGTGTCACGTGATCAGGACGAGGTCTTATAAAAAGGTTGGCGACTGACTTCGAGGCTTGTCCTAGAACCAACCCCCCACCCCCCGGCCCTGCACTGTAGAACCTGGCGTTTCCAGCAGGGCTGTGGGGGTTCCCAGAGACTGTTGCCCCGTCTGTGTTTGCAACCCTAGGTTTCCCTCGGTCTTGACTCACAAATGATAACAGCAGCCATGTATTGATGCTAATTGTGTGCCCAGAGCCATGCTGAGTGCCTCATGTGTTCTCTGTTATTTATCCTACCAGCCACCCTGAGAGAAAGCTTGGATCACACCCATCTCGCAGGTGGCGAGACTGAGGCCCCAGAGAGGCTAAGTAACCCTTCCAAGGTCGCAAGAGTTATTAAATGTGGTGCTAGGATGAGACTGGGGCCCAGGTCCCTCTGATTCCAATATCTCAACCTGGGCTCCCATGTTCCCCGCCCTCCAGCTCCTGGTGCAGCCAGATGAAGGTCTTTGGGACAGTCAGAGCAAAGAGTGGGGCTCCTAAGGGGAGAAAACACTTCTCGGGGCCTCCAGGCTGAGGGCCCTGGAGTATGGGGGTGCAGCAGGCTGGGAGGTCACTTGTGGGGGTAGCCCTAGGCATATTCCCCACCCACACAGGCCTCACTCGCACCTCCTGGGGTACAGGTGGTTAGCTAACAAGCACAGAGCCCCATCTTCTGTCCCCTCTGCCTCGGCCCCAGATTTGCACCCCCCGCACCCCACCGTCATCCTAAGCTGCTGCCAAGGGAGGGGGCTCCATCTGGGGTGGGAGGCCAGGCCAAGGCCTGCGAGAGGCAGGAACAAGTATGGGAAAAGGAGCCATTGTGGCTGAGCCTCGGGGATTAAGAGCTACAAAGTGGCTGTGGAGGGCTGAGGCCATTGACAGGAGCCCCCGGGAGCGGAGTTCCCAGGGGGGGGTAGTCGGAGCAGCCTGTGCTGAGGCTGCCTGCTGGGCCTAATCCCCTGGGAGCGGGGCGGCAGGAGGAACCCCAGAAACATAGCTGCAGTGGAGAGAGGGCTGTCCTTGCTGACGTCCTGCATGGTCCTGGAGGCTCACAGTGGTCTCTCTGAGGAAGGACAGGTGATGGGCAGGTGTGGCCGTGGGGTGTGAGTATCCACGCACGCCCCTCACGCGGGGGGTGTGTCTTCATGGGACCCTAAAGATAGGTGACCCAGTGTGTGTCTGAAGTTTAGGGCATACCTTGAGGGGACTGGGGCCTGAGGGCAGCAAGTGGGCGACTCGAGGTCCCTGGCTGAGTGAGGCATGGAGAGGAAGGAGGCAGAGCCCTCACCAGCAGGCCCAAGTGGGTGCTAAGTGTGTGTGTGTGTGTGTGTGTGTGTGTGTGCACCATCAAGCGGGGTGCTTGAGAAAGGCCCTTCAGAGGCGGCTGGAGGGGCTCTGCAAATTGTAATCAGATTAAGGGGGCCAATCACTTAGGGCTCTTGAAAAGGCCACGCGGTTTCTAATCAGCCCTGAGCGCCTGGGCCCACAAAGCCAGGGAGGAGCTCGGCGGGAGCCACCCGCTGGGGGGCCTCGGGGGTGGGGGCCGCTTTCTTCCCTCTCTGTCTCTCATAATTATGTCAATTTGCTAGCCAAATTGTTTGCTCGAGTGGACCAGGGGCTTGTGCCCCATTCATGTGGTAATGTGGGAACCCGCAGGCCTCCTGGCTGGGAAAATAGGAGGAACCAGGACCCTTCTCCCAGGAGCAGACAGGCCTGGGGGTGTGTGAGGCACCCAGGCCTTGGGAACACTTCCGCCACCAGTGTGGCGCTTTTTTCATGAATTCCAGAAACTTCCAGCTTGGGGTGTGCTCTGGGATGTCCTTTTGGGTCTGTCAAAATGAAGGATGGGGAAGGAGGCAGGGACCCCAGAGGGAACAGAAGTGGCCTCCAGGTTCCTTCGGGGTGAAGGTGGGCAGCTCTCTGTCCTTGTGCCTGGTCCCTGGTGGGCTAGGCTGAGTCTTGAGCGGGTTGAGAGCTGCATGGGATCCCGGAGGTGTCAGAGATGGGGTCCTGAAGGAGGAAGTCACAGCACGCACAGATGGGGATGTGCAGAGACTGGGAGAAAGTTCTTACCAGTTCACTGGGCCTCTATACAGGTGCCAGCCACTGTGAACCTACTTTGTCCACAGCGGCTCCTTGAAGCCAGGGAGGGAGGCACTGGGCTTCCCCTTTCACAGACAAAGAAACTGAGGCTCAGAGAAGCTAAGTGACTTACCCAAAGTCACACAGCTAATAGGTGAGGAACAGAAGCTTGAACTCAGCTCTGTCTGATCCCTTGGCCCCTTCTGCCTCGTTACCACCACGGGAGTTCAGGCCTTCCTTTAAGGGAGCAAACAGGAACCAGCGGTCCACTTGGTTCTGTATGGACCCTTGGCATCGGCACACCGAGGAGCTGTGGGCACAGAAGGGTCAGGCAGTGGGCTCGTTGCCTAGAAGCCCTCGTGGACGTTAGAACAGCTGCTGTCACCAGTCCAGACACAGGTAGCCCGCCCTGTCCCGAGCCCACACTGAGCTGCCTTCCCCCTGCCCTCTGGGCTCCCCTCACCTCCCCAGACCCTCCTGCTGCATGTGAGGACCCCTCCCATCTCCCCTGGGCATGACACTGCAGTGCCTCTGTTTCTCAGCACCCTGCTGGACCCACCAGGCTTGTCAGTGTCCCTCTGAATGTAAGGAGCGCCCCACCCCCCACCCCTCAGCTGTTCTCACAGGGCTGCTGCCCAAACCCTCCACCCCTCCCCCACTCTTCTATCCAGGGCTGTTAGGACCTGCCCTGTGGGAAGCTGGCTGGAGGGCAGGGTGACATTGGCGGTTGGGGCAGGGACAGAGATGGGGGAGGGTCTGCGGCCACAGCTCAGCACCTCTCACCCCCCTAAGAGGAAGGAGGAAAGGCCAGGGGCCATGTTTATCACCGTATGGGATGATGGCCAGAAACTCTTCCTAGAGCAGATAGACTGCAACGGGCAGCTACTCCTTGGTGCCCATCGGGCCAGGTGCCGGGAGGCAGGGGGGTGCAGGGAGGCCCCCGTTCTATGAACCACGGGCTCCAGCACAGCCTCCACACCACAGCCCTGCCAGGGAGGGAAGCCCAAGACCACGGAGATGGTAGCTGGTCAGGACAGGACAGGACTAACAGCAAGCACAAAGCACCTACTCTGTGCCAGGCGCAGTTCTAGGCACCTGGCGTGTATGAATTCGTTCCCACAGCTGGTACGATGTGGCGGGGCCAGAACTCAAACCCAGGCTGTTCCCCCCAGCCCTCCGGAGCAAGGCTGACACTGTTACATCTGTAACGACTCCTACACCCCCTTGGAGAACTCTCTGGGTGTCCCTGCTCTATAGAACCTTCCTGGAGGCCATTTCACCCCCTGCATACCTCCCGTAGAGCACGTATCATAGTTGCATACGCATCAGGTGCCTAGATGGCACATCCCAGTAGGATACAACGTCCTCGTCCTCGTGGAGGGGACATTTGTTTCTGTCTCCCCCAGGGCATAACGGAGGGCTTGGCACAGACAAAGGATCAGGCAGAGTCTTATCTTTTGAGGGGTTAGAACCCATACTCGGTAAACATTTCACAATTGCCCAGCAAGCCCGTATGTGTGGTTTGCTGTCTACAGCTCTAAACAGGCATATGTGTGTATAAGTGGGTGTGCTAATATGTAGTATACAAGAAAGGCTACACGTTCAAATGCATCTTTATAGTTTTTTTAAATTAAAAACATTGAGCGTTTATGCGCGTAACTAAAAGCACACGAGAGAAGCATCCCTCTAAACGCCTGATGGAGGAAGGTAGGGACACCGAAAACACAAAGGGATGAGTCAGATCCATCTACTCACCTCTCCCCTCAAGCCACCCCCCTGTTGGCCTCGCACGGCCCTTCTGTCCCTGAAATTTCCCGGCTTGTGTTACTGGGCACCAAGATGCACAGGTCACACGTCCCAAAGGCCGTCGTGAGGAGCAGCACACCGGATACAGGTTCCAGTCTCTCTGGTTGGCTGTTAAGCACCGACTGTGATGACAGGTCACCCAGGTGATCCTTGGGCACACGGGGAACCGCCTCCGGAAGGTGGATGATGCACGTGTGTGTGCACGCGTGTGCTTGGGCACTTACGCACGTGGGTGCTGGTGAAGAGCTGCTTGGTTAAGGAGCAGTTCCTGAGAGACGTTCCTGAGAGGTGCCGCTGAGGGGCCCAGCAGGCAGAGCTGGAGCGAATGCCAACCAGCAGCCCCTATCCCCTTGGCCAAGGGGAGGGAAGGACAAGGAACCCCTTGTGAATCTTGCGTGGAGGACGCAGACCCGGTCCCCTAGAGTGTGAGGCGGGGAGGCTGCTGGGAAGAACTTTTGCTTCTCACTTGATCCAACCCTGTGCCAACACTTCATCTTCTTAAAAGCTAATCATCTTTCTAAAAGAAAGCTTTTAAGAATTTGGCAATGTGGGGGCTCCTGGGCAGCTCAGTGGGTTAAAGCGTCCGACTTCCGCTCAGGTCACGATCTCGTGGTTGGTGGGTTCGAGCCCCGAGTCGGGCTCTGTGCTGACAGCTCAGAGCCTGGAGCCTGCTTGGGATTCTGTGTCTCCCTCTCTCTCTGTTCCTCCCCCGTTCACACTCTCTCTTTCTCTCTCTCTCAAAAATAAACCTTAAAAAAAATTTTTTAATAAAAAGAAATTGGAAATTTTGGTCTCATCTTTTCCCAAATAAATCTAGACTCCTTTGAAGGGTGGATGAGCCCCCCCCCCCCCCCCACCGCCACAAGGCCTCCCTGTGCCCCAGCGAGAATCACCTCCCTGCCTCTCAGAGCCCCTGAACCGGTCAGTCCTGGAAACCTGTCACTGACCCAGCACAGAGGGGTCAGAGCTCAACCTAAGCGTCAGAGCAAAGAGTAACTCACCTAGAATGGAGGGCACGATGCTGGCCCCCAGAGCCCCTAGAAGTGCCCAGAGCAGAGGGCTGGGTCTGGAGAGCCCCAGGGCACCCGGAGTGAGTGCCCCCACCTTTCCCCTCACCTCTTCTTCCTCTCCTCTATGCTCTCTTTACATCTCTCTCTGGCTCTCTCTGCCCACGTGGATCTTGCTCTCTTTCTCTCTCTCCATTTCCCTCTGCTCCTCTCTTTCTGTCTCTCTCTGGCTGTCTCTGTCTCTCGCTGTCTCCGTCCTTCTCCATCTCTCCACCCCCCACTCACCCTCTCTGGAGGGTGCTCAGTGGGATCATGCCAAGCCCAAAGGGAAGGTCAGGGCACCGTGCGGGGACCAGTACGGACAGCCATTAACCTGTCACTTCGCCTCCAGCCAGGAAAACAGCAGGGCCCAGGAAAGGTGAGGGATCGCAGTCACTGGACATGAGGCATCTCGGCCAAGGCTGACAACGGAAAGCAGGAACCACGCGATCAGAGGGCTGCAGACGTGCTCCGGGGCACCAAGGACAGCTGGAATGGGTTTCTGGACAGCAGCAGGCCTGCATCGCAGCCCAGTTTTGACTTCAGGGCAAGGAGAAATGTCTGCACGGGGAGAACCTGGGCAGGTGGCCACAGCCCTGGGAGCGGAGGGTGGAGATCTCCGTGAGGCTGAAAGCAAAGGTCTCAAACCCACCAGCCCGCGGGCCATGTAGGCCACCCCTCTCCACCTTCCGGTAGTGGCTTTAAAATATAAATCTGCATTTTTAAAGTGGCACATTTCATATTGAAAAACATGTCTGAGTCTTCTCTTGAGGACCTGGCAACTCTGGTCTGTGACCAAGCAGCAGTGGCCCTGGCGGACTGTCAGACGCTCCCCTGTCCTGCTGGCTCCTCCTCCGTGAACCTGGATGCCTCCTTACAGTTACCCGCCAGGTCTCTGTAAGCTCACAAGTATGCGGCCTCTGACAGCAGAGACATTCTCTGAGCAGGAGTAGAGACCCACGTGCAACCCCTAACTTATCTTGTGACGTTGAGCAAGGGGTCCCTGCTCTCTGGGCCACAGCTTTTCCATCTGTGAAATGGGAGGTTGGATGAGCCCAGCAGTACGACTCAGAAAGACTTACCGTTAGGAGCGTCTGATGAAAGATACCGACCCTCTGCCTAGAGAAACGGACCTGTGCATAGAATTGCCTGTGATTTGAGAGGATCGCATTGCTTCTCCCCCTGGGGGCCGTGGATCCCAGGCTGGGAACCCTTGCCGAGCACCGAGGTCCCTTCCGCCTCTGCCTTAGCCAAGCGAGTCCAGGCCGACCCGCCCGCCCCGGCCCCGACTGGCCAGGCCACCCCTTCTCTGGGTGAGCCAGGACTCTCCCCCTCCCCAGCCAGGCTGGCAGCTGCCCATCCATATGCAGGAGGGGTCCGGGCTGTTGCTGGATTAGCATAACGCACTCCGGGAGGTAAAGGCCCACCAGGCGGCCCCTGCGTGCAGCACCCGCCTTTGTCCGGGCCTCAGGACCGGGTAGGATGGCCCAGGCAGCTCTACACTTTTGACTGCCAGATGAAAGGGGGCGACATAAAGAGGCTGCCTGGGCCGAGCATGGGGGCGCATTGTGTCCCTCCAGACAGAGTTACAGACGTCTGTGAACCGTCAATTACAGCTGAATAAAGACGTATGCTCAGTCCAGACGCGCCTCCTTTCAGCTGGGGAGGTGTTTCCAGGCTGGGCCTGGAATGTCTTTGGCAACCTAATTTGGCAATTGTGACTCTATAAGCGGCCCGGAGAGGATGGGAACAAGCTGGGCTGGCCTGACCCAGCTCTGGGAGGTGTCCTGGAATGTGGGGTGGGGGTGGGAAGAATGGAGCAACTCACCTCCCTTCCCTTCTCCTCCAGGCCAGGCCAGATCCTGGGGGTGGGGGCAATCTAGGAGCCATACAGTCCCTCTGTATCAGCCAGGCTCCCTTCCCAGGCCTTTGATGGTGCCAAGGTGGCCCACCTTGGCAGGTACTGGCCAGGATTAGGGTTCACTGGTCCTTTCTCTCGTTGGGCTACTATGATGTGTTGTTGAGGAGACAGCACTGAGAGAGCCCGAGGTTCAAGTCCCAGGGCCACCAGTGATGCTGAACCATTCCCTGACATTGCTGAGCTCCCGGACCAACCTGGGAACCACCCCCCCACCCCACCCCCAACCCCGCTCAGCCCTCCTGCTGCATTTGTTTAAGCTCTGTCCCATTGGCTGGCTGGCTGTTGGTTCCTTGCCGCCAAAAACAATCCAGCTTGACTCCATAGGACAGGCCACATTCCTGGTCTTGCACTTTCAGAGTGACAAAGGGGTTGTGCTGCTCAGAGCCACCTTGAGGAGGGGGGTGACATAGCCACGGTGGGGCGTGAGGACCTGGACAGAGCATTGATTCTGGGCTCAGTGAGCTGGGCTGCCCCTTCTCCTGAGGGGTGGCCCCTGAGGTGCCCTTGCCCCAGTAAACCTCATCCCCAGGGGGCTCGTGTAGCAAAGGCATTTCCTGAGGACCCCCATGCTCCCTGGGACCCCTGTCCTGAAACCTGCCCAGCAGGACCAGGCCACAGACCTTTTGGCCACCGTGTGTCATGCCCTGAGCAAAAGCTAGTAAGCCACCTCTTACTTAGAGTGGTAAGAGCAGAAACGGCCCTAAAAACGACCCTTCTGCTTACTGAGCACCTATTGGGCACCTGACCCGAGACTAGGTGTGTTCATGCACAGATACCTGAAAAAGCCTGGCTGAGAGGTGGCCCCCCTCGGTGGCAGGGGACAAGCACAGCTGTTCAGTGCGATCCTCGCCCTGTCACTTCCCGGCTGGCAGACTTTAGGAAGCCAAGTTGCCTTCGGTGCCTGAGTTTATAGACCTGCCAACGTTCAGGACGCATCCTAGCACAGCACCTGGCCAGTGGGGTCTAACTTCCGAGCTCCTGTGCCCTCTATTTCCCACGGTCCTGCGTGGTGTGGAGGCTGCTTCCTGCTGAGCTGCTGGCCTGTGGGAGGCGCTGGCCCAGGATGGATGAGCCCAGTTCCCTTGGCTCTCCCCACCTTCCCACCCCCACTCCTCAGTCTCTCGTTCCTGACAGTGGCCGAAGCATCTGTGACTTGCGGCTTGGCCCAAGCCAGGCCTGTGTGCGCGTGAGCACATGTCGTGCACCGGTGTGTGTGTGTGTGTGTGTGTGCGCGCGCGCACGTGCTGTGGACACCTGTGGCTGGAGCAGGTGCCTTGAACCACTCTGATGCTCTGCAAGGGCTAGACAGATGTGGGCCCACGGTGAAGCCTGGATTGCGGGGTGAGTCCCAACATGTGACCAGCTACGCAAGAGGCCAAGGAAGTTGGAGTATCGCTCAGGAAGGATCAGGAACTGCAGACCTGCACCACATTGACCCCCGGAGCCCCCAGCGGACAGGCCTTCAGTGGCGCACCTCCTGTAAGAGTGGGGACCCACTGGTGTGGGCGTGGAGATCCAAGAGAACTGGTACCAACTGATGGGGTGGGTGACATTTGTCTGAGTCTGTGTGTGCCAGATCAGCGAGGGCATTTAAGATCATTCATATTTGGGGCACCTGGGTGACGCAGCCGGTTAGGCGTCCGACTCTGGATTTCGGCTCAGGTCGTGATCTTATGGTTCATGGGTTCCAGCTCCACGTCAGGCTCGCTCTCCCTCTCTCTCTGCTTCTCCCCCGCTTGCACACGCACAGGCTCTCTCTCAAAATAAATAAATAAAACTTTAAAAAAAAGAGATCACTTGTATTTAATTTTTTTTGAATAGCTAATACCTTTTCACCTAGTACAAAAGTAAAAACGTTTTCAGCGACAAGTGTCCTTCACGTCCTTGTCCCACATCTGCCCCATTCTCACTTCTCCCTAAAAAGATCAAAGCCATTCTTCATTTCTCATGTATCCTTCCTGAGTTTCTTTTTTTTTTTAAGTTTTTATTTATTATTTATTTTTGAGAAAGAGAGGGAGAGTGCAAGCAGGGGGAGGGGGGAGAGACAGCAAGAGAGAGAATCTCAAGCAGGCTCTGCACTGTCAGCACAGAGCCCCATGTGGGACTCAAACTCACAAACCATAAGATCACGACCTGAGCCAAAATCAAGAATCAGATGCTTAACTGACTGAGCCACCCAGGCGCCCCCTTCCAGAGTTTCTTTATACATAAATAAGCCCATACATACAAACCTGCATTCTTATTCCCTCCTGATTTTACTCAGCTTCATAGTATTCCATTAACCAGTCCTCTCTTGAGGCTCCATTGGTCCTGTTTCAACCTTTCACTTTTACAAATGTTGCTACAACAAATAACCTTGCACATAAAGTCAGTTCTCACAACAGTGCGTGTATCTGTGAGCTGAATTCTCCGAAGGGGGATTGTTGGACTAAAGCTTATATGCAATTTGTCATTTCACCATATCTTGCCAGATTGTCCTCCATGGGGCAGGTGCCACGGCCTACCCACACGGCATGGCTTCTTGGATCTTAACCAGGATGGGCCACTGACTGTTTAGATGCACACATCTTGGCTTGGCCGATGGTACATGAGCCTTCCAGCCTCCCCAGCTTCCCATCCCAGCACCGGTGCAGGAATCTTGCACAACCACACAGGCCACCCCCGTTCACGCTCGGTGTCTGTTCTCACTTTCTCTCCCGCCTCTTCCTCTGGAATAGTTACTAAGGCCGGAGCTTCCCTGCCCCCAACCACCACCCCCACACATACACAAATCGGTTCTGCAAAATAAGGGAAGTAGTCTGCCCACATTGACTCATTCAGCAAATCCATGAGTGCCTTCTAGGGGCCTGGCATCCTGCTACGTGCCGGAGACATGGTAGGCAATCTTGGCCAGACTCCTTATCCTCTGAACCCCAGGGTCCTCCTGAGTAAGGTGAGGGGTACAGACACAGGAGGTACCAAGTCCCCCACTAGCTCTAACGACGACATATCACCCCCAAATCACATTGTTAGTCTGTGTATATGTCAAAGGGAGGAAAGGCTTGGAGAACACCTCTGTGAGCTGATAAATGCTAGCACTTGTTTGCAAGGATGGTTTAAAGGCAATCAACCCAAAGAGCCCTTTGCAAGCTGGTGACGAATTGCGTGTGTGTGTGTGAGTGTGTGTGTGTGTGTGTGTGTGTGTGTCCGTGTGTTCAGTGAGGTGTCCTGTGACCTCCTGCCCCCACCCCCATGGAAGAGTAAAACAAGCCTGGGTTTGGCATCAGCCTGTCCTTGTTTGAAACCCAATAGGCCCACTCACCGATTTTGTGACTGTGCACCTGCATTTGCCCCTTTGTAGAAATGAGGCGCCTTCACATTTCCCTTTCTGTGAATGTTGAATGAGATCCTAGAACTTAGCTTGCCGGGCAAGTAGGAAGGCCTCACCAAACGTGACCTGCTAGGAAGCAGGTTCCGAGAGCCAACGGTGGGGCTCCCGTGCCAGGGTCAGGCTCCATGGCAGACCTGCTGGGTGCCCCCAGCCAAGCCCACCGGCGAGTGTGGTGGAGCCGGCCCGGGCTCTCCGCGGCGTCTGGACGGGCCGGGAGGCAGCCGGGAAGAGAGACAGCTGGGAAGGTTGAATTGCTCTGTGGCTAGGGAGCACCTCCCTCCCCCGCCAGCGATCTGCATTTCAATGTGAGAAGGGAGGAAAGTAGGAAACTGCTCAAAGGGGTTACAATGATTAATCATTTAAAAAGCAAGATCTTAATTACAGGCCGCAATTTTTGCTATTTAAGGAGTCCATTAGTTGCCAGAAAGAAGAAGCAGAAATTATCACAGGTTATTCTCCCCCTAACGTGGAGAGGGGGTGGGGCGGCGGGGGAGAATCAGCTGCCGCTCCAAGCTGGGGTTGGGGGGGTTGGGGGGCAGGGTCCCACCCGGGAGGAGGCCTGGCCAGGAGCCCCAGGGGCCTGCCTACCATCAGGGAGCAGAGGGAGAAAGATGCTTGTCAGAGACCTGGGCAATGGTGCTGGGAGGTGGTGCGGGGGCAAGGACAGCTGCCCCTCTCTCCCCAGCTCTGGTGGGCTGGATATGCCACCTGTGGGTGCCCCTGGAGGCCTCCTCCGGGGCGGGGCAGCTGGCGGCCAGCCCCTCCCCGACCCCGTGACCACCCCCCCACCCCCCACCCCCGCCCCGGACCCCACCCTGCTCAGGAAGTGGGGTTAATTGCCAGGCCCTCCCCTCTGACCCCTCTGTGGGTTTTAGTCTTGTCTGGTCTCTGAGCCCCCAGGGCATACAAAGAGGACGGGTTGGGGGGGGGGGGGCAGTGCTAGGAGTCAAATCAAAATAACCGAGCCTCTTTAGCGGATTAATTACTATCCTTAGGGGCTGAAAGACCCAGAGATCAAGTCCCCACCCCTGCCCAGTGGCCTCCGAGGCTGCCGCCAGACTTCTTTCTCACCCTGGTCACCTAGAAGCCTGGGCACACTCCTCCCCTCTGAGGGAGGCCCTTCTGTCCTTGTCCCAGGTCCCCGATCTGGGCTCCAGGCCTCCTCCCCGAGCCCTGGCTGGCAGCTCCCGAATCCCAGAAAACAGCCCCAGTGGACGGAGGGCTCCACCAGAGCGGGACCAGCTGCAGGAATCCAGAACCCAAATCCAGACGGTAGAGAGTGCCTGGTGCTCAAGTGCCTTCAAAATTGGTAACTCAGGTGAGTCACAAATGGGAAGCGTCAGCCGGAACCAGGCCCCAGACTATCCTTACTCCTATGATGCCATATGTTTAAAACAAGCTTGCAAGCAAGTCGCAAAGTTGACCAGCCTACCCAGAGGAAAGGTTTATTCCCTGCCAAGTCGGTTTGGTATTAGGAGTAAAAGAAATGAAATCATTTCTATAAACAGTCCCTCCTGCCAGACTGATTAAGTGCCTGTGTGTGTGTGTGTGTGTGTGTGTCCATCAACCTCATCTGTTCTAACATTTAGGCCCCCAGAGGGCAGGCTGCTAAATCGGATTGAATGATAATTCCAGGGATTTCTGAGGCTGGGGGGTAGTGGGGGGAGGGAGACCCACGCCACAGATTCACAATACGGGTTTGAATTCAAAATAAGCAAACTGAGTGGTGGTGACTCTACCCTGGCTCCTGGCTCTTCCTCCTCCTTAGACACTGCCCCCACCCCTTAGGGAGGAGAGCTTTTCCTTTAATCAGCAGGTTCCCTGCCTCCAGGGGGAGAGTGCACAGCCCCTCCCCCATCTTCTCCTGCCCCCCCACCCCCATTTCAATGCTGATTAATTGCAGTTAGGCACCCAAAACAGTCTGGACCACATTCTTTCTTTTCCTTTAATTTTTTTTTAACGTTTATTTATTTTTGAGAGAGAGCAAGAGAGACAGCACAAGTTAGGGGGAAACATAGAGAGACGGAGACACAGAATCCGAAGCAGGTTCCAGGCTCTGAGCTGTCAGCACAGAGCCTGACGCTGGGCTCGACCCATGAGATCATGACCTGAGCCGAAGTCGGATGCTTAACAGACTGAGCCACCCAGATGCCCCAGGACCACATTATTTCTGATGCTGGTGCTTGTCACGGGGCTGCCTCGAAGCCACAGTAATCAGCAGCTTTTAGCTCCTCACTCTCCTGACACTCTTCACTTAGACCAGGCAACGGCAAATGTGATGGAAATAAGAACTTTATTTTCTGTTTTGTTCTTTCCAAGAACGGGAGTTGGAGGCCTGGGAGGAGGGCCTGGCATCTGGAAGCCACCTCTGCGAGTGATACAAGATCGGGGTTCATAGCCTAGGGCCTGGCGGGGACACCTCCGCACCCAAGTCAGCACTCAGCATCCTCGTGGGCCCTGCCCACCTCAGAGACCCGCGGAATGTCCGTGCCTGGAAAAGTTGTCTAACCTCAGGGAATCCTGGAGGGCATCCGGGACTAGGCCCCATCCCGGGTGCTGGCCCAGAAGAGCCCATGTGAAAATTAGGAAAGGGTACTCCCCCTGAGCAAATGCAGTTCTAGCAGGGCAAACAGCTTAGAGATTGGGTACAGACCGGATTTTCACACCCCTGACCTCTGGGTGTTCAGGAGAAACCCTGCAACAAGCAGATTGTATCTTCCGCATGGGGAAACTGATGCCCCCTGTTCTAGGGCGTCCAGCTGCCAGGGGCCCAAACCCATTGTCTTATATCTCCTAGGTTGACCCCCTGGGGAGTTGCCAACCCATCCTCACAAAGACTTGGGGGGGTGGGGCATCAGGACCCCAGCTCTAGGAAAAGAAGCGGGTGACCCCAACGGCCCAGCAATCTGGGGAGCTCCAGACCCTTTACAAGGGGGCAGAGGAGCCAGAGAGGGGCAGGTCGCTTTTATTAACACTGAACACTGTTTTCCGTCTGTGTGAAGTTTTGTCACTGTTGAAGCACAGTCACCTCCAGGATTTTGTCTGAGCCTCTCAACTGAACCAGGAAGCGGGGAGCCAGGGCCCGAGTGCGGAGTCCCCGCTAGAGATGCGGCCCAGAAGCTCGGAGAATGGGACTCACGCATCTCCTACCAGACGAAGCCGAGGCTGAGGCTAGATCCTGGAGCCCGTTGAGCTGGGACACAGTCCCCCATCAGATCGGGGACCTGGTGCCCTTCTGTGGGGAGAGAAGCCCCCCAGATGCCCCGCCTACCCATGCAAATCCTGGCAGCTCCTTCATTTAATGCCTGCAACTTACCTCGCCCCCGAGGCACCGAGGCACCGCACATGATAGAAGACTGAGACTCATCCCCTAGCAGGAAAGTGCCTACCTGGCCACCCTGGACCTCGGTTTCTCCACCTGTGGAATGGGCTTAATAACAGCATGTATTGTTATTAGTAATCACATCCAAAGGGTCACCGTGAAGACACATTGAGGAGCTGTGTGTGACGTATTTGGCACAGTACCTGGTGTACAGGAAACGGTCACTCCGCTCAATCACTCATTTATTTTTTTTTTAATTTTTTATTATTTATTTTTGAGACAGAGAGAGACAGAGCATGAATGGGGGAGGGTCAGAGAGAGAGGGAGACACAGAATCTGAAACGGGCTCCAGGCTCTGAGCTGTCAGCACAGAGCCCGAGGCTGGGCTCGAACTCACGGACCGTGAGATCATGACCTGAGCCGAAGTCGGACGCTTAACCGACTGAGCCACCCAGGCGCCCCATCTCAATCACTCATTTAAATGGTACCGATTTGTGTTGTGGGCCTAGGCCCAGGGATGCTGCTGGGATGAGGCGCAGAGGCTCCCCCCTCCAGAAGCTTTGTGTCCACGGAGACAGAGACAGCCACATTGTGTGACAGTGCGGGGAGGCAAGGCCCATAGAATGGGGAGCTTTGGAGGGGCTGCTGACTCAGCCAAGGGGACCACGGAAGCCTGCAGGCTCAGGAGCAGTCTAGGCAGAGGAGGAGGGACTGTGTTCCACCAGAAGAAAGGGGGGGTGCAAGGCCAGTCCACTCGCTTGGGGCAGGTGGAGGGAGGAGGGAGGAGGGAGGGAGGAGGGGGAGGAGGAGGCCAGCTCCCAAGAAGCTTGTGTGAGCCCCACAGGGGAGCCTGGCCTTCAGGCACTGGAGACATGGGCACCGTTGAGCTCAGGGAATGGGAAGGTAGGACAGAGAAGTGCCGCGGAGAGTTGGGACAGTCCCAAGGCGCGAGGAGATGGGGGTGGAGATAAGCCAGGTTAGCAGAACGCCCAGCACTGGGGGGCAGGAAGTCTGGGAGCTACCAGCATAGGGAGGTAAGGTGTTAGGGACAAGGGTCCTCTCTTTTCTTTCAAATGGAGATGCCATAGGGGCTGGCTCCGGTGCTGCAGGGACACCCCCACCCCCCACCCCGTGAGCACTGCCTCTGGGCCTGAGCCCCTGTCCTGGGAAGGAGTGTCCTCCAGCCTCCCGACAGCAATCTTCTAGACTCTGAGCCCTCTCGGGCTGGTGACCCAGTGTGGGACAACAAGGGGATCCCCTGGCGGCCCTCTCTGAATCCTCTCCTCTAAGTGCCAAAAGGTCTGATTGCTTATATTCTGCTCTGTGAACTCACGAAAGTCCCTTCGTCTATCTGGGCCTCAGTTTCCTCATCTGTGAAGTGGATCAGTTTCCTTCTGCCTCTCAATTCCTGGTGTTTACACCCATTTAGTCTGGGTGCTCAGCAGGCCAGCAGTGGGGGCTCCCTGCTGCCTTGATCCGTTAATGGCCCACACCCAGGGGGGGCTGCGACCTACAAATGCAGGGATGGGCAAGAACCTGGTTACTTACTGACCAAGTACCACCCCAAACCTGCTGTTTGGCCCCAAACTGGCTCAGCCAGGGTCAGGCCCTCTTTAGGGCAGGCAAGAGGCCCAAGCTTAGTGTCTTTCCTCAGCTGGGGGGGTAGCTCCTGTTATCCCACATGGGACAGGCCTCCTTCTGCTCCAAGGGACATCAGGGGTTGGGGACGTCTCTGGCTGGCTGCCTCCCTCCTTCCCCGATTCATCCCTACAGCTGTGTCTGCACTCCCACCTCTGCCCTGGGCTTTTGTTAGTGATGAATTTGTGTGACATCTCAGAGGGAGGGCTCCCGGGTGGGCGGTGGGTGGGCAGATGGGAGGGGGAGGTGCTCCAGGCCCCCTACCCCCATTCTCCCGGGACGCTCCTCTGCCCTCATTTGCAGGGCCTGAGTGAGCAGGACAGAGTCCCAGAGATGAAATGATGGTAGCATCCGGGGGAGGAGCGAGATGTATGGCGGGGCCACGGGACAGAGGACTGCCTGGTATAATACAGAGGCCACTATGGGGCTTCGAGCAACCTCTCTGGGAGTTGGTGACCGATGAGTCCTGAGCCGGAGGGAGTTGAAACAAATGACCCTAACAGACACACGCACGAATGGTCGGAGTGGGTGCAGCCCTGGGTTGAATCTACACTCTCCCACTTCCTAGCTGTGTGACCTTGCACAAGTCACTGAACTTCTCAATGTTTTGGCTCTCTGGTGCCTAATAGAAGGAAACAGTGATACCTATTCTAAAGGGTTCCTATCATGGAATAAAGTACCTAGCATAGCACCTACCATCCAGTAGGTGCTCAGTAAATGGTGCTGAGAGTATTGTTGTTCTCACGGACAGGTGGTCCATAGTACCTTAAGGCACTGGGTCTTGTGACTGTGGGCAAACTGCATCCCCTGTCTGAGCCATCTGCAGAACGAAAGGCTTGATGGAGGAAGCCCAAGGCCTCCTGGCACGAGCTTTATGGTTTGTGGGCACTCTGGGTTGATGGGGGGGTGCTGTGCTCACTGCATCATTTGTATGGGCTTCGAGTCCTGGGCCCCTGGAGAGGCTTCCACAACGTGGGAGGGGAGGAAGAGGGAGAGAAGAGATGAGGTGGGGTGGGGGGGGGGTAGGGGAGAGTTAGGGGAAGGATGGGAAAGGGAAGGGGAGGGAAAAGAGAAGAAAGGGATGAGAAGCAGGAGGAAGGAAAGAAAGATGGGGGAGTGGAAGGGAAGGCGGAGGAGGGGGGGGGCAGGGCAGGGGAGGGAGGGAGGAGAGGGGAGGAGGCAGAATGAGAGGGAAGACCCACCCAGCTGGGCTGCTGCAGTCTATGCAGGGGAGAGCAGCCTGGAGTTAGCTGGCTCCCAGCGATCCCTGAAGGACTTCAGGCTTGTTGCAGATGGGGCCAGGTGGCTCCCCTTTGAGGGCTGATGTCCAGAGCCTGACCCTGGAACCAGGGATGACCTTCTGGGTTCCAGGAATGGACCCCTAGACCTTGGGTCACTGCCTCCCCCGACCCAGAGTTACACAGTTTGGGTGAGAACCATTGGCCGATAGGTGAACCATTTCCTCCACGAGCACGTCCAGGCAGCTCCCTCTGGCCCAGGTGAGGGGCAGGCAGCGAGACAAGGGCAAAGAGCTTTTCTGTCTCTTTCCTGGAAGGGCCAGAACTTCCCCCACTCGGCGAAGGTGGCCACTCCCAGGGGATCGCTGGGGCTGGGTTGTCTGGGCAGATAGGGGGTCATAGCAGCCAGCCCTGGAGCAGCCTCTGGGACCTTGGCCGTGTAGTTCATCCCTGGTTGGCATTCCTGCTCTCTTTCCTGAAGAACAGTTAGAAGCACAGTCTAAGGAGTCAGACATCCATGGCCTTGAATTCCACTTATGAGCTGTGAGACCTTGAGAAAGTTGCTTCTCTCAGCCTTAGTTTTCTAGAGGAAGGGTAACAGGGGAAGCAGAACACTGTGATGTGGGGACAGGGCTCGACAGACCGGTGTGGAAAGGCTAAGGAGGTGAGGGAGGCAGTGGTAAAGATTTCCTTCCTTCCTTCCTTCCTTCCTTCCTTCCTTCCTTCCTTCCTTCCTCCTCTTCCTTTCTCCATTCATGGTAGTGACAAGGGAGCGTGAGGCAGGCTGAGCGCAAAGTACAGGTTATCAGCATGCCCCGCCCCCAGGTGGGATATGTGTGATATTCTTTGGACACTCCTGGCCACCCAAGAACAGGAGAAAGGGAAGAAAGCAGATGGCTGACTGATAGAGATCAGTCCTGCAGGACGGGAATCTCCGTCAGTTTACGGATAACTTAGTAAACTGCAAGAAAAAGACAATTTTATCCATAGTCTAATCTCCAGAAACCTATAGACTCCGTTTCCTGGAGCCCTAATAATCACCCTCATCAAGATGGAAGGGGGTTTAAGTGCTTGCCATGGCGATGTGGGAAACAAAGGCAAATGAAAAATTAAATTCCCTTACTGCCTACAGCCCAGTGACGTGTCCTTGAAACAGGCAGAGTGACCTCCCTCTAGGAGCTCAGCTGCCTCGATGATGACACTTTGTTAGGGACAAAAGGAAATCTTGGCTTAACATTATCCTGACCCCCCCCCCCCAGGATCCTGTGAATCTCCTTAAACACATAAAAATTCCTTTGGAAACTTCCTTTATCTCTACCCCCCACCCAAGATACATGTTGGCAATCAGACTCCGGGCTTATGGCCCCCTGATATACATCTGAAGGGTCTCTTGACCGAGGTTTTACCAACCAGTAATAAATGACGTTTTCTTAACGGCCGCTAGCCCCTCAAGGTCCTGGAAATCTTAGTTCCAAAATTCCTTAGAGACTTACGCTGTCCTGAATCCCTTTCCAACCTGAAGGTATATAACTAGACACTCTTCACAACCCACCAGACAGCTCTCTGCCCACGGGTCCTGTCCCCGTGCTTTAATAAAATCACCTTTTGCACCAAAGACGTCTTCAAGAATTCTTTCTTGGACGTCGGCTCTGAACCCCACCATCACCCCAAAACCCCATCAGTAGGAGCAAGGAGGACCCTGCAGCCCATCTCCCCTTACTTTCAGCTGCCTCCTCAGGTGGCCTCTGCTCTGTCCACCCTAAGCTGCCTGTATGCCAGCAACGCCCCCCCCCCACACCCCCAAATGCTATGCAACAGGTGAGTGGAGCACAGGGCATCTTCCTGGAGTCCCCTAGTCCCAGCGTTTAGCACCTGCTTTGTGTGTCCAGGGATGAGCAATGGAAGAGTAGTGAGCGGGTGGCCTGTGTGAATGGCCCCGTCCGGGGAAGGAGGGGCGGGCAGAAGAACTGATGTGAGCTAGAGAAGCAGGCCTTGGGCTCAGAAGTAGGTCTGGGTCTCCGGCTGCCTTCATGAGGAGCCTGGGAAACCCTCTCCCTGCCAGGCCACAGGCAGGGGTGGGAAGTCAGGGCCCGCAGTGGCTTTGTACCCTACACAATTGCAGCCACTCTTCTGGATAAAGGGGCAGACAAAGGGGCCTTCGGAAGTGGCCACGCTGCTCAGCACCCGGGGAGGCCCCAGGAAGCCAGCTCTCCCCGCCGCCCACCCAGGCATCCTCCCAACACGCCCCCACCGGCCCCACCATGGGGGGCCAGCTGGGCCCCAGCCACCCACAGCCTGGCAGCTGTGCCGGGGACTGATAAAAGCTGAGGGAACCTGCCCGCCCCCCCCCCCACCCTTCAGAGGGCCTGGAAAGTACCGGAAGAGCGCCCCAGGGGTGGGGTGGGGGAAATGCTGCTTTCTCACTTTCCAGGACAGCAAGGACAGCAATGAGATGGTGGCTGATGAGAAAGGCCTTCAGGCCCCCCCGGTGAGCGATGGGCCTCCTGAGGGGCCGCTGGTTTGCAAACAGGGCGCAGCTCCAGGAGGCCTGGACAGAGCTCCTGTTCTGAACCATCCCCACCACGGGCCACTCATATCCACAAGCCCCACGTCCTTCACCAGCTGAGCTGTCAGAGGGCAAACTCCCCTGGGGGCCCAGTATCGGGGAAAACACTCCAGAAGGGCCCGGACTGGGGAGTCAGCAGGCCTGGGCTGGGCAGCTCCAGCTAGGTGATCCCAGCAGGGCCCTCACAGCCCCCTGGGCCTCGGTTTCTTCATCTCCAAACAGGGCTTGAATAGAAACAGTGCTTGCAGGGGCGTGCACTGCGTGAGGCGGTAGGCATCGGCCCCGACACATAGGCTATGCTCTGTAAATGGCATTTTGTGTATTTCTTAGGCCCTTATTTGAGTGTTCCAAATTAGTTGTGTCCGAAAGTCGTGCTGAGACAAAGGCTTCCAGCAGTCTTAGTAAAAGTGATGGGCTGGGGTGTGATGGGCACTGAGGGCTCCTTCCACAGTACCACAGTATCCACTTTTTCAAAGGAACTTTTTTTTTTTTTTTTTTTTGGAATTCCTTTGGACTTACAGAACAGTTGCAGATAGTACAGAGTTCCGGTGTACCCTTTACTCAGATTCCCCAAACATTAACATCCTCTATAACCATGGCTCATTTGTCAAAATCAACGAGGTAATGTTTGTATGATACAGTCAGCCCCCTTATCCGTGGGGGTCCATTCCAAGACCCCCAGTGGATGCTTGAATCCACGGATGGGTTGAACCTATACATGCTATGTTTTTTCCTATACATACATGCCTATGAGAAATTTTAATCTATAAACCGGGCATGGTAAGAGATTAACAGCAATCGCTAATAATAACCTAGAACAATTAAAGCAATCCACTGTAATAAAAGTTATGTGAATGTGGTCTGTCTCTCTCCAGATATCTTACTGTGCTATACTCACCCTTCTTCTCTGATAATGTGAGATGATACAGGGATACAGAAGAAGGGAGGTGAGTGGCGTAGGCGCTGTGACGTAGCGTTAGGCTACTGCTGACCTTCGGACGATGTGTCAGAGAGAGGATCGTCTGCTCGGGACCAAGGTTGACCTCCAGTAACTGAAACGGTGACCACTGCTGAGGGGCCGAGACGGTACCGTGAACTAAACGCCAGATGTATTTGGATTTCACCAGTGTTTCCAGTCATGTCCTCTGTTCCAGGGTCCAGTCGGGGTGCCATGTTGCCTTCAGCCACCTGATTTTTAATGGCTGAAAGAACAGAAGTGTCATTCTTCATTAGCTTCACGGACTCCCCAAAGGCAGAGCTCTCAACAGAGCTGTGTCCTCTGTGGGTCCAGGATCCACACCAGCCATCCTGTGGAAGCAACGAGCCTCCCCCACCAGGAAGTGGGTTTGCTACGCTCATTAGCGCACAGGGGAGCAGAACTCTGGATTAGCGAAGGACTTTGGTGGCTTCTTGCTGGCTTGGAAGTCCACAGGGAGAATTTCAGAGCTGTGCTGGACCACACAGATGGAAGCTGTGTCCCTGCTGCTTGGTGCAGACACACACTCTCAGGCCTACGACAGGACTTCCTATAGTTCAGAGGGTGGTTCCGCATCCAGATGTCCTTCTGGCTACCCCCGGGCACTTGAATGAGAATCAGTAGTCCCTGCCCATTCCTTAAGGCCACACCTGCGATTCCTCCCTCAGAGCCGGGTCGTGGGGCCCGACCGTGGGCACCTCTGAATCACAGCCCACCCTGGGAGCCGGGACTTGGCCGGACCCCCAAGAGCAGCGGAGGGAAGGCCCTGGTGGCTCGGGTGAGGAAGGGACAATACCCCCTTTTTCCGGCAGCTGGCAGAGCCTTCCAGGCCCTGAGCTTCTGAATGCCTATTGGAGCCAGACACTGGACTCTGTTCCCCAGGCAGCCCCATGCCAGGCCTATCACCGCCCAGAGAGAAGGAGCCTTTCTTCCCTGTTGGCCAAAGCCAAGGCTCCCAAAAGAGCATCAGCGTCAAGGGTGGGGGCGGGGGGGGGGGGCAAGGGAAACAGGTTTCCCACCACCCTTGCCCAGCCTCCCCTTGGGAACCTCGGAGCTGGAAAGAGAAGTGTGTCACCCCCTTTGTGGGTCAAGTCTGCGCCCTCCTGACTCCGACACTACAGGATTCCCAGCCCCGCTTGGCCCTCTGCCTCCGTACCTCCCTACCTACTCACCGAATGCTCTGAAGACCTTTCACGGGCTCGGCCTGCTGGCCCGGGAAGGCACACGCGCCGAAGCCTGTGGAGAGCCGTGTTCAGGTGGAGGGAGAGCCAGAGACCCAAAGATGAACGCTCACAAGCAAGCACACGGCAGGAAACAGTTGTTGGAGCCTCATGGTGGGCGCTGGGATGGGGGCCTGATCACCTCATTCATCCTTACACAAGACACCGCAGACACACAAATATACACACCGAGAGACATAAACAGACACGCGTACACATTGCAAAAGCGAAAACAGATACCTCACAGACAAAGACAAACACCACAGACCCACAAAGATAAACGCGCCAAGGGTGTCCTATGGGACCCAACCTGGGGGCAGGCGAGTACCCCACCCACAGAGAATTGAAAAACAATAATAAAACCCACCTTCAGATTGTTTTTTTTTTTTTATCATCATCGTGCACCACTAACTCTTTAGGCAGGTCAGTGATAAGACACTCTTCCCCCTCCCAAAATTATTTTGTTGATTCTAACCCGTTGGGGTTTCTTTTCATATTTTTTTCATATTGTTTTCACTTCATTCGTTCATCTCATTGTGGTAAAACAGAGATACCATAAACTTTACCGTATTAACCATTTTTTGGGTATTTTTTTACTGAGGATATTTTAACCGTTTTAAAGCGTACAATTCAGTGACATTAAGCACATCCACACTGTTGTGTAACCACCACCACCACCACCTATTTCCAGAACTTTTTCATCGTCCCAAACAGAAACTCGGTACCTCTTCAACAATAACACCCATTCCTCCTTGCCCAGCTCCCGGGAACCGCTTTCTCCTTTCTGTTTGCGTGAATTTGCTTACTTTAGCTTCCTCATATAGGAGGAATCTTACAACATGGGTCCTTTGGTGTCTTAGCCTGTTGGCTTTGATAATAAATATGTAGAATTCAAGTCAACACATTTCTATTGCTTATCCTTCACTTAATCCCGTATTCTCCGTGGGCATTAATTTCAACAGCTCCTACCTCCACACGGGCCCCCAGGCAGGTTCCGATGGTCGAAAGTGTCCGAGTGGCCTCAAGTGTGATTTGTCTCCAAACCCTAGCTCTGTGACAGTGGACTTGGAAGAACAGGACTTGAATCACTTAGTTTTACTTGTATTTAAAATTTTAAACAGGGGCTCCTGGCTGGCTCCGTCAGTGGAGCATACAAGTCTCGATCTCGAGGTGGAGACTTCGAGCCCCACGTTGGGTGGAGAGATTACTTAAAAATAAAATCTTTAAAATAAGGCAATAGGCGCTCCTGGGTGGCTCAGTCAGTTGAAGAGCCGACTCTTGATTTTGGCTCAGGTCTGACAGAGCCTGCTTGGGAGTCTCTCTCGCTCTCTCTCTGCCATGCTTGCTCTCTCTCTCAAAATAAATAAACATTAAAAAGAGAAATATAAACAAATACATACATATATAAATATATAAAACAAATAAATAAAATATTAAACAGTGAACCAGAGAGTGAATTCTGAGGCTATAATAGTTTTGTTCAGAAAGTGCAAATTTTAGATTAAATAGACAATATTTTAGTGAATTTGAGCAATTTGTTTAAAATGGACGTTTCTTGGGGCACTTAGGTGGCTCAGACAGTTGAGCGTCCGGCTTCAGCTCAGGTCATGATCTCACGGTTCGTGAGTTCGAGCCCTGCATCAGGCTCTGTGCTGATAACTCAGAGCCTAGAGCCTGCTTTGGATTCTGTGTCTCCCTCTCTCTCTGCCCCTCTCCTGCTCATGCTCTGTCTCTATCAAAAAAATAAACGTTTTAAAAAATAAATAAAAATAAATAAAATAAAATGGAAGTTTCTTGGGGGGCTTGGGGGGCTCAGTCAGTTAAGCGTCTGACTTCGGCTCAGGTCATGATCTCACGGTTCATGAGTTCAAGCCCCACATCTGGCTCTGTGCTGACAGCTCAGAGCCTGGAGCCTGTTTCAGATTCTGTGTCTCCCCCTCTCTCTCTGCCCCTTCCCCACTTGTGCTCTGTCTCTCTCTCTCTCAAAAATAAACAAACATTAAAAAAAAGTTTAATAATAAAATGGAAGTTTCTTCCTTTTAAATTGTTCCTATTTAATTCTAGTGTAATTTTACTCATTACTGGGACAGACCAATATATAGGGATATGTCCCCCCCCCTTTAAAAATAATAATATAGGGCTGCTTGGGTGGCTCAGTTACGCATCTGACTTCAGCTCAGGTCATGATCTCACAGCTTGTGGGTTCAAGCCCCGTGTTGGGCTTCTGTGCTGACAGCTCAGAGCCTGGAGCCTGCTTCAGATTCTGTGTCTCCCTCTCTCTCTGCTTCTCCCCTGCTCACACTCTGTCTCCCTCTCTCTTTCAAAAATAAATAAACATTAAAAAAATACAAATAATACAAATAATATAAAAGTATGTGTCCATTTTTTCCTTTTTTGCACTATAATGGTTATTGTATTGGTAATTTCATTTCTTTTTAAATGGCCTGACCTTATAGATGAAATTCAATAAAAGAAAGTTTTGGCTCCTTGCCATCTATTTACTGCCATTCATTTCATGATTATTGAAATTACTGCCAATAATTTTGTCTTCTAGAAGAGGGATGGTGTTAAGTATCTGCTCAGGGTGTATGCTAGTTATGCCTCGAAAACACACACTACATCACACACACACACACACACACACACACACACACACACACACACACACTGCTAAATGCCCCAAGCCACTGATCATAGAGTGGGTGGGTAGGTCTCAGTGGACAGCAGTCCTAGTGAAGGTGGGTCACCGACCACCGGGCTCTGCCCTGATTGGGCGCCTTTGGCGTCTGGAGCTGACGGACAGGAGATGCCTCCGACTCAGACCCCAGAGGGCTCTCTGGAGCCTGCGGAACTCCCACCCCCTCTCGCCCCAAGGTCTCTTCCTCGCTGCACTTCCGAGGTCTACCACGAGGTGCCGCTGTGGCAAAGCGCCTAAGGGCCCCTTCCTAGCCCACTGAGCGAAGATTGCGGATGGCCCAGTTTGTGCCAGGCACCATGCGCGGCCCTGGGATTCCAGATGGGTAAGTTGCAGCCTCTCGTCCCCAAGTACGGCATAGCTTGGCGGGGGAGACTCACAGAGAAGCCGACAGGGACAGTGGCCAGTGGTTGCACTGCATGTTTCCACGGGCAGGAAAGATACTGCCAGTGCAGCGAGCAGAGCCAGGGAAACTGAAGCCTCAGAAACTACAGGAGCCAGGAGCAGGGGACATGTGTTCTGACCAGAGGTAGAGGCATGCACAGGCCTGGAGGTGAGCAAGCATACTGGGGAGTCAGAAGGGGGACTGGCCATGGAGGGCCTTCAGTCCCAGCCTTTAGAGCTTGGTCTTTCCCAGTTGGGACAAAAGGGAGCCACCCAACGGTCTGGTTGGAAGGCCATTTAGAGGGACACCTGGGTGGCTCAGTTAGCTAAGCATCTGACTTCAGCTCAGGTCATGATCTCATGGCTTGTGAGTTCAAGGCCCAAGTCAGGCTCTATGCAAACAGCTCTGAGCCTGGAGCCTACTTCAGATTCTGTACCTCCCTCTCTCTCTGCCCTCCCCCACTCACACTCTCTCTCAGAAATAGATATTAAAATTTTTTGGAAAAAAAAAGGGAGTACACTTAGAAAGTAGTCCTCTTCCATTGTGTTCAAAAAAAATGGAGGAGACTCCCAAAATAAACAATATGTATACAACCAGTCATGAGTATTTATAGACTATATCTGCAAGATATACCACAATGAGGGACATTGGTTTCCTCTATGGACAGGACTCCTGGCTGGGCACAGGGATGGAGGGAGACTTCCACTGTGTACATTTTGGTCATATTGAATTTTGAGCCATGGATTGAATCACCTTTCTGAAAAATAAACAGAAATTATTACATTGTAAAGTCTCTATGATAGAAAGAAAGAAACAAACAAACTAAGGTCTCTTTGGTTGTGTTGTATAGGATGAATTGGAGAAACAGACTGGAGGCAGGAAGGCCGGCAGAAGACTGAGGCATTGGTCCTGGGGAGAAATGGGGGGGACGTGGGCCAAGCAGGGAGGCTGGGGGTGGGTGTGAGCACAGGGCTGGGAGTCTCCAGCCTGGTGACAGGCACAGTGTTCAGCTTATGAGCTTTTCTGGGGCTACAAAAATATAAGGGTCATGAAAACCAAAAATATTGCTTCCAGATTTTTAAAAGAAAAGTGCAAAATCCAAATGGACAAATGTTTAATAAGTTGTCTATGGAATAGAACTCCATACCAGCCAGTCACCACACAACACACAGGGTAAATTATGTTCAATGTGAGTGCACCTTAATAGGCTTGGTATCAGAAAAGGGAAGCCCCAGGGGAGCCCTCTAGGACCTGCGTGCATTCTATACTTCCAGGGCTGAAGCCAGGCCCCAGGGAGACTCAGAAGTCACACCCAGGTCAGGAGCAAGTTTCTGCGACTACAGATCCTTCCAGATATCTTCACATTGAGGCCCCTTCCTGCCCCAAATGAGGAATCAGAGCAAGGGCAAGAGGAGGCAGCTCCCAGCAGCGGGGCTCTTTCCAGGAAGGAATGTATGAAGAAACAAGGTAGGATATCTGTCATGAAAGGGAACCTTGAGACCATGATGGCCAACCCCTCCTTGGGCAGAAGAGGAAGCTGAGCCCAAAGAGAGGCAGAGATTGCCCCAAGCCACACAGCCAGTTAGCTGCAGCACTGAGATTCACCCCACCTCCTCTCCCTCCCAGCCTTTGGTGGCCTTCACTGGGCCACTGATGCCCTGCGTGTCCCACTCGCAAAGCCACCTCTGGGGGATCCCTCAGCCCTCCTCAGGCAGAACTGTCAACCACTCATGGCTCTATAAGGAATCCCAGGTCCTGCACATGGCTGTACTTTCTGGGGAGAAGAGTGGAGAGAAGGTCTTGGTATAAGCTCCAGGACAGTTGCCTGACCCAGGAAGGCTCAAGGAACCACCTATATTGCAGGCCTGTGAGTTAGCCTTCCCATCACACAGTTCTCTTGTCCCAGCGGGCCTCCTTCACATCAATACATGAAAACCACCAGCTCGTCCAGCCTTAGAATCCTAATGTACACAAAGTAATGGATCTCCAGATTTGATTACATAACAATCAAAAACTTACATGAGGCAAAAAAAAAAAAAAATGCCTTAAATGAAGTTAAATGAACAGTGATAAGTGGCAGAAAACATCAACAACATAAATAAAAGGAATAGTATCTATAATATATAAAGAGTTTCAACAAATTAATTTTTTAAAAGATGAGTAATCCAACAGAAGGCAAGGGTACAGTGAGTTAACAGCAGGAAAGGGGTTTTATAGGATAGGAGGAGCTACACAAATCCGAGTGTCGGTGTTTTGGAAGAAGTCAGGGAAAGGAGGTTTATTCTCTCTCAGTGGGTACAGGACCAGCCTACCCTGTCCTGGCCTCTCTCTGGCTGAGAAATGTATTTTCTGTGACATTCAGAAACCACACACACACACACACACACACACACACACACACACGAGAGAGAGCTGAGGAAACTTTCTCCTAAGAGCCCCTCTGTGTATCTTCTAAGATTTTTCAATCCCAGGAAGGGAACCCATGAATCCTATGAGAAACAGCTGGGCTTGAGGCCTAATGTGAACACTGGGTCACTCCAGTACCTCCGCCCCTCCTCCTTCTTGCCAGAAGAACTCCAGTTTTGTTCAGGCAGCCACCCCACTCCACACCAAAGGATTCCTGATTGGATCAGACCAGAGGTTTTCCATAGGGGCAGCAGCATCCCTACGGGTACTTCTATTTCTGTGGGACATTTTTGTTTGTCATAATGATGGGGGCACTGAAGATATTTGGTAAGCTTGGGTGGGGGCTAGAATTCCTGACATTTGGGATAACAAAGCTTTGGCCTAAATCCCACAAGACTTTTAAATGTCCCGCTAAATAGAGACGTAGGTAAAAAAAATCTGAGCCTAGAATCTAATTCCACTTTACATGTTAACAGAGAAGTTTTTGTGCAGCTTTAATATGTATATCAAATATATACCACAACACAACAAACACTGTGTACATTGAGAAATCTTCCCAAGCGTTATTAGGTAAACACAAACACGCACGAGGTAGCATTTTAGTCACCGAAACAATCCACCTGTATCTGTTTGCATCCATCACTGCCATGTTCATGGAGATTTTATATGGAGGTAAAGGTATCTCATTGTCCTTTAGAATACTTACACCTGAGCATACATCTTGACCTACATATTATTTCACTATACATTTCATTTTGTTTTTCTTTTATACTCTTTAGGGTATTGTATTGGTGTATATTGTATTGGTGTTTTGGTCTTTGGTTTTTGGATTTTTGGGGTGCTTTTTTTGCAATTATATGCCTAAGTGGGTTTTAATTTCTACAGATTTCATTAGGCTAGTAATATTTATTATGCAAAGCAGGCACCAGGCCTGATGGGACTGGGAACCATTGGTCTGGGCCAGCTGGTGCCATCTGTCCTGATGATGACTATGAATCCATGGACTGGGTTGAGCATTTTCCTCTCATCTTTGGCGTGAACAAGCGGGGAATCACACGACCCTTGTGACCACTGGATGCTACCTTGTGATCGTGAAATGGGAGTGCTTCCAAGGATAAAGCCAATGTGGAGGATGAAGTTGGGTCCTTAGTGACATCCCTGGGCCAGATGCTATGATGTGCAAGGACATCCTTCCTCTGGACCTCCAGCTCTGGAGATACGGGTTCCTAGTAGGAAGGCAGCAGCAACCAACTTTTGGGGACAATGGCAGGAGGAGGTTAAGATAGCACTGAAGCCTTGGTTTCCCCTTCAGAAAGAGGGAACCCTGGTGAGCAAGGAAACCCTCTCCTCTTACTGTTGATATCAACATGGCTATTGATATTTCTGACCTTCTAAATGTCACCAGGACCTATGTCTCAGAAGGGACAGCAGCTTCTGGAGACTTATGCCATAGGCTTTCCTCCACCTCTGAGAAATGTTCTCGGGGCTCAAAGTGGGTCTAGCAGAAAAGCCATGATTCTAGGTCTCCATAAGAAGTTGAGATTGAGTGTCCCTGGGTTAACCAAGAGTAGACTCAACACAAACCACAGGAAAGTCTGCTTGGCAGAATCATGGCCTGTTACACACATCTGGAAGGGACTTGGGAATTTTCTGGTACAGTTTCACCATGGATCAGTCCACATAGCATTGGTATGCTACACTAACATCCCCCATACCTTAGTGGCTTGAAACATCATTTTTCCTCATTCATGTTTATTTTTTTTTTATTTAAAAAAATTTTTTTAACGTTTATTTACTTTTGAGACAGAGAGAGACAGAGCATGAACGGGGGAGGGTCAGAGAGAGAGGGAGACACAGAATCTGAAGCAGGCTCCAGGCTCTGAGCTGTCAGCACAGAGCCCGACGTGGGTCTTGAACTCACGGACCGCGAGATCATGACCTGAGCCGAAGTCGGCCGCTTAACCGACTGAGCCACCCAGGCGCCCCTCCTCATTCATGTTTATATGCCCACTGTAGGTCGGTGAGGGACCTCTGTTCATTATAATCACCCAGGGGTGCAGGCCGAAGGGAGCTCCCTATTGACCCCATGCTTCCACGACCACCAAGAACATGCCCAAACCCAAACTCGCTGCCCCTTAAAGCTGCTCCTGAAAAATGTCACATATCCCTCCCATTTGTATTTCATTGGTCAAAACGGGTCTTGTGGCCATGCCCGTGTTCACCAGACATGCAGCAAAGGGTTGGGATATATAATCTTCCTGCAGGGAGCATGCATGAAGGGATGGGCACTACCTATAGGGAAACAGTACTACAGTGTCCCACACCTGGTTTACAGTTTATGTGGCCTTCCGGATTCTACCTGGGCTCCCAGAGGAACCTTTCCATGGGAGCAGATCTGACTGTGCCTGCTTCCATTTGAGGGCCTTCAGGGGGACCCCATCCCTGACCTGATGAAGTTCAAACTGTCACCATGGCCATCAAAGCCATGCCCCTGCCCACTTCTCCAGCCCCTCTGCCTTTATCCCCCACTTACTTATCCATCCATAAATATCCACCGAATGCTGACCACTATGCCAAATTCTGGGCATGAAAGCATATCAAAGACCACCCCTGTGAGCCCCTGAAGGGCCAGAAGCACCTCTTGTTCACACCTAAAGACTCCCAGGTCCAGCCTGCCAAGGATCTCATACCTCAGGGCCTTTGCCCAAGGCCCTGCCACCCTCCCGCCTCCCACCTCCAGCCCAGTTCCTCCCTGACTTCTGCAAACCGGGCTGTGCCACTCCTGGACACATCGCCCGCACAGCAGCTATGCAATGTGTCATTATAGGGCTTCCTCGCTTGTCTGTCTCTGCCAGCAGACTGTGGGCTCCTCAAAGATTATGGTGGGTAATCCCCTGTGAAAAATGGTAACAGTTCAAAAAAATTTTTTTAATGTTTATCTCTGAGGCAGAGAGAGGCAGAGCATGAGTGGGGGAGGGGCAGAGAGAGAGGGAGACATAGAATCAAAAGCAGGCTCCAGACTCTGAGCTGTCAGCACGGAGCCCGACGCGGGGCTCGAACTCGCAAACCGTGAGATATGACCTGGGCCGAAGTTGGCCGTTCAACCGACTGAGCCACCCAGGTGCCAAAAATGGTAACAGTTTAAATGTCAAACCATAAAGAGTTGTTAAATATGTCACAGGCATATTATGGGATATTCTGGAATGTTAAAAAAAACATTAAAATGATGGGGTAATACTCTTTGAATTAACAAATCTCCTTTAGGGTTCCAAACTCAAGGGACACCTTGAGAGGCGCCTCTCTCTCCCTCTCTCTCTGCCCCTCCCCTGCTGTCTTTCTCTCTCTCAAAATAAACAAACAAAAACAAGACAGCTCTGTACATGCTGCTATGGAACCATCTCCAAGATTACTGTAAAGTGAAAAATGTGAGATGCAAAACAGTTGTACAGTGTGCTAACTTTGTTGCACAAAACAGATACGGGGAAGAAAGTGTGCTGGTACACCCTTACAATACCTCTAGACAGATACAAAAGAAACGTGTTAGTGGTTGTCTCTGTAGGGGGGAACCAAGGATGGGGCCCCAGGTAGGAGGCTTACCTTTCTGTCTACCCTTTGTACAGACAGAATATTTTTTACAACCTACTTAAAAAAAAAAAAAAAAAAAAAAAAAGTCAGGAAGAAAATGTAACATCCCAGCAAAGCATTCACGATATCTTATTATCTTGAAGTAATAAATTCAGGTTTCAAAACTGTAGGTACATAAGACCCTTGCTTTTGTAGAGAAAAACGTATACTGCATCTCAATGTATAGGAAAATGTTGCATTATGTGCTATTTTAACTTGGTTTTATTTGACATTCTTCTGTTAAAAATTCAAACGATAAAAAAGGGAATAAATGGAAAAATATTCCCCTTCCCTCAATTCAGCTGCCTGTGTAACCTCTGCTCAGTTCTTGCCTCTCCCAAAATTGTTAAAAGTCTGTAAGTTTGGAGCAGGAATGTAAGGGGTATTTTCTTTGTGGCCTTTTCCGAAATTTCTATATTTTCTCAGCGAGCCTACTTTATTATGGAAATAGGAAAAGTAAATACACTTTTTAAGTGCTTGGAATTAAGAGGGGTCTTGAACCTCCTTCCTTCCTCCCTCTCTCTTTTCCTTCTTTCCTTCTTTCTCCCTCCCTCAGTCCCTCCCTTTCTTCCTTCCTCTCTAAAGAAACAGGCTTGGTGCTCCTGTGCAGGTTAGGGAGCAGCCTGGGTGGCAGAAGGGACCTTTCTAAGTTCCAGGAAAGGCCTCTAGTTCCATGTTTAATAAAATCCTCCTTCCTCACCTCCTGCCCTGACTTGGTCACCTCCACCCTTCCCTCCCTCTCTACACCTCGGAGACTCAGGCCTCCTTTCAGATTTGAGGATGGCAACCAGGAGAGGAAGCCTGTTGCCCTGTGGATTCTTCAGAGGGACTGAACACAGGAATTCTCTTCTGCCTTGTCCTCCCCCAGAGTCTCCAGAAATGGACCCGAAAAACAAAACAGGAGAAAAGGAAGCAAGCTGAAGAATTCCTCCTTTACAAGAGCCCAGGTTAAAAACAACGGGCCTTGTTAAAACCGCACCTTAATGAGGCTCCTTCCCAGCCTAATTGTCGCCATGGCAATGACCCCTAGCGGCCATCTTTAATTAACTCGGCGACGGAGTCACCAAATGAGCTCCTCTACTAAATTGCCCGCCAGCCCAGGCAGTCACGCGGCCCCTCCTCTGTCCTTTGGCCTCCAGCAAGGCTTTCTTCTTTACCTCCTGATTCTCCCTGGCATGGCCAGGGGAGGGGCTCAGACCCATGGTAATACTAATAACAACAACAGCAGAGTAACAATAATACCTACTATGCTAAGCGATTTATATGCATTATGTCTTTTAATCTTCACAGTAATCTTATGAGGCATGTACTTTTTCAGATGAGGAAACTGAGGCACAGAGAGACTAAGCCCGTGGGAGGGCTGGGATTTCAACACAGGCACTCTGGCTCCAAAGCTACCCTCATAATCCCTCCACTGGAGATGAAGTTCACGGGGTCACCCGCTTCTCTTGAGCCCAAAGACTTGGAGTTTCTTATCTGCTACTTTCCAGCTGTGTGACCCTGAGTCACTTACTTCACATCTCTGAGCCTGGTTTCTCATCTAGAACAGGGAAGGTGATTCAAGGGGGTCAGGAGTGGGGGCAGGAGCCTGAGAGCCTCATCAGTTCTGTTCAGTAATGACTCCCAACTCCACCAGAACCTTCCTGTTGTCTTCACCCTGGTGTGGTTTCAGAGGCAAGATGGCATGAAGGTTAAGAGATAATAAATGTGATTATCCATGCAAAGCCCTGAGGACAGTGCCTGCCCATCGTGAGTGTTCAGTGAATATTAGCTGCTCCTGTTTTCACTAAGTGGATGCCCCTGTGAAAGACCTCCTCCGGGAGAGAGCAAACGGTCAGGAACGTGGGGAAAGAAGAAGCAGGGGAGGAGGCCCAGTTGCCACCAGTTTTAGAATAGGTGGGCAAAAGGCTCAGGTACCTGAGAATACACTGCAATGGCAGAGTCTAGCCGTTGACCAAAAATGGCAGCCTTCATCTTGCCCTGGCCTTGCCCACTGAGCACGCTTACATCAGCCTAACTAGATCAGATCAGGAGGTCCAGGTGCCAGCCACCAAGGCACATTAAAGCCAGAAGGAAGCAACCAAGATTAACAGGCTCTACCCCACGCCACAACACATACCCCTCAGGGACACTCCTTAAAAGGTGCACAAGATATTTCTTGCTTTTCTATTCAGTTGCCCAGAACTTAGTCAGATGTCCATACCTGGCTGGAAGAGAGGTTGGAAATGCAGTGTTCACCGGGGCTAGCCACAGGGAAAGGGAACTGACCTGAAGGCTTTGCCACAAACCTTTCAGTCCTTCTTCATACTACCCCAGAGTAATATTTCCAACCTACAACTTCTGACCATATCTAAATCCTTCAATGGCTCCCTACTGCCTTCATCATGAGCTCCAAATTTGTGAGCATGGATTATAAGGCCCTGCAGGATCTGGCTCCATTGCTTTCCCTCGTACCCTTCGTTCTAGCCACACCAGGCCACTGGCCATTCTCCGGATCAGCCATGCTGCCATCGCTCCATGCCTTTACCCACGCCTGGAATGCCATTTGGCCTCTACTCCATTTAATTAGAACACTGCCTCCTCTCTAAAGCCTTCTTAGGGACAGAGAGGAAGGTGTGACCAGGATAGACAGGAAAGGGTGTGCATTCAGACTTCGGCTGGGGAAGGAGGAAGCATTTTGCTGTCTAGGGATAAAGAAAGACCTGAGCTGGGGATGTGCTGGCCTTCCATATGCCAGCGGGAGGCAAGCTTGGGCTACTTTTCAGCCTCTGATGATGGATTCCAATTGTTCTTCTGCCTCCATCCGACCAATGAGAAGACTGAGACTTGGAGACAGGCAGTGAGTTACCCAAGGTCACACAGTGGCCCAGCAGGGACTCCTGGCTCCCCATTGGTGTTCACACTACACTTGCATTACTAGGCTGTAGCCTGTATATATAGATGTTTTATGGGACAAGGGACAGTCCTGGAGACATCATGCTAGGAGGCATGGTCCATGCAGGAACAGGATGGGCAAGCATGTCCTCAGACACCTCAGTCCCTCAGCAGCTCCCTTGGTAGCCCCAGGACAACACACACATCCACGGGGCCTGGGAGCTGCACTGGCCTGGCTCTGCAGTTCCTCCATGATATCAGGAGGGGGCGCAGAGCACCTCAAAAGAGGCCAAAGAGGCAAGGCAGCATCCAAGGAGACCACATGAGTCCATCTTCTGTCCTCACTCCACTTCCCTACTGTGGCCCCAGGCACCTGAGAGCACAAGGTTCACCTTGTCTCTGCCCTTGGTGCTTGAGACTGGGGGCATTACCCTCCCCCTCCAGACACTGAATTCTCAGCCATTGTTCCAAACGCAGATACCGAGCTAGACAGCCTGCCTCTGCTTCTCAAGGCTGCTCATCAGGGTTGTTTGGGGACCACCCTAGAGTCCCCACTGGCTGTCGGGGACATGGCACTCTCCCTGAGCCTGGATCCCTGAGAGGAATGCCACTACCATCTGCATAAATGACCAGCCAAGCAAAGCCAGACAACATTTAGGGGTATTATGTCTTTCCCTACTTGAAAACTAAGGTTAAAAGAGGTGTCAGTTGCTTTCCCAAGGGCAGACTGAGCAAGGAAGGTGACTCTGGAGGGCCTTGAGTTCAGGAGTACAGGCTGCCAAAGGGCATGTGGTCCAAGGCCACTTGGACTCAGACTCACTGGTTGTCAGGAGGCAAGAATGTGCCCAGCACCAGCCCCAATCTGGTCCCCACAAGGGAAGGGGCTGTGAAGTTCTGATCCCAGAAGAGGGAATGTCGAATCATTTTGCCAGCTGGGACCTTGAGTTTAAATAAAGAAGAAAATGAAAACCCCCTTAAACATATGTACCCTGGATGTCTCATTAAGGCAAAGATTGAACCTTAGAACTGGACTTTAGAAGCATGTGGAAGACTGAGGGTGTAGTCTGCCAACAGGGCACTTACCTGGCTGAAGATGTTTAGCCCAGTGCTTCACTATCCCTTGGGGTTCCTTCCTTCCTTTTGGCCTCCCTGACAGCTCCCAGTCCATCTTTCTCTTCCTTAGCCTGCCCTGAGTTTGTCAACACCAGCTACTATTTCCTCCCATTCTCTCTTGGTCTCCCCTCTAATCACCACCCCCCCACCATAGCCCAATTTCCTAAAAAGGACCTCTTCAAGTCTATATCCAAGGGTTCAATTCTCAATCCTCATCTAAGCTGACCTGTCAGCATATTGGACACTTCTGATCTCTCCTTCCTTCTTAAGACTTCCTCCTCCTGGCCTCAAGGACACTACTTTCTTTGTTCTCCTCCTAAAGGCTCTCCTTCTTGATCTTCTTTACTAGATTCTCCTCATCTTCCTCCCTTCAAAATCAGAGTATCCCAGTGTTCAGGCCTTAGGACATTTTTCTTCCTTTTACACTGAATCCATAGTGATCTCATCTTGCCTCACGGTTTTACATAAGGTCTATAAGGTGACAACTCCCAGCCTGGACCTCTCCCCTGAATGCCAGGCTTATATATCCAGTTGTCTCTAGGCCTTCCCTATCCTCCCTCCTGCCGCCAACTATCTAACAGGCCTCCCAAATTCCTTTTTTTTTTTTTAAATGTTTATTTTTATTTTTGAGACAGAGAGAGACAGAGCATGAATGGGGGAGGGGCAGAGAGAGAGGGAGACACAGAATCGGAAGCAGGCTCCAGGCTCTGAGCCATCAGCCCAGAGCCTGATGCGGGGCTCGAACTCATGAACCGTGAGATCGTGACCTGAGCTGAAGTCGGACGCTCAACCGACTGAGCCACCCAGGCACCCCAGGCCTCCCAAATTTCAGAGTCAAGCTGATATCCCCCCCCCCAAAAAAAAATTCTACTCCTCCACTTACTCTCCCAGTTCAGGAAAGACAAACTCCATCTTCCAGTTGCTCAAATCAAACCCCACCCCACCCCCATCATCCTTGACTCCATTTTTCTTCTCACATCCCACCTCCATCCCCTCAGCAACTCATAGCAGCTCTGTCTTCAGAATACGTAAGAAATCAACCAGTTCACTCACCAACCACTGCCCATCCTGATAGGTGTTTAAGGTGGGAGAAGTAGGCAGGGGCCAAGTCATTGAGGGGAAGAGCTCTCTTGGCTGTGGCAAGAACTTTAAATTTTACTCTGAATTATATGGGAAACCATATGAAGACTTTGAATATGATGACATTTGCCTCTTGAAAAAAAAAAAAAAAAAAAAAAAAAACTTCTCTGGTGCTGAGTAAGGAATGGATTAAGGGGGTGACAGGGGAAGTGGTGAAACCAGTAGGTGGATATGGAGGTTTGAAGGGGGAATAATTGATGGCGTGGACTACTTTCCTTCCATGAAGAATCGTCCACCTCGATGCCCTAGGAGCCCGTTTCAGAGGCGGAAAGGCGAGCCCGGGGTGTGGCTGAGCAAGCCCACTCTGTGACCCCAGCAGAGGGGGCCCGCGTTTCAGCACCACTGTATGGACAGCTCCAGCCCCGCCTCAGAGCCTGGGAGTTCAGCCTGCGCGCGCCCCCCCTCCAGTCCCACGCCCTAGAAGCCTGCGGCTGGGGGAGGAGCCCTGGACCTGGCATCGGCGAATTCCCTTCCCTTGGAAACCTCCCTTTGCAACCCTCTAAAACGCAGATAACAGTAATGCCGCTGCGCCGCCTCACAAAGCCGCCAGGAGCGCGCACGGACTTTGGGGAACACCAAGGAAAGAGGTTGCCCAAGAGCAAGGCCCCTTAAGGGCCTCTTAAAATCGTTTCTGTCACGGACTCCGGAGTTTATTTCCTCGACTTGGGAGAGCAAAAATGAAGCCACATCTGCGGCAGGCTGAAGGAAAGGACTATATGAAACCTATTCTCATAGCGTCCCCCCGTCCCTCCCCCCCCCCCCCCCCCCCCCCCCCCCCGCACAGTCCCAGGTAGCCAGCACCGCTCTGCGCCGCGTCTCTGCAGACCGAGCTCTGGAGAACTAAGCTGTTTCTCCAAGACTTGGACAATCAGTCTGAATTGTTCCAGGCCCAATGCAGATTTTCGCCCTCTGATAGAGTTTCTCCTGGATGGAGTAGCACAGAGCTCCATTCTCTCCTGTCCCCGGGGTCCCTGCCACCCTAACCAAATCTAATTTCCCTTGATGCGTCCGAACTGATTTTCTTATTTGGAGCTCAGCAGGATTCCTTCTCCTGGAGTTGGGGAGCACCACTTGGGATCCGCAGACTGAGGGGCCTTGCTGTGCCAACTCAGGCTCCTGAAGGCGCAATCTTGCTGGGTCAGGGAAGACAGTGGGGCCTCGGGATTTCTCTCCCTGAAATGACCTCTGGGTTTCAGGTCCGCAAAGGAGATTTCTCTCAGCTTCCCTAAGGGAAAAGGAGCCAAGAGTCGGACCCTGGCCTTAGGAATACAAGCTAACCACAGCAGGAGCCCAGCAGGGCATCCGCAGTGGTACCCACACTGCTAAACCCTGCAGTGACCCAGCTCTCTGCCAGGTCATCTCGCCACCTGCCTGGCCCTCTCTCCTCTCCTTCCCTCCAGTGTGGAGGCCCAGGAGTCTTCTGGGAAGCTTCCCATACTGGGAGGGGGGCTCAGTCCTTTGGCCTGCTTCTCTCTGAAATAGGGCAGGTGGCCAGGCTTCAACAAGACTGGGGTTTATGTGCCCCAACCTCAGAAAACTGCACACTGGGACAATAAGACAGATACAGAACTGGGGGAGTAGCTGGGAAAAGGTTTCTTAGTGTGAATGAAAGCCAAACCCAGATCTCTGACACCCCAGCTCCTTCTCTTTTTCCTTACTCACTAGGTAACCTTGGGCAAGTCACTTTTCATTTTATTGTTCTCGTTTCTCCACCTCTGAAATGGGGGCGAAAGAGTGCCTCCCAGGGGGCCTGCTATCAGGAATCACTGAGACAAAAGCAAGTCTCTTATCACAGCCCCAATAAGTGTTGTTCTGTTATTAAGATGTGGGTGCTGGGGCACCTGGGTGGCTCAGTCAGCTAAGCATCTGACTCTTGATTTCGGCTCAGGTCATGATCTCTCAGTTTGTGAGTTCGAGCCCCATGTTGGGCTCTGTGCTGACAGTGTGGACCCTGCTTGGGACTGACTGTCTCTCTCTCTCAAAATAAATAAATAAACTTTAAAAAAAAAGATGTGGGTGCCTTCTTGGAAAGGGGGTTGCCTGAGGAGACTTCCCAGAATTAAGGGAGACTTCCCCCACTCCCAACCAGTTCATGTTCTGGTATCTCTCTAGACCTCTGGGACGTCCACTGAGGATCGGGCAGACACATTCACATACATTTTACAGATGGGAAAAGTGAGGCCCTGCAGGCGACCCACCTTGCCGAGGGTCCCACTTCCGTTCCTCAGACGAAGACTCCAGGTGAAGGGGACCTTAGCCCCCAGCCAGAGCTACCTTGGGGGCCTCTCTTTCCTCCCCTGGTCCCAGCACACCAGTCCAGGAATTTCTACAGGGGGCTTGGGAGTAACAGCTGCTCCAGGAACAAGAGTGTCCGTCTCCCCATATATAGAGACCTCAACTCCTTCGCCGGTAAAATGAGGAGAATGACATTCTGCAGAAGAGTGTGAGGGGTAAATAGGATAAAAAACCCAGCAATGCTGTCCAGCACTTGGTTCTGACAGATGGTCCACTGTGGGATTTACTGCCTCCCTAAAGTAACCCCCATGGCCTGGAGCCAACCATTTTGGCTCCGAATGGTTTAGAGAGGTTAAATGACCTGGCCAGGGTCACGAAGTTGGAAATGTAGTGCTCCATGACTCCAACCCAGCCTCTCTCAGAGTGTTTGGGAGGGCAGGAAACGGGCTCCAGACCAAAAGCTATAAGGTGGGGAGCTACAGGGCTGGTGAGGCTGCCTCACCTGAGCTGCTCGCTGGCTCCCCATGATCCCCGGGCCCTCGGGTGCTCAGGGAGAAAAGCGGACACATCCCGGGCGGGTCCCACCCCGTCCAGGTCCTGCCACCCAACCACACGCTCACCGTGGTGGGGGATCCCTCTTGTCCCGGGGCAAGGAGAAAACCATCAGGGTGCTTCACTCCTCAACGTCTTTCTGATTCTTGCATTTTCAAGCCGAGACTCAAACTGGGTTTTAACTAGCCACACTGATGGACTGTCAGCAGCTCTGATATTTTATGATATCTATGAAAACAGCTATCATGCCCATACATATATACTACCAGGGCTCTGAATTATTAGCTCTTCTCTCCGCAGTGGACCCAATACCACCTGGTAGTGGTGGAGAAAGTATGGCACAGCCAGAAGCAGAATCAAATGTCACCGTCAAGGCCAGTTGTTACAACTTGGCTCCTGCCAAGGGGGATCCAGGCTTTATCTCTTCCCGGACCTGTGCAGGGGTGGAGGGAAGGGCTGAAGGAGGGGTACTGTTTTCACTTCACCTCCAAACTGCAATGAAGGGGACTCCTTATGTCCACGCCTCTAGGCTATATGCAAAGTCTCCCTGCGACTCTAGGCGAGAAGTACGGGGTGCCTCCTCTGAGCTGAGTGCTCAGCGGAGAAGCAGAATGCACGGCCCTGCACCACCTGGGCTTCCATAGCACAGGCCCCACCAGGACCCAAACCTGGGCCACGCCACAGCGAAGGGACCCTCGTGCTCAAAAAGTCCGGCCTCCACCTGCCTGGCCTTCCTGCCCTTGCGACGCCGCCCAGCCCCTGGCAAGGACACCGCACACAGTAGGTGCTCTGTGGGGAGTAACTCCCTCCCGCTTCCGTTGGCCAGAGCCGGCTGCGCTGCGGCGCCTCGGGCTCCCCCTGCTGGCTCACGTGGTAATGACCTGAGCCGTAGCCGCGGGGAGGAAAAGCAAGAAAGCTGTTTTTAACTACAGGGGACTCTCCTAAGGTACCACCACCAACCGCCCGCCCCCCGGCCACTCCCACCCCGCCCGCCACTTCCGCGAAAGGCACACGAAAGAGGCTTTCAGGAAGATCTCATTTTCTGGCAGTTTTATCAAAAATGCAAACAAAATGAAAAATGGACTCATTTACCCAACAAATATTTACTTTAATATTAATCACCATGGCTAACACGGAGCACTTACTTGCTGCCTCCGTGGCTCTCCTACATGTATTAGCTCATTTAACCCTCACAACAACGCTATCGTGGTGGTACTGTTATTATCCCCACTTTACAGTCGACGACACTCAGGCCCCAAGAGATGTGCCCCAGGTCAGGCCTAGCTGGTAAACAGCGTGGAATCCACCTCCAGAGCCCGGAGCCCCAGCCTCTATTTTACACCATCGTGGTAAAACACTGTGGTAAGAAAAAGACATTGGAAGTGGCCTCAAAGCATTCCTTGTTCTCTAATTTCCCTGGGGAATTTCTCCTAGAAAAAGAAACCGACGAATGTTTTATCTAGACAGCGATGTTGGAATTTTGCTGGGCGTTTCCTGGGTATGTGTTTGCTGGTGGCAGCAGCAGTTACAAGGATAAGATAGTTTCCCTACATTTCAAAGGAGAGGTAAGGTTAAAAAAATAAAGAAACAAAAGCATGCAAATCACCAGCAGTTTGAGATCCCCACCCCTATCTCTCAAAACGACTTCCTTCCAGCAGAGAAGAGAATGAATCTTAGTAAGATTCAGTGGCCTGTTCTACACTCCTAAGAAGCCAGGAATCGAGAAGGAATTTGACCTACTGCTGTTCTTTGATGGCTTCTCCACCTCAAAGTGGATTCATCACTCTCTTCGTGAGCCTCTCCTTTGTTCCTGGGGGATGTGGATTAGGCCCCAGTCCCACACTCACCATGGACCTGGGCACCGCTTTGGTGCTTGGCAAGAAGAGGGCCTGAATGAAATAAATTTCCCCATAAAATCTGACTGGTGATCATCCTGCCCTTATCTGGATCTTCCAGCAAAGAGAGCACACAATATTTCTCCATAGGACTGCTTCCCCCGTGAGACAGTTGGTAGGTTGGGTTCTTCCTTCTGTGGCTTCCCAGACCTAGCATTGCCCTGTGAGCCTTTCCTGAGACCTGGGGAAAGCTACAGATTTTACTGAGAGCCAGATACCTGCCTTCTGTCTTCAGAGCCCAGTCCAGAGAGGAAATCTGGAAAGGGGAAATTTCTCTCCTCAAAAGGCATGGGGAGACCCACCTGAGCCTCAGAGGAAAATCCGGAGCATCTGGGGTTCACAGCATAGTGTGTATTTGCACGGGGGCGTGCCCTTCCAAGCCTCCTTATATCTGGTCTAGGAGAGGCTGGCCTAGATACACCAAAATACCGTAATGGTATTTCAGTCCCACAGTATTTTCCTGAGTTTCCATGTGTCAGTGTGGGCTAGGGGGTGTGCACGTGCCCATGCACATGCATGTTTATCAATTTCTGTATTTGAATACAGGCTAAGCATGGATCCAAGAATGTGACCAGAAGCAAGCCTCTCTCCTGGGGTGTGGGGGTGGGGTGACATCACCACAGTGCGCACAAGCTGGTAAATGTCCTACAGCCACAGAAGAAAATGGGGTCTGGATGATCCTAGGGGTGTATGTATACATACAAGTGTGCAGGAGTGCATGTGTATTCATAAGCAAATCCCAGTCTGAGCGGTGTGTGTGTGTGTGTGTGTGTGTGTACACAAAGACAAACCACAGTCTGTTTCTATGCCTGGGTGACAGTGTCTGTGGTATGGTGCATATTTACAAACACTCCCCGACCCGGTTCTGTGACATTGTGATCTCGCAGCTGAGCGCACATGTATGCAAATTTGCATGTAAATAAGTGTGTTTACAATATAATCCGAAACCTATATGTGAGTGGCTGTGTTTGTGTGTCTAAATGTGAAGCTGTATCTGAATCAGGGTCTGGATGAGTCTGGGTGTACGAGTGTTTTACGTGCACACCCTGCCTGGTTCCGCATCCCCGTAGACATACTTGGGTGCTCTGACCACAGAGGCTGAGCCCAGACGGGTCCTGAGGCTGGCTGGCGGAGTGTGTGTAGGTGACCGGTGTTTATGGGCAACCCCGCTAGAGCCTTTGTCTGGTGCCCACTCCCTGTGGCCCCTAAATTCCTCACCCTGGCAGGATCTTGGCTGTCCTTGCTCCTAGACCGCCTTCCCCAAGGAGTCCCTTTAACTCACAGCCCCTTCCCGGCCAGGGGGCTGAGAGTTGGGGGATATTCATCTCGGGGAGTTTTTGTTCCGCCTCATGAAAGGCCTCAATGGCTGGGAATACCATTCTAATTACAGGGAAGCCCAGCTTATGGAGGGGACACAAAGGGCTGTGATCTCATAGCAGCTCCTTCCATCCGTCAAATAAGGCTGTCTAATGACGGGGTGAGAGCTGTGAATGCCTAAAACAAACTCGAAAAGGAGGGAAAATAAAGCCGCCGGGGGCTTAAAATATATTAAATTACCCTGATTAGGAGTCGTGGCTTTGCAGAGCTGGTTGGAGGGGCTGAGGAAGCTGTGAGTCCCACTATTCACTTGGGGGGGAGGAGGGGTCAGTAGGTCGGGAGGGGTTCACAGAGCCCCGGCCCATTCTCATGCTAACACCAGGGACACACTGCAGGCTTAGTGGGCTGGAAAATAGAAATGAATTTGCCATAATCCTCCTCCTCCGGCTCCTGTCCCCAACCCAGGAGAAGTGGTGCCTAATTGCAGCTCCTTAGAGCCTGCTGGGCTCTGGGGCAGGGCCACACCCTGGAGCCTATGCCTCTGGGCCTTCGCACCCCGTTTCCTCCTCTCTCCAGTGGGGTGGGCTCAGGGCCTGGCAACAGGTCCCGGTGGAGGGGTGGGGGGAGTGGCGGTGTGCACGTGTGTGAGCGTGCATACACACCCACGCTCACCCCTTCCGACGGTGCAAACCCTCACACCTACACACGCCAGGCGCAGATGCAAATATGCCTTCCCTCTACCTACACCCCTTCCCAAACGCACTTTTGTAGGAGCACAATTTGTAAACATGGGGACTCCTCTGTGGGGGAGTATACACAGGCCTCCCTGTACTTTCACGGGCCTGAGACATGTTGCTTCTCAGATGACCACGTGCTGCCTCCCTGACATGAAAACACACACATGCACGTAGCCCTTCAGATGTGCTCCCAGAACCAGGGACCTAGAATAATTTCAATGTTTTACAGTAAAGGATACCGGGGCCCAGAATACAGCCAAGGTACAGGCTTTTCCCAGCACCACCTGAGTGAGCCCTATCTCTGCTGCAAGACCCTAGATAAGCCTGGCCCTCACCTGGGCCTCAGTTGCCTACCATTAAAACAAGGTGCTTGGACTAAATGGCGCAGAAAACCCCCTCCAGCTCAGAAACTAGGAGGGGCCAAGTGTCAGGGGCTACTCCCCCCCCCCCGCCCCTTCCCTGCCTCTGCACGCTTAGCTGTGTATACACACATACGCCACAGCGCACAGGACAATGATTCTGTCCAGTGTTCTGACAAACTAGAGGGCAGGCCTAGGAGCCCAGTAGCCTGCATCCGCACAGGTCCTGCTGCACGCGGGGGGCAACCACCTCGCCCACCCGCCTTGAGCCTCGCTCATCTGTGCCTGGGTCCACGCGATTTTGCCAGTTTGTGACGCCGGGGAGTCAGGGACGGATCTGAACCACAGAGCCCCACCGTGTGGCGCCCAGAACCCAGGAGAGGCATCCAAACAGGCTCCTCCTCGGTCGGGGGCTCCCTCTGCCGGCGGATCTGGAAACGCAGCGCAGGGAGGAATGCACGTGACCCTCAGACGTGACCCGAAGAGTCGGAGCAGTACGTACCCCACCCCTGTCCTCTGTTCCACTGTAGGAGTCAGGGAGCCGTGGGCTAGACTGGAACGGAGACTGCAAGAGGAAACTGGGAAGAGAGCATGGGAACCAAGGCCCGACCTCCCCGCACCTTTCCCCTCGTGGTCTCTAGGAACATTCCCCTCCTTTCATAGCCCCTCAGAGAACCAGCAGACCCGGGTGTGTGGAGGGGGCCAGGGTGAGGGCAGACACACCCAGGCCCACCACCAGCAGCTGGCCAACCTGAGCCAATGTGCCTCAGCGTTTCCACCTGTGCTGTGGGCGACGCAGGGCCCTGGGCAGCCAAGGAGAAGACCCAGAAAGGGCAGGAACCTCCCTCCCACCCACTCAGAGAAGGTGGGGACCCCAAACCTCCAGAAGACCTTTCTTGGGGGCCCTCAGGGTCAGCCGAGGCCCCTGCTGTCCTCTGGTCCCTGGAGGGAGGCTAGTTGCTGAGAATAGGGGCATGACCCCTGGCTGCAGTGGGAAAAGGGAGTACAATCCAGATCTTCCAAGCTTGGGCACCCAGATGCGGTGAAGTGCTGATCGTGCATGGGACTGGGGAGGCAGAGCAGGGGTCTGGGGGACCAAAGGCACGTCCTATAGGCGGGGTTGTTTCAACGAACCAGGCTGTTCAGAAGGAGGGAAGATACAGGGATGGCAGGTCCCTCCCCACCCACTCCACGGGGACCAAGGTACCTGCCCAGGGGCCACAGGTACTCCCAAGGTGGGGTGGGAGAACGTGGGTCTGCTGAAGCCTAATTGTGAGGTCAAATAACAGGCTTCATGCGCCCTAAGCGCTCTTCCTAGGCCCCAAGCATTCGCCAGCTGCTTCCCCAGCCTGTGACTTGCTTGGCTTTGTCAGAGCTCCGTTTTCGGGGCGGGGGGGTGGTATCTAGACCGAACCCCACAAGCCTTCTCTGGGCTTTCCAGCTCCAGGCCAGGCGGCCTGGCACACCTTTGTCACAGGGACTGTGGAAACTCCCGCAGGTCCGGAAGAACCCAGATGAAATGGGGGTGGGGGGAGATTTGGGGAAGGTGAGCCGTTTCAGGACCAGCCACGTTGGGTGGAGGGCATGGCTTATGCCCAGTGCTGAGGCCCAATGTAGCCAGGAAAGCCTCGCCTGGGCCCCCAGCGTTTGCCAAACGGCTGCCCTGGCCCGGGGCCTGGCTGCGCCCAGCGGGTAAGGGAACCAACCCCAGAGCTGCCTAGGCCTGCTCTGGCTCTTTTCTGCTCCTCCCGGTTTTGGGGGAAGTTGGGTTGGATCCCTGAGGGATAGCAGAGACTGAACCAAGGGCGTGGCCAAGAAGAATGAAAACCGAAGGGCAGACTGGAGTGGACTGAAGCCCTAATTGCTCCCACCAGGCTCCAGCCATGCCTCAGTGGCCAGTCCCAGTGTTTGGGGAGGGCGCCCTCTCTTCCCGGTCCCCGAAGCCCTTCGCTGCAGCCAGCTGCCCTGAAATCCATAGATTCCTGAGGGAGCACACACACCCACATCACACAGGCATTCAACATAAGCATACAAGAGCAACGAATTCGAATTCCAGAATTTTCTCCAAATAAAATAAAGCTGCAGGAGGCAACGCTCAGCCTCTAGACTCTGACGTGGGGAGGAGGCACCGGAGAAGGGGTTTGTTGGATACCCTACCGGAGCATCTCCCGCCGGCCTTTCCGGAGATGCCCCGCGGCCTGCTGCCCTCGATCTGGGGCCAGGAAAGCGCCCGGCGAACTCCATGGCCACAAAACGAACCTGTGTGCCGTGGAGGCGGCCCACGAGCTGCCATGCAGAAACGCCCGAGTTCTCCCAACACAGGAGCCGCCAGAGTCCGATGTGTAGCCAGAAAGGCCAGAGATTGGGGAATTTCGAGTCGTTTTCAGTATAATGCATGTCTCCCTAAGTCACCCTCACAGTTCTGCGTCTGCCTCCGTGCAAATGGCCCACCCTATCAATTACCTCCCTTTACTCATAAAGAGAAACGGGATCTTGTTTTTTTCTAGAATATTCAAAAACGAGCGGCCGGATTTGGGTGAATTCCAGCGGGGCTGAGCTTATTTTCTTCGGCACGATGGCGCTGCCAGGGCTCGGGAAGGATCTCTGAGGGCCGGTCGCCGCACGGTGGTGGAGACCGACCGACCGGAAAAGGGCTGGGGCCTTGGGGCCACCGGCGCTTCTGCGGAGAACCGCAACCCAGAGTTCGCACGCCCCCGCAACAGTCTGGGGGTCTCATGCTCCGGCCCCGCGTGCCTGTGCCTCTCGAGGAGAGAACCCAGGTTCCCCTGCAGGCCTCTCCCCCAGAGCCCGGGACCGGGCACACTAGCCAGCACGACAGCGGGACCCTAAGGGTCCTACATAGTCTTTGGCAAGAGACTGGAGGCTGCATTTTCAGAGGCTGCCTGTCTTTAGCGTCAAGGGAACGAGCTAGGGAAACCCTAATATGCTGAGATTTTCTAAACATCCCGGATTCCTGAACACCCGTGACCATCGCCAGGAGCCAAGCAAGGGCTGGGCGGCAGAGCTGGGCTCTTGGCAGTGGCTCCGGGCTTCTATTTGTAAAATACAGAATGAAATCGGGAGAGCTGAATGTAGACAAAGCCATCTTAAAACGTTCGATTGGCGAAATCGCCACACTTAGCAAACACTTTCATTTTCAGAGCCGCCCGTGGCCGTAGGCAAGTCCAGAAAAATCGATTGCGTTTCCGGACGAATTCCACCCAGGGAACAACAGAGCCTTGGGAATGCTCGCCCGCCCCGCGCACATTGGAAACACATATATTGGAAGGAATGGCGGACTTAGCCCTCAAACAAGCGAACCCGCCGGACGCAAACGTGCTTGTAAACTCACTTGCGCGACTTTGAGTTCATCTACACATTTATGCCTGTTTACCTGGCTTTTATACCCTCTGCGGAACTGCTATATTTGTGTGGGCTAGGCCGGCCACCCCTTCTCTTCCTCCGCGGAGAAACCTTAGCTGCGTGGGCCGGAAGCTACCATTCGGACCGGCCCCGGAAGAGCCACTTTTCCTTGTACTGGCCACGGTTTCGCAAATTGAGCTGTCCCGATCCTTATATTCTCGGTCCTGCATGCCCACGCCTTAACGGTCAGACCCAGGTGTAGAGCCCTACTGGAGAGAGGAAAACCGAGGATAGTGAAGGTTGGGAAAGAGAGTGCAGCTGCGGCGCATCGAGCCAAGGTTGAGGGGCACGGAGGACACCTTGGCTCGCCTCGCCGTTGCCAACGTTTTGCCCAATGTCTGGGGGACTCGCGGGATTGTGTGCAAATGTGTCCTCAGGCACCGTAGCCGGAACACAGGACTAGGCTTTTCCAAGACCGTGCATTCCGCGTGATGACTTTTCCTATCAATGGAAGAGACGTGGGCAATTGACCCAGCGGCCTTCTCCTCTCCGTCTATTGTGGCGGCTCAATCACGCATTTACCGAAAGAAAAGCGAGTTTATCTTAGCCTGGAGGAGCCTCGTGTTGCGTGTGTGTGTGACTAAAGGGTGGGGGAAATTCTGCAGCCACGACTGTGCAGATGGGCTGAGGATAGACACGTTCAGAAAAGGGCCAATTTCCCCTTCACAATGAGCGCTAAGTACCTGATAAATGGGGCTGGTGTTTATTCATGAGCAGGTACTTTGGAGATGGCGATTAGAACAGCCGCCCGCGCCGCCTCGCCAAGGTACTTAAAGCCGGGCAGGTGCAGCGCTGCGCGCGGCCTGAGCGCACAAAGCCCGCGGCCGCTGCGGCGCGGGGAGGGGCGTGAATGCGGGCCTCGCCGGGCCCCAAGGGCGCGCGGCGCGCAGGCACCTTAGCCTTTTGTTCTTCAGCCGAAGCCAAGGCCACTTCACCGAGGGGCGTCCCGGGAAAACCTCCCCTCTAATTACCAAGGATTTCCTACATCCCTCCTGCCGAAGCCCAGTCGGGCAACTCTCGGTCTGGCGGACGCGGGGACGCAGCGTGAGACCGGGTTCGGCGTTTGCGTAAATGCTGCTTATGAGCAGGCTATTAGCTAACCAGCTGAGTAACTAACTCAACAACTAGGGAAGAAACAGAACCCGGGCCTGGGAACCACGCGGGCACGCAGTTCTGGCCTCCCCCGCCGCCGAGGCGCCACCTCTGGCCGCGCGGGTAACCTCGGGCTTTCAGGTTTTGTTTCAACTCCAAGGGGAGAAAATTGGGGTCTGTCTCTTTCCACAGCTTCCTGGCGCCAAGGTCGTGGGACAAACTCAATCTCGCCCTCAGAGTGGCTCCAGAATCCCTAAGAACCCCCAGTTTTCTGCCCATGATCGCGGCCTGGGCTGGGCGCGCGCAGAGAGAGTGCAGCTGGCGTCTGGCCTTGGGGGGCCAAGTGCAGCGTCCTCTGCGCAGGGACGCGCCAGCGCGTTTCCCTTGGGGCCCAGCGGGGCAACCTGTGTCTGACATCCCTCCCTGCTCCCCAGCATCTTTGAGGGTGCTTCATGTGTGTAACCTTGGGTGGGCTGAGGCACTCGTGGGGTAGGCACCCCCGGCCTGTTCCCTGGGGCCTATTGGGGTCGCTTTTTTTTTTTTAATCGTTTGGAAAAATAGACCAAGATCGTTTCTCTCCAGTCCACAGAATGAGGAGAAATATGTGTTGCGAACAAGTTGGGTTCCCCCTTGGAAGAAAATTGTTTCAGAATGACCGTAAGCAAGGGGCAGGGATTTGATGTGACCCACCACGAGGCAGTATTTTCATTTTCCACCACGAAGAACCCGATGACTCTCCCATTCGATCAGACCAGGAAATTGTAGACACGAACCTTCATTATAGGTTTCCTTAGAACCTTGGGGTTCGAATAAATTGCATATATAATAATCCCGATTTCGCCGGGGAAATCCGACCCTCGGCGTGTGCATGCAAACCGAAAGTGGTAACCCAGTAGAGCAGCAGGGAAGGGGCGAGGTCAGCCCAGTGCCCACGGCCCCGGACGGCTCTGCCAGCCGCCAGCCGCGCCAGCCCCGGCCGGTGGCGGTCCTTGGTTAAAAGGATCGCAAGAGAGGCAAGGCTTCACCTCTTGCCTTGCACCAGAAGCTGAGTTAGGGTGGGAGAGTGAAGCATTCTCTCGAGTTACAGCCTGTGTCCCCTGCTCCAAGGAGACACCGGGGGATTAGGGGACCAACCGTTACCGACAGAAGGCCAGAGACCCCAGACGCAGCACCCCCTCTCCTTGCGTGTCGCGGTGTGGCCAACGTCTTGCAAATAGCTTCATTGCACGACGGCCTTGGATGAGTGTTGCGGGCCGTTCAGGGGCGAGGGACGGGCCATGCCAATCCCCGCATCCGAAAAGCTGGGAGTCGGGACCGCCAGGCGCTGGAGGCGACGGAGCCCGGCCTCTCCTGTCTCCACCGCAAGATGGTTGCCGGCCGGCATGTGGCTCCAAATTTAGGCAGAAAGTGAGAGATAAATTGGAAGGGGAGCGGGGCGTCGGTGGGACTAAAGACGATGCATTCCAAAGCAGTTTTTAGACTATCCATTCACCAAACCTTTAAGGCACACCCAAAAGAAGCAGGTGTGGGCAGGAGGAGGGCCCTCCATACTAACTCCACCATTGATTTTCTTCACATTACAGATTTCGAATAAATCATAAAAATATAATGAATAAGATTCCTGGGGAAGCAGTTATGCCCAGCTGTCATCTTTGGCCCTGGACTCCTCAGATCGGCTTCCACTGGCTGAAAGTTGTTTTTGTTTTCCAAGGAAAACCATTTGGGCAAATGCATATGGGGCCCGCATGGGCGTCCCCAGCCTCTGATTCACACATGTCACTCTTTCGAAGGTCCACGGACCAAGGGCCTCCATCTAGCAGTCTAGGCCATGAGGCCTGCCAAGGGGGTGGGGGGTGGGGCTGGGTGGATCTGCTCCTTTCCAGAACCTTTTCACCCATGAAGAGCCTTATCTGGTCTTTTTTTTTTTTTTTTTTTTTATCTGGTCTTGAAGTAAGTTGGGTCAGGAATCTCCAAAGGATTTCTGTTACTCCAGCTACTATGTCACAAACACCTTATATTTCAGCTGGTTGGTGACAGATAGAATCGCTATGTCCTGGAAAAGCCAGGAATATCTCACTAACCTGGCACCCTCCTCATCCCCAGGCCAGTGACAGATGTCAAGTGAGCTCTACTGAGTGTCACGTTCTGACCAGAAGGCTTCAAGGTGGAAGACAGACTCCTTGACCGGTCAGCTTGGTGTGTGTTGTTGCCCCCACCCCCCACCCCCCAACCCCAGCGACATCCTCGCTGCAGGGAGCCCCTCCGCGAAGTAGGACAAAGGCAGCCCTCAGGATGAAGCCTGCGCTGGGGAAACTCCGAGAAAGCCCACTCTTCCCTGGTCATCTCTGATGCTGTTTCTGGGTTTGTGAGGAAAGGACTGAGGTTTCTCTGACCCAGGACCCTTGAAGAGTCTCCAGTAAGGGAGGACGCTCTTCCCCCACCCCCCAAGACCTGGACACACAGCCCCGTGTGGCACAGGTGGGCCACACTCCCCCAAGAAACTAGTTTTGATATCCACTTCACCAATGACTTTGGGGAAGGTCCCTCCCCCTCTTCAGCTTCCTCGTCTGCCCACGGGAGGAGGGTTATAAAAGAAGCCTCTTAACATCTCTAACCTGGGGCTCCAAGAAATGTGAGGGAAGGCAGCACACAAAGACTTTGAAGACTTCCGAGGACACTGGGGGCACCTGGGTTTACTCCCTGAACATCTTTTTCTGAAACGTGGTCCTTTGATAAGCAGCTTGGTAGTAGAGTTAGGCACAGAGACCCTGGAACCAGGCTTCCTGGGCTCAAATGTGACACAGAACTGCCCTTTGCTACCCATGTGGCCTTGGGACACTTTGCTCAGTCTCTCTGTGCCTCAATTTCCTCATCTCTGCAACAGAGATTAATAACGATCCCTATTTCACAGGGCACTGGACGGATTAACTGAGGTCATACATGCAGAGCTTCTAGAAACATGCCTGGCACAGGTTAGCTGTTAATAGGAGTTGCCCAGACCCCTGGATGCAACCTCACTCCTCCCCAGTCTTCTGGGTTTTCCTCCACTGACCGTCACCATTTCTGTCCCTGCACCACTGCCAGGATCTCAGCCTCCTGTAGGTCCCAGCACCCGAGGAATGGGAGGGAGGAGGGCAGAACACCCATGCATTGCCTGCTTGCTGAGCACTTTGAGGACTCTCTGTGCCAGCCCTTATTTTCTGATATGGAAGGAAGTTGGGTCAGACTCCCTCCCTTTCTCTCTCCTCAATTCAACCCATAGACGGAGACAGCTGCGTGAAAACCTATGCCCTTGGCTTTAAAGAGGGAGAGAGTGAGGGAGACCCAGCTGATCCATTTCCACACAAGAGGGGTCCTGCTCAGAGGCGGTAGGACTATACTGCACAGAACCACAGATGTTCTCTACACACACACACACACACACATACACACACACACACACACACACACACACACACACACACACACACACCAGTCAGCTCCCTGAGGGCAGAGGCTTTTCTGTCTCCTTCTCTGCTGTATCCCAGTGCCTCAACACAATGCCTGGCACAGAACAAGCATCCCCCAAAAATAACATTAAGTCAATGAAAGGAGGAAGTGCCCACTGACCAGATCTGCTTCTGTGGCAGGGTCTAGTCTTAATTTATTTTCCACATTGAGAAGTGATAGATTTGGTAGCTAAGGGGAAAAAAGAGAGAAGGGAAAAGAACATACTTCCAAGTTCTCTCCATAAAAGTCTTCCGTCTCACCCTCCTGTTCTCTCACTTATCCGTGGGATCCTTCTTCCAACTTTTCCACCACACACACACACCTCTAAGTGGTTAGGCTCCAGGAGAGACAAGATCGGAAGGGTCCGTATTTAACGTATCACCTTCAAAGACATTTGGGGAATCTACATGACCTCCTGGGGGTTGGGTTCTCTGCCCACAGAAAGGAGCTGGTATCTTTCCACAGTCCAGGCCCCTCCTCGGCTGTTTGGTTAAAGCGTTGGAAGACCAACTGGTGTCAGTTTTTTTCTTTTCTGAGGGAGGAGGGACACTGTTTTTTGAAAACGCAAAGTGACTTAGTCATTAAAGGTGATTGCTGTTAAAATAATAACAGCTCTCATTCATGGATACATTTACATTTCTCAGGCACCTGACTGAGCACATCTGTCTTCTATCCTCACCAGGAACCCATGAGATCCATTTGCGAGCCCATTTTACAGATGAGGAAATGAAGATTTGGCAAAAAGTCATACGGTTGGTAAGGGAGAGAGTCAGGCTTTGAACACAATATTCCAAAGGCCGTTCATCCCTACTCTCTAACTCTTTTCTGTCTCTGAGTGATAAGGAAAGCAAGAGAACCCGTGCGGAATCTGGTTTGGGAGGAATTTTCCATGACTAGCTTAGGAACAAAGCTAGAATGTTGGTAGTTCAGTCAAGCACACTGATTCTAAACCAAAGACACCTGGACCTCTTTCTAGCTTCGACGCTGAAGGCAATTTACTGAATGCCTTTACACTTCAGCTTCCCCTTCTGTAAAAGGGGGCTAAAGACCCATCTCCTTTAGTGGGGAGTTATTATATATGAATAACAAATGATTATTCCCTCCCCTCAGTCTACTTACAGAGAGTAGTGCTTAGTAGCGTTTAGCTCACTGCCCTTTGCAGAATGCTGCCTTAAATTTCCTCATTCCACCCATCCACGAGTTGGGAGCCTCAGCTATTAGGGGAGAAAATGGCAGCTTGTGGAAGATGTCACAACAACCCAGGGAGAATCAGAGCAGAGCTCAGGCCAGAAGTTCCTTCGCTGAGGAAGAGGAAGCGTCTAGAGCAGCATCTGCAGTTGGTTTTGCAGAAAAACGTTTCAGTCTCGCTTTTTAAAAGGGATGTAAACATCTTCCCAGGCTCCTCTGACATCAGCCTGTCAGTGATGAATCATTGGGAGCGTGAACACAGGCACTAGGTAGGTCACAGTCTCCATTTTTAGTCAACTTCCTGGTGGCCCCGCTGAGGCCTTGCAGGAGGGCCCAAGGTTTGATAAAGCGCGTGAAACCTCAGCCCCTCTGTGCCCTCGGGGACCCAGCCAGAGGGAGAGCAGAGCCTTACAGAGAGGAGGGTTCCCTTCTGACATTTCTTAGCTTTTAAATTTTAAAGCAATTTGCATAGAATTTGTCGTCTTGGGTTTTGGTTTTTGTTTTTAATAACAAAAGTACAGGGGACCAGCCTCTCCTGGCTGCTTCTTGCTTGTGAATGAGACCTCGGATGTAATGGACTAGAAGCAAAGCGCCCCTGGGAGATGGTATCTCAGTCTGAGCCAATGTTTAAAAAAAATCTCAATCGTCGATGCTTTTCAAATTTATGTGTGTTTGATTTCAATTAATGGATCCAGAAACGATTTTATTTATTGAGTGTCTACTAAGCACTTGGCAGTGCAGCCAAAGGGGTTAAAAGGGGAAGTGATGTGGGGGAAATCTGGGCAGCCCTCCTGGAGAAGGAGGCAGAAACTTTAGCATGAATGAAATCCCACAGGTGAGAAATTTGGAGACTGCAACAGAGAAGAAGACGAGAAGGGGAGCAGTGTGGCCTCAGGGGAAAGGCCATCTCCCCCTTTTTAATTTGCTAATTCCAATTTGCTGTGAATTTAGAAGCCAGATATCAGGGATGTTACGTTAGAACCGTGTGTACAGCAGGAGGGCGTAAACGACTTCAGAGCGAGCATCAGAGAGAGGAAGGCAGGAACGGAGGGCAAGGTTTGGACCTCTCAGAAGCAGCTCTCTGTGCCAGGTCAGCTTGGCAGTGTGCCCGGCCGGTGAGGTACAAGCGAACACCTGTCCCCACACAGAATCCAGGAACTAGGCACACAGGGACAGAAAGAAGTTCTACGCGCAGAAACAAGGGCCCGCTGTGGTCCCTGCACTGCCACTAGATCCCAGCCCGCCCGCCTTCACTCCAGCTACCACCCTTTGGCCCGGGGCCTTAATTCAGGTGCTAAGGTTGGAGCGAGGAGGGAGTGCCCTCAGCTGATTCTCCTTAGAGCCGAGCCATACGCACACATTCCGGGGCTAGACCCTAACCGGGGGCTCCTCCGGCCAGAATCGGAGGGGAGTCGAGGAAGAGCCAGAACCAGAGCTAGCGGCACAGAAAGTGGACACCAAGAGGCTAACCGACGAGAGATGGAGAAGCTAGGCGCCCTCGGGAAAGGCCGGCGACCTCACCAGGCCGTCACCGGGCGCCCTTGCTCCCCGTGCCCTGGCCCCCGCCCCAGGCCTGGTACCCCCGAGAGCCCTGGAGCGGCAGCGCGCCCCCCGGAGGCCCGGCGGGGCTGCCCAGTCTCCCAGCCGCTTCGCGGCACACGGCCCTCCGCGCTGTTCCTCCGGCTCGCACGGTCCGGGGCGGGGGGCGGGGCACAGGGGGTGCGGGCGCACCCCGCCACGGGTTCTTACCTCAGCGCGGGCGTCCGTCCGACCAAGCTCGGTTTGCTGCTGGGACTGCGGGGCTGGGGAGGCTCCCACGGACGCGGATCGCGCCTCCCCCCCGCCCCGAGCCCCCAGACCCTACGGTGGCCCCGAGCGGGGGCGCCGGGACCAGGGGACAGGCGCCGCGCCGGCGGGAGGAGGCGGCTCCTGCGGGGCGCGGTGGGGCGGGGCGGGGGCGTCTGCCGGGCCCCGCCCGGAGGGGACTTGGGAGCGATTATCTTCCAGAACAAAGGAGGCCGGGGAAGGCTCCGAGCCCCCCGGGCCTGGCCCTGAACTTGAACTTGTACTTGACACTTCGTCCGGAAGGTGGCGAGGGAACCCATCTGAGCTAGGACGGAGGCTCATCCGTTCACCTCGCGTCCCGGGGAGGGAGCGACCCCGGCCCCCCCTGGGCGCGGGGCGGGACCCTAGCATCCCCAGGTGCCCCCGGGCCCCGGTGCGCCCCAAAGTGCCTCGGACCCGAGGGCCCGAGTCCTCGCGTCCCCCTGGGAGAGTCAGGGTGCGGGCGAGGCCTCTGGGTCTCCGGCCGGGAGGAGTGGGCCGGGGCCCTGCCCCCCCCCCCCCCGACTCCCACCCCACTCTGGGCCCGGGCCGCAGCCGTGGCTGCGCGGGGCTGGCCGGATTCTCTGCACGTCGCGTCGGCGGCAGCTATTCAGCCGCTAATTGAACGTTAATGGCAGGTGCGGATGAGGTCACCGGAGCTGGCTTTTCTCACACATTTTTCATGCAAATTCGCGAAACTCTAAACAAATTTAAATAAAAAGCTCTTTGTGCCGCGCGCGCCCCTCCGTCCTCTCCCTCCCGCCCGGGGTCCTGGGTCCTGGCTCCTCCCGGGGCCTTGGGGCCCCGAGCCCGCTGCCCGGCGGAGCGCGGCCCGAGGCGGGAGCCGGACGCCCCGCGGAGCGCCGCCTGCCGGCCAGAGGTGCACACCCTGCCGCGCCGCCCGTGGCCAAACGCGCCCCGGCTGTCGTGGGGCCGGAGCGAGAGAAGTGTCACTGGCGTCGTGGGGCAGGGCGAGGCCGGTGGCGCAGGAAACCCTCGAGGAGGCAGTGTGGGCAGTGGTTAAGTGCCTGGCACCTGGACAGGCGGGCCTGTGCTGGCACCCTGGCTACACTGGCACCCGCACCCACAAGGTGACCCATGGGCCACCTTGGTCGGCTTACACGACTTCACTCTCTCCGTTGGTTAAATAGGAAGTAAGATAGTGCCCAGTTATGCGTATGTATGTCTGAGGCTTAAGCCATGATTTAGGACACGAACAAGCACTTAGAATAGTGCCTGGCCCAAGAGAGTGGTGATTATTATCTGGGGTCCAAGGGCCTTGTGACCATGAATGCTGTGATTTTGCACATACATGGAATCACTTGTCAGGGGCTTTCAAGAGATTTACGACTCCTTGCATCCCATTCTGGTCACAGAGATGAGATTCAGAGCCCAACTCCACTGCCTCTCACACCGTGTGCGGCTCAGCCCTCGGCTGTGTGGCTTTGCATAGTCCTTAGCCTCTGTTTCCTAGTCTGTAAAATGGGACTAAGTCTTGTGGAGTCATGGTGAAGGATGAAATGAGAAACTCAGTTGGAGACTTAGAAGGGGCTTGTGAGCTGCCTCACAATCCAGAGCCTCCAAAGCTCCTCTCCTGAGGGCACTTCACCTGATTGCCACCCTCAAGGCTAGAGAGGCGGGCCCTGGGCCAGCCAGCAGCCTTCATCCTCTTACCCAAAGGACGCTAGCCCGGGTCAGGGAGACAGACTTTCCAAGAACTTGCTAGGAAAGAAACCCACTCTTTCCACCCATGCTAGGCCCCTTCCCACCCACCCCCACCATACGTTTTCTTTGCTAGTGGCTAAGTCGTACTGTCCTACCCGTGTTCTTCCAGAAAAACAGACCAGAGACATGGACGTTATCCACTGTGGGTTGGGAAGATGAGTCTGGAGACTCAGGGGGCAGAGTTCACAGGACAGAAAGAGGCCTCTCTCTCGGAATTTGCCCTAGTCTTCCCTCAGGACCATCCAGGGACCTACTGGCCTTGGAAAAGTCCCAGTGATTCAAGCTGACTGGGTGAGGTCTCTCCTCTCCCACCTCCGCTTCTGCAACTTCAACTTTCCCCGAGCCTCCCATTAGGCAAGCCTCTGGGAAGCACTGGGGCAAGCCTGGGAGTGTCTTTTCCTGCTAGGCCCCTTCAGGTCAAGGAAGCAGCAGAATCTGCAGGAGTGCAGAGGAACTGCAGTCAGGGGACTATGATGCTAATTGACCCTCAGACCCCACCCACCCTCACTTGCACCAGCTGGAGACCCTGGGCCTTCCCCAGAACCCTGCCCCAGCTCTCCAGTGCTCACATAGGCTTGTCTTGACAAGCTGGGCTCCATCTTTGTCTCCAGGCCACCACCTCCAGGAAGCCCACCTAGACAATCCTACTGTCCCTGGACAGCTCTGGAGGAGAGACTATACTACCAGAGAAGACAAAGACCCCAAAAGTCCAGGGCTGGACACACTGAGGGAGATAGATGGCATTAGGTGAGACTGGGGGAGGACCTCAGGCAAAGGACCATCTGCGGTGACCTTGCAGAAGAGGGGTTAATGTCTCTATGTGTGGGGGTTGGCAAGGGGGCATTGCAGCTTTAGGAAACTCCTTTAAGTGGCCCAGCCAAACAGGATCGCTTTGGGGTTAGGAGTCAAAGAGACTGGTTTGGGGGCAGTCTGGTTTTGGTTTTGGGGCACCTGGGTGGCTCAGTCAGTTGAGCATCTGATTCTTGGTTTTGGCTCAGGTCGTGGGTTCAGGCCCTGTGCTCTATGGTGGAAGTGTGGAGCCTTCTTGGGATTCTCTCTCCCCTTCTCTCTGCCCCTCCCCTGCTCATAAGCATTCACTCTCTCAAAATAATAAACTTAAAAAGAGAGAGAGAGACTTGGTTTTGGACCTCAGTTCTGACCCTGTGTGTGTGTGTGTGTGGCTTGGGACCTATAACTTTTCTGTGCCTCATTGTCCTGATCCCTAAAACGAATGTGCCAGTAATACTGGCAGCCCATGAAGTCATGGGGAGTCACTACACCCCTCCTCGTGTGGCCATTGCTTATTTATTTCTTTAAGAAGGCTCTACAACCAATGTAGGGCTTGAACTCACAACCCTGAGATCAAGGGTCGGATGCTCTACCTACTGAGCCACGCAGGTGCCTAAACACGTGGTCATTCATGCTTCTTTCCTCCTCTCTCCGCTGGCCCCACAGCTGATTTGCGGTGACTGACCATTGCTATCACCCAGGCCCCAGGGATCCCCGTGGGATTTCCCGCAGCTACTCAATCTGGCCCAGGGGTGCCTCTTTCCTCTGCTCCTCCGGGCCCTGGCAGGTGGGTAGGGGGTGGGGGCGGCGGCCCCCTGGAGAGCTGCTACAGCAGCTGGATCCAGCTTGCAGAAGGCAAACTCACCCCGGGCCTTGCTGCTACTACACCACCTGTTGCCTCCTCAGAGACACTTGCTGGTCCATTTACTTTTTTGTTGGGGGGGAGCGGGGGGGGGGGGGGGACAGGGGCAAAGCAGGGGGAGGAAGCAATCCGCATTGGGCACCTACATTCAGCATGGTGGCATCTCTCTCAGGGAACACGGGAGATTTCACAGCTCCATCCATTCGTCAGCCCAAGCCCACCAGCCACCCCAGCATGGTGACACCTTTACTGGGTGGCAGTGGATGGGGGCACCTCCTCCCCTACCCTGGGCCCCAGCCCACCCTGAGACTGGACTGGTTCAGGCGTGTGGGGAGGTGACGAGGCTGGGGCTTCCAAGGGCCCCTCCTAAATAGGCAGCTCCTGAAGGTGGAGGGGCAAGGTCTACTCCCAGTGAAACAGGGAGCCCCCCCACCCCCCTCCCTGCTGAGGAGCTGGGACAAACTGATCACCTTCTCTTCCACACGATGAAATCGGAATAATGATACCCACCTAAGCAAGACCCAGAGATACTAAGCCCGGCACTTAGTAGGCCTTTAATTAACAACAGCAGCCATGATGATGATGATGGGGGATTATTAGGCCTGCAAATGGCCAATGGCAGAGTCTCCGGGATGTTTTTTGCTGCAACATCACCAGCATCCGCTTAGAGCTCTTACCCTAATGTGGGTTAACAGAAGTTAAGCCTATTATATTCAACGGCCTCTTTAAAATTTTCAATACAAGTATTCCAGGTGCATGGAAAGGAAATAGAACAGTAGAGAAAAGGACATCCGTCCATCCCCAGAGACAGGCTTCCAATACAGAGTTCCAGAAACTCTTCATATAGAAGCATATAGGACTGACTTCAATACACACAAGTAAGATCGAGCTCTATTGCCTGTTCTGCAGTTTATTCTCCTCAGGCAACAAACACGCTGGCCAACCTCCTGGATCAGTTTATACAGAGAGCTGTGCCACAGTGATTTTTTCGACTGTCTAATATTCCACAGTATGAACGGCCCATAGGTTCATTTCCATTGTCTTATACTCTCAAAGAGAAACGCTCTGACGAACATCCTTGTACAGACTTCTTGGGAAATTTTTGCATATATAACCGTAGAGTGAATTCCTAGCAGTGCAATTTGCTTGTGGCTGAGTATATATATGTCTTTTACATTGTGATAATGCCACATTTCAGAAAATACTGTACAATTTACATTTTCCAGCCAACAGTGTTTGACAGTGTCTTCAAATAGACACATGATGATAGAGAAAGGCCCCAAAATAGCCAGCTGTGTGAGATCCGGGGGCCCGCTGAGAACAGGCCTGTTGTCCCAAGGGCAGTGCCCAGTGGCTTCCTCCTGTCTGGGCTTGTGCATGCCAGTGGCCCAGGGGGACCCTGAGTCAGAGGGGAGTGGGGGCCACAAGGGTGCTGGGAGCAGAGGGCGGACCAGCATGGCTAGAGTCCCGCCTGAATGGTTTCCCGTGGCCATTGTCTCTGCCCTGCCAGGTCTCCTTGGGGGGAGTCTGTTTAGGGGCCTGCGGAGAAGGGGTTGGGCAGGAGGAAGAGGAGGGTGCAGTCCTTGCCAAAGGCACCCAGGAATGTGTCGCAAGAGGGAGAGAAAGAGGAAGGGCGGGGGGATCTCATCCCTGGGAGAGACGGGACGTCAAGAACCCCTGACTAATGAATAGTGAGTGTGCCCTTGAACCTCACTGGGCTTCGCCATTCTCAGGCACAGAACAAGAGCTGAGACACGTCTGAGCCCAGCTGCACGGGGACGGCGGCGGTTCATCTCAGACACTTTGACAGGCCGGGCCTTTTCCCTGCATAGCTCAGGTCCGCCTCCCAGCTCCCCTGGCAACAGCACAGCGGCACTGGCTCCCAGGTCCAGGCCCTGCCTGCTGTGAGCGGGAGGAGGGAGGAAGAGGAGCACCAAGGGGAGGACAGCTGGGGAGAGGGAGTCGTTAACTCCTAGAAGGCTGGAGCCCCTTGCTTTGGCCACCTCGCAGACTGCTGCCCTCGGTCCTCTGGGGCGGACGTACGGAGAGCAAAGAGCTTCTGTCTGCTGGAGGCCTGGTCAGAGTACCGCAGACCCGAAACAGGCACGTGGTGTGACAAGGGCAGAAACGGGGGCCCACTGGCCAAAGGCAGAGGCCCCTCCCTGCAGGATGGACGGTCAGGGCGCGTGTCCCCAGGTCCTTTGCCAAGTCCTAGGTGGGCATGGGTAGGGGTGGAGCCTGCCCCTTTGCCCAGGGCCGCCTCCTCCATCCTGGCCCCTGCCCGCTGCAGCCTCAGGACAGCGGCTCCTGCAGCTTCGACTTCTGCTTGATGTGATGATCTCTAGGGTCCTGGAGTGGCGTGGCTCTGGATTCTGATCCCGTGCCCTTGGCAAGACCCGCAGTTTTCCTCTCTGTCTCCGTTTTCGGAGAAGCTGAAAAGAGGCTGTCCCATCACACTTCACAGGACAATCTAAAGATAAGAGAAATAATATGTGAGAAGGAGCTTTGCACTCTGGGGAGGAAGGTGTCCTATAAATCTCATTCAGGTATTATTAGGGCTGAAAGTAGGTACTTCTGCTCCCTGGGGCTGGGGGGAGGTGCTCACTGAAGGTTGTGTCAGAACCTCCCCAGCACAGTAGGACTGAAACTCAAAGGCAAGGGGTCAGGAAAGACAATGGTTTATGGTTTATGTCTGTGGCCTCTGGAACCTCTGGGTTCAGCTGGCACTGGGAGGTAAAAGACAGCGACCATATAATTTCAAGGTGTTTTACCCGTATTCTACCCCCCACTGCAACTTAATGAGAAAGGTGTGGTTATTCCCATTTTGGACATAAAGAGACAGTCTCAGAGAGGTAAAGGGCTGGCCCAAGGTCATGCTGGCCATATAAGGGCCTGAGCCCATGCTGACCTGACGCTATGGCCCACACTTGTGTCCACACTGTGACACAGCCACCTGGCTGGGGGTGCTGGGGAGAGGGGCCAGCCATTGGGAGATAGTGTCTTCCCCATGGACTGTTTCTGGGGGCTTTGGCTTCTAAGTCTAAAGGCCCTGGCCCAGGGAAGTAGGACGGGCAGGGTCCCCAGAACACTGCAAAGCCGCCCAAGGGGCCAGCAGCTGGCAGTCAGAGGCACCTGGGCAGACACCAGTCAGAGAAAAGGGGAAGAGAAGAGGAGGCTTCCGGTAAGAGGCCGGGAGCAAACTCAGCTGACAAGTGTGCTCTCCAGCGCAAGTCTTGCTCCAGGGCGGGTCACCTCCCAGCTTCGTGACACTTGCCAGCAGTGAGCTGGGTGTTCATTTTTGTAGCCTCGGGGTGAAGGTGCCTCCCTGCATCCCAGGGCAACTTGAAGGGAACCAAATTGGTTGGGTTTCCTGTGAGCCAGGGGGCTGGGTGGGGCGGGGGGCACTGCTGGCAGGCAACAGAGGAGAAAAAGCAGGCAGAACTTCCAGATTATAAAACGTCACAGCTAAAAGGGACCTTAGATGCCATTCTATCCAATGCTGCTTTTCCAGCTCCAAAAAGGGAGCTGGTTCACCCAAGACTCTGCAGCAGGAAGATGGACTGCAGGCCAAGTCTCTGACTTGCAGCTAAGTGGGGCTGTATCTCCCCATGCCCTTGTCACTCCACCAGGCCGCCTTGGGCCCTTAAAGGCAGGGATTTTACACAATGAGGCAAAAAGAAGGACCAGGCAAGAGGAGCTCCTGTTGGCAAAGGGGTGGCTTCGGGAAGCCTTGAGGCCAGAAGCCTTCCTGAAAATGAGAGAACACTCTCCACACCACCGCCACCACCACCCACCCTCCCAATACTCCACAGCCAGTCACCGCCAGGATCCTCTCCTGCTGATGACAAAACAGGCAGGAGGAAATGGATCTGAATGCAGACAGGCCCCTAATCCTGACCCATGATGTTTCTGAGAAGAAGGGACAGGAAGGAGGCCGGCTCTAAGGGATGTAGGGAGGGTAGGGGCTACCAGAAGCTTGTCCCCACAGAGCCTGGTGGCAGAGCTACAGCCAGGGCAGGGCCTCAAACTGGAAAGGACCTCAGCTCCCTGCCCTTTGTCGCCGGCTCCTCTGCCAGGCGGGGCCACGGCACCCCATGCCAGGCAGACCTGACCTGCTCAGAACGCAAAGGAGATAGAGGGAGCCCGCACCCTACAACCTTGTCAGCAACTGCCCTCGAGGGAAGTCTGTGCACTTGCTGATGAACAGACACGTGATGGAGCAGAAAGACACAAAGACAAATGAACTTATTCTGGCCCAGCTGTGCCCTCCTCCCTGGGCTGATGATTTGGGCCAGCTGCCATTCCGACTGGCCGGTGCCCACGGTTAAATATTCCATATATCACCGCTGTCCTCCTCCCTCAAATCCCAGCCGTATTACCTGACCCTGAGGAGCTCGACACCGTCATACCTGCCCTGTACCTAGGGGAAAGGGAGAAGGAAAATGAACCCTATCGAGGGTTTCCTGTGTACTTAACACTCCTCATTACAACTCTATAGATGGGGATTATTATTCCCATTTTACAGATGAGAGTTTAGAGACTTGGAGACATTTAGGGGATTGCTGCACAGTAATGCCAGAAGCAGAGCCTCTGCCCCCAGCACCTCTCCCTCTTTCCCTCCTCTCCAGCTAAGTCCCAGGCTGGGGCCACCCTGTCCTGAGGTGCCAGAAGCCGCCCGAACCACGTGGATCTGTGCTCAGATCTCTGCCTCAATTTCCTATCTCCCCAGGGCTCTCTCAGGGCTACTCACTCTAAGCTGGTGAGCAAGGGAGGTGTACTGCCCAGCATATTTGATTAGTTCTAGAACAAATGCGTATCTTCGGACCCCGACAGGTTGCCGGTGGGGGGCGGGGAGGAATTCCTACCACTTATGGATGTCTTTTTCTAACTGGGAAACGGGAGCCAGAGGACTTAGGAGGCTGGGGTAAGGGTGGGGACAGCCACCAAACAATAAAACCTTCGCCATGCAGAAATGGCTGGAGAGCCTTGGTCTTGGGAATTTTCCTCCTGAGGAACAAAGAACAAGGTGACGCCGGCCTGGGCCCCGCCACTCCACTGGGCACTGCTCATGCCGGGTCCAGCCTCAGGAGGGGGAGCCGCGCTTGGAATGTGATTCCCTGGCTTTGCGTGACGCTCGGTTAGCAGAGTGCGACTCCCAAGATCCCCTGTCACCTCCTAAAGCCTCTGCCAGCCCGCCCCCCAGCACCACGCTGATCACCAGATTAAGGAGCTCAGGGCTACAGCTGAGGCAGCTAAAACCGGGAGGGCGGCGTGGGGAGGGGCAGGGAGGGCAGCGGGCAGCGTCCCAAGGCCCTGCCTCCCCTGTCTCCCTCCCCCACTCCTACTGTGGGTCCTTTTCTCTGCTCCTGCCATGAGCTCTAATCTCTGTGCTCTTCCTCACTGAGCTTCCGACATCCTCCCCCTACAGATACCCAGCTGGAGCTGGGACAGCCCCGGAGCCCAGGAGAGGGTAGGACGGGAGAAGTGGCAGGGAGCGGCAGCCAGGGTATTAGGAGTGAGCGTGCTGGGCCGTGCAGACCGGCTGCAGCCACATGGGAGGGAAGGAAGGTGGGCGCTGGGAGGCAGGCCCAGAGCCTCCCTGCCTGGACTGAGAGCCACCGAAGGGTAATCCCAGAGGCTCCCTGTGGGTCCCTCTGGGCGGCTGCCGGACTCCAGGGCAAGGTGCCTCCCATATACCTGAGGGGAGAGCAGGAGGAAGTGCCAGAGGCAGGGGAGGCTGGCAAGGGCCAAGGGAAGGAATTTGGACACTCAAAGCTCTTCCCCAAGACCCCAGCGTTTCCTGAACCAAAGTCATCCCAAGTCATTTAAATCACAAACACAGGAAAAAGAGTTCCCTTCTGTAGGCAGGGTGTCACCAGATCTGTAACAAATGAGATGGGATGGGTCCATCCAGGATAAAGACCCCACAGGAAGGAACTGGAGGTTTTGGCACAGGGCTTTTTGGACTGTGAGCACCCCAGGCTCAGGGTGCTTCCGACCCAGGAGCGGTGGTGAGAGGGCAGGGCCAGCGGGGCTGAGGGGGGTGAAGGCTGCGGAGGGTCTGGGAGCCAGACCGCCTGGTCACTGGATCCTGAGACCCCTGCACTTGCACACGAGGGGCCATGCCCCACGTCCCCCTCCACCTCTCAACGTTACTATGAGGAAACTCTGACGGCCCAGTTCCGCAGGCTTCCAGCCCCTTCCCCACCCTGTCCCCCATGCCAGGGCCTGCAGGGGGCGACCCGGACATACCCGGGGCACGGCCAGCAGCTGCTCTCCCTTCAGCTTCTCCTTTGCTGCCACCGCCAAGCTCCCTTCTGCTGGATGGGGGCAGGAGAAGGGCTTGGGTTGCTAACGGGGGGTCTGTGAGAGCCCAGGAAGAGGCACTCTGCCAGCTCCTGATTCCCCACCCGCTCCCAAAACCGAGGTCCACGCTCCAGAGTCAACAGGAGTGAAATCTTTCCCACGATGCCCTCCTTCACCCCTGGCCAGAATTCACGGGTCCCATCCCTGTCCTCGGGCTAAATTGGCGAGTGCTAAATCAACACAGCTTTGCAATGCTCACCGTCACAGACATTCTGAGCTATAAGGAACCAAGAGTTTTCGGAAGTACAACTCACTCATTTTGCCGGTGAGAACACTAAGATTCAGGGTGTCGGGGAGAATTGGTCTGCCCGAGGTCACACAGCAAGCCAGTGGCAAGGACATCCTCGTGCCTGTCTTCCAGACCCCTTTCCTGTTCAGGGCCTGAAAGAGGGCTTCTCCATCATATCCCAAATAATATCCTGGCCCAACTGTGGGCGGCGGGGGTCTGGGGCCAAGGGAGGCCGTAATGCGATAAGCAGACTGGCCATCTGGCTCGGGGACGGAGGAGAGCCCAGACTGGCCGCTTCTGCTGCCCGTCCCGGGGGGCCCTGTGTCACGAGAGACAGACTGCCAGATGGACAGGCACTGGCTTGGGTCTGGGTGGAAGCCAGTGAGTTCCCTGTAGTCAGAGCTAACCAACTTTCAGACGTGCTAGGGTAAGAACAGAGGGGGGGGGGTACAGGGAGCAGAGCCAGGCCCCCCAAAGGGCAGAGAAACAGAAAAGCAGGATGAGGACGCTGAAATTCCCACCCAGGCTCAGAGCCTGGCTCCCCAGGTAGGCCCGGCCCAGCCCAGCTCCACCGCCACAAACAGGTCCCCCTCCCGGGGAAAGGCAAACACATCCCCCCTGGCACCTTCTCAGACATGCATGCAAAACTAATTAACATGGGGAGACATGCGAGCAGCCGGCCAGCTCCACACCCTCGAGTCCACGCAAACAAGGCGAGCCCTTGTCCAGGGGACGTGCACAAAGCTTTGTTGCTAATTTAGGCATCTGTCTCTGTCTGGCCTGGTCCTCCTGCCTGTGCTGGGGTTTTTCCCAGCCCCTCGGACAATGCTGGGAACGGGCCCGCCGATCCCTTATTCAAATCACACCCAGGACAATGAGCTCATTGTGCAGGCCACAGAAAAGGGGATGCTGGGGTTGGTGGGGGGGGGGGTGGTGTGTAACGGGGCATCAGGAGTGGAGAAGGGTAGGGGGTGGTGAGGAAAATGGGAACCCAGGAAAGTGTTTACTAACACAGCCCCTGCAGCTGCTTGGGCCCCTCTCCCCTCCCCCGCCTGGCTGGCAGCTGGGGAGAAGTCCTAGGACTCAGAGGTGGGGGCCCCAAGAATGGATGAGGGGCCTTGTATCCACTGGGCCAGCAGTCAGCAAAGTCTGGCTCAAACCTCCACCTTTGACAGTCTATAGCCGCCCCTGCATGTTCATGGCCAGACACGTTGTTTTTATAGATTGGTTCCGAGGTGGCGGGGGGGGGGGGGTAGTTCTTTTTATTTCTTACTGCAGACGAGCAGTGTTAACGTACAGATCCAAGCTGCAGAGGAGGAGAAGGGGCTCGGGGGAGAGGTGCTGGCAGGCCGTGCAGGGTGGGACCTGCTGTCTCGGCCATTGTCTTCAGGCAACGTTTCATTTTCTCCTCCTTCCCAGCTAATAAATTAGAGAGGAGATGGTGAGCTGCGAAGGGACAGGCTCCCCACGGACGGTGGACGGCAGGCGGGCGGGCGGGAAGGCGAGTCTGTGAGCTCACGGCAGATGGGGCTCACCCAGCCTCGAGGCTGCTCACACCGCACCTGGTCAGACACTCCCATGCATCCCCACACAATGAGCCCCATTAAGAAAACCACGCGCACACACACGCGCGCGTGACATGGACGTGTGCATGTGTGTACACATGTATACGCACATCTATAGAAATCTCCCGAGGTCCCCGAGGGGGGAGATGTGGGGCTTTGAAATGCCCTCCCTGCTACCAACAACCCCCAGCTCCTTGTCGCAGTGAGCGGCCCAGACAGGCCGATGTAAACAGACACACACAGCCTGACACTGACACGCAGACACAAAAAGAAACACACCCACCCAGAGGCAGCCGCAGACACACACACTGACAATAGTGTAATGAATGCAGGACGGGACGGCATTCAGTCAAAAGCCCACATCGCTGCTCGCCCAGCACCGGGGGTGGCTGCAAGGTTATGGACAGGCTGCGAGCCAGCTCTTGACGACCTGCTCCTTTGCTCCGTCTCCCAGGAGTGCGGACTACACGGGAGACGAAGTAAGAATACGATTCCAGGCATCCAGATGGAAGCAAATGCCCCACGAGCCAGAAAAGTTCGGAACCGGTCTCGGCCCTTAGTCAGGCTCGTCTGAACTGCCCTGAGGATTTTTTTCTTTAATACTGAAAGAGAGGTGTTCAAAGTCATATTAACTCTCCTGCATTTTAAGATGGTGTGGCTTAAAGTCAGGGCAAAGTGGAACCTTGTGGGCATTGTTTTCACAAGCAGCAGAACCCACAGGTTGGGGTGATCTCCTCTTTTCAGTTAAAATAATTTTGAGCAGGGTATATAGGATGCAGAGGAACACGAAGGGTTTACATCTCAGAGACCCAGTAAAAAGTGCTTCTAAGGATACAGGGGAAGGGGTGACCCCTTCTGCACTGGCCCAGCAGAGCAGAAATGCATTAGGCTCAACCATATGAAAGTACCGATATTTGACTGTTTTAGATCGATAAAAAAGAAATTTCATATAGGTCAACTTAAGTAGGCAGCTGGTCCAAGAACCATCAGGGGATTTTCCTTTTTATTTCCTACCCAAACTGGGTTCTTTTACTCCTGATCAGAAGAAAAAGAAAAAAAAAAAAAAAAAAAAAAAAACATAACCCAAGACCCAAATCGACCTTGGATCACCCATCTACAGCCACATAACCGCATCGTGCACAGAGTCTGGAGCAGCCGCTGGAATGAACTGTGGATACGCACACGCACGTGTACACATGCACACACACGCACACACAACCCACGGCCTGTGTCAGGCCAGGACCCACCTTCGGAATCTTCCACCGGGGCTCCCGCTTCTTCGTTCCCTGTCTTCTGATTCCGGAATGTGTCCTGGAGGGGACAGAAGGAACATGAGAGAACACAATGGAAAACGGGACAACCATGCTCTTGGCTTCTCCTCTGGAGGAGTGTCAGGGGCTAGCATGGGAGACTATGCACGCACTTTGTCCTGGAGGAAATGTCAGCTTCAGAGCTTCATCTCTGAAGCACCGCTGTCAACTGGCTACCAAATGTAAACCCAAGGCCAGTCTCTGTGCACATGACATTCATTCAGACTACCTCTAAAGAGGCACAAGGGAAGCCAGAAGGGTGCTGAGGCCACCCCGGCATAGGGAAGGCCCACTCCTTGCCAGCATCTGGATATCCATGTGTCCAGTCCTGGGAAATCACTCTCCAGAACGTCTCTGGGTTCCCATGGGAGGAAAGTGGAAGGTTTTGGAAGCAGAGTCAAGAACTGTTCTGTATCCCACTATCTGTTTCTTGCCCACCGAGGAAAGCCTGCTTCACATATGCTCATCCTACCCCATCAGTAGCAGGTGGGTGGTCCATACAGGAGCCGAGGGGTAGATTCGTCCACTGAGAGTCTTCTAGTGGCCAAGGACCTGGGGCTCCATTCAAAGACCTGGAGCCACCTTCCATGCAGATGGAGATGGCATGGTCCCTCCTACATCTCTGACAAGTACTTTAACCAAAAATACCATGTAAGTTCTAGATTTATCTCTCTAAACACACACACGTACATGCATGCATACACGCACGCACACACACACACCCACACACACCCACACTGACTTCAACAAGAAAACCACCAAAGCAATAGTAATAATAAAATAAAACCTGTTTGGCCTTCCTGCTCCTGGGGGCAAGTGACAGAATGACAGCCTGCGGTCTGGGCGTTAGGGCCAGTGGAGTCATTTGCAAGTCGGGCCCCAGCCTAGGGGCTACGTGGATGACTCTTCCAAACTCCAGCTGTGTTGACAGGAGGCATCTGGGTGCCCACTGCTGCTATAGGGCAGGCTTACCTGCCAGCCCCTGTGCTCAGGATCCAGTCTGAGCAGAACCAAGAGAGAATTCTGGCTCGGATGCCCCAAACAGTATCTGATTTCTTCCAAGGAGGAGAAACCTTCCGTACGTGAATTCTTCCAGATGTAATTTATTATTTGATTGCATTGAAGATGTTCCTTACCAACCTCACACACAAATCTCAATAGGTTCCTGCTATGCTGATTTCTAAGATCAAAGTTGTTCCTCAAACGAAGAAAAGGCAATTGAGATATCACAGTTCTAGAAAAAACCAATGGAATCTGGAAAAGCAAAGTTCTGGCCCAGGCTAAATAGCAACTTCAGGTCACCACAGGCAAAGCATGAAATGACCTCTGACCCTGCTTTCCGAGGCTCCTGGGACTGGAAAGCCAGGAAGCTACAAACTGGTGAGAACTGTCATCCCCCCCAGCACCCCTTCCCCCAGCCTGGCCTTCCCAACCTGGATGGCCAGATGAAATTCTGTATTACACAAGTTTAAAGTGCTGAGCACGGGACTGTGGTTTGCTTCTCTGTATCCCCAAGGCACTGTCCAGAGCCTGACACATAGCGCTCGGTCAGTAAATGTTAAGTGGATAAACGAACGCAATAGCAAAAATACAGCCTGGCATGGGAAGACTTCCGATTCCTGAGCTCTGAGGTTCCGTGGCATAGTCCAGAGGTGCTAAAGTCCTGGCCAAGAGCCATCAGACGTGAGAGCCCAGGGGAGGTACCGGCTCGGCTCAGGCCAGCCCAGTAGCCTCCCACATGGATCTTGCACATGGTGGTGACAAGACCAGCTCCCTTAGCCTGCCCTCCACCCCTCTTATTCTCAGCCTCTACCATCTGACCTGCTCATCTGTACCCAGATTTCTGGCCCAGTCCTGCAGGAGTCTACCCTGCTGCTCCATCCCCAAACTTTTGTTGGGGAGTCCCTCCCCCACTCAGCCTAGGAGACCTGTTTGGGTACAGTGAGGCTTCTCTGATGACTCCACTCCAAACTAATTCCTCCTCTCTTAACTCCCACAGTCTGAGTCAAGCCATCGACTCTTGAATGTGTGCTTTACTAGGCTCATTTCTGCTTGGAGGGGCCAGGGAGCAGGTCTGGGGTTCTCCTGGGGTTCTCTCTGTACTGGAGCTTGGAGCTTATGCATGGTCAGTAAACACCATGACTTATTCCAGTGACTGACAGAGAGCTGAGCCCCACGCCTCGTTGGCTGCTTTCCCTGCGCCTCCACACATTACCGATGTGCGGCCCACCAGGGAGATGGTCCCCTATGGCACAGCCTTGCTGGCTCATGCGTGCTCAGCCCGCCTCCGCCCCCCAACACATATACACCCATTCTCTAACAGCAGTGGATAGAGGGTGCAAACTGACATTCCTGAGCGCCACAAGCTCAGTATTACTATCCCCAATTTTACAGATGAGAAAACGGGCTCAGAGAGAGGTGAAATAACGTGCCCGAAAGGGTCTGAACTAGAGCAGACAGACCCCTGATGCCCATCAGGCCGCACGCACTGCTTCAAACCACCATGATCTTGAAACCTGCGATCCAATGACAAAAAAGAGAAAAATGAACCTGAAACAACTAAAAATTGGGTAAAGGAAGCTGCAGGCTCAATGTGGAAGGGGTGGCTGTAAACTTGAGCCTTTCCTCTCTATTAACACTCTCCCCAGCACTCCCCAAGGAAATGACATGCCCTCGGGGGCATCTGCCACCTCTCCTATCCCGGGCCACTGAACTCCGGGGACAGGAAGACGGTCTAGCATTCTCTGCTTAAGCACCAGACAAGACTGGACAGAGAAGTGGATCCCTCACCCCCCTCCAGAAGACTCAGTGCTATCTCAGGGGGATGTAACATTCTAGAAAACAGAGGCTCAGCCTCGCCCTGGGCAGGTATGATCCCTCGGCACCATGGGCAGACTGGTGGACTTTGGCCAACCCGATTTTACAGAGTGAGGCACAGCCAGGCTACAGTCCACACTGACAACCAGGAGGAAGCCAGGGTTGGGTGGGACACTTCTCACCCCTCCTAGAGTCTCACCAAGGCTCCCGAGGGCCCAGCACTGAGCCCTCCTACTCACACTCTCCAGGTACACTGCCAGCCCAAAGCAGGAGGCACTTCGGAGCCACCCTCTAGTAACCCAGATGGGCTCATGCTGTTCCCCAAAGCCCAGGCAGACTCCTTGGGAGATGAGGGCCCACGGGGGGACCCAGACTACCGCCTACTCAAGGGCTGTAGCTTCTGAGACATTCCCCATGCAATCACCCCATGACATCTGGCTTAGAAAAACAAGGGTAGACCCTAGATTACATTTACCATTCTTTCCGCTCCCCAAAGAGACAGGCCTTAAAGAAGATAAAGTATGCGCAGCGTTAGCACAGGACTCGGCACAGCAGAAGTGCTCAGTAAATGGTTCCTGTCACCATTATCGAGCGTCATTATGATTTCCTGACGGCCCATTCCTCACCTCCCAGGCTCGTGTGAAGAGCTGTCTTTTCATAAACTCAAGGCTTACTGAGGCTGGGAGACCATTAACGGAGTCCAGGGTTTCCGGGGCAGGAAACCGGAGTTTCTGACAGGAGAAGGGGGCTGGAAGCAAGGCTGGACCCATGGCCAAGAGTCCTCTGAGGTGAGAAGGCCCCTTTGCCCTCTGGCAGCAGGATGAGCCCAGCACCTCCCCAGAAAATCTCTCTGAAGACTCAAGGCTTGGCAGGGAGCCAGGGCAGGAGGCCTCTCGAAGAAGACGACGCTGGCTCTGAGCCAAGGCGCATCCCAGAAGCTTCAGCTCGCACAGAGCAGCACAGGCCGAGGGGAGGAGGGGCAGCCGGGAGAGGGGCAATGAGGAACCCTCGGGCCAAAGGAAACCTGCCTAAAGGGGGTTTAGTGTGAACTTGAGATGCACAGCCACCTTCCCATGCCCTGTGGTTTCCACACACCTGAGACACTACAAAATCACCATAAGCACAGGGACGCGGGGTGGGGAGGTGCTCTGCCCCCAGGACAACGCTCCTGTCACCTACATCTATGTCCACACAAACTCCATCCAAAGACTCCTGGGGGTTACCCACTGGTTTTCTTCCCCATCTCTTAAACTCCAAAAACAAAATGTTGCCTGTAGATTCAAGGCCTTCTCTCTCCAAGGACTGTGGGGTAACCCCCATTTAAGGGGCTGTACTAGGCACTTCTAAAAGCCCCATAAGACCTGAGCCTCTCCAGTGGCCTCCAGCCTGGCGTTTCCATGGCCTTCTTCTATACAGAGAGCTCTCTTTGGCCAGGGACCTTCCAGGGACAGACGAAGATTCGTTACTGAACTTCAGGCCTGGAAGAGATCTTAACCCTCTAGTTTAGACCAATAAACTATGAGCTGCATGTATCATTTTAAACTTCCTAGAAACCACATTAAAAAGGAAGAAGAAACAGATCAAACTTATTTTAATAATGTTTCGTTTAACCCAGTATCATCGTTTCAGCTTGCTGCGCTGACCACATATCATGAGATCAACAGCGGTTAACTGGGCGGCCCAACTCTTGGCTCCAGCAACCTCCCCAACTTTGGGAAGATGAGGTGGCCCAAGTATCTCTAAGGAGAGGGGAGCAGGGTCGGAAGGGGAGCCCCAAACTCCATCCCTACTGCTGGGCCCACCGGCCTTTCCTCCCAGCCTCCCAATTAATACCCGCCTACGAGACAGCTGAGTTTACGATAAATCAAATTCAGGGGGACGAGCGCAACACGAACCTGTTTGGAACAGGAAACCTGGAGGGGAGAAGAGATGGGTGTACTTGACATCACAAGCTCGGGAACAAAGACCAACAGAAAGGAACAGGAGGGAGGTTCGGCCTGACCTCTGCATTGGAGGCAGGTCTGGAGGAGGGCGTGCCGCCCCCAGTCCCGGCCACCCGGCTCCTTCAGGCTGCAAATACCCACGCTCCAGCACTGGGTCTGGTGAATTTTCTGCCGCGTCTCCCTGGAGGAACTACCCACAAAAGCTCCTCTCTGCTTTAGAAGGCAAGAACAAGTCGTGCATTTACCCGGTGCTTCTTACTCGGAGTCGCCATGCCAACACACAGTCATAATTACCGAGGAACGCGCCAATAGTGGCAGCATTGACAAAGACACTATATCAGGGCCTGTGAGCTAAGCAAGGTCAGGCTCCTCGCGCCCCCCCCCCCCCCAGCTTCCTGCCCACTTCCTTTATTCCACTCTGATCCATCTCTTTCCCTTCATTCTTTCTCTCCCACCCAGATGGTCTCTTATTATATTTTCTCTGCAAAGAAAGGCACTACAGCTCAGTGTATAAAACACTTTTATAGCAATTAGGAGACAGGTTCTCCTTTGAGTCCCGATTTTAACTTGTGGGAAAAGTCACTTTAACACCCAGGCCTAGTTATCTGGCCGTGAATGGGGAGAGTATTTCGGACAGTGCCTATTCAGCAAGTGGGTGCCTGCATTTAATTCACCTACTAAATTCAGAGGCTGCTACGTATCTAGTGGACTCCGAGATCTCCTTTATGAGCAGCACCGGAGGTACCAGAAACTCAGAGAAACAAAAGAAGGTTCAGATCAGAGAGGGAGTTGGCTCTAATACCCTGAGAACAGCAGGGCCTGTATCTCCCCCCAGGAAGGGTGCAAATCTCAGAAAAGGGGCCAGGAGCAGCTGAAGGGTGGGCTCTATCAGATTATAAAAAGATGGGTGAGATGGATGAGAACTATCAGCCTAAGTGACAAGCATCCTGAGGCCCCCAGTGAGACAAGGACATGCACCCATTTAAAATGAGAGGTCAAGAAAAGAAGGCAGACAGCCACCACCAGAGCCTGACACAAGAGCGCCCCAATTTCAGAACACCCAGTGCACCAACATCTGAACTTACAAAGGAGATAAATTGGACGCCGATGATTAGCATCACAAAATGATTATTCCCTTTGTAAAAGGCTTCACTGCAGGACTGCTTTAAATAGTGCATTTAAACCATGATCTGATTTGCTAAATTCGATTTATACACATCTACTGCCTAAGCTGGCGTGCGGCTGTATTTACATGTCTTCCCTTGGCACGGAGGAGGGGAGAGGCCAGCCATTATTTGGGGCCTTTAATCCTTGTAGACAGTAACTAATCTGGGGAGCTGAACCCTGTTTTTCTTCCACAGCTGGGGCTTTCACTGTAAACTGGGCCTCAGCTCTCCACCCTGCCTTGCCTGGCCAGAGCCAGCCCAAAGATGATGGTCAGGATTTGGCCAGGATGTGTTGGAGCGTTTCTGCCAATAGGGGCTCCTCACCAAGAAGGAGACGCCCCTCTCCGCACCCAAGGATGACAACTTTCTGGTACAAATTTTCAGAGAATCTGGTCCGTGGCAGGCTCACTAAATGCATTCAGCACCCACAGTTATCATGCCAGGGTTCAAAGGCCGGCTACCTTTTGGGAGCCATGGAAACTTAGTAATCTGTAGAAGTTCTGGGGACCTGGTGAACTACATTCTGCTATTTGCACTTAAGCCACAGGAACCAAAGCTGGGCTGGCACAGAAAGGCTGGCTCTCCACCCCAAGACAAAAGAATGGGTCCACCAGGTCTCACGGTGACTGTGCCGGTGTAATGGGGAAACCTTCGTCAGTTACTCTAAAGGGACTTACGGCTCTCATTGACAGCATAGTCCTTCAGGAGAGAAATGACTCCTTCCCACAAGACCAACAACGTGACAGGACAGTTAGGGGCCAGACCACTGCCAAAAGGTCACACCACTTGCTAAAAGAGAGAAATCTAAGGAATTCATGGGCTCAGGGATGCAACATTCAAAAAACCAAGTCCCTCCAAAAAACAACTTAGAACCTCTCCCTCCACCACCCCCGCCACCATTTCCAAGAACCAGAAGCTTAGTTTTTTAGAACCACGTATTCATTTACCAAATATTTACAGACATCCACAATGATGAGCCCGGCCCAGCAGTGGGAACTGAGGGAAAAGAAAGGAACAGACAGCATTCAGGTCCGAAGAATTTATGGAAGATGGAGGGGTCACCAAACGTAACTGAACTATTTCACTGTTGAGAAACCCACTAAAACCTGCTCACGAAAGAATGGGAAACTGGGAATCGATTGGACTGGACCCCAGTTCTTGCTCTGCCAGCTAACTTTATGACCTTGGGGAAAATCACTTAACCTCTCTGGGTCTGGTTCCTCATCTGTGACATAAGCAGTTGACCTCCATAATAACCAAGCTTTAAATTTTCTATAAATCTTACAGAGGAAGAAATGTTCATATCCCTAAAAACCCTAATCAGCTTCTTCCTTTTTTTTTTTTTTTTTAACAAGGTTATAAATCGTCCCATTTTCTTCTTTGTCTTGGCTGCCAGGAGGCTCAGACCAATATTGAATACAACATTTATTTTAGGCCAGGACTTTAGGCCAGGAGATTAGGGGTGGGGGAAGCAGGGTATGACAGGAGAGCTCTCATATGCGAGGTAGGGCTGTGCGGAGATGGGGCTTGGATTCAGGACAGACTCGGTGCTGGACAGATGAGATCACGATGGTGATGAATCCGTGTGTCTGTGCGTACGTATGCATGTGCAGAGCCTGTGGTTAAGAACTCGGACGTTCGGGCAGACAGCCCTGAATCCGCATCTGGACTCTGCCACAACCTGGCTACAGCCAAAGTCACAAAGAGGGAATCGCCACCACTCTCCCTGTCAAGCTGAGGCCCGAATGCATGTGAAGTGCTTAGTGCCCCGCCAGGTACGAAGCGAGGACTCAATACAAACACAAACGAACAGAACTGGAGTTTCTTAGTCACTGTACAAATGCCTTAGGGCAGCGGTGGATCAATAGGGGCAGTTAGGGGTGGGGGGTGGGGGGAAGGGAACCGCGCTTAAATAATTCAATCGGTGGGAAGGGGGCCTCTGCGGGGCCACTGCTCAGACTTTGGGCCGAGGCCGGGTGGAGAGCCGAGCTCGGAGCTGCTGCTCCGGCGGCACCGCCGGGTGGATGCGAACGGAGCCTCCGGGGCCGTCCTCGGGCCACGCGCACCAGACGCGTGGGTTCCTCCGCTCCCGGCCCCTGATGTCCGCGAGCCCCGGACCGCAGCCGGTCCCGGGCAGGGCGGTCTGGTCCCGCTCGCCGCTCGGGCCTCGCGGTGTCGGGGGGAGAAAAAAAGCGGGCGTCGGCCATGCGCCTGACACGCCTCGAAAATAATGAAGAAGCGCGAGGCACGCGCGGTTCCGGACTCCGAGCCGGCGCCACCGCTCCGCCCCTACCCGCAGCGCGCGGCTGGGCGAGGAGGGCCCGGGCCGCACGCGGCTCTCGCGCGCGGCTCCGGCGGGAGCGCACGCCCCGGCCCGCCCGGGGCGCAGCAGCCGCGACGGAGGGCCCCGCGGCCGTCCGCGGGCCCGGCCTCCCGCCGTCATCGGCGGCCGAAGGGCCTTCGCCCGGAGCGCGGCGGCGGGGACGGCCGGGCGGGCGCGCTCGACGCGCGTTCCGCTCCTGTGGGCCGCGCCGCGACCTACCTCGTGCCCACGCAGCCATCTTGCCGCCGCTCCTCGCTCTCTCAAAATGGCCTCCCGGCCCCGCGGCGCCCGCCTCCCCGCCCGGCCCGGGGTCCGGTGTGCGCGGCCCCCCTCCCCGCGCCCACGCTCCGTGGCCGGCGGCACCGCGGAGTCCGAAGGCCGTAGGCCCACGCGGCGTCCCGGCGTACACGAGGCGCGGGTGCGGCCCCGCGTGCGCGCGGCTCAGCCCGCTCTCTGCAGCCCGGAGAGTGCGGCTGCGGCCCGGCTGGCTGCGTGGCCGGCGGGAGGCCGCCGCGCCACCCCGGGTAGAAGGGTAAGGCTCCGGGGCTGCGCGCCTCGGACTGCCGCGGAACGCCGACGGGGAGAGCCCCCGGCGTCCAGGAGGCCGCGTCGGAGGCCAGAATCAGCGCCGCCTTTACTGGGCGCCTACTGGGAGCCCCACGCCGTGCTCCGCCGAACTGTATCACAGAGCCCAGAGTGCCTGTTAGGTGTGTGCTTAATGCCCGCTCCCGGCGTGTTGGGGAGGGACGCGGACGGGGATGACACCGGATCCGGGCCTAGGGAGGAGGAGGGGTTGCCTTTTTTGGGGACCAAGGTAAAAAACACAGACGCTCCACCGATCTGATGGTGGAATCTCCCAAACTCCGGACTGCCGGCCCGCGCGCCCGCTCTTGGCACCCCCGGGCAGAGCGAGGGGGCAGGCGTAGAGCTCCTCTTCCCACACCCCGGCTCTGGCCACTCACCTTTCCACCCGCACGCCCTCCTACGAACGGTTGCTGATGGCAAGTTCGTGCCCGAGAAGAGGAGGGAGGCGCCTGCAGGGGAGTAGCTGTAAAACAGAAAGGAGACATCAGGCGCCCCCCACACCCACCTAGAAGCGTGCTGCGGCCCCCTCGGAGGCGGGGGTAGGGGACGCGCGTCCTCCAGGTCACGACAACAGCCCGGGGCGGCTGCTGGGCGCACACCGCATCTCAGTCTCGCTCACGCAGGGCGCGAGAGGGAAGTCCAGTACTGGGTAAGGGGGTTCCGTCCCGGCCCCGGAGCTCCTTACCCGCCAGCGGGCCAGGCATCCAGCCACCCGTGAGGTGAGACACCTCCGTGCACCTAAGGCCAAGCGCATCGCGGAGAGCCTGCCGGCGACCGCCCTAGGACAACCCCGGCTTCCCCGACAGCACAGCTCCTGAGTCCTGACGCTGGAAACCCGCCCGAACCGGGACCCCAGGCCATTTTCCGGAAGCCCAAATGTTAGAAATGCAGAACCCAAGCTAAAGTGGGCCTCCTGGCGGCGTCCTCTTGGCCTCGCAAGTCAATCTGGATCCTGCTCCCTTCAAATCTCTAAGGACACTCGCATGTACACTTCCCCGGCCAGCCAAGCAAGGAACTTACACCTGCCCCGACCCCCCTTCCAACAGGGTGCTCCCTGGAGTCCTAATACGTCTCCCAGTTCAGGACCAGTTGGTATGGCAGGCGCTGGGGAAAGAAGGCAGCTGGTCAATTCTCCACAAAACTCTGGCCATTTATTGGTGCTTTCACTCTCTCCAGCTGGTGGAGGTTTGAACTTCATATCCAGACATTCATATGCACCCCCTGCTCCAGCCTGGAGAAAGAGCTACCATTTGCTCTGCGCCCACTGTATGCCAGGGACTTCATTTGTATATTTTACTTAATTCTCACATGAGCCCTGGAGGTGCAGTTACTTATGTCACCCCCATTTCACAGATGAGGGGAAACAAGTCTAGAGAGGTGATGTGTCTTGTCAAGGATACACTGAGTTGCAATGGCAAAAGCATGCCTCCCCCCGCCCCCAACCCCCCAAAAAAACCCTGCCTCACAGGTGTGGGCATCCTCCCCCACCCAATGAGCTGCTGCCCTTATAGATGTGGATTGCCAGCTTATTAACCCAGACTAGGATTGCCCTGGGTCCTCCACTCTAGCGTCTCAGCTCAGGAATTGTCACCCCTAGGGACAGAAAGGCCACAGGCCAGTCCCCCTGCTCTCCCCATGACCAGAGAACAAGAAATTCCTGCAGCCTCTCTGGGCACTCCAGAGGCATTTCCATCCTAATTCTTTAGCCTGAGTCCAGAACCTTGGGGGAATCTGGCAAAACCTCATGCTGGCCAATAATCCACTCCTGATTTTTAAAATCCCAGTCCTGGGGCAGCTGGGTGGCTCAGTTGGTTAGGTGACTGACTTCGGCTTAGGTCATGATCTCACAGTTCATGGGTTCGAGCCCCATGTGGGGCTCTGTGCTGACGGCTAGGAGCCTGCTTCGGATTCTGTGTCTCCCCTTCTCTCTACCCCTCCCCTGCTCACGCTCTGTGTCTCTCTGTCTCTCAATAATAAATAAACGTTAAAAAAAAATTTAAAATCCCAGTCTACACAGCCAAAGAAGTGGGTGACCTGCGTTATTACCAGGGTAATTCACGCAGGAGAGAATGAGATGAAGGCGCAGATTGGCCATGATATTTTTACACAAAACCCCAATGGAGACCTGAGGAGATTCAGGAGCTAAAAAGAGGAACATTGCAAGGAAATACCCCTCTTTCTGGTTTCCTGCAAAAGATTTCATCCCAACTGATAATCAGGCAGAAAGCCCTAACTCCCCCAACCTCCAAAGCTGAGAGGCGCTTTTTCTTTAAATGACGTTAATGTGACGTTAATGTTTCTTTTTTTTTTTTCAATGAAGCCTCTGTAAGAGACAACCTCCATTTAAAAAATTATGCCCATTGGGCCTGATGTGAAATAAATTTTACAAAATCGCAAGTTTGGGCTTTTTCAGAAGAGAGCCAGGGACACAGCCCCCACCCCCAGGCTGCCTGAGGTGATAAAGGGGCACCTAAAGGTTGAGACGAGACGGGGTGGGTACAACCAGACTTGGGAGGCACCGGGAACCTGGGAGGGGGGATGGAGGGCACAAGGGTCTGCAGCCACACTCCCCAGGGGGCGGAGGATAGCGGGTCCCTTTCAAAATAAACCCAAATCGGTGGTGTGAGACCAGCCTAGCCAGGAGGATGGCTGTGGTGTCTGAGCCCCTGCCCCACTTGCAGTGCATCTCCACCCTAACAAGACAGAGAAGACTCGAGAAATGCCACCCTGTATATTCCTGCAACACACAAAGCCCCGGGGTTTGGCTGGAGACAGAGGAGAGCAGCCCCACTCACAGCACCCCCTAATTCATAGGGAAGGGGTGCAAGACTAAGTTGCAAGCTGATGGGGAGGGGTGACGCTGACCACTGAGGGGTCAGAGGGCCTGTGCAGATGGAAGCTGAAAGGAAGTTCTAATTAGCACAAAGCCGGCACCTTCCATTAATAGCTCTCCGTGGGCTCCTGGATGCCGCTGAAGAGAGGCAAGTTGGAATGTGTGAGGCTCACCTGTCCCCGGCTCATTAACAGACCTCGGGTGAGAACAGGGCTGTCCTGGCAGAAGACCAGCCCAAATCGGCAACCCCTCCCCCAAATTTAATTACAGGTTTGACTTCTGGGCCCATCTGAGGGGAAAGTGTTTAGCGCAAGTCCAATGTGACTGTAAACATGAAATCTGGACACTCGCTCAGCCAGGCCTCTGAGGACAGTGCTCCCTCCAGACTTGAAATAAAGCCTTAAAAAAAAAAATAAGTCCTAGCATATATTCCATGTGTGTCGAATTCTAGATAGGTCAAAGTAATCCACGGTACGAGGCATCAGAAGGCAGGTAAGCAGGGATTGAGTGAGAAGAGGCAGGAAGGAAGCTTCTGGAAGTGAGGGAAAGGCCGTCCATCTGAGTGTTGGCTACATAGGTGTAAAATGCACTTGTCAGAATCCATACAACTGTATAGCTGTGATCTGTTTCTATATGTAAATTATACTTTTAATATATATTCAGGTGTATTATGCATGTGGCTTACCTCACACACATACACATACAAAGGCCTTGGCCCCTAGCTGATTTCTCTATAGCCCGTGATATCCCCCAATGTGAATGTTCACACCCTTTTCAAGGGTCACCGTGGAGAAAGGGGCCAGAGCAGATGGGGAAATGGGGCTGTGCACATCTCACAAACGCACAGCCTTGGCTGGCCAAGTAGGGAGGAGGAATGTCTGAATTGAATCAATTAGCTGCAGAAAACTTCAGAAAAGAAGTAAGGCCCTTCATAAAAACAAAGCCCACTCCTTAATCCCCAAAGGCAATCCTCTCCCCCATTCCCATGGCCATTCCTCAGTAAACAAAGAAATCCCTCCTTCCACATCCACACCTCAATATTCATTATGAGCTGACGTTAGAGGCTGCACTCCAGCCTCCCAGAGCGCCCTAATGACTGGAAACCTAAGGGCAGAGACGGTAGGGGTTTTCCTAGGTTTCTTTCCACATCTCTCCTGTCCTCTTCCCCTGGCGGTCTCTTCTCTCTTCCCTCCTCTCTCTCCTTCCGTCTTTCTTCTTTTCTTCAAATTAGTGACTAAGCAAACCGAGGCAAGCAAATCAAGGCAGAGACATCACTAACTCTACTTTGTTCATTTATTTTGACAAGTGCAGTTTAATTTTAATTATTTATGATAATACTTCACAGTAGACGAGTAAATGTGCTGGGGTATATTTGGTAACATTAATGAAGTCTGCCTAATAGGAACCTTCACTCCAGCACCCCGCCTGCTGGAGAAGTGGGGTGAGGCCACTGGTCTGTGGTAGGGTTTTCGATTTTTTTGTGGGGGTGGTGGGGTGGTGGAGGGAACTTAATGGGTTTGAGGATTAGCAGAGGGAAAATTAACCTGATTCTGGAGAAGAGGCAAATACGCAAGCCCATAATCGTGTGTCGATGTGGATTGTGTGTATTTAAACGCGGAGAGAGCACACTTTGTGATAAGGAGGCCCAGGCGTGCACACGTGCCACATGCATATTTACACATGAATCTCAAATGTGCAAATCAGCAGAGGCCCAAGGAAATTAGGCTCTGGGCAATTAAAAATTGAAATAAAAATGGAAAATGTGATACACAGAGTTCTATATCTCTTCAAAGTACCTTTCTCCTACTTACCATATGCCTCAAGTGGGCAAACATGGAGAAAAATGTGGAGGATAATAAAGAGGGTAGGGGGTTTCTTAGCTGGTGATTACTTGGAAATGCTCCCTTCGACACACAATGAACCACGAGAAACGGGTCTCAGTCAATGCAGCGTCATTTTAAATGGGACTGATTTTTTTTATAGCTCCCCCTCAACCCTGCCACCATCCTTAATATACCTAATGGTCATATAAGTGTATGATTTGATATGCAGACCTTATATATACAAGAACAGATATATTAGATACACAGATGTGCAATCATTTGGTCCAAACACATAGAAATCTGGTATACAAGATATATGCTCCAAAGTATTTACACTAACATTATCTACAATAACGATGGGCTTGTCATAATACAATTAATGCTTACTTTTTAAATGTAAAGAAGTAGTTAACCCTTTATTTTAAAATAAATAAATAAAATAACCCAAGGCCCCCTGTTTGTCATCTCTACATTGTTGCCAATGCCCAGGGTAGCTTAGGAACATTTAAAGACAGAGAAGCTGGGTACCTTGAGACAAACGCACTGCCCGCCTCAGGATAGAGTTCAGAATTCTCCCAGAGTCTAAAAGCCTAGCTTTGGTCCAGGTCTGGGGACAAGAACTATTAGCTAGACAATTACTGGATGATTCCAGGGGGGAAAAACAAGGCCATTCCACAACTAAGGTATGCAAAAGGCTCAGAGACGAGGGCCCCTTTCTAGACACCACCACATGTGTGTGTGACAGGGTTAGGAGAACCTGCCTGCACCCACGAGGTGCCTTGTACCAACTCCCCGCCCTCCAAGCAGAGAAATGTCTTGGCCATTAGGAAAGGATCTTCAGCTGGAGGCACCTGGCTCCCAGCTTTCTCGCCTGGGCCCCAAGCTCCTCAAACCCTTCTCCTTAAAGCCGTGGCCTGGCTCTGGCGTGGGAAAGGCAGTTTGGAGCTTTTCACAAATCCAGTATCCCCTTGAACCAAAACCAATTAGCCTGGCCCAAGGTCCTGTCATTGAGGCCCTGGCCCTCTTTTCAAACCCCTGCGGCTCAATTGCGGTGAGGGGCCGGCCAGTGAATGCCGGGACCACTTAAAGTGGTGCTTAAGCCGGACCGGCCTGGAAGGAAGGAACCAGCGCTATAGGAGGTGCAAGGGCCCATTCTCAGCGCCACTGACCAAGGTTTTGTTCCAGCCACAGCCCCCACCCTGGCTCTATTTTTAAACACCCTCCCCTTCTCTCTGATTCCCAGCTGTCTGGAGGAAAGATGAAAAGCTGGCTCTAGGAAGCCATGAGACTCCCAAACTTGGCTGCCCCCAGACAGAAAGGACATCCCCAAGTTCTGAGTTCTGCCCTCCAGAGTCTTGCCCTCCCGGCTTTGGGAGCCTTTGGGAGCCGGGTCTCTCACGTTGGTAGAGCATCCTCTGGACGCTCTCCGTGATGAGCCTACACACCAGCCCATCTTAGGGACGAGAAAACTAAGACTCAGAGAGGGGAAGTGACTTGCTCCAAATCACAGCACTCAAGGGCAAGGCAAGGTGGGGGAAACCTCTGAGAGCTCCTGAACACCACTCTCTTAGGAAGAGAGAGGTAGAAGAGGTTGAGAGATAGACCAGGGTGGGATTTTGGACCAAGAGGAAAATAACGGAGGGGAGTAGACCTCGGAGTAATGGGAATCCTCCCAAAAGCGCCCCTGCGGGACAAACTCGGGGCCCTCCGAAGGCCCTGCCCATATCTTCCAACGTCCCCCTGCCCGACCCAAACTGAACTGACCCTAGGCAGAATGGGGTGGGCGTGGGGAGGTGCCACAGCCTTCCTCCACCCGTCTCCTCCCCTCCTTCCTACCCGTCCAGGCGCCGTCAAGACTCGCCCTCTGCGATGGGCGGCACTGCCAGGGCGCCCTGGCCGTCGCCATGGTGACGCGCATCCCACCCTGGGCCACAGCTGATTGGTCACTCTATCCAGGCTGCCGGGGTTGGGGGGCTGGGGGTAAAGTCAAGGCGGGATGGGGGGCAGAGACACCCCAACACATGCACGCGCGCGAGATGCCAAGGGGGGAAATGAAGGCTATTAAAATGGCGCCGCGGCCTCCGAGGGGCCGCCGCCGTGGGAGCGCAGCCCCGGGTTGCAGAAATCCGGGCGGCTCTCCGGCCCCGCGCCGCGCCGCGCCGCCTGGGTCCCGGAGGGCGCACAGATCCCGCCGGGGCCGCCCCCTCCCGCCTCTCCCGGCCCGGGGCGCGCGGGCCGGCACACACCCCAGCTGGCTGGGCCCGCCCCGTGGCACGTTCGGGCCGGGCGAGCGCGGCGCGCCGGATTAGCCCGGAGCCCGCGGACCCGAGGGCGCGGGGCGGGCGCGTTTGGGGGTGTGAGGGCGGGGCGGGGCGGCGGCCGCGCGTCTAATCCCCGCGCTGCGTGTGGGAGCGGCCGGATCAGGGAATTAGCGCTGTAACTTCGGATTAGTAACGCTCGCTAAATGAGCGCCTAATTCCGACCCTTCATGCTTTTCAGCGTCGCGGCTGGGCCCTGGGAGGCCTCCTGGCCTCGCTCCCTCCGCGCTCTGGTCCCATTTCCCGGGAGGTCAGACCGCGGCCGCGGACGGCTCCCCGGCCAGCCGGCACCAGGCCTCTGGTCGCGCCGCAGCCTGACTTTCGGCGGCGCCCGGCGACGCCAGCTTTCCATTCGCCGGGGCAGAGGCCCGCCAGATCCTACAGTCGTTCGGGGTTGGGAGTTCCTGGACCAGTGAGAAGCAAGCCCTTGCTGCCTCCGTCACCTCGGTGGCTGCCCTGATCTCTGCCCCACCAGTGGCTTGCTGTGCGACCTTTGGCGAGCCACTGGGCCTTATTGAGCTCGGTATTTCTAGATGTCAAATGAAAGGGGTTGGGTGAAGAGCATCTCTGAGATCCCAATCAATTCTGGCTTTCAAGCTGAAGCTTCAATTGCGTTTTCAGGTTCCCCAAAGCCTTTTCGGATTGGGGCAAGGTGGAGAGTAGTGCAGACTTTCGACAAAAGTGAAGCCCAAACATGCGGAGCCGAGGGGCCAGAGGAGGCCTGGGGGAAGGCTTCCCTGGGGCATGGGGACAAGGGCTGAGAAGGGCTCCTTCAGGCCCGGGCAAGTCAGAAAAGGTTTCATGGGGTGAGGCACCGATCTGAGCCTGTTCCTGAGACGTCAAGTGTCCGGAGGGGATTTGAACGTGGCCCTTTAGGGGAAGGCATTCATACCCGGAGGCCGAACTCGGGAGGCTTGGCCTGTCTCAGAGGGCCGTTTCTGGTGGGTGTGGGGCGGGTCCCGGAGATTAAGATTCCAGCGCACACAGCCCGCTGATGCCCCGCCGCTGGGATCCGTCCCCTGACCTGGGAGGTTTGCATCAACGGATTTTCGTAGAAAGCGGAAAGAAAACCGCATTTTCCCTTGCGCAGACTCCTCCTCCCCCCGGACCCAGATTTCAGAACTGCCTGGACGGTTTGGAACCCTGGTGTTTAAAAATAAAAACAAAAATTAAAAAAAAAAAAAAACTCATTTGAACTGTATAGACACAGCTGTGAGGCTGCAAAGCCACTAGGCTCCTGGTAGAAGGACTAGTTCTTGCAAAATAGCAAAGGGATGGGGGGTGGTGGGAAAGGAAGACGGAAGCCCCAGGGCCCAGGGCCAGCTGGCTAGCAAGGGAGGCAGGGAGCACAGGGCGAGGGGGTGGGAAGAGCTGCTCTGGTTTCCTGCGAAATGAGGTCAGGATCGGAGCCTTGGCTCGCAGGTGTGCTTGGAAGGGAAGGGCAGCCCAGGGTGTGCCGCCCAAGGCCTGGTGGATCCTGAATCGCACTGGTCACCCTTCTCCAGCCTCTTCCCAGGAAAAAGGGAGACTGGCTTTTAAGAGGGGGGAGAAGAGACACGCAGGATCCATGAAAACCTTCTACCTGGTGATTATCTCTGGGGAGGAGAACGGGGGACAGAGGAAGGGCAACTGACTTTCCTGCCTGTTCTTTTGTTTTCTTATTTCATTTTTATTTTCAATAGCTAACACATCCATGTTGTTCAAAATTCAAAAGGTGGTATAGTGCAAAGTCTCACTCCACCATCCACCTTAGCCTCGAAGTTCCTCTTCCCAGGGCCAACGGATCTCCCTTTCATACTATTTGAATTTTCCCCTTTTACACATTCAACCTACTTTCAGAATAATTTTGTTAAGCAGAGGCCAAACACGAGGGTTGGGGATGCTTGAAGGAATGAGAGTAGAAAAAGATTTCTATTGTTACAAGGGGACTTGGGCAGGTTCTGGGTAGGAGCTGGAAATAAGGGCCTTATAAATAACTGAGAAAGAGGCTCTGAGGAATGAAGCGGGCCAAGATGGGGGTGAAGTGGCCTGGGCCGAGCTCTGCCCTTCCGAGCTCTATGCCTCTGGAGGAGTCATTTCAGACTTCCACATGTTTCCTGGTGTATATAAGGGCAAGGGGATGGGGGTCGTGTCTGGGTGGTGGCTCAAGTTCCTTCCAACCTGCCTGTCACAGCGCTCACACACCCACATACCTAGAAAGCCTTCCAAACCATCAAGGGGGCTGAATCTTTCTTCCCTGAGGCAAGGTAGGGTCCAGGGCTGGCTCTACAGCCACTCATCCTCCAGGAGCCCAGGTGGTTCCCCAAGCTTCCGGGAGCCCCGAGCTTCAGGACAAGTTGAGGTGTCAGAGGAAAACAGTAACCTGGAGGTAGGTAAGAACCTCAGGAGGGCCCCCAGCACTGTTTGCTACATGGGACCTAGATCCCCATGCAGTGATCAGGGGCGGCCCCACTCCCCACACCCAGCTAAGGGGCTGGGAGCCTGAGTGGCCGGGTGTGCTGCCTTGGGTTGCCATGGGAACGGAATGCAGATTTCCCCCAATTGCTTTTTTATTTGCTAGACATTGTAATACATCTTATGTTGGGGGGGGGGGGGTTGTGGGGAGAGAAGGGGGGGAATGACGCTGGGAGACTGCCTGCACCTTAACCACTCAGGGAAGTTGGGGAGGCTCGGGCGGGAGTGGCCTGGCCAGGGCTGGTGCAGAGGTGGCGCGGGGTTGGGCTCCGTCCCTCCCGCCCGCCCGCCCGCCAGCGCTTGGTTTGTATGCAGGGCAGGGCCCGCCCGTCGGGGAGGGAGGCCCCCGCCCCGGCCCCTAGCCATTGAGCGCACTCCTCGCCAGTTCTGCTCCGCTTCACGCTGCACACAGACCCCCCAACTGCACACAAAGGCAGCTGCCAGAGCCCGTGAAAAGTGATCAAATTATCAAGAACTTGACCTCACCGAGGGGCGAAGCTCCGGCAACCCCCAAGCCGTATGCTAATGGCGCTCAGGGGCTGACTCCTCGAATAATTCGATAAAGGCCGCTTTGTTAGCGGCGGGGCAGCCCCCTGCCCACCCCTTCAATCCCCCCACCCCCACCCCCTACCGGCCGCTGTCTCTCTCCCATCGCATTTGCATCCCAAAATCCCCGTCCGCAGCTCCGGGAGAGGATTGTTCCAGCCTGATTTATGGGGTGAAGGAGAAGGCTGGTGCCTTCCCCGCCAGCGACCCCTCTGCAACCCCAACCCCCTCCCTTCCCCCTGTCCTCTCCACTTTGGGGTTCCTGCTTTGGCGCTGAGGGATGGAGTGGGGGCGGGGAAAGAGGAGGAGTAGGGGGAAAGCTGGCAAGTTCCTCCAGGGTACGGAAAGTGTCCCTGGAGAGAGAGCCGAGGTCAGGTACCTGGTCCGGGCGCGGCCGCTCCGCCGGGCTGGAGTCCGCTGGGCCGGCACTGGGCTCCTCTGGGTTCCTCTGGCTCGTGCGGGCCGGGGCGGCCAGCGGGGCGGGCGCTCGCACACAGAAGTTGTGAGAGTCATTTCTACTTTCGGTTATCTAGCTTTATGACGGCTCTGTGGCACTCATACAGCTAGATAACCAAAGAGAGAAACGGGCCTCCCTTCGCCACCGCCGCTGCCGCGCCGTGGGCCCCACGTGCCGCTGCCCTCTGGGCGCGGGAACCGGAGCGGGCGCCGCTCCCGGAGCCCCAGGCGCACGCGGAGAGCCAGAGGGGACGGACGGACACACAGACACACTGACTCCCATAGCCAAGGCCGGCAGCCCCCGCCCAGTCCCCTCCCTCCCTCCTTCGCCCTCCTAGCGCGTCCCTCCCCGGCTCCCCGTTCTGTGCGTGCGGGCACCCGCGCCTGCAGCCCGCTCCGACGGCGTCCCAGGGCGCACTGAGGGCACCCGCGCGGTGCGCTTCGGCAGCCTCGGGCGCCGCGGCCGCCCCCAGCGCACTGGACCGCCAGCCCTCCTCTCGCACGCTAATCGCCCCGCGGGGAAGTGACGTCAGTCCAGGGATCGGCCAATCACAGGCTCTCATTCAAATCCCAGCCCCCTTCCCGCGCTCCGCACCACCCAGCCTTACAATGGCCTCGGCGTTCACGGCTTTCCTTCCCCGAGGCGGAGAGAGCGTCTACTCTGCCCTGAAATGCGTTAGGACAGCGCTCCTGTGTGCGCACCGTCTGGCCTTTCCCACCCCCCAGACTCCTCTGCTTTCCCCAAGCGCCAGGGAGCCTGGCAGCCGCCGCGAACCTTCAGAGTTAGGGAGCTCTGGTGAGGAGGTTTAGGGACACACGTGGTGGGGCGTGGTAAAGGTCTCTCCAGGGCGGCCAAGTGCGCACTTGGAAGGCCTTAAGCCGAGGGTAGGAGCCGGTTCACCTTTAACTTCCCTCTTCTCCCCACGCCCGGCACCTTCCAGCACCAGCCCACGCGCGGAAACTGAGAGTGGAGGGAGGAACTAAGCGCGAGGGTCGATGTCTCACCCATAGTGTTCCGAGCCATGCTGCACTGGGGCTAGGCCCTGGTGCCCACTATACCCTGCCGCTGGGTCCCTCCTCTTTCGAAGAATTTAGGAAGGTACAACCGATTGTGTCCGCCGGCTTGGAGACGTCCTGGGCCTGAACCAGGCTGCTGGTTAAATTCATGTTCCACCGAAAAATGAACACACAAAGCCGCGCCTCAGCCCTCCTTCTAGGGCTCTCAGCACACACCCGGCCTACTCAACAGCAAGTGGGTCAACAGGAAAAGGGGCTGCCACGCTGGATCTCCCAAAATGACCCCCAACTGAGCCTGACCAGCAGACCAGGAGGCCCCTTTTGCAGCCTTCCAGAGGTGAGTGGCCCATGTATGCCGCTCGTCGCTCACCCCAGCCATCACTCGCTTCCTCCCTTCCTCCTCAATGCTGCGGCTACCCTCCAGCCTTGGGTGCTGGGATTCACCTTCCCCTGCCAGTCACTCTCAGGATGCACAAAGATTAAATATGAAAAAATGTGATATCTTTGCTCTCAGATGCTCCCAGAAAAAAAAAAAAAAAATCAGTCCAGGATATAGGGAGAGAGAGATTCCGAAGCAAAACTGGCAGGTGAAGTCCCAGCTTTTGGTGGTCCAATATACATGGGTTTTCTCCTCTCAGGGCCCCCTAATGCTGCAGTCTGTGAGGACCACCATAAGCTCGGGCAGAGGGATCTATATGAGGGTACATTTTAGTAGGGCCTGGGGCACTGAACCACTCTGAGCCAGGCAAATCCCTGCAGAATGGGTTCCAAAGAAGAGAGCAGAAGCGGATGGTTTGGAAGGGATTTCATGATTTTTCTAAACATGCTTTTCTCCCCTATTTCCCCCTAAAAAGGACACATCTCCGTTTTGTCAATTTCCTGATTTTGCCAAGTTCCCGTTGCCCTACCGCTTATCTCAATATTGTTCAATTTTCATCCTGACCCTAAATCCAAGGCGGCCTGCATCGCACTCCCATCCCAGCCAGCCAGTGCCAGACCAGACCTGGCATTTACATATCTCCCTCCAAATCCCATTTTGCATACACATCCCTTTTTCCAGAAGGCAAACATGAGCCAGACAGAGCGGCAACAGTGGAGAAACAGAGAGGCTGGCGGCAGCCCTTGGGAAGGAACCACCCGAATTTGGGCCCGAGATAGTTAATTCCAAAGGATTACCATAATTGGGAGGCGCCCCTTGCTTTCCCTCCTCCTGCAGCTCCAAGATCCCGCACTGTCTCCCCATCTTGGTGTGTGTGGGGGCGGCCTCCTGAGCCCTAGTCCTTCTGGGCCACCCGGGGTGGGAAGGGTGGGGCTGCGGAGGCGGGAAGGGGCGGAGAAGCAAGGTTCACCTGCGGGAGAGGAAGGGAGAGGGAACAAGAGGGGGGAGAGAGCGAGGAAGGAGCCCCTCGGAGTGTGATTTAAGCAGGATGCTGCACAAAATGGCTCCTCAGCGAGGCTCACGGTAACACAGCGGCGCCGGAGGCCCGACCGGCAAGCTGAGGGCGGGTGAGGGCTCTGGGAGAAAAAAACTAAAAGCCCGATTTGGATTGAATTCAAATGTGGGAGGCCACTGTCATCAGGGCCACATCTCTGCTGCCCTTTTTGGGAAACTGAGTCCCTTCGTGGGGAGCAGGTGAGGCTGGCTGGGGGCTTCTGTGCTCTGCTTGAGTGTGACTGTCTTGGAATCCCTCCACCTCCACCTCCAGCACCTGGCCATCATAGCACCACTCCCAGGAAGGAAGCCACGGTGACATCTGGTGAGTAGGCTGCAGAGAGGGTGCTGCCCTGGTGGGTCAGGACTGGCTGAATCTCTGTGGCCTGGTGTCTGGCCTCCACGGCCTAGCATAGTTTAGACAGGGGCCAGGAAACGGTCCAGGATGATGCTGGGTGGAGGCACATCTCATCTGGCACCATCAGATGAGGGTGGCAGGATGTAGGGCAGGCCCATTCCAAACTGGAGCGGGGAGAACCCCATCAGCCCTATCCCCATCACCCTCTCATCTGCATGTTCTATGCACTTGGTCTCACACCAAGCCCCTGGCCTGGGCCCACAGGCTGCAATACAAGCCCTATGATCATGGGGAAGCAGGCACTGGGTCTGCCTGAGTGTGGGTACTGATAGCAAAGTGCCTGTGGTAGTGGCCAGGCCCTGGCCACGGTGCTGAGAGCTGCCTATCAGACCTCTCTCTCCACAGCTTCATTTGCCCCAAACTTCCTGGTCTCTCCCTGAACCTGAGCTCCAGGGACATCAGCAGCTACCAGGAGAAAGTAACAGCAGCCCGAGAGAGCGCCCCAGTGGCAGGTGTCTCCTCAAGAGGAGGCTTCTTTCCTAGGTGTGTCTACCAAAGGCCAGAGACTCCATTTTTCATATTCAAACCTCCATCAAAGGCCAGAGAGGATCCTCGCCCCACCCCCATCCCCGTGTCTATAGAAATGCCCATTCTTGCTGCAGCCACATGTGTGCCCTGTACCCCTTTAGATTCATACAACTGCAACATCTCCCCCCCCCCCCACACATACACACACACTTGGCCCATATACCCATCTAGCAGCTGCCTAAGGCAGGTGGCAGATACCTTGCCCGTGCACACACACGTATATACAAGCACTCTTGTACCCATTTGGTAACCTCAGCTGCTTGGGCTCCAAGCTGGCTTTGGTCCAAGTTCCTGTTTCGTGATGGTGGTTACACAGGGGCCGTGATGACCCACAGGAGTGTGTCTCCCCTTGCCCCAATTCAGGACACAGTGAATTAAGGGATTAAATGGAAGGAGAGTGGACAGTTCTGACTCTAGCCAACAGCCCTGTTCAAGCACCCGATATCCTGTGACCAGACTTGCCCTGATCAGGCTGGTAGCCTGAGATCCATGGAGCCCCCCAAGCTCCAGTAGAGACCTGACACTTGCCAGGAACTAGCACTCCTTTCCGGAGCCCCTATGGGCCTTAATTAGGAGACAGTATCACCAGTCACAACCTAGGCTAGGTCCAGGATGCCCTTTCCCCCCACTGCTTCCTCCCTCCCTTATTCCTCCCTCCCTGGTTCCTCCCTCAGGCCCAAGCTTTGATTAAGCTGGGTCTTCCTATTGTGTGGATTCTTGAAGTCCAGCACTGAACTAAGGCCTATGGACCCCGCTTCCTGCACTCAGGGTCCCCAGGGATTCCACACCCACCTTCAAATTGACATGGTCACCTGGGCTATAGTGCCCTCTCTGGCTTCCACATCTGGCCTCCTTTTTCTCAGAAGCTGAGGCTCAGGCATCCAGGGTGTGGGCTCTGGGGAGGCCCAGGCTGGGCACAAACCCAGAAACACCCCACCTGAAAAGGCCTGGGCAGAACAGCACCTCTCCCCCTGGGGTCTGCAGCAGCTGGCATTGCTAATGGAGGTTCCTGCCATTGAACCTCTCATGACACCCCCTCCCCAATGCCCACCTAGCCTACCCTCTGGTCTCTGTCCCTTGATTTAAAGCCAGACCCTCAAACTCTATCCTTTCCCTTTCTACAGCCAAGAACCCACCTCCTCCAGGATATGGCAGGCTCCAAAAAGGTCTCTCTTTCAGCCCCAGCACCTGAATTTCTCCCCAGTCACAAGGACTCAAACCATGTATTTCTGAATGCATGCACTACTCCCATGATCTGACCCCACAGTCTCTCCCAGCTTCTGCTACCTCCCTGCTTTGCTGGGGGGCCAGGCTAGATCCCCCCCCCCCGGACTGTCTTCTCCCAGAGAAGCCCCTCACCACAGCCTCAACCCCCACTGCTGTCCTCATTCTTCCCAAGCTCCTCAGAGCCTGGGCTGGAAGAGGCTGCAGAAACACCCTCAAACAGATCCAAGAGGCCTGTTCTTGGGCACGGGGTGGGGAGTGCGGGGCGGGGGGGGGGGGGGGGTCGGCGACGGCTGGGGTTGGGTGGGGTGAGGAGCAGAGCAGAAAGGCTTTCCTAACAACTTCCCATTACAGAGGGGGAAAGCGTGCCATAAATCTTGTCCAGAGTGGGTGCTGTGTGTTGCATTATTTCTTAAAATATTTTTTTTTTCAGGAAGCCACTTTCTGGGTTATTATTTTTTGCGAGGGAGGGGATGAGACGAAAGAAGGGGGGGTCAGGAGCAAAGGTGAGGAAGGGGGCGGTCCGGAGACTCCCGGGAGCCTCACTTGGGAAACATTCTCTCCTTTCTGGTGAACCTGTCTGCAGTCCCACAACTTCCATCCGGCCCCGCGCCCCTCCCCTTTCTGCACACCCAGAGTCTTAACCTCTGGGCGCTTCCCCCTGCCCCACGACCCTTGACCTTGGCCTTGACGATTTGCAGGGGATGTTGGGTCAGGCCCCCGAGGCTGAGCCCCGCCTTCCACCCGCAGTCAGAGAGCACCCCTCACCCCGCCGGGCAGCGACGCGAAGCCCCGCGCCGCTGGTGCTGCCCAAGGGGGCCCGAGCAGGGATGCCCCAGCCCCCTCTCCCAGTCCAGACCAGCTCCCTGACGCCGCCCTAGCCGAGGCTACCGCCCTCGCGCCCTAGCCCCCGCTCCCCAGCCTCGCTGAGACACAGCAGGCAGCGGCACTTACGGACCGGGAAGGGGGCCGGGGGCCCGCGAGGCAGCGGCGGGGGTGGGGCGGCTGCGGGGATAGCGGCTCCGCGGCCCCTGATGAGGCGCGGTCGCGGGCCCAGGCCCGGCTCCGGCCGCTCTCCAGGCGCCCCTGCCTCGGCGGGCGCACGGCCGAGAGCCGCGGGAGGCGGGCACGGTAGCGGCGGTGCGGGGGCTCCTGGCGGCGCGCGGCTTCTCGGGGCTCTGAGCGGCTCCCAGCGCCGCCTTCTCGGGCGGGCACGGCCCGCAGTGACGTCAGCGCGGCTCCCCCCGCCCCCCTCCCCTCACCCCGACCAGTGCGGAATGGAGGGGGCGGAGGCAAGCTGTGAGGGGCGCCCAGCCTCGCGCCCCGGCGCTTCCTTCCCCCCGCCCCGCTTGCCTCCCAGCTTTGCCCGGGGAGTCGCGGCGCCATTCAAACCTTCGGTCCTCCCCCCCCGCCCCCGCACCGCCCCCGCGCGCTGCCAGGCTCGTCCAGAGCCACCAACAACCTGGGAGGTGGTGGCGAGCAGCGGGTTGGAAGCCTCGCAGGCAGCTCTAAGCTGAGGGATCCAGGCTGCTTTGGGGAGAATGGAGAGCTGAGGAGACGGGGGCGTCTACTCTCTGGGCCGAAAGGGGGCTTTTTACTCTAAGCAAGTGTTGGTACGCTGAGGGTATCTTCGCTGGGTTGATCGGTCCGGGGGGCCTCATGTAAGCTCGGAAGGAATATTTTGGCTTGCGGAAAGGTGTCCCTTTCGGGGCCGAGGGTTCCCTCCAGGCTTGATGCTGCTTTTCCCCTCCCCCACCCGCCCTGGACTGTGCACCTGAAAACTCCAAGCACAGGGCTGACAGCGCCCCGGAGCCGCTGTCCAAATGCTGAACTCGGCCTCTTGAGAAGCGGGCTCCCGACACCCAGCTCCCCACTGCTCTCGGTTGCCCGCAGGGGAGGGCAGGGGGTTGTGGGACTTACCGCGCGAAGCTCCGGGAAACTTTGGTGTTCCAGGACGGTATGGGAAAGCTCCAGCGGAGAAGGCGAGCGGTCAAGGGGAGGCGGGAGCCGAGAGGGCAGGCAGAGCAGCTCGCCTTTTCGGTCGCCCTGCCACGCCAAACTACAGTCTTCTCCGCGCGTCCCGACCGCTCGCCCCGGGTCCCTTCCGCCTGCGTGTTTCTCCCGCCGCCACAGCAGGGGAGGTCCCTCCGGCTGAACTTGTCAGCGGGTCTCACCATCCATCACGAGCCAGACAGACAGGCCAAGTTCACGAGCAACGCTGTTAACCCCTTGCAAACCAAGCGCCTCCCGCAGGAGAGAGCCGCCTGGCTGGGGCGCGCTCTCTCTGATTCCAGAGGCACCACTTCTCATAAGCAGTGGCCGCTAAGGCTTTTTTCTTCTTCCCTACTTCCATCTCTTCTGAACAACTTGAGGAAAGGGCTAGAAGAGGGAAAGCGGATTTGTTCCCCCCTCCCACCTCAATGCATTTCCTGACAGTTTTTCCTGTCATTTTACTCTTTTGGTCTCCATAACCTCTACAGAGTCTCCTCTTGTAAATTAGTTGGATATCAGTGTAACTCACTACTTTTCTAGATGTCTTCCCCTTCTCCCATTTTGTGACTGTGCTCATTGTGGCAAAATGGGAAAGTTCAGAAAAACATAAGAGATAATAATAATTGGCCTTAATTGCTATGCCTAGAGGCCTGACTTTAAAAGAAAAAAAAAAAAAGAATATTCTCACCAAAAGAATCTAGATTGCTGCTTGTATGGGATGGGGCGAGCCAAGGGGCAGGGGTACCCAGCCTTTCTAAACTGGGGAAGGAAAAACAAAAACAAATTCTGAGAAAGGGATCAGAAAGGGAAACCTGTCCAGAAAGAAACTGCTAGAAGAGGCTTGGAGAGACTCAGGGGTAGACCCAAAGAGAGTGCATTTTCAGTCTCTGCTGTGGAACCAGGACAAAGCCCACTCACTTCCTTCACCCCCTATTGACCCCTATTCTAGTCTCCAAAGCCCAGAGAAGCTTCTCTCAGGCTTCCTGGGCAGCCCAGCTCCTGAGCCTGGCCCAGAATGGAAGGCTGTGGGGGGTGGGGAGGCTGGGGAACCCCAGTCATCTCTGGGAGAACTTTCTCAGCCTCTCCCTGTGGTCAGGCAGACTTGGGCCACTTCCCCCTCCCCCCATATCCTATTGAATTCTTGGCGTCTGGTAGCTGGCGGCAACTAGGGCGACCTACCAACTTTTCCCCTGGGCATTTTCTCACCCCCTCCACCCCCCAGTGCTTTCTTTTCTTCTCCCTTCGCTCTCTTTGAAAGGAGGCACCCAGGCCCAGAACGTGTTCTGCAGTTTAACTACTTCCAAATTCTTTGTTCGGGTCACCCCGGGACTCCATTGTCCGCTATTGAGAGCAGGAGCGGGCGGGCGGGTGCGCCTCTGCCCGGCAGGCCTGAATCCATTAGGCCGCTGCTCTGGCCCCAGCGGCCCATTGAGGCGCCCGCCAAACCGGGCGCCGGCGGCCCCCCTCCCATCCTCTCCACTCCCGCCCTCAGCTGCCTTTTTTGGATGCCGCAGCAGAGTCACGGGATGCTGCTCCATGGTGGGAGGGTTATCTGGGTCTCACCCTGTCTGGAGGGACTGGACCACAGGTGCAGGCCTAGTATGATTTTGGCTGACTCTGTCCCTCGCTAGGGTCCTGTCCAAATTGGGTCGTTTGCCCCTTGGCACTTGGATCTGCCAAGCAGCTTTTCAGGAGGCAGTAGCCCTGACCTCAGGAATGGAGGTTGAGGGAACGGTCAGTGACACACCTCCCTGGACTTCTCCAGCCTCCCAGCTGCACTCCTACAGCCTGGAGTTCCCCTTCCACTTTCCTCCAGGCCCAGACCCCAGCTCCCAGTTGGTGCAAGCCTGCCCTGAGTTAAGAGAGTGAAAGGAAGCAGTCCAGGTTCAGGGGGCAGGCATAAGTGCCAGCCCCATGTGGCCTCACAGGCCAGTTTCCCCAGCATGGCTACTCTTCCTCAGTTTACCGGGAAAAGGACAAATGGATCCCAGGGTGCCAGGGCTGGAACCAGGCTGTCTGTCTCCAACATCCCACGCACCCTCTCCAGCCTCAGGACCCACGGAGACAGTGACAGCGTGAGTTCCCCCAGCAAGCGCAGCCCAGAGTTGCGCACCGGTGTCCCGCAGCCCGCCTCAGCAAGTGTCCCCCAGCTCCTGTACCGAGGTGTATGCTCTCTGAGCCCGCGAAAGGCCTAGAAGAGACTGAGCATTCAGCCTGAACCCAAGATCGAGATTCAGAGGGGCCAGCATGCACAGGAGTGCCCAGGAAAGGGTCGGCTGCTGTTAATGTATCTCTTTTTGGTGCCTGAAAGTTCTTTCGCGCCGCCCCCATTCTGTCCCTCCTATTCCGGGGTTATGGGGTCTCTGAGTCCAGGGCGAACATAGACGCCCAGCCCTAGAGGTCACTCAGGCCTGGGTCAAGCCCGCCCTGTCCAGTTCGAGAATCGGCCATGCCGTTCCTAGGAGTTAAACTGGAGGGGAGATTCGCGGAGAAGCCCAGGGCCGGGGCCAGGGTATGAGGGCGGTGCCCCTCACCAGGGAAAGGCCGCGGACAAGCGCGCGGGGCGCACAGGAAGAACGCTGGCCAGGGAAGGGAGGGCGGCCACCGCTGCATCGTTCCCGCGCCCGAGTCCCCACGACTTGGATCCACAGGCCAGGACCGCAGGGAACTGGGGGTGGGGAGACTTCGTGGACCTGGCGGTGGCCTAGATGCGTAGCGGGGGATGTGAGACTAGCGCCCCCTGACGTCTCTGCTGTAGCTCGAGCAATGCCGCCCAGCCATCCCCTTCCCACGGGGTTTCAGATCTAAAGCTGGGAAGGCTGAGGCCCGCGCACCCCCAAGACCCGGCCGGACTACGCTAGGGCTCTTGCAGGATGCAGGAACCCCTTAAAGTCTCCCAGGCTGCCACCCCCATGCCCTCCTTCTGTCATCGTCCCCACCCGTCTCGGGTCCTCCCGTCTGCAGTCCTGACCTCGCCCCTCTCCGGCCCCAGAGCGCCGCTCTGCGCGCTGTCCAACAGCGCCCTCTGCCGGCAGTTGCTGGGAGATGCAGGCGCACACGACTCGCGGCCGAGGCCAGCCGAACGGACTCGCTCCCTGCCCCGGTGAGCTCTGTCCTGGCGCTTACTTGAAGGCTTGGGGTCTGGATAGCGGGGACAGGGAAGCAATAGCCGTCTGGGAAGCCCTTCCCCCCCTTGGTTCTTCTCTGCTTCTCAAACTCCACGCAAAGCACCCTCCCCCGTGCTCAGGGCCCTCCCACCTATCAGCAAACAGGCACTCCTGGTAGTGAGGGGGACAGCCAGACGTCAGGCCTACAGCTCACCTCCTCTTCTATCTGAGGCTGGAGACTCTGCTATTCTGACCCCCTTCTGGAAGGTCCCATGGAGACTGAGGTGGATGGGGCAGGCTCCCGACCTCCCCAGGGTTCTTGCAGCCAGGCAAGCTGTGCCCCTTGTCCTATTTCCAGCCTCACCTTCCCCATCTGTGGCTTTCCTTTCATATTTTCAGGACCTACGAAAATTAAGTAACAAAAGCCCCTTCTCATCACGCCTGAGGATCTCATCTTCCAAGGGCGAGTGAGAAATGAGTAAGAGGAAATGACAGGACATGCAGGCAGGGCCGGGGTTCGGGAGCCTTGAGATTTCCCCCAGGCCCTCACCTCCCTCAGCAGGACATCTCTGCCAGCCCAAGCATGACATTCTGGTCATAAGTTTTGACAGATTCTCGATATTCATTCATTCATTCATTCAACAAATACACACTGAGCTCCTACCATATGCCAGGCACTTCTGAAGGCAAAACTCAGAGAGGGTAAGTAACTTGCTCAAAGTCACACAGCTAGAAACTTCTAGAGCCAGGGTTTCAGCCTCAGATGTGTGCCACCTTACCCCCATCTCTCCTCTCTCATCTGAACGATTTCAGAAACATCCTAACTGGGGCTTCACCTTAGAACTCAGTATGTCATTGATACCCCTGGGCACAGACCCTTCTAAAATATCAGTCTGAGGGCACCTGGGTAGCTCAGTCGGTTGGGCATCTGACTTCAACTCAGTTCATGATCTCAGAGTTCGTGAGTTCAAGCCCCACATCGGGCTCTGTGCTCAGAGCCTGGAGCCTGGAGCTCAGAGCCTGGAGCCTGCTTCGAATTCTGTGTCTCCCTCTCTCTCTGCCCCTTTCCCACTCATGCTCTGTCTCTGTCAAAAATAAATAAACATTAAAAAAATAAAAATAAGGGGCGCCTGGGTGGCTCAGTCGGTTGAGCATCCGACTTCGGCTCAGGTCATGATCTCACAGTTCATGGGTTCGAGCCCCGCATCGGGTTCTGTGCTGCCAGCTCAGAGCCTGGAGCCTGTTTCGGATTCTGTGTCTCCCTCTCTCTCTGCCCCTCCCTCACACGCGCTGTCTCTCTCTGTCTCAAAAGTAAATAAACATTAAAAAAAATTTTTTTAATACACATAAATAAAATGTCAGTCTGCTGATGTCTCCTCGGTGCTGGCCCACCCAGGCCGATCTCTGGCCCACCTTGAGCCCACCAGAGTCTCTCCCGGGCACCAAAATGAGGCTCAGGCTGGGAGGGTGCACGGTGGGCCTGATGGAGGGGGTGCTGTGGTCAGCCCACGTGATGAAGGAGCGGAGAAGCAGAGACAATGGAGCAGATGGGTAGGGAGGCTGGCAGAGAAAAGGCCATCAGGCTCCAGAGAGTGCCTGAGACTTTCTCAGACAGCTGCTGCTCCTTCAGTGGCAGGAAAGTGTTGCAGTAAGTAAGCCCCTTTCCTTTGGCCTGCTTTGAGTAGCATTCTGTTTTCTGCCACCTCCGGTTCCCTGACCCCACCCCCCTCCTTCCAAGCTTAGCTTTCCTCCCCCCGTGTGACCTCCGGTCCTGGCAGCACCTGGCCTATGTCAAGGGGCGCGGGGGCACCTCCCCTGGAATCCTCCCTCCTGAGGAACTGACCTGAAGGAAGTGTTTCTGTTGAGCCAGCAGCAGGGGCGCCACCGTGTGGCCATTATGACAAGCACAGTTTACAGTCCCTCCCCTGCCAGCTCAGAAGGATGTGTTTATTGATTGACGTTAAAATATTATAGGATTTGTATCTTCCAAATTTGCTCCCAGAGTGAGGATTTGCCAGCAGTTAATGCTCACTAGGTGGGTACATCATACGAGACGCTATTTATTCGCAACGCTTTGTTTTTAATCTTCACCACTGCCTTATGCCGCAGATGCTCTTACTCTCATTCAACAGATGGGGAAACCAAGGCATAGAGAGGTTAAGTAATTTGCCCGAAGTCACAGCTAATCGGTGGCTAAACCAAGATGAGAACCAGAATCCAAGTTCTTTACCACTGTTACACTGCCTCTTTTTTTTTTTAAGATTTTATTTTTAAGAATCTCTGCACTCGGGGCGCCTTGGTGGCTCAGTCGATTGGGCGTCCAACTTCAGCTCAGGTCATGATCTCACAGTCTGTGAGTTCGAGCCCCGCGTCGGGCTCTGTGCTCAGAGCCTGGAGACTGCTTCAGATTCTGTGTCTCCCTCTCTCTCTGCCCCTCCCCTGCTCATGCTGTGTCTCAAAAATAAGTAAAAACATTTTTAAAAATTAAAAAAAAAGATTCTCTGCACTCAGTGTGAGGCTTGAACTCACAACCTCAAGGTCAAGAGTCGCATCCTCCACTGACTGAGCCAGCCAGTCGCCCCCACTGCCTATTAGTAATAGTTTTCTATTATCCCCTTCTCAGTTCAAATAATCCAAATGTCCATAAAACCAACCTGCCAGTACTTGTCAGACTCTCTCAGCTTGTCTCTTTCCCTTGTATGACTGCAAGCCCAGCGAGGGCAGCACTCTTACTCCTCTCCACGTTCTCAGCTCCCAACACAGAAGATGAAGTCAACATTTAATGCACCCTTCTAGAAATAAGAAGCAGCTTACATACCGAGTTTCTGCTTATTTTCATTATTCCCATGGCAAATTCTGGCATCTCTCTTCCAGAGTCTGCCACCAAATTCTTTGAACTATTGTCCATTAACATCCCACACAGGTTTGGGGGAGGGTCTGGAGAAAAAAAAAAGGGGGGGGGATGGGGCCTCCTTGGGGACCACAAGTTTATCACAAGCCAACAATTTGGTAGCAAGGATACGAACAAAGCTCATAACATACCAGGCTGTAGTGCACAAACTAGAAAGCCAGAACTGCCTTATCCAGACTCGCTCGAATCCTGTATTCTGGACAGGAATTGGGATGCACTAATTAGAAGCAGTTTGGAGGGGGAAGGTGTGCAGGGAGCATCTTCCAGTTGACTTTGAGCGATGTGTGAAGATGTGGGGCTTTTCCACCAACGTGTTCTTCAGCTTCCTGAGTGTCCATAGGCATGTCCAGAGTTGATGGTGGTAACTCTTCTGATTCCTGGATCACAAGCCCAGCAGTGTACTCTTAAAGCCAACAGTTCTGTGGACTGCCTCTTAATTCCCTACTTTCCAGACAGTGGTGGAAATAGAGGCTCCTCTGGCAGGCCGGTTTGGGGGAGTTCTGAGAGCCATTCCTGCAGACCCAATCCACAGCTGCTTCTCCAGTGCTTCCAGCGTGTTGGAATTGCCTGATTCCCTAAATTAAATTCTGTTAAATTCTTTTCTGTTTCAACTATCAGAATGGTATCTGTTTCCCGTGCAGGTGCCTGACTGGCGTAACTTTTGTCCCTTCCTTTGTTAATTTCACAAGTATTTCTTGAAAATATCACACAGATCAGGGGCGCCTGGGTGGCTCTGTCCGTTGGGCATATGACTTCAGCTCAGGTCATGATCTCACGGTTCATGAGTCTGAGCCCCGTGTCGGGTTCTCTGCCATCAGTGCAGAACCCACTTCAGATCCTCTGTCCCCCATTCTCTCTGCCCCTCCGCAGTTCGTATGCTCTCTCTCTCTCTCTTTCTCAAAAGTAAAAATAAACATTAAAAAAAGAAAATAGGGCATAGATTAGGCAGGCCACTGGGTGCTCATGCCGGTGAAATGCCAGTCAAATGGTAGAGAAACAACCCGTGCCCTCCGACAGCCTCAGCCTTGTGCTGGTCTCGAAGACTGTGTGGTCTTACCACACTGGGGCGCTGTGTTCCCGTGAGCCCAGGAGCGGACACCATTGGTTCCCCAGCCAGATTCCCTCCCACCCCTCTTACCTGATCCGTCCTTCCAGCCCCCAGCGCCTGCGGTGTCCTTGGGAAGATCGGGGCTTCGTCAGCTACATGAGTGGAGGGCTGACTTTATGCCTCCACTCCAGCTGCAGAGTAGCCCAGAGCCCATGATGTCTTGTGTATGAAAGTCCACTTCCCTCAAGGACAAACTCTGAGGTGTACCTCACACCCTAGAGCCCTCTACGGGAACAGGCTGAGACTTTGCTGGAAATCCCCTTTCCGCCCCTTCCCTGCCGCCCCACTCCCTTCCTAGTCCTCCTGGAGCACTTCGGTAGCATGCAGAGCCTTGCCTTGGGGTCTGCTCTGGCAGAAACTGACCGAAGATGGCACCATCATTTAAAGGGGGCATTGACTGACAGAGTGATCTAGCCAGTGGGTACTTTGGTCATCAGGCTGTCTGACTAGACAAGTCCTGGAGAGAGAAGACCAAGAAGATGCCTGTAGTTCTGGAACATCGGAAGGGCAAGCCTGTAAAAGACCAGGCAGAACAGCGTGAGCGGCCTCCAGAAGCCAGAATTGCCCTGTGATGGTTAATTTTATGTGTCCACGTGGCTAGGCCATCGTGACCAGTGACTTTGTCAAACACCAGTCTAGACGTTGCTGTGAAGGTATTTTTAAAGAGGTGATTAACATTTAAATTGGTGGGCTTTCAGTAAAGCAGATTTGAGTAAGGCATGATTTGGGTGGGCCTCATCCAACCAGTTGAAGGTCTTAAGAGAAAAAGACTGAGGTCCCCTGAAGAGGAAGAATTCTGTCTCTGGATTGCCTTTGGGCTCAAGATTATAGCACCAGTCTCCAGCCTGACAGTCTGCCCTGCACATCTTAGACTTGCTGGCCCCATGTCTCTAGATCTCTAGATTTCTAGATCTGGCATGCTCTCTCTTGCTCTCTTCACCCTATCTGTATCTCTCTGTCTCTCTTTCTCTCTCTCTCCACACACACACACACACACACACACACACATAACATGGGGGTTAGGGACACTGATCCCTGTGCAATCAAAAATCCTCATAGAACTTTTGACCCCCCCAAAAAACTTAACTCCTCATAGCCTACTGTTGAGTGGAAGCCTTCCCAATAACATAAAACAGAGAAGAAAAAGAAGAGAACAGAAAACGTTACCGGGAAAATCATAAGAAAGAGAAAATACATTTACAGGACTGGACTGTATTTATCAGAAAAAAAGCCACGTATAAGTGGACCCATGCAGTCCAAAGCCACGTTGTTCCAGGATCGTGTGGGCATGTGGCAGTATGGCAAGGTCCAGCACAGGATGGCAGGCAAGCCGGGCAGTGCAGGTCCTAGGTGGTGGCAGGCAGGACCGACACCCCAAGGACATGCAGGTCGGTGGCGGGAACCCATCCCAAAGGTTCACCGAGGACAGGCCTGCCACCCCACACCCGGGCTGAGCAGCTGAGCAGAAGACACAGGGCAGTGGAACAGGACGGCCAGCCCCCCCAGGGCCTTTCCTGACATCATCAGGCAGGTGTGTGCCGACGTCTGGCACCTACCAAGGAGGGGACCCCAAGCCTGAGACCAATGTTCTCATGGTCCCAACTCACACCCACTCCACCATTTATTTGCCGTGGGACTTTGGCAACTGAGAACTTTTATGTCCTTGAATTTTCCTATCTACAAAATGGGGCTATCACAGCCCCCTCCTCTGGGGGTGATTGAAAGGATCAGATGGGGGGGCGCCTGGGTGGCGCAGTCGGTTAAGCGTCCGACTTCAGCCAGGTCACGATCTCGCGGTCCGTGAGTTCGGGCCCCGCGTCAGGCTCTGGGCTGATGGCTCGGAGCCTGGAGCCTGTTTCCGATTCTGTGTCTCCCTCTCTCTCTGCCCCTCCCCCGTTCATGCTCTGTCTCTCTCTGTCCCAAAAATAAATACAAAACGTTGAAAAAAAAAATTTAAAAAAAAAAAAAGAAAGGATCAGATGGGATAATTGCTAGAAAGTGCTGAGAATAATGGCCAAATGCCAGTGACCAATGCGCCTCAGCCGCTGGCTTTTACGACAGCAGCGGCCCACTCCACTCTGCGGTGTGGTCTCAGACACTACGTTGTATACATAACAGGTTTTCAATAACCTGATCTGCCCAAACAGGAAATGGGCTTCTTGCTGAGGTGGTGAGCCTCCTGTAGCTGGAGGTGTGTAAGCAGAGCCAAGAGGATGGATGAACCGGACAGGGGTGCTTTCAGGCCACAGTTCATCTGGGGCTCCGGGAACCATGTTAAATCCCCATGTGCTGTTCGCCTTCCCCTCCCGATTCTCCATCTCCTTGCTTTCGGGCCCCAGTTTTCTGTCTCTGCGAAGCCCTTGTGGCTTGGCTGCCTCCCCATACCTTTTGGTGATCGAAGTCGCCCTCCCAGCGAAGGCCACAGGATGCTAGCCAAGCCCTGGATAGCTCCCTGAGGGCCTGAAACAAGGGGACTTCGATCCTTGCTCTGGCTGCAGAAGGAGCTGGGCAGGTACTCTTTCTCCCTCTCCGCAGACATTTCTGCTTGTCTTGGGGACTGCAGCCCCCGCACTTTGACGGTCCAGCTTTGACAGCTTGTGGAGCAGCCACGTTTACCTGGGATTGCCTCCTGAGCCAGGGCCACCATGGACAGTTTGTACAGGTGGAGTACTAGATAACTTCAGGGGTGCCATTCATATGGGCCCTGGTCCTTCCTTCCTCCCAGGGGTGCAAATTGCAGAGAGAGGGGGAGTGGGGGGAAGTGCATATCGGAACATGTAGGCGAGAAAGAAGGCCATTAAAAAAAACCATTTAATATGGTGTAAGTTAATATCACATTGTAAGTGAACTAAATGGAATGTAAATAAAAACTAAAAATATATATATTGGTATATAATTTATGTTTCAGAAAAATGAATCCTGCATTGTTCATGCAACGTAACTATGGAAAGTAGAGGTGGATGAAATCTTTTCTTCTGATGGGGCCCATGGAGAAGATCTGGATTCTTAACAGCGTGTTAACTGTCGTGGGAAAGCAGATGTTTGTGCCCAATCAAAAGTGATCAAAGAGGGGCACCTGGATGGCTCAGTAGGTGGAGCCTGTGACTCTTGGTCTTGGGGTTTTGAGTTCGAGTCCCACACGGGGCATAGAGATGACTTAAAATCTTTTTTAAAAAAGCAAGTGATGAGGGGCACCTGGGGGGCTCAGTGGGTTAAGCATCTGACTTCGGCTCAGGTCATGATCTCACAGTTCGTGAGTCCGAGCCCCGTGTTGGGCTCTGTGCTGACAGCGCAGAGCCTGCTTCAGATCCTTCCTCTGTCCCCCATTCTCTCTGCCCCTCCCCTGCTTATTCCCCCCCTCAAAATAAATAAATAAAAATAAAGTTAAAAAGAAGTCTAGGGGTACCTGGGATGACTCAGTCTGTTGAGCATCCGACTCCGGCTCAGGTGGTGATCTCGCAGTTCGTGAGTTCGAGCCCCGCGTCGCGCTCTGTGCTGACAGCTCAGAGCCTGGAGCCTGTTTCAGATTCTGTGTCTCCCTCTCTCTCTCTGACCCTCCCCAGCTCACACTCTGTCTGTCTGTCCATCTGTCTAAAAAAAAAGTAAAAAAAAAAAAAAAAAAAAGGTGATCAAAGAAAAAAATTGAGAAACCCGAAGAGCGGGTGAGCTACCTCTGAGCCTCCAACAGGGGACAGTGCACAGGGGAGGGCACTGGATACAGTGAGGAATGAAGGGGAAAAAAAGGCAGGGGGCCCAAGCCATTCAGTGCCAGCGGTGGGCAAGGGGGTAGCTTTAGGCCCCCCATAACCTCCAACGGCCTCCCATAGTCACCCAAAGAATAGCAGCAATCAGGGTCATACATAAAGAAGGGGAGGAACACGAAGTGGTCAAGTACTTTCTGCCACTGGGGTCGTCTGAACATAGGCTCTAAGAACACACGGTGTGCCCCCTGGCAGGGAACAGGGCAGCGACCACATCGGTTTATCCACAGAGTACCCTGCATGCTTGGCACAGTCCTGGGCACGCGGTGGCCACTCCCTTCTGCCGGGATCCACATTCTGGAAGATGGTTTGCCAGGCTGCCATAACAAAGTACCACAGATTCAGTGGGTGCGACAAGGAAATTTACTTTCTCACAGTCCTCGTGGTGTGGCTGGGCTGGTTGCTTCTGAGGCCACTCTCTTCGGCCTGTAGATGGCCACGTTTGTAGCCGGGGCGCAGGGGTGCGAGAGAACCCGGCTCCCAGGCTCCCCAACACCCCAGGCCCGGCCTCTCACCGCTGACAGAATCCGAAGGCAGAGGGTGAGTGGGGGTGCGACAGGAAAGGAGTGTATTTCAGGGAGGCCGGCACCGGGAGGACAGCGGACTGTCGTCCCCAGGACTGTCTCCAAAGTGCAGAGAACACCTCCAGTTTATCTGAGGAGAATGTGGGACGGAGGCAGGTGGGCCCGCGCAGGTGGGCAGTGAAGTTCACGTCTCAGACTCAATCCCGGGCGGGGTCTTGCTGGCTGGAGGCAGCCCCTCGTTGCTTGAGGGGGTAGTTTCTGTTCCCTTCCAGATTCTGCGTTTCCCACTCTCTCTCTGCCCCTCCCCTGCTCACACTCTGTCTCTGTCTCTCTCTCAAAAATAAAATATACGTGAAAAATATATATATTAAAAAAAAAAGAGCCACATACTTCACTGAGTGAGCCGGCCAAGCTCCCCTCCTAGTCTCTTCTCTCGCTCTTTTTTTAAACATTTATTTTATTTTTGAGAGACAGACGCTGAGTACGAGTCGGGGAGGGGCAGAGGGAGTGGGAGACACAGAATCCAAAACAGGCTCCAGGCTCCGAGCTGTCAGCACAGAGCCCGATGGGAGGCTCGAACTCACGAACCGTGAGATCACGACCACAGCGGAAGTCGGAGGCTTAACCGACTGAGCCACCCGGGTGCCCCTAATCCCTTCTTCTTATAAGGACACCAGTCAGATGGGATTGGGGCCCACCCTAATGACTCCATTTTAACTTCTTTCTTTAAAAACCCTTCCTCCAATACAGGTACATTCTGAGGTAGTGGGGTTAGGACACTGTTCTTCAACATGAATGAGGTAGGGGGAACCGAGATCAGCCCCAGCAGATGGGCTATATCCCAACCCCATCTCCCATCTTGGCTGGTGGACTCCAGCCTGCCGGGGCTAGTGTAGATTTGGGGCACAGGGATTATCATCATGCAAAGACCATCCCCTTCCATGTCCGAAGGAGTGTGGTCTTACCCGGTCTTATTCTGGGTCACCAGGTCTTTCTTGCTTCCCCTCCCCCCCCCGGGCTCCACTACCACCCTTCCTGAAGCCTGCTGTGGCCCCTGCTGTCCCGTCCTGTTCTGATCCACACATGCCCGTCCCCCACCCAACACACGCTCCGGAATCTGCCATCGGCTTCTTGCACACCATCAAGTCCTCCGTTCGCCCTGGAAACTGGGACCGCTCCAGGCTGACGCTGGCCCTGATTACAGCCTGGTTGTGGAGGGAAACGCTGTTCTTTTGCGTCCTCCCTGTCCTGTTCCTGCTTCGAGCCTAGCTAGTGCCACCACTGGGCATCGCCTCACTCCAGGCTGGAGTGGGTCATAACGCCTGTCTCTCTAATGGTCTATTTTCATCGGTCCAAAGCCTCTTTGTTCCAGAGACAGGCCGGTTCTAGATCGTGAGGGATCTTGTGGTATAAACCAGGGGCACGTTCCCAGCAGCCTGTGCAGGTGGCCTCTGTGGGTGTTTGTGTCTCAGCTAACTCGAAACGTAGTGACGCTACCCTTCTGTGCCACAGGGGCGGCTCCCAGCCCTGCTGAACATTTCGCCATCACCTCGGCAAAGCCCACGGGTGCACAGAAAGCATCTGCGGTGGGGAAGGCCACGTGAGACAAGAAACGGGTGGAAAAGAGCCGAAGTGTCCAGGCAGTCACAAACAGTGTGTCAGGGGTTACATGGGATCAGGGAAAAGTAACCCCTCTGTAGTGTCAGGGGTGTGGGTGCACAACATATACCGAGAATTACCAATACAGCAACATCGTGAAGGACGCCCACCAAAATGTTAGTGCCTGTCTCTGGGTGATGCGTTCGAGGAAGGTTTGAATCCTTCTTATCAGCACGAGGGGTGGTGGTCAGGGCCAGCTTGGATCTGAATGGGATTCAGACAGCCCATCCGGGCTGGCCTGGGGAACGCATAGGACTTGCGGCCAGAAGGCTATTTTCCTGTTACCTTTGGGAACGACAGTTCTGTGCCTCTATCCTATCAACTCGGATTGGAATCACGAATTCTGACGCGTGTAGGGGTTTTTCCCCACAACGCCACCAGTCCTCTGACACCAGCCGGGTGTCCTACAATTCAATTTAGTTCTGACACTGTCTACCCAGAGACAGCACCAGACTCCGCAGGCTGAGGGCTCAGCCCCACAAGACCACCCCCACATCAGATGCCCATTCCAAGTCCAGACTGTTATCTGTGCTTCTGACCATTCGGCTACAAATCAGGAGTTTCCATGACCCTCTCTTTAGGTTTGATTAATTTGCAAGAGTGGCTCACGGGTCAACACTAAATTACTGGTTTATTACAAAAGATACTGAAAGGTATGTGCCAACATCCAGATGAAGAGATACACAGGGTGGGATCCAGAACAAAGTAGCTTCTGTCCCGAGGGAGTTTGGGGCCTCACACAGTGGCACGTGGGAGCGTTCTGGAAGCTCTCTGAACACCTGCCTTTTGGGTTTGATTTTCTTACGCAAGATTTCAGTCCAGGGGCACAACTGATTAGATCATTAGCCGTTGGTGACTGATTCAACCTCCGATCAGAGGGACAGAAAGCCCCACTCCTCTATTTGTGGTTGGTTCCCCTGGAGACCAGCGCCTCCCCCATCGTTAGGGGATTTCCAAAAGTCACCTGATTAACATAAACTCAGGCGGTTGAAAGGGGCTTGGTATGAATGACAAGACACCTTTATGGCTCTGAAGTGATCTCAGGAACCGAGGACCAGAGATCAAATATTGTAACAAAAGATGCTCTTTTGTTAAGGAAAACAAGCAACATAATAACAAGATGCTCTTATTGTTAAGGAAATTCCAAGGGTTTTGGATGCTGTGAGCCTAGAACTCTGGGCCAAATCTGTACAGTATTTCTTATAAATCTCAGTCTCATAGGAACCTTCAGAAAGTTAATAAATTCTCACATAACAATAATAACAGCTAATCTTTATAGGGTCCTTATGAGGGGCCAGGTACTTGCCAAGCAGTTTGCTTTGACTTTGATGCATAGGTACCACCGGTATCCCCACCTTACGGACGAGGAAATTGAGTCCATGTGAGGTTAAGTGACTCATCAAAGGTCACACAGCGTTAAGAACCCAGCTTTTTAAATTTTATGTATTGATTCTTATTTTTTAGTTATTTTTTAATTTTTTAACTTTTACTTATTTTTGAGAGGCAGAAAGACACAGAGCACGAGCGGGGGAGGGGCAGAGAGAGGGAGACACAGAATCCTGAAGCCGACTCCAGGCTCTTAGCTGTCAGCAGAGTCTGATGCCGGGCTTGAACCCGCTAACCGCGAAATCATGACCTAAGCCGAAACTGGATGCTTAACCGACTGAGCCACCCAGTCGCCCCTATTTATTTATTTTTAAAATTTTCTTTATTAAGTAATCTCTATATCCAACATGGGGCTCGAACTTGCGACCTCGAGTTCAAGACTCACATGCTCCTCGGACCGAGCCAGCCAAGCACCCAAGAACCCGGCTTCTAACCACTTACCTGTGTCCACCCTTCAGTGTTCTCTGTGGTGTTAGGAATAACAGCCCTCCCTCTTTCCAGCAAAGAAGCCGGGTGCTCAGGGTGCCTTCTGGAGGCCCCCTGGCGTTCAGATAGGCCTTGGTGGGTTAACAAACTGTGCAACTGTCCTTGAACCCAGGTGAGATGTCCCTAGGGGAATTCTGAGGGTGAGGGCTGGGGTCAGGGACCAGAGTGAGGATCACCGATGTCACAGTAATTCCATCTGTACCCACAGGTGGTGGCACCCAGAAAGAAAGCCCGGAGCAAGCAGCAGTTCCTGCCTTTTTTCTCCCTGTCATATGAAGCTTCTAAAAATGACAAAGTGATACACGCCTCTCACAGCAATGCGTAGCAGTAGATAGAAAAAAGACTGTCATCCCCCTCTGCTTGCCTGCCCTCCACCCGAGGGAGCCAGGTTGCCCATGTTCTCCATGTTCCAGCAAACAAAGAACACACACATAGAGGGCTTAAAAAACAAAAAACAAAAAACAAAAAACCAGGGGCACCTGGGTGGCTCAGTCAGTCAAGTGTCTGACTTCGCCTCGGGTCATGATCTCACGGCTCTTGAGTTCAAGCCCCGCGTTCGGCTCTGTGCTGACAGCTCAAAGCCTGAAGCCTGCTTCAGGTTCTGTGTCTCCCTCTCTCTGTGTGCCCCTTCCCCACTCACACTCTTGAGCTCTCTCTCTCTCAAAAATAAACATCAAAAGAAAAAAAAAACAAGGGGCAGTGAGGGTGGCAAAGAAAACAAAAAAAAAAAAACCCAGAACTGCTTAATTTGTTTGGTTGGTCTGGGTTGGTTTTTCTTTTTAAGTTTATTTATTTATTTTGAGAGAGAGAGAGACAGCACAGCTGGGGGAGGGGCAGAGAGAGAGAGAGAGACAGAGAGAGAGCAAGAATCTCAAGCAGGCCTCATGCGGTCAGCACACAGAGCCCAATGCAGGGCTGGAACCCACAAAACCACGAGATTAAGACCCAAGCAGAAATCAAGAGTCAGACGCTCAACCGAGTCACCTGCGTGTCCCTGGGCTTTGTTTTTAACAAATACGGGGTCATCCTATAACCAGCATTCTGCAACCTTCAGGTTTCCTCCGAGTATCACAGTCATCCGTCCAGACTAGTAAACAGTCCATTCTCCTTATTCACGGCAGTTACACTGCAGAAAGTCGCAGAGGACGCTGAATTAGCAGACGGTGAGCCCTTGCTCCTAGGGCAATGCAGGGTGAGGTTCCTGTGAGCCTCTGGGCACAACAGTTTTATTAATCGATCGATACATAACTACATAACCTCGTTTTATGTGTGCTTCTACCTAAAGACATCTTATTTAATAGATATTGCTGCTTCATTAACATTGAACTCTGGGTCAACCGCACTATGACTCATGCCTGAACGAAGCTTATCTATCCTGTCTTTGCTCTGTGAGGCGCGTCACAGCCTTGTGCCTAGCAACACCAGATAGCACTTCAGCACCAAGCTTGGGGATCCTTTTAAACAGCAAAATCACCCACAAAAGACATAGAAATGTGGCAAGCGTGGCCCTGAGTAAACTGCCAAAAGACATTTGTTTGCAGAATGAGAGCGGAAACAAGAAAGCAGAGTGTGACCTTGTTGGACCTCAGCTGGGCCCCTGGCGGCCAAGCCACAGGGAAAGAATGGATTTCCTTCTCCCTTCCAGAAGCGTCCGCCTAGAGCCTCTGAGGGTGTGAGGGGTCCCCCAAAGAGCAGCAGAGCCCACAGCACAGCTAAGTGGGGGTCTCTGAGGGAAATGGCCGTAATCCTGGCTCTACCTGTCCAAGCTAGGTGACCTCGAGCAAATCATACTGGGGGGCCCTGGGCCAAGGTCTCCTCACTTACAGAAAGTAATGGCCTCATGGGGAGGGAGTTCGTGAGGTTTAGCCACCGTGACATGCACGATTCCCTACTCAGAGGAGGCTTTGGTGGGGTGCCCACTTCCCCTGAGCTGGCCAGTCCAGCAGCAGGGCAGGTCATGTCAGGATAGGGCCAGAGAAGGTGGCCAAGCGCCTTATCTTCCTTTGGCCCAAACTCCCGAATGCGGTGTTCCAGGATTGAGCTGTTCGGCCTGACACTGAGAGGAGTGGTCTGTATTGAGGTCCCTCTGGTCCTGAGGCCGTCACAGCCAGGCCAGACCCCAGTTCAGCCCAGGGCACTGGGTAGGGGTGGGGCAAAGGCTTTACCCCCCCCCCCCCCGCCCCCTGCACAGACCCACCCATTAGCCCCTTTATTTTATAGAGGGGAAGGCCAGTCACTTAGAATTCTTTTGGCTACAAGCACCAGAAACCTGATTCAAACCAATTTTGGCAGACAATGGGTATTTATTGGCTCATATTGTCAAACTGCAGCAAAGGAAGGGACAACAGGAACCTGATGTCATCGGGGTCTTGTCCAGCCCTTCTCTCTCCTTTCTGCAGATCAGATCAGCTTTCTCTACACTAACAGGTGCATGGCTGTGGTGACTTTAATTGTATATTCACCCATGTTTGAGACCTGACCCTCTCTCTTCTAGCTGCGGCTTAAAAAAGCCCCAAGCAAAGAGTCTGGTGGGTCTCCTGCCTCCCTGTGGGAGGCAGGGGGTGCATACTGGGATGGGTGGGGGCAGTAACACAGGCCTGCCAGAGCAATCATAGAGACTTGAGTGCCCCTACCCCCTGAATGTGTATTAACTATGGAAGTAGGTAGTATGTGGAGAGGGAAAATGACGGTCCTTCTCTTTCTTTTTATTTTTTTTTTTGAATTAACATTTAAAAAAATTGTTTGAGAGAGAGAGAGAGTGAGAGAGAGCATGTGAACAGGGGTGGGGGGTAGAGGGAGAGAGAGAGAATCTTAAGCAGGCTCCACAGTGTCAGGGTGGAGCCCAACACGGGGCTCGATCCCACGACTGGGATCATGACCTGAGCTGAAGTCAAGAGTCGGTTGCTTAACTGGCTGAGTCACTCAGATGCCCCTTTTTTCTTTTTTCTTTTTAAGAAATTTTTTAAACGTTTCTTTAGTTTTGAGAGACAGAGAGAGACAGAGCACCAGCAGGGGAGGGGCAGAGACAGAGGGAGACACAGAATCCGAAGCAGGCTCCAGGCTCTGAGCTGCCAGCACGGAGCCAGACGCGGGGCTCGAACTCACCGACAGTGAGATCGTGACCTGAGCTGACATCGGGTGTTTAACTGACTAAACCACCCTGGCACCCTCTTTTTTTCTTTTTTAAATAAAGGTTTAGTTTAATATTTCTGAATAGGTAAGAAGTTCACAGTTCACAATTCAAAAGCTACGACAGAATTGAGGTGAGAATTCTGCCTTGTTCCGTGGAGGCATCATGCTGTTAGTTTCTTGCATTTCTGGGGAGGGATGGAGCTTTGGGCACTCCTCCTATGGCTTGCAGGGTGGAGGTGAGGCCACAGCCAGTGTTTGCTGCCCCGATCTAGCCTTGGGGGCCCTTGCTCCCTGGTGGACCCATCCTCCCCTCCCTGGCCCTGTGTGCCCCAGGTGAGTTCTGAGGCCTGGTGACCCTCTGCCATTCCTGACCAGAACTAGAGGATGTCGGCAGCTACCGCCAGGCCCTCCCTTCTCTGCCCTCACCTGCTGGATCTTAGATCCCTGTCCCCGGGTCTTTTCATAGCCCTTCAGACCCAGGACTAGTAGAAGGCTAGTAGAAGGCTAGAGAACCTTGGCTGGGCGGGCCGGGTCCGCACTCCGCCAGGTATGGGTTACTGAGGGGACCCAACGAACAATGACCCCCTCACGACACACTGAGTGAAGATGAACCAGAACAGCCAAATTCCACCCATTTAGAGTTGAGAGGCGAGGAGTCCCCACGGTGGCAGGTCTGGGGGGCCATTTTGTTCTCTCTGACCTTTGCACGGGGACACAGTCCTCCTCATGTCCCTGCCTCTCAGACACTAGTCACACTTTAATGGCTTTTGCTTACATCTGGGGGTCACAGAACCTCTCTGCAGTCCCAAAGAGAGAGAGAGAGCTCACCCATGTTTTCTCTTCCTGTGGATTCCTGCCCCCTTGCCGAGGGCCCCATGCACGGGGCATATCCCTTGTCTGGAGCCACCAGGCTTCACCAGCAGGCTTCCCGGGTTCCTCTCTCTGACTGGTCCCGGCCTGCTCTCCTGCCAGCCCGTGCCCTCTGCTTTCCGAGATGCTGCCGGCCCCTGAGCTGAGGGGGTTCTGGTCCCAGGCCTGGCGCTCCGCAGCTCCTCCCTTTGGCCTCTTGGTTTCTGGGAATAGGGGCAAGGGGCTGGTGTGGCTTGCTGGCAGGTTTTTAAGGGCAGCCAGGCAGCCCCTGCCCTGGACCCTAATCCCCGGGAACCCACAGAAATGGATGCAGAACTTGGCCAGAAACATCAACGCAGCACTTGTTGTCCTCAGACCCGGTGCCGGGCCCAGGAGGTCCAGGGCAATGAAGAAACTGCCATGTGATACTCCCAGGTCCTGGGCCAGGCAGAAGACGACACGTGTCACAGGAGAGATGCCAATGGGATAGTCCAGGCGTGTCTGCTAGATCTTGTCTGTGGGAACTTGGTCTCCATTCCCATCATCTTCTCTGTTCCCCCCACGAATTACAGGGGGTAGAAGGCTAAGAACTACATTTCCCAGATGCCCCTGCAGCCAGGATGCTGGTTGGGATTTATATTCTGCCCGCGAGACACACAGAACAGACTTGAGAGGCCAAAGAGGCAGGGGCCATCTTTCTGCGGTCTTAGCACAGACCAGCAAGCTCTGGCTGACAAGACGGTTGTCACAGCCCAACTGGGGTGACAGCCTGCAGTCACGGGCTTCACACTGTGGTGGCAGCAACAGTGGTAGCCTTAGCAACAGCGGCCTCCTTTCCTCTGGAATCTGGCTCCAGATCACAGCTGGGGTGTGCGACCTTGAAGTAAGTCACCTGCTGGGCCACCCCTGCAGCCCTCCCAACCATCCTTACTCACGTGGGTAAAGCCCTATATCGCATCTCTGTTGCTTTCCGAAATAACCAGACTGTTTCCTAGTTCAGGTTCTGAAATCCGAATGATACAACAGACGTGGAGGTGAAACACTGTATTCTTACTAGGCAGAGTCATTGGTTCAGAAAGCACATAAGGGTTGGGCACCTCCTTTGTGTGGGCACTGGGCTGGGTGCTGGGGTATAAGAGGGACTGGACGTGGCCCCTGCCCTCATGGAGCCCTTGGCTGTTGGGGAGGATAAAGTGAAACCACCGTGGCATGTAGGATCCACACCACGGGTGCAGTGGGAGCCCAGAGGAGGGTCCTCGCGTCAAGCAACGTTTGGTTTCTGAAAACAGAGACCGTTCCAGACATTATAATGTGGAAGAGACTCGGTACAGGAAATTACGTACTTTGGAAGGTACATCCAAGTCTTTGGAAGGGCTGGATGATGGGCTCTCAGCTGGGCCTCCAGGACGATTTCTAGAACTTGGCCCTCTAGCAAAGCGACCACATCTGCTATAGTCATGGCCCTGCCTGGAACTGTGGACTTTGCATCCGTTCAGTGCTCCGAGTGATGTGGGAGAGCTGGCGTGGAGGCAGCAGTGTGTCTGGTGGCCCTGGGCATGTTGTCCTCACAGATGAGAATGCCCATGGTCCCTTCTCACGCTTCCTGAAACCATCAGGTTTGGATCGCCCCTGTTGGCTGAGCCCCGTTCATTGACATGCAGTCTCTCTCAAGCCTGATTGGTCCATGGCTGCCTTGGCTCAGTACCTGCCCGGATCCAGCCAGTTGTGGCCAGGGAAGCATGGCATGTTCCCCGGGGAGTGTGGTGTGACAGGCGCCGGCGAGCCTCCTGGCAAGACCCCATGGCTGCTGACCCCACCAGATGCCAACTTCTGCTGCTTCCCTGCTTTATGCTCAGAGGGTAATGATTATGTGGTCACCACTAACTTCTGCCACCCGAAGGTCTTTCTGGAACAAAGCAGGAATAAATAAATAACCAGACCAATCCAAACTGATGGGTACTTTGCAATGACCAAAACTGTCCATCATTTTTCCTGAAGGGTAAGAGACAGAATCTCTGCCTGTCAGAAACCCTGCCAGCGAAACGCCAAATGCAAGTGACTTTCTTCCAGATGCGGGGGCTGGAGATGGTCCCCTCCCTGCATGTAAACACCTGTTGTTGGAGTCTCGCTCTCATTTTTTTCCATGTGAATGAATGACTTAATCCTTTTTTGTCCCTGGGATGGGGTGTGGTCTGTGCCCTTTTTTTTTTTTTTTTTTTTTTAATTTTTTTTTCATCGTTTTTTATTTATTTTTGGGACAGAGAGAGACAGAGCATGAACGGGGGAGGGGCAGAGAGAGAGAGGGAGACACAGAATCGGAAACAGGCTCCAGGCTCCGAGCCATCAGCCCAGAGCCCGACGCGGGGCTCGAACTCACGGACCGCGAGATCGTGACCTGGCTGAAGTCGGACGCCTAACCGACTGCGCCATCCAGGCGCCCCTGGTCTGTGCCCTTTTAACCGAAGAGCAAGACCATGTCTATACTTCTTGGTACTTAGAGTTTAGCTCAATGTACTCCACAAAGGAAATGTCTCTGCAAGAGAGAAATATGCATTTCTTTTCCTCCTACAGTATATGTTTAAGTGTTTATTTATTTTTGAGAGAGGGTGGGAGGGGCAGAGAGAGAGGGGGACAGAGGATCTGTGCTGAGAGCAGAGAGCCCGATGCCGGGCTTGAACTCACATCGACCCGAGCCGAGGAGATCATGACCGGAGCTGAAGTCGGATGCCTCACCGACTGAGCCACCCAGGCACCCGGAAGCCCACGTTTTGAGCTGAAAACCTTTTGTGACAAACAAATGGCAAGAAACCTATTTACCGTCTCTGCGGGCCGTCCAGAGCTCATCCCAAAGAGGACATTGCTCGCCAGGCTGGGCCTGGCTAGGATCGAATTTAAAGGACAGGCGATTCACAATTTTGCAGCTGGCAAAACAGGCCACAAGGCTCTGACGGGGGCTTGGAGCCCAAGGATATTTCTCCTTTTGGAACCGATGCTTCCGCGCTTCTGTCTGGAAGGACAGCCTACACTGATAACATCACCCCCAGGATGGGTCCTCGTGTGCAACTGTCCATCCCTACGGGGACTTTTTTTCCCAGTAGTTTGTAGAAATGTCAATTTCAGAAACTGACACTTGTTTCATAAACAAAATATGTGTAAGCATGCAAGAGCTTATCGGAGAAGGCAGTTCAATATCTTTTGTCTTTCTGGTCACATACACATGTGGATTGAGATTCTTGAGGATGATTAACATCAAAATTTTATTTTATTTTATTTTATTTTATTTTATTTTATTTTATTTTTTAAAGTGTATTTATTTGTCTTGAGGAAGAGAGACAGCACAAGCAGGGAAGGGGCAGAGAGAGGGAGAGAGAGAATCTCAATCAGGCTCTGCAGGGCTTGAATCCATGAAGGGTGAAATTATGACCCGAGCCGAAATCAAGAGTCAGATGTTTAAGCAACTGAGCCACCCAGGCAGCCCATACCATCAAAATTTTAAATTTCTTTTAATGTTTATTTATTTTTGAGAGAGAGAGAGAGCACGAGCAGGGGAGGGGCGGAGATTATTTTGAAATTTTATACGTTAAATTAAAATGTGTGATATATTCAAGGTGCATTTGATATATCAATTATGTATTATATAGTAATATGTAGTTGTATATATTATAATTATAATTAGGACGTGAGAGTTTTCAATTTATGGTAGAAATGTATCCAGTTTTTGTTTAAGATCCTTCCCTGGGTCAGAGACACCTCCAGTATCGTAAATAATGATGGGGCTAAGGTGGAATCACGATTTGCAAACTGCCGAGCACGCTGCAAATTAAGTGTCTTATGTATAGCCTCGTCTCATCTTGGGAAATTTACTTCAGCAAAATTTAGCTGAAGACTTAAAAAAAAAAAAGTTCAATCATTTGTTCAGCAAATATTTAGCGAGCACTTAATCAGTGAGAGCTCTTTCCATCACAAGTGACAGAAAATCCAACCCAAACTAACTGAAGCAAAAAGAGATTCTTGCCAATTGGAGATGTCATCATTCACGGCTGTTTGATGATATGGAGGAAATACTGTTCATTTTTTGGAGGAATGCCTGATCGGCTCCGGGGGCTGAGCACCTCAGCCCTTGGCCAGGAGCCAGGGAGGGACACGGGCGGTAGGGAATGACAAATGCTTGCTTCTGTGTCCCAGGTTCCATGCTAGGACACAAACATGGACGGGGTACAGTCTCTTCCTGTCAGGGAGCTTCTCATCCACAAAAACAATGGTTTACTTTTCCATCAATTTCTTTTTTTTTTTTTCCTGCCCTTCAACGACACAGGTTTGATGTAACCACGAATCCCCCTGGACTATGAAGCTTGTTGTGGAAACAGCCTATCATTCTCATCCCGGATTTCATATATGCCAGTTTGATCCCATCTGTGGTAGATGGAGACCCAGCATGGCACGAGCTGCCCCCAAACGAGCCCTCCTGTTTCCACGTGTTTCCGCGAGAGACAGCTCCGAAGAGATGGGCGCCTTCTGCCTCCGGAAGCCGGGTCAGGCAGGTCTAGTTACTTCCAGGACAAGTGGCCTGGAGGTGTTCAGGCCTGGCACAACTTTTACAGAGGCGCTGACACAGAAGAATCATATCTTACATTTTTTTGAGCGATTACTCGGGGCGGGCATCATTCTCAACACTTTGCACCTGGAACGAATTTCACCCTCACAGCAACTCCGGGGGGTTGGGGCTGTAAGTGCCCCATTTCACAGATGAGGAAACTAACAAACGGCAAAAGAAAAAAAAAAAAAAATACATATATATATATATATATATATATATATATATATATATATATTTAGTTAAAAGACACCATCCCCTTTTCCTTAGCCTGGTCCCCTTGAAGTTCCCTTCAAGAGAGGGGGGTCCCGTTGGTCAAGCACAAAGGAGGAAGTCTCCTGAAAAGCATGCTGCTTTCTGACAGGTATCGGAGGGGCAGATATTAGTGTGACCTGGGATCTTATTTCAGTCACTCTGGCGTGAGTCAGCAGCAAACCAATGATCAGCGTTGGGCTTTCTTTCCAAACTTGTCTTGCCTCTGGGGGTTCAGTGGGCTTGCAGAAGGGCCTGGTAGGTTTGGACACATCTCGTGCTTGGGTTCTGATCCAGGCCCCCTACTCACTGTGCGATTTTTGGATAATTGAGTCAACCTCGCATTTGTTACCTTTGTTGCATTTGTTGCCTCAGTTTCCTCAACAGTAAGAGGGGAAGTAACAGAACCTCTATCCTAGGGTCAGGGCGAAGATTAATTTAGTTGACTGTATGAGCCTTTAAAACAGGACCCAGCAGCTTGTCAGTGCTGGTTGTTACTACTAAGCTCCAGCCAGGCCCTGGAATAGGACATACAATGAGACACAAGGTCGGTCTTCATGGGACTTTACAGCAGTGGAAGGGGAGATTTTTCAAAAATCAGCGTTTGTTCCAATGAGGCTCATGCTTTGCAAGAAAGTACACAGTGTTTTCATTAGGAAGGGGCTTCTAATGAACTTGGTCTTCTGCCGTGTGGGAAGAGACATCCAGGAAATTGTGGGGAAATGTATCTGGTTTTTCAGGTTTTACCAGCAGGATGGACTTTTCTAGAAGGATGTGACAGAGCTCCCAGAAAAGGAGAGAGGAAGGAGGAACTGGGCTGAGAAGCCTGGAAATGGAGCAGCCCAGCGGGAAGTGCTCATGCCTCCCTGTACCCTCCCTCACCAGGAATCACTGTCAACTATTTTGTCCCTGCTGGAGATTTTACTTCTGGGACAAGGGTGCCAGACTGGCCTGAACTAGCCTGGTGAGAGGGGCAGGCATCTTGATGGGCATTTCCTGGCACTGAACCTAAAGGGAGGGTTGTTCTCCCAGTGGATACGACACAGACCCAACAATAGCATCCTATGGAAATGACATTCAGGCCGGGGGCTGGTTCTTAGCTTTTTTGTGTGCCATAGACATCTTCTTAGAATAATGCTATTTGTTTATTTATTTATTTATTTATTTATTTATTTATTTTTAAACTTTTTTATTTCTTTTTTTTTCATTTTTTTCATTTTTTTCAACTTACACCCAAGTTCGTTAGCATATAGTGCAACAATGATTTCAAGAGTAGATTCCTTAGTGCCCCTTACCCATTAGCCCATCCCTCCTCCCACACCCCCTCCAGTAACCCTCTGTTTGTTCTCCATATTTACGAGTCTCTTCTGTTTTGTCCCCCTCCCTGTTTTTATATTATTTTTGTTTCCCTTCCCTTATATTCATCTGTTTTTCCTCATATGAGTGAAGTCATATGACACTTGTCTTTCTCTGACTAATTTCGCTTAGCATAATACCCTCCAGTTCCATCCACATAGTTGCAAATGGCAAGATTTCATTCTTTTTGACTGCCGAGTAATACTCCATTGTGTGTGTGTGTGTGTGTGTGTGTGTGTGTGTGTGTGTATTATATATATATATATATATATATATATATATATATATATATATATATCACATCTTCTTTATCCATTCATCCCTCGATGGACATTTGGGCTCTTTCCATACTTTGGCTATTGTCGATAGTGGTGCTGTACACATGGGGGTGCACGTGTCCCTTTGAGACCGCAGACCTGTATCCCTTGGATAAACACCCAGTAGGGCAATTGCTGGGTCATAGGGTAGTTCTATTTTTAATTTTTTGAGGAACCTCCATACTTTTTTCCAGAGTGGCTGCACCAGCTTGCATTCCCATCTTTCTTTACAAAAAAAAAAAAAAAAAAATGCTTATTTTTGAGAGAGAAAGTGGGGGGGGGGGGAGGAGCAGAGAGAGAAAGGAGAGGGTACAAAGGATCCGAAGGGGCCTCTGCACTGACAGAGAGCCTGATCCGGAGCTTGAACTCACTAACAGTGAGATCATGACCTGAGGCGAAATCACATGCTCAACTGACTGAGCCACCCAGGCACCCCAGAATAATGTTTTTAAATGCATAAAACATAGAGGATTGGAAAGGAAACCAAAGATAATGAAATATTACAATAGGTAATTAACGGCGGGTGGGTGGCTCGGTCGGTTGAGCATCCAACTCATGATTTCAGCTCAGGTCATGATCCCAGGGTGGTGGGATTGAGCCCTGTGACAGGCTCTGCACTGAGCGTGGAGCCTGCTTGGGATTCTCTCTCCCTCTCTCTCTTTGTCTTTCGCTGCCCCCCCCTTCCCCCTGCCCCAGCCTGCTCTTTCTCAACAATAAATAAATAAATAAATAGGTAGGTAGGTAGATAATATGTACTTCTTTATTATCTCATTTAAATGACAGAATCTAGCAGGGGCCTTGGGACACTGTTATTTTGATGTACAGATGAGTGTAAACAATAGTTTGAAAAATCTGCAACTCTTGGGAACAAAGTCTCAGGTATTGCTACTACTGCTGTGGCTGGCCGCCTAACCTCACATGGGAAGGAGAAGCTAATTTCAGGAGGAGACTAGCAGAAATCATCCAAGTATTTCCCCCACTCAGGGACTCCCTGATTTAAGCAGAGGTCCTCTCCTGGTATTTTGCAAAAATGTTAACAGTACAAGATTAAGCGGAAACAACAACAAACAGATTATATAAAATAGTGGATTTTCAGTTGATTTTTTTTTTTTTTTTTTTTTTTTTTTTTGGCCAAAAGAAAAACAGAACAAACATTTGTGTGTATACGAAATGCACCCAGAACAGTATGTGAAAAATATTTCATAAAGAAAAGGGGAAATGTGTGGAAAAATCAAGGCTCAAGGCTGCCTTCCCAAGCCTTGGCTTGGGCTTCTCGCTGCCTCTCTGGGGGCAACAGGGGGTGGGGGGGCCCATCAGGCCAGGAGTGTGTTTCCTTGGGTATCTCCCCACCCTACCCCTGAAAAACGCCCAATCGGTTTGCCCAATCAGTTCATGGTGTCCTGGCACGTGCACCGGCTGGAAGGTGGAGACCGACTTTCAGCGAGGCCTGAATTTTGTCCCTAATCAGCTCTGTGAGCTCAGGTTGACCTCGTATCTCTCTTGATCTCAAATCCGCGCAGCCGGGGCTCAGGCTCCCACCCTCAGGCTCCTGTTATTCACGTGGGTCTTATTCCGCCAGGTACTTTACAGTCTCCACCACGGACGAAGGAGCATCGAAAGCAGAGCTGTCGCGGCCCCAGGAGCAAGAGGAGGTGGACACGGCGGCCAGAGACCGCAAAGGCTGGAAGCCTCCCCAGCCCGGAGGGAGCCGCAGGCACTTGGCCGGGGGCTGGTGACCGATGGGCAGATTCGGGTTCCACGATAAGGGAGCACTTTTACCCATCAGGATGGCCCAGGATGAAGACGGAGAGTGCGGGGCTGGGGAAGAAGCACCTTGCTTTCAGTTGAGAAGCCCTGTCATTCCGGCGAATCAATCGACTGTAAACTGGGATTTCCGCAAAGGATGCCCCGCGCTCTCCCCTCTCCTACACCTGCGTGAGGGTACCCGCGGGTGGTGCATTTTAGAAACGTGTCCCTCCTCCTGGGAGGCGTAGGCGAGCAACGTCACAGGGACGGGTGGGAGGGAGCAGTTAGTGCCGAGGGTCGGGGCGTTCCCAGTTTTCAGTGTGTGGTGGAAACAGGCGACAACATTTCAGGTGGTCCCGATGCTACCTTCCTAAGGAGGCGCAGAATTAACCAAAAATTGTTAGCACACCCGCTGCGACCGCGGCAGGACTCGAACCTGCAATCTTCTGATCCGAAGTCAGACGCCTTATCCATTAGGCCACGCGGCCGCCCGACGCCTGGTGCTCTTTGGACAATCTAAAAAGTAATACTACCGCCCTCCAGCTTGCTTGGGACCAACCCATTTGTTTCTTGGGCAGGGGAGGTTGGGCTTTGGCTCCCAGAGTTCCGCAGGGAGAGCCCACCCGGAAGTCTCCGTCTCCCCCCTGCGGGCGGACCGGTCCACTTGCGGCCCTCCTATTGGTCGCGCCGGGAGTCTCCCGCCTGCCTCTCGGGTAGCCGCGGGACGGAGCGGGGTGCAGACGGGAAGTTGCGGCTGCCAGCGAGGCGGACCGGTCGGATGGAGGCCACACGCCACCCCGAGGCTGCGTAGGCCGCGCGGAGGGAGACGCCGCTCGGTCGGCCTGGGGTCGGGAGCCGCGGCCCGGGAACCACCGGACGGACAGAGGTTTCCGGCGGGTTCGGCCCGGGGGAGGCCGGGTCGCTGAGCGGCGGCGCAGCCCCTCCCTCTCCAGGCAGGGAGCGAGGCCCCGAGCTGGGCGGAGGCTCGTCCCAGGGCGCACCGCGGCGCCGCCGCTGGGCACGGGCACGGCCGGCCGGCCGGGCGCGCGGGGGCCGCCGCCCCCTGCGGGGCGCCCTCGGCCGGCTGGGCCACGGCCCGGGCGTGGGTGGGGGCTCCGGGGGACGGCTGCCCGCCCTGAGGGTTCGAATCCGGGGCCTGGCACCTGGCAGCGCTAGGCCCTCGGGCCGCGGCAGTCGCGGTAATGGCAGCCACCGTTTGCCGACGGCCGCGCCTCGCGACTTGTTCGCCCTGTGTCACCCAAACAGCGGTCCCGTGTGACAGGTAGAATCCTCAACCCCTTTTTACAGAGTAGGAGATTGGGGCCTTAGGGAGCTTGCCCAAGGTCACGCATCTCCTAACGGCCAGAGCCGGGATTCAAACCCGCCGCGTCCTCCTCTAGGACCGTCACTCGTAGCCACTGCCTTCACCTCCCCCAAGTTCACTGATGAACCCGCTGGAAGCTCAGTTTCCTCAGGAGGGGTATTGATGATTCCCGTGGTTGTCTGGGGCCTCACTGAGAAACTGTCCCTAAAAGCTCCTGGCACGCTGCCCCGGACGCAGGAAGTGCCCAGGGAGCGACGGCTCGTCACCTAACACGAAATGCCTGGGGTCCAAAATAACACTTTGTGTCGTCTGTCTCCTTCAGGATTTGTGGGTGGAAGGCAGGCATGGTCAGACCCATTTCACTGACTGGAACGCAGAGACAGGACGTGTCTCTCTCCACGTCTTTCGGCCAGTAAAAGCAGCCAAGCTGGAGCCCAAAGCCCGGTGTCCTGACTCCCAGCGGGGGGCCCCCTGCACCAACCATGAGCCGCCTGCTCTGGAAGAAGGTGGCCGGCGCCACCACCGTCGGGCCAGGGCCAGTTCCAGCTCCCGGGCGCTGGGGCTCCGGCTCCGGCCCCGCCCCCGTCCCCAGCGACGGGCCGCCGCCGCCGCGGCCGCAGCAAGTGCCATCCTCGGAGGGCGGGCAGCAGCGGCACAACCCGTTGCACATCCAGATGCTCTCGAGAGGGCTTCACGAGCAAATCTTCGGGCGCGGCGCGGAGAAGCCCGGCGAGGCCGCGGTGCGCCGCAGCGTCGAGCACCTGCAGAGGCACGGGCTCTGGGGGCAGCCGGCCACGCCCTTGCCGGACGTGGAGCTGCGCCTGCCGCCCCTCTACGGGGGCAGCCTGGACCAGCACTTCCGCCTCCTGGCCCAGAAGCAGAGCCTGCCCTACCTGGAGGCGGCCAACTCGTTATTGCGGGCCCGGCTGCCCCCCCGGCCCCCGAGCTGGGCCTGGGCGGAGGGCTGGACCCGGTACGGCCCCGCGGGGGAGGCCGTACCCGTGGCCATCCCCGAGGAGCGGGCCCTGGTGTTCGACGTGGAGGTCTGCTTGGCAGAGGGAACCTGCCCCACGCTGGCGGTGGCCATATCCCCCTCGGCCTGGTAAGTAGGGGCTGGGCTCGGGTGGGGACTTCAGCTCACGTGGGGGGCCCAGCTTAATAGTTTGGCTCAGTGAACGTTTATTGAACTCCCACTGTGTGCCAGGCGGGTGCTCTTCTAGGGACTGCGGATTCCTTGGTGAACTCAAAGAGGCTTGACCCTAGCTTTCACAGAGCTTCCATTTTGGCGGGAAGATACAGGCAGGAAACAGCCTCCCAGGCAGATGTCAGGTGGTGATAGGGGCCATGTGGAGAATTTCAGTAGACCGTTGTACTTGGGACTGACGGGGAGAGCACTTGTGGTTACCATGATTTGGTGCCTTCCCCCCCCTCCCCTAATAGCTTCCTGAGAAGTTAGTCCAAAATGTTTAAACAGCATTTCTGTCTGCGGACGCTATTGGTTATTGTGGGCAGGAGAACTCTCCCTTTTGTGGGACTGTCCCAGGAGGTATAAGACATTTGGCGTCCCCAGCCGCTCTCTTAAATACCAGAGCGAGTATCCTGGCAAGTCACAAATGTACTCCACCCCGAGGCAGCAACCCCCCGCCCCCCACCATCCCCAGTTGAGAAACATTGCTTCCTTCCCCCAGCCTCCCAAGCAGGCATTTTGGTCCCCAAAAGGTATATCCAAATCTCTCTTCTTTTGAAATAACTTTCTAAGTGCTACCCACGTTTCTTTTTCAAACAATGATGGCAGTCCTGTTTCTCCCCTTTTTTATTCTTCATTCCAGGATTAAAATACTATTTACAACCTTAAAGCTTTCAGGCATGGCCAGCAAAAAAGTTAGCAGTTTCTTTATTCCTATTGGAAGCTACATCTTTGTAAAGAAAGCTGCGAAATGTTAAATATGCAGTTGAAAATGGTGAAAACATGGCTAAATAGATAAGGTAGGCATTAATGGCTGCAAAGAGCGAAACTAGATTCCGCATTGATTTAGTTCCAGTGAAGATGAGCCTCTCAGTGCTTACTATGTAACTCGGTCAAGATAGAGGGAATGCGCCCATCGTTTCAGAAGGTAAAGCAGGCGATGGTGGCAGAAGGAGAATTAGGAAACCAGTGGCAAGAAAGACTTGTCTTTTGATCTCTTGGTCCTTTTTGGCCATTTTACCTGAAGTCCCCTTTTCTCTTCCTCCTCCTTCCTCTCCCTGCCCTTCCCGTCCACCTCTCATCTTCATCCCGTTGCTGCCAGAGGTGCCAGGGGCACTGCTGAGGCCTGGGCGCATCTGGGGACCTGCCTCCTGGGAGCCTGGCTATGGTGGGGAGCAGGGTTACCAGGTGGGGGCCCTCATAGCAGTCCACTTCGAACTTGGGCATGTCCCCGCCCCATAGCTGTGTAACACCAAGTTCCAGAACAGCCGGAAACTTTGGGGGGGGGGGGGATCGGTGGGTGGCTTAGACATCCCATAGGGCAGCTTCCCAGGGTCACCGGTAAGGACCGTGGTCATCAGCCGAGAGGGGCATCACACGGGTGTCAGCATTTCTCTGAGATTCATAGGAGAAGCGTAGAGTATTAATGGCATTGATCTGACTCATCTTAAATTTTCCAAAGTTGTTTGCATTTTGGCTTTCTTTCTTTCTTTCTTTTTTTAATCATAAATTTATAGTAAGACCGCTCTCGTGCACAGCCACAGACCCAGATCTTGGCACCAGCATGACTTTTTATTGCTACTAGAGTTCCTGTCCTCACCATAGCCTCGAATATTTGACATTTTCTAGCCTTTTCTTCAGGGGTGTTTTCAAGGGCTTTGAAAGCGGGGAGGAGGTTTCAGCCTGCGCCCCAGCGTATCAGCAGCAGTTGGAGTGTGAGTTAGATTTCAGCAGGTTGAAAACTAGGAATCTGTTTCTGCCAGTAGCCCCCTCCTCTTAAGAAACAGTTTCATGTTTGTTGAAACTGTTGAGGCAGATGGCCCCCGCCCCCCGCCCCAACCCCTGCAGAGGGTTGTAGGAAGCTCCTTTGCACCTGTGCTGGCCACACGCGGCCTGGTCACCACTTTGATGCTGACTGGCTCTGATCTGTTGGCATGATCTGTCGTTCACAGCAGGCTTTTCTTCAGTGGCCATTTCCGCATGCTTAGCCCCGCGGATCTTGAGCGCACTCCAGCCTTCCCCCACCCCCTTCGCCCCCCCCCCCCCCCCCCCCCCCGTCCCGAATTGGGGTCCTCAGTCCCTCCCGGCCCCGCCCCTGCACACGAGCACACGGTCCTTCCATTGCACAGCGCCGCCCACAAGATGTGGGATTCGGTCTGTCCTTCAGAATCTGTCCAGCCATTAGGTGATTCATCCTGTACATGTGCAGCATTTGCTTTTGGTTTTTTGTTTGTTTTCTTTTTTTGCCACTTGCAACTAAAAAAACATTTTTCCACTTTGGATTCTGTTGTAATTGTCTCTCTCCTTCGCTAGCATTTTGAATACCTGCTGTCTTGTGCTTAAAGACCTGAGGGGTTGACAGCGTTCATAAACAGCACAGACTTTGTGAACACTGGACCTAGCAAGCGCCTTGATGGCCCGGGCTGGATGCCTGTGTTGGACACCCAGTACTGTGGCACTTAGTTCCGTTTTTATCCGTGGAAGTGAAAAGTAAAGGTTTTATAACCTCCCTCCCACACACCCACCTGACCTCCAGCTCTGTGAGGGTCAGGAGCACCCCTTGGTCTTCCTGGTGTCCCAGCCGCTAGTGCAGGACCTGGCGTGTGGCGGTAGGTGCGCGGTGGGTGTTGTGGGGCGGGAGTTGAATGGCTCTGTGCCGAACCCGTCTGCCTCTCACCTCCCTCAGGTATTCCTGGTGCAGCCGGCGGCTGGTGGAAGAGCGTTACTCTTGGACCAGCCAGCTGTCGCCGGCTGACCTCATTCCTCTGGAGGTCCCAGCCAGCGCCGGCGGCCCCACCCAGCGGGACTGGCAGGAGCAGTTGGTGGTGGGGCACAACGTTTGCTTTGATCGCGCCCATATCAGGGAGCAGTACCTGATCCAGGTAAGGTTCCTGGGGCCAGCTGGAGGTTCTGGCGTGGGGTGGCCCCAGACCTCTGATCTCAGTGGCTAGGGAAGACGTCGCTCTTCTTGTAGCAGCTCAGGGCCTCCTGTTGACCAGCCTTGCCCCTGGTCCTTGTGCCCAGGACTCGCCTGGTACGGGACCTGAGTCGTCACAGAGTACTAACATCTCTTGTCTCTGTGTGGCGTTTTAGAGCTTCGTGTGGGTCTTTGGCCACACAGCCTGGGCTCACATCCTGCCTCAGCCAGGGACCAGCAGTGTGAGCGCCTTAACATCCTCAGTTTCCTTATCTGTGAAAAGAGAGATTAGATAGAGGCTCCTTAGAGCCTCGGTTTCGTTATCTGTCAAAAAAGGAAGCTGGCAGAAGCTGCCTTGTAGCATCCCCGGGGAGGTTTGAACAGTGCGCACGTCAGACACTCAGAACCATGCCCGGTGGGTGCTTGTGGCATCCTGAATTTTATGAGAGGTGTCCTTTCATCGCCTCCTCACAACCACCCCAGGAGAAAGGGCAGGCGAGGGCAGCCTTGGCGTATAGCCGAGGCTCACACAGCCTTGTGAGTAGCAGGGCTGGGCCAGGAACTGAGCCTGGGAGCTCGGAAGGCCTCGTTTTGGACACTCTGTTCCCAAGGCGGCCCTCAGAGCTGTTGCTGGAGGCCGGGGAGGACTTGAGTGTTGGGACTGAGCCAGGCCCGCACCTGCAGGGGTGGCTCGGATTTGGGAGGGCAGGCCCGTCACAGTCGGAGGGAGAAGCACGAGCACGCGTGAGCTGGTCTTCAGCGTTGGAAGGCCGTGTGACCGGAGGAGGCCGGGGTGGGGCTGGTGGGTTGACGGCACCGAAGCAGGGCTGGAGTGGCCCCAGCCGCAGCCCCTCTCCTCCTCAGGGTTCCCGCATGCGCTTTCTGGACACCATGAGCATGCACATGGCCATCTCGGGGCTCAGCGGCTTCCAGCGCAGTCTGTGGATGGCAGCCAAACAGGGCAAGCGCAAGGCCCGGCACCCCACGCAGCGAGGCCAGAAGTCCCAAAACAAAGCCAGCGGCCCAGTGGTGAGAGCTAGCTGCCGGAGGCCAGAGCGGGGCACTTGGGACCGTCTCAGCAGCCTGCCTGCCTGCCTGCCTGCCTGTCCTGAGGCCAGGCTGATGTGCTGTATCCCTTGCTCCGGGCCCCCTAGATCTCAGCCTGGGACTGGCTGGACATCAGCAGTGTCAATAACCTGGCAGACGTGCACAGCCTCTACGTGGGGGGGCCTCCCTTAGAGAAGGAGCCTCGAGAGCTGTTTGTCAAGGGTAGCATGAAGGACGTCCGTGAGAACTTCCAGGTACGGCGCTGGAGCGGGGCTCTGGGGAGGTGGGTGTGGCAGACCCTAGCCGACCCGACCCCGGGGAGTATAGCTGCCACACCTGACCCTGAGACCTGGCCATGGTAGTGGGATGGCTGCCCACCCAGCGCCTTCCTGTCGCCTGTGCCAGGACCTGATGCAGTACTGTGCCCAGGACGTGTGGGCCACCTACGAGGTTTTCCAGCAGCAGCTACCACTCTTCTTGGAGAGGTGAGGGGGGGCCCCGGTGAGAACCCTGGGGGTCAGCAGGTTCCCGGTAGCTGGGTCCTCCGTGTTCAGGTGGTGCTGGGTCTTTGTCAGGCCGTGGACCTTGGCCTTTCCGGGTTGTGAGAATGGAGCTACTCAGTGTACTGGTGGCCACCTGGGTCCTGGGCTCTGGGTTTCTACAGAGGCCTGGAGGGGAGGGCCGAGGGCTGTGCCCGGGTTTCACGTGCCTGGTCCTGGGTAATGCAGCGCCCTCTCCGTACCCAGATCCTGAGCCGGCCATCTGAATCCTTCACATTCATCATGGTCATGTTTGCTAGCGAGTCACTCTTACGGTGTGGCCAGTCACGAGTGTCACCTAGCCTGGCTCAAATCTTGACTGTCCTAACTCGTTTGCCCTTGGGCAAGTCACTAGGTTTCTCTGAGCCTCAGTGTGTCCGTCTGTGAAGCGCACACAGATAGTACCGGACTCCCCCAGTTGTGAGCACAGCGCCTGGCACTTAGCTGTTATTCAGGGGGTGGCAGCCATTTTCACGTTTGGATCTGTAATTCCCGTGTTATCCCCGAGGATGGGGTTACCCCTAGATCTATCCAGCTTATGGATCTAGGAACTGAGGCTCAGAGAGGTGAAGCGACTTGCCCACTGTCTCACGGCTATGACATAGTCAAGCTGGAGTCGAGAGCCTGGTCTCGCTTAAGAGCTGTGCCACGTGGGTGGCTGGGCTGCGGCTTTCCGGACTGGCTCAGGTATTGGGGCCCAAGCCCGCTTTGTTGTGGTCATTGATGACCACCCTGGCCTTTGCCCCGCAGGTGTCCCCACCCAGTGACCCTGGCCGGCATGCTGGAGATGGGTGTCTCCTACCTGCCTGTCAACCAGAACTGGGAGCGGTACCTGGCCGAGGCACAGAGCACCTACGAGGAGCTCCAGCGGGAGATGAAGAAGTCACTGATGGACCTGGCCGACGACGCCTGCCAGCTGCTCTCAGGAGAGAGGTAGCCAGGCCTTGGGAGGGCAGGATCTAGGGGGGCGTGGGCCGGCCAGAGGCCTGCCTTAGCTTGGCCATCCCCTGCCCTGGTGGCCTGGCTCTGCAGGTACAAAGAAGACCCTTGGCTCTGGGACCTGGAGTGGGGCCTGCAGGAGTTTAAACAGAAGAAGGTGAAGCAGGTGAAGAGGAAGGAGCCAGTTGCAGCCAGCCAGTTGCCCACCGAGGGGGCTGGGGCTCCTGGGGATCCCAAGGACCAGGAAGGTGGGGAAGCACCGGCAGGAGGTGGGGGCAGAGGTGGTCCCTGGGGAGGTCCTGGGCCCCAGGGGGCCATCGGAAGGGGCAGCTTCAGCCTTCCGGGGAGGAGTCGGCCGGGCAGGTCTTCTTGAGAGGCTCTTCCCCCCCCGGGCCTGATCGTCCTGCCCACCCCATGCAGACCCCGGCCCCCCTAGTGAGGAGGAGGAGGCTCAGCGAGATGTCACGGCCCGCGCCTGCTTGGAGCATCTGAAGGGGACCGCAGAGATCCTGCCCAAGCGCCCCCAGCACCTTCCTGGACACCCTGGGTGAGTCCTGTCCCCTCCCGTTAGGCCTCCGCTGTTCCGGGCCCCAGCACAGAGGTGGTGTGCGTGTGGGCCCTTCCTGCCTGGCTGCCATCCGTTCTGCTGTCTTCCAGTCCTCCTGGCGTCTGCTCCCTCTGACCCCCGGCTCCCTGGTCTCACTCAGTACGAGTACACTGAACACCTGCCGTGTGCCGGGCCCACGGCAGCCACTGCACAGATAGGAACACGGCTCCTTTCCAGGAGCTCCTTCTAGGAGGAGCCAGGTGTGACGACCGGCCAGTGCAGCCGGTCTTCATAACCACGATGAGGAGGAGGAGTGAGCAGGATTGAGGCAGTACCTAATTCTCTCTGGGGAAATCAAGGCTTCCTTGAGGAGGTGATTTTTTATCTGAGCCTCATCGACTGGCAGAGATGAGAAAATGGGCGGCCAGGGCGAACAGCGGGGTACTGACTCGGCACCTGCGTGACCCGGGGTGTGTCGTCTTGGGCGGGGTGCCTCACCGCCTTGTGCTGGCTGAACTGTGCGTGAGAGGCGGAGCTTGGGAGGCCCTGGAGGGTCTCTAGAGCAGCGGTGGGGACGGATGTGCTGTCTCCTCTGGCCTGTCACCCTGTACGAAATGGAGCTTGGGAGGGAGCCCAGTCCTGGGCCCTGCTTGTGGGCCTGACATAGGATCTTTCTTTTCAGATATTTGAATTATTCTAGGGGACTTTATGGGGCCCTGGCTCATCTGGTGACTATAGACTGAAGTCATCAGAAAGCCCAGGGGGCTTTAGAGGATGGGTGGGTCAGGTCACAGGAGAAGGAACCCGGGTTGCAGTCCCATGCTGTCCTCCCCCCACCACTGTGACACTGCTCTCTTCTGGCGGGACGTAGGTGGTACCGGAAGCTCTGCCCCCGGTTAGATGACCCTGCATGGACCCCGGGCCCTAGCCTCCTCAGCCTGCAGATGCGGGTCACTCCCAAACTCATGGCGATGACCTGGGATGGCTTTCCTCTGCACTTCTCGGAGCGGCATGGCTGGGGGTACCTGGTGCCCGGGCGGCGGGACAACTTGGCTAAGGCACCGGCGGAAGCTGCCCTGGCATCAGCTGGGGTGGCCTGCCCCTACAGGTGAGGCTTAGGCTCAGGGCAGGAAGGGGCGGAGCCTAAGGACCTTTTCCCCCTGCCGAACAAGCAAGCCCAGCTTGGGCTAGTGGGAAGAGCTGGGGTCTGAGAGTCTGGGTTCTTTTTTCCGTGGCTGCCCTTTCCACCCGGGCCTTGGCGCCCTGTGGAGGTTTAACGCCCTGCCCTTGGGTCTTGCCGGACCCCAGCTGCCTTCACAGGAACGTCAGAGCAGGGGCCATCAGAAGCAGCAGGGCAGACGGGCTTGAGTGTAAGGTACTGAGCGCTAGAGATGTTCTGTGTTCGTAAAACTTTTGTTGCGGTGCTCCCCTCACGTGAGACACCGTGGTTCTCCCCATCTTAGAGTTGGCAGAATAAAGGCCTAGGAAAGCCGGCTGACTTGTCTAAGGCCCTAAACCCTGAGCTTTTGACAGGTGTTGGGGACAAGCCATGGCATTTGACGTGGCCCAGGTTGAGAGTCCTGGCTCTGCAGGCCAGCCTGAGTCATCCGTGGGGTCTTCGGGACAAAAGGGGCTGGGGTCCAGCAGGGGCGGCCGGGCTTGACCTCCCTCTGCTCCAGGGGAGCAGAGCTTTTCCAGGGGAGGCGGTGGCCGTGTGCTCGGGAGGAGCTTAGATCTGGGTCAGACCAGCCCTGGCACCCTAGCCTGCCACCGGTGGGCCGTGTCCCTTGTGATTTGCCACTCCCGAAGAACCAGGGAAAGCGCCGTCCGGCTCTGCCTCAGGGCTGGTTCTGAGGACTGACAGGGAGTTGTGGAAGGCCCCCAGCGAGCTGCCCGGCCCCGCGCGGGCCCCAGTAATCAGAGGCTGCTGCTGCTGTTCTCTGCCCAGAGCCATCGAGTCCCTGTACAGGAAGCACTGTCTTGAACAGGGGAAGCAGCAGCCGGAGCCCCAGGAGGCAGGCCTGGCGGAGGAGTTCCTGCTCGCTGACGACAGCGCCGTGTGGCAGACGGTGAGGGCGGCCCCGAACCTGGGCTCTGGAGTCTCTGCTCCCTCCCAACGACCCACAGCCTTGTTGGGGGCGGTGTGGGGGAGGTGGGGGACGACACTGGGGGCACTGGGTCACTCACCCCAGGCTGGCTTGGGCTGTGTGAATGTCTTGGGGAGGGGCCGGTGGAGCTGGGCCAGCCTGGCCCCCTGCTTCACTTCTGGGCACCTGGGCCCATCCAGGTGGAAGAGCTGGGCTGCCTGGAGGCGGAGGCGGAGGCCAGGGAGGAGCGCTGTGGAGCAGCAGTCCCCGATCAGCCCCCGGCTCCGGTGAGCGGGGCTTCTGCTCTGGGCTTCTCTGGGTGGGTGCTGGGTGGCCGGGCCCTGCTCTTGTGCCCAAGTCGCTCTCCCCTGCCAGAGAGTTCCCGAGGTCTCCGGGGGGTTGGGGAGAAGCTGCCTTGCCCTTGGGTTGCCCAGCGTTTGTCGGAGGCCTAGGAGGAAGCCTGATCCTTGGGGCCATCCTGCCATCTCCCAGCTTCCTGTTCGCCTCTTCAGGCCCTTTTCCCACGCCCTACCCCGTGGCCCTCGCTGAATGCAGGTGCTGGAGCAGGGCCTCATCTAGGTGTGTGGCCCCCACAGACTGCTGCTGGTGGCCCCAGAGCCAGCCAGCCAGCCTATCACCATGGCAACGGACCTTACAATGACGTGGATGTTCCCGGCTGCTGGTTCTTCAAGCTGCCTCACAAGGTGTGTGTCCGGTTCACGGCTGTGCTGCCCTCGCTGTGCTGGGGGCCCACGGGCCCCCAGGGTGACTCGGGCCCGGAACCACCCTCTGCAGGAACGACACGCCTGATGGGGCAGAGCGTGATCCCAGACGGCTCACCGTCTCTCAGTGTGTTTTCCGAGGGGCGTGGTGGTGGGACGGAATGACATAGGGCCTGTTGGGTGTCCGCCACCACATCTGTTGCATGATGGCTTCTGTTGACTGATGGTTTGTTGCCCGGGTCAACTGTGGTCCGGAAGCAGATGATCTTCCTTCTGACGTGTCATCAGAAGGTCACTAGCAGCCTAACGCTGGTCCCAGTGCCTGCGTCACTCCCCTCCCTTCATCTCACGTCAGTACAAGGAGGGTGAATGCAGTACGTGAGATGTCTTGAGAGGGGGAAGCCACGTTCACTTCACGTTTATTACAGGTCATTATTCCGTTCTGTTCTATTAGGTATTGTTGATCTCCCTGCGTGTAGTTAAGTTTTATCGTAGATACATAAGGAAAAAAGCATGTATGGGTCAGCATTGTCTGTGGTTTCAGGCATCTGGGCATCTTGGAACGCACCTCTCCCCCTGCCCCCCACACACAGACAAGGGGGGATGGCTGTGTCGTGAAGGGAGCGGGTGTGTTGCAATCAGGGGTTTGCCCCAGGCTGCTCTGCACGAGGTTCTGGGCTCAGTGTTGGGCGGAGCTGAGGTGCACAGGGCATTGATGGGCTCTCTGGCCAGGGGTCTGCTACCAGCTTCCAGCCCCTGCTCCCTTTGCCCTTTCCAGGATGGCAGCAGCTTCAATGTGGGCAGTCCCTTTGCCAAGGACTTCTTGCCCAAGATGGAGGACGGCACGCTACAGGCCGGCCCAGGAGGCGCCAGTGGGCCCCGTGCCTTGGAAATCAACAAAATGATTTCTTTCTGGAGGAATGCCCATAAACGAATCAGGTGGGCCACTGTCGGAAGGCAGAGACATGTTGTCTATACTCCTGGCCACGCCGCGGCAGCCCTGGCCCCTTTCCCCCCACCTTGCACCCCTGACCCAAGGCCCGGCTACTGGTTCTGGTCCCGTGGGAACGCAGGCAAGTCTCTTGCCTCCCTAGCTTCAGTTTCCGTGCTTACGTTGAAAGAGTGGTGCCGTAGGGCCTTGATGGTGTAGCTGCTGGAGCCCTGGGTGTGGCTGAGGACCGTGGAGGGTTGGTGGCCTGAGAGCTGCATCCGGGACTGGGAGCTGGGTCCTGAGGCTGAGAATGGCAGTGGACTCACCCTCAAGGCTGGCTCGGCGTGGGGGGTGGGGGGTGGGGGGGCTCCAGCAGCATGCTGCTGCGACAAGGGCACTTCCCTGGCTGCTGAGGTCCGTCCCAGGCATGGCCGAGGCACTCGTGGCAGGACTGACGTAGTGGCCTGGCCAGGTCTCAGGTGGCTTACGCTCCTGAGTGGTAGGTTCTTGGGCCTGTCCTGAATGCAGTCTGTGTGAAGAGGGGGAGGCTGGGCAAGGAGGGGGCACAGTAGCCTCCAAAGCTGAGCCTGGGGGTGGATTCTCCTCACAGACGTCCTAAACCTCAGTCCATCTGTCCCCACAGCTCCCAGATGGTGGTGTGGCTGCCCAGGTCAGCTCTGCCCCGTGCCGTGACCAGGTATGGCCTGCCGGGTGGTTGTGGGGATCGCAGAACTGAGTGGGGACGGGCCCGAGGACCCTGGCAAACTGCCGAGACTCGTGTCCTCCCCCACCCTGCCAGGCACCCCCGCTATGATGAGGAAGGCCGCTACGGGGCCATCTTGCCTCAGGTGGTGACCGCCGGCACCATCACCCGCCGGGCTGTGGAGCCCACGTGGCTCACTGCCAGCAACGCCCGGGTACGTGCCCTCTGCGCCTCTGGACGTTGCGCTTCCTCTCCTGTGTCTCTAGAAACTGGGGTGTGGAGGGCCTTCGGTGAGGAGCAGGAGAAGGAACCGAAGATCTGGGGCAGGCAGGACTCAAGTTCAAATCTAGCTCCACGGCTCGTCTGTTCCTTCAGCAGACGTGGTCTGGGTACCGCCTCGTAGCCAGATGTTGACGTGTGCGTGATCTGTACGGCCGCGGTGGTGTTTAGGTGGGGCCAGGGTCAGGTCAGGCGTGGAGGGTGGGCGTCTTTACCTGTCGCCCTCACTGCTGCCAGCTGGCCCTCCCCGGAACTGTGGAGTTTGGGGCAGTTGTGTGGAGTCTGGGGCAGTTGTGTGGGCAGTTGTGTGGAGTTTGGGGCAGTTGTGGGGCAGTTGTGTGGCCCCTCGGGAGAGGCCCAGCATCCTCCCTCAAGTCTGGCTCCGGGGAGCGGGTGGGAGGTGTCTCACCAGGGTAGCTGGTGAGGGTCTGACCTCGCTGTTCTGCAGCCTGACCGAGTAGGCAGCGAGTTGAAGGCCATGGTACAGGCCCCACCCGGCTACGTCCTCGTGGGTGCCGACGTGGACTCGCAGGAGCTGTGGATCGCGGCTGTGCTTGGAGACGCCCACTTCGCGGGCATGCACGGTGAGCCGGAAGCGGGGCCGGGCCGTTCGCTGGCAAAAGGTCTCCGAGCCGCCCTTCTCACGCCCGCCTCTACCCGCTCTGCCCCTCCCCGCAGGCTGCACGGCCTTCGGCTGGATGACACTGCAGGGCAGGAAGAGCAGGGGCACCGACCTACACAGTAAGACCGCCTCGACGGTGGGCATCAGCCGTGAGCACGCCAAGATCTTCAACTATGGCCGCATCTACGGGGCGGGACAGCCCTTCGCCGAGCGCCTGCTCATGCAGTTCAACCACCGGCTCACACGTCAGGAGGCAGCCGAGAAGGCCCAGCAGATGTACGCCGTCACCAAGGGCCTTCGCAGGTGAGGGTCCCTCCCCCGTCTGTTACCCCCGGGGCCTCAGGCCTGCCCTGCTCCCCTTTACTGCTCTCCTCCCGTTTCCCATCACCTGAGCCTTCTCTTGGCCCCTTTCCGTTCAGACCTCTGACCTTGCCCCAGGACGGTTTGTCCTTAGGTTGTGCCATTTGCTGCTTTAATAACCTTACACAGTCTTCCTCATAGAGCGAAGGCTGTCCTTTTGTTGCGTTGCCACCGAGTGGCGGCACGTCGACAGCCGTGGTCATGCAGAACACCCAGGGGGAACCGGGCAGGCCCTGGGTGGGACAGCAGGAGTTGACAGGAAGGAGCCGTGCAACACCGGACTCCTTTGACTGTGCAACAGGAGGAAGCCTCCCCAGGCTCCAGCTCGTTCCCTCTGGCGGCGCCTTTTGTGTGCTCAGGGTTGTAGTGGGCTCCTAGGAGGGTTCCCGAAGCAAGTGTTGGAGGAGAGGTGCACGGCCAGCTTCCGTAGGTACGCTCTGCAGCGACCGTGTCCAAGTAGCCGGCCACCTCGTGAGACCGAAGGGTAGGCAGGTGATGGTGTGGCGGTGACTATACACGTGCAGACGGGGGGGCGGGGTACCATGCAGAGTAGGGGGGGTGTGCGGCTTGCACGGGGGGCGCAAGAGCAGTGAGAGGTAGGGCTGTCAGAGAATCTGAAGGCGTCACACAAGAGTCTGGGTCGGGAGCGCGGGAGGGGGAGCCTTGGTGCTGCTTTGAGGTGGTGAGTGACAAGGCTCCGGAGCCATGAGGGGACAGGCCTGGTGTTGTCACAGGCTGCGAAGCCAAGAGTCGGGTGACGGGAATGGAGGTCATCAACCGGCCTGGCTGTGGTCATTTTCTCTGGATGCCCTTTTCCCTTCAAGGAGCTTCCCATTTGCTACTGCCCCTCCGGCCAGGCTGCTGGCCTTTGCTGCCTACGGAACTAAAACATGGCAGCTGTTGGTCATTCGGTGGTTCCTGACCGCGTCTGCGGCATCTGCCTTCGTGGCGGAATCTGTCCCTTACTGGGCTACCGTGGCACAGCCCACAATAGCCCGGGCTCCTGTCTGGGCTTCACCTTTGCCCGGCGACTCCCTTGCTGGCTCTCGGCTGGTTTCTCCCTGAAGCAGAGCCCATGGGGATCTGGGGACACTCCTGGCCCCGGGCTTGGCACACAGGAGGCGATCCCACAGGAACGGTAATGATGACGCTGCCCCTAGGTACCGGCTTTCGGATGAGGGGGAGTGGCTGGTGAGGGAGTTGGACCTCCCCGTGGACAGGACTGAAGATGGCTGGGTTTCCCTGCAGGATCTGCGCAAGATCCAGAGAGAAGCTTCAAGAAAGTGAGCGCCCTCTGTGTACCAAGGACGGCGGGGAGGGGTCCGGGCTGGCCCCAGGAGAGCTGCGATGCCTCGTTTTCAGTTCTGAGAGGCTGAAAGGCAAAGCTTCCCCTTTCCCCCCCTGGTCCCCAGGTCACACTGGAAGAAGTGGGAGGTGGTCGCCGAACGAGCGTGGATGGGGGGCACAGAGTCAGAAATGTTCAACAAGCTGGAGAGCATCGCCACGTCTGACACCCCATGTACCCCCGTGCTGGGCTGCCGTATCAGCCGAGCCCTGGAGCCCTCGGCCGTCCAGGGGGAGGTAATCTCACTGTCTTTGGAGCCCGAGCAGAGGGGTCACGGGAGGGCAGGGCTCCTCCCCAGAGCGAGCTGGTGTGCGGCACCACCCCTCTGACCCATGCCCTCCTTCCCCCAGTTTATGACCAGTCGTGTGAACTGGGTGGTGCAGAGCTCTGCTGTGGACTATTTGCACCTCATGCTCGTGGCCATGAAGTGGCTTTTTGAAGAATTTGCCATCGATGGGCGCTTCTGCATCAGCATCCACGACGAGGTCCGCTACCTGGTGCGAGAAGAGGACCGCTACCGCGCGGCCCTGGCCCTGCAGATCACCAACCTCCTGACCAGGTACGCGGGGCCCGGGGCCTCTCTGGCCGGCCACGTGCTCCTGTGCGGGGCTGTGGACCAGGCTCGGGCATGCTCTGTGCGTTTTCACTGCCCCAGAAGTGCTGGTTTCAGGTTTTATGTCTAGTTGAAAAAGACGGTCTTGAAAAGACCGGTCTCAACTTTTAAGAAAGATTTCTTGGGTTTGAAAAGTATGTACCCAGACCAGATCAGGGAGGTAGAGAGGTCTGGGAGGTGTTCTGAAGAGTGGCTGTCCTCTTGTCCTCCCCTAGGCACACACCTTGGTTTTGCAGATCAAACGCCAGATAGCTTTTCTCCGTTCGGACGAGAGGGTTTTCTTTCATCCGTAAATGTTTCCTTAAGTGCCAAAAGTTTGTTATTTGGACTACCAACAGAAAACGTTGTTAAATGTGACTTAGAGTGTATTTTTATAGTAAGATTCCTAGTTTACGTGGCTTAAATGGTAACTATAGTTCCATGTTAGTCTGCCACTCAGAACCAGTTTGGGACCCAGATCTGTCCTAATGGGCAAATAAGAAGTACTCTGCACATTAACACGGTCTCCGCTGCCCTCTTACAGCTAAGGGTCCTCATAGGTTTTGAATATCGTTTGGCCCAGTAAGTCAAATTTTGTACATCAATAAAGCGGACCAAACCGTGGGGGGAGAAAAGATGTGTTTGGGTCCCTGATTTCATTTTGGTGTCGGCGGGAGGGGTCCGGCTGCTGGGTGGAGGGCTGTGCTGGACACGCCTGAGAGGAGGTGGGGTCTTTTTCAGGTGCATGTTTGCCCATAAGCTGGGCCTGGATGACCTGCCCCAGTCAGTCGCCTTTTTCAGTACAGTCGATATTGACCAGTGCCTCAGGAAGGAAGTGACCATGGATTGTAAAACCCCTTCCAACCCAACTGGGATGGAAAGGAGATACGGGATTCCCCAGGGTGAGCTCCACGCATTTGTTTGTTGTGCGTAGAACACAAGGTGGACTCGAAAGCCGTCTCGGGCAGCGGGAAGCTCAAGGCTGCCGGCGGCTCCTCCAGTTAATCATGTGCCGCGGGCCCGAGGTGAACATGCTGTTCAAATCGCAGAGGAACGGGTTTCTAGAGAGCTGTTCACGTACACAAAGAAACCAGACCTCAAGATATTCGCTATGTACTATTATTCTCTCTCCAACCACACCAAAAATGCGTTTTAAGATTTATTGTATAAACTCAAAGTGCATTCTCAAGAGAAAAAAAAACTGTGCTTTGAATAATCTGAACAAGTTAAAGCAACAACTTCTTTAGTACAGAACAGACACTCCCACTCCTCCGGCCTCCCCGCTCCCTTCCGGGCGCAGAGGTACAGTTGTCGAGGAAGCATCCTAACCAGCTTGCACTCTCTTTCAGGTGAAGCGCTGGATATTTACCAGATAATTGAACTCACCAAAGGCTCCTTGGAGAAATGAAGCCCGCCTGGACCGTAGCTCTGCCCGGAGGCCCTGTATTTGCTCCCGTGGAGCTTCGTCAGGGCGGTGCGGGCTCCCACACTCAGGCTTTCAGCTGTGCTTTTTGCAAAAGGGTTTCCCTCGGGCCAGCCCTTCGTCAGTAGCAGGACCTGCCAGGCACGACGGCCTCTACCTGAAGGTGCAGTTGAGTTCAATGGGTTCGGAACCAAGACGCTAACACTGGTGCAGGCTGTGGGACAACGGGGCACTGTTGCTTGCTGGGTACAAAGAAAGCAGAAGCCCCAAAGTTCACATTAACTCAGGCATTTCATTTATTTTTTCCTTCTCTTCTTGGCGGGTTCTTTGTTCTGTCCCTCGTGCTCTGACGCAGTGCCCTAGAAGGGGAGAGAAGTCACGCTCTAATGTGATAAGCCTGCTCAGAGGCAGTGGAAATAAAAACAAAAATCCTTTATCTTCTCACCAAAGCCTGTGGTGGTGGTGCTTTCTCCACAGACAGAACAACCTCCTAGGAGTGGGAGGGGGAAGAGCGGGGAGGCCTCTAAAGTAGCGGAGCAGGCCCGTGCTAATGCCTTTCCTGCGGACAGACACGGGCGAGGACAGAGGCGCCTGGGTGCTGGGTGGCCCTGCGCCGGCTCAGTAAAAGGGCAGGAGACAGGGCCAGGTGTGTTACAGCCTGGGATGTGACCGCCCGAAGAACGTAGGTTCAAAATTTTTGAGAAGCGACAGATCAGGGTGGCTTATGTCAGTTTCCACGTCAGACGGACCTGAGCCAATGAAACTTGTAGGAGCTCACGGGGCTTGGGGGCGCTACTGCAACTGGAAGAGCTAACGGGCCAGAGGAGGCTGAGACGTGGGGGTGGGCTGCAGGAAGCTTTACCTGAACTCCTCACGACGAGGGCCCAGGGCGAGGAAGTAGTCATTTTCCAATGGTTCAAAAGGTCACAGGAGACCCCATGGTGAGAACGTGTGTCACCACCCCCTTTCTGGAAAGGTCTACCCCAAAATGTGCACAAAACTGGGTAACTTCATATGGTGCCAAACTCCTAGCCCTTCTCTTGACAGCCCTTAAGTTTCGGCTTCGCCTGACCCCCTCCGCCCCCTCTCTCTGGCCCCCTCCCCTCAGCCATGCTGCTCCCAGCCAGTAGGAAGGGTGGCCGGGCTTGCTGCGCTCCAGTCAGGAGCAGGCACTGACCTCGTCGTCGTCATCATCGTCGTCGTCGTCCTCCTCCTCCCGAAGAACCATATCCAGGATGTTTCCTTTGATCTTAAAGTCTCGTGAGGTGCTGAGCTTCATGTGCTGCATCAGGTTCACCTGCAACAGGTTTTCCTACCTATATGACAGGTCCCGCCAGGGCCACCCGGAGGTGCTGCTGCTGTGCCTCCAACGAACCCTTCGGTGCCGACTTGGAGCGAGCATGCGCCCACCTGACCTGCTTTTCGATCAGTCCCTAATGTGAGGTTTGCATTCAGGCCATCAGATCACAGAGCAAAGGGCTGTGGTTTCCCCACGCTGTGCCGCTTCTGTGTGCCAGGCCCCCTGGCAGGGTAAATGGAAACACTAGAAGATAACGGAGGATGTTTACCTTGGACTTCTTGGAAAGGTGGATGAGGAATTTTTCATACTGTTCGATGGCAAAGATGAGGTTAGGGATTGGCTTGGTTTCCCGAAGAACTCGGGCCTACAGGGCAAAGAAGACGAGACCTAAATTTCAGATTCAAGGGCTTCCAGAGTTGTCCTCTGAAACAGTCCGCAGAGCTGCTCTTGGCTTTGCAGGAGAAAGCTAGATCTGCCCTCCAGTCAAATGCAGGACTCCTCATATTCCAGTAATCTAAGATGTCTGCCAGTTCAATCTCCTCGAAGGACCTGGACGCGGATAAAGACAGCAGCATATCTCTCCATTTACAATTCCTCAGTACCTGTTTTACAGACCGGCTGGAAGAAGGACCGTTTGTAGAAATCTGGTTGCTTCCCTGACTTAACACAGTGAGCCCACCAGTGCCTTTCTAGTTTTCACCATTGGGATCAGATTTCTCCCAGTCTGATTTGTAATCTGTGGGTCCTCCCAAATGTACACACATCGATGTGTTCTGTACTTTTTTTTTTTTTATAAAGCCCACAATGGAGGACATTGTTTTTTCTTTTTTATCACATTATCTTGGAGATAGCTCTACGTCTGAACATTTCTATATGTGAACATTTAGATTTGTATTTTCTCACGCCTAAGTCGTATCCTACGGTATAAATAGACCATAAGCCTTTTAGCCAGTCCACTTAGTGCGTATCTTCCGTCTTGTAAGAGTTTTTCTAGTATCTCGCTTTTGCAAATGACACTACTACGACTGTCCTGGACACAGACCTTTACAGTTTCTACATCCTAAAAGTGGAACTGCTGTAAAGCACAGTGTGGAGATCTCCTGAAATACAGCACTTACTGCCAAACGGCCCCTGAGAGGCCACTACTGTGCACCTGTTCCAGCAGTGTCCGGGAGAACCCTCCTGTCCCCTCACTGACACTGGCATGTCCTTTAGAGGGCATCTTCCACACACATCAGCCCTTCCTAAAATAATTCCTTTCCAATGGGAATCCAAAGCCATTTCCATTTTTAAAGAAAGAGCTTGAGATTTTCTGGCACTTTCTGAATAAAGTATGCAGTTTTTGGTGGAGGAAAAAGATGTTCCACCTGAATATAAATCCTGTGAGCTGAGAAGCACACGTGCACCCACACACTGAGGTGGCAGCATTAATGAGCTCTAGTTCACACCTCTCACAACCTCCCCATTTTTGTCGCACGGTTCAGTGTTTTTTATACTGAGAGTTGTGCAGTCACCACAATAGATCTTAAGACATTTTCACACACACCCCAGAAAAATCCCATGCCTGTTTCACAGCAGCCACTCCCCCACCCCAGACAACCACTAATCTGCTTTCTGTCTTCTCAGACCTGCCTATTCTGGGCCTGTCACATAAATGGAAGCCTCCAGTATGTGCGGTCTTTCTGTGACTGGCTTCTTTCTCAAGGCTCACGAGTGCTGCTGCGTCAGCCGGCAGTGTGGGCTGCTTACCATGGCTGTGGCAACAGCAGCGGTTTTCCCCTTTTTCTTCTCTCCTGTGTATTTTAGGCTCTGACTCCTCTTGTTCTGAAGAAATAGAAACAAATTCTCTCATTCCTGAAGATTCTTCACGGGAGCTAGCAGGCCACTGGTCATTTTCGAAGAAGGTGAGGATAGCAGAATATGGGGACTCTATAGGGGACCACGTCCGGGTGGAGATAACTGACAGGAGATGCTGGAAGAGGGGGAACATTCTGTGATGCTTTACGATCCTCAGATTTTTTTTTTTTTTTTTTTTTAATCGCTGGGAGGTTTACAATCTCCCTCTTAGAACTAGCACATGAAAGTGAGGGCAGGAATGACTGTTCTTGTACCAGACCCACCAAGGGACTGGAGAGGTACAAAGGATGGTTGAAAACAGGGACTGTCACGATGGCAGCAGGAATAGGGATTTCCCAACTCGGCAGTTGGCTCAAAGGGTTTCCCACGAAGGAGAGGAAGCTGGAGAGGTTGCTCCCAGGGCCTCCAGCCTTCCCACTTCGAGGCAGACACCAGACATGTCCGTGTGCCACGTGGTTACGTGCCTGAGAAGGGTTCAGAGGTCATACGAACACTTTCCTGTGTTGTAAATAATCGCAAAAGGAACCAAAAAGTACAAGATGAGGCAGAAGACGGTCAAGACCTACGTCACGTGTGAGGCACACAAAACATGGGAACCTTTCCCTGAAGGGGCGTTGTGTGCCTTCCAAGAAGAAACACACAGGCCTCATGGGACAAGTAAGAGGTTTAAAAACGCAAAGCTGAAAATGGGGAGAATTGTACCACTAGAACCATGTGTGAGAGGCTGGAGTCTTAGTCCCATGGCATGTTCTGGAAATTAAGAAATGATAGGGATTCCAGAGGGGCTGGTATAAAGGTCTATTTTTAGTCCTAGAAGGCAGGGTAGAGAGTGAAGCCCTTTTAAGAAAGTGGCAGGGAAACAGCCATAGATCGAACCCATGTGACCAAGTGGGAAGCAAGGGGTCTTTCTAGAGGTGGTACCCAAGATGGGATCCTGTCCACTGCCCATTCCTGCTGATTTAGGAAGGACTGAAATCACAGCCAGAAGAGGCACCATTTAAAGGTACATGTTCTGAGCAGCATGCTTAAGGGTTTTGAATTACTGGTTTGCACTGCTTTCTTCTCATTGAGATCCAAGGCTGTGGGGAAAAGAGATGAGGCTGTAAGAAAATAAACAGCTCTCTGAAAGACGTGGCAAATGCAATGCTGCTTTTTAGATAAGAGGTGGAATTAATGGAGCCATACACTTTTTGCCCAGGGTTGCTCATTAAATACATCTCACAGAGAAAAATGTCTGCCTGTGGATCAGCTGACTTGTCAGGCTTTAAGTCAAATACAGATGGGGAAGGGGGAAAACACCCTGAGAACACATAAATTGGTTTTTGTGTGGGTGGGGGAAATGGGTCAGAAACATATGCAAAACCCTCCAATACTTTACATGACAACAAATATCAGGTGTGATTCTGGAGGAGGGATTGGCAAACTACAGCCCATAGGCCAAGACCAGACCACAGCTTGTTTCTGAAAATGAAGTCTCATTAGAACATAACCAACTGAGCCACCCAGGTGCCCCGAATGTGGGTAAGTGACCGGCTCCCGATTTTGGCTCAGGTTATAATCTCCTGGTTTGTGGGATCGAGCCCTGTGTGAGACTTCGCACTGAGCATGGAGCCTGCTTGGGATTCTATCTCTCCCTCCCTCCCTCCCTCTCTGGCACCTATGTGAACAGTTTTGAGCAAGCATGCAGGCGAGGTCCCAGGAGAGGGCCAGAAGAAACAGCTTGGTGAGAGCAGGTCATAAGCTGTGGCCAGACAGAAGACCTGACCCATAGCACGAGCCTGGCACAAAGGCAAGGGGACAGAGAACCTCAGCTATCGGCACACTATTCAGAACTTTTCTGGCCAAATGCAGATGACAGACTGCTCGGTCACTGATTCACAAGGGGAGGGGAGGAAGCACCCCCGATACCCATAACGAAGCAGTTACCGATGCAAGATGTGCCTGTGCACGATGCAGAGGGAGAGAACAAGTAGGGCTTCACTATGAAAGCAGTCACAGTCCATTGCTTGAACTGACCCGTTAGTGAACATCTGCTGGACTCCTTGAAGATCAGGAACTGCCCTGCAATACTTTGAACTTTAGTGACTAAGTGGCCCCCGAAGACACTGGGTCTTCAGGGCCCCTTTGGGACATTTGGCAATTTCTAGAGACATTTTTGGTTGTCACAACTGGGAGGCTGCTACTGGCATCTGGAAGGTGGAGGTCAGGGATGCTGCTCAATATCCCAGAATGCATGCAAGAGGCCCCACATCAAGGAATTATCCGGCTCAAGAGAGGCCAATGATGCAGAGCCGGCCAATCCCTGGTGTAAGCCAACAGTTAACAGTGACTCAAGTATTACAAGAACCTGATGGTATCTGCTGCCAAATGACATTTAAAATGTCTCCAAATCTTGAAAGAGCCCATCACTTTAATTTAGAAAGAGGAGAAAGAAAGGGGTCTGAGCAAATGACAGGAACAGCCCATACGCCCTCTGCCTCCTTGAAAGGGCTGCTGTTCCCAAATACACTGCACTGATCTCAGCCCTTTATGTGCTCACTCACACACTAAAGGACGGCTGATGGCATAGATTTAGAATCACCTAGAAATGAACCAAGTCACAGCCCAAGCATGCATATTCCTTCCCTGCTCCAAATGCAAGCATATCACTTTCTCCAAATTAAGTAAGACTTTTTTTTCTTTGTATAAATGAAGACCTCAAGCCTTGGCTTGATCCCAAAGGGGCAGTCACCTTTGGCTTACGGTAAGTAGGGAAGAAACTTCGTATACACTTGGCTCACATGATCAAGCGGTCCCATGGGGACACAGGAAGTCCTTTCTTACTGGAAGATCTATTTTGGTACTGACTCTGAACCACTTACCTGAATGTAAGAAATGAAAGAATAGCATAGGGGAGTCAGATGAGAACCGGACAGTTTTACCTGAAGCAAAAGAGAATAAAACCAATGTAACTGTAAGAATAAAATGCTTCCCCATTCCTAGGAAAGGAATTTGCAACTCACCAGCTTTTCCATATTTTTTGGAATTCCTCTGGAGCTCTGACACACCTGGAGATACTAACCAAAAATTTCCAGATTTAGTTTACATCCTCTAGCAATGTTCCCAGACACCTCCAGGTGACTCAGTGGGCTAAGGGAGTGGGGCTCACTGCTGACGAGATGGGAAAGAAAACAAGCTACCCTATTCACAGAGAAGCCTAGACACAAGCTCTCCTTTGTCCCCTCCTCAAGACTCCTGAGCCCCCCAGACAACAGGCAATGAAGGTTTTCTGTTTCCGACTTGCTCAGCTTACTACTTTAAAAATCCTTCAGGCTGATGGTCCCTACATCTAAAAAGCAATGACTTTGCTGTTTTTCCTTTAAAAATGCCAACAGAGGTACCTGGGTGGCTCAGTTGGTTAAGTGTCTGACTTTGGCTCAGGTCATGATCTCACCGTTCGTGAGTTTGAGCCCCATGTTGGGCTCCATGCTGACAGCTCAGAGTCTTAATTGAAGCCTACTTCGGATTCTGTGTCTCCCTCTCTCTCTGCCCCTTCTTCACTCACACTCTGTCTCTCTCTCCTTCAAAAATGAATACAAGCATTAAAAAAAATTTTTCTTTAAACTGCCAATAAAGGGGCAGCTGGGTGGCTCAGTCGGTTGAGGGACCAGACTGACTCCAGCTCGGGTCATGATCTCATGGTTCGTGGGTTTGACTCCCACATCGGGCTCTGTGCTGTTAGCACGGAGCCTGCTTGGATTCTCTGCACACACCCCCCCTTGGCCCCTCCCCCGCCTGCACATCCATGCTCTCAAAAATAAACAAACGTTAGAAAAATGCCAACAGAGAGAAGCAGCTTTCAGTATTTCCACTACAGAAGTGTAGGAGCCACACCACATGGCCAGATCCGCACCTTCTCAGAGATGGCCGCACTGCTGTTTGGGGACACCACGTGGGGGTCTACCACCTTTCTTGGATTGTCTACACCTTTCTAAGTATTTCATATGGATCACTGCCAGAACCAAAACTAAATCAGCCAGTTCCTACCACCTTCCGAATGTTTGCTGAGGACCAAAATATTCCAAGTGCAAGAAAAGAGTTCTCTGTTAACAGATTAAGCATAAGGAGCATTAACTGACACTTAGGGCAGACTATGCCTTGCATTTAAAAAAATTACCTTTCTCCTACCCAAGTACCTGACCTGACCCAAGTACCCGTAAGGCATTTAACACCTACTTGTTAATGGAAGGAGAGAAGGAATAAACACCTCTTTAGTGCCCAGACTGGTTTGAAACAGTGTAATTTGTGTGCAATAAGGAATCGGATTGAATTCTCTAGCTATAGTTTAGATTAAGTCTTAGAAGGCATTCGAAGGGGCAGAATTCTCAATTAGGGGTCACATACCTACATGCCAAAAAATAAGAGCCTCTAAAGGAGATTTAGAATTCATGTCATCAACTGTTTCTTCCTGGCCCATTATGGAGACACCTGCCACCTACTGACCAAACCAGAATCAAACCACGAGTTGCACGGAAAAAAGCAAAAAGAGCTCTGTACAGAGGCCTCCACAGCAGTGAGCAGCTGCCCTGGCCTAGTCTTGGGCTGGCTGGGGCAGCACGGTGGGAGTGGCTCTGGTCACCTCTCCGATACTCACGTATCTGACAAGTGCTGTGAGGATGGTGTACATTTTGCAAAGGTCCTTTAACAAGATGTCCACACAGCTGCCTGATGGCAGGGCTGTCTGCACCAGCTCGTGGAAAAATGTAAGCAGAGTTCCCAGCTGCATGATGATGGCTTTCTCGATAGGATGATTTGGTAGGGTTGCCTGAGAAGAGGCCTCTTCTAAAGGGAAATGAAATTGGCACATTCAGACCCACTGACCTTATTTTCCAGTTCAAGTGAAGGAAATTTAGAAATCAACTAACCACCATCAAACGGGAAGTCTGTAGGGACAACGAGCATGTAATTCATCATGCAGAGTGAATCAGTAGCCATTCTGTCATAAGCCACACTACAGTCTACTTTTTCCATCATGTTGGAAATCCGGCTCAAACCAACAAACGAATCAAGCTGCCCTTTTACACACCAATCTGGATTTTGGTGGACTCTTTTCACTATTCTTGAAACGCCATCCTGAACGCATCTTACCTGATAACATTTCTTGGCTCACTTGTCCCTTAAGCTTGGTGATCAGCCAGTCCACTTCTTCTAGGACTTTCTCAGCCTGACTCAGAACAAGTAACTGTGAAAGCAAAGAATGTCCGGTGTGGCTCACTGGTGGAACACAGCAACCACAGCCACCTGCAGGCGGGGTTACAGGCCTCAGGACACGAGCCACTACAATTTACTCTTCACATGGAATAAAATGGAAGGAACGATAAGACTATTTCCCATGGCTTGGGGATCCACACTTACACAAACAGTAGGAGCAGCTGTTCTCAAATTCACCATCGCAAAGTGATTTGTTTTCTCCATCTCTACATCCTGAGGAGGCAAACACAGGGGAGATACAATGGCAGTAAAGCTGTCCCCCAGTCGCGATCCCCACTCAGGGTGCCGTAAGCGAAGGCTCGCTACAGTACCTCGTCTATGTCTCCGAGATGCCCGTGGATGTCCTGGGACAAGTCACGCAGCAGGATGACAGGACTCTTATACAAAACATGGAGGCTGAAGAGCAAATTCATCAAGCCCTTACAAAACGAGGCATCCTCTAAGAGTGGGAAGGAGAGAAAATTGATAATTATAACCCAGTCTTTAGGGGATGGCGTGCCTACCCAGAAACGTGGCTTGCCATGTATGATACCGCAGTGCTGCGCACAGTCCATCCAGGGCAGCTCTCCCACCAAGGCACACTTCTGTCCATGGGCCCAAAGAAGGGAGAGGTTTCCTATCATTAGGCAGTCACTATCGCTGTATAACTAGTACCCGGATCAAGAAACAGAATGTTTCCAGCACCCCAGAAACTCCCCTCCTACCTCACTTGCCCCAGCAAGGAACTGGCTGTCCTGATTTCTACCATCACATCTAGTTTTGTCCGATTTTGAACTTTATGTAAATGGAACCAAGCAGTAAGTACTCTTTAAGTACTCTGGTTTCTTCTGTTCACCATCACGTTTGTGCAATTCCTGCACGTTATGTGTTGGTAGTTTGTGCGCGTGCACACGGCCATTCCTTTATCCACTCCACTGCTGACAGACAAGTGGGTTTGTTTCCGCCTATTAAAATAGCACTGCTGTGAGGATCCAGGAGTGGGACTGCTGGACTGTAATCAGATACTGCCCAACAGCTTCCCAAGCGGCTACGTCAAACGCAGACCTCCACCAGCGGCGGATGAGAGGGCTGACTGTGCCGCATCCTTACCAGTACTCGGTACTGTGGATCCTTCTCAGTTTGGTTACGCTGGTGACTGTGTAATGAGTACCTTTCCTTTTCAAAATGCAATATATTTGGTAAAGATGATTTTATATAAAGCCTAAAAGGAAACAAGAAAGGAAGCTTACCCTGGCTGTTTTCCTTGCAAATCTTGGATGTCCAGGATAACATCTGCACAAACTAGAGATTATTCAGATATTAAAGAAACATGCCAACAGACAAAACAGACCTAGGTGCTGTCAGACTGGAGGAGTCTAGACCTTTCCAAATCTCATCAGCTGCCAAAACATGTGCCTGGATCTAAAGTGATAATCTACTAAGAACAGCATAAAAATAAGTCTAAAATTATTAGAAGAATTAGTGATTCTTCTCTCACAATATAATAAACATATGACTTAATTCTCAGTCTGTGCTCTCATTAAGGACCAAAGGTCCTGAGGTCTGGACTCTTACCCCCCTGAGCTTCCTCTACCCCTACCACCATGGTCGAGGACTAGTGCACCCTTTTTCAACCCCTTCCCAAAGGCCTCATTCTTTCCACACTTGAGACATCTTTAAGAATATCAGTCTAATGGAGAGATGCAGGAGAATAAGATCCTGGCCATAAAGACAGCAGAATTAGCTTCTAGGAGCCAAGAGGCCAAAGGAGGTCAGAAGGCAGTAGGGGAAAGAAAGGAAGAAGAGGCAAACAACCAGATGCAGTTTTCTTAGATAAGGAGAGGAGGCTTAAGGTCTTGGGATAGCAGGGTCCTGAGATGCCAGACACAAACTCAAGCTTGCCTGCTGCTCTGGCAGTTCCCTGAATAGGTTTTCAGCCACAAAGGCATTGGCATTCAGTATACTGAAGTGCGAAATGACCAGGAAAAACTCAAAACTCAAATTTTGATCTGTTGAGGTAAAAACTAAATTGATGCTAATTCTGAAAGATCTCTGTGAACGGGTATAAAAAGGTCTCCAGAACACTGCGGGAAATGTAATAAGCTGGATGCAGAACAAGCTTTTGTGTGAAGACAGACAGGGCTGAGAATAAAAAATCTATATTCATATTTGCTACCACAGGAATAAAGCAACTCTTGAAGGATACTTCAGAAACTAAAAAACGTTACTTATTCGGGGAAAAGAACAGAACAGGTGGAGGAGGACAGGAGGGAGACCGTTCATTGTGTCTTCTTATAATTTCCGGTTTTCAAATCATAGGACTTTATTACCCACTCAAATTTAAAAATATTTAGAGATTATCTGAAATGATGGGGGTGGGTGGGTGATGCTTTTTGAATTAAAGCATTTTTCTGTACACATGGGCCTTTCCAAATCCAATTAATTCCTGCAAATGTCCCCCCTGCCCCACTCCCTGACACTTTCTCTCCTGGTGCTCTATTCGCTGCAGCAGCATCAGACAGTGAAGGGGGTGAGTGGCCTGGCAGCAGGACGACGTGAGGAGCTAGAAAGAGGGACTTGGTACCAGCTAGGAGCTGGACTCGGTACCAGCCAACCTTGCTGAAAAGTCAACTGCACAGTGTGAGCCACCTCCATAATTAGTATGCTTTTATCTTAGAAAAGAGGGAACACCAAGAGCAAGTAAAAACAAGCGAAAAATGTTAAAAGCACCAAAGATAAACAAGGTGTTTTTTGGTTTTTTTTTCCTATAGTGCTTACTGCTGACAAGGGTCAAGGGCAACGGCCAAAAAAAAAAAAAAAGCAGTATGTTCTTGCCCTATATGGCTGCATATAATTATGTTATGGAAGACACAATATGTAGGAAAGGGAACATTTTCCAGATCTTATATTGACTCACGAGCATAATTAAATATATTATCTTATATTATTTAAAAATAAGATTTAAAGAGGACATTTAGAGGTTCCTGGATGGCTCAGTCAGTTAAGTGTCCGACTATTGATTTTGGCTCAGGTCATGATCTCATGGTCATGGGACTGAGCCTCAGGTTGGGCTCCATGCTGAGTGTGGAGCCTGCTTGGCCTCTCTCCCTCTCTCTCTGCCCCTTCCCCTCTCACGAGTGCTCTTTTAAAATAATTAATTAATTAAAAAAAGAGGACATGTAGATATATACAATACAGTTGATCGTCGAACAGTGCAGGGGTTAGGGGCACTGACCCCCTGCATAGTCAAAAATCCACGTAGAGCTTCTGACTCCCCAGAAATGTAACTATGAATAGCTGACTGTTGACCAGAAACCTATGTATTACATCAACGGTCTACCATCGTTTATTTTGTACATTATATGTATTACACACTATACTTTTACAATAAAGCTAGAGCAAAGAAAAGCTTATTAAGGAGATCACCAGGAGAAAATGATACATTTATAGTACTGGACTGCACTTATCAACTGTACTTTGAATCCACATAGTTCAAACCTGTGCTACTCAAGGGTCAACTGTACTCCCTGCCTCTGAGGGATGCATGCTGGGTGGGACTAAGTAGCACTTCTCTCTACCTGAGGGGAGGATGGCTCCAGCAGCTTGGACAAGTTGGAGAGAACAGTGACCAGCAGGAGGGCTTCTTTGCCATTAAAGTCTTCCTCTTGGCTGCTAAGTAAATTCAACAAGGACCTCTGGGAAAGGAAAGCACATGTGGAAAAATCAGCAGATATATTCCTATCATGGAGAGGAGTCCTCTAGCCAGAGATTCCTAAGGCTGGGGAAGAAAGGATTCAATGCTACCAAAATTCCAAGAGGACAAAATCTGAAAATAAGCCTGGATCGAACAGGTAGTTTTCTGCCCCATTACGGACCACAAATCTGAGGGTTCCCCTGAAAACTATGAACTCCTTCTCCTCTAACACCCTGCCCAGGAATGAACAGTGCACCCAACTTTGGGTGGTTCATAACTTCCGGAGGCCCATCCACTGACCTCACGTTTAGACCATGGCCCAAGCCCAGCATTCCACACACCTTCCTGGTTTCCTCTGCCCTGTTCCTCTCTCACCACCCGAGATACTCTCCGTTTTGTCTTCTTTCCTCGCTCAGTGTAAACTCCCCAAGGAGTTTTGTTTCTTTTGTTTTCCTGCTATATTCCCAGCACCTGAAACAGTCCCTGGCACAGAGTAGGAACTTTAATACCGTGGTTAGAAATTAAGGCTTCAAAGGATGCCTGGGTGGCTCAGCTGGTTAAGCGCCAGACTTTGGCTCAGGTCATGATCTTGCGGTTCATGGGTTCGAGCCCCGTGTCAGGCTCTGTGCTGACAGCTGAGCCTGGAGCCTGCTTCAGATTCTGTCTCTCTCTCTCTCTGTCCCTTCCCCACTCATGCTCTGTCTCTCTCCCCCAAAAATAAAATTAAAAAAAATACATATATAAAAAAAAACAACTAAGGCTTCAATGAGTGGTCTTTATGCAATATGACAAAATCAACCTATACATGGACACAAATCAAAGACATAACTTCTCTACCTTAATAGTCAATCTCTTCATGTCAATTCTAACAGTGATTCTTGGAGGCAACAAATGCTATAGGCTGGGGTGGCTTAACACCTGTCCTCCCCAGAATCCTCTTAAATGCGTGACCTTCCACTGAGTAGAGCTATGTCCTGTTGCCTGGATGGTGACCCAGAAGAAATCGTGCCCTCCTTGCTCACTGCCCGCTCCACCCACAGGTGGCCCAGCTAACAGTCCCCCTGCAGGAGCCCCCCTGCAGGAGTCCTCAGGCAAGCAGGGCAGCTTGCCAAGGCTTCTCACCTGAAACTGCCGGATCTGGAACGCTGCTCTGTGAGTGACACTGCCTTCCACCTCCTCTCCCTCCTCACCTGTGGCATCTAGGAAAGGAAAAGATCGCTATCTTCTCTGAAATGGACTTACTATGACACTTTTTTGGCCTTTTGATATGAAGTTAAATTTTTAGAAAGCCAAAAAAAAAAAAAAAAAAAAAAAAAAAAAGTCTAGGGGTAGATTTAAATATATTCCTAACATTCTGCCATTTGTCAATACTATCTTTCAGTTTCCAGTCACTATTTGTGGTTACGTGTTAAAATCCAGTAAATGCCAATTCTGAATCCACTAGATGTCACTCCTTAGCCACATTAGGACTGCTCTCAGGTGTCCTCTGGTAGGTTAACAAATAGAATCACAAGAGGTTTGGTTAAGAAAGAGAAACCTAGATCAAGCCAATTTATCAAAATTGAAATGCCCACCTAGAGCCCTGAGAAAGTGCTGAATCTTGGGCTGAAAGAACTGCTGCACGGCACTGAATATCTTCTGTAAGCCCTCCAAGCACAGCAGGGAGATGCTCTTGCCTTTCTCTTTCTTTCCCGAATCTTCCACTGAAGTAGGAATGGAAGTGTATCTCCAAATTAAGACCCTGAAAATAGGAAAAGTGATTAGTGTCAGGTTCACCAAGGTAAATTTATATACTGTAAAATTCACATGCTATACATGTACAGTTCAATGAATTTTAGCAAACTTCTATTGGTGTGCATCTATCCCCACAATCAAGACATTTTCATCATCCCAAAAGTTCCCCTAGGCTCCTCTGTAAGCCAGTTCTCTCCTCCTGATTTTCCAAGCACTCACTGATCTGATTCCTTATCCCTATGGTGTCACTATTTACAAAATAACATATAAAAATGGTAGCACTCATATGTAGCTTTCTGAGTCTAGCTCTCTTAAATTTTTTTTAAAATGTTTTTATTTATTTTTGAGACAAAGAGAGACAGAGCATGAGTGGGTTAGGGGCAGAGAGAAAGGAAGACACAGAATCGGAAGCAGGCTTCAGGCTCTGAGCTGTCAGCACAGAGCCTGATGCGGGGCTTGAACTCATGGACTGTGAGATCATGACCTGAGCTGAAGTCGGACGCTCAACCGACTGAGCCACCCAGGCACCCCTTGAGTCTAGCTCTCTTAATGTAACATATACTTCCCTCGATTCACCTATGTTGCTGTAGTTTGGAATTTGGAATTTTTTATGTAGACAATTATAATGTCCTTGAACACACAGTTATTTCTTCCTTCCCAATCTGGATGCCTTTTATTTCTTTTTCCTGCCTTACTGCACTGGCTAGATGCTGAACAGCAGCAGTGAGAGCACCAGGCAGGGGCAGGGGACATTCAGTCCTTAATCATTAAGTATGGTATTGACTGTAGGTATTGTGGATTCCCTTTATCAGATTAATAAAGTTCTCTTTTATTCCTAGTTTGCTGAGAGATTTTATCACAAATTTAATTTTCTGCATGTATTGAGATGACTATACAGTGTTTTCCTTTAGTCTGTTGATATGAACTGTATTGACTGATACACAATTTTTTTTAATAAAGTTTATTCATTTATTTTGAGAGAGCAGGTACAAGTCGGGGAGGGAAAGAGGGAAAGAGAATCCCAAGCAGGCTCTGTTATCAGGGCACAGTGTTTGGGGCTCAAACCCACAAACTGTGAGATCATGACCTGAGCTAAAATCAAGAGCCAGATATTTAACCTACTGAACCACCCAGGCGCCCCCTGATTTACACATTTTGAACCAACTTTGCATTCCTGAGAAAAATTCCACTTAATTACATCATGTTCGTTACTAATTGTTAGGTTTAACTTGATGATATTTTTTACATCTACATTCAAATGGGAAATTGGTCAGTAATTTTCTTACCATGTCTGAGTCTGGCATTAGGTAATGCTGGCCTCATAAAATGAATCAGGACATATTTATTCTCTCCTATTTTCTGGAAGAGTTTGCATAAATTGTTACTATTTCTCTCTTAAATGTTTGGTAGAATTGACCAGTAAGGACATCTAGTTACGGAGTTTTCTTTGAGGGAAAATTTTGAACCACAAATTCAGTTTCTTTTTCTTTTAAAGATTTTATTTTTAAGTTACCTCCATCCTTAACATGGGGCTCAAACTCACAACCCCAAGATCAAGACTCCCATGCTCTTCTAAGCCAGTCAGATACCCCTCAATTTCTTTTTTCGGATAAAGTTTATTTATTTATTTATTTTGAGAGAGAGAGAGAGAGAGAGAGAGAGAGAGAGAGAGAGAGAAAGGGAGGCAGAGAGGGAGAGAGAAAGAGAATATTCCAGGCATGCTCCACGCTGTCAGCTTGAACTCCCCAACCATGAACGAGATCATGACGTGAGCCAAAATCAAGAGTCAGACCCTTTATCAACTGAGCCACCCAGGTGCCCCCTCAATTTCTTTCATAGCCACAGGATTATTCAAGTTATCTATTTCTTCCTGATTTCAAAAGATTTGTCCATTTCATTTATGTAATCCAGTTTACTGGCATAAAGTTGTTAGCCTTCTACCATTATCAATGTTTACTGTCTGTAGAGTCAGCAATGATCATCTCCTGTTCCTAATTTGGGTCTTCTCTGTTTTCCTCACCAGTCTGGCTAAGATTTATTGCATTTACTGACCTCAAAGATTCAGCTTCAGGCTTCATCCCTTCTCTATGATTTGTTCCTGTTTTCAATGGTTCTACTTTGTCTGTATTACTTCCTTCCTACTTCCACTTTAATCTGTTTGTTTTTTTTTTTTATTTTCTTAACATGGGAGCTTAGAGATGTGCCATTTTTTTCCTAACGTAACCACTGACTGTTACAAATTTCTACCTAAAACCGCATTAGCTGGATCATACAAATTATGAAATGTAGTGTGTTCATTTTCATTCTGTTCAAGACATTTTCTAATTTTTTACTTCCTCCTCCTTGAGTATGGATTATTCAGAAATGCATTTCATTTCTGAATATACAAGGATAATCCAGCCATTTAAAAAACATATTAAAAAAATTAAAAATATTTGTTACCACTTCCTTGTTTAATTCTATTGTGCTCAGAGAACATACAGAGTTCTATTTTAAAAATTTGTTCAGTTTATTTTATGGCCCAAAATATGGTCCATTTGATAAATATACCATGTGCACATGAAAAGAATGTACATTTTGAAACTGTTAAGTATTACATAAATACCCATTAAGTCAAGCTGGATGATCATGTGGCTTAAGTCTTCTATGTCCTTCCTGATTTTCTAAATACCAACTCTCTAATGATTTCTAAGAGGGGATGAATTATTTACTTATTTCTCCTTCAGTTCTATTGGTTTTTGCTTAAAGAATTTTAGTGTTTTGTTGTTAGGTACATGTACATTAAAGCTGTAATGCCTACTTGATGAACTACTTAGTCATTACAACATCCCTCTTTATTCCTAGTATTAGAAGAACATTTTCTATGTAACTAACATTCCACATTAAAGCAAGACTAGGAAAAAAGACTTAGCGACTGCACTTTCACTCTTAGGCTGCACCCAACTTCAAACCGCCTTCATCCCCACCCCGTTTCCTCTCTTGGAGATTCCACAGCAAATAGAACAGGTTTCTGAGGGTGAGAGTGACTTACCGAGTTATATCACAGAGGTTCTGAAAGATCTTTTCTGGGTTTTGGCCATCGGGGCCACTCACATGCCCTGTTTCCTTTAGCTGCTGTACCTTCTGCAGAGCCACACTCACTGCGTAGCGCATAAACTCATTGTTGGACCTTAGAACCGACAGGCTCTCTTCGTGGCTTTGGGCACTGTCCCTGGAGAGAGAGAGAGAGAGAGAGAGAGAGAGAGAGAGAGAGAGAGAGAGAGAAACAGATTTCCCTACTGCTGTTGGGATCTGGAATTAGGTTTTGTAGGGACTATTCAGAAAAGCAGGACATAGCAAGTTCTTACTTACAGACCCCAGGTACCCCAGGCCACAGTCACTGCCACAGCACCTTTTACAACCTTCATCCTCAGTGTTACCTCATCTTCTCCCCTCCCTCCCCCAATGGCTTCGCTTTGATAAAATTAAAATGTCAGTCTTAGTTTCCTTTGTTGTTGTTCTTTGTTTTTTCAATTCAGGTTCTTCTTTTTTCCCTTTTTATCTGTTATACTATTCAAGCTACTTCGGCAGATTTCCCTACAATACCTTACTGCAACTTATCCCTATCTTTTTGTTAAGTAGTCCATTGTTTCTGAGTTTTCCTTAAATAATTCAAGGTATTCTTTCAAGTGTCTACCTAGATTATCCAGCTTTCATTTCAAGAAACTTACGAAAAGCTCCTGACTTACTTCTTACTGTATATACATTAAGAACTGTGAATCCAAACTAGATAATACTAGTGAATCTAGGTAACTGTTACTATCTTCACTACACAGATATCTTTAAGCACTCTATTACCACCTTACCTGAAAAGAGCAGTGAGAAGATCAGACACAAATTTCATGGACAAAAAACTATCATTCGTTTTGTTGGCCACTTTAGTTTTGCCTTTACCAGCCTTTTCGTTAAGGATGTCAGAGAGTTTCTTGTAACACATAAATAAGCTCAGAACCTCCTCAAACTTATTCTTACTGCATAAAAGGAAAAAGAGACCACTAAGGATAAGCATCAGAGTATTGTAGTTTACTTTCACACCCAATAAGGAAATCCCAATGTTTCTTTAGGTGTTCTAGATGTTCTATTTTAGACACATTATAAATGAATGAACTTGCATTAACTCCCAGATCACTCTAATCCAGCTGTGTTTTTTTCTCTCTTATTTATGCCAGTCAATGCAGAGCATGAAAGTCCAGTACTACCAAACCATCAAAATTGCTCTACTGAAATTAGAACTTGAGTTCAGGGTCTGGAAATTTGGGCTAAATGGAAGCCTGCTAGAGGGACAACAATCCCCAGCCCCTGTGGCATATGTTTTGGTTCTCTGTCTCAGGCTAGATGTTCACAAAAGACCGTGTCATGGCCTTTGGTCTGTTAGTACCTACCATGCTGCTGGAGTTAAAAAACAAAACAAAACAAAACCAAACCATAAAATGGAGTCTTCATCAAATTGCAAGGAAGAGTTATATGTGGCAGTACCTTACCTAAAATTACTTATGGAGAAGTTATATTCTATTAGAACCTCACAAACTCCCATCACAAGAGAAGCACAGATATTATTTTTGATGCCAACACCAGTGCTCTGAGAAAAATCTGCTGATTTATCCTAAAAGACAAAAGAGAAAAATTAATAAGCTATCAGGGCACCTGACTGGCTCAGTCAGTGGAGCATGCAACCCTTGATCTCAGGGTTGGGAGTTTGAGCCCTATGCTTGGTGTAGAGATTACTTAAAAATAAAATCTTAAAAAACAGGGGTGCCTGGGTGGCTCAGTCGGTAAAGCGTCCAACTTCGGCTCAGGTCATGATCTCACGATTTGTGAGTTCAAGGCCTGCGTCGGGCTCTGTGCTGACAGCTCAAAGCCTGGAGCCTGCTTCGGGTTCTGTGTCTCCCCCTCCCTCTGCCCCTCCCATGCTCATGCTCTGAATAATAAATAAATGCTAGAAAAAAATTTTTTAATACATAAATAAATAAAATTTTAAAGAAAAGTCAATAAGCGGGGTGCCTGGGTGGCTCAGTTGGTTAACCGTCCAACTCTTGATTTCAGCTCAGGTCATGATCTCATAGTTTGTGGGATTGAGCCCTGAGTCAGGCTGTGCGTGGAGCCTGCTTGGGATTCTCTCTCTCCCTCTCTCTGCTTCTCCCCTGCTTGCATGCACTCTCTCAAACTTAAAAAAATTAATAAGCTATTAAAACAGCCTCCATCGTTCAATAGAGCTGAGACTTAGCAATTACCAGTTCAAAGTCCTCTAGCTCGCTCTTAATCATTCTGCTAGTAATAGATTCCAATAGGTCCTCCAGGTCTTGATAGACCCCCTCCTCCTCCTCCTCTTTTTCCTGCTGTGGGGGCATCACTTTGCTCTTACACCAGGCCAAACAGTGCTGGACACAACATAACAGATAATCCTGTAGAAGAAAATAGTAAACATTCTTGAGTGTTTAACTGAAGGAGGCTGTTGATAACATATAATTCTAACCTATAAGGCTAAAGTAAGTTATTTTAGCCTATAAGACTAAAGTAAGTTATGAATAACTTACTTAAGTCAACCTGAATTAAAACTGGAAAAAGTTAACTGAACTAACAAAGGTATTCTTGCATTCTTTCCCGACCTTTTCCCAAAACTGGCTTTGCAAGTAGTGGGCACCTCAGAATGCAACATCAGAATGTGCTATTTCTGATCTAGTGGAAACACCATGAAGCCTGGTTGTGAAGTTAAATCCTCTCTGGCTACTGAGTCCCAGAGGCTGTTCTGAAGACAGGAAAGGAATCGTTGGGAGACCAACCGAGCATCTCCACCTCATGGCACAAAAGGCCCATTTATGGAGGCAGGATCTGACATATGAAAGACCACCTCCTTCCCCATCATGGGCTCTAAGTTGCTTGGCGTGGTGGAGCTTCAGTTTTTATTTTCTCTTTTTCCTGTCTTTCTGAGGCTGGATAGTAAGAATAGGAAAACAACCTATCCTAGTTCCCCTGAGGGTTCAAGAGTGCCAATTCTAGCTCTGCCTAAATCATACGCTCCCTCCAGACTAATGAAGCAGGTCTCCTGGGTTCATCTGCTACTGAGTGACCTCCTTTCCCCATTCCACAGTATATTTAGTATATTATATAGTCAAAGAGGCACAAATGGGAGATGAAATGCTTCTTAGGGGAGGTGATGGATACCTTGATTTTGTAAAATGTGAACATGGAGATATCTTACCAATAGATCCAAGGTTTATGATGGGTAAGAGAAGATAAGGAGGGAAGATTTAAGAGTAAAATTTCATTGGGAGTACCAGAAGAGTGCTTTCAGGAAAGGTATCTTTTCCTGAAGACGGATTCTTTCAACAGGGTTGATGCTTTTATTTAACAATAAAAATAATGGTTATAGGAAGAATAAAAGTCTCACCAGTGGTTCTTGTAGACAGATTCGATCTCCTTGGGTTAAAATACAAGCTTCCAATTTCAGAGGTGGCAGCACATCAGGTTTTGGCTCATAGTACTGTTTTAACTATGTGTGGTAAGGAAAAAAACACACCAGGGCTCATGAATGCTTTTTCACTTCTTTAACTGGTCCAAGTAATGGCACCTTTAATGTTTAACACCATCTAAGACCTATTTCCCAAGTGTCCAAAGAACAATGCAGCAAAATATGTGTTGCTTTGCCTCAACTCATCCTTTACCCTTGCTTTAGGCATCATGTTGAGATCTTTCCTACTCCATTTCCACTAACTTTCTCACAAAACATCATGCTCTCTCACATCAATTCCTAAACCTACAAACCTACAACCTAAAGCAATCAGCATTTCCAATATAGTTTGATAGTTAAGAACATATAAATAAGCTCTAGAGTCAGAATGGCTGAGTCCAGGTCCCAGTTAAGACTCATGTGTTAATACTTTTGGTAAAGGCATCCATACCTTCGTTCCTCATCTGTGATGAAATATTACTATAAACATATGAGGCTGTGTAAGAATTAAACACGCCAATACATGTAAAGTGCTAAAAACACTACTTAGCACACAATAGAGACGAAGAAATGTTAGCTATTATTTCTCTCCTTTTTAGAGTCTGCACAATTTTACTGGTACACATACTAACCGGAGTTGGGAAGCAGTGTTCCATACCTTCAATCAATTTTCTATGCTTGTTAAGTATATGAATGTTGATGGGCTGATTATAACAGTTTGAAAAGATACACTATAGTTAATAGGATATAAATTTTGCATAGGATCAGGCTTGAGGCCCAATGGAAATCTTTAGATAAATAGTATAAGGACCTTCCAATAATTTCTACACATCCGAGATCTTAACTTTAAATGGAGCTTCTTCAGAATTATAACAAAAGTAATGACATACAAAAGTAGGGGGGATAGGGGGAAAAAAAGAGAGAACTTTCTTTTTAGCCGAGTGGTGGACATGAAAAAACTGCTACCTCCAACCCGGAGTGGTTCTTTTTCTTTTTTTTTTCTTTCTTCTTTTCTTTCTCTCTTTTCTCCCTCTCTTTCTTCCTTCCTTCCTTTCCTTTCTTTCTCTTTTCTTTTAAAGTTTATTTATTTCTTTTGAGAGAGCGGGCGAGCATGCACATACATGGGAGAGGGGCAGACAGAGAGGGAGAGTGAGAATTCAAGCAGGCTCTGCGTCATTAGCAAAGAGCTCAACATGGGATTCGATCCCACGAACCCAAGACCACAACCTGAGCCAAAATTAAGAGTCATTGGGACATTCAATCCCCCTAGGCACCCGAGCTGCTTCTTTCTTTGGTCTCTCCCTGCCCTCTGAGTATGGGGGCCAGTTTCAGATCATACCTGGGAAGCTTCGAGAGAGTTACAAACCAAGAAACTCTCAATATATAAAAAAGATTCAAATACCATATAATAAAATATTACTTTGCTATAAAAGGGAATGAAGTACTTATAAATGCTACAACATGGATAAACTGAAAACATTCAGTGAAAGCCATCGGTCACAAAAGACCACATATTGTACGATTCCACTTATATGAAATGTCCACAACAAATCTAGAGAGAAAGTAGTAGATCAGTGGCTGCTTAGGGCTAGGTGGGTGGGAGAAGAATGAGAAAATTAGGGGGGGTTAGCTAAAGGGTGTGAGGCTTTCTGAAGTGATGAAATAAATGTTCTAAAATCGATTGTGATGCTGGCTGCACAACTCAATGAATACACTAAAAACCAATGAGTTGTACACTTAATTTTTTTTATTTTTTATTTTTTTTAAGTAGGCTCCATGCTCAGCGTGGAGCAACATGGGGCCTGGACTCAACCCTGAGATCAAGATCAGAGCTGAGATCGAGAGCTGGATGCCCAACTGACTGAACCACCCAGGTGTCCCAAGCTGTACACTTTAAATGGGTCAACTGTATGGTATGTAAATTACATCTCAATAAAGGTATTTTAAAAAATAGATTCAAGGAATGCTTAATGAATAAATGTTGAGTGTAAATGGTCTTATTTATGCCAGATATTCTCCAGCTGAACTCTTTTCGTAGTGATCATCTTTTGAAATCTTTTTTTTGAAGTAGTTTAAAAATCCTTTTTTAAACCGAAAAGTACAGAATATAACCCATGCATCTGTAACCTAGATGCAATACATCCATATTTTGTTATATTTGTTTCACATCTCTCTATTCTTTTAGAAGTAAAACAAACAGATACAGCTGCTAATAGCCCTTATACAAATGGTTCTTCAAAAAGTCCTTCTGACTTAGGGTGCAGACTGTTACCTGAGAGAATAACTGTTAAGATGATGCAAAAGGGCAGGTAGGTAAGTGGTAATTAAAACATCAGGACAGCATCACATACCCCAGGCATGTTCGTAATGTACCAGTGTACTATTTGGGAATTATTCTATAGTTTGGAAAGTCCGGAAAATGTCAATCACCTCTCCATGTATTATTATCTATTCTCTATATCCATAAACATATAAAATAAAAAAAATGTATTACCTGTGAAAGTAGGGTCTGCATGATTGAATTAGCCAGCTGAGAGTTCCTTCTAAGGACATCATAGAACCCCTAAGAGGAATCAAATAGAGAGTAAGCTCTTTAACAGATACGCTAAGTTCTAAATTTACTTTTTTTTTTTTTTTACTTTTCTTATTTACTTCTTTTGAGAGAGAGCAAATGAGCGAGCATGGGTGCACGCAAGCACAGACCAGCAGGGGAGAGGGAGAGAGAAAGAATACCAAGGAGGCTCCGTACCCAGTGCAGAGCCTGACAAAGGGCTCCATCTCACAATGTGAGATCATGACCTGAGCTGAAATCAAGAGTCAGACACTTAACCGAGTGAGCCACCCAGGCGCCTCTGGACAATCCTAACTGTAAACATTAAAACAAAATTTTTTTAAACAATACTATTTCTTTACACTATTTCTTAATTCTTTGAAAATGACTGAAATTATAGAGAGAGAAATGACTCAGAGAGTTTAGGTTATCTGCCTAAAAAGAACTAAAGAAATCTTTTTTTTTTTAAATTTTTAATGTTTTATTATTTATTTTTGAGAGAGAGAGGCAGAGCATGAGTAGGGGAGGGGCAGAGAAAGGGAGACACAGAATCCAAAGCAGCTCCAGGCTCCAAGCTGTCAGCACAGAGCCCAGAGCCAGACGTGGGGCTCGAACTCATCAACTGCGAGATCATGACCTGAGCTGAAGTCATGATGCTTAACTGACTGAGCCACCCAGGCATCCCTAAAAAGAGATCTTTGATCACTAAGAACCAGATTAATAAACTGACCACAATCATCATAATTTTTAAACAACAGGTCATTTCTGGATTTGGAGTACTTTGCTCTTTTACAGTCAAGAATGTTCCAGGTCTTCATTCTTTTCTCTCATCCTACATTAACAGCCTTCCCTTTTAGGACATTATTTCCACTTACTTTCCAGAGCTTCAAAAATGTCTCCTGGCCCTGAGCACTCTAAAGTAAATGACTGTGTGATATTTCTTCCCATCCAGTATTTCCCAGTCATAGTTAAAAACTACTTAAGTTAAAATCTTGGGCGGGGTGGGGGGCCTAGGTGGCTCAGTTAAGCATCTGACTCTTGATTTCAGCCAGGTCATAATCTCACAGTTCGTGGGATTAGGCCCTGCATGGGGCTCTGCCCTGACACTGTGGAGCCTGCCTGGGATTCTATCTCTGCCCCTCCCTTCATGTGTGCTATCTCCCAAAATAAATAAATAACTTAAAAAAAAAAATTAAATCCTGGGGAGAACTTTCTTTTTGGAACTGGGAAAAAGACTGTATGGTTCATTTGTGAGAAAAAGTAAATGAGAGTTGACCCCCTAAACATTTTTTTATTTAAAAAAAAAAAATTTTTTTTTTTAACGTTTATTTACTTTTGAGACAGAGAGAGACAGAGCATGAACAGGGAAGGGTCAGAGAGAGAGAGGGAGACACAGAATCCGAAACAGGCTCCAGGCTCTGAGCTGTCTGCACAAAGCCCGACGCGGGGCTTGAACTCACGAACTGCGAGATCATGACCTGAGCCGAAGTCGGACGCTTAACCGACTGAGCCACCCAGGTGCCCCAACATTTTTCTTTTTTAAAGAGAAGACACAAAGGAAAATTAGCGTTAACAAATATTAAATTTTTAAATAATCCAGTGAAGAAATGGGCAAAAGACATGAACAGACACTTCTCCAGAGATGACATCCAGATGGCCAACTGACACATGAAAAAATGCTCCACATCACTCATCATCAGGGAAATACAAATCAAAACCACAGTGAGATAGCACCTCACACCTGTCAGAATGGCTCACATTAACAACTCAGGCAACAACAGATGTTGGCGAGGATGTGGAGAAAGAGGATCTCTTTTGCATTGTTGGTGGGAATGCAAGATACAAGCTGGTGCAGCCACTCTGGAAAACAGTATGGAGGTTCCTCAAAAATCTAAAAATGGAACTACCCTACGACCTAGCAATTTCACTACTAGGTATTATCCAAGGGATACAAGTGTGCAGTTTCAAAGGGACACATGCACCCCCATGTTTATGGCAGCACTATCAACAAAAGCCAAAGTATGGAAAGAACCCAAATGTCCATCGATGGATGAATGGATAAAGAAGATGTGGTATATATATACAATAGAGTATTACTCAGAATCAAAAAGAATGAAATCTTGCCATTTGCAACTATGTGGATGGAACTGGAGGGTATTATGCTAAGTGAAATTAGTCAGAGAAAGACAAAAATCATACGACTTCACTCATGTGAGGACTTGAAGAGACAAAACAGATGAACATAAGGGAAGGGAAACAAAATTAATATAAAAACAGGGAGGAGGACAAAACATAAGAGACTCATAAATATGGAGAACAAACAGAGGGTTACTGGAGGGGGTTTGGGAGGGGGAATGGGCTAAATGGGTCAGGGGCACTGAGGAATCTACTCCTGAAATCACTGTTGCACTACATGCTAACTAATTTGGATGTAAAATAAATAAATACATACATACATATATACATAAAGTATCATCATCAGCATCATCAAAGAAACGGTCATCTGCCCTACACCCTGCAACAAGTATGACCAGTGTTGATACCAACACATAAAGAGTTTTTACAAATCGATGATGTGACGTCTTTAATGAACAAATGAACACCAATATCCTAATAGATCAGTCCATGATCTGTATCAAGTTAAGTTTTAAAATTTGGAGCTACATTCAGTGCAGATTCTTTTTTGCATGTGGAGGACTGCAGAGAAGAGTTAACACAGTA